>NW_024063194.1:1353333-2706666 GCF_006381635.1 Hibiscus syriacus
AGATGCATTTAGAAGCATTTAGTTGCATGTGGTGGATTCCGGTTTGCCGTGGCATTTTATTTTTACAAGCGGTGCTACTTTATGGGAAAGGTACTTGTCTGATGATGTCCAGGTATTGAAAGCTGAAAGCAAGGAAAAGATGAAAGAAAATGTCATGGCATAAGGATATTACTGAGCTAAATGAAAATGCCAAGTTCGATTGGCATTTCGAGAACGCAAAATGTGAAAGAAGATATTTTCTAGCCAGCTATCTCCAACACTCCGTGCCCTCTGCCCGAGAAATCCACCTCGAAGATACGCCTGGAGGGATCGGCGCTGCAACCACCAGTCCTGCTAATGATGCCATTTGACCCTGCAGATCTTATCTGTCCTTGGGCACCTGCAACAGGATTATGCCGGGTCTCAGCCAATAACCCAGGCTGGATCACTTGTATGCTTTGCCCGATTCCCTAGTAAATTAACCATGGTTTTGGGGTTTCCTTGGATGGTTAACACCAAGTCTTAGGGTTAATTTTCCACTATAAATAGAGGAGGAAGCCACAATGAAGAAGAATTTAGTTCCCCACTGTTTTGAGCATAAACAGTTAGAGAGAGAAGGTCTCATATTTCTCCGTCAATTCCACTTACATTGGCATTTCTCCTTGACAAGCCGAAGGGAGTGGCGTTCTGAGCTTATGAGGGGAGCCAGTTCGCTAGGAGCAGATCTTGGTGGCCGAGGGAAGCATTGGGTAGTGCACGTCGAAGGCTTTCTCTCCTCCCCTTAGTCATTTGCTTTTATATTTTGTTGTTGGGTTGTAAGGAACAAATGAATCTTGCTTTGTGCTTGTTGATTTTAAACCCCACCATGAACTAATCATATTTGGTGGGAGTTCACTTGGATGTTTAAGTTTTTATTTTAATGAATGGTTGATGTTTTATGCTTTATTTTGTTTTGTTTGTGAGACTTAATGCTTTCAGGTAGTAGGAGCTACGAGAGTAGCCTTTCCTTAGAAGTTGCTTAGGGTTCGAGAGAATGCCTGGGCAAAATATCTTTAGTCTTTATGAGAAGCTAGGGAGTAACTACACAAACAAGGGGTTCTAGATAGTAACTAGGCCTAATCCAACTTAGAGATAAGGATAGGATTTCATTCGACTAAAAGGAGTTGTGTATAAACGATAGGTTAGAAGTTAATGTTGTTGCAAAAAGGTATTACCGAGACATATCCTATTAACTAAACTAATAGGGTCACTGCAAGGGCTTACGCCAATCAGTTTTGCCAAGTCATCTTTAATCTGTCGAGTCCCTTACTAGAGATAGCATAGGGCATTTCAGTAGACTATGTCGGGCAGGGTAAGCTTAGAAGAAACACCATTCAGAGACATAGACTTAGATTTTCCTTGTGACTCCTTCCGCTCATTCCCATTACTGCTTGTCATTTGAGAAAGCTAAAGTCCTATATTTATTAAATCGTATATTTACATTTTATTTTTCCTTGATATTTCCATTTGCTTGCACGTATTACAATTTAATTTGCCACAGCATTTTCAATTACCATCACTCTACCATCATTCCATTTCTACATCAACTATTCCATTTTACCACAACATTCTCATTTGTACATACCATCACTAACTTTACTTAGGTGACAAAGTAAAGTGCCTTGACAAACCTATTTGATTTCCCCAATTCCATGTGGAGACGATACTCGACTTATCACTTTATTACTTGTTCAATTGTGTATACTTGCACACATATCCGCACCCATTTATAGTACTCACAAAGAGCATACAAGTTTTTGGCGCCGTTGCCGGGGAACTTGGCAACTGGAAGTTAAATTGATTTGTCATAGCATTCTTATTTTACTTTTTCATATTTTCTTTTTCATTAGCTTTACTTTTTACTTTCCTTAATTTTATTTAATTGTTTTTCTAGGTACATGACCAGAAGCAACCCTGAAGAGCCATTAGAACCGATTGATCCAGAAATTGAGAGGCTTTTTAGGCAAAGAAGACGCGCTCAACGTGTAATCATGTACTAAATTGGAAATCAAGGCATTGGTCATGAGGATGATCAGAATGCCGAGGCAAATCTAAATGCTGGGAATGCAGCCAGGCCTCATGCTATTCGTAATCACTTAAACCCGATCTTAGATTATTTAAATCCTGGAATAGTGGCCCCAGAAATTTAGGCAGCCCACTTCTAGCTCAAACCTGTCATGTTCAATAAGTTGAATTCTATAGGGTAGTTTGGGGGCATGCCAAATGAAGATGCCAGGAAGCACATTCGTAACTTTTTAGAGGTATGCGATTCTTTTCGCCAGCAAGGGGTGCAAGAAGATGTTCTGAAATTGAAGCTTTTTTCGTATTCTCTGTGTGACCAAGTGAGGGCTTGGTTGGATGGCGTTACAGTGGGTTCTATGGAGTCGTGGACAGATCTGTGCAAAAAATATTTGCTGCAGTATAATCCTCCAAACATGAACACCCAATTAAGGAACGACATTGCTTCCTTTCGTCAAGCTGATGACGAGTCGATGTATGAATACTGGGATCGGTACAAGGCATTGCTTCGCAAGTGCTCAAACCATGGTTTTCAAGATTGGACACAAGTGGTGATGTTCTACAATGGAGTAAATACACCCACGAGGATGATGCTAGATGCCTCGGTAAATGGGACATTACTTTACAAATCACCAGCAGAGGCATTTGACATCTTGGATAGGATTGCTACCAATGATTATCAGTTTCCCTCTACTAGGCTTGGATTCGGGCGCAAAACACATGGGACTTTTGAGCTAGATTCTAAAGACAACGTGTCCGCTCAGCTTACGGCCATTACCAACATGCTAAAGAATTTAAAAAGGCCAAGTGAGGTGAGAGAAGTAAAGGCAGCCAATTCAGCATGTTTATTATGCCACAACAATCACAATGAGAGTGGCTGCCCAACTAATCAAGAATCCATCAACTTTTTGGGAAACTTCAATCGAGGTAACAACAACCCCTATTTCAACACCTAAAATCCTGGATGGTGTCAGCATCCAAATTTTTTATGGGGAAATCAACGAACCAGTAGTGCCCATCAGCCAGCTCGGCAGCAGAATTTCAATGACTCCCAGGGCTATCAATCTAATATGCCATGGCATAATTCTAATAAGGGAGGGCCATCTTCATCTAATACTAGTTCGTTGGAAGCCACAATGCAAGAGTTCATTGCAACAATGAAGACAATGCTGCAAGACCATTCTACCTCCATTAAAAATCAAGGAGTCCTACTTCAAAGCCATAGTTCATCACTAAGGGCGCTGGAGAGTCAGGTAGGTTAAATTACCGCGGCATTACAAGAATGCAGACCATGACATTTGCCGAGTGACACTAAAGTCACGAAACCTCATGGTAAAGAGCAATGTAGTGTGCTAACTCTCCGAAGTGGTACACATATTAATCTTGAAGACAAGTTTGGGGGAACACCAAAGGACCAGTCACCCTCTAGGACCAGTCACATTGATCAAGAGCTGCTAGAAGAAGCACCAGAGGAGGAGGATAAATCTGAAAGTTCATCAAGTAAAGAAACTAAAGGGGCAAACAAAAATGCCGCGGTAACTTCTGTTCGCACCCCATCGGTACAGGAAGCCAAATCCCCGCCTCCTTTTCCGCAAATACTGAAGAAGCACAACGAAGACATCCAGTTTAAAAAGTTTGTTGACATACTGAGTCAACTACAAATCAATGTCCCTTTTCTAGAAGCAATGGAGCAAATGCCAACATATGCTAAATTTCTTAAGGAAATTGTCACCAAGAAGAGAAAGGTTGAGCAGTACGAAACAATTGCCACGACAAAAGAATTTTTCTCTTACTTAAGCAAGCTACCAGCAAAGAGACATGATCTGGGTAGCTTTATCATATCGTGCTCGATAGGAGACAAGTTCATTGGGAAGGCATTATATGATCTGGGTTCAAGTGTAAATTTGATGCCTAAGTCAATATTCGTAAAGCTTGGGATAGGAAATGCGAGACCCACCTCCGTCATTTTACAATTAGCCGATCGTTCACACGTGCGTCCAGAGGGGTGAATTGAAGATTTCATCGTGAAGTTTGACAAGTTCGTTTTTCCTGTTTATTTTCTGATTATGAGTGAGGTCGATGCCACTGCACCCATCATATTGGGGAGACCTTTCATAGCCACCGGTCGAATTCTCATCGACTGTGAGTGGGGCCAACTAACCATGCGCGCGGCCAATCAACATGTCACCGTTAATGTCTTCCAATCTCTCAAATACATGGATGATTCTGAAGAATGCCATAGCATTTTTTAAGTAAATACAACAGTTGAAAAAGAAGCAGATCAGTTTTGCCGCGACAATTTCATTTAGCTGGATATTGATGAGAAGTTTCTTGAAAAGACTTATGACTTTTCATCTGAGGAACAGTAGGCTAGCTTACTTAAAGCTAGCCCAGGTACACACTTTGAACCTTTGAATTTTGAAGAGTTTGTTCCTCCCAAGCCCTCATTATAGCATGCACCTACCCTTGAACTTAAGAACTTGCCACGTCATCTTAAATATGCTTATCTGGGTAGTAATGAAACTTTTCCTATGATTATTTCCTCTGCCCTTACTCCTGACCAAGAATCTAGTTTACTAAGTGTTTTGTCACAGCATAAGAAAGCGTTAGGATGGACTATGGCATACCTCAAGGGAATAAGTCCAACAATCTACATGCACAAAATCCTGCTTGAAGAATGCCATGGAAAATCCATAGAGCCACAGCGAAGTTTAAATCCAATCATGAAACAAGTTGTTATGAAAGAGATTCTTAAATGTCTTGACGCTGGAGTAATATACCCTATTTCGGATAGTCGTAGGTAAGTCCCGATCAATGTGTGCCAAAGAAGGGAGGCATGACCGTGGTAACGAGTGAAGACAACGAGTTGATACCGACTCGCACGGTCACCGGGTGGCGAATCTACATGGACTACCATAAGCTCAATAAGGCCACCAAGAAGGATCACTTCCCTTTTCCATTCATCGATCAAATGCTCGATCAGCTTGCTGGCAAGGCATATTATTATTTCTTAGACGGTTACTCATGGTATAACCGATTTCCATTGCGCCAGAGGATCAAGAGAAGACAACATTCACATGCCCGTATGGCACTTATGCTTTTCGAAGAATGCCTTTTGGACTCAGTAATACCCCGGTAACTTTTCAGCGCTGTATGCAAGCCATCGTTTCTGACATGGTTGAGGACTTTCTGAAAATTTTCATGGATGATTTTTCTATTTCTGGTGACGACTTTCTAAAATACCTCGGCAATTTGACAAAGGTACTGAAGCGGTGCGAAGAGGCCGACCTTGTGCTAAACTTAGAAAAATGCCATTTCATGGTGACAGAAGGCATTGTTCTGGTCCATAAAATATCTGAGAAGGGCATTGAGGTTGAGAAAGCCAAGATCAAAGTGATCGAAAAGCTTCCCCCACCAAATTTTGTCAATGGCATTTGGAGTTTCCTTTGACATGCTGGATTTTATAGGCGATTCATCAAGGATTTCTCCACACTATCCAAGCCCTTGTGTACCCTGCTGCAACAGAACCAACCGTTCGTGTTGGATCAGAAATGCCATGGCGCATTCAAAGAGCTAAAGCAAAGACTTATCTCTGCACTGATCGTAGTTCCCCCAGATTGGATGGCCCCATTCGAATTAATGTGCTATGCAAGTGATTTTCACGTGGAAGCTGTGCTTGGGCAACGTAGAGGTAAAATCTTTCATTTCATATATTATGCTATCCGTACTTAAATGATGCACAATTAAATTACACAACCACTGAGAAAGAATTACTTGTCGTGGTATTTGCATTTGACAAGTTTAGGCCATACTTGATAGGTACCAAAGTTATAGTTCACACTGATCATTCAGCTATAAAATACCTAGTGAACAAGAAAGATGCCAAGCCTAGACTGATTAGGTGGATATACTTTTGCAAGAATTTGACTTAGAGGTAATTGATAGGAAAGGTACTGAGAATCAGGTTGCAGACCATTTGTCTAGGCTAGAGAACACTTCAGAATGCCATGACATATTTGATATTAAAGAAGAATTCCCTGACGGTTAAATTTTATATACCACGACAATTCCGTGGTACGCTGACCTGGTTAACTTTCTTGTTAGTGGTGTTTTTCCTTATGAACTAAACAACCAGGGTAAAAAGAGGTTTCTTCATGATGTCAAATTCTATTTTTGGGACGAGCCATACTTATTCAAGCAATGTGCTGATCAAATGATTCGACAATGTGTCCCCGAAGAAGAGCAAAGTGATATCTTACACTATTTCCATACATCAACTTGTGGAGGGCATTTTGGAGGTTCGAGGACTGCTGCAAAGGTCCTCCAGTCAGGCTTCTATTGGCCATCATTATTTAAAGATACCCACGCATTTTGCAAAGCGTGTGACAGATGCCAGCGCACTAGAAATATTTCCAGACGCCATGAAATGTCGCTGCAAAATATTCTGGAGATTGAGCTTTTCGATGTTTGGGTCATTGATTTCATGGGACCATTCCTATCTTCCTTTGGAGACTTATACATTTTACTTGCGGTGGACTACAATTCAAAGTGGGTTGAAGCAATTGCTATGCCAAGAAATGACTCCAAGACGGTGCTCAAGTTCCTTCATAAGAACATATTCACTCGCTTTGGAGTCCCTAGAGCCATCATCAGTGATGAGGGCACTCATTTTGACAACAAGATGATTGCCAAGGCATTACAGAAATATGGAGTGCGACATAAAATTGCCACGGCATATCACCCGCAGATGAATGGACAGGCTGAAGTTTCCAATAGAGAAGTCAAGCAAATCCTTGAGAAGGTGGTGAACCCTCGGAGGAAAGACTAGTCCCCCAAGCTCGATGAAGCATTATGGGTATATCGGACGGCAGTTAAAACACCTTTGGGAATGTCGCCCTTTAAGATGGTATATGGAAAAGCCTGCCACCTATCGGTTGAACTAGAACACAAGGCATACTGGCAATAAAAAAATTAAACTTCGACGAGCAACTTGCTGGGGAGAAACGATTGCTCGATCTGAATGAAATGGAGGAGTTTCGAGCGTAAGCATATAAAAATGCCAAGCTTTACAAGGAAAAAACCAAAAAGTGGCACGACAAAATGCTTTTGCCACGGCATTTTTCATGTGGGTCAGAAAGTTCTGTTGTTCGACTCCAGGCTTAAACTCTTCCCAGGTAAATTAAAGTCACGTTAGTCAGGACCATTTGAAGTTCACCGTGTTTACCCTTATGGTGTTGTTGACATCAAGAACATGGACGATGGATCCATCTTTAAATTCAATGTCCAGTGCCTGAAGGCTTACCAGGGAGTCCCACCTGCGCCTGATAAGTCGGCGTTGCTTTTGCACGACGTTAACATTGGTCCACATCTTAAGGATGCCATGGCATTTTTAACTCACTTCTGTAAATAATATATTTTTATCTTATCTTTATTTTTAATACTTCTCATTTTAATTAATCATTTTCATTTTATTTTTGCAAGGGAGATCCCACGCACGAGGCACGTGAAGCGTGCTAAGGAAGATGAGTAAATTTTGGGCGACAAAACAAAAAGAAAAGGAGGGAAATTTTATTTCGACTTTTGACTTAGGAATTGATTTTTAATTTTTTTATTTTGTCTCTTTCCCGCCCCTGCCCCACCTTCATTAACATTTCCCCCTAAAAAAACATTTCTTTTTATCTCCCCTATCCCACGTTTTCACCTTTCACTTTCTATCATTTTCTTCTCCCTTCCATTTTACGAAAACCGCGATTGCCACTATAGCTCAAAGCTTGCATCCTTCTTTTCTTTTTACTTTTTCACAATGGTTCGTTCACGACCCCCTCCACCGCCCTCACCACCACGCTTTGTGGACGAAGCCGCTGAGGAATGATACCAAACAATCAAGAACCGGCGAGTCTTTTTCGAGTTGGGTTTTGTCTTCTCCGAGGAGGAGGATGCCGACTTGGTCTGCGAGGTGCTCGATGTGGTCACTAGGCATAAGTGGAAGAAATTTGCCAAGCACCCTGCCGCTGTCAACACAAAATTAGTGAAGGAGTTTTATTCTAACATTACTGATCCAAATCAGCATGCCGTGATGGTTCGTGGCTCTATTCGTTTTACTTTTACCGCTATTAACTGATATTTTAAACTGCAGGTTGCAGATGACCACCATGCAAGCTTCGCCCAAGACGCTGACAACAAAACTTACCAAGGCATCCTAGAAGACCTTTGTCTTCCCAATACTCAGTGTAACGGTCAGCAACTGAGACGACAGACCATGGATAGGGATAGACTGCTCCCCCATGTAAAGTCGTGGAACCATTTCATGAAGCACAAGCTTCTACCAACCTCCCACAATACAATCGTGTCATGCCAGTGGATGCTTTTGCTACACTCGATCATTTCCAGATGAACCATCGATGTAGGGAAGATTATCGTGGAACAGGCTCATCTATGCCTGAAGCGACTGGCCAGTGCCTTAGTATTCCCAAATCTCATCACTGCTTTATGCCAAAAAAAGAAGGTTCGAGAATAAATATTTGATGAGATTTTGTCGAGCATTGCTGGACCCAATAAAGCAAAAATCCCTCTGTTGTTGGGTTATAAAGAAGCCAAAGGAAAGGAACGTGAGGCAACCACATATCGCGCTGCACCATCTTCACATGTCAGGGCAACTTCAAACACCCTGGAGCAGGCAGTCCATTACACTCAAGAGCATGTCGGGCAGCTATCCTATAAATTGATGGTCTATTTTGCCTATGTCAAACGATGAGATGCATTTCTCACCAGTGTCTTGATGGAGTTCCTCCCGCACACTAACTTTACCATTCTTACATTTTCTGACGTGCTTGTGCCATCGAATGAAGATGTCGAGGCATCTGCAGAAGTACCTCACCCTGCTCCAGCAGCTGCTCCAACACTCATATAGTAAAGTCAGTCACTAGCCAGCTGCGGCAGAAGAGCCCGTCGATCCCGATCCAATCCATGAAGTGTCACCCGATGTAGACAGAGAAGCCAACCTCTAACTCGCTAATCTCCCATAACCTGCACAAATTGTTGAACCTTTGGGATATGCCGCAACCAACCGCACCAATGGAAGCCGATAATCCTACCATACCACAGCCCACCGAGTCAACCGAGGAGTCACAATCTGAGATGCCACGGCAAGCTCCCTTGTGTAGGAGCAGACGTCGCCTTAGGAAGGCATCTCAGCATGAGGAACCCCTGCTCCCAGTTGTTCCCGAAGGACCTATCACTCCTCCAGCCGCACCCGCGTCTGACTCCGAACATTCCAGCCCCGCCAAACTCCGCAAGCGCACTCACCGCGCAACCGCTGTACCACCACCATAAAGCCAAGGTACCTTGCATTGCATTGCATTTATAGCATGTAGTTTTCATTTTCCTTATATTTAGTAAGCATTGGGGACAATGTTTCTCTCAGGTTTGGGGGAAGTAGGGTTCTCGCATCACTACATGATAGTAGTAGTAAAATAAATATGCCATGACATTAGTAATTGCTGAATAGTTTTCTGGAATTAGTTAAGTATGTCCGATGATGATGAATTCTGGATGACCAGTATAGAATGTTCATGACTGGTTGAGGATGATAGGACCAACTCTAGGACTTGCTCCTTTGAAACCCTTGAATACACGATTGTATGCTTTCCATGCTTGTGAAACTTAGAAATTTTTTATAAGAAAATTCTTAAAATGTCGTGGTATAAAAATTTGACTGCTGAAACCCCACAGTTATATGCTAAAAAAAATTGGAAAATGAATGAAGTATGAATAAATGCCTCGGCATATCTGTAGAAGGACACTCCGCTATTCCATGGCATATGAGTGAATGAAAGATGTCACGGGATGACTCTACCTGACTAGCTCGGGGGTGGAAGGTATGCTCCCTTTCACCTAGAGTGTGGGATGGTAGAGTGATGGGCTGACTCCCTTCGTAGCAAATTTAATAAAAGAAAAGAAAGGCAAGGTGGGAGTAGATTTTAAAAATGTCATGGCAAATTGAGAAAGCTTGCTTAGAAAATTTATAAGTCTGTTAAGCATGGATTGGATACAAGCACGCACACACCCACACAAAGAGTTTTGTTCTAGGGGGAAGTGCTTGAATTCTCAAACCTAGTCTAACTTGTTGAAGCCAAATTCTGAGGGCTGAAATTTTATTCCGTAAAACTATTTTGCTTATGAACTTGTCATGGTATTGGTTTTGCTATTATTATCCATTGCTTGAGAACAAACAATAGCTTAAGTTTGGGGGTGTGATAACTCCGTAAAAGGTAACATTTTTGTACCTTTTTACTTAAGTTATTGAATGTCTAAAGGCCCATTTAGAACCATATAGATGCATTTAGAAGCATTTAGTTGCATGTAGTGGATTCCGGTTTGCTGTGGCATTTTATTTTTACAAGCGGTGCTGCTTTATGGGAAAGGTACTTGTCTAATGATGTCAGGTATTGAAAGTTGAAAGCAAGGAAAAGGGGAAAGAAAATGTCGTGGCATAAGGAGATTGTTGAGCTAAATGAAAATGCCGAGTTCGACTGGCATTTCAAGAACGCAAAAGGTGAAAGAAGATATTTTCTAGCCACCTCGAAGATACGCCTGGAGGGATCGGCGCTGCAACCGCCGGTCCTACTGATGATGCCGTCTGACCCTGCAAATCTTATTTGTCCTTGGGTGCCTGTAATGGGATTCTGTCGGGTCTTAGCTAGCAACCCAGGCTGGATCACTGCTATGCTTTGCCCGACTCCTTACTAAATCAACCATGGTTTTGGGGTTTCCTATGATGGTTAACACCAAGTCTTAGGGTTAATTTTCCCCTGTTAATAGAGGAGGAAGCCATAATGAAGAAGACTTTAGTTCCCCACTATTTTGAGCTTAAAAAGTTAGAGAGAGAAGGTTTCATCTTTCTCTGTCAATCCCACTTGCCGTGACATTTCTCCTTGACAAGCCGAAGGGAGTGGCGTTCTGAGCATCCGAGAGGAGCCAGTTCGCTAGGAGCAGATCTTGGTGGCCGAGGGAAGCATTGGGCAGTGCACGTCAAAGGCTTTTTCTCCTCCCCTTAGTCCTTTGCTTTTATATTCTATTGTTGGGTTGTAAGGAATGAATGAATCTTGCTTTCTTCTTATTGATTTCGAACCCCACCATGAACTAATCCTTTTTGGTGGGAGTTCACTTGGACGTTTAAGATTTTATTTTAATGAATGGTTGTTGTTTTATACTTTATTCTGTTTTGTTTGTGAGACTTAATGCTTTAAGGTTGTAGAAGCTACGAGAGTAGCCTTTCCTTAGAAGGTGCTTAGGGTTCAAGAGAATGCCTGGGAAAAATATCTTTAGTCTTTGAGAGAAGCTAGGGAGGAACTACACAAACAAGGGGTTCTAGATAGTAACTAGGCCTAATCCACCTTAGAGATAAGGATATGATTTCATTCGACTGAAAGGAGTTGTGTATAAACGATAGGTTAGATGTTAATGCTGCCGTAAAAAGGTATTGTCGAGACATATCCTATTAACTGAACCAATAGGGTCACTGCAAAGGCTTACGCCAATCGATTTTGCTAGGGCATCTTTAATTTGTCGAGTCCCTTACTAGAGATAGCATAGGGCATTTCAGAAGACTCTGTCGGGCAGGGTAAGCTTAGAAGAAACACCATTCAGAGACATAGACTTAGATTTTCCTTATGACTCCTTCCACTCATTCCCATTGCTGCTTGTCATTTGAGACAGCTAAAGTCCTATATTTATTAAATCGTATATTTACATTTTATTTTTCCTTGACATTTCCATTTGCTTGCACGTATTACAATTTAATTTGCCACATCATTTTCAATTACCATCACTCTACCATCATTCCATTTCCACATCAGCTATTCTATTTTGCCATAGCATTCTCATTTGTACATACCATCACTAACTTTACTTAGGTGACAAAGTAAAGTGCCTTGACAAACCTATTTGATTTCCCCAATTCCCTATGGAGACGATACTCGACTTATCACTTTATTACTTGTTCGATTGTGTATACTTGCACACATATCCGCACCCAATTATAGTACTTACAAAGAGCGGACAGTTATGCCATGATCATGCAATGCAAACAAAAGAAATCAATATAAATGAATTAGAGCAATGTAAAATGTATGAAAAATAAAAATATAAAAAATAAGAAAAATAAAATGGTTAGAACCAATTAATAGAAAAGAGAGATCATATCTATCATGGTATAAATCCTAACCTCATGATTTCTAGTTCCATGCTTTGTTTGGAAAATTTAACCTAACTCATGATTTCTAGTTCACAGACATTTATTTAGAAAAAAATGAAATCAAATAAACTAAAAGCTAGAGCTTATTTCTCCTTTGTGTAACCAACGGACAGGGTTTCAGCATTGTCTTAGATCAGGAGAATTTATAAGGTTTATTATATGTAGGGTTCGGTTCTAAGAGTAAAGGTACTCGAACTGTCCTTGTTGGTGCCCCATTAGGCTGCCAAACCCTCAATCCTAGTCCATCACAGACTTAAGCGGATTAAGTTCAATTCGAGGGGACACATTTCCTTCTGCCTGACACAGAGAATAAATTCTCACGAAGACATAGGATATATGAATCCCAAAACTTACTTGCTAGGTCTGACAGGTAGAATAAATTCTCACGAAGACATTGCTTTCACTCACACTTAAAAGGGACAAGCTTGAACATAAAGCTTATGTTATGCAATGCAAGTGTTGTGTGTGAGGAGAAATGTTCACATAGAAATTAATATCTAAAAAATAAAATTAAATATTAATATACAAGAATATAAAATAAATTAAAGAAATAAAAAGAATCATACATTAAATAAAATTGGATTCTCAATTTCTAATTATATAGACAATATATAATCGACTTAAACTGACCAGGGTCCCTAGTGGAGTCGCCAAGCTGTAGTAACCGGTTTTCGCCCGGGCACGAAATTTTCTTGGCGGCAAAATTAAAATGATTAAATAACTGATTTTGAAAAAAAAATGTTTTTGGAGTAGCCATCAGTCTTTTGGGTTAGGTAGGTCAAATACCTAAAAAATCATCTTTTAAAAGAGTTTTTAAGAAAACATCAGTTAAAAGATCAATCGGTCTGCGTTTAACCAAAAATTCATTCTTTTTAATAATAAAAATGGATTCATGGTCGATTACATTTGGGGAAGGATTAGCACCCCCACAACGCCCAAAATAAGTCCCTGTTGATTATAAATTGTCTCTAATAATAAAATTTTAAGAATTCAAAAAATACATTTAATTCAAAATCCTGTGATTTCAATTTTATTAGTATAATTCCAAGAAAACATATTAATTTTTATAAATATATATTTTTGTATATTTTTATAAATAAGATATTTATTTACTTAGAAATATCAAAAAAGGACTTCTAGTTGCTTTAAGACAACCCATTTCTTAATATTAAAAATAAATAAATATTAATAAAACATTTCTCTAAAAATAAATAAAAAATAAATTAAATTAATAAATAGAATTTATAAAAGTAGGATATTTAGTTATTTAAAAATATCAGAAAATGACTTCTAGTTGCTTTAAGACAACCCATTTCTTTTATATTAAAAATAAATAAATATTAAGAAGAAATAATAATTTTTCTCAAAAATTATAAAAATAAAGTAAATATATATATATTTATAAATAATATATATATTTATTTTTTAAAATACCAGAATAGGAAGTCTAGTTATTTTAAGACATCCCATTTTTAATATTTAAAAATAAATAAATATTATTAATTTATAAAATTAATCAAATAATATATATTAATATGACTAAAATAAAATAATAATCATAGAATAAAATTAAAATATAAATATAACTAAATAGGGACTAAAATAAATAAAATTAAAATAACAGGAATAAAATATAAAATATTTAAATTAATGGACATAATTTCGAATTATTATAAAAATATAATTACTAATATTGTAATTAACCCTTAATTATTAATCAGTGATTAAAATAAAAATTAATTAAATTATAAGGGACTAAATTGGTTATTTTACTTAAAAGATATAAAAGCATGGTAGTGACTATATTATAAAGTAATTAAAATTAAAAGACCGAATTAAAATGATCATAATTGGATTTAAGTGACTAAAATATAAAATTACAAAACTACAGGTATTAAGACCGAATATGGCCTCTGGTTCCCTTAAAAAGCTCCTAATCGGAGCAAATCTACAATTTATACCTTCGGTTTTCGAATACTTCGGAGGTGCGTGGTGGTCGTAGAGGCTCCGATGACGAGGGTAAGTCTTATTGACCTCTTCTCTTCCTTTTGTTTGTTGGTTGATTTTGATTGATGTCATTGGTCCCCGTTCTTACTCCGTCGGTTCCCCGTTACTGTCTTCTTTCTTTATTTTGCAGGGGATGGTGGCTTTTATACCTACTACCGGTTCTAATTCAGACCGATCCAAAGGGTTTTTTCGGTGGGTCACTGAACTATGTGGTGACTCACCCTAGAGCACGCGACATGGAGGGACAGCTGTCCTTCTGGAGTCTTCGGCTAGAGTAGCGTCGTGGCAGTGGAGCGTCGACAATGAGCGGTGGCAGTAAAGGCGGTGGCCGCGTGGATGTTCTGGAAGCAGCGACGACTGGAGATAGGGTTAGAAAACCCTAGCTTCATTCAGGGTTAGTCTTAGGCCAATTCTGATCGAGCCTGGTTTGGGTCTTCAATTCGTTTGGGCTCCGGGTTGTGTAATTGGGCCTTCTAGGTCACTGTTATAAATGGGTCTTGTAATAATAATTTAATAATAATAATAATAATAATATTTTTATATTTTTAAAAATAAAATGAAAAAATTAATGTCTACACTTAGAAATGTGCCACATGTCAAAATCTACATCTTGCCGTTGAAAAATCTCAAATTTACAATCTTGTCATTTTCATCTAACGACATAGATTTAACATAGAAAATCAACTTAAATCCAATGGCCCATATTGAATGTTATCATTCTAAGGCATGTAAATGACATTATTACCCCTTCTTTATAATCTAATAAAATATCCCAATTATTTGATTCCATCCGATTATAATTTTTTTTTAACTGCAACGCTTTGTAGCATTTCACATAAATTTAGTACAAAAATATCAAGTAAAAACCATAACTCTTAGGTATAAACTATTAATTTACGAGATAAAATACCTTTTTAAGAAAACTACCATTTTAGTCCCTAGCCTTTCCCAAATTTATAATTGTGTCACCAAACTTTCAATTTATTCATTTTGGTAAGTAAACAAAATTTTGGGATATTACAATTATTTCCCCTTAAAAAATTCATCCTCAAACTTTTGTATATGCTTGATTCAAATAGTTGAGGATAAACTCTCTAATCATTTTTTCATTTTTTC
Organism: Hibiscus syriacus; assembly: GCF_006381635.1. Classification (NCBI taxonomy): domain Eukaryota; kingdom Viridiplantae; phylum Streptophyta; class Magnoliopsida; order Malvales; family Malvaceae; genus Hibiscus; species Hibiscus syriacus. The sequence continues at coordinate 1,368,749 of NW_024063194.1, forward strand.
CATGTAGCTTCATCTATTTTATGATTTATCTAAAGAACCTTGACAAATGAGATTGTCTTATTTCACAAATCTTTGATTCTAGAAGTTATAATCTTTATCGGTTCCTTTTCGTAAATCAGATTCAATTGTATTTCAATTTCTTCTGGAGTGATGATATGAGAAGAATCAAAACAATACCTTCTAATTATCAACAAATGAAAAACATTTTGAAACTTATCCTTCTTCAGAGGTAAAGCTAGTTTGTATTCTACAAGACCAACTCTTTTCACAATGTCATAAGAATCAAGAAATATCAGACTCGGTTTTTCTTCTTTGTCCAAAGTGTAGCACATATGATACTTTAAGGAATACTTTTTCATCGAGTTGATAGTCAATATATTTCCTCTTTATATCTAAACAAGACTTTTATTGATCAACAACACTTTAAAGATTATCTTTAATAACTTGGACTTTATCTTTTACGTCTTTGATATAGTCACAACCAATAATATCACGATCCTTAAGCTCAAACCAATTTCAAGGAATTTGACACTTCCTTCCATATAGTGTTTCATAAGAAGCCATCTTAATACTGGATAACTATTGTAATAAGTGAACTCAATTAAAGGCTAATACATTCCCATGAACCCTTTTAAATCAATCATACATGCCCTAAGCATAACTTCAAAATTTTGAATGGTTAACTCAAGCTGTCCATCCATTTCAGGATAAAAAACCAACAGTAAAATTAAACCGAGTTTCCAAAGCTTTATAAAAAAATACCTCTAAAATCTTGAAGTACTCCTCGGATCTCTATCACACATAATCGATACTATTAAAACATGAAATTGAATAAAGTGTGTTGACATAGTCATTTTGTCTACAATTACCAAAATCAAATCCTTTTTACTTGGTTTCAGTGGTAAGTCCGATACAAAATCCATTTTAACTTTTTCCCACTTCCACCAAGGAATAGAAATCAGTTGTAAGAATCATGAAGGCACCAGATTTTTTTTCTTTGACCGGATTGCAGGTCAAACTCTTAGAAACAAATTCAATCATAGCTTTGTTCATGCAAGCCCACAATTATGAACTCTTTTAAGTCATGATACATCTTATTTCTTCCTAGATGCATAGTCAAAGGACTTCAATGATCCTCTGTATGAAGCTCTCGCTTCAATTCATCATTATCTAGTATAAAACTCTCTGTTGATAAAATAAGCATCCTTCAATCTTAACTTCACAATCTTTAGTTTTCTATTTTCTAAACTAGTGCTACACTTGAAAACCCACTTTTCATCTTTTAAGTGAAGATTTTTTATTTGATCTAATAATGTAGTTTCAACTTGATTCGACAACCAATGCACCATCCTTTCGCATAGATAATTGCACAATAAAGGCTCTTAATGAGAGAATGTCTTCCAAATTCGTGTGTCAGAAAAAATTAGCTTTCATTGAATGGTAATCGATAACAACATTATAATCTTTGAAAAGCTCTATCCATTTTCTCTGCCTCAGATTAAGCTCCTTTTGAGTTAACAAATATTTCCAACTTTTATGATCAGCATAAATATAGCATCATTCACTATATCATTACTAACGCCATATTTTCAAGGCAACACACTTACTACCAACTCCAGATATAAGTCGAATAATTTCTCTCATGAGTTTTGAGTTACCTTGAAACATATGCCACAAATTTTCCTTATTGCATTAATATATATCCCAAACTATTACGGAATGCATTACAACAAATTTTATAATCTTTTCAAGATTCAGGTTGTAATAACACAAGAGTTTTATCAATATCTTCTTCAATATTTCGAAACTTTCTTGATACTTTTTAAGTCCAAACAGATGGTTCATCATTCTTTTTCATAAATAATATCAGGGATCGCCAAGATGATACACTTGGTCTTATGAACCTCGGTCTAACAATTATTGTAACTGTTCTTTTAACTAATTGAGTTCAATAAGATTCATTCTATACGAAACCTTAGATGTTGATGCATTACTAGGTAAAATTTTGATTCCAAATGTTACTTCTCTATTTGTTTGTAATATAAGTAATTCATTTAGAAACACATCTGGATACTCAGAAATAGTTGGAATACTTTCGAACTTTACCTTTTTGAGGCATGAATATCCATTACATAAGTTACATAAGCTTAACATTCTTGTATCATAAGTTATTAGCAGTTATTCTCGAGATCACACTAGACAAATGATTTGACATCTAACCTACTACAAAAAATTTGAACCTCAAAGTTCTTTCAAAATTAATCGCTTTAAGTGATAATTCACAATGGCATCTTAGGTAGATAACCAAATCATACTGAAAATTACTTCAAACTTTTCAAAAGATAATCACATCAAGCATACCAAAACACGATCCTTTGGATATTTGATAGGAATTATCTACCAACCCAATATACCCTCACACTAAATCTAAAAGAAATACAACTAATTTAAAATAGTAAGGAGAAATATCATATCATACAAGCACCGTATCAGTATTCTTGACATCCTAGTGGCACGTATACATTTACTGACTTAAAACACACTCATTTTAGTTCGAGAACTAAATAAACATATAACTCTGACACCAATAAAAGCAATACTCCTTCCCATATCCATCACTGAACACGAGTCAAAGATGTTACATGAACTTATCAAAACTTCTCTTTTTAAAAATTGGTGAAAATTGTTACTTTAAAACTATTATTGCTAAACAATAAACCATAATTCATTTAATCGTATAAAACACATTTCTAATTATATGGCATTCAAACTAGGTCCATTTTCAAGAAGTAATGTAGCAGTTTATAACTATAAAGTGTAACCAATGTAACTGCCTAAAAAATTCTTATTACTTATTCCAAAATATGTGTGAGTAAAAGTTTTACCAAATACTTATAAAATATGTATGGAAACTAGAAAAATAAAATAAATTAGATGGATGTCATTAATGATACTATATACTTACTTCTCGATAGATAAGATGGCATGCACTCCTTACTTCGATCTTTTACTCCTTACCTAACATGAAAATTATTATACGCTAAGTATACACTTAGTAAGGCATAATCAATATTACAGAGCAAAACATATCAATGATATAAAATGAAATTATGCCAAAGTCATTTCCAATTCAAATATACCTAAAATCATCAAATCATATATACAACATTTTATGCTAAATCACTTATAAATGGAAAGTTTAACTTTCTCACTTATCTATCATATTCTATACTTTTCAAAATTTATTTATGTCATTGCCCAATATGTATAAATGAAAATGCACAATATACGAGTATACATAATTTACACTTTTAGTGCCACATAGAACGTACAAAGATACTATCAACATATACATATCACTGTACCAGAATATGAATATATAGCACCATTAACATATATGTGCCAAATAATGTATCTTGAGAGTATGAAATCACCATCAAAAAATATGTGCTACGTACCAATACTCCACTTCATTGCATGCCAATTATACCAAAGACACTCAATGTATATACAATGAGCATTTCCATTAGTTGTCACTTGTTCTTCAATTATCAAAGATAATGATATATTGAACATTTCATATAATAGCACAATGGGCAGTTCATACCCTAAATACTTCATTTTCACGTAACATGAATATATCATGAAAATATCATTAATCACTTACCTTTTTGACATGTAAATAACATATCCATCATATGATAAATATCATAATTATCATGTCAATATAATTTATTTGTCTCCTTTCCAACATTTAAAATGACATATAACACAAAGTTAACATAAAATGCATGAGTCAACACTTTTTCCTCAGGTCTAGCAGGTTTTTCAGTAGAATTCTATACACTGGAATTCTATTTCATTTGTTTCGGTAGAAATTATATTAGAATAAAAAACTAACCATATAAAAAACTCTTTCGAGTTCAACTTGTACAATTTATGGTAAATTTTCTAATCCAACATACAAAATTAGTGTTGAGTAGAGAATCTGCTACCTTTTTTTCTAACCTATCATAAAATAAAAAATTCATATATTGTAGTATACAACTCAAAATTAGTCTTCGTTTTTAAACAAAACTTGATTGACACATAAATATAACAGTATAACAACAACTTTCTCATCATTTTTTATATAATTTATGATGATTTTCTGAATCTATTATCAAGATCATAAAGTCTAGGAAATTTTTATTATTTTGCATCTTTACTTATCCACTAATTGTTTTAGTCTTACAATAAAAGTTTAATCTAAATGCATGAATCTCAAAGTCACATAATATTCAAGTCACTTTTTACCATCGTAACTCAATCATTGGATCATTGCAAGCCAATGTTTACATTTAACATAAATACGCCAAAATATTCACTCACCTCAATACTTAAACATCAACTAGTGTAGTCATCTCAAAAGCTTTATAAGATCTTTCTTCCTTTGCTTTATTATTCACTTCATCCTAATTGAAATTGGATGGTTCACACGCATCAATTACAAAACAACGAAAATTAAATGCATATGTTAGAATCCATTCCAACCATGCGTACAAATATAAATAACTTTCTAAAGCTTGTACAACATTTAATCCTCCCTGATAAACATAAAAAACCTTGAATAATTTTTCCTAATTTTCTTCTTCATGGCCTAACCTTGTATATCAACTTATCCATGAAATTTATCTTTATTCAAGCATGGAAAAGCTATATAAACAATTAATCCTTCAAAATAACGTCTTAATTCAATTTAATCCATAAACCCTAATATTTCATTATTTAAATTCCAAAGTTGATACAAACCAAAACCATGAAATAATTATAGCAAAATGTAGAGAATTTAATAGAGAAAAAAACTAGATTTCACGTCTAATCCTTAAATCCAACTTAAAAGCTTATTAAAACTTACCTTAAGGTTCTAAATACCCCACAACAACAACTTTGGGAGAGAATCCTTAATTTTTTTTTCTTTTTGTGCTAGCCATTTTTCATATATAATAATAAAATGAATTTTAAATTCATTTTAATATTGAATGAGCATTTTACCCTTAAAATCCAATGTTAAAAAATGTGTCACATTTCCAAATCTTCATCCAAGGGTTATAATTAATCCAAGTAGTAAGTAGTTACCAACTTTGCCTTTGAAAAATCCCAAAATTACAATCTTGTTATTTTCATCCAATGACGTAGATTTAACATGGAAAGTTAACATAAATCAAATGGTTCATATGAAATATTATCATTTTAAGGCATGTAAATTACATTATTACCCTTGCCTTATCATCTAATAAAATATCCCAAATATTTTATTATATTCAATTATCCAAAATTTTTCTTGAAATGTAATGTTTTGTAGTATTTAACAAAAATTTCGTACAAAAATTTCGAGTAAAAAAACCACCACTTTTGGGGATAAACTATTCATTTATGGGATAAAATATGTTTTCTAAAAATTACCATTTTGGTCCCTAAATATTTCCTAAATATATACTTTGGTCACCAAACTTTCAATTTATTCATTTTGATAACTAACCAATATTTTAGGGTATTACCAAAATCTATTGTAACTCTTTACCATTTCCACTAAGGAATGGAAATTGGTTGCAAGAGTCCTCAAGACATATGATGTTTTGCTTTAACTTGTTGACATCTTAAACATTTAGAAACAAACTCAGTTATGAATCTTTTCATTCTTGGAAACCACTATTGACTCTTTAGATCTTGGTACATCTTGTTCCCTCCTAGATGCATTTTCAATGTTCTCCAATGTTCATTTTTAAGAAGCTCTCTCTTTAATTCCTCATCATTCGATATATAAATTATTCCTCGATAAAATAAGCATCTATCAGACTTAACTTCTAGGTCTTTAGTATCTCCTTTCAATTTGACTTATCCTTGAAAAACTTTTTCATCATTCTTTTGAATATCTTTAATTGGATCAAATAGAGTAGGCTTCTAATTCGATTCTATAATTAGTGTATCATCCTCTTTTATTAACAGTGGCACATTCAAGGCTCTTAAAGCATATAATGTCTTTCGACTTAGGGCATTAGCTACCAGATTATCTTTTCCTAAGTGGTAATCAATAACAACATCATAATCTTTGAGAAGTTCTATCCACCTTCTCTGCCTTAGATTCATCTCTTTTTGGGTCAATAGATATTTTAAACTCTTAAAATTAGTGTAAATATGTCATCACTCACCATACAAATAATGACGTCGTATATTCAAAGCAAATACTACTACTTCTAACTATAGATCATGATTTAGGTAATTCTTTTCATGCATTTTGAGTACGATGAAGCATATGCCACAACTTTTCCTTCTTAGATTAGTACACATCCCAAGCCATTATGGGACGTATCACTCTAGACTACATAATCTATTCATGTACTAGTACTAGAACATAGACTTCTGTCAATATTTTATTTTGTGTCTCAAAAATTTCTTGGAACTTATCAATCTAAACAAATGGAACATATTTTGTTAATAATTTAGTAAGTAGAGATGCAATCATCAAGAATTTTTTTACGAAACTCTGCTAATAACTAACTAGTCCTAAGAAACTTCTTATCTCATAAATATTCTTCAGAGTTTTTCATTTAACAATAGCTTGTACATTCTTGGGATATATTGTAATCCCCTTTGTAGAAACCATAAGGCCAAGAAAAACAAATTAAGAAAACCAAAACTCACACTTTGATAACTTTGCATATAACTTTATCTCGAAGATTCTAAAAAACAATGCGAAGATGTGCATATTGTGTCACGAAGCTATGATTATAGCTATGAGTTTGTACTATTTTATTTTTCAATTATGTGTCACAAAGCTCAAATTTATAAAAGTGTTTTTATAATTACCATGTGTATCAATTTTGATACCGTATTTTATGTTTCGAAAAGAAAATGAACGGGCTTAGAAAAAAAGGGCTGCCTCGACAACCTAGTGTGACACTCTAGGCCCATTAAAGTTTAGGGTTTTATACCCTCGTAGTATGGCCTAGAGGATTAGTTGCTACTATGTCACTTGAGATTGGTTCTAATGAAATTCCTCTATCCTAGAATAACTTAGTGCTTATATATAAACGATTAGAACCATGATCAATCAACACAAAAACATGTTTATTGAATCGAATGTTCCTGCCATGATCCCTAGATCATCGTGATATTCATCAGTTTGAATGTTTTACACCTTTGTTGGAGCTCAAAACTCACGCTGAGAAGTAGTTTATGATGTTTCCCTCGATTTGGCTCTACCTCAGCCTCTTTGTGGCACAGTAATGGATCTCTCAGCTTGTAGTAGCCTTTCTGCTCAAATCATTGGACAATCTTGAATGAAATTACCAGTATGTCCACATTGGGAACAAGCTCCCGTGACAGCTCGAGACACCTTTGGGTGATTTTTATCGTAAACCTCACATGTCGAAGTTAAATTTGAGATGATCTACCTGCACCAACAATAATTGTCTGAGATTGTTTAGATTTCCTAGCATTCGCTCCTTTATAGGAAGACACAACAAATTCTGATTTGTTTTGATAATCAGAACCTCTACCTCACTTAAATTGAGATGAGGTTGCATATGTTCCAGATCTTTTGGATGATTGCATCTTTTGCTCTGTTATTATTTTAGACTACACCGACTCTATTTCTTTTGTTCTATTTAAGGGATTTTTTTAAAAGAATACTAATTCAAAGCCAATAGAATTTTCTTCGGTATTCCCTCGACAAACCATTCACAACGAGTCTTCTCATTCAGAATCAGTTATACTACAAAGCGATTCAACTTGTTGAATTCTCATTTGTACTCGTACATAGTTTGAATACCTTGCTTTAGATCGAGGAACTGTTGTTTAATTTCTCATATGAATTGATCTTCAATAAACTTGTTCCAATTTACATTCTTATGAGGAACATGCATAATGGCATTAGTTCATCATACTCGAGTGAATGGACCCTTATCAAAATCTCCATTCAATTAAAGTGCTCCTAAACATTTAATTCTTTTTTCTATCGATACTCAAGGAGTTGGAGCAACAGGTGATTAAATCTCGTAAGAATTGTATCTAAAGTGTGAAAAAATGTTAATTTATCTTGCACTAGCACTCCCTGTTGTGTTTTCATACCACCATGGTCAGACTGAATAGGAGGATTGATATTGACCTTGTTACTTCCACTATCAGTCTCTTCCTAGACGTCCTACATGGACGCTCGACGAGAACCTTCAGTCTTTTACATCTAATACATACGCAACACCAACCAACGTTAGTAAAGAGTAACATCATATCAATAATTATGACATCCTAGTGGTATATATACATTTCCCAATTCAAAATAGATTCAGTTTAAGCCTAGAATCGACTAAAATTGTAGCTCTAATACCAATAAATATAACACCCCATTGTTGTATCCATCACCGAATAAGAGTCCAAAACGTCATATGAACTTCATAAAATATTTATTATAAAAGGTCAATAAAAATTTTGTTACTTTAAAATCATTCATTCCAAAATAATAAACCTTAAACACTTTAATCGTGTATAACCAAAACCAATTTTTCTAATATTAAAATCTAATCCATTTTCAAGAAGTAACCTACTTGTTTATAACTATATCATATAAGAAACCAAATTACTTAAAACTGCTTAAACTAAAATTCATCTTAATATCAGTTTAAACTAGTTTTACCAAAATATTAACTTGCAATATATTTTTATAACTATTATAACTATGCACTATTCTTTAAACCCAGAATATAAACTATTACAAATCCGTTTAAACATAATCATACTAAAACAACATTAACACATATATACATGTAAACTAGAGAAATAGAATACATCAATAAGATGTCATTAATGATAATGGAGATGTGGTCCTCGCTGGTGGAAGTCAAAAATACTTCCTACTCCACTTTATATCTTTTACCTACGAGTGAAATTCATCACACGCTAAGCATACAGTTAGTGAGACATTTTCCACTAATTAAAGTAAAGCATATTAGTATATAAATAATACCACATAAATATCATATAATAATATTTCATAATATAAAACTCACATATATCGAAGTCACTTCCATATAAGAATAACCTGAAAATCAATAGTTTGGATATAAAGCATTTAATGTCAAATCAATGTATTCAATGAAAGAACTCAACCTGCACCTGACCTGAGAAAAACCTGAACTTGAATAGAACTTATAATATAATAACCAAACTCGACTTGCATCCTTCTGATATGAACTCGAACCTGAGATTAACCTGGTAAATAACTGGTCTTAGCCGACCTATTATCAACCTGACCGTAAATTGATTGAGCTTGTAAATGATCTGACTTGTAATTGAACTGATATGATATTTATCTGACTTGATTTTTACCTCACTTATACCTTATAATTGATAATTTGACTTGATTTTTACTTGACTTATAAGTTATAATTGATGAAAGTGTGAATTTTTTTTATTAAGTTATGAGATTTTGAATTTATAATAAACTATAATAACTAATATGATTACTTTTTAAAAGTTGAAACAAATTGTTAGTTATGATAATTAAATTAATAAATTTATTTTCAATATTAATTTTAATTCTTATATTATAAAATTTAATTATAATCATTAAGTTAATTTCATTAAATAATTTATTTATTGAATATGATTTTATTAAGTTAAATAAAAATTAATTTAAATATTTATAAGTTAAAAGTTCTAAAAGTCCACTTGTAGCCCAATTTGCTTTTAAATTTCAAATGTTCAAAATTTTCTCCCTAGTTTCATCATTTTGCCACCGGTTTTGAAGAAGAATTAGGGAGATGGGGCCTTTACATTTATGGAGTTAGAAAGTTTTAAGGATTTGCTAAGTTAACAATCCATGTGAACCAAACCTTAGATAAGTTTTTATTATTTTTTGGTATAACCATTGGTATCCAATCTATTGATCGACTAATCTGGGTCAAGCACTGCAGAGGCAAGGGTAACCCTCTCAACCCACTATACTCCATTCACAATCGTCAGGATTCCAATCTATGACCTTGATTAAGGGATCTAGTGCCTCATCTCATTATATGAAGTTTTTTAATAATTAAAATTTTATTATTATTACTTTTAATTTAAAAAAATAAATTATGACATATATAAATACACACACATGTATATATATATATACATACATCATACATAAATGTATATATATATATACATGTTTCATACATATATGATACATATGTACATACATGCATATATAAGGACAAACGTATAATTTTTTGTTGGAGAAAACTTGAACTTATAAAATTCTAGGGGCAAAAACAAATTTTTAATATAAAATATATAGATAAAATCTAAAATATATGGTAATTTTAAATATTTAGGGGGACACCGCCCCCACCTAGGTTCATCATTATGCATATATATACTCTATACACTTATGTACATATTATATATGTATAAGTATATTATATATATAATTATATTACATATTATAACTATAATGGATGCAAAAGTGTAATGTACATTATATATACACATGTATCATAACATTTATCATCACACACATATATATATATATATATTATAGTTATTTTAATTTGATCCTTGTATGTTATTTAATTTCTTTAAATTATAGTTTTAATTTCATGTTTAATAAATTTAGTCCTTAAAATTATATTATAATATTCAAAATCATATAAACTTTTGTTCTTCAACTTTTGAAATGAATGTAATTCAGTCTATTTTTATATTTATTTCAGCTTCACATTTTACAATTATTATGAATTGATCCCTATATGTTGCTTAATTTATTTAAATCTTAACTTATAATTTAATATTTATTCAATTTAGTGCTTAAAATTATATTTGTATCAGGAATTGACCCATACTTATATTTTTATAATTTAATTCAAACCCTATAAATCACATAATAAACATCATTTCAAACTCTATAAATTATATCATAATCTCCAAACCCTATAAATTTATGTTCACCAACTTTTTAAATAGATTCAATTTAGTATGTTTTTATATTAGTTTGAACTTAACATTCTATAATTATTTCGATTTATCCATCATCCATGTGTGTCTTTTAATTTATATAAATTTAAATTTGTAATTTTGTATTTATTCAATTTAGTCCTTGAAATTATACTTTTATTAAAATCGAACCATATATTTTTTTTAATTTACTCCAAATCATATGCAATTACAAATCGTCGTTCAAGAAAGGTGAAAAATAATTTAGTCCAAATCATATGCTTCTCTAGATTAGCGATTATACTGCTATGCATTGTAAGCCCAACTTTCAGATGTTTTCGTTCATGGGTCGAGATGTACTGTTGTAGCAAGATTTCCAGTATCAGTTCTAGAGTATTGTACTATTATTGTTAGTGGACATGTGTATTCATGGGACCCTTACTTATGTATTTGGATTATCAAACTTTGAATTGTATTATTAATTTAAATTGTGTCACGAAGCTCTAATTTATAAAAGTATTTTTATAACAATCGTGTATTTCACGGAGCTCCAATATGTTTTAAATGGAAATGAAAGAGGTTTTGAGTTTTATTCGTTGTCCTATTATCTCAATGTAGCACTTTAATTAGGTCTATTCAGGTCAAGGGTGTTGCAAATCTACTTAATGATATGAGGTTGCTCACCATTAGGATCATCGATTGAAGGTATGGCTGGCATCCTCTTCTTCTTTTATTTCTTTTAACTATGAATTCTTTCTCTCCTTTTTTTATAGACTTTAGTTGTCATGAAATCCATGTCTTTTGTGAAAGGGTTTCTAAAGGTTTATATAGGGAAGATTAAGTGGTATGAAGTGAGAGCGAGCGACCAACGATCTCAGGAATTAGGTGAGATTTGGATTTAAATTTGAAATAGAATAAAGATAAATTTTGAATATGGTCAATGGCGGAAGCTTGAAGAGACTAGTGGGGTCATGTCTCGAGAAAATATTAATATATATATATATATATATATATATTATTAAGTTTGTCTCTTTCAAAATAATAATAATTAATAAAATATTAAATTTGGTAGTCCTAAAAATGTATATACTACTCTATAAATTGAAAACCACTTAAATATCATTTATTAGAAAGAGTTAACATTCATTCTTTTCCTTATTATTTTATTTTTAAACGAATGAAAATGAATTTTTTCTATACTTTTTTATTTTAAGATACAAAAAAAATGTTTGTGTTCTTCTTTGAGTTGAGCACTTCAATCAATTTATATTCAACTTTCAATTTGTTTTCGGTTGAATGTAATTTAAAAAAAAATATTTTTTAATTTAATTTATATTTATTATTTTATTTGAAATATCTATTTTTATCATAAGGAATCATAGATTTTCATCTCTAAAAATAAAATTATTATCAATGTATTTTGTTTCTTTGAATTTTTATTTGAACATATAAAATTTAATGATCTATAAAGGTTTTTATTATTATAATAATTTAATATATAATTTACATTGACAAAAATATTAAAACATAATAATTAAATGTACATAATGTTTTTAAATGACTACGAAAAATGATATTGAATTCCGCCACGAACTATAATAAAAATCTTGTAGGAATGAGGACTCAATTCTTTAATGCGGAAATTCTAATTTTAATTTTTTTAAATCAATCCTAAAAAATCAGATCAAACCCATCAGTCTTGTTATTTGATCATCCTGTGCATTACTTGGATAAGGATTGATTATCATATACTTGAGGACCATAGGATGGTTAATTAGTTGCCCATCAGCAATTGCTAGTACACATGTTTTTCATTTCAAAAAATATTTTAATTTCTATTTTTTTTAAATTTATGAAATAACCTTACGCTCCTATTCCTATTATCCAACCCAATCCTATCTCCACATTTTGTTTTTCTCGCAATTCAATTACTGATGGAGTTCACCCGGGCCTACATGCATGCCCCTCCTAGTCCCACTTGCTTTTACACCTACCTTTTCCATTTGCCCCTTCCTTATATATTAGTTATAATGTATGCTCTCTCTCCATTCCATCTTTATCGATTCGTTGAAGAAATTTAGAATCTACTACTAATGTTACTACAGAGATGCCTATCCAGCTCAGTTGGTAGAGAAAAAGGTTCTTAACCTTGAGGTCGTGGGATCGAGTCCCACAGAGGGCATTTCATAATTCGGAGGTCTTCTACGGAAGCTGCTCTCAACCTGGTGTTGGGGGCAGCCTACTATCTTACCTCCCCCTTATCCCATTGCATATGGGAACAAGGGACAACCATTTTACTAATGCTACTACAATGGAGTATTTGACATTATCAGCGCTTTATTTGTCACACCCCAATTAAGGGGCTAAAATTTAAGAAAATATAAAATGGTGAATTTAATTGGTATTTTGAAAGAAACGATGTATTAAATTGTAAGATTTCTAAGTTGGTAGACCATTTTAAGAAGTGCAGGAAATTCAGTGGCTAAACTCATGATTTGACCATTTTTCTTTAAGATAAAATATAAACCCCTTCCCCGTGCGCAGTTTCCAGATTATTCCCAGTTTTCCTCCTCCATCAACCCTCATTTCAACTCCGATCTACTCACCGTCCGGCGTCCGTTTGACAAACCGACCATCGTGTTCATTGTCAACCGATTAACAAAACCCCTCAAACCTTTCCTCGTGAATCGTCGTCGTTCGTCGTTAATTTCAGTTCGAAATATCATCGATTTTAACTCAATTTCTGCTGGTTTTCCATCGATTCACATCGATCCAGCCAACCGTTTTCGACACCTCCCGCATCATCATGTTCCTTGCATTATTCTGATTCCACCGGTGTCATTCGTTTCTCCGTCGTCGCCGACGAGTGGAGGGGTTAGAAAGTAAAAGTTTTTTATGTTTCGGAATCGAGCTCTCCGCAGTTCAAAATTGTGAACCGAGCTTGGTAAGTGTCTCAAAATGCCTTAAAATAATTTTTAGGAATTTTTTTGAGAATATTCCAACATCGTATCACTGTTCACGCACAGCACGCGTCGCCACTGTGCGTAGGGGTGCTAATTTTGTAATTAATTTATGTTAGGGTGATATTTATGTAAAATTAGGGTGTTAGTTTTGTAAATATTTATAGAAGGTGGCTAATTTTGTAATTAATTTATGTTAGGGTGATATTTGTGTAAAACGGTCGACTGTTGACCGTTGACCTGCGTTGACCGTTGTTGACCATTGTTGACCAGAACTTTGATCGGCGTTGACCGGGCGTTGAACGACCTGTGACTTTGACCGGGTATACCTATCCTAACATTTTTTGATGTTCTAAGTCTGATTCCGCATTCCATTTTTCGAAACTCAGACCCGAAGGCCTCGACATTTCCAGTCAAACCTGTTGACTTTGACTTTAACCGAAAAGTCAAAATTTTTGAAAAAGTCATATTTTATGTTTTTGATGTCCCGAATCCATTTTTGGGGTCCGTTTCACCAAACTCAAACTCGGTAAGTTGTTTTAAACTGATTTATCACCTGATTCGATCCATTTTTGGGAATTAAGCTCCGTTTTTTATTTAATTTCTATTTATATGCATCTGAGGAATTATTGGAAGATGATTTCAAGATCGAGGGTGTTCAGATGGAATTTAATGGTCGATTAGTATGGCATGGAAATCGAGGTAATACTTTACTACCTCTTTATGTTTTATGGAACATGTTGATATTGGTAAATGCGTGAATAAAAAAAAGTTTGGTCTCATCTGTGTAGTTAGTTAATTTCTACACTCGATCTGAATACAGTAAAAATGCGATAACTGAATATGGTTCATATGATTAATATAAGAAATTGGAGGACTGCTGGAATTAAACTACAAGCTTTGTGATTAAGTGATAAATGAATCAGTCTGGTTATGTAAATTATAATTTATTTCATCAAAGGTACTTGGATTGGAAATTATGAGAATACTCCGATATGGTAAAATTATGAAAATACCCTTATGTTGGAAGATGACAAGAATTATCCCTAGAAGTTGGTTAATAACTCTGAAAAGACATATTGATCCGATAAAATTACTAATGTGCATAAGAAATGCTCGTTTTGCTCAGAAAATTTAGATAACTGGTTTTTAACCCCAAGAGGGTTTGTGTAAGACGCTAGAAGTTTGTTAAGGGAATCATATCAAGATCAGAGAATGTTCGGGAAAGCAATTAACCATAGAATCTCTATATTATAATTATTTTCGTTAAGAGTTAATATCGAAGTTATCAGGTTAAGAAATTGCGAAAATGCCTTGAGAGGTAAAAATAGTTCGAGTTGACCATGAAGGAGAAAGTACTTTGAGGATTAGTACTTAACTCGATAAATTATGGATTTAATTGTTAAGATCATGTCTTTGTACAGAAAGTTCTTGATAACCTATTGGTAACATCTGAAAAGACTTTTAACCTGGAAATATCCGATTTAAGAATAAATTATGAGGGGTGTTATTTTGCCAGAACTATTCAAAAGGACTGGAAAAGATGATACTTTTGAATTAAATAATAATATTAGATTAATGAAAAGGATTGAAATACATCGGATCTTTCAGAATAGTTCGATGGGACTGACATAAATGATAAGTTTGAATTTGATAATAAGATCGAATGGAATGAATTATTGGACTACACTGGATCTGTAAAATGACCAGAATACCCTTAGAATACAAATGACCAAGAATATCACCAAGCTCATAAATGATTGGATATCCTTGAGCTCTAAAATGAATGAAATATAACTGAGCACCAAAATGACCAAAATATCCTTATGTCTTAGAATAAGTAAATGTCTTTGATTAATTTAGAAATCCAAATAAACATGAATGTTGTACTGCTCTTAAAAGTTATGGAACGCAGCTTAAGTGGTCAACTATTGTTAGTGTTGTATCATTATCTGAATGATATAAGTACCACTTGAATGTTGGTTCGTCTCATTAAGTTTGGATTGATGATAATTTTTGAAGTAACCAGCTCAGCTCAACTCTGGGTTACATTTTGTACTAAGAAGTGGATATTCGTTAGACAAATCAACCAAGAAGACCAGATTGAACTGAACAAAAGTACAATACGTATCCGAAATTCAGAAACGTCTGAATTACCTTGGAAAACCCCGAAGTAACTGTAATGGACTTGACTGCAAAATGAGTTAAGTAACCTCAAGGACTAAGGATTAAGTAAGTGATTTGGATGAGTATGGAAACGTTAATGAACATACATGATGTAATGTTCTTATGGATCATGAACTACAAATCAAGCACGTTAGCAGTTCATGATATAGTGAAAGTGTGAACATGAAATTAAGAGCATTGTAATATCTGTTAGTCTCCTTAAGATCTGTTTAGTGATGACTCAGAAGATGATCTATGGATAATAATATTTGGTATTAAAGAGTAAATACCCTGGAAGGTTAATGAATTGACAAGTTGAGAAGTATTGTTTCTGGGAGCTGTTCATCTGGAGTTGTTCGATAAACTGATTAATCGACATAGATTGTAAAGGTCCTGAACCTTCATTTCTTCCTTATCAGCTCAAGTCTCATTCTAAATAACTGATGATTCCATCAATTATTGATTTCTTCCAATAGTGATTCTAACTTCCAACATTCTATCGGTAAACTGAAGATTCATGTTTCTCTACCCGATAAGATTATCCAGTATCTCTAAATAATATCTGTAAAGACTAGTGTGTTCCCTAATCACATAAATATTTTATCTGATTTCTAACTTGAATTCTATTCTGATACATGACCTAGATTCTGTTCTGATTTCTGATATGGATTCTGTTCTGATATCTGATTTGAATTCTGTTTTGAAATCTGATATCTCCGTTTACCGATGGAGAAATATTTTATCTGGGGCGTTTATTGTTGGAGGAAGATTATCTGTAGACTCCTTGGCTTTGTGCTCAGGGTCTAAATGGCATGTGCGGTTGGGTGTATGGTTCTGGGGAACCTATACATTTATGATGTGAACGGATGGGGGTATATATATATATATATGTTTTTTAAGATCTGTATCTTTTTACATTATTTTGTGGGAACACACTATAAAACCTATTCTGATCTCCTGAACCTAAACATCCCAAATATTTTTCCATCTGATATGAATACTATCTATTATTACCTAAAATATCAATAGGATTTCCGCTCAACATAGAGATTTATAGATATCTGAATCGATAAGGAAATACATGTTTATCTGTATCTGCACGTTCTTTAACATCATCTGGTAGTTCTGTATCACTGAGCTTTCCGAAGCTCACTCTATTACCCAACATTCCAGGTTAAAAGAATTGTACCAGTGCAGCTATCGACTTCAATAAGAGAGTTCTTCCGGCATTGTTGCAGAGTATGGTACATGTGATTAGGGGCATGTAATTGTATTTTGTTTTATATACGAGTCTGAAAATCTATTTTATTTCTTCGTACTGATAAATGATTTTATGAGTTTACATGTTCTGATAAAAAATTTAAATTTTTTGCTATTTTTATAGTGGGTGCTCTGGTGGCCCTAATGTGACACTCCAGATCGAATTGGATTACCCGTATCGGTCTGGGGGGTTATATTATTCTTATGTATTACAAAACCTTCCTCAGCTGCAAGATTAGAACCACAATCGAAGACTTCCAATACTGATTTTGTTAAACTTCATGTGAGGTGACGGTGTATCCCGACATATCGTACCAGTCACTCTCAGCCTATGTTAGCACAATCCATACCAGCCTCAGGAAATTGCCAATATCGTTCTCTCCGTAAGCATCAACAAAGCACAATCGACTTCGACACTGGTGCTAAGGTTGTCGAAAGAGCAAGGATTAATGCGGGTAGAAACGGTTGCCATTGTGGATTGTGTGGAGACCATGAGAGACTATGTGGATGAGATGCAACAATCGATGCCAGAAATGAAGGGTCTAGAGGGCCCTGAATTTCCGATGAAAATGAGCAATATACAGACTTGGATTAGCGGTGCTTTGACGAATGAAGATACGTGCATGGATGGGATTGAAGACAAAGCAATTAATGGCAAAATCGAAGACACTATTCAGAGTAATATCGCCAGAGTGGCTCACTTAACCAGCAATGCATTGTTCTTCATGAATAGACTCGTATTAGTCTCTCTCTTTTTTCCTTTTGGTGAAAGTAGCATCGAAAAGGGAAAAATCAAATGTATTGTGGATGTGTAAAATTAATTAATATATATATATATATGCTTTAAGTATAGAATTGATATTGGTCATAACAAAGGGTGAAATAGACTTTTACCTTCTAGGCTGCTGTTTTTGTTAGTTATATACAAACAATCCGTGTTTTGTTTTTTTTAATAATTGGGAAAGAAAAAAGAAAATATTCTTTCAAATGAGTATTAAATTCACAATTTAGGGAGAAAAAAATGTCAACTAAAACCTTTTAACTGTTTATAATCTTTTTCAAATGGAAAAAATCTTTATGTTATACCCATGTTCTATCATGAGATCAAACATGGTTAAAATATTTGAATTTTGTAATATTGATTCAATTGAGTTTTATAAAATGTGTTTTTTTAAAATTAGAATTATGATGGGTTAGATTTTGTAAAAAAGGTGTTGGGTGGATCATTCCTTAATTGATTTTAGGGAGATGTACCATCATTACCAAGGGAGATGTATATCATGCCTTGGGGAGAAGAATCATCCAACTATTCATTTAAGCTAGTATTTCAAAGGTTCATCCATTTACGGTGGATTGTTCTAAAAGTTATGAAAGAGTCTTTTGATTACCCCATTACTCTACTATAAATAAGAGGTTTTGGTAAGGCTAGCATATAACAAGCAAGCAAGTTAAAACAAGAGAGAGTGAAATCTAGAAAAACACATTCACAAGAGAATTCCTCCAAGAGAGAAAGAAAGATAGAGTGAGCAAAATTTTGCATCCCAACGCATATCATAATGAAAGGAAAGTTTGCACTAGACTAGTATTTCGTTGTTTTTCCTAATTTGCCTTTTTTGCGTAACCAAATTGTCGGGTCTTGTTGTTTTATTATTTTTTTCCATATTAATCACACAAAGAGGGAAAGATGTATTCTCATACATACTCATCTTTTCGCAACAGTGGCATCAGAGTCATGTTGTAATAACCATCATATAAATTTTGTTATTAAGATAGAGGGGAAGCTACCTATGATGGTGATATGTTCAAACTCATGGCAGAACATTTCTCATATTTGAAGCCAATGATGAAAGATAATCTTTAATGCAAAGATCTTATGAGTGAATTACAGTTTAGCCAATGCCCGAAGGGGGAATAAGAAAAATTGAGAGCTCTTAAACAAAAAAACAGTCGCTATGATTTGTAAATATATCAATAGAAGTTTATTTGATCATGTATATACATACACCAATGCTTACGAGTTATGGGTAAATTGGAGTTCATGATTTAGAAGAAGACACTTCAAAATAAGGTACATCTTGTGAGACGTTTGGTCAAGCTTGAGTACAAAGATGACCAAAGCATGATTGAACATCTGAACACTTTTAAGGGGCTTGTAAATTAACTATCCAAGATAGTAATGAAGATTGATGATGAGTTACAAGCTTTGTTGTTACTATGCTCTTTACTAAAGAGTCAGGACACTCTCATTGTTAATTTGAGTAACTCAGCTCCAGAAGTATAGCTCAACACAAACATTTTGATGAAAGAATAATCTAGGAGGAAGAAACATGGCTTACCTAGCCAAATAGAAGCCAATATGGTGAAGAACCGAGGAATGAGCGATAATCAAGGAAGGAATGAGAACCAAGGAAGAAGTAAGGCTCGAGGTTGTGACAATACTCGAGGGAAATATAAATTGTGATCCAAAATAAGTTGTTATTACTGTGGGAAACTCAATCACAAAAATTTGGATTGCCAGAATTTCAAAAGAGATCCGAAGAGTGGAAAACTCAAGTCTGATCAAATTGATCCAAATTGATCCAAAGAAAAAGAAAGAAAATAATACAATTATAGTTGTCACAAAGGAATAAGAAGGAATTTTTTTGTTTGGAGGAGACAATTATCTCAACATTATTCGAAATGATTGCTCATAGATTGTTGACTTGGGATAATCATTTCACGTAATCCCACATGGTGAATTTTTCTCAACATACCAAATTGGTATTTTGGTATCACGAGGATGAAAAATTGGGAAACAAGTAAGATCGTGACTATTGGAAATATCATTTTAAAAACAAATAAATATTTTAAAGTTGTATTGAAAGATGTCAAACATGTACCATATATATGAATCATTTTGGTAGAGGAAAGTGGAAACTTACCAAAAATAACATGATCATTGCTAAAGGAAACAAGTAGGGTTCCTTGTATATCACAGAAGGAAAGTTATGCAAGGGAGAAACCAATGTAGCTTATGATAACTTGTTATAGGAGTTATGACCAAAGTGGTTGGGGCACATCAGAGAGAAGGAATTTCAAATCCTTGCCCCGAAAAGAGCTTTTACATGAGGTGAAAGGTAAATCACTTCAACAATGCATTCATTGCTTACCTATAAAGTAACACAGTTTTATTTTGTTAAAGAAATCAACCACATAGAAGAATATATGTTCTTGATTTGGTTGACACAGATTTTTGTTCTATGAATGAAAAGTCAATGGGCGGTCTTTGTATTTTGTCACTTTTATTGATGACCATTCAAGAAAAGTTTGGGTATACTTGTTGAAAACAAAAGACCAAGTGCTTAAGACATTCAAGGAATTATATACTAAGGTGGAACCTGTGATTGGAAGGATGTTGAAATGTGTGAGAAGATAATGGAGGAGAGTATCGAGACCCTTTCGAAGAATTTTGTAAGTCTTATAGCATCATCATCGAATAAACTTCACCTAAAACACCATAATTAAATGTTGTTACATATAAAATAAGCTAAACAATTTAAGAAAGCGTTTGAAGTATGCTTCCAAATGTTAAATTGTTTAAATCTTGTTGGGGAGAAACAGTGAAGACGACCACCATGGTTTTCAATCATTCTCCTTCTAATACTTTGGATGGAGAAATCCTAGAAACAATATGGACAAGAAAAATGGTTTCATATGAACACTTTAAGGTGTTTGGTTGTCGTGCCTTCATCCACATTTCTAAGGACGAATGTTCCAAACTTGATGCAAAGATAAAGCAGTGAATCTACCTTGGTAGACCTCGAGATGAATTTGGCTACTGATTATGAGATCTTATGAATAAACGAATCGTTAGAAGCTGAGATATCATGTTTTTTAAGGACAAGAGCATTAAAGATACCAAGTAATCTGACAGTCATGTGTCTAAGTTCAGTACTAAAAATTTTAAAGATCCTGTGCCATCGATAAGACAAGAAACTATTGAAGAACAAAATGTTGAAAATGTTGCGGAAGACGACTATCAGATAGAGCAAAATCGCAACTGATAATTTGAGAAAATAAAAATGAAGATAAAAGAGACACAAAATTTACGTGGAAAACCCCTAAAAATTTAGGGTAAAAACCACGGGAAACGGTAGAAGAATTTCACTATGAGAAAATAGGAATTACAACCTCTATCGATCTACCAAGGAGAAAACAATGATAATTCTCTCTCGATAAAAAGGAGAAAACAACTCTCAAGAAACTCTCTAAATTCTCTAGTATTGAAAGAAAGCTAGAATGCTTTGGGATGGTTTTGAAGCTAAATGAGCTAGGGTATTTATAGTTGAAGCTTTAAGGACTAATTTGTAAATACCCTAAATTATAATGACTAATTGCATAGTTTTACCATCCAAAATTTTCAATAATTTGGTGGCCAAATTTGACCAATTTTGCCACCCCATTAATGCCACCAAATTGCCACCCATAATGTTGACAATTGATGCAATTTGGTGTGCCAATTTTCAACAATCTCCCACTTGAAGATTTGATTGGAACAATCATATCTTCACACCATTCTTTCTACCTTGTACCTTTCATGTTGCTTACGTTTCCGACAGGCCATAGGAGGATCGACACCAGGTAAATTTATCAGCATTGATTGCCTTCTTCATGAAATCTGCTATGTTGTCTTTGGTATGGATCTTCTACATATCTACTGTTCCTTCTTCCACCTTTTAACGAATAAAATGGTATTGAACTCGTATGTGTTTAGTCCTTGAATGAAATGTTGGATTCCTTGCTAGATGCAAGGCGCTTTGACTGTCACAAAACAGAGAGACATACTCTTGATTGTGCCCAAGCTCCTCCAATAGCATCTTCAACCAAATTGCTTCTTTACTGGCTTGTGTAGCTGCTACATATTCTGCCTCTGTTGTGGACGTAGCCACAACTGACTGCAATTTTGAAACCCAGCTTACAACTCCACCAGCAACTTTGAACACATATCTTGTAGTAGATTTGCTTTTATCCAAATCCCCTGCATAGTCAGAATCTACATACCCATTGATTAGTAAGTTTGATCCTCCGTAACATAATGCAACATTTGAGGTCCCTTTGATGTATCTTAAGATCCTCTTTACAATATTCCAATGCTCTTTGCCTGGATTCGCCATGTACCGACTAACCACTCCCACTGCTTGTGCAATGTCTGGTCTTGTGCATATCATAGCGAACATTAAACTTCCCACTGCTGATGCATACGGTACTCGAGATATCTCCATCCTCTCTTCTTCACTGCTAGGACTCATACTGGAGGATAATTTGAAGTTAATAGGAAGAGGGGTAGAAATTGGCTTGCAATCTTGCATGCTAAATCATGACAAGATTTTCTTCAAGTAATTCTTTTGTGAAAGCCAAATCTTCCTATTATTTCTGTCTCGGTGAATTTGCATCCCTAGAATCTTGTTTGTTGATCCCAAGTCCTTCATTTCAAATTCCCTAGCCAGTTGTGCCTTCAATTATTCAATATGATCTTTGTTGGGTCCTGCAACCAACATGTCATCCACATACAACAGCAATATAACAAAATCGTTATCACCAGACCTCTTGAAATAAGCACAAGGGTCTGCATTAAGTCTGTTGTATCCAAGTCACATAATAAAGGAATCAAATCTCTTATACCAACACCTCGACGCCTGCTTTAGACCGTACATAGATTTGTTCAACCTGTAAACCAAGTTCTTCTTTTCTTTTTATTCAAAACCTTCAGGCTAGAGCATATAAATTTCTTCTTCAAGATTTCCATGAAGAAAAGTTGTTTTAACATCTAGCTGCTCTAGATGTAAGTCCAATGTAGCACACATTGCCAAAACTACTTGAACTGTTGTTAGTCGAACCACAGGAGAAAATATTTCATTGAAATCAATACCTTCTTTTTGAGCATATCCTTTGACCACCAGTCTTGCACGATACCTCTCCACTTGATCGTCACCATTTTGCTTGATTTTGAAAACCCATTTGTTACCAATTGGCTTCCTTCCTTGTAGTAGTGGCACAAGGTCCCATGTATTATTTTTATGAAGGGCTTCGATTTCTTCTTGCATCGCCATCATCCACAGTGAATCATCTGAGTTGTGTATTGCCTCCTGGTATGTTGATGGCTCACCGTCCTCTGTTAAAAGGCAATATGCAATATTACCTTCTATAACATAATCTGAGTGCTAATTGGGACGTCTTCTCACATGATCTGATTGACGAGTTGTTGGAATTTCAGAACTCCCTGGTTCTTGTTCATCATGTGCTGGTTCTACTTTAGAAGAATCTCCTTGTTTAACCTCATTTTCCACATGTATCTGTGTAGTCTCTGACTTTTCAGCACTATCATCATCTTCTTTTCTTTGTAACTTATCTTCTACAAAGATAACATCCCTGCTAATGATCACTTTGCGGGCAGTAGGATCCCACAAGCGATACCCCTTTACTCCATCAGCATACCCCAAGAATTTGCATTTCCTGGATTTTGGATCCAGCTTTGAAATTTCTTGGGCGTTGTTCATCACGTACACAATACTTCCAAATACATGGAGGTTTGAATAATCAACTTGTTTAGCAGTCCACATCTCCATTGGTGTCTTCAGCTCTATTGCAGTTGATGGAGCTCGATTCACCAAATAACAGGCGGTATTGACTGCTTCTTCCTAGAATGATTTTTCTAGGCCTGGATCCCTCAACATTGCTCTTTTTCTTTCTAACAAGGTTCTGTTCATCCGCTCTGCCACTCCATTTTGTTGTGGAGTGTTCGCCACTGTGAACTGTCTTTTGATGCCTTCTTTCATGCAAAAGTCATCAAATTCTTCACTTGTGTATTCTCCTCTATTATCTGTTCTGAAACACTTGATTTTATTTCCGGAATCAAGTTCCACCCGCGCTTTGAAGTTTTTGAAAGTTGAAAACACATCGGACTTCTTCTTAATAGGGTACACCCAACATCTCCTGGAGTAGTCATCAATAAATGAGACAAAATATTTTACTCCGCCTAGGGATGTAACTGGTGCTTGCCATACGTCAGAGTGAACCAGTTCTAGAACACTTTTGCCTCTAGAATTTGATGTGTTGAATTTCAACCGGTACTGCTTACTTGTTATGCAATGCTCACATAAAGTAAGTGATACCTTTGTTAAGCCTGGAAGTAGCTTTTGCTCCATAAGGACTTTCATTCCTTGTTCTGACATGTGTCCAAGTTTCTTATGCCATAGCATTACAGAATCTGAACTACATGAGGCAACAGAGGCTTTTGCTTCTAGCAATGTCTCTCCCTTCAGCATGTACAAGTTTGGAGCTATCTTTTCACCTTTCAGCACCACAAGCGCTCCACGGAACACCTTCATGATTCCTTTTCGTGTTTCAATCTTGCTAGCATTATTATCCAACAATTCGTAGGATAATAAATTTTTCTTTAGACCTTTCACGTGCCGCACATCTCGAACAACTTTAATTGTTCCATCATACATCTTCAATTTGATGGTTCCCACGCCAACGATATCTAAGGCATGATCATTGCAACTATACACAGATCCTCCTGAGACAGGTTCATAATGATGGAACCATTCTCTTCTTGAGGAAATGTGATACGTTGCTCCCGAATCAATGAGCCATATATATGCAAATCATTTTCTTCCTTCCACGGTGGTTGACGCTTCACAGCATAGAGAATCTCCATCATCTGAAGTGTTTGCGGTATTGCCTTGTGGATTGGAGTTTTTATTTAGACTCCAACAATCATTCTTCAAGTAACCCTTCTTTCCACAGTTGTAACACTTTAAATTCTTCTTGCTTCTCGACTTCGATCTACCATGTTTGTGACTGCTGCTTTGGCCACATTCTGTTGATCTCCCTCTCATCATTGTCAACGCTTCTGCTTGTTGCAGATTTACTTGTCTGTCTTCCTTCTTCTTGCGCCGATTTTTTTCTTGTAGAACAGCAGCTGCAACGTCATCGAAGACTAGACTGGTGACATTACTGTTTATCAAGTTGATGATGAGTTGATCATATGAATCCGGTAGACTTTGAAGTAGAAGTTCAGCATGTTCTTGTTCTCCTATTTTACAGCTTAAGGATGTAAGCTAAGAAAATAAGGTGTTCAGTGTATTTCAGTGCTCCGTCACTGAAGTAGATTCTGACATACGGAGAGTGTACAATTTCCTCTTAAGGAAAATTTTATTGTGCAGCGATGTGGCCTCGTACAATTTGGTAAGATGATCCCATATCTCCTTAGTTGTCTTCTTCTCCTCGATGCTTGACAATACTTCATCTGCTAATACTAGATGAAAGTTTGCCATAGCATTCCCGTCCATCTCGTTCCATTTGATGTCATCTGCGAAATCCACCGGTCTTTCATTGATAGCCACTAGACACCCGTCTTTCCTTATGATGGCCTTCATCTTCAATTTTCACAATGAGAAATTTCTCCCATTGAATTTTTCAGTATCAAATTTCGTTGCCATATCTTCTTTTACGGATAGCTCCCACTATTTTATTATCGTGAATAGTTCTCTGGAACCTTCAAAGAATGGGTAATAACTTCTTATTTTCTTATATTAGAGGATCCACCTTTTGGTGGCAACCACAAAGACAATAATCAGATATTACACACTCTAATCTAGCTCGGATACCAATTGTTGCGGAAGACGGCTATCGGATAGAGCAAAATCGCAACTGATAATTTGAGAAAATAAAAATGAAGATAAAAGAGACACAAAATTTACGTGGAAAACCCCTAAAAATTTAGGGTAAAAACCACAGGCAACGGTAGAATAATTTCACTATGAGAAAATAGGAATTACAACCTCTCTCGATCTACCAAGGAGAAAACAATGATAATTCTCTCTCGATAAAAAGGAGAAAACAACTCTCAAGAAACTCTCTAAATTCTCTAGTATTGGAAGAAAGCTAGAATGCTTTGGGATGGTTTTGAAGCTAAATGAGCTAGGGTATTTATAGTTGAAGCTTTAAGGACTAATTTGTAAATACCCTAAATTACAATGACTAATTGCATAGTTTTACCATCCAAAATTTTCAACAATTTGGTGGCCAAATTTGACCAATTTTGCCACCCCATTAATGCCACCAAATTGCCACCCATAATGTTGACAATTGATGCAATTTGGTGTGCCAATTTTCAACAGAAAATCGATATGAAAATAATGAATCATCGATATAGGAGTCATCAACATAAATAAATGAAGATCAATCTGTTGAGATGGTTGAACCTAAAATTACACCTCAACTAGAATTGAGGAGATTAGTGCGTGAAAGAATAACCTCAAATAAGTATTCTCCATGTGAGTATGTGACAATCATCAATAAAGAGGAGCCTCAGAGTTTTATTGAAGCAATGAAATATGACAACTAAGAGGAATGGTTAAAAGTCGTCCAAGAAGAAATGAAATCTTTCCATGAGAGTCATACTTATAATATTATGGATTTACCAAAAGGAAGACGTTCCTTGAAAAACACAATGGGTATACAAACTCAAAATCGGTGAGAACAACAAGAAGTCATGGTATAAGGCTAGAATTGTTGTCAAAGGCTTCAATCAAAAGGAGAGAATTGATTTTGAAGAAATATTTTCTCTTGTGGTCAAGATGTCATCGATTCGAGTTGTGCTTGGTCTGTCTGCAATCTAGATTTGGAAGTTGAAAAACCTGATGTGAAAACAACATTTCTCCATGGAGATTTAGAAGATGAGATATACATGAAACAACCAATGGGGTTTATCATGCCAGGAAAAGAGAACTTAGTGTGCCGACTCAAAAAGTGCCTATATGGTCTTAAATAGGCACAATGAGAATGGTACAAGAAGTTCGATTCCTTTATGACTCAAAATCAATTTAAGAAGACCCAAACTTATCATTGTGTGTTTGTGAAAAGGTATGACAATGGAGATTTCATCATACTATTGTTTTATGTTGATGATATGTTAATTGTTGGGCAAGGCAAGAAGAAAATTGATGTACTTAATAAGGTTTTGAGCAATTTGTTTTCCATGAAGGATTTGGGCTCGGTAAAACAAATCGCTGGGATTAATATCATTAGAGACCAGTCTAAGAAGTTGTTATGGTTACCCAAGAACAATACATTGAGAAATTTCTTTAGAGATTCAGCATGCACGAGTCAAAGAAGTTAGTGTACCACTTTTGGAAATTTCAAGTTAAGTAAAAGAAAAAGTCCCACAACTGAGAAAGAAAAAAAAGAAATGAAAGATCTTCCATATTTATTTGCAGTTGGATGTATCATGTATGTCATGATTTGTACAAGACCCGACATAGACTATGATGTAGGAATTGTGAGTTGATGTACATTGAGACGATATGAAATGGATTTTTTGATACATTCGGGCCACATCAAATAGATGTTTATATTTTGGAAAAAGGAAGCCAGAGTTGATAGGATATACTAATTCATATACGCTGGAGATACTAATTTGAGAAATCCTATGTTTGAATATGTGACTACTTTCTCAAGGGAAGCTATTTATTGGTAATCAAAGCTAAAATAATGAATGGTATTTTCAACAACAGAAGCAGAGTACATTGTAGTGACTGAAGCTTGCAAAGACATGTTATGGGTGAAAAAGTTTCTATAAGAATTACGTCACAAGAAAGAGAAGTATATCCTCAAATGACATAATTAAAGAGCTATTCATTTAGCAAAAAAATATGTATATCACTATAGGACAAAATACATTGATGTTCGTTATCATTGCATATGAGATGTGTTGGAAGAAAAATAACTTGAACTATATAAAGTTCACACTAATTATAATTAGTCTGACATGGTGGAAAAGGTGATTCCGACCAAGAAGTTTGAAGATTGTTGTCAAGGATTTAGTTTGTTTGTTCCCTCCAATTAAGTGAGGAAGGGGGAGATTTGATAGGTGGATCCTTCCTTAATTGTTCTTAGGGAGATGTACCATCATTTACCAAGGGAGACATATCACATGTCTTGGGGAGATGAATCATCCAATATTCATTTATGCAAGTATTTCAAAGGTTCATCCGTTTATGATGGATTGATGTAGAAGCTACGAATTAGTCTTTCGGTTACCCCATTAATCTACTATAAATAAAAGGTTTTGGGAAGGCTAGCATATAACAAGCAAGCGAAAGTAAGAGACAGTGAATTGTAAAAAAAACACAATCACAAGAGAATTTATCCAATAGAGAAAGAAAGATAGAGTGAGCCACCTTTGAGTGAGTATTTTTGTAAACCAATCTTATTGGGTGAGACATTTTCTATCCATACTCATATAATAGTGGAAGACAAGTTTGCACTGGATTAACGTCCCACGATTTTTCCCGATTTGAGTTTTTTGCGTAACCAAATTATCGTATCTTTTTGCTTTTATATTTATCGCCATCTTAATAACAAAAAAAAGGGAAATATGTATTCTCATACATACCCATAATTTCGCAACATTTCCCAACAGAAGGAGCTAGGTTTGTGTTGAATCCAAAATATATCTTATTTGACTGAATCTGAGTATATATAATTACTTAATTATTATTATTTTAAATATTACGAATGGTCACTATGTATATTTTAAGGTTTTATATTTTTTAACCCCATTTCATTTTGAAGCGTGGTATTGATTCCCTCAAACACTCTCAATCGTTTTTCATTCATTGTTTTTCATTTCGATTTTTCATTGTTATTGTTATTGATTTTTTTTTTGTTTTATAATTATATTGATCTTTACAGTTTTCTATTTATAATTAATTTTTATTAGTTCTTCGTTTGCATGTACTTTTAAAACTTTATTTAGAAAGTTTTCTCTTTTTTTTTAATTTTAAGATTTGAAAAACGAAAACTTTTAATATTTCTCCTGATTTTGGTGAAGAAATTATAAAATCTCAATTTATTTACATCTTTTTTTTTAATTATGCAAGTTATTTTCTTTTATTTTTTAAATTTACCCTATCTCATTGAAGGAATTTATAAAATATTTTTCTTATATTTTTCTGATTAGAATAGGAATTATAAGATGACTTTGAGTCGGACTAAAAGAAAAGAAAATGAAGAAAAAGAGTTGAACATCATTTTGATTGAATTGGGTTGACAAAAAAAATAATAAAAACTTCAAATTTTAAAATGAATTCAAGACAAATAAAACATTTACGAAAATTCCAACCCCAATGCTCCTATAAATCAACCCGTCAAACCTATTCTTGTAGACGATCCACCTGATGTTGGGCAAACTAACGACAATCAATATACTTGTTATTCCCAAGTGAACCATGACGACCATCCTCCCATGAAAATTGAAACAAAGATGCCCGCTATCCCCACACACTCTTGTTGCAGGAACATGGACCAAGCCTCTCCGATGATTGAATGATTGTTGACGTCTCCCTCTCCCCTCATTTTTTTATGTTCAAAATATTTTGTTGGAATGTTCAAGGTGGCAGCGATAGGAAATTCATCACCGTCGCCAATCAATTTCTTAGAGATAATGATCCTGATATTGTTGGTATTATTGAATCTAGAATTAGCGGTTCGCAAGCGGACAAGGTAATCGCTTCAATGGGATTTTCAAACTCTCGTAGAATCGAAGCCCATGGATTCGGTGGGGGAAATTTGGCTTTGTTGGTACGATGGCCTTCGTGTTAACATCCTTCTCCATCATTTCCAATTTATCAATTTTTGTGTATCTTGAACCAATTGCGACTTTTCTTCTCTAGCCATTCTGATTTATGCCAGTCCCAATACCACCAAAGGAAGAGTCATTTGGGAACACCTTCGCCTCTTGTCTCTTATATTAACTACCCTTGGATTATTTTTTATGATTTTAATGCTACTTCAGTCATTAACGATAGGAAGAGTTGCTACATTTCCACCTATCCTAGCAAGGATTTCTAACACTTCATTTTCGACGCTGGTCTAAGGGATATGAGGTACCATAGTCCAGACTTCACTTTGAACCGCAATAATGTCTATGACCATCTTGATCGCTTTTTCTATAATTCCTACTAGGATGAGCTCTATCATGAATCCAATATCTCTCACCTGTTGTAACATCACAAAGTATAGGTTGGAAGTCGGGTGTTTTACGATTTTTTGATAAAAACTAATATTTTCAATTTTCAAAATTATATATATTAACATTGAATTGTTAAATGTTTTTTGAAATAGTAAATGTGTTTTATAATGATAACAAAATAAATATGAATTGAGTGACTAAATTGAATAAATTGTAAGTATGGATTCAGTGACTAAATTGTAAAGAGATCACAAATCAAAATCTATGAAGCTAGTTTTACCAAGGCTTGGGTTTAGTATTTTTCCCTCCTAAGTTTAATTGTTTCTTTCATCTCTTTTTTGCCAATTTTCTAACTAGATTAATTCTCTTAATTATTTCTCATTTTTCATTCCTAATTTTCATTAATCGTTCTATTCATTACTCTCATCCAAACACTATCATATTTTCTCTCAAAAAATTCTCTCAATGTTCTCCCATTGCCTAAACTCTTTTCTTTCATTTTCTATTCTTTTGTAGCTGATTCCTACTCATTTTATCTTGATCTTTTCTCTTCAATAAAGACTACATCATCCCCCTTGCCTTCTTTGGTGTTGCCATTGTTGATATTCTTCTTCTCTTCGTCTTCTTTTCTATAAAGGTAATTCTCTTTTCCTTGGATTCTTTTATGCTTCAATGATTAATGATACAATGTGTTGATGACTTGATTAATCAATTCTTTTAAAATAGGAGTTTGTGAATTAAATTTGATTTTTGGAGGTATTTAATGTTCTACCTTTCTTGATCACATTTCAAGATTTTCTTGTGTTAATTAAGGTTTTTATGATGTTATTATTATCATACTAAATCATTATTTCAATCCCATTTGATTTGGATAAAGAATTCTTCAAAACAAGCTTGATTTCAGTGGTTTTCAGAAATATGAAAATTAAACTTAATTGAGGTTATTTATGAGGTTTTAGTTAAGTTTAGTTTCAGATATTAGTTTTCTTGATAAGCTCTTATTGAGGATAAGTAGTGTAGATTGGATCGAAACCCTGGAGAAACCCTGGAGAGTCGTTTTGTTAATTTAATTATTTTTTCTCTATTTTGGAAACATAAAATTCTGCTTTGTTTTGGTTTAGCTCTTAGTGTGTTTTTTTTTTCTTTTCAATGCGTTTGATGTGTTGATAATTGAGGAAAATTGGTGCATCGTGTTTTGGTGAACATTTACTAACTATTTAGAAGCTATGTCGTTTAGTGGACAACAAATGTGAGTAACTTTCACTCTTAGAGGATGAACATGTTCAAGGGTAAAAGAAGATGTAGTTTATATTGTTTCTCTTAGCTTGAACTATAGTACAAGTGAATATTTATTGATGCACATTATTTATATGGAATGGGAATATGTCGTGTGAACTGTATATGTGTTGCAATTGATCCATAGTGGTTTTAAAAGCGTATTTGAAAGTGTATATATAAGTGAATGTGTACATGGATGAGTGACTAACTTGTTGTCCGTATAAGTTTGATCATGAAAACCCTTTCCGATAAGTGTTTCAAAGTGTATATGTGTATGAGGTTGCAACACTTAATAACCACTCTTAATGAACTTGGATTAATTGGCTATTTGTTTTTAGTGGGACTTTTGGATGTGAAAGGCTTGCTTAGGAAAGAGTACTCTATAGTTTTTATATGTGTGTGATCAGTGGGATATACGGGGTAAGGTTGTTGCATTGACCAATGCCCTGAGAATATTACGGGGTAAGGTTGGTTCGTTGAGTTTACTGTGAAAGTCATGGTTTTGGACCTAAGTGAGCCGACAAATAAAGGGGAGTTGTATAGATTATGTGTGTCCAATGAGCGAGTTGTGTTTCGAAAAAACCATTCATCTTTAATTGAATAAGTTGTGTATTGTGTGTTACTTGCAGAAGAGGTAATCATGCATTAGTGTATGTGTTTGCTACAAAATGTATAATGAAAAAAGGCATGCATATATTATGGATTTTTTTTGTACATTTATGGTTCATTGTGTGTACATAGAAGTATGACATGATGACATGAATGTTGATATAAAACAAGTGACGAGTGAATGTATATAGGGCTTTCCATTACCGTTGAAGTGTGCATTACTTAGAATTATAGTTATTCGTTGGGCTTTTCATCTCACACTCGATGTTGAATACTTTTTCATAGGATTATTAGTCGTTTCAGAGGTGAGGAGAAAACATCTGGAGTGGTCAAGTAAGGTAATAATAAAACAAAGTGTATTTGGTTTAAATCCATACTATGACAATGTGGGAATCATTTTAGGATCAAGACAATTGTTGAGATGTTGAGTTGTAATAAGTGTGGCATATAAAATGAACCATTGATATTTTGTTGAAGTATTTTGATTGCTTTGATTTGTTGATTGAGGATGTTGAACTCTCAATATTGGATGAATTGAGCATCAAATTGATCAAATGTTGATTAGTGACTGAAATAAGTGTTTGTTGTATCTAGACAAGTGACACAAACTGTATCAAATGTGTTAGACTCATAGGAAGCATGAAATGACTTAAAATGAATAAATGCACTAGGTGACTTGTGATAAAATCAGTTTTCATGCAATGTTTAACTTTTCATGTCAAATCCTTATATGATGTATTGACCTGTGTTATAAAGTATGTTACAAGTGTATTCTGACACAAATGATGTGGTATGAAGGTGTCCAAGCATGTATCTATCCCTATGATTTATCTTATGGAAGTTTGGTAACCTATTTATGCATTTTCCTAAGAATTTAGCACTTTTCCAGAAAAAGGATCCATCCATTAGGGGAAATGATCTATCCCTTGCTCATAAGGATCAATCCCAAACCTCTTTGTTTTGCAAAGGATCGATCCCTTGTGAAAAAGGATCAATACCTTTACTATGTTCTCGATGAAAAATGGTAAAATTTCATTCATTAAAGGTCTTAAGTATGCCTAAGTCTTAGTTTCACCCCAATATGTTTGTATAAGTTCATGATGGTCAAGAAATTGAATTGTTAATTAATATTAGACCTAAACTCAAAATTTGATGATACTTGTTGTATCATAATTTGATACACTAAATTGCATAATAATGAGGTCAATTGCATGTTTTCTGATTTTGTACAAGTTCTACATTATTTACATTTTAGTCCCTAGAAATGCATGTTCAATTAAATCCTTGTTTCATGTTCGATTAATATAGAAATTTGTATTTCATTTATTAATAATTAATAATAAATATTGGTAATCATTATTTTGGTATTTTATCATTGAATTATTTGATGATGTGAATTTATTGAGTTACCCCTATCAGTTAATACTGTATATCTTGCATTGTATTGATATTTAAATGATGTTGGATTATTGTTGTTTATCCGTTGCCATGTGTTATATGATGTATGTTTTGTATTTTAATGTTCTCGTACATTATGTATATTTTAGGGTTTATGTTCTATCTAATAAGTTCAAAAACTAATATCAACACAAGTATCTGGCTTATTCTTTGTGACCAGGTATAGAGTGTTACATTTGCTGGTATCAAAGCCTAGGTTATGAAAATATTGGTTATTTTGTGTGTTTGTACATCGAGTAGAAAATGCACACCATATTTCCACACTTGGTTTGAAAATTTTTGCAAGTCTTGTGTTGATCACTGGTGACTTCTTACCTTCTTTAAATGTGTAGAGTTTAGCCTAGTTGCGATGGCGTTGCGTCAAGCTACTTTGGGTGTTCCGAAGATTAAATGTCCTCCCACAAGAGAAAATGCAACAAATATCGAAGTGGTGCCAATCGAGCCCTGCTTGTGTATACACAACTGAATCCTCTTGTCGATGTGTTGACTAAGGCGATTGTCAGTGCCCTTCGATGAGTCATTTCTAATGTTGCACCAGTTACTGTTCCAATGCTATCGGTTAGAGGTTTAGCATTAGAGTACTTAAGGGTTTTGGGTGACAGAGAGTTCTATAGTGTTCGTTGGACTGAGCTAACAGTTGTTGAGGATTGGTTTAAAAGTGTGGTGTGAGTTATGGATCAGATGGGTTATCCTGATGTTGAAAAGTTAGGTTTTGTTGTATCTTTACTACAAATTGATGCATATAATTGGTGGAAGATGATTAAGATGAGTGTAGTTGAGGATAGGTTGATTTGGTCGTACTTTATGGAGACCTTTAAGTGAAAGTTTCTAGGAGCATAGTATACCGATTCGAGGAAGAAGAAGTTATTTGATTTTGTTTAGGCGAGGATGTCGGTATATGAGTACGAGACCGAATTTTTTATTTTTAGTAAGTATGCCAAATAGTTAGTACCAACGTAGACGAAGAGGTGTAAAATGTTAAAGGATGATTTTAAGATGGAGATTTATGTGCACTTGGTTACTTATTCTTCGGAGGTGTTTAGTACTTTGGTGGATCAGGATAGGGATGTTGATAGTACCTTGGATGGTGATTCAGTTTAGGAGTTTGCTGGGAATAGATCGAGAGATGTTAGTTCTAGAGTCGTCAGGCGAATAGAGGTCAAGGTTTTTATCATCGTGATTCGCGTTAGAGATAGACTAGTAAGGTGAATACTCTAGTGGGTGGTTGACAGTAACATCTACTCAATTCAACTTCTAACAAGAGGCATGCAAGTGAGTGTTGGTATCTCACCAGAGGTTCTTTTTGTTGTGGAGATGTGGACCATCAGTTGAGGGATTGTCCGAAAAGAACTGTTTGTCGTAATATTGCTCTTATTCCAGCCAGAGGGCGTAGATGTGTTGGTATTGTTGGTCTGATAGGTCAAGCTCATGGTAGAGGTTGAGATGTGTAGGTGCAGTCGAGACTGGCGGTCCTGGCATAATGCACCAGATTTATGAGCCTCAAGATCGTGTTCCGATGGATGTGATCACATGTACCTTTCTGTTTGAATCTTTTTCGTTACTCGCTTTGATAGATCTGGTTCTACGTATTCTCATATCCTTAGTAGTTTAGCAACTCGGTTGATTGTTATTGTTAGTGTTAAGGATGTGGGTTTGTAGTGATTGATGTGTTAGTGGAGAATTCAATCGTGGATCAAGTGTACCGAAGGTATCCTTCGGTTCTTAGGGTTGAGGTGTTTCCAGCAGATTTAATAGAGTTTTTGTTTCATAGGTTTGATGTTATTTTAGGTACGGATTGGATACGAGAGCATCATGTGCACTTGGAATTCAAGTTGTCTTTGACG
Organism: Hibiscus syriacus; assembly: GCF_006381635.1. Lineage (NCBI taxonomy): Eukaryota > Viridiplantae > Streptophyta > Magnoliopsida > Malvales > Malvaceae > Hibiscus > Hibiscus syriacus. The sequence goes on from NW_024063194.1 coordinate 1,404,295, forward strand.
ATCTTGAAGATGTCAGATGGAGTAGAGTTCATGGTTTTCAATGAAAGGTCGGAGTTTCTTTCAAATGTGGTGTCGACTTTGGATGTAAGTAAGATATTAGGTCGTAGATATGAGGATTTCTTGGCCAATGTTCTTAATCTGGGTGGTAGAGAATTATGTGTATAGGATATTCGAATGGTTAAGGATTTACCTAGTGTTTTCCCTAAGGAGCTTCTAGGTGTGCCATCGGATCGTAAGGTAGAGTTTCAAATTGAAACTTATACCGATTCAACTCCTGTTTCTTTTGCTTCCTATCGCATGGAACCAAAGGAGTTGAAAAAGTTAAAGGCTCAGTTGAAAGAGTTAAAGGAAACCAGGGAAAACAATGAATATTCAACAAATTACCCCGACCAATCTTAGCATCTTATGCGTATCATACTAGTTGTAAAATAAAGTCGAGACATTACCTTAATAACTGGTTCAAAAATCCTATTGAGTTCTCTCTAATTCTCTTTTGATCTTTAAAGTGACGCCTTTCTTAAAGACGACCACCCTCTATAAGTATCCTCACTCGAGCGAACGAAGAATGATTATTCAATGCTAGTTCTAATGCGTTTTTATCAAGAAATGTATTTTTGGGTATTCTGGTTATGGACGGCTGTGGAAGATTAACCATTACCCTAGTCATATATCACATATATATAACTTAATTAAGGTTACTTAATCCTCTATTTTTAAATCATATTTAATTTAAAACTCTTTTAAATTAAATGATAACAAAATTATTATTTATGTAAAACACTTTTAAGTAAATAATAATAAAATATTTCTTATCTTATAAAAGTTAAAATTCATCCAAATCATAATATTATTTATTTAATATTATTTTAAATCAAGTAAAATAATAATAATAAACATAATATTCTATCAAAAGAATATGAATTTAACTTATTTAAATTCAAATAATAAATAATATCTTATAATATAATTTAAAATAATCTCAATATCTTAAACGATCATTTATAATAATAACTACGACCATTTTTATCCATTCCAAGCGTGCGACCCTATAGGTTTAACTAACGTTAATAATAGATAAAATCACATTTGATAATACAAGTCATGAATGACCTCTAGCAAGACATTATGACTACCAAAGTTAAACGAAAAGCTCACGATCGAAGACAACCTTAATACAACTTATGTAACAATCCTTTCATCTCATGATATCTTGATAGAATATAAGACATTGAAAATGTCAACCTTATATCGCTCTATCTTCAATTTCTCGATACACAAATGAACATATTAAATAAATTATATTGATATTTATAAACTCATTTACGCACGTCCAAACATTTTTTTCAATCTCAACATCGAGGGGCCCTAAGACATCTCTCTTATGATATGAGGGATAAATTCCATCTTAATCACTCACATCTCATGACATTATTCATGTCATGTTTAAGCGTAACCTTTATAATTGTATGGTTAAAGGCAACGCTTGATTATATCAAAACATAATACTAATCATGTTGAGAATTGTAATAATTTAAGGCTTAAGGATTTAATGACATAATTATTTTGAAATTAATATAAAACTTTAATACATTTATTCATCTCAAAATGAGTCGGTCCAATATTCATTTTCAAGAAATACATATGAAATTGGTTTGAATCTCATTCACATATTCATTTTATGAATATCTATCAAATTTAATACCTATCTTATTTTAGTATTGTTCCCACAATAATAATTGATCATGGATATTTAGAATAATTAACAATATTATTCAAGGATATTATAATAGAATTACTCGCAGATGATATTAATAAAATCAAGTAATCAAAATATCATGTACATACAATATGCCTATGGCACTGATGCTAACAATCTCCCACTTGCACAAGGAAATCTCAAGAATGTATCTCATATCTATACACCTAGCACGACGATCATGTTTTACTTGTGGAAGAGACTTAGTCTATGGATCTACAACAATGTCATTTGTTGAAACTTTACATATCTTAGCATCACTCCTCTTAGTGATTTGTCGAATGAGATGATAACATCTCAAAATGTGTTTGGATCACTGATGTTATCTAGGTTCTTTCGTTTGTGCATTAGCACCATTATTGTCACAATATATATAAACATGATTTTATGACAATAGGAACGACTCTAAGTTTAGTAATGAATTTCTTGATCCAAACTACTTTTGTTGCATCAGATGCTACTATGTATTCAACTTCGGTTGTAGAATTAGCAACAATGCTTTGCATTGAAATTTTCCCAACTGATAGCACCACCATTTAAACAAAACAGAAATCCATCCTATGATCAGTAATCGTCCTTGTAAGTTTGGAAACATGCATTTGTCAAACCACTTACAGCCAAATCATCGTCCAATTTTCCATAAACTAAGAACATATCTTTATTTTTTCTCGAATACTTAAGTATGTTCTTTATGTCACGGACTAAACTTTTGGGTCCATGGGCATTGGCGTAAAGGTTCACAGAAGGGGTTCAATTACGCAGACTTTGGGCTTATTGGGCATGGTGAGTTGGCCTGGTTCTTGGAGAATGCTTGCGGGTCCGTAAAGGCTCGAGTTCGTGAAGGATCAAGTCCGAGGCGTCCGAGAGAAGCGACGAGGGTGTTACATGTTCGATGGGGGCAATTTTGTCGAGGCTCGTGGATTCGGACCGAGACATGTGTGAGCAAATTTCTGTAGAAGAATAATACAGAGTGATGGGCTTGCCCAGAACCATCAGACCTGGCCCGTTCCTTGGAAGATTCCAAAAAGAATATTATTATCCAATAATTAAGGATTTAATTATGGATAATGTTTTATTTGAATTCAAATACCTTAGAGATAGAGTTATGTTAAGGTAGGATTCAATGTAAGCCGTCGATGTACTTTGATATAGACCGTTGGATCTTGAGGGCCTCAACTATAAATAGAGAGCTCCTCCCCTCATTTGTAATCATTCACTTCATTCATTCTCTTCAGAGTAATAAAACTTAGGCATTTACTCTTACTCTCTCTGAGTTCTTTCTTTCTAGCTTTCTAGCTTGCAGCTTTCTAGCCTTGTCGGCTTGATCTCCTTTGTGCTTAAGCCTTTGTGGCTTGTGTTATCGATCGGGAGGGCTGAGATAGCCTCGGGAGTGTTCTTTTCTAAGTTCTTTCAAAGTGCCAAAGTGATTCAAGTCTTGGTGACTTAGAAAGTTCCCACAACGCACGTGCTTCAGAGATCTGCTTCAACCCAGGTGGCTTGGATTAGCCCTGATTAAGTGTTATTTCCGCATTATTGTTTAACCCTTGAGGGTTTGTTCGTCGCTTAGTGAGCCAGAGACTCACAAGGACGTGGATAAGGCTGACTTAGGCGCCATTTCGACCTGGAAATCGTCTAAGTGCCGCACGAATCGTCTAGCAGAAGTCTAGCCCCGTGACAGGTGGTATCAGAGCGTTGTTGTAGCTGTAGCCCCGACACAAGTGGTGTCAGAACGAGTTGTCGGTGTAAGTAGTTTACCCGTCTGACTTAGTGGCAAGCAGTGACAGAGCGAGTTGTTACTGGCAAACAACGATCGTTTTGTACGTGGTTTGGGGAAGCAAGTCAAAGCAAGTCGGAGTGTAGGTGTTGTGGATTCAACAGTGATCCGAGCTTGTCTTGTGACAAGAAGCATTTTAGCGAGGTGATGGAAGCCGTTGTGGATTCAACGAGTGTTCCAGACAGGATGTGGAAAGGAAACGAGATGGCACAACAAAAAGGAGTTGTTCCCACAGAGGATGGCGCGGAGAGCCGTGGTGTTGGGATTGAGCTAGAGAAACAAAGTGTGGGAGTTACCCCAGGATCATTGGAGGTGAGGATCAAGAACCTTGAGAGCTTCACGGAAGAAGCCAAGGAGGTCCAAGGAGTTATGGAGTCCCGTCTTGAACAGTTAGAATCCATGAGGGATGGGTTCAAGGATGTGGCACAACAGAGTCTCCACGGTTGGACGTTGATAGAGATGAGTAATGCGCTCAAGGATGATGGCCTTGAGGGAAGAGATGGATGGGCTCAAGAGTGAGATACTCATGCGCAAAATAGTAATGAGTTATAGTGGTGCGTGCAATACCTTCATCGAAGGATTTAGACCAGGGGTGATGCTTGCCAGTGAGCAAGGTGATACCCAGAGTTATTCGGAAGCCGGAGCTGTAGCCGAGTCAAGGTGCGAGCTTGCAGGAGCCAAGCCAACCGAAGATGAGTCATCCAGACCCATGCCCAAAGATAGTGGTGAAAATGGGGGAGACCATGACAAGGGACAGTGGATAGATGGCAGAGAAAACTCTTCGAGTAGTCAAGAAGTGGCATCGACTGATTGTGGTCGGATAAAGCCATCGGGGAATCATGGCAAGGCCAAGTCCGTGTCAAAGAAGAAGGTGAGTAACAAGCCTCTTAAATGCTACTTCTGTGATGGTCCTCACTTGATAAGAGGAGGCCCCGAGAAGAATCGCCTTGCTGCCATTGTCAAAGGAGAAGGCAAGTCAAAAGGGGAAGTAGCCGATGATGGTGCGACTGCGGGAGTCGAAGCAGTCGAAGCAGTCAAACCAGGAGCGAGGCTCGGCACGAATGCTAGTGGTGCAGGAAAGCCGAGGGTAAACAAGCGAGATCCACTGAAGTGCTTCATATGTCAAGGAGCACATAGGGCCAAGAGTTGCCCAAACAAAGCAAAGCTCGGTGCCGATGCGAGTGGCGAAGCAACTAAGCCGAGGATAAAGAAGCGAAAGCCATTGAAGTGTTTCCGATGTGATGGAGAACACAAGGTGCGAGAATGCACCAATGAAGCAGGGCTCGGTGACAATGCGAGTGGCGAAGCAACTAAGCCGAGGGTAAAGAAGCGAGAGCCATTGAAGTGTTTCTAATGCGGTGGACAACACAAGGTGCGAGATTGCACCACCGAAGTAAAGCTCGGTGCAAAAGCCAAGGGCCAAGCTGAAGAGCCGAGGGTAAATAAGCGAGAGCAACTGGAGTGTTTCCGGTGCAAAGGTCCACACATAGTGCGGGAATGCCCAAACCGAATCAAGCAGTCCAAGGGAAAGGACAAGGTCGAGAGTAACGAGCCTGCCAAGCTTGGTTCAATGGTGTTTACTACTGCCAAGGTTAGTCAAACCAAAAGCAGAACGGGTTGCCCAAACCCAATTTTGCCAAGGAGCTTTCCAAGGATACCGAGGAGGTAGCCGTTGCTGTTGAAGCTGAAGTTGGCAAAGGACCAAAAGAGTCCGAGACCTTTCAAGAGCAATCGAGCTCAGTGCATGCCGAGAGTGAGGCATGGTCTAAGTTTATGAATCTTAGACATGATGGGACGTTGAAGGAGTATGTGAGAGAGTTCGAGGAACTCATGCTCCAAGTCCCAGAGTTGACTGAAGAAGATGCATTCTTCACCTTCACAGATGGATTGAAGCCATGGGCAAAGGCGACGATGGAGAGAAGGGGAATCAAGGAGTTGTCTAAAGCCTTGATAGCCACCGAGTCCATCATAGAACTTGGATTCAAGAAGACATCCAAGACAAAGTTGAAAGCCGAGGGTAATGGCAAAAATATTCGAGATGAGGGTCAGTCCAACAATGATGAGGAGCAAGGCTCTTCGAGTGAAGCTTGTTCGAGTGAAGTTTGTTCGAATGGTGAGCATTTGAGCATTGATCGTTCAAGTGGTGAGCACATGTCAAGAAAAGACATGGATGATGTTGGCACAAGTAAAGCGAACAAGTGCCTTACACCGAGGGCAAGAAAGGAGCAGACGAAGGGTCACCGAAGTAAGGGGCCACAAGAGTTGCAAGTTTGCCGGGATAAAGCCGAGTGGTCCGAGAGGATGGAGGAGCCCAGGATCGAGTTACCCAAGGACATGGGTAAAGATAAGGTTAGCGAGGCTGCGAGACTTGGCTCAATGAACTTTAGTTCTGCCAAGGCAAGTAGAGGCCGAAAGCAGAATGGGTTGATGTGTGCGAACATCAACGTTGCCGAACGATCGGGAGTTGCCTTAGTAGACACGGGGGCAACTGATCCATTCATGTCAAAGAAGGATGCCGACAATCTTGGTTTAAAAGCCGAACAATCGAAGGGGGCAATCAAGACTGGCAATTCTGAAGAAGTTCTAATGGAGCGGAATGTTGTTTTAGGGACTACCATCGAAGAGACAACTGAGAAGTGGTTGATGGAGTCTAAGCCTTCAAGAGACATGATGGGCGAGAACTTGCCACCCATGTAAGAGGGTGGAAGTCGCACCGGACTTCAAGTGAGGAAGTGCCGATGCGAGTAGAAACACCAGACTTCCGGATAGAAGTGTTGGTGTGTGGAGTGCCAGACTTCACGGAGTAAGAAGGGCTGACACGTAGAGTAAATGTGCTGGGGGAAATCGAGGGACATCTCAAATACATTCCAAGTGTTGAGTTTGATTCACCATCGTTGATGAGCATAGGTCGAGGACCTAACCATCTTTTTACGGAGTTATCAAAGGTTGGAAGGGACATCTGAGACTTTCAGAGTTCTTAGGGACAAGCGAGTGTTGCCGATGAATCTGAGTTGTCGTGTTGTATGTTGCCGGAGTATCCAATTCTTTACCGCTGGATAAAAAAAAATATCCTTGTTTGGGTGAATGCAAATGGGTAGGATGGATTTCCTACGTTCGAGATGAATGCCAAGGTGTGCTAGATGGTGATAAGACATGACGGTGTTAACCAGGCGAGGAAGCCAAGGTGTTTGTTAAAGCGTCCAAGGTGATCAAGACCAAGTGTTCTCACCTAGCGACGAGGGCGTCGCTAGATCAAGTGGGGGAGATTGTCACGGACTAAACTTTTGGGTCCATGGGCATTGGCGTAAAGGTTCACAGAAGGGGTTCAATTACGCAGACTTTGGGCTTGTTGGGCATGGTGAGTTGGCCTGGTTCTTGGAGAATGCTTGCGGGTCCGTAAAGGCTCGAGTTCGTGAAGGATCAAGTCCGAGGCGTCCGAGAGAAGCGACGAGGGTGTTACATGTTCGATGGGGCAATTTTGTCGAGGCTCGGATTCGGACCGAGACATGTGTGAGCAAATTTCTGTAGAAGAATAATACAGAGTGATGGGCTTGCCCAGAACCATCAGACCTGGCCCGTTCCTTGGAAGATTCCAGAAAGAATATATATCCAATAATTAAGGATTTAATTATGGATAATGTTTTATTTGAATTCAAATACCTTAGAGATAGAGTTCTGTTAAGGTAGGATTCAATGTAAGCCGTCGATGTACTTTGATCTAGACCGTTGGATCTTGAGGGCCTCAACTATAAATAGAGAGCTCCTCCCCTCATTTGTAATCATTCACTTCATTCATTCTCTTCAGAGTAATAAAACTCAGGCATTTACTCTTACTCTCTCTGAGTTCTTTCTTTCTAGCTTTCTAGCTTGCAGCTTTCTAGCCTTGTCGGCTTGATCTCCTTTGTGCTTAAGCCTTTGTGGCTTGTGTTATCGATCGGGAGGGCTGAGATAGCCTCGGGAGTGTTCTTTTCTAAGTTCTTTCAAAGTGCCAAAGTGATTCAAGTCTTGGTGACTTAGAAAGTTCCCACAACGCACGTGCTTCAGAGATCTGCTTCAACCCAGGTGGCTTGGATTAGCCCCGATTAAGTGTTATTTCCGCATTATTGTTTAACCCTTGAGGGTTTGTTCGTCGCTTAGTGAGCCAGAGACTCACAAGGACGTGGATAAGGCTGACTTAGGCGCCATTTTGACCTGGAAATCGTCTAAGTGCCGCACGAATCGTCTAGCAGAAGTCTAGCCCCGTGACATTTACATCTATCCAGTGACTCTCACCGGGATTTGATTGGCTTCTAGTTGTTATGCTCAAATCGTAGGAAACATCTGGTCTAGTGTATAACATGCCATAAATTATAGATCATATTGCCAAAGTATAAGGGATTTTACTCTTGCGATCTCCCCCATCTTTAGAGTTATAACAAAGTCTTGCTAAGAGAAATACCATTAGACATAGGTAAGAACCCTCTCTTAGAATCCTACATGTTGAACCTCTTTAGTAAATTGTCTATATAAGCACTTTGACTTAGATCAATTAGCCTTTTATATATCTCTATAGATCTTTATACCAACGATATATGAAACTTCTCTTAAGTCTTTCATTGAGAAACAATTTCCTAACCAAGACTTGACACTCTACAAAATAGGAATGTCGTTCCCAATCAGTAAAGTATCATCGACATATAATACTAAAAACACAACTGCACTCCCACTAACTTTCTTGTAAACACAAGGTTCATCTTCTTTTTTGATAAATCCAATATCTTTGATTGACTCATCAAATCTAAGATTCCAACTCCGTGAAGCCTTCTTTAATCCATAAATATATCTTTGAAGCTTGCATACTTTACTAGAATTCTCATATTGTACAAAACCCTCAGGTTGTGTCATTCACACATCCTCGAGTAGGCTTCCATTAAGAAACAAAGTTTTGACATCCATTTACCAAATCTCATAGTCATAATATGCAATAATGGAAAGAAGAATTCTAATGGACTAAAGCATGGCTACAAGTGAAAACGTCTCATCGTAGTCTATACCATGAGTTTGTCTAAAACCTTTTGCAACTAGCCTTGCTTTACAAGTATGCACTTTTCCATCCAAGTCAGTTTTCTTCTTGAAAACTCATTTGTATCCAATGCTTTTAGTACATTCAGGTGGATCAATCAAGGTCCAAACTTGATTGTTGTACAATGATTGCATTTCCGACTTCATGGCCTCTAACCACCTATCAGAGTCTAGATCTGAAATAGCATTTTGATAGGTAGCGGGTTCATTATGATCCACTAACAATATGTCATGGCAATCAGTCACTAGAAATACATATCTCTCAGGCTAGTGACATATTCTTTCAAATCTACATAAAACTTGTGTTACTAAGGTGTATCAAACATAGTTTTTGAACATGAGTATCGAAAGGCAATTCAATTAAGTTTGATTTCTCCTTTATGAAACATCACTCCATTGTGGTTTCCAATGATTTATTTATGAAATAATTCCACAACTATTAATTATCATCGAATTATTGGTCTAAATATTCTCCTCCTCGATCTAATCGAATAGTCTTTATTGTTTTGCCATGTTGATTTTGTACTTCATTTTGAAAAGATTTGAACACTTCAAACAATTCAGATTTATATCAGGCAAACATAACCTATCTACTGAACTCATCAGTAAATGTAAGGAAGTACTTGTAACCTCCTTTAGAAAATTAAGTTATCGGTCCACACACATTTGTATGTACTAGGCCCAAATAACTCATTGACCATTCCACTGTGTCTAATAAAGGGGTCCTTTGTGACCTTACCTAATAAACAGTATTCACAAGTATCATATGATTCAAAATAAAAGAATTCAAAAGTCCATGTTGATTAAATTTTTTAATTTGTGTCTCATTTATATGGCCAAAGGGTACTATGTTATATATCAAAGTTTCATTGGTTTTTGAAGACTCGAAACATAAATACACCATTGTAAATTAGCATTTACATATAACTTGTCTTTATAATAATGGGCCAATTTATTCTTGATAATAAAAGAAAAACCATCATTATCCAAATAAGAATGAATTGATATTCCTACTTATAGGAGGAACATAAAAGCAATTGTTAAATAGTAACAAAATCCCACTAGGCAAAGTAAGTTCATAACTTCCTACAACTAAAGCAACAACTTTTGCTCCATTAACTAGTCGTATGTCTACCTCGCCCTTTTTTAGTTGTCTATTCCTTTTGAGCCTGTACATTTGTAAAAATGTTAGCTCACATCTAGTATCTAATACCCATGAACTATAGGAGAAAATACATGTATAACATAAATACCTCAAGAGTTGATCTCACCCCATCTTTTCTTAGACCTTTCAAATATTTCTTGCAATTTCTCTCCATGACCAGGTCTTTGCAAAGAATATTCACCCTTTTAAAGAGGTTTAGCCTTGTGAACAACTTTGGCCTTTGGTTTGTCATTGGTCTTTCCAAACTTTCCATTTTGTTTTGAAATTCTTCCCCTTCCGAACCATCAGAACATGGCTTTCCATGGATATAATATTTTGTTCAGCGGTTTTAAGCATCGCATGCAGCTCAGACATTGAATTTTCCATCTCATTCATGTTATAGTTCATGAAAAATTGACTATAACTATCAGTAAATGAATTTAGGATCAAATCAGTATCCAACTATTGGCTCAAAGGAAATCCAAGTCCTTTAAGTTGCTCAATATGACTTGAAGATGCTCAATATGAATAGAGAAGCAACAACGGACGATGAACATTGCTCGTCTTTGAAGAATTAAACCTAGAAAACTCTAGTATCAATAAAAAACAAGAGGATGAGTGTGGGATTAGGGCAGTGAAAATGAGGTTTTGGATAGATTAGAGTTTACTAGAAATTGAGACAAAGATAAACAATATGAAATATCATTAAAAGAATACAAACAAGTAAAGATAATGGAAGAGATAGAATATGATAATTTAGCTAAATTAGGATTTTTATAAAAATTGATATTGACACGGAATGGAACAAGAAGATGGGCATTAGATAGGTGATAATATATGGATTATGAACATGAACATGGAATTGACAAATAATAAATGGATAAAGATAAAATTGAATTTGAAAATTTTCACCTGGTATATGTGTTGTCGCAAGCTATGGATATGGTGAGGTTGGATGATGGTATATGTGTTGTCGCAAGCTTAGGATATGGCGAGTGGATTGAGTTAGATAAATGTTCTATCGAACCCTCCTAGTCAAAATATAAAACAAACTCGATACACGACTCTAAGTCAACCAGAGTGTAAAAGAAGATGGGCATTAGATAGGTGATAATATATGGATTATGAACATGAACATGGAATTGACAAATAATAAATGGATAAAGATAAAATTGAATTTGAAAATTTTCACCTGGTATATGTGTTGTCGCAAGCTTATGGATATGGTGAGGTTGGATTGATGGTATATGTGTTGTCGCAAGCTTATGGATATGGCGAGGTTGGATTGAGTTAGATAAATGTTCTATCGAACCCTCCTAGTCAAAATATAAAAACCAACTCGATAACACGACTCTAAGTCAAACCAGAGTGTAAATATATCAATCTCATGAACTTGGAAATAACTCAAAGGAAAAGAATATTCGAAGGAACAAATAGATTAGCTCTTATAAAAACATAACCACATTGTATTATTATTCAAAGAAAAGTTTTGTTTACAAAAGTGGGAGGAGCCTCCTTTATTTAGGTGAGGAGGAATCCTTGTAACATAACTATGTAATAAAATAATAAATAAAAGATTTCATAATACCAATAAACTAAAGATAATTGTTTTACTCAATCTTAATTCCTAATAAAATAATAAATTTAATCCTAAAAGATAATGCATCGTCTTATATTAAATTATATTATAAATAAACAATAAAAAGATTGAAAATTCTTAATATTTACAAAATCCTGTATTAATCCCGTATAGGATTTTATGCATGCCCTGTCGTCAATAAAATGGACATATCTTGAGTTCCCAATATTGAATTGAGATGATTCTAGAACCGCTTGAAAGCTAAGAGACAACTAGTTGTAATTCCAAAGGACATGTTGTCCAAAAAACATCAAGATCCCATTCAAAAAGTAGTCATAAGTCTACAATAATTTTGTTCTTCTTTTCCAAGGCTTGGTCATGTGGATTAACTGTAAGTGTTAGTCCATCGTTATTTTATGTGGGCCTTTTCATGCATGTATCATCCTCCCTATCTTTAAAAAGACTCGATCTCTAATCTAAAACATAAAAGGAAGAAACATTTGAAACTTTTAATGATTCATTCACATTATACTTAACGAATAGATGTGCTCTGAGTCTTCGAGACTTTGTTTTTCTAATAGGTTCGAGTAGAAATATTAGACCAGATAAGCATGGATTGTTGTTATTATGGACTCTGGTGCATATATCATTCACCCTATCTTCAAAAGGATTCGTCCATGAATCTAAAAATCCAAGAGAAAGAGAATTGACATATGGAAAAGAAAAATTGTTAAACACTTTCCTTGATCAATGTGACGTGTCTTTATGTTCTTTAGTTAATGTTTCTTCCTTGTTTGTGATTGATTCGTATGATTTCTCCATGGGTTCACTCGTTTGTGGTAAGAATGAGTGTTTAAAAACCATGTCAAGTGGTTGATGAAAGTAATCCATGAAGTCTCCTAAGTTTCATTCAGTAACTAATAACTCTCATGAAGAGCTTTGTGAAATGCATAACCTATTTATTTTAAAAGAAAACCCATCTACAAAATATAACTCATTGAAAGTAGTTTTTTTTATAAGATTCATTATATTTATCAGAAATCTCTGAGTCCTCATGATATATATCTTCGGTATGTTCAATTCTCATAACAGTAGTATGTGTTTGAGAGGTAAGAGTGTACCTTCAGGATAATGCATCTTCTACTATGTTTTTCTTACCTAGATGTTTTAACAACTTAAACAACTCATGGTTATATTGGATGATAACCTTTCTCGGAAGTATGTTTTGTTGAAAAACTTCAAGTATTTATGTCTGGTCAAAATTAAAAGGAGTAGATAAGAATATCATCAGCAAAGATAGAAACATACTTACCTGTGGAGTGGTTTAAATTTTGTTTAGCCACTGAGATAACACAATGACTAAGGTTTTCCTGGATATAGCCTTTTTGCAACAAAACTAAATCATTGGTTCCTCCGACATTGTTTTTTTAACGGGGTATGATGGAACCTTGAATTAGATCAATTTACTGATGTTTCCTTATTTTTAGATGTAATCCGTCAGGTAGATCACCTAAAACTTCTCGAAAATCCTTTAAGAGAGACATAAATGCACTATAAAAATCCTTGTTAACGTTAGAAATTGAAAAAAAATTGATTTCCTAAAGCGAGTAAGCGTGCAAGGCTTTTTGTGAAGAAGGTTCTCTCTCAATTCTTTTGTGCTCCCACATAGATTTTGAGTCAATCCTTTCTTCTCATAATTAGTTTCACACACCTCCCATGGGTCTTGTTCTTGGCTTTTAAGGGGTATGATCTAATTTGATTTTCCACTTTTTTATGGTCTTATTTCTTTTGTGTTTCCCACCGTCCTCCCAAAATTTCGTAACATGACTATTAAGTACATCTTTTGAATTCAATGGTGAAGGTTGTAACTGAAGATCGATATATTCTATTATAATGCTTCTAGCATCATATTCATCATTGTCATTGGATGATTCAATAGTCATAGAAAGTGGAGTAGAAAAAGGAGTGGAAGTAGATGAATTACCTTGGCAAATAGATGAAGTAGCTTGGTAATTCTCTTTGAAATAATACATTCTTTGAAGTTGTGATAAAACCATCATTGTTGTCTTTAATGTATGTTCAAGGCTTTCATAACAATGTAAGTCAAAAAGATTAGTGATGTTTTGATGGAAACCGGTGACAAATCTGTTCACTTTATATCCTTTTGATTCAAGTATATATCCACAACTAATTAAGGATGTCATTTCCTTGTAGGAGTTTTCTACTGAACTTTTGTCTTGTCGAAGTCAGTAAAGTCATTGTTTGGCTTCTCGAATGTAGTCTGTCGGGAGAAAAGGGTTTCTTATTACTTGTTTTACTGTGTACTATGAATTGATTGCTAGAAATTTTTATTTTGTTTGCCTACACAATGTGACAGCATAATCTATAAATTATGAGGTGATCAATAGTACTGGTTCTTCAATGGGAATATTTTTGTGGGAGAGTATGATGTCGACTCTACTTTCCTAATCAATTTAGTCATTTGGATTTGTTGTTCCTTCAAATATTGGGATTGTGAGATTTGGTTTAGAAGAAATATTAGGCATTTAAAATCTCGTTTCTTCACATCTATGTTGTATGATGTTGTGTTTGTAGTTTTCAGCTCATCTCGGTTAATCATTGGTATTTTGTTGTGCTTCCATTCATTGTTGAAGACCCTTAAGTACTTCGATTTGATGATTAGATGCATTATTGAGGCCTTTTGCTTTATTGAATCCTTTTTTTTCCATCTTGAAAGTCATAAAGCTCAAAGCAAAATGTAATGTGAAAAAAAGAAAATCGAAGGAAATAGGAAACCTTACAAGTCAGTCCAAGGAAATAACAAATCGAAAACAAGAAAGTTGATCTTGTACACTCTAAAACCCTTTTCTCCAGGAAATCTTTTGATGTTCAATCAAAGTTTGATCAACAAAAAGCATCAAAAGAGACTTAGAAAGCTAAAGCAACAAATGCACGACTCCAAGTGAATAACTAGAATACAAGGATAGCGAAGTATGCAAACTCTTTTAATACTACTAACACATGGAAGATAATGTGTTAAATGATGTAAAGGAAAAATAAAGGGTGTAACTAAAGAACCTAAACCAATAAGAGTAAAAAAAAGGAAAACCAAACCCTAAAAACGTGAGATCAACTTGAGCAATGTTTTTAAGGGATTTATGGTCCTCAAACATTATAAAACATTTTTGGATGTCTTCCCATGAATGTAGTTGCAATCTCAAAAATTTCAGCCTTATACACTTTCTTGAAAATTCTAAAAAAAATTGTCAAGTACCAGTGCTCAAATCTGTCAAACAATGTTGACTGATTGATCAGAGAGGTGTCATGATCTCCAACTTCTCTAAATTTTGAGTTGGTGATTGATCTTAGAAAGTATGTAGTACCTGCAAAGCGTCATCACCAAATTCCTTAATTTATTATTTGTGTATATTGTTTTTGGTTTTTTCTCATTTTTTTCTTTTATTTTTTGATTTTCAATGAAAAATTGCAAAGTAACAAGAAAGAATTAAAACTAACATAAAATAATTTAAAAAGAACCTTAAAATGATGAAATCTTCATGAACTAGCTCCGTTGTGGTACCTTGGCGATGTATGCTTGCAAGAATATTCAAGAACTCTTGATTATTTCGAATAATCATACCAAATCTAATATCAACTGACAAAGATGTTGCATTGGTTGATGTGACCCATGTGATGCACGTATCCTCACCTTTCATTTTTAGCACATGGGCGCTAACTAAAGCACCCTAAGCCATTTTACATGAATGCAATGCCTTGGTTATCTCATACCTTTCTTGCCTTGCCTGTTGTTGGAACATTTCTTTAAGCTCATTGATCATATCATAAGCTTCCATGTTTTCTACATCCTTATGAAGTTTAGATCTCATGGTAGCCAGAATCATACATTCAACATCAAGAGAATAATCTTTATGTTTCTCATATGCTCTTATTTCAGCTTTAAATGTATACTTATCTAGTTCTCCAAGATAAGGTTCATATGTCCCAACATGTATAAATCTCATCTCAACTATTTAAAACATAATTAAGCTAAACCATTTCAAACATATGAGTAACACTATTATCCATCTTGTCTCACTAATGTAACCTAACGTACTTCTACTTTAGTAAAACCTACATTAAGGTGATTAAAGCATTGACTAGTGTTTAAAAAAGGATGGCATTCAAACTTAAACTTTATGTGAGGGTTATTTTTGTCGATTTTAATCTTTGATAATTAAGGTATTACACACATTACATTTCATTCACACAACATCACTTACAAGTAAATAAATAAACGTGACATAGTGTGGAGTTATCCTAAAATAAAGAATGAACCTAAGTAATAAGCATCTTCTTGACATCACCTTGGATCACCTTCTAGTTCCTCCACCACCATGGTTAATTAGCATCGACTTCTAGTTATATTACAATGAAAATTTAAACGATGCATAGGCTGTTATTACATTAAAAAAAGGACACACATGTCGTATTTAAATTACAATAAATAAAAAAACATGTAAGTTTTATTTAAAAATTTATAACACTTATTAAATAATATAAAGGCCATACTATGTACCATACTATAGAATACTTGAAACATAATCATCAACAAACACGTATCACATACATATTACACAAAGAGTACAAGCAACATTAACACACCTTTTTTAAGCCAATTAATCTTATAAGGTGCTATGTAAAGTTGTAATAAGTGTGACATGTTAAACAAACCACTGATCCTAAGTTGAAGTGTGTTGATTGGTTTGATTTGTTGATTCAGGACGTTGAACTCACAATATTGGTTGAATTAAGTATCAAATTGACCAAATATTGATTAGTGACATAAAGAAGTATTTGATGTATTTAAACAAGTGACACTAAGTGTATCAAGTGTGTTAGACTCATTTAAGCTTGAAATGACTCAAAATGCATTAATGAACTAGGTGGCTTGTGCTTAAAGTGAGTTTTCACGTAATGTTTAACTTTTGATGCCACATCCTTGTATGATTTATTAAATTGTGTTATAAAGCATGTGACAAGTGTATCCTGACATGTATGATGTGGTATGAAGGTTTTCAATCATGTATCCAGTCTCAATGATTTTTCATATGGAAGTTTCTAAAAAAAGGATCGATCTCTTAGGGAAATGATTGATCCCTTGCTGAGAAGGATTGATCCAAAACCTTTTGCATTTGCAAAGATCTATTCCCCATAAAAAGGGATTGATCCTTTCACCGTGTTCTCAATGAAAAATGGTAAAATTACATTCATTAAAAGTCGTAAGTATGCCTAAGTATTTGTTTGACCCTAGGATTTTTGTATAAGGGTCGAGAAATGGAATTGTTAATTAATGTTATACCTAAAGTTAGAATTTAATTACACTTGTTATATCACCTTTTAATACACCGAATTACATAATAACAATGTCAATTGTATGTTTTATGATTTCGTACAACTTTTGCATTAATTAATTTTTAGTCCCTAGAAATGTATGTTGAATTAGATCCCTGTTTGATGTCAGATTCATCTATAAATTTTCATTTCATTATTTATGGAATAATAATAATTATTGGTAATCTAATTTTGGTGTTTTACCTTTGAATTGTTCGATTATATGAATTTATTGTGTTATCCCTGTTAGTTAACAACATATATCTTGCAATGTCTCAATATTTAAATGATGTTGTATTGTTGTTGTTTATTCGCTGCCACATGTTGCATGATGTATGTTTTAAATTTGAATGTTTATGAATGATACACATGTTTTAGGGTTTTTGTTCGACCGACATGTTCAGAAACTAATGTACGTTCAGGACTCCGGGTTATTTATTGTGACCGGGTATGTGGTGTTACACCTTCTTCGCGTACATTCTGATCACAAACCTCTCATCCACTGTATTGGCCACCATGACAAGTCTTCCTCTCCAAGACAATTTCGTTATTTTCTATTGTGACTCTCCCATGAAGACCTCGATAGGATGGTTTTAGATAATTGGAAACATTTCTTTTAATATGTATAAGACCATTTTCAATTTTACCACTACCGCTAAAGCCTTAAACGCCTCTACCTTTGGTTACATCAGTACCAAGAAGTATGTTATTATGGCCTTCATAAGTGGTGTTCAGAGAGCCCTTGAATATCGATCTTCTACCTTCCTTGTTAACTTAGAAATTGAGCTCCAAACTGATCTTGAAAACCTTCTCAATCATGAAGAGCTTATTTGGAAACAAAAGTCGCGCTCTAGTTGGATTACTCATGGTGACTGCAACACCAAATACTTTCACCAAAAAGTAATATCTCACAAGTAGAGAAACCAAATTTCATCCCTCAAGCTACATACTGGTGATTGTTGTTATGATGAAACTCTTAGAAATGAGGCTATTTGTTTCTTTTAGAACCTCTTTATCACACCAACGCTGTTTTTAGTACCTACCCCTAAATATTACTTCTTTAATATCCATGACTCATCCTCCCCTCTCTCGATGAATCCTCATTGGATATTGAAATCAAAGAACCCTATCTGATATGGCTTCCATTAAATCTCCTGGCCCAGGTGAATTACATTCGATGTTTTTTTTCTGAAAAAATAGTGGTACATCGTCAGTCATGAGGTTTGTACGATGTTCCATTTGGTCTGCCAATGTGACTCTATTAATCCCTACATCAACCATACCATCATTGTCCTTATTTCGAAAGCTGAAAGCTTCATTCCTTTACTGACTTTTGTCGCATTAGTCTTTGCTCTATTATGTACAAACTTTTCACTAAAATCATTTTATGTCCTCTCATGCATATCGTTCCTCTCCTTTCATCCCACCAAAACTTGCTTCATCATTGGTATATCTATCACAGAGAATATAATTCTCAATCAATAAATCATCCACTCTATGCCCACCAAGAAAACTAAATAAGGTTGGATGATGATCAAGGTCGATCTCGAAAAAGAATTGAATAGACTCTCATGGTATTCCATTCTCGATACCCTTCGTGATACTGGGTTTCCCCTAATTTAGTTCAATTCATTATGCACTGTACCACCTCCTCTAGCATATAGGTACAATGGAATAGAAGCCTCTCGAATGCCTTCTTGCCTTAAAGGGATGTGCGTCAGGGTAGCCCTATTTCCACTTACGTCTTCGCTCTTCTCATGGAATGAATTGGCCATCACATCCGTTATTTGCTTTCATCTACCTCTTTATAACCCTTCTACTTGGCTCGTCATAGTATACCCATCTCATACTTGTTCTTTGTTAATGGCCACATCTTATATGCGAGAGTGGACCACATTCGAGCTTGCCTCGTATCTTCAATTCTTAATGATTTTGGTTGTTATTATGGCCAGAAGGTCATATCTCACAAAACCAAAATTTACTTCTCTCCCAATACGAGGGCCTCCTTGAGAGAGTCCATTTGTGACTTCATGGGATTTGATATAGTTTAAACATTACAAGAACTATTACTTTATCCTAGATAAAATTAGAGAGAAGCTCATTAGTTGGTTTGCTCGTAATCTTTTTCATGGTCGGCCGGGTTGCCCTTGCCAAGTTTATCCTTAATGCTATTCCAATAAACCTCAAGTAGACCAGCCACATCCCAAAGCATACTTGCTCTAAGATTGACAAAATTGTTCGTCAATTCATCTAGGGCTCCGCTGCTTCTAAAACCAAGATTGCTATTGTTAAATGGGATCTTTATGTTAACCCGAGTTGAGTGGGGGTCTTGGCCTTCACCATTCCCACTACCAAAACATTGCCTTTCTCCTCAAACTAGGTTATAATCTCGTAACTTGTCCTTATTCCATTTGGGTCTTAACTTTGAGGTATAAATATATAATAGACTATTTATGCCCCCAAACATTGATTGCCCTTCTTATTCCTCCTTTAGCTCTCCCTCTTCTTATTCCCCCTTTTAGCACTCCCTTCCACACTACTAGAGCATTCTTCGCGAAAATCATTTTAGGTAAACAGGTAATGGTTCCCAAACCCAGCTTTAGGATGACCCTTGTGTCTCTATGATTGGTCTCCTTCGCCATATTTTCCTTTCCCCGTTATATCAACTATGCTACCATATCTTTTTATGATCTCACCTATCTCAATAGCTTTTGCAACTTCACCCATTTGGCTTCTCTTTTCCCTCCTAATGTCTTCCCCACATTGCTGGCTTTATTCTCTTGGATCAATCTCATGGTAATGATACTTGCATTTGGAAATGAGGGTCCAATATTAACTTCAGTGTCTCATCAACTTCTAATGCCCCATATATTGCCATTTTAGTTAGCTATTTCGACCATCTATACCCACTTGACAATGTCAGAGAAATACTTATTGGCAACCCCTGGCATGTGGTTAAAATATGGAGGCTTTAGTGTATTGATGAACATGGTGATGAACTCTATTTTAGTCATTGGTAGGTGCACTTGGGATGTAACATCCCTTTATCGCTATGCATCATGTCGAAAGACCTCATTACGCCTCATTTTTTATTGTACTGACCTAGAAATGCATGAGCTAAATCCCTCTAGGGGTGGATCTAGGTACAATTCAACTGATTATACCTCTTAGAAGTGAGTCCAATTAAACTATCTTGAAAGTAGTGGATTGATATTTGATGATTGTTAGTGTATATAGTCATCCTTCAAATTAACATCATGAGATGAGAGCATCGAGTTAGGAACCAAAAATAACTTCCTTGCAACCATTTCATTTTGTGAGCTTTGTCCTCAAGATCCTTTGAAGTATTATTTGCACAAGTTTTCAGGGATCTCATTCTTAGCTCATTTCATTTCATTGGAATTATGTTATAATCAGTGGGTTTTCTTTGATTCTCAAGGGCAAAGGAACTTGCTTGGTGGCCTGAAAGACTCTCGGGTGAGGTGACTAACTGTGGAGTAGCATGCAACATCCCGCATTTAGTGGTTCCCATGGATGGGGAACCTTTTCTTTGCATTTTGTTTGATTAAGACCAACCAATTTCTGAACAATCTTATCAACCTTGCTGGATCAGTTTTCCAATATACGATCCATAGCAATCTTTTGTGATTGTTTCAATTTGGCTCCCCAATCTTAGTGCCTTTTTTTTGTAAATCCTCTTGCGTCTCTTTCTTCAATTGCTCAAAATTTTCATCCATTTTTAGTAATGTTTCCTATGATTAAGACCACTATCATGGAATCTTCCATGAATTAATTCCATGTTTTCATGAATGATACATGTGAAAATGGTTAAATTTATGCAACGCAAATACGAAATGCAAAGATGCAAATGAAAATACGAGATATATTTATCCCTGAAATGAATATCATGGAATAAGTTTCAACATGAATAAAAGTCCTCACTGTTTAATATATTCAATTTTCACAGACATGCTTTCACTTGGTCTAATGTAGGTCGATGATTTATCTCGGGGCTTTGTCCTTGGAAACTATATCCTTTAGGTGCTTTATGACCCCTTAGGCTTGTATAGAGGCTCCATTCAATTGTGCTCTACACGCCCCTGCGATGCCAGGGTTGTTCTTTGTGTGTTCATAATGGAATGTGGGTTGTTTGTAGGCAATGCTCTATAATTGTATGATTTCTCAGATCAAAGAATCTCCTCTTGCATCTTGGATATTGTTTTGTTAGTCGACTTAGTGCTTGATCTTCATGTGAGTTTCCTCGTCGTCCTCTCTACATTTCCTTTAGCCAACATTGCATGTCTATGTATGTGGCTACTATATCAAAAAAATTATCTACTAATGAAAAAATTTCCCATAGATGGTCAATTGCGGTTGAACACCTCCACATTATGTCATGATGATACAATGCAAAAAGAAAAAAAATGGCACAAAAACGGAGAAGAAATGAGTTTATAAAGGTAGCATAATCGATAAAGATAAACGGGTTATTTATATATGAGTATAACACCTAGTTGACAAGGTATATATTTCTCGTGCTTTTATTAAATAACAAACCTACCTTAATATGATTTCTACCTAACATGTTTTAATCTTAAAAAATTAATCCTAACTGCATAGTATCTAGTTCACATGCTTTAACTCAGAAATAAATTTATTTTATAATTTTAAACTGATAAGTAAAGGTTCAGAATCGCTCTTCCTTTGTGTACACCTATTTTGGTATCTACTAACAAGCAGTGGTTCGGAAGGGCTCTACCTAGGATCACTAGTCTATTGTTCATTATATGCATGGTATTGGCTCTAGGAGCAAAGGATACTTGAAATGTCCTCGATGTTAGTGCCCCCTTGGGCTACCAAACCCTCGATCCTCATCTACTATAGGCTTAAAGGAATGAGTTCAATCTGAAGGGATCCATTTTCCTATACCCCTATGAGGAAATAAATCCCCACGAATGTATAAGTAGTGTATCCCATAAGTTAATTTCTAAACCTCAAACGAGGAATAAATTCAGCACAAAAGCAAATATTTAACCTCTATTTAATTGGGACAGAGCTCGGGTATAGAGCTTTTTTCGTGCGATGTAATGAATGTGTGTGAGGAGGAACTTACAAACCTTTGACAAAGACAAAACAAAGATAAAATCACTATCAAAAATGAAAATTCAATGAATATAAAAACATAAATTCAAACATCAATACAACTATTTACGTAAAGAATGAATAATAAATTAACCAATGTTCAATGAAAATGATCATAAGTCAATTTTAGACTTGAATACACAATTTCCACCATTGAGACAATGTATAAGCGATTGATGACCTGAATCTATAACAAGTCCCCAAGTTGTCGCAACAAAAAATGGATTTTTGAATTATTTTGATTTGGATTCTTCATTGACCTTTGGGTTAGGTAGGTCAAATACCTAAAGAGGTCTTTTAAAAAATTGTAAGAAAAATCATTTTAAATACAAAAATTTGTCCACCTTTATAAAAGATTCATTTTTAAGGGTTATAGAGTCGATTATATGTGGGGAAGGATTAGCACCCCCATAGTGCCCAAAAATGGTACTTGATCCATTATTTGTTTTCGTAGTAGTGGAATTTGAAAATTTGAGTCAATATTTAAAATATGATCCTTTTATTAGATATTGACCAATTTATTTCGAATTATTTATTAAAGGTACATTCCCTATTTTGGGTTGAAATCATAGGATTTGTGTATTCACCAATAGTAAGTATATTCCATCTATTTATTCTCTATACAAGAATATCCCCTTCTTATTTAAAATCACAAAATTGCACAAATCAAATGTAAATTTGATAAACATAATATAATAATAATAAAAAACGAGACAAGTCAGTAAAGAATTGAAGGAGTGATCTGATTAAAGATAATAAAAGAATATTTTATTTTTTAAAAAATCAAAATCAGGCTCAATTTGTTTCAAGTTATGCAACACCCTAGTCTGTTACGACACAAAGTCGATGATTAGAATGCTACAAAACACTACTTTAGTGGCTAGCCCAAAAATTTCTTTAAAGCTTTGTAACACATCATTTAAAGATCAATTAATAAAGCTTAAATCAAACATAACCATTTGTGTTTATAAAGGGGAGATCCCAAAATACAAATATCAAATAAGTCAATCAAGTATTTAAAAAGAGAGTTACAAATCAAGTACAAGGAGACATACTCTACTATTGCTTAGATTGTCTGGAGCGTAAACTGCACGATAAGCTTCTCAAATGCTCCTCCTAAAGACCTACGCATGGAAAAAAAATTTTGAATGTTGATCTCACTAGATCAGTGCCACACTAACAACTAGGCCATAATAAAAGTGTTAAAAAATGCTCATGTTAACGAGTACAAATAAAGAAATGAGTATACTTTTATACAACGCACTACACTAGTGTTCTCACTTGTTTTTTTATTATCATGGTTCTCGCTTGTAGTTTAATTTGGAGGTTTTCTGGTGTTCTTGCGCCCCTTAATATCAATTCTAAATCCCTTGGGTTTCTTGCCAAAAAATGTGCGATGGTATTGATATTGAGCCCCTCAGTATCGGTACTGCTCATGAATGTCAATATTAGCCTTTAGGTATCAATACTATAAAATTATTTTAAACTGAGAAATAAGAATAGTATCAATACTCCCGAGCCAGGGTATTGATATTATATAGGGTTTTGATAATAAGTTTTGCTTCAATATTTTGAAAAATACCTCAGATCGATACCCTTACTAGGTGTATTTATACTCTAACCGCAGCATTGGTACTACCATTAGTATCGATACCAAAATTGGCTACTGGAATACATGAAGTGAACCCAATATCGATACTCCTCATGCATGTATCGATATCAAACCAATAGTATCGATACTCGGCTTGTGAGTACCGATACATCTAGTCTTAAACTTCCTTATTTCGACTATTTGATGAACAATATCGGTACAGTTCCTTCAATACCGATACCTAAACCTAGAAATGTCATGTTTGGGCACGAAAATGACTCCCTAATCTACCCTAGGTGCCCTACTGAGGTTTTGAAACATTCTTAAAGTTTTTTGTATGAAAGAATGGGTCATATTAGGCCTTTAAATATTCTGAAAACAACAAATGCTAAAATTTACCATGGATGCTCATTCATGTTTCATAAACTCAATACTCACTATCTAGATGCATTATAATGATTCAAAAATGGTATGCAGGAGTTGTGAATATGTTACCTTAGTTTCCTAGCTACTGGAAATTCCCTCAAATCAACCAAGAGCCAAATTCTTCTTTTCTCTAGCCTTGTAGCTTTCATCCATTCCCCTCACTATACAAGGATTGAAGAAATGGGTTTCTATCTTAATTTAAAGCTCAAAGAGGGATTTTAAACACTTAATAAGGCCCAAATCTCTTGAAACAAATATTGAACACTTTTGGGCATCTAAACCCTTCTAAAACCTACTTTTGGTTACAATAGGGTAAATCATACTATTATAGATTTAAATGAAAGCTTAGAAGATGGAGTCTCATTCTCTTACATGAACATCTAAAAAAATGGAATAATTAAATAGAAAATTTTGCATATTTTATTATTTTGTATGGGAGGGAGAATGAATGATGAAGGAAGGAGACAAATAGACAAATGAGAGTTGAGGAAAAAGGTGGCAAATGTGAGATCACCCAAAATAATGGGCTTTTAGCTTTTAAAAAAGGTATAATTTCTCTTTTAATCCTCATCTATTATCCTAAAATTAAAATATGCCCTTTTTATCTCTTGATGGCCCCCAATTCAGGCCCAGACTAACATCTAATTGGACTAAGCTCTCTTACAAGGTAAATGGGTTGGTCCAAACCATCTCGGGTAAACCCAAATCTTTAAACCTATGATTTAGGGCATTATAAACGTCCCCTTCTAATTAGAAATTTTGTTTTCGAAATTTACCTAGACATAAAATATGCAGATACTGAAGTTGCATATCCTCCTCGATTTCCCAAGTTGTTTCCTCAACTCAATGGTTCCTCCACAAAATCTTCACTAAGGGAATTTTATTGTTCCTTAGATCTTTCACATCTCTTTTCAGGACCCTTATTGGCTCTTCCACAAATGTAATTTCTTGGTTCGCTTCAATTTTCCCTAAGGGTATAACATGGAATAGGTCAGATCAATATCTCATATTCATAGACAAGTGGAATATGTTGTGAATGCACTTCAAATCTAGGGTAACAATAATCGATAAGCTACGAGTCCAACCCTCTAAAGTATCTCATATGATCCCATGAAACATAGGGTTAACTTTCCTTTGTACCCAAAAATGAAGTAATTTCTTCCACGAATAGACTTTGAGGAAGACTTTGTTTCCCACTGCAAACTCTATATCCGTAAGTTTCAAGTCTGCATATGACCTTTTCCTATCAGAAGCTTCCTTCAACTGAAACATAAACAATCGAACCCTCTCATTTGTTTGTCTGATAAAATCTGGACCCACTATCTTTCCTTCACTGAGTTTCGTTCAACAAAGTGGAGTTCTATACTTGCGTCTATACAAATCCTAATACAAGGCCATTTGGGTACTAGACTAGTAGCGATTGATGTGAGTGAAATCAAATAATGGTAAATGATCCTCCCAACTACACTGGAGGCCTAAAGTGTTGCACCTCAGTATGTCCTCTAGAATTTGAATAACACACTAAGATTAACCATCTATTTGAGGGTGGAAAGTGGTGCTAAAGTATGGTTTGGCACCTAGCGATTGGTGAAGAGTTTCCAAAATCGAGAAGCGAAATGAGGTTTTAAGTCTGAAATGATCGAATTGAGGACTTCATTCAACCTCACAATCTAATTGACTATTTAAGGAGTAATTCATATGAATAAGTAGACAATTAGTTGTTTTGGTGAAGCAGTCTACTATAACCCACACTACATCTTGTCTTTTCTTAGTAATCAATAACCCCATTACGAAGTCCATAGTCACTCTATTCCATATCCACTATGGTATCTGAATTAGTTGGAGAAACCCTAAAAGAACATGATGTTCCACTTTAACTTGCTGGTATACTAAACTTCTAGCAATTAACTCAGATAAATTGAGAGCGGGCTAAAATGTTCTTCATAAAGGATCTTACTATGTAATCGCTCATCTACAGGCACACACAAACAACCTCTAAAGAAAAGTATGTCTATCGTGTAGCTTAAAACTCGAGGCTCGCCTCGATGGACTTGCTCCACATGATCCCTTAGGTAATTATAAAAACTATATATCCTCTAAAGTTCACTCACTAACTTGGGTTCCAACTGTAGCTCTTATAATAACCCATCATCACTAGCTAAGCTCAAATATGCTAACAAAGGCTTTGACTCTGACATCGAATTCATGCTGAACACATTAACAATGCTATTGACATTTACTAGGTGGTAGTCAATCACACAATCATATTCATTTAACAACTCAAAGCATCCATGCTATCTCAAATTCCACTATTTCTATATCAGTAGGTACTTAAGGCTTTTATGATCAGTGAAGATGTGGCACTTTTCATAAAATATGTTGTGCCTTCTAATCTTAAGTGTGAAAACTATTGCTACAAGCTCAAAATCATGGGTGGGGTATTTATGTTCACGTCACTTGAGTTGACGTGATGCATAGGGAACTGCTTTTCCTTCTTCCCTCAAAATGCAACAATGTCCATTTAGCGATGCAACACTAAACATGGTGAAGTCTTTAGCTTACTCTGGTTGGGTTAAGACTAGGGCTTGAGTTAAAATTTATTTCAACTATTTGAAGCTTCTATGCTACTTATTGTCCCACACAAATGGTATTATCTTTTGATGTAGC
This sequence comes from Hibiscus syriacus, assembly GCF_006381635.1. Lineage (NCBI taxonomy): Eukaryota > Viridiplantae > Streptophyta > Magnoliopsida > Malvales > Malvaceae > Hibiscus > Hibiscus syriacus. The sequence goes on from NW_024063194.1 coordinate 1,430,826, forward strand.
TTAGTCATTGGGAAGCTAACATCGAAAAACCCTTTACAAATAGTCGATAGCACCCATCAAGCCCCAATAAGATACACACTTCGATTACATTATTCAATAGTTCCCAATCTAGTACTACCTAAATTTTCTGAGGATCAACTCGGATACCATCTACTGCCACTATATGACCCAAAAATGAAGCGTCCGACAACCAGAACTAACACTTCCTAAACTTAGCAAACAACTGACAGTCTTATAATGTCTGCAAAACTATACGGAGGTGTCAGTCATGCTCTTTCTTTGATCGCAAGTACACAAGTATGTCATCTATGAAAATCTTCACAAACTGGCTCAAGTACGGTGGAAGATTATATTAATTAGATCCAAGAATTCCACAAAATGTTTGGGATTCAAAATAAAATCACAAGGAACTTATAAGGACCAAACTTTGTCCTAAATTCCATCTTTGCTATGTCGACATCCTTGACCTTTAACTAATTGTACCCTAATCTTAAATATATATTGGAGAACATGCACGCTCCCTTGAATTGGTCAAAAAATTCATTGATTATTGGAAATAGATAACAATTCTTGATGGTTAACTTATTTAGCTGCCGGTAGTCAATGCACAACGTCATCGACCCATCATTTGTTTTAACAAAGAGAATTCGCACTTCGATAACTCCGCAAAAGACTATGTTTCTATCTTTTTACTTAAGTTATTGTGTGTCCAAAAGTCATTGACATAGCATTTTAGTTGCTTTTAGTTTTATTTAGATCATATTTGTATGTGGTTGATAAGTTTTGCCTAGGAAAAATTTATTTGGCTTAACTGATGCTGATGAGGAGGAAGGTTCTTTGTTGGCTGTGTTGTGGCAGGAAATAACTAAGGAATAATTTATTTACCGAGACTACAACTATTTCCCAGGGCTAGAAGAACATAATAAGAAGAAAGTGAGGAACATATTTTTCTTGCCGAGGCAAGATTTAACTTGCAAATCTTATGTGGCTTAACAACTTCTTACGTCATTTGCCCAGCTTCATCCTCACATGTAATCACGCCCTTCAAAAAATTTGACCACTTCCAATCGCCTTTCTATTTGTAACATGGGCCAATTAACGTGGGTAGGGAATTTCCAATGACACAAAACTCTAGAAATTTCCACTATAAATACCTCATTATAGCCGTCCAGAGTATAAAATCAAGGAGAGGATTTACCATAGGATTGGAGTAAGCGGTTACAACACCTTATTTTCCATCGTTCCCCCACTCGACCTTCTTTGGTTCCTTCCATAGGCGGACTTCGCCAAAGCAGTAACTAGGCACTCAAGAGTGGCTGGCAGCTGGAGCAGGAGTGGTGGGGGTCAGAATGTAATGAAAAAGATCTATTTAAGAGTGTTTATTCCTTAGTTCTTAATATCCAATTTGCTTAAATGGCTTGTACTGAATGTTTAAACTCTTGGATGATATTTTCCACAGCATGAACTGCTTTACTTGGTGTTGGTTGTTGGTTTGATAAAACATTATTTGGATGTTATTGAATGAAGAAGTTTACTTTTGCTTAATATTGTTTTGTTCATTGAGTCAATATTTTGCGTTCACACTGTAAGAACTTTAGAGAGATTTCCGGGTGCCTTGGCAAAAACTTTCCTAGACTTTGTAAGAGCTTTCGATAGATTGCCATTCTTCTAGGAATATATGTTTAACATTGAGAGAGTTATGGAGGATATACATGAACAATAGGACTGATCCGGGATGGTGAGGTTCTAATCCGTCTTAGAGATAAAGAGAGGATTTCATTCGACTAAAAGAGGTAACTACTTGAGCAGGATAAGCAACGACTGTAGTTTACACTGAGGGGCATTTCCTCAACAATAGTTTGATAAACCAAGGGTTGTAGTTAATGTCGAGTAGTATTGATGTAGCACCCGTTATTGAATACTCCCGTAATCCAGTCGGACAACTTAAGCATAGCACACTAAGTCATTATAGACATAGAATGACTTCTCACCATAATAAATCCAAGCTAAGTGCTCCGTAAGAAGTCTGATTGTGTGAGGTTTTTCTGAATATATTCAATCCAACACTTTTATTTGGCTTAATAATTTTATTTGTTTACTTCTACAATTTTTCCTTGCCTTGACTAGACTTTTCTGTACACCATTCTTCACAATATTTCTTTCTTAGACATTATTTTTGTACTCGTTTATTTCATTTAATACTGATAGTTTTTTATTTCGACAAGAATTTCAGGACTAGCTTGTGACACCTAGCTCTAGCTATAGAAAAACATAAATTATTTCCACTAATCCCTAAGGAGACGATAACTCTACTTACTACTATATTACTTACATCGATTTTAAATACTTGCACATATTTGATTGCCTTAGAATTTACATTCACAATCGATCAAGTTTCTGCACCGTTGTCTGAGATTGGCAACTGGAGGAATTTTGATAATTTATGCCATAACAAATTTTTATTTCTTGTCACATTTTATTTATCTAGTTAAACTCATTTATTTTCTTATTTTATTTTGAAGGTTTTTATCCTTGCATGATCCAGAGATCGAACAGTCATTCAGAAAAAGGCGATGAAAACCAGCGTGCTAGAGACTATATGAATCACTGCAGTATCAAGCTAATAATAATATAGAAGATCAGGCAGATCCCGATGTTGCAGCAAATAATATCCCTAGAAATATTGCAAGACTGTAAGCAATACAATATCACTTAAATCTGATTCTTGATAACCTCAACCCTGGAATCATGGCACCTAAAATACAGACAACCCATTTTGAACTTAAACCAGTGATGTTCAACATGATAAACTCCATCGGTCAATTTGGTGGCTCACCTAGTGAGGATTCTATACAACATGTCTGTGTTTTCCTTGAAGTGTATGATTAGTTTAGAAAACAAGAAGTGCATGAAGATATGCTGAAGCTTAACCTGTTCCCTTACCCTTTACGTGACCGAGCAAGAGCTTGGATTAGTGGAGTCCTGTAACACCCATTTCTCGTATACATTTCCGTACACAAGATACATATGTCACATTACTTTTTGAAACATTTACTTATTTGTAAAACTCATAAAATTTTGTTTCAAAATTTTAAAACAAAATATTTTTAATATAAAGCAAAACATTCGTGGTAATCTATTACGAAGTTAGACTTAAATACATTCCAGAGCATTTTTCTTTCTTCAATTACAAGCCAACTAATTTTCAAAATAACCAAGATTGTCCTATTGTTACTAACGAGTCCACCTTAAATTGATGATAACTACTGCTATTGTTGCACGACTTACTCGGCTAGTTTATGCTTTTACGTATGCGTGAAACCAACATGCAATAAGTATTTACTTAGTAAGACAAAATATTGCGAAGAAACTTAAATGTATACAGAAGTATATCATGGTTATTTGGTTTCAAACTAAATCGTATACTCCATGAGTATTAGATAAATCCGTCTCAGTTAAACCAAATTTCTTTCATACAATCATCATAATTATTCTTATTATGCCCAACATACCTATCTTTATGTATATTTTCCCCATTATTCTTTAGTAATTATTCTTTATTTTTATTTATGGCATCTTTTCATGACTATAATGCACTGTTATACATTTTCATTTATGGCACCTTTCATGCCTATAATGCACCATTAAGCGTTTTTCATTTATATCATCCTTTCATGCCTACAATGCACTATTATGCATTTTCATTTATGGCATCCTTTCATATCGATAATGCACCGTTATGCATTTTCATTTATTCATTCATTTTAGAGCAGTTCATACTCTAAAACTTATTCATAATATCCTTTCCAAACACATAATGAAAGTATATTAAATACTGTAAAACATATATTAAATCAAAACATTTTAAGTTGACTAATTGTAAATCTTCCTTATCTCATATAAATACAATGAACGTAGTCACCTGATAAGCCTCGCTAATAACATGTAATGATGTCCGACTATTTGGCAACTTTATCTTTGCTCTTTTTCTTGCTAGACAGGAGCTTGGTAATGATCTACACAAGCATCCATTAAAGAGACATACCATACCAAATGTTATTATATTCCCTAACAGTTATACTTTAATAATACTCAAAAGCACTATTATTTCAATTTCTATTACAATTTCATCATATCTTATAATTGCAGGCTCAAGAGTATCGATACCCCTACCATCGGATCGATACTTATATATTATGGTACCAATACTCCCTTACAGTATCGGTACCATTTCTGCATTTTGGAATCCATGATATTGATACCTTTCTCTTAGTATCAATACTCACATCAATATCGATACTGATTGCATTAGTATCAATATTGTTCATCGTATTTCTATAAATTTAAACCTATAGTATCGGTGCTATTCTTTCAGTACCAATACCCTTACCCAGATTTTCCATTTTTCAGTTTGATTTTTACACAAGTTTATTGAAATTCTCTTACTTTTACCTCCAACAATACTATTAAACTCTTATTTACTTATCCCAACTAACTTTCCTTCGTTTAGCTTCTTATTACATCTAAAATCTCCTAAGAACATCTCAAACCAAGAATCATACCACTTTTTCTAACATGTTTTTAATCACATCCAAGGCTTCTAATCTCTTATTTACTTCTTTGACAAGCCAAATATACTAATAAACCGTAATAAAAACTCATATATCAACATATCATTCAAAAACCCATTTTCTTTCATCTCAAATAATTCATGCATCTCTTAGTTTTAATCTTATTTAACCATTCCTTAATCCTCTATAATACTCAATGTTTAAAGAACAACCCAAAAACAAATGGAAAACCTAGCTAACTGAAGCCTTACCTTTGGTTATAGAGGAGAGCAATTACACGGGAAAGAATTAGTTTAAATTTATTTCCCCTTAAAGGAATACAATGCCCTTTTTATTCTTCTATTGTTACAAATTGGTCTTAAACAATATTTATAAATAATTTCTTTATCTTTATCTTTATCATTTACTCAAATAAATCATCAAATTTTAAATATTTTTAATAGAGTCATTGTCATGATATTTGGGGTATTACAATTTTCTCCTTAAGAAAATTCGTCCTCGAATTTAAAAAAGTACCATAAACGAAGAGGTGTGGAAATTGTTTCCTCATGTACTCCTCTATTTCCCAAGTAGTTTCTTCTAGCTTATGATGATTCTACCATTGAACTTTAACTAAAGGAATCATCTTGTTACGCAATTCATTGTTTTCTCTAGCCAAGATCCACATAGGTTCTTCCTCATAAGTCAGATCTGGTCGGATCTCTATCTCCTCTAGTGTGATAATATGGGATGGATCAGATCAGTACCTTCTGAGCACCAACACATGAAAGACATTGTGGATCTTATCCTTATCCAGAGGCAAAGCTTATTGATAAGCTACATGTCCAACCCTTTTCAAGATCTCATAGGGTCCAATTAATCTCGGACTCAACTTTCCTTTGCGTCTAAACCGTAATACTTTCTTCCTGGGCAACACTTTCAGAAATACCTTTTCTCCCACTTGAAATTCAATTTTTTTTTTCAAATCTGCATAAGACTTTTGTCAATCGGAGGCTATCTTTAGATTATCTTGGATAACTTTCACTTTCCCTCCATTTATTTCATTAAATTCAGGCCACGTAGGTCTTGAACTTTTAGTTCAAACCAATTTAATGGTGTTTTGCACTTCCTCTCCCATACAAAGCTTCATATGGGGCCATCTTAATACTTGATTGATAACTGTTATTATAAGAAAATTCTGCTAAAGGAAAATATCTTTATGATGATCCTTTAAACTCAATCACAAATGCCCTTAGCATATACTATAATATCTGAATAGTTCTCTCTGATTGCCCATCTGTCTGAGGATGAAAAGATGTGTTGAAATTCAAGCAAGTATCCAAAGTCCCAAAATCTTGCAGTAAACCTTAGGTCTCAATCGAAAACTATTGATATAGGTACTCCATGTAGGCAACTTTTTTTTGTTTTATACAATTTCACATATTTATCCATCGAGTATTCCACTCAAACTGGAATAAAGTCAGCTGTCTTGGTCAATCTATCTAAAATTACTCATATCGAGTTCTTTTTCTCTGGTGTCAAAGGTAACCCCGAAACAAAATCCATTATAACTCGTTCCCACTTCCATTCAGGAATGGATATCGGTTGTAACAGTATAATGGATATCCATTATAAACCTTGGGTGCAACTTTAAAGGACTATAATGTTTCTCTGAAAGAATATATTTCTTTAATTCCTCCTTATCGGGAATGCAAAGTCTTCCACGATAATATAAACATCCATCATCCCTCATTTAGAATCTTTGATTTATTCTTTTTCTATTTATGCCATCCTCGCCAAACAATTCTCATCTTAACCTTGAAGCTCTTTTACCTGATTCAAAAGCATCGTCTTTAACTTAAGTTTAACAATCAAGGCACCATCTTCCTTTCAAGACATAGGCGTATCCAAAGCTTGTAGAGCGGCAGAATTCTTTCGGTTAAGTGCATCCACTACAAAATTAGCCTTTTCGGGATGATAATCAATGATCAAATCATAATCTTTTAAAAGCTCGATCCATCTTCTTTGCCTCAAGTTCAATTTTTTCTAAGTTAACAAATACTTTAGACTCTTGTGATCTGTATAAATATGGCACTTCTCACCATACAAATAATGACGCTACATTTTCAAGGCAAACACGACTGTTTCTAATTCCAATTCGGGTGTCGGGTAATTTTTCTCGTGATTCTTCAATTGTCTTGAGGGATAAGCCACAACTTTTCCATTTGCATAAGTACAAATTCCAACCCATTATGAGATGCATCACTATATACCACATAGTCTTTACTCGACTTAGTTTGTACGAGAACTGGGGCTCTGTTACTATTCTCTTTAAAATATTAAAACTTTCTTGCCATTTCTCCTACGAAACAAAAGGCATGACTTTTAGTAACAACTTAGTTAGCGGCAAACCTAACATTGAGAAGTTCTTCCCGAACCGTCTATAATAACCAGCAAGCCCCAAGAAACTTCGAAATTCAGAAACATTCTTTGGGGTTGCCAATCCACTATAGCTTGGATATTTTCAGGATCCACTCTTATGCCTTCTGCGAAGACTATATGACCAAGGAAAGCAATCTAAGCTAACCAAAATTCGCACTTGGACAATTTGACATACAACTTATTATCTCGCAATGTCTGAAGAAGTTTTCGAAGATGGTCATCATGTTCCTCTCCTTACTTTGAATACTCCAAAATATCGTCTATAAATACCACAACAAATTGATTAAAGTAAGGTTGAATACTCGGTTCATCAAGTCCATAAATGTTGCATGAGCATTAGTCAATCCAAATGGCATCACCATAAATTCATAGTGTCCATACCAAGTCTAAAAAGTTGTCTTTGAAATATCATCCTCTTTTATCTTTAATTGGTAGTACCCTGACCTCAGGTCTATCTTAGAAAACACTGTTGCGCCTTTCAATTGATCAAACAGATCATCAATACTCGGAAGAGGTTACTTATTCTTTATTGTTACTTTATTTAACTATCGGTAATCGATGCATAATCGCATAAACCCGTCCTTCTTTTTCACAAACAGTACAGGTGCTCCCCAAGGAGAAACACTATGTCTCACAAATCCCTTATCGAGTAACTCTTGCAGTTGGGCTTTTAATTCTTTTAACTTTATCGGAGCCATCTGATATGGAGCCATAGAAATAGGTTTGGTACCCAGGTAAACCTCAATCCTGAATTCCACCTCACGATATGGAGGTAATCTAGATAACTCATCGGGAAAAACATCCAGAAATTCCCTAACTGTGGGGATATCATCTACTCTAACTTAAGATATTCGAGTATCTATCACATTAGCTAGGAAATCTATACACCCTTTTGACATCATTTTCCTTGCAGTCATGGTTGATGTCACATTGGATAGTGGTTTCACTTTTTTGTCGATCACTACGATTTCTGAGCATTCTGTATCTTTTAGAAATAATCATTTCTTGCGACAATTAACCTATCCATAATTTGGAGACAACCAATCCATGCCCAAAATTATTTCAAATTCATCGAAATACAACTTCATTAAGTTTTCCTAAAGCATAATCCATTGAATCTTTATAGGGCATTTTCAACATACTCGAGTTACTCTCACACTGTGACCCGTAGGGTCTACCGCTATCATCTCACTAACAATTGGTTCTAAAGGAATTCATCTAAGTCGAACCAACTTTGTACTAATGTATGAGTGTTTAGAACCAGGGTCAACTAAGACAAATACATACTCATGAAAAAGATGGAATGTACCTTTTATGTTGTAAATTCTAACGACTCCCCGAGTCTCTTATTACTGCATGGAATCAGATTGTCCCCTGGATCAACCCCTTCCTCTACTTCTATTAGAGGTTTCCATTGATCATTCAAATTGCGCAGATTTATCCCCATATTTATTAGGACAATTTTGGGAAAAGTAAATAGTCTCGCCACATTGGAAACAAGCTCCACTAGGAAGTCTGTATACTCCACAATGCAATTTACCACATGTTTGACGTGGTGTCCTTTTCCCAGATGCTCTACTCGAGCTAGCAACAAAAGATTGGGATTGTTTAGTTTTCTGCGAAGCTGCAACAAAACAATCTATCAGAATATCGGGAACTCGAGCCCTTGCCTCTCTTAGCATGATGGGGAGTTGAAGGCATTCCAACTATTTCCCCATTTGCAAATTCTGCTCCACTGCTAAGGTCTCCTCTTGAGCTTTTTCAATAACCTTGGCTCGGTTTATGACTTCTTCCAAACTAGGCAAGTTCAAAGTTAAAAGCATTTTTTCAACATTGGCATCAAACCTTCTATGAACCAATCACATCGAGCCTTGTTATTGGGAACTACATCAGTAGAAAAAATATATTAGCTATTTATACTTAGCCTCAAAGTCATGTTCGACTCAATCACCTTTTTCAAATTAAGGAGCTTTAACTGCATTTCCCATCTAAACTGTTCACCCACATACTTGTTCTTGAATTCCTCCAGGAAGAATTGCCAGGTCACTTGCTACGGTGGTGCATACATCATAGTATTTGACCACCAAACTCGAGATGATCCTCTAGGTAAAGATACAACTCCATCCAGCTTTTCTGAATCCGAGCAATGAAGATTTTCCAGCATTACCATAACATGATTTAGCCATAAGTCAGCCTCCATAGGACCCTCATCCTTTTCTCCCTAGGACTATGGAGCTCCCAAACTCTTTAGCTCTTTTGGGACCAGCATCCTTGGTGCTAGAGGAGCAGGAGGAGGTTGAAATTAGGTCAATATGGCATCAAGATCTTGCGTAAAAGTTCCAAACTTAGGCACCGGCATCCCCTGATGTGCATGTGCACTAGCATTTTCAGATGGGGTCGATTGTTTACTAATAGCCTCATAACTTTTGCTACCAGTTCGTTCTATCATTTCTTGTTCCCACGCTCTTCGCGAATTCGAAGATTCTGACATCTATTAGGACATACATAATAATAGCACTACAGTTAGTAAGGAGTGTTATCAATTACACTCTAATGACACCATATCAGTAACCTTGAAAATCTTAATGGCATGTAATCCATTTTTATAATATCAAATAAATCATGTTTTGACTGAGAATCGACTAAACCTGTAGCTCTGATACCAATAAATGCAACACCCATTTCCTTTATACGTTTTCGTACAAAAGATACATATGTCACATTACTTTTAAAAAATATTTACTTGTTTGTAAAACTCATACAATTTTGTTTCAAAATTTTAAAACAAACCATTTTTAATATAAAGCAAAACATTTGTTGTAATATATTACGAAGTTATAACTTAAATACATTCTAGAGTATTTTTCTTACTTCAATTACAAGCTACCTAATTTTCAAAATAATCAGGCTTGTCTTATTGTTACTGACGAGTCAACCTTAAATTGATGATAGTTGATGCTACTGTTGCACTCCTTACTCGGCTAGTTTCTGTTTTTACTTACGTGTGAAATCAACACACGTTAAGTATTTACTTAGTGAGACATAATATTGTAAATAAACTTTAATGTATACAGAAGTATATTATGGTTATTTGGTTTCAAACTAAATCATATATTCCATAAGGATCAGATAAATCCGTCTCAGTTAAACCAAATTTCTTTCATACAATCATCATAATTATTCTTAGTATGCCCAACATACCTATCTTTATGTATATTTTCCCCATTATTCTTTAGTAATTATTCTTTATTTTCATTTATGGCATCTATTCATACCTATAATGCACTGTTATACATTTTCATTTATGGCACCTTTCATGCCTATAATGCACCGTTAAGCGTTTTTCATTTATAGAATCCTTTCATGCCTATAATGAATTATTATGCATTTTCATTTATGGCATCCTTTCATGTCGATAATGCATCGTTATGCATTTTCATTTATTCATTCAGTTTAGAGCAGTTCATACTTTAAAACTCATTCATAGTATCCTTTACATTCACATAATGAAAGTATATTAAATACTATAAAATATACATTAAATCAAAACATTCTAAGTTGACCAATTGTGAATCTTCCTCATCTCATATAAATACAATAAATATACTAACATGATAAGCCTTGCTAATAGGATTTAATGATGTCCGACTATTTGACAGCTTTATCTTTACCCTTTTTTCTTCCTAGACTTAGGAGCTTGGTTATGATCTACACAAGCATCCATTATAGACACATACGATACCAAATGTTAGTATATTCCCAACATTTATACTTTAATAATACTCAAAAGTACTATTATTTCTATTAGAATTTCAGCCTATCTTATAATTCGAGGCTCAATAGTATCGGTACCCCTAACATTGTATCGATACTTCTATACTATGGTACCGATACTCCCTTACAGTATCGATACAATTTCTACATTCTGGAATCCATGGTATCGATACCTTTCTCTTAGTATCAGTACTCATAGCAATATCGATATTGTTCATTGTATTTCTACCAATTTAAACCTATAGTATCGGTACTGTTCTTTCAGTACCGATACCCTTACCCATATTTTCTTTTTTACAGTTCAATTTTTACACAAATTTAGTCAAATTCCCTTATTTTTACCTCCAACAATACTATTAAAGTCTTCTTTACTTGTCCCAACTAAGTTTCCTTCATTTAGCTTCTTATATCATCTAAAATCTCCAAAGAACATCTCAAACAAAGAATCATACCACTTTTTCTAACATGTTTGTAATCACATCCAATGAACATCTCTTATTTACTTCTTTGACTAGTCAAATTACTAATAAACCTCAATAAAACTCATATATCAACATATATCATTCAAAAACCCATTTTCTTCCATCTCAAATTATTCATCTATCTTTTAGTTTTAATCTTATTTAACCATTCCTTAAGCCTTTATAATACTCATGTTTCAAGAACAACCCAAAAATGAAAGAAACAACTAGCTAAATGAAGCCTTACCTTTGGCTATGGAGTATAGCACATACATGGGAAAGAATGAGAAAAGATAGCTTATTGTTTTTCACTTTTCCCTTTTTCCTTTACTTTAATACCCTAATTAAAATGAAATTTAAATTCATTTCCCTTTAAAGGACCACAATGCCTCTTTTATTCTTCCATTATTAAAAATTGGTCTTAAACACTATTTATAAATCATTTCTTAACCGTTATAATTTATTCAAATCAATCTTCAAATTTAAAATCTTTTCAATAAAGTTACTGACCTGATATTTGGGTGATTACAAGTCCCATCTATGCTGACTTATGCAAAAGTTTTATACTCTTCTACAATCCGCACAACATGCAAACTCAGCTCTGCAATGACAGTGTAAGTTTTTGCCAAAGCTATCATGAAGCCATGAACGAGTGATGAGATATATATAAAAGCTTGCTTCGCAAGTGTACTAACCACAGATTCCACGACTAGACTCAAGGCGTGATGTTTTACAATGGTGTCAATGCACCTACTCGCATGATATTGGATGCATCGGCAAATGGCACTTTGCTTGATAAATCACCCGAGGAACCATTTGATATCCTCGATCAGATAGCCTATAATGACTATCAGTTCTTATCTACAAGGCCTGGAACTAGCAGAAGAATATATGGGGCGTATGAACTTGACATTAAGATTCATTTTTTGCCCAACTTTCTTCTATAACTAACATGCTTAAAAAATTACAGCGCTCTAGTTAGGTGAAATAAGTCAAGGCAACTAACTTAGAATGCATTTTATGTTGAAGAAAACATCATTAGAGTGAATGCCCAGAAAACCAGGATTCCATCAATTTGGTGTAACTTCAATAGAAGCAACAACAACAACCCCTACTCCAATACATACAATCCTGGATAGCGACAACATCCAATTTTTTCGTGGGGTAATCAAGATAATTATAATAATAATTATATAGACAATTTTAATAAGCCACATCAAAATATTTTTGAACACTCAAATTCCCAACAACAATAGATGCCATGGAAAAGTAATAATAAAAGTAATGCATCTTCCTCAGATGCTAACTCTCTCAAATATTCAATGCATGAATTTATGGCCTCAATAAAAGATTTTATGGCTTCAAAAAAGACCTTGATGCACGAATAATCATCAACAATCAAGAATCAAGACAATATGTTGAAAATCTAAGCATATATATTATAAACCCATATTCATCTTTGAGGGCATTGGAGAATCAAGTGGGACAAATTGCCACAATATTATATTCATGCCCACAGGGAAGTCTCCCTAGCGACACTTAGGTCACTAAGCCTCTTGGGAAGGAGCAATGTAGTATGCTCATGTTGAGGAGTGATACTAAAATTAATCTTGAGGATAAGTTTGGGGGAGAGCAATCAAAAAAATTTAGCCAAGACACCACACATGAAGAACTTGAAGATAAACTGAGATTGTTGAAAAAGAACTAGCTAAGGAAAATGAAAAAAGTGAGGGTTCGACAAGTTGTCAAACTAATACTAAAAAATTATTTACCAAGGAAAAAGTTCCTTCACCGCCTGTAGCGGATGAAGTTAGACCTCCACCACATTTCCCTCAACGGTTGAAGAAGTATAATGATGAGTTACAGTTCAGAATGTTTGTTGATATCCTTGATCAGCTGCATATTATTATTCCCTTACTTGAAGCCATTATGGAGATGCCTTAATATGCCAAATTTTTTAAGGAAATTGTCACAAAGAAGAGAAAGGTGGAAATAATAGAAATTATTGCCACAATAACAAAATATTGTTTGGCAATGAGTAAACTTCAATTGAACCAAAAAGATCCTGGCAGCTTTATTATACCATGTTACATCAGTGATAGATATGTTGGAAGAGCTCTTTGTGACATGGGGTCAATCATAAACCTGATGCCCAGGTCCATATTTTTGAAGCTTGGAATGGGTAATGCTCGACCAACCACTGTGATTTTACAACTAGCTGACTGAACACGAGTTCGTCTCGAGGGCAGAATTGAAGATGTGATTTTTAAAGCGGACAAGTTTGTCTTTTCAACTGATTTCATCATTCTAGATTAAGAAGCTGATGAAAATACCCCTATTATTCTTGGATGACCATTATTAGCTACAGGGCGTATTATAATAGATTGTGAGAAGAGAGAGTTCATGATGAGAGTGGTTGATCAAACCGTCATGATCAATGTCTTCAACACTCTTAAAAACGTTGATGATTTTGAAGAATGCCATTACATTAAAGACGTTGACTCGTAATGACTCTCATATTGTGTTGAAATTATTGCAAAAAATATATTCACAAGTTTTGGAACTCCACGAGCAATTATCAATGATGAAGGTACTCACTTTAAGAACAAATTAATTGCCAAGGTGCTACAAAGATACGGGATACGTCACAAAATTGCTACGACATACCATCCCCAGACTAATGGGTAGGATGAGGTTTTTAATCGTGAGATCAAACAAATTCATGAGAAAGTGGTCAATCATAAATGCAAAGATTGGTCGACAAAGCTTGATGACGCACTGTGCCTACCAAACAACATTTAAAACGCCAATCTGAATGTCACCATTCAAGCTAGTATATGAAAAGGCGTGTCATTTTTCCTTGGAATTGGAACCCAAAGCATTTTGGGCCATCAAGAAACTCAATATGGACACGTAGCATGCTGGAGAAAGAAAATTGTTGGAGCTGAATGAAATGGATGAATTTAGTGCTCAGGTGTACGAAAATACCCACCTCTACAAAGAAAAGACGAGACGATAGCATGACATTAAAATTTTACCTGGGTAATTTTTTCTTGGACAACAAGTATTGCTCTACAATTCACGACTCAAGTTATTCCCAGGCAAACTGAAATCTAAATGGTCAGTACCGTTCATTGTACGTAAACTCCATAGCCACGACATAGTAGAAATTAAGAACATAGACGATAGGTCAACAATGGTCAACGACTGAAGGCGTACAATAGAGCAAACAACTTGTGTGATAAACAACGTCGTTAATTCACGATGCCCAAGAGTTTTCCCTTCTTTCCTGAGCAAATTTGGTTGCCTAGGCAACAAAAATTTGCACTATGCATATAAATAATCTATATTTATTCTACATAAGTTATTTATTTTTATTTTATTCTTTTTTTTGTTTCTTTTTGTAGTTAGGGTACACGTGGCAGCTTAGGGATGAAGCTTATGCATGGGAGTGAGAGAACCCCTAAACAAATTAATTTTGATTGCACTTTTAATATGTAAAGATATCTTCCCTTTATTTTATTAATTATTTTAGTCAAATTACATATCTCATAATTAATACCATATCTCTTTACCCTTTCCATATTTACCGTTTTACCCCCAAAAAACCTCTAATTACCCATTATTTTTCTTCAAAACCACTTAGTTCCTCTATCTCTTCACCGTTTAATTATTTTTTTAACTTCTTCATCAACCTTTTTTTCCTTTTCTTTTACACCTTTCACCCATAACCCTTCATTATTATGGTGATAAACCTTTGCTCTTTCCCTAAAATCTGTCATATCAACCACCATGGCCATATCCAAGACGAATCTAGGCGCTTCTACATCCTCTACCATGACTTCAATATTCAAGTGTTTCCGAACCGTTGAGGCTAAGGTAAAGTACAAAACTCTGCAGAAACAACAAGTTTATTTGGAGGACGACATTGTCTTCCTGGATGTTGGCGAAGAATCGTTTGGACCAGAGGTGATGGACATTGTATGAAAGTATAAATGGGAGAAATTTGCCTGGCATCCAAATGCAGTTGCAATGACAATGGTATGAGAGTTTTACACCCACCTGGGTGACCCATCCCAACACACGGTGCATGTTAGAGGGAAATCCATTTGGTTCACTCCATTAGCCTTAAACGCTACTTCAAACTCGACAATGTGGAGGACCAACATAAAATATTTCTTGTCAAGGAAGATCAAGAGACGTATGATTGTGTGCTAGAGGATTTATGTTTCGGCTGGGCTAAGCTTGAATGGAATGTGTCCAACTGAAAACGTGTGTATCACCAAGCCTTTAAGATAGTAACCAATCTGTGGAATCATTTTTTGAAAGGCAAGTTAATGCCTACTTCACACAACATGACAGTGTTGGTGAGGCGATTGATGTTAATACACAATATCATTTATGGGCGTACGATTGATGTCGGTAAGATCATTTTTAGCAGATTCACGAGTGTCCCAAAAAGACCCGATGTAATCTACTTTTTCCCAATTTGATAACCACTTTGTACAGGAATAAAAATTCACTAAGCAGCCTTTGGAGGACTTTATCAAGTAAAAGGAATGCATCACTAAAAAGAAGGTGTCCAAACTGATGAGTTTGATGATAATGCTCCACATGAGAGCTTGGAGCGAGGAGCAAAATCAGTTGCCGTGATAAGAATGATAGTCGTGGTCACATCTACTAGAGAGACGAGAGCGGTTGAAGCATCTGGAAGGTCACATGAAGACCTTCTTCATCTTTGTCAAGTCTCAGGATTCACAAATGAATGCTTTCTTTAAGGAGTGGCTCATGGTTCCTACCGCCTTTTCTGAATGAAATCCTACGACACACGACCCCTTCATACAGTAGCACGTTTCATGCCTCGACACAAAATGTTCCACCCGAGTCCCCTATGCATGTCACTCCTCTTGCTACAAATGTTTCCCATATACACGAAGAATGCCACGATGAGACAAGTGAATATTTCAACTACTACTCCTCTTCTTCTAAGAACACTAAAGAAATCCCACCATAATTATTTGATGATGATGATGATTTCATCCCAGTCCCTTATAGCCTACTCTGAAACAAGTATCTGAACTGCCCCTGATATCAATACTGAACCAGCTCGTGACCTTGAAACAAGCCAATCTCAAGACACCCTGCTGATCCCAGCTACACTGAGAAGATGTCATCCCTGGCTATCCCCCGAGTACGTGACGTCGTATCAAGCGAATAACTGGTTATTTTGCTAGGCCATCTCCCTGTTCAATTCCTTAAAAATTTATTGGATTTTAAATCCCCCTCCTCTCAAAGGATGCAAAACCTACGCGTTCAATCAAGCCTCTCTACCACAATGAGGTAATATTTCTTTTATTTGCATTTGCATGAGCATTTTAGAGTAATTTTCATTTGCATTTGCATTCGTATTCATTCATTGAGGATAATTATGATAGCAATTTTTATTTCGTAGGCCAAAATTATTTTACATGACTGTTGAAGGCTAGAACCGACATTAGGACTTGATTCTTTTTTACTCTTTGAACATAATTGTATGTTTTCTGTACTAAAGGTGTTTAGAAAATTTTTAGGAAATACCTTTTTGTGCGTCATGTCATTAAATGTTTAAAAAGCTAAATTGAACTCCTTGTTATTCTGAATTGTGTTGAACTGTAAATAAATGCCTCGACATAATTTTAAAGGGACACTCCTCTGTGCGATGGCATTACCTGCAAAAAAATCCCTTAAATAAATGGTTGCCTCGGCATATGAGTGAATGAAAGTAGTCACAGGGTGACTCTGCTTGACTAGCTCAGGGGTGGAAGGTATGGTCCCTTTTACCTATAGTGTGGGAGGGTAGTTGGGATGAGTTGACTCCCCTTGAAGTATGCTTAAAAAAAGAATAAAAGAGAGAAAATTTGAAGATACATGTTGAATAAATAGGAGTGAAACTATGCTTGATGAATAATTTGGTGTCTTGACAAAACAGAAGCGCTTATATAGGAATTTTCTAACCACGTTAAGGCATATACTACTATACAATCATGCACTGAAACTTACAAAGTGTATTGACTTAGGAAATGTACATAACTTCTCGTATAATCTACCATGTTGTGGTTAAACTTTTTGCTGAGGGCGGAAATTTTAAACCACATGATTTTCCTAACTTTTTTGCTTTGCCATGGCAATTTATTTTTCTATTGCTTATTATCCATTACTTGAGGACAAACAATAGCTTAAGTTTGGGGGTGTTATAACTCCATAAAAACATTATGTTTTGTGTCTTTTTACCTACGTTAGCATTTAGGTCATATTTGCAAGTGGTTGATAAGTTTTGCCTAGGTAAGATTTATTTGGGTTAACTGATGTTGCTGAGAAGGAAGGTTTTTTATTGGGTGTTTTGGTGCAGAAAGTAACTAAGGAAGAATTTATTTTCCGATACTAAAACTATTTCCCATGGCTATAAGTACATAAGAAGACAATAGTGAGGAAGAAATTTTTATTGTCGAGGAAAGATTTATCTTGCATATAAGACGTGGCTCACCAACTATTTACGTTATTTCCCACCTTAATCCTCACATGCAATCACGCCCTTCAATAAATTTGACCACTTCTAGCCACGTTTATATTCGTAACATGTGAAAGTGAACGAGGGCATTTAGGAACTTTCCAAGGACACAAAACCATAGAAATTCCCACTATAAATACCTCATTATAACTGCCCAGAGTATAGAATCAAGGAGAAGATTTACCATAACCTAGGAGTAAGAGACTGCAGCACCTTATATTCCAATGTCCCCCCACTCGACCGTCCTTGGTGCTCTCCATAGTCGTACTTCGTCGGAGTACCAGTTAGGCTCTAGAGAGAGGCTGGCTACTGAAATAGGTGTGGTGGTGGTCAGAATGTCACGACAGAGCTTTGTTTGGTAGTGATTCTTCCTTAGTTTTTAATTTTTAATTTGCTTAAAGGGTTTGTACTAAATGTTTAAACTCTTGGATGATATTTTTCACACCATTAACTTACTTCACATGGTGTTGGTTTTTGTTTTGACGAAACGCTATTTGGATGTTATTGAATAAAGAAGATTTCTTTTGCTTAATGTTGTTTCTTCATTGTTTTAATATTTTTCCTTGACACTGTAAGAGTTTTTGAGAGATTGCCTGGAACATTGGAAAAAGATTCCTAGACTTTGTAACAGTTTTCGAGGGATTACCATTTTCTAGAAATAGATGATTAACATCGAGAGAGTTGTGGAAGATCTATGTGAACAATGGGACTGATCCAGGATTACGAGGTTTTAATCTACCTTAGAGATAAGAAAAGGGTTTTATTCGACCAAAAGGGGTAACTACTTGGGTATGATAGGCAACGACTACAATTTACGTTGAGGGGTATTGTCACAACAAAGGGTTGTAGTTCACGCTGAGTAGTATTGTTGTAGCAATTGTTCTTGAATTATTTTCTGAATATATTGAACCGAACACTTTTGCTTGCCTTAATCACTCTAGACATATAATAACTTCTTGCCATAATAAAGCCAATCTATGTGCTCCATAAGAAGTCTGATTGTCTGAAGTTTTTTGATCGCTTGTAAATGTCTACGCTAAGGCAAGCAAATCTATGCAAGTATACACAATCGATTCAAGTAATATAGGGTAAGTGAGTATCGTCTTCACATGGATTGGTCGAGAAATATATTTTCTCCACAACTAGAACAAATGTCACAAACTAAGTCCTACTAAGTTGTCTATTTAAGAACTAATATTAATAAAACAAAGAGGTGATTTAATGAGTTCAGGAAAGTTTGGTCAAGGAAAAATAAATATGCAGAATAATAAAAGAAAACAAGTTATACTTTAAATATAATACAAACAACCTCACATATTCATACATATCACAGAGCACTGATGCTAAACTTTTACTTTGACAACAATTATTTCTTAGTTTCATAATGAATTATTATGACTTACTAAGTTGCCTGGAAGGATTACTAGGTATTCTTAGACAGTTGCTATGGCAATACTACTCAGCGTTAACTACAACCCTTGGTTTGTCAAACTTTTGTTGTAGCAATACCTCTCAGCGTAAACTATAGGTGTTGTTTATCCTACACTAGTGTCTATCCATTTTAGTATATTGAAACTCACTCCTTATCTCTAAGGTAACAAGTTAGAACTTCACCATCCCGGATTCATTCCATTTCTAACGTGGATCTATCTTAATTCTCTCGAATCTAAGAATCACTATCTAGACCAAAGGCTATCTCTCAATGCTCTTACAATGCGAAGACATGTTTTATTAAAACCCCAGGTGATATCTCAAAGCTCTTACAGCATACGATAAAATATTTAAACGATGAGCAAAACAGTCATACGTAAAACATAATTCATCATTCATAAACTTAAAAATTATTGTTCAGGCAAAACAAAGTTTAACACAAAGTAAGACATTCATGGTTCTATCAAAGATAATCCATAATTCAATGTTTAGTACAACCCCAAATAGATAAAGAGTTAAAAAAAATGAAGAACGACTCCCAAAACTGGGGGCTTTGTCGCGATTATTCTGATCATTACTACGCCTACCTTGGTGATCACCCTCTCTTGAGGCCTGATCACCGCTCTGCTAACGTTTGGTTATTGAGGACACCAAGGAAACTCGATGGGTAGACGGTGAAGAAGCACAACAGTTGCTTGCTCAAACCTTGGGTAAAGTTTTTCTCTCTTCTTGTTTTCTCCTTTCTTTGGCGGCTGCGGCTGGTTATTTATGTGGAAAAATCTCCTAGGGATTTGAATGCTTTTTGGAGTTTCCTTAAATAACCATTGTCAAATAAATGTCAAGACTTAAAAAGGAATGGCAGTTGTTAGAATAACTAAGGCTTGCTTACACGTGAAGTAGGTCATCTAGCTGGCTTGTGACATAGGCAGTTTCGTCACACCTGCTTTAGACTTCCTCAGATAAAGCTTGCCTCAGTGAGATAAATATGCTCCTCACGTTCTCATTTGTTCCGTTGACCTTTGAAAATTTACGTTTTCACTACTAAAATATTCTTCCTCTCTAAGTTTCCTGCACAAACACAATCCAAACAACCCTTTCTTCTCAGCAGCATCAGTCAAACCAAATAAATATTATCTAAGCAAAATTTATCCACCACAATTTGTTCCGTTGACCTTTGAAAATTTACGTTTTCACTACTAAAATATTCTTCCTCTCTAAGTTTCAAATAAATATTATCTAAGCAAAATTTATCCACCACAAGCTAATATAACCTATATCCAACTAAATGCAACTAAAATGCTATGCATACTTTGTTTAGACGAGCAATAACTTAAGTGAAAAGACTAGAAGTTATGTCTTTTTACGAAGTTTTCACCCCCAAACTTAAGCTATTTCTTATCTTCTAGCTAATCAAGCAATATACAATAGCTAGAAGAAAATCAAAATCGTCATGGCAAAGCAGAGTTAAGAAAATCATATTGTTTGAGATTTCAGCCCTCAGCAAAAATTGTTTGGCCTTATCATGTTCGACAGTCATATAAGTTAAGTCCCTTCTCTAGTCAGGATTCTTTGCTATAGTGTGTGCGTGATTGTAACCAGTCTTTGCATAAAGGTAATTAGAAAGCTTAAGTAAACACTTTTTGTTTGTCAAGGCATCAAATTATTTTTCAGGCTTAGTTTATACTCCTAGTTATTTATCAACTTTGTTTCATAGGGCAGCCAGCTCATCACAACTACCGTTCCACACTCTAGGTGAAATGGAGTATACCTTTCACCCCCAAGCTAGTCGGGAAGAGTCATCCTGTGACTACTTTCATTCACTCATATATCGTGGCTACTCTTAATTTCTTATGGAGATTTTATGTTTATGTCTTTGCACAGAGGAGTGCCCCTTCTTATTTTTCAAGTTTTCAAACACTAGAGAGTTTTTACTTCACCCTTAAAATATTTTTGAAGTCTCGGCAAGTAGAAAGTTCTTTTATAAAAATTTTACAGATTAACTGAAACAAAGACATCCTACAATCGTGTTTATGAGCTTCAAAGAATGAGGCCTAAGGTTGGTTCTCTTCTTTAGAAAGTCTTAACAATAATTTTGGCCTAGGAACTCAAATTATGCATTCGTCATTGGGCATCCCTAATTCATTCCTAACTATAATTTTAACATGTTTATGTCATGACAATCAAAATTTTCAGCCAATTATCATCAACTGCTTTCTAACAAAGTAAGACATAATATGGTACAATACTTCCCCCAAACTTGAGGGGTGCATTGTCCTCAATGCATGAAATTTAAACTACATGAATTTATATAATGATATGAGAAAGAAAAACTAAAAATAAAATAGAAACTCACAGTGGTGGGGTGGCTTGACTGGACGCCCTCGTTCGACGTCGTTTGGGAGGAGAGGGACTCTCAGATCCTGAGTCTACTGCTGCTGGCGAGGGAGATGGCTGAAGTATACATCCTATCGTTCTCTTGTAGAACTTCTTGCTGGACGAGGCGCGTGTTGGAGTGGACTGCTCAGTAGTAGGAGTTGGTTGTACTTGAACTGGTGTTGGACTAAGATCTTCTATTGGGACTGGTGTAGCTTGATAGACAGTGGACTAGATAGGAGTCGTGCTCGATTTGCTTCGATGCTGGTGTGAAATCTTTGTCAGTGAAGAAGTGGGGTGGTATATCATCATTGCTCTCGGTAGTTGAAAAAGATGAGGAGCTGAGGAACTCTTATGTGTCACCTTGGCCTTCCTCTAGTACGGGTGGGACATCGGTTGCTAGAGGTGGCACATCAGTGGGCACTTTTGGGGGAACTTCTGGAGGGACATTTGATGCCGAGGCATGGAATGTGTTAGTGCCCGTATTGTATTTGAGGATGACACTGGGAAGGTCGACAGTCTGGTGTTAGTGTTCGGGAGCAACTCCTTGAAGAAGGCTTTGAGTTGTATGTTCATAGCCATGACATACTTGAAGTAGATTTCCATGTGATCCTGCAGGCGTCCGATCTCTTCACACATTTCTCGAGTGTGAGTGACCACATCAGCCATTCTAGCTGCGGCAACTGATTTTGCTTCCCGCTCCAACTGTTCCTGTGGGGGCGTCATCATTGAAACTCATCAACTCGGGTACCTTTTTCTTGGTGATCCCTCATTCGATTTAATGAAATCCTGAAAGGGATCCTCAGGAACTTTCTTCTTCTTGCACAATGCGGTTATCAAGTTTGGAAATAGTAGGTTAACCCGGTTTCTCTTGGCACTTTCGTGGATCTGGTTGAAGATGAGTTCTCTAACGTCGATCTTCCTCCCGTATATGATCGAGTGCAAGAGCATCAGTCTCTTTATGAGGACAGTGGTTTAGTGGGACGTTGGCATCAGCTTGCCTTTAAGAAAGTGATTCCACAACTTCACATGCGGTTTTAGTGTTTGACGATCTACTCGTTTCCTTGTTGGGGCATTTTCTTCAAACATGGACCACCCAAAACATAAATCTTGTAGTACTCCGTCATACGTTTCTTGATCGGCCTCAGCTACAAATCAATTATGTTGCTCCTCCACTTTTCCCAACTTAAAGTATCGGTTTAGTGCAGAGGGGGAAAATCAAATGAGCTTTCCTCGAACATATACTGTGTGGATAGATGAGTCCTCGAGATGGGCATAGAATTCACGTACAATCGTCGGTGCTAGGCATTAGGATGGCGAGCAAACTTCTCCCAATTGGGTTTCTTTATCACGTCCATTACTTCCAGTCCAAACGATTACTCATCTGCGGATGGGAAAACGAATCCATCTTAAAAATATACTTGACGTTTCTGAAAATTTTTAAAGCGTGCTTCTGCTTCTTCTATTTGGAAACTTTCGAAACTATGTGTTGGGGCTGGGGCGTTCTTTGTTCTTACTATTGTTCTTGGTTGAATCAGTGCTGGCGATGGGGAAAAATTTTCTTGCTTATTGAAGAGAGAGTGAGGCACGATGAAGAAGAATAAGTTGGCCAGTTTGTTACTTTGGAAAGTAATTGGTGGTTTCGGGGCAGTTTTGTACTTTCTTTGATGGAAAAGATTTTTGCATTAATGAGAAATATATGATTGGACATAAAGTGGAGGAAAATATAACTTTCCCTCTTTATTCTACCGCCAAAACCATGCGTCCTAGGGTTTATTTTCTTCTCATGCATCCTCTAACTCCCCATACAGTCACGTGTTCACTGCTTGCCTACAATAAAATAAAAATATTAAAATAAAACGGATAATGGAAGAAGAAAATAACTTAATTTTTTTATGTAAAAAATTCAAATTTTTGTTGCCTCGGTAAGGAAATTTGTTTAGAAAATAAAGCAAACTCTTGGGCATCATGTGCCAACGATGCCGGTTAATAACGCATGACTAGGGTTCCTTTGTACTCCTTGAGTGTCTACCCATTCACCTTAAAGATAGAATAATAGTTTTGGTTCTGAATATTAATTGCTCTATTGTCATGGACTTGGTGTACAATGAATGGTCCTGACCATCGTGATTTCAACTTGCCTGGGAATAACTTAATACGTGAATTGTATAGCAGTACTTGTTGTCTATAATATAATTGCCTTGGTAATATTTTTCTGTCATGCCATCATTTTGATTTCTCCTTGTATAGGCAGGCATTCTCGTATGCGTGTGCTCTTAATTAATCCATCTCGTTCAGTTCCAAGAGTCTTCTTTCTCAGCAAGCTGAGAATTCATGTTTAACTTTTGATGGCCCAGTAGGCTTTATGTTTTAATTCAACAGGCATATGCCATTCTTTTCCATAGACGAATTTGAATGGTGGCATTACCAATGGTGTCTTGAATGTTGTGCGATAAGCCCATAGTGCTTCATTTAACTTCGGTGACCAGTCTTTTCGATTTGGGTTGACCACTTTCTCAAGGATCTGTTCAATTTCCCGGTTAGACACTTCGACTTATCTATTCATTTGAGGGTGATACGCCATAGAAATCATATGTCATACTCCATATTGCTTTAGTGCCTTGGCAATCAATTTACTATCAAAATGTGTGCCTTCATCGTTGATGATAGATCGTGGTGTTCCAAATCGAGTGAATATATTTTTGTGCAAAAACTTTAGCACCGTGTTGGAATCATTTTTAGGTGTTGTGATGGCCTCAACCTATTTTGATACATATTCTACTACCAAGAGGATGTACAAATCTCTGAAAGATATTGGAAAGGGTCCCATGAAGTCTATTCCCCATAAATCGAAGAGTTCAATTTCCATGATATTTTGCCATGGCATCCCACGTCTTTTTGATATGTTTCCTGTTCGTTGGCATCTATCACATGACTTATAAAATTCATGTGCATCCTTGAATAAGGTTGGCTAATAAAATCTAGATTGGAGCACATTTGATGATGTTCTCATTCCACCGAAATGCCCTCCATATGATGATGAGTTGCACTAGTGTAGAATATCTTTATGCTCTTCTTCTAGAATGTATCTTCAAATTATTTGGTCTCTACATTAATTGAATAGAAACAATTCATCCCAATAGTAATGTTTCACATCATGTCAAAACTAGTTTCTGCCCTGGCTAGATAAATCAGGAGGAATAATACCACTAACAAGAAAGATAACAATGTTAGCATTCCACGGCGCAACCGTGACAAATAATATTTTATCATCAGGGAAATCCTCTTTAATTTATGATGTGTCAATACAATCAGGTTTTTTATCTAGCCTAGACAAATGGTCTGCCTCTTGATTCTCTATACCTTTCTTATCCTTAATCTCTAAATCGAACTCTTGTAGTAATAATATCCATCGAATTAGTCTAGCCTTTGCATCTTTATGCAAATACTACTGTTAAAAGTTCATTTTCAGTGGTGGTATAGTTTACTTGTGCATCATTAAGAGTACAGCTCGCATAGTATATGACATGAAATATTTTACTTTTTTGTTGCCCTATCACCGCTTCGATTGTATAGTCAATGGCATCGCACATGAGTTCAAATGTTTCGTTCTAGTCTGGTGGGATCACGATTAGTGCTGCTGAAAGCTCTTTCTTCAAATCTATGAAGGCATTCAAACAATCATTAGTAAATTCGAAAGGATGATTTTGTTGAAGAAAAAGACATAAGGGTTTAGATATTTGAGGAAAATCTTTTATGAACCGCCTGTAGAAGCATGCATGTCCAAGGAAACTGCGTACACCTCGCACATTGGTGGGTGGCGGTAGGTTTTCAATTACGTCTTCCTTGGCTTTATCGACTTCAACGCCTCTACATGAAATTTTGTGACCGAACACTATTCCTTCAGTCTCCATAAAATGGCATTTCTCTCAATTCAGCATTAGGTTGGCTTCTTCACATCGTTTCAGTACCTTAGAAAACTGGCCTAGGCATCGGTCAAAATCATCACCCGAGACGGAGAAATCATCCATAAATATTTCCATGCATTCATCCACTATATCTGGAAATATTGCCATCATGCATCTTTGGAATGTAGCTGGAGCTTTAAACAGTCTAAACGACATTCTTCTAAATGCATAGGTGCCATATGGGCATGTGAAAGTTGTTTTCTCTTGATCCTCTGGTGCTATGGCTATTTGTTTATACCCTGTATATCCATCGAGGAAGTAGTAAAATGATTTTTCTGCTAGTCTATCAAGCATTTGGTTGATAAAAGAGACGGGAAAATTGTCCTACTTTGTGGCTTTGTTGAGCTTCTCGTAATCCATGCATATGTGCCAGCCTGTGACTGTTCTCGTGGTGAGGAGTTCGTCATGTTCACTTTTAATTACGATCACACCACCTTTCTTTGGCACACATTGTATCAGACTTACCCATGAACTATCGAATATATGATATATTACTCCCACGTCTAACCATTTTATGATTTCCTTCATGACTACCTTCTTCATGATTGGATTGAGCATTCTTTGACGTTCCACCGAAGTGTTATGGATATCTTCAAGGTTAATTTTATGCATGCATATAGTCGGACCGATTCCCTTCAAGTCTGCCATTGTCTATTCGAGAGCTTTTCTGTGCTGTGACAAAATATTCAACAAACTATTCTCCTCTTCGGAGGATAGGTTGGAAGAATTTAACACTGGTAGCGTTTCATCAACTCCTAGATAAGCATATTACAAATGTGATGGAAAAGGTTTAAGTTTCGGTTTCAGTGCATGATGCAAGGATGATTCTTGAGACTTTACTTCATCATATTCTAAGGGTTCAAATTTTATACCTTATCTATTATGAATAAGTCTATTGATCATTTATATCTCTTCCGTATTGTACATTGGTGTCAATTGCAGGGTGTTCATTGTTCATATTTTTATTGTCAGGGCAATGAATATTTTATTTTTCTTCTGAGTTTAATTCGCTTGGCCCAAATGTATCTTGTTCGTGCATCTCGGTTATAGGGTCGTGATACAAAGCGTTATATTCATCGAGTTGTATAGATTCACCTTATCCTAGGATTATCTTCTCTTCGACTTCTCTAATGCATTGGCACTCTTCTTAATCATCCACATATTTTATGGAATTGAATACAATGATGGTAATGCTTTGCTCTCCTACTCGCATTGTGAACTCTATCTTTTCACAATCTATTAGGATTCGCCCAGTGGCTAAAAATGGTCGTCCCAGGATGATCGGGGTATTTTCATCGGCTTTGCAATCCACAAGGATTGGTCGAGAAATATATTTTCACCACAACTAGAACTAATTTTACAAACTAAGTCCTACTAAGTTCTCTATTAAAGAACTAATATTAATAAAACAAAGAGGTGATTTAATGAGTTCAGGAAACTTTGGTCAAGGCAAAATAAATATGCAGAATAATAAAACAAAACAAGTGCTACTTTAAATATAATGCAAACAACCTCACATATTCATACATATCACAGAGCACTGATTCTAAACTTTTAATTCGACAACAATTATTTTTAAGTTCAGAATGAATTATTATTACTTACTAAGCTGTCCGACAGGATAACTAGGTATTCTTAGACGGTTGTTATGGAAATACTACTCAGCGTTAACTACAACCCTTGGTTTGTCAAACTGTTGTTGTAGCAATACCTCTCAACGTAAACTATAGGTGTTGTCTATCCTACACTAGTGTTTATCCGTTTTAGTCTATTGAAACTCACTCCTCATATCTAAGGTAACAAGTTAGAACTTCACCATCCACGATTCATTTCATTGCTCACGTAGATCTATCTTAATTCTCTCGAATCTTAGAATCACTATCTAGATAAAAGGCCATCTCTCGATGCTCTTACAGCGTAAGGTAAAATATTTAAACGATGAGCAAAACAGTCATACGCAAAACATTATTCATAATTCATAAACTTAAAAATATTGTTATGGCAAAACAAAGTTTAACACAAAGTAAGGCATTCATGGTGCTATCAAAGATCATCCAAAATTCAACGTTTCATACAACTCCAAATAGATAAAGAGTTAAAAAAAAAGAGGAACGACACCTAAAACCGGGGGCTCTGTCGCGACGATTCTGATCAGCACTACGCCTGCCTTGGTGATCACCCTCTCTCGAGGCCTGATCTTCACTCTGCTAACGTCTGGTTATGGAGGACACCAAGGAATGTCAGTGGGTAGATGGTGAAGAAGCACTGCAGTTGCTTGCTCACGCCTTGGTTAAAGTTCTTCTATATTCTTTTTTCCTCTTTTTTTTTGGTAGCTACGGCTGGTTATTTATAAGAAACAATCTCCTAGGGCTTTGCATGCTTTTTGGAGTTTCATTAAATAACCGTTGTCAAATAAATGTCTAGACTTAAAAAGGAAAGGCGGCTGTCAGAATAACTAAGGCTTGCTTGCACGTGAAGTAGGTCATCCAGATGGCTTGTGACATAGGTAGTTTCGTCACACCTGCTTCAGACTTCCTCAGATAAACCTTGCCTCGACGAGATAAATCTCCTCCGCATGTTCTTATCTGTTCCGTTAGCCTTTCCAAACTTACGTTGTCAGGACTGAAATGTTCTTCCTCTGCAAGTTTCCTTTACAAACACAATCCAAACAACCCTTTCTCCTCGGCAGCATCAGTCAAGCCAAATAAATCTTGCCTAAGCAAAATTTATCCACCACAAGCTAATATAACCTATATGCAACTAAATGCAACTAAAATACTATGCATACTCTGTTTAGACGAGCAATAACTTAAGTGAAAAGACTAAAAATTAAGTCTTTTTACAGAGTTATCATTTTTCTGAATATATTGAACCGAACACTTTTATTTTCCTTAATAACTTTATTTGTTTACTTTTACAATTTTTTCTTGTCTCGATCAGACTTTTCTGCACATCATTCTTCACAAATTTTTTTTTGTCTATAGAGTATTTCCACACTTGTTTATTTCCTTTAATAATAATTGTTTTCTGTTTTGACAAGAATTTCAGGACTAGCTCGTAATACCTAGCTCTATCTATAGCAAAACATCAATAATTCTCACCAATCTCTGAGGAGACGTTAACTCTACTTACTACTATATTACTTGCATCAATTGTGTATACTTACATAGATTTGCTTGCCTTAGCATATACGTTCATAAGTGATCACGCTCCCCAATATGAAATACTTGGTTGGATGAAACCTTTCTCTAACTACACTTGAATTTGTGCTTTCAACTCCTTTAGTTTCATTAGTGCAATGCAGTAGGGAGCAATAGGCATTAGGCAAATCCTGGCATTACATCCATATCGAACACTAGCTATCAATCAGGTGGCAATCTTTGTAACTTCACTAGGAATATATCTGGAAAGTCTCGAATAGTTTGGGTATCCACGGTCGTGGAACTGTAACTCGGGTGTCGAATAAATGAGTCAATAATACTTCATATATCTATTCTATCATCAATTATAACTCTATAGACTACAAAATCATTGATCACTACATCTTCTCACTGATATCAAAACCTTGGTTCCATCAACCTTCACGAGTTTAAGATTTTTAGCTTTACATGTCAAGCTAGCATTATCCTTTAAAAGCTAATCCTTACCCAAGATCAAGTGGAGCTCTCTGAATGACAACTCCATTAGATTGGTTGAAGATATTTGACCTTGACATCAATGACACATCTATAGTGAATCTTTTCCGTAAAAATGGCAAATACTAATGGGCTAGACACTTGAACCCCTCTCTCTAGGTCATCGACCAAAATATTTCTTCCTCGGACAAGCCTAGAACACATATAAGAGTGTGTGGACCCATAGTCTAATAAAGCATTAACTAAAATAAAAAAACACTGTGAAATTGATTGAAATCATGACGATTATGTCACACTCCCCCTGGTCTCTGACTTTATACTAGTGTAAGGGCACTCTAGGCTCGATGCATTCTGCGAATCTAGTCGTGCCTCTACTGAACTGTGTAGATGCGATGCCCCTTCTTCTCGAGAGTACTCTAACCCTATGAATTTATTGAATTAACTTTTGATTCAATGCTAGAGTTACACACTGCACCTCAGGGCAATCCTTGATGAAGTGGTCTAGAGAACCACTATTGTAACAACAACTGGACCCTTGCTCACAAGCCTCCAAATGTCTCTTACAGTAGACTGAACAATGAAGTTGGGATGATGACCTCACAAAACCACCATGGATTTCCATGAAAGTTATGGCCAAATGTCTACAACAATGCTAAGATCTACTCCCTCCACTCGTGATTTACCCTAACCTACAAAGCTTGTTTGATTGAGCCCTCCAAGATCCTTTGGAATCTTTGACCCACTTTATCAATTCATGTGAAGGTCTTAAAGACTCCGCCACTCTCTTGCTCTGTTTGGATTTAGCGTCCAATGCCATAGTCCTCATACATAGAACCCTATATATCGTCTTCACATAGTGAGTCAACTCAGTAAAAACTTTCGATGGGTCAGTGGATAGATATGTAAGGATGTCTAAGTGGAGGCCCTCCCTGAACCTTCTACAATAGTGGTACTCTGATACCACCAAATTTGGCTCATAATGGCTCTAACGGAGGAACTCCCTCTCACACTCAAACATGAAATATGGTTACCTAAGATGTTGGAGCGATTACACAAGTATACATATCGTTCATGCAATAAAGTGGTAGCTCAAAAGAACTACAAGTGTTGAATCCCATAGGGAGAAAAACAAGTTAAAAATGAGTGTTTAGAAATTTAGGAAAAATATGGTTGAATTGGTAAACAACGAAATGAATAAGTAATTAAAGAAATCAAGATAATGAATGCAAGAGAATGTAGCAGAAAATAATAGATCAATCAGATCGATGTACCTACAATGATGTTTTACTTGGCTTCTAGCAAAATGGTTATGTTGCAGCAATATATTTATGAGTTATGCAGTTATTAACCCTTAATCTAATTGATTTAATTCTCATCAAAGGCTTAGATTAAATAGTTAACAAAGCATAACACTTGGCATCATATATCTCAATATGAATTGTTTACTCTTATAAGAACCAATGTTACGACAATAGCAACATGCAATATCAATAATCTTTTGTCTCTAAAAACTACCAAGATTACATACAATTAAGATACAAATTATTTATAATAATATATAATTAAAATGCAACTCATAAACATATAGTTTAAACCAAAAACCATGAGTCAAGCAATTCACCAAACACCTTTATTTCGATACCAAATAAAAATACAAAATTATCACACTTAGCAAAGTGTATTTCCCTTATCAAGTCAATAACACAAATGAAATGTTGAATCCTAATCGACCACCGCTACTACACAATTGTTTCAATACTACTAATTCACTCTCCGGCAATGATGTTAGGTTGCCATCATGGATTGAATGTGTTTGGCACAAGGTGCAAGGTGAATGGAAAGAAAAATTATAGGTGAATGAAAATTGTTGATCATAATGGTGCAAGGTGGTATCTTATTTATAGGCCTAGGAAATATGCCCTCAATTAACGATTTTTGTCCATATTTCAAGTGATTATAGATCCATTGATAGTTGACCTCTTCCAGCTATTCATTCTAGATGGTTCTTCAAATCGCTTGATGAGATACAAATTATTGCACGATCTACTCAGTTATCTGGTGTAGCATCCTAGCACATATTTACATGCGACTTCAATCAATTCCCCTGCATCAGCGTACCAACTTTTAGTATAAAACATTAAAATCTAGCCAACTTCCACCAACTTACTCTCGTGATGCAAAATATTAAAAATATATAAAATGATCCTATTATGATCATAACAATGCTAAAGTTAAAGCTCAACCTGGTTAATAAGATCTTAAATGATAACACTTTTGTAGAGTTATTACACCCCAAAACTAAGTGTTTGTTTGTCCTCAAGCAACTACGTGCATGACTACTAAAACTACAAGCAATTCCACAAAAAAACCATATCATGAAACCAATCAACAATTTTCTTCAATTTCAATTTTCATCCCTTAGAGAGTTGCTACATCGATATGTATAACGCATATGATCTTAAATCAAGGAATGATATTTCAACATAGAAAATTAGAAATTCATAGAGTGTAGAAGTGTGCAAGTTAGGTATATCCAATCAATACTTAGTAAAGATAGAAAAAATTGTTCCTACTCATTTATTGATTTTCAATGCTACAAAAATCTGTCTATATCTATGTTGGAGCTATTACCAGCTTTTCCAACTTATTCCCTAAAGCTATGTTGGAGATTTTACAAACTTTTCCAACTTATTCCTAAATTTCAGAAAATTTTAAATAGCAGTAACTGCAACATCTGATAAAAATATGAGATTTAAGGTTAAAAAATTTCTAACATCTCTAAGTATTGAGAACATGTACATTTTATGTTAGAAAGTTTCTATGAACTCTAGTTCTACTAAGTTTCTACAACATTCCCCTAGTATTTTACAATATATAAACATTAAACATTAGGCATCATCAAAATTTCCTAAAACAAATATACTTTCATTGATTTCCTAATACTAATCCTACAATATCACAAATGAATTTCCTGTATGATAAAACAAAAAAAATACTTAAACTATACAATTAATATTAAACAAAATGCATTCTTAATTTTAAAAAAAGAACAAAAAACACACAAAAACTAGACTGAACATAGAGTAGAAAACACACCCCCAAACCTGAGGGATGCATTGTACTCAATGAATGCTTAAAACAAAAATAAAACGTTTAATGGAAATGGGAGAACGATTCTCCCCCAAGTTGGCTTTCACAGACTCCTACGTGGGTGGAATGTGCTTGGAGGAACGGGCTTCGCTTTGACTTTGGTATTTGTAAAACTCTACTGGTTTTAATTTATCGATGTTCTCATGGTCTTGGCTACAACAACATCATGAATGAGAGTAGCCGATGTTGTAGTAACATTATTCGATTTTGGTATAAGGGTTTTGGTTTTGGGCACCTCTAGTGATTCCATAACGTCACCATCAAAATCAATGTAGAGACTTTCTCAACAATTTTTCAACTGCTTTAATGACATTATTGACTATCTAAGAAACATTAAGATCTTGTTGTTCAGTTTCTGTAGCATCCTTCATTACTTCAACAACATCCAAGTCAAAAAATTCTTGAGCAGCTTAATATTCCTAGCTTGGCTTGTCCTGGTGACTAATGGCCTCCTTGTCAACTTACTCCTTGTTGATGTCCTCAGAGTTGGACACAAGAAAATCAAAAGATGCCGCTGAATCAGCCATGCTATCTTCATCTTCCTCCTTACAGACACTTTCTTCTTCCTCCTCCTATAAAGTTGCATCCTTATCTTCTATAATATCCTTATGTTCGTCTCCATATTTAGAGCTGGCAGAGCTTACCGTATCATCCAACATTTATATTGCTACTAGGTCATTTATCACTAGCACAAAAAAAATAGGGAATGGATCTTAAACTTTATTGAATTACTAGCTGACGATTTGCTAAATTGCTTTGTCACATTCATTGGAAAATTTCCAAAAATGTACATGAGCATTGTGCATTTGGGATTGGTTCTGCAACAGTGACTGATAATAGATAGGATTTTCTTGTGGCATTGTGTTTTAGTAGTGTCAGCAGAAGCTTCAGTAAATGTGTTGGAAACATTTTGATATTTCGATATAACAAATTAAGTTAAATGAATTTTAAGATTTCTCAAAAACATTTTCTAAGTATATTCGATATAATTATTCTAATATCAAAATATTACTCCAAATCTTTCAAATGTCATTTTTAATCCTTACTCAAGTGTAAAATTAAGTTTTAATCTTAAAATAATTTCAAAACGATTTTACAAAATATTTCGAACCATCTCAAAGCCGAAAATTCCAGATTGCTCAGAGGGAACCGATTCCCCCCCAAGGGGGTACCGGTTCCCCCTGAATGGTTTGGCTCCGAGAATTCCAGTATGCTCGAAAGGAATCGATTCCCCCCCTAGGGGGTATCGATTCCCCCCCCCATGGGGTACCGATTCCCCCCCAGGGGGTACCGATTCCCCCCTGTTTAACAGTCGAAATATTTGAATTTTACACTTAGGGAACTGATTCCCCTTAAGGGGTACTGATTCCCCCCACGCTCCAAACTGTTTTATTAATCGATTTCACACTAAAACGGCTATATTATCTTCATTAATGATCCCCAACATTCATAAGTTATTCAAAGTGTATTTAAGCAAGCTTAGAAGCCATTGATCAAAAATAAGAAACATCAAGCAACTAGAATCAAGAGAGAATCAAAGAGAAAGCATCAAACCTCAAGTTTGAGCATATCAAGCCTATTTTTCATTCAATATTCATTTTTCTTTCAAGAACACTTATTGTGCTCAATTGTATTCATTCTTTAGTGTTCTTTTCTTTGTTCTAGAATTGTGCAAACAATCTACCTTGTGAGGATTTCCTTGTAAGTTTGCAAATTTGTATTATTCTCTTTGGGAGAGAGTGTTCTCAAGAATTTGGGGTATAATTCTTGAGGGTTTGTAAGGTTACTCTTTGTCCTCAAAAGAAAGAAAAATTAGTGAATTTGTGGAAAATCCTTAGTGTGGATAGCTAAGGTAGTGGACGTAGACTTTGGTTGAGAAAGTCGAACCACTCTAAATCGCTGTGCAATTTCTTTCAATTTTCTGTAAAAGTTTCCACCAAAATTTTTATTGCCAATTCACTCCCCTCTTGGCCGATTCTGTCAATCGATTAACTCAACAATTGGCATCAGAGCCTAACTCATTTGAAGGTTTAATCGCCTCTTGAGTCGATTCGGGAAGAGTTACATCGATAATCAAAGTCATCAATGGCCTCTACTTCAAACTTCGACACTGATCTCGATTCAATGCCCATCAATAAACCTCCTTTCTTCAATGAGGCTAATTATGCCTATTGGAAAAATAAGATGATGTACTTCATTCAATCAAGTGACATGGGAGCATGGAGTGTCGTAGAAGAAGGATACTTCAAGTCTCTCACTCATCCAAGATTATGGAGTGAAGGAGAGACAAAAATATTCTAGCTCAACTCCAAAGCAATCCATATCATATTTTGTGTTCTTGGACCAGATGAATACGGAAGAGTTTCATCTTGTACAACCACCAAAGAAATATGGGATAAACTTCAAGTCACTCGTGAAGGTACCGATGAGGTAAAGAAATCTAAAATTAGTATTCTAACGCATAGCTATGAAAATTTCAGGATGAAACCAAATGAAGATATCAAAGCTATGACGGATAGGTTCTCAACGATTGTCAATGGTCCCAAATCATATGAAGAG
The DNA here is from genome assembly GCF_006381635.1 of Hibiscus syriacus. Lineage (NCBI taxonomy): Eukaryota > Viridiplantae > Streptophyta > Magnoliopsida > Malvales > Malvaceae > Hibiscus > Hibiscus syriacus. The sequence continues at coordinate 1,465,716 of NW_024063194.1, forward strand.
ATCATTTCAATTGAAAAGCTTGTGAGGAAGTTAGTCTACTCCCTCCCAAAATCGTGGCAATCAAAGAAAACAGTAATCATCGAGTCTAAGGATCTATAAATCCTTAACTCTTGAAGAGCTAATTGGTTCACTCCTCACTCATGAAATGATGCTTGAAGATGAGGTGGACCTTGATAAGATTGAAGAGACACCAAAGGAGAAGGAGAAGAAGAAAAACATTGGAGTTGCTCTCAAATCCACAAAAAATGAGAGTGATTCGGATGAAGATGACGATGACGAGGAAATGACATTATTTGCCAAACGGTTCAGAAAAATGATGAGACCTTACCGATGAAGAAAATTCAAACGAAATGAAGGCCTCAAAAATAAACCAAAAGAGAAGGACCCGATCATTTGCTATGAATGCAAAAAGCCGGGGCATGTCAAATATGATTGCCCATAACTGAAGAGAAAGGGTTAATCAAAGAATAAGAACAAGGAACATGTGGCTACATGGAGCGATGAAGAGGAACAAGAAGTAGCAAACTTGTGCTTGATGGCATTTGGGGAAGATTCTAAGGTAACCTCTAACTCATCTGATTTTGATGATTTATCCTATGATGAGTTATTAGAGGAATATAATGGGTTGGCTACAGATTATGAGAAATTGTTTTTAAAATATAAAAATGATGTTTCAAAATTGAAAAATGAAAATAAACTCATATCCAAAACCAACAACGATCTTGAAAGTAAAATCAAAGGTTTGCAAATCAAACTAGAAGAGTTTGAGAAGAAAAATTTGGATTTGCAAAATTTACTTTCAAAGGTCAATGATGATCATCAAAAGAAAATTGATGATCTTAAAACATCTTTTGATAAAGTTGGAACAAAACGTTTTGAAAATGGAGAAAATTCAAAATCCAACTTTGTTAGAAAAAGTTTTAAAAACTACAATCATAGAGGTCCCCAAAGAACCTCTAATAGAAAAATCGTTAGAAGTATATGGATTCCTAAAGAGCTCATTACTAATAAAGATAAGGATATCCTACACAAATGGATACCTAAGGGGACTAGGATTTTGGAAACAAATGAATATGGACCCAAAAGAATTTGGGTACCAAAAATTAGAAATTAAGCTATGTTTGTAGGAAAAGGAGCATTGCTACAAGGCACGGGAAAAAAATCCAAATTCATGGTACCTTGATAGTGGATGCTCAAGACACATGACCAGAGAAAAAAACTGGTTCATTGAGCTTAACGCCAAAAATGGAGGAGAAGTGACTTTTGGTGATGATTCAAAAGGTCACATTGAAGGTATTGGTACTATTGATAATACCTTTTCCATACAAATTAAGAATGTTTTATATGTTAATGGATTAAAGCATAATCTATTGAGTATTAGTCAATTTTGTGATAAGAGATTCAATATCATGTTTGATATTAATGGTTGTAAAGTCATTGACATTGCATCTAATTGGATTATGCTTGTTGGTCATAGAATAGGAAACATATACATGGTGCACTTAGATTCTATTGATATGACTAATTTGTGCCTAGTTGCTAAGGATGAACATGATAGTTAGTTATGGCATAGGAGACTAAGACATGCTAGTATAAGTGTTTTGCAACGGCTAATTCAAGGTGATTTATTTCGAGGGTTGCCTAAGCTTAAATTTGATATTGATAAAATTTGTGATGCTTGTGCTAAAGGAAAACAAAAGCGAGTTTCTTTTAAATCCATTAATGACATATCAACTAGTAGAGTATTACAATTGATCCATATAGATCTTTTTGGGCCAACTAGGACTACTAGCTTGGGTGGAAAACAATATGCATTTGTCTTGGTAGATGGCTATTCTAGATATACTTGGGTTCTATTCTTAAGTACTAAAGATGAAGCATTAGAAAAATTCATCACATTTTCAAAAGTAATCCAAAACAATAAAGGTTACTCTATAACTAGTGTTAGGAGTGATCATGGCACTGAATTTGAAAATCTTGGATTTTTTGAGTTTTGTAATTCTAATGGTATTAGTCACAATTTTTCAGCACCTAGAACCCCTCAACAAAATGGAGTTGTTGAGAGGAAAAATCAAACTTTAGAAGAAATGGCTAGAACCATGCTTTGTGAAAATAATTTGCCAAAATATTTTTGGACGAAAACCACAAATACCGCTTGTTATGTTGTAAATCGAGTAATGATTAGGCCAATTGTAAAGAAAACTCCATATGAAATTTTCAAAAATAAAAAGCCTAACATTAGCTATTTTCATCCTTTTGGATGTAAATGTTTTGTTTTGAGCAACGGTAAAGAAAACCTTGGCAAATTTGATGCTAAAAGTGATGAAGGAATTTTTCTAGGTTATTCCTTAAATTCTAAAGCTTATCGAGTATTTAATAAAAGAACTTTAGTTATAGAAGAGTCTATACATGTTATTTTCGATGATAATCCCCTTCCGAGAAAGGATTCTTGTGTTAACGATGATGTAGGGATTATAAATATAAATGACGTTAGACATGACGTTGGAGAATCATCATCAAATGAAGAAACGAAAGATGAGGAAACTCATGATCCCCTCGAGAATCCAACCATTGAAGAAAGGGAAGTATCTTATACAAGAGAGTACAACTATGTCAAGGATGGTGAGATTATAGGTGCTCCATCCAAAGGGGTAACAACTCGATCTTCTCTTAGAAATATTTGTAATTATATTGCATTTATTTCATGCAGTGAGCCTAAGAATATTAAAGAAGCATTAAAAGATGAAATTGGATTATGGCTATGCAAGAAGAATTAAATCAATTTGAGAGAAGTAAAGTATGGACATTAGTTGAAAGGCCTAGTAATAAATCTATTGTAGGTACTAGATGGGTGTTTAGGAATAAGCTTGATGAGAGTGGTAATATAGTGAGAAACAAGGCTAGACTTGTTGCTCAAGGGTATACTCAAGAAGATGGCATAGACTATGATGAAACATACGCTCCCGTAGCTAGGATGGAAGCAATTAGAATGTTATTAGCATTTGCATGTTTTCATGAATTTAAATTATATCAAATGGATGTTAAAAGTGTATTTTTAAATGGTTTTATAAAGGAAGAAGTGTATGTGGAACAACCTCCAGGTTTTCAAGATTCAAAATTTCTGGATCATGTTCTTAAATTGACAAAAGCACTTTATGGTTTAAAACAAGCTCCTAGAGCTTGGTATGAAAGATTGTCAATTTTTTTAATTGAAAAAGGTTTTTCAAAAGGGAAGGTTGACACTACATTGTTTTTAAAGCATAAAGGTAAAGATTTATTAGTAGTTCAAATTTATGTTGATGATATAATATTTTGTTCTACTAATGATGTTCTTTGCCAAGTATTTTCTAAGCTAATGCAAAGTGAATTAGAAGTGAGCATGATGGGGGAGCTCTCATTTTTCTTAGGACTCCAAATCAAGCAAAGAAAAGATGGCATCTTCATCAATCAAGCTAAATACGTCAAAGACATGCTCAAAAAGTTTGGACTGGAAAATGGCAAACTGCATGACACTCCAATGAGCTCTTCAACAAAGCTTGACTTAGATGAAGAAGGTAAATGTGTAGATGCTAAATTATATAGGTCAATGATTGGATCTCTACTTTATCTAACTGCAAGTAGACTGGACATTATGTTTAGTGTTTGCTTATGTGCTAGATTTCAATCATGCCCTAAGGAATCACATTTACTAGCTGTTAAGAGAATATTTAGATACCTTAGGGACACTCCTAGTTTAGGACATTGGTATCCTAGAGACTGTAGCTTTAACTTGCATGCTTTTTCTAATGTGGATTATGGAGGATGCAAATTATATAGGAAAAGCACCTCCGGTACTTGCCAATTCCTTGGAAATATGCTAATTTATTGGTTTTCAAAGAAACAAAATTGTGTTGCATTATCTACCACTGAAGTCGAATCCATTTCAGCTGGTAGTTGTTGTGCACAAGTTTTATAGATGAAACAATAACTTTTTGATTATGGAATTGAAGTTGGTACCATTCCTATCAATTGTGACAATACTAGTGTTATTTGTCTCACTAAAAATCCCATCCAACACTCTAGAACTAAGCACATCGAAATAAGACATCACTTCATTAGAGACCATGTCACTAAAGAAGATGAAGTTCTAGAATTTGTTGATACTTTGCACCAATTAGCAGATATCTTTACAAAACCTTTAGACAAGGAAAGATTTTGGACACTTAGGAGAGAATTAGGTTTGACCAATCTATCTTCACTTAGTGTTTAAAATAATTTTAGCACTTTTAAAGACCAAATGAAAAATGCTTAGAATAGTAATTTTTTATTGCATTCATTGCTATTAGTTAGGGAGAGTTTATGATTCTTTATGAAAATTTAATTTTATGTTCAAATACCGTTTAAGGATTAATTTAATTGTTTGAACATGATTAATTTTTAATATATGAGTTGCCAATACCACTAGAGAAAATTAATTTAGCATTTTGTGTGTTTAAAATCGGGTTTTAGCATTTTGGTGCAGAGGGAATCGATACCCCCATGAGGGAACCGATTCCCCTTTGAAGGGGAACCGATTCCACCCTGGGGTACTGGTTTTAACACGGGAAGAACCCTTAAAACCTAAAACTCTCTTCTTCTCTCATTCACGCCGTTTACCTATCTTTTCTTTCCCTATCTCCAATTTACCTCAAAACAACATTTTTAATCGGAATTCTCTTCAAATATCATCTTCTAAACCTGCTAGCATCATTAAAATCGTGCAAACAACATCAAAATCCACTTAATCTCATCTTTCAAGGTAAATTTTTCTAAACTCTCTATTTTATTGATTTTGAACATAGGACTAGTTTTAATTAGTTCTAGATAGAAATAGTGATCGGGCATTGATTGTCTAGTGATTAGAAACTAGATATTACAACTAATTTCATCAAAAACACAAGAATTTTCCAAAAATTTTGAAATTTTTGAAATAAAAAAAAAATTGTGTTTTAATTGAATTATGTTGTTGTTATGAAAAGTATACATATATTGTTTTTCAAAATCTTATTTTTCAATAGTTTTCAAAAACTTTGCCCAATAGGATTGATTTAGAGAACCTTGAAATATTGAGGACTCAATTGAGTTTTAGGATTGATTGAATTGCATACATGTACTTTCTAAATATCAAGTTATCCATTCTATTCCGATTTCCTAAACCATGTCCAATCCTAAACGTGCTAGGTCATCATATAGTCGCTCACACCGTCAACCAAATCCACCTCCAAATCCTCCTTCTATTCCTGAAATTCCAATTCCTAATCCTAATCCATTTGATCCCAATTTAACTATTCAAAATTCATGCTTCAATCATCCTGGTCCCAGAAATCATCATTTTTGGTATTATCAATATTTCGACTCTTACAAAATTAGAGAAAAACATATCCCTTCTCGTCAAGCTATGTTAGATATTAATTTTAAATATCTTCCTCTTTTACAAGAGTGGAAATTTGATAAACTTTTTGACCTTGAACCTATAGTTTATCATCAACTTGTTCGCATCTTTTATTCTAATGCCGTTTGTGTCAAAAACCGAGCTCAAACTGAAACCATAGAATTTCGTTCGTACCTCCTAGGTCAATTATTACATATTAACTCGGCTTACATAGCCAAGGCATTAGGATTAGATAACGATGGTATTTCAAATGAAAAAAAATTTAGGATCTCGTTATAAAAGAAGGGATAGTGCGAGTGTCTTAGAACTTCATGAACGTTTTCTTCACCTAATTATTTCTTGGTGGTTTCGACTATCTGGAGGTCGTTATTCTACTCTTAGAGCCTTGGATCTTTGGTGGTTACATTGTTTCGAAAACAGTATTAAAATTAACCTACCTCATATCATTTTGTTGAAATTGTTGAAACCGTAAATCTTGTTCCTAACAAGAAACTTTTTCATCTCTAGTTTACAGTTGCATTTTGAGTAATCTATTTTCTAAGTCCAGGCTTAGAGTAGGTCTAGATACCTCCTTTCCTCTAAAGAAACAAATTAATCTTCTTTCCTTAACGAGAGCTGGATGGATAAAGGATAAGGAAACCGGTGAATGAGTTCGATCGTCTGAAAATACTTTGGGAGCTAGTTCTTCACGAGCTCCACCAGAAGGTGACGATGATCCCGAGCTTCAATTATTAATGCGAGACATCGATGAAGTCGAAGATGAGCCCGAGGAGCAAGCACAACAAACGCGTCAAATGCCTTCATATTTTCAATCTTTTATGGAGACATTCAATTTTCGATATGCTACCATGGATTCGCGCTTTACTTCTATAGAGTCCCATTTATCCACAATGGGAGCTCAACAATTAGAAATCCTCCGAGAGATGCGCACAAATAATGCTTCGATGAATGAACGTATTGATGCACTCTCACATGAGATGGCTCCTCCTCCCGATACGGATGTTTGATTATGTGTTTAGCTTTAGAACTTTGAACTAAAAGATTATTGTTTCAACATTTTGAATATTTTGGATTGTTTGATTTTGTGGATTGCTAGACTTTGGATTTCTTTGGATGTTTGAACTTATATATTGTGTGGTTAAATTTATTCATTATTGCATCATTTACATCATGTTAGATATATGACCAATTTTGCCATGTCACATTAATTATGAATATTGATTATGAAACTAATGGCTAACGTTTCTCTTGCTTATGATCTTAGTAGCTTAAACTATATATAATTGGCTAAATGATTTGAAAACCTTGTTTAAATTATTTTATAATGTCTTTTTGATTTAACAAAAAGGGGGAGAAGTGTTAAAGTAAGGGGGAGTAATTTCAAAACTTGATTTTAAAATCTTAAAATTACTAAAATATTTTGTTATATCAAAAAGGGGGAGATTGTTGAAAACATTTTGATATTTCGATATAACAAATTAAGTTAAATGAATTTTAAGATTTTCTAAAAAAGATTTTCTAAGTATATTCGATATAATTATTCGAATATCAAAATATTACTCCAAATCTTTCAAATGTCATTTTTAATCCTTACTCAAGTGTAAAATTAAGTTTTAATCTTAAAATAATTTCAAAATGATTTTACAAAATATTTCGAACCATCTCAAAGCCAAAAATTCCAGATTGCTCAGAGGGAACCGATTCCCCCCAAAATGGTTTGGCTCTGAGAATTCCAGTATGCTCGGAGGGAACCGATTCCCCCCCAAGGGGTACCGATTCCCCCTGTTTAACGGTCGAAATATTTGAATTTTACACTTAGGGAACCGATTCCCCTTAAGGGGTACCGATTCCCCCCACGCTCCAAACTGTTTTATTAATTGATTTCACACTAAAACAGCTATATTATCTTCATTAATGATCCCCAACATTCAGAAGTAATTCAAGGTGTATTTAAGGAAGCTTAGAAGCCATTGATCAAAAATAAGAAACATCAAGCAACTAGAATCAAGAGAGAATCAAAGAGAAAGCATCAAACCTCAAGTTTGAGCATTTCAAGTCTATTTTTCATTCAATATTCATTTTGCTTTCAAGAACACTTATTGTGCTCAATTGTATTCATTATTGAGTGTTCTTTTCTTTGTTCTAGAATTGTGCAAACAATCTACCATGTGAGGATTTCCTTGTAAGTTTGCAAATTTGTATTGTTCTCTTTGGGAGAGAGTGTTCTCAAGAATTTGGTGTATAATTCTTGAGGGTTTGTAAGGTTACTCTTTGTCCTCAAAAGAAAGACAAATTAGTGAATTTATGGAAAATCCTTAGTGTGGATAGCTAAGGTAGTGGACGTAGACTTTGGTTGAGAAAGTCGAACCACTCTAAATCGCTGTGCAATTTCTTTCAATTTTCTGCAAAAGCTTCCTCCAAAAATTTTTATTGCCAATTCACCCCCCTCTTGGCCGATTCCGTCAATCGATTAACTCAACAAAATGTCTCTTCCTCAGAATGTTTCAAGTCTGGTCCTTCATTTAGTAATGTTCTTTTGATAGGTACATGCGTAATAGGACTCTGGTTTACATATACCTGATAGAAAGATAAATGAGGCACTTCTACTTGTTAGAACACTGAAGCAATTAGTGAAGGGAAAACTAGATATGCCGATGTTTTCTGGGCATAAGCGAAAAGTTCAACCAATATGAGTTTTTCAACATTAATATGTCTTCCAGTTGATATAGAGTGTAGCAACAAAACTCTATCCTTAGTAATTGAATAATAATGCATAATAGATATTAAACGGGTGTGGAAAAAAGTGTACCATACACGTGTTGGTCTGTTAAGACTTAACATTTCATTGTATACACTCATGTTGTCAATTTATCCCACATTTTTCATGGTAAGCAGAAATTAGTGTTGACTTGTTCTAACTCAGCACTTATCAAATTATCCACAAAATATTGTAAGTTCACAGCAACATAATTGATACCCAACATCATATTAATCGACTTTGCCCACCAGTGGATAATATTTTCACGAACAAAAACTAGTGGTTTCTTATCCTTAGTAAGATTTCTATAAAACTCCCAAACTAGTTCTTGAGTGATATCCCCAGGATGCTCACAAAATTTCTTCCAATAGAGCGTAACAATAGTATAAATGATATAGTCGAACGACTGCAAGTTTTTCATTTAAGATAGGTTAAACCCTTGTTCATAGCAAAACTCTGGGTTGGAAAATTCATCGTTATAACAGTGTTACTTATTAGGCTCCATAACCTCTGTAGACCGTCGTTTGAAATGGGCAACGGCTGCATTGGAGGCTATCTCGGTGAAATTATTGGTGGTCGATAGAATCTTTTGGCATCAATTTTCTTCTTTGGTGCCTTGGTACTTGTTGGAGGAATGAACAAAATGAAGAGAAAATATAAAAAAGAGGCTTTGTGGATTTGGAAAAAAGAATGACTGAAGATAAAAAAAATGAGGGTTAAAAGTGCGTACATTTTTCATGTGGGAAGAATAAAAGTTTTAATTGAAAATTCAAATGTAATGAGTGGATAATAATATTTTTTTAATGAAAAGTGTTTATTGGGAGATATAGATGGTGATGATATAATGAAGAAGAAAGTGGTTTACAGCTCATAAATTTTGAACGCCCAAATTTTAACTCATTCAGTTGACTTATGCTATTAGAAATGCATACAAAATTTGATAGCTAAACTTGAACTAATTGCTAAGTAGCATTCACCCAAGAAAAATAGAGAATATGTATGCCTAGATACAGTAGAGACCTATACAGGAAACAACCAAAATTAAAATGAATGCAATAAACTAATATCAAAGTAATGTAAAAGATGACTTATTGAATGTTATAAAAAATTGAAGGTTGGGAGGTTCACTTAGTGTGATGGAAGAAATGTGTATGATTTATTATTGGTAATAAGGCTTCAAACGTTGTCCGTTAACTTTAAATGTGCTTTCATCAGCCAAGTTATTTATCAACACAACACCATGAGGAAAAACTTCAATAACCATCGAGATTTAGCTTTACAGGAAATAGGATTAGGCGAGAGTTGAATAAGAAGACATGCTACCCAGCTTTGAATTACCTTGGAAGAATATGTTTTTAATGTCATTTTTTACTCATGTCTTTGTAAATTTGTGCTCTCTCATAAGCGTTATTCCTTAGCTCTTATAACTTATTTATGTCAAACATCTATTTTTCGCGAACAATATCCAAATAAAAATTTAGTTTCTTCAAAACCCACATAGCCTTATGTTCCACCTCTACGGGCAAATGACAAGATTTTCCATATACACTAGGCAATATGGAGACATGCCTAGTGGAGTTTTGTAAGATATCCTATAAGCCATAATGCATCCTCTATATGTAGAGACTAATATTTTTAAGAAGGGTTGACAACCTTTTCAAGAATTTGCTTTATCTCACGATAAGGAACTTCAGCTTGGTCGTTAGTCTGTAGATGATATGCTGTAGCAATATTAATTTTTTATCTCATATCGATTTAATACTTGAGCAACTTGTGTACCAATTAAATAAAGTACTTAATCATTGATTAATGCTCGGGTGTTCAAAAACTAGTGAAAATTTTATTTTGTAGAAACCTTAACACAGCTTTGGCATTGCTGGTAGGCAATGCCATAGCTTCCACCCATTTTGAGACATTATCAACAAAAACCAAAATAAAAAAGGTTTCAACATGAAGAAGGATATAGTCTCATGAAATCTATCCCTTGTACATCTAAGAGTTCATTCTTTAAAATATGTTGCATTAGCATTTCATTGCGATGAGAAATGCTACCTATGTGTGGCAACGGTCACATTACTTGATAAAATCATTGACATCTTTAAAAAACGATGGCCACTAGTAGCCACATTGTATAACATTTGTTGTAGTTCACATTCCTTCTAAATGACCTTCATAAGGTGCACTATGGAAATGATGAAATGATTTGCTACTTATATTCAGGGACACGTCTTTTCAAAATTTGATCATTGCATTGCTTCAATATGTGTGGCTCTTCCCAATGGTAAGCATGAACATCTCTCATGAATCTTTCTATTCTTGGTAATTAATATTATATGGTTTATTACATGCCTTTTTGCTAAGGTTATTGTGTGTTCTTAAGCCCATTTAGTTGTATCTAGTTACATAAGTCATTCATTTGCATATAGTGGACTTTGTTTTTCTTATTTCAAGTATTTGTGAAATTTGTGTTGCTCGATAAGGGTTTGTTTCGGTGTGATGATGTGTAGGTGACTCAAGATGAACTGCCTGGAGAGGACGATTATACTGCAGCAAAAGGGATATCATTTCTATGTGCACTAGAAGAGAAACGACGAAGATATTTACTGACAACAGCCTATATGTGACACCTTACCAACTATTCCCCACACGTGAATGGTATATTCCCTTAAGAATTAGGGCACAAAACCCTAGGAATCCCATATTATATAAAGAAAATGACACCATATTTATAAGAGGATAAAAAGTGTAGGATAAGAAAGATAAAATTTAGAGGCGGCCACTTTTCATTCCTCTCATCTTCATCGTGGTGACCTTCATTGCTAAAGCTTCAAAGCGATAAATCTTGTTAGCCTTTAAGAGAACCAACAATACTTGAAGTGGTTTACAGCAGTCTACGACAGCTCTCAGTGTGGGATTCTTCTTTCACGTTTGTTGCTTGCTCGTTCTTCCTTTTTTACTTTGAAATGGGTTGCATTTAACGAATGATATTGGATGTTATTCACCCAGCCATGAACTAAGTTAAGTTGGCTTGGGTTTATTGTGGATGACTATGTTTTTGTTTTGATGAATGTTATAGCATTTCTGGTTTATATGCATGTATTGTTAGATGTTTTATCGCTTAGATTTGTAAGAGCTTTTGAGAGTTAGCCTTTATCTATGTTTGATGCTTAATATCGAAAGAGTTAAAATTAGATATATGTGAACAATGGAGTGGAGCAGGATAGCGAAAATCTAACTCAGCTTTTGAGATAAGGATACAGTTTCAACGACTAAAAAGAGTACAGCTTAATCGATATTATTTTGTTATTTTTCACATTGAGAGGTATTGCCATAGCATCTTCAATATCAAGTTTCTTACTAGAGATAGCTTAAAAACAACTTAGAAAACTCTATCGAGCATAGAATTAATTGTAAATCTTTAACAGTCACTAGAAGTAAGACATATGATTCTTAGATAAGCCCAATCGTTTAGACTTGTTGAGAGTTTCACACCTGTGAGGTTAGATCATTGTCTTATCTTGTGCACTATTTCTCATAAAACAATTTTAACAGAGCATTTCTTATTTTACTTTTTGCTATAGCATTTCATATATCTCAATTTTTCCATAGCATTTTCGACAATTGTTCATACCATTTTATATTCATTTGTTTATGTTCTAGGTACTCCACTCTAATTGAATTTCCATCCAATCCTAGTGGAGACGATACTCAATCATCACTTTATTACTCGTTCGGCGTGTATACTTGCACATTTTACATATCAAATTTAGTACACTGACACACACAACAAGTTTTTTACATTATTACGAAGGATCGACAATTAGTGATACTAACATTAGTTTTGGAACTGTTTCACTTTTTATTTTTGTGCATATTTACTAGTTATTTTTTTTTATTTGTATGTATCGTGTTGTTATATGACCCATAAAATATTTAAGGAAGCATTATTTCATTTGATACCTAAAATCAAGTAACATCTTCATTGAAAATACGTATTCAAAGAGCCATGTATAGAGTCCTTAACCGAGGAGGCAAGTAAGTTGAGGATTAGGAAAATCATGATCCTATAGCAAATCCTAATGCAAGAGTCGTTACTCATCCACGAGTTATTATAGATAATCTAGCTCTCATCTTAGATGACCTCAATCCTAAAATTATAGCTCTAAAAATTCAGGCAATCCACTTCGAGCTTAAACCGATGATGTTCAATATGTTGAAACCTATTGGTCAATTTGGTGGTGCACCACATGAAGATGCTAGACAACACATTCGAGCATTCTTGGAAAAATGTGACTCGTTTAGGTAACAATGAGTGCACGAGGATGTGTTTAAGCTTAAACTATTTACTTACTCTTTGTGTGATCAATCTAGAGCATGGTTGAATGGAGTTCTATCTATTTCAATGGATTCATGGGCATATTTGTGTAACCTTTTTTTTTTCTACGTTATAGTCCCCCTGACATGAACATCCAAATATGAAACAACATTGCTTCATATCACCAAGCAGATGAAGAATCCATGTAGGAATATTGGGATAGATACAAGAGATTACTTCGCAAATGCACCAACCATGGATTTCATGATTGGACATGAGTGGTTATGCTCTATAATGGAGTCAATGCCCCAACAAGGATGATGTTGGATGCTTCACCAAATGGCACTCTACTAGATAAGTCACCAGATGAGTCATTTGATATTCTTTATCAAATTGTAAATAATGACTATCAATTCCCTTAATTGAGGCTTGGAACAGGAAGGAAAATTGAGGGGACATATGAGTTCGATTTCAAAGACTTGGTTTTTACCCATTTCTCGACCATTAAAAATATGTTGAAGAATTTACAATGCCCAAATAAAGTGGAGGAAGTCAAGGAAACCATTACTTCTTATATTTTTTAAGGTAACCACCATCTAAAATGGTGTCCCAATAACCATGAGTTTACCAACTATATGGGGAACTTAAAATTGAGGCAATAAAAACCCCTACTCAAACACCTACAACCCAGGATGGTGTCAACATTTTTACTTATCACAGCGGAACTAATGAACTAACAATGTGAGTAGCTTAGATCAACAACAGAATCTAAGTGACCCACTAGGTTTTCAGCAAAATATGTCGTAGCAAAATGCCAACAAGGATGCAACATCTTCGTTAGCTTCAAATTCTTTGGATGTGACTTTACATGAATTTATGGCTAATACAAGAGCTCTAATGTAATACCATGCGATATCTATAAAGAACCATAGAGCTTTACTACAAATCCAAGGTGCATCATTGAGGGCTTTCAAAACCCTAGTGGGTCAGATTACGCAAGCATTACATGTACGTCCTCAGGGAAGTTTACCAAGTAACTCAAGTCACTAAGGCCCAAGGTAAAAACAAATGTAGTTCACTAACATTAAGGAGTGCCACATAAATTAATCAAGGAGATAAGTTTGGTGGAAGACACTAGAAGATTCTAGCCCCATGATCATTCAAGGTGAAACTATGTTGTAAGAAAATGATCCATTTCAGAATGATACAAATCGGGGCTCGACAAGTAATTATGCAAAGGAAACACAAAAAGATTCTATATCAAAACATCAACCCCCACTAATAGAAGAATAAGTCAGATACCCACCACACTTCCCTCAAATATGAAAGAAGAAAAATGAGGATCTGCATTTTAAGAAATTTTTTGATGTTCTCGACCAACTATATCTCAATATTCCACTTTTTTAGGCCATTGAACAAATGGCCATCTAAGCAAAGTTTCTTAAAGACATTGTTACAAAAAAAAGGAATGTTGAAAGGCTTGAGATTGTTGCTACATCAAAAGAGTATTCTCTGCCATAAACAAGTTACCGTCGAAGCAAAAAGATCTTGCACCTTCATCATTCCATTCACTATAGGTGATAGCTATGTGGGAAGAGCTTTTTGTGAATGCAACTCTATTCTAAATATAATTCCCAAGTCCATATTCTTGAAGTTGTGCATAGGGAGTGCTAGACCAACCACTTTCATCTTAGAATTAGTTTATTGATATTATGTTCGACCAAGAGAAATAAAGAAGATGTAGTGGTGAAGGTAGATAAATTTGTTTTCCCAGTAGATTTTCTCATTCTTGATCGCGAAACTGATGATAACACACCTATTATTTTGGGTCGAACATTCCTAGTAACCAAAATAATTTTAATAGATTGTGAAAAGGGCGAGTTCACAAGGAGACTAGATGATCATTGTGTTACTATTAATGTGTTCGATCCACTCAAGTTTATTGATGACTATGAGGAATGCCAAGTTGTTCTTGACAGGGATTATATGGTGGTAGAATAAGCAAAAAAATTGCTACAACAAATTCCTACAAATTGAGTATTATGGAAGGTTCAATGAAAATGTGAACAAGGAGCTCAAGGAATTCCCTTGGGGAGGTACAGTAGTCTAGCTTACTCATAGCTAGACTAGGTACGCATATTGAACCCCTAGATTTTGTAGAATTTACTCATATGAAACCATCCCTTGAGCATGCTCCTATCATAGAATTAAAGCCTTTATTGTCTCACCTTAAGTATTCATAATTAAGTAGTAATGAGACGTTACCCATGATAATCTTTGCTACCTTAACCCTAAGAAAGAAAATAGCTTGATAAAAGTTTTATCACTTCTTAATAAAGCTTTAAATTGGACTATTGCTAATTTGAAGGGCATAAGCCCTATTATTTGCATGAATAAGATTCCACTTGAATAATTCCACAATAATTCTTTTGATCCACGAAGGAGGTTGAATCCATTCATGAAGAAAGTTATCATGAAAGAGATAATCAAGTGGCTCGATGTTGGAGTGATATACCCTATTTTAAATAGTTTGTGGGTCAGCCTGGTACAATGCATACCCGAGAAAAGAGACACAACCATAGTGAGAAACAAGGATAATGAACTCTTTCCTATGAGGACCGTTATGGGTTGGAGGATATCTATGGATTATTGTAATCTTAACAAGGCCACAAAGAAGGACCATTTTCGTCTCCCATTCATCGACCAAATGTTAGATCGATTGGTGGGCAAGTCCTTCTATTATTTCCTCGATGTATATTTAGGGTACAATAAAAATTACATAGCGCCCAAAGACCTAGAGAATGCAACCTTCGATTTCCCTTATGGAACTTATGCATTTCGAAGAGTAACCTTTGGGTTTTACAATACCACTACCATTTTTAAATGATATATGCTTGTAATATTCTCAGACATAGTGGAGGAGTTTTTAGATGTTTTCATGGATGACTTCTCTCTCTATGGAGATGACAACGATTTATACTTGGGAAATCTATAAAAAAAATGCAAAAAAGGTGAGAAGAAGCTGACTTTGAACTCAATTGGGAGAAATATCATTTCATGGTGATCGAGGGATGGTTTTTGGCCATAAAATCTCTAAGCAATGGATAGAGGTGGATAAGGTGAATGATGAAGTGATTGAAAAGCTACATCCTCCCACCACTGTGAAAGGTATTCAAATATTTTTGAAACATGGGGATTTTTATAGATGATTCATAAAACACTTCTCATAGATATCCAAGCCCCTGTGCATTCTAATACAACAAAACCAACTATTCATTTTTTATAACAGTTTCTATAGTTCATTTAAGGAACTCAAGGTGAGACTTATTACATCACCCATCGTGGTTTCCCCTGACTTGACTGCACCCTTCGAGCTAATGTGTGATGTAAGTGATTATGAAGTGGGAGCAGACCTTGGCCTATGAAGAGGTGAAAAATTTCATGTTTTTTATTACTCTAACCTTACTTTAAATTATGCACAACTCAATTATACAACCACTAAATAGAGTTGCTTGTCCTAGTATTTTCCTTTTATAAGTTTAGGTCATATTCAATAGGTCCTAAGCATGTTGTTTATACTGATCACTCGACCATTAAATACCTAGTGACTAATAAGGATGCAAAACCTAGACTTATTAGTTGGATACTTCTTTTGCAAGAGTTTGATTTAGAGGTGAAGGATAGGAAATAAAATGAAAATCAGGTACCTGACCACCTGTATAGGTTAAAGGATGAGGATGTATGAGAAAAAACTTTATAAATCAAAAAATAATTCCCATACAAGAAAATATTATTTGTCGTAACAATTTCGTGGTATGGTTATATTGTAAATTTTCTTGTTAGTGGAATTTTTCCTCATACATCAAATAGTCAGGGTAATAAGAAATTTAAGTATGATGTGGACTTCTACTATTGGGATGAGACCTGCTTGTTCAAACAATGCGATGATCGAATGATTCAGATATGTGTCCCCAAAGAAGAGCAATCAGATATCTTGTTTCATTGTCACACAACATCGTGTGGAGGCCATTTTGGAGGTACAAGGACGGCAACAAAGGTCATTTAATTAGGATTCCATTGGCACATGTTTTTTAAAGATGCACAAGACTTTTACAAGGACTGAGATAAATGCTAACGGACAGGGAATATCTCTTGAAGACACGAAATGCCTTTGAAAAATAACTTGAAATTAGAGGTTTTGGATGTTTGGGGGCTAGATTTCATAGGACCCTTGCCTTATTCCTTTGGTGATTTGTATATCCTACTTATGTTGAATTATGTGTCCAAGTGGGTATATGCCATAGCTAGTCCTAGGAAAGACTGAAATATAGTCTTAATATTTCTTCACAATAATATTTTTACAAGATTTAGATCCCTAGAGCCGTCATAAGTGATGAAGGAACCCACTTCGATAACAAGTTTATTGCCAATGTATTGCAATGAAACAATGTGAGGCATAAGATTGCTACAACATATCACCCTTAGACCAATGGTCAAGCTAAAATCTCCAATTGCGAGATAAAAAAATATCGGAGAAGGTGGTGAACCCAAATAGTAAGGATTGGTTCCCAAATCTAGATGAGGCACTGTGAACAACCTTCAAAACGCCCCTTGGAATGCCTCCGTTCAAATTAGTTTTTGGAAAGGCTTGTCATATCTCGGTAAAACTTGAACACAAGGCATATTGGGTCATTAAAAATATAAATATGGATGCCAAACAACCTAGAGAAAGATGACTATTTGAGTTGAATGAGAAAGAGGAGTTTCAAGCTCAAGCCTATGAAAATGCAAGGTTGTACAAAGAAAAAAAAATAAGTGGGATGATAAGCATCTTTTGCCTCAATAATTTCACGATAAAAAACATTTGCTACTATACAACTCAAGACTAAAGTTATTTCGTGGGAAGCTTAAGTCATGATGGTCAGGCCCATTTCAAGTTCACAAAGTCTACTCTCATAGAGTTACTGACATAAAAAAAATTCGATGATGGCACAATATTCAAGGTCAATGGTCAACGATTGAAGACAAAAAATGGTTCACCTATCTTGCGAAACAAATCCACTTTGTTCCTCAAAGATGTGAGAGACTTTGATTTCATTTACCTATTTCTTTTATTTTATTTTGTGTTTTACTTTTTTCCGCGGTAAATTTTATTCAGTTCGTTTGAGTACATAAATAAATTATATTTATGGTCTATCTTTTTTTCATTTAACTTATCTTATTTCTTTTTTTAGTGTTTCGTGTGAGGCTTTTGTTTTTGTTGTAGGTGGTATATTTGTATAAGGGAAGAGAACCTTCTAAATTTGGGCTTACAATTTTGTCTTTGCCCTAAATAAAAAAATTCAAAAGTACCCCCACTTTTTCATATCTTTTTGGGGTGGCGTGAAGGCTAAAATGAATATATTTGTGTTCTTTATTATTCCTAAAATTCCATGTAGTTATTACCTTATTCCTTATTTCTCTTTATTTTCTTACTTTTTATTAACTCCCGTTACATCTCTCCTCTTCCCCAAAAACATGCAAACGCCACACCCATTAATTAACACTCATTTTTTTAGTTTTCCTCTCATAACACTCTTCACCTTCAACTTCATATTCTTTGCATCTCTCTTCTCACGAAAGCTTTTACTTTTTGCTCTTTCTTTTTTATCATAAACCCTAAATCCATATTCAACTTTCTTTGTGACTATCGTCCATAATGCCATAAACTAGAACATCATAGGAGCAACAAGCAGTTACTCCGCTTACCAAAACATACTGATCAAAAAGTATGTTGATGATGCGGCTCAGCTTTGATTTAGAAAACTTAAGGAGATGAAGTTTCCCCCTGAAGAAGAATTGATATTTACTTTTGTGGATGAAGAATGATTCAATATGAAGTCAAGGATGTCATTAACAAGAAAAAATGGAAAAGATTTCTTACGCACCCTAGGAAAATTTATTCTTCGTTCGTCAGGGAGTTCTATGCTCACTTAACCAACCCCACACAGTCTATTTTTTTATAAACAATAAAAATATCAAGTTCACCACTGCAACAATCAACAAAATTTATGGCTTGAAGCATGTTGTTGATCTACCTCGTTCCTAGATAAAGCAACCACCCAGACCTACAAGGAAATCTTGAAAGAGCTATGCTTTAGTGGAACAACATGGGATATTTCCCCAGTCACAAACAAGATGACAGTTGAGAGGACATGGTTAAAGCCCAATACTAAGCTATAGAACCACTTATTGAAGAAACGTCTAATGCCAACCTCTCACCACATAACTTTTTCTGAACAACGAATGATCTTGTTGCATTCCATTATGATGGCAAACCCATTGATGTTGGCAAGATCATCATTATGAAATATACAGTTGTTTAATAAGAAAATCAAGTCCTTTGGTTCTTCCTAATCTCATTACTGCATATTATAGGTATAAGGATGTGTGTAAAGATAACATTAATGAGCTTCTAATATAGAATATGGGATTGACCCCTAAGAATATCTCAAGCCTAAAGGGATTAAATCAAGATTCCCAACACAAACACTTAAAGTGAGAGCCAAAACATGAGGGGAGAGTCGAATGAAATCAAGCACAACCTGAGAACTTTCTTCACTTATGTAAATGAATGGGATACAATATTGAAAAATTGTTTTTGATAGATTCTACCTCAAGTTCTTGTTGATTTCCCTCTATTCATATAATATTTGCTTGCACATATGAGAGTACATCCACCACCAAGCGAAGTTCCAACTCCTCAAAAGGAAACAATGCAACACAGTGCCACTACTGAAGTATCTACAAATCAACTTCTGCCATAGATAGACAAGGGAAATTCTCACATGCACAATCCAACACCACAAGGGCCAGAGTAAGAACCTATCACTGTGGAGAGTGACAAGGATGAAACTGTCAATTCAAACACTAATCCTACACCTGTAGCACCACAGGATACCACACCAAGTGCAAAGCGTCGCTTGAAATGCACTGCAAGCAGAATATGGATGTCCCCCACTAAGGGGAATGATGAGTCAGCAAATGACAACCCAACACCACCACAATCTGAAACTAAGTAGCCCATTGCATTCATTTGCAAGAAGCGTGTGAAGCATAGGACCAAAAAGATAACACTTCCATCAAAGTGAGGTATCTCATCTTGTATTTGCATTGCATGTAGTTTATTTTGTTTAAGTTAAGTTTTCATGGATTGAGGACACTACATCCCTCGATTTAGGGGGAGGTAGTGTTTATAGTTAAGCATTTGTATTTGTGGTTTTCAAGAAACATTCTATATCATTTTTTTGACTTTAGGATAGTTTTTTGGAATAAATTAGTGATACCCAATGATGAAATCTTTTTCATGGATATGATTCACTGAATATAAATGACTATTGAGATTGGTAGAACCAACTTTAGGTTATGGTTATTTACGTTGAATTTTATACACAATTTTATGCCTTCTTCGCTTAAGAATATTAGTACATTTTTATGAAAGAACTCTTGCCTGTTTTAGTATGATTGGTACTAATGAACTTCATTGATAAATGATAACTTGAATAATTTGAATTCAACTCCCTTGTACTGATAAAAAGTGAACAAATTCTTAGGCGTAACTATAGAGGGACACTCCTCTTTGCTATAGCAGTGCCTGGAAACCCTTCTTGAATAAATGGCAGTATAGCATATAAATGAATGAAAGTAGTCACGGGATGACTCTACATACAATCTCGGTGATAGAATTTTTTTTTAATTCATCTAGAGTGAGGGTTGGTAGTTCTAATAGGCTGACTCCCCTCGAAACAGTTAAAAATATTTAAAATAAATGGGAGTACAAGTTGTGCTTAAAGGTTGAAAGAATACGAAGGTAGAATAGGATACAATTACGCACACACATGCAAAAGACCTTGTCTTAGAGAAAAGTCATTGATCTCTTAATCTGTCTACCATCTTGAAGCTTATTTTTTTAAAGCTGAAATTTAAACCCTATAAGTTATTAGGAAGAAATTAGGGGTTATTGAACTCAGGTTCCACGGTTCGTAGGTTGAAAGTGGAATTTCCATCATTTGATGTAATAATCCTAGGGGTTGGTTGCAAAAAAAAATTCTTTATGTTATACTAGACGAGTAGAAGGTTGAAGTTGTTGCAATGCACATGGTGGACAGAGCTAAATCATGGGTTGATGAGTGTATAATGTAGAAGCACATGGTTTATTAGCATATATTTGAGACTGGTTTAACTACTCACTCTCTCCCTTAATGGGCTTTGTTGAATCTTAATTTGTTTGGTTATATTTTGATGAGCCTAAGTGTATTAAAACTACTGTAATCTACAATTCAATTGGTATCTAATCAAATCCACTTTACTGAAAAAGGAAAACATTGTTAATTAAAATATATAATTGTGGGCACATATATATAACCTATAATTTCATTATAAAGCATGACACAAAAATAAGTGACCAATTACATAATGCCTCGACTTCTCGGTTAGTAGCTTTAAGTTGACATCTATATATTGTTAATAAAATTAGTAGGCTTTCGTTAAGAGTTGGGTTAATTTTGGACCCGTATTAAGTCGAATTGGTTATAAAAATAAAGTAATTAACCATTCTTGTTCTTACAAGGTTGAATTCCATTTGATTTTGATGATCTTATCGGGGGAAATAAGGGGGAAATCTGATTACTCTTCTTATTTTCAACCCATTATTGTGTTCTTCTTCATATCATATCTCTCTCATTCATCCTTGGTAGCTTGGGAAAAGGTGGTAAATTTTTTGTTCAATATTCCTAGTCTAGATTTGTGAAGATAAGAATGATAATCTCCTCCCATATAGCTTCCATGCAAGCAAACCTTCTCAAGGTTTGACCATGGTGGGGGGGTTTAGAGAGCTTTTGGGTTTTAAGACTCTTGAGTGATTACAATTCATTTATAGAGTTAGGAAATCATGCATTTCTTTCTTCTAAGTTTTTTTTTATCGATTATTCTAAGTTATTAGATGAGTTAGTAACTCGTGGTTAGTTGAAGAATAAGGAAAAAGCTCCAAAAGCAAGGGTAAGGAGAAGCTTGTTTTTGGGTAAGCTTAAAATGATTTCCAATAGCTTAAAAGTAAGGTAACACACTTTTAAATCTTTCATATCGCTTGTAGATCGTTGTATACGTTTTAAATGTTTGTATGAGTTCATAGAGCATGTAAGTGCATTTTTGGTTGGACACATCTTTGAATGTTTTTTATGTTATTAATTCATGGAAATCTCCTATTTATGATCCTATATTACTCTTATAAGCTTTAAATGATGTTTGATATCCTTAGTGTGGCTTAAGGGTTGTGTTGGGGTGACATTTTCGTGTGAAACAAAGCATTTATAGGTTTGAGTATAAATATTGGATGAATAGTATTAATATTGTTCTTAAGATAGCCAAAACAAGA
Organism: Hibiscus syriacus; assembly: GCF_006381635.1. Taxonomy (NCBI): domain Eukaryota; kingdom Viridiplantae; phylum Streptophyta; class Magnoliopsida; order Malvales; family Malvaceae; genus Hibiscus; species Hibiscus syriacus. The sequence continues at coordinate 1,487,611 of NW_024063194.1, forward strand.
GGTTATCGGCTGGTAGTATCGATACTCTGTTCATAGAGTATCATATTATTCTTAAGATATTGATACTTAAGGTAGGGCATCAGTCCTATCACTATGTTACGAATTCGAGTAGTCGAATTTTGTATGGGTACTCAAGGCAGTATCGGTATTACAAAGAACAAGTATCAATACTCTAAATAAGGGTATCGATATTGGGTTTAATTTTATAAATATTGAATACAAATTTGATACCGATACTCAATGATAATATTGATACCTCAATAGGGTAATACTAATACTTCGCGTGGTGGTATCAGTACTATATGTTTTCCCCAAAACATCGAATGTAAAAATGGTATCGATACCACATGTTAGTATCAACACTTAAAAACCAGTATAGGTACATCTAACTAAAGTAGGCAAGAAGCTTCTTCTTATTTTATGGTTTAGGAAGAGGTTCAGGGTCACTAACACCTCTCAATAAAGTGTGCAAGCGAAAAAATTGATTAAATGTGTGATAAACATAAAACATCATGAATTGATATCTCATAAGACTTATGAATTTGTTTAGAACTTGGGAAATGATAAAGACACCTAAATTACTTGTATGTACAACGAGAAACTAAATTATATGAGAAATATTTAAATATATTCCAATTAAATAAAAAGGACCTTTTGTTCAGTTGTAAGGTACTTTAGTTCGGTGTTACGAACTTTAGTTTAGTACTAAGGCACTTTAGATTCTAGTCGGCTTTGTCGCGAAGCTATGTAACCATGAACTCCATCACAATGCTTTGATGCGATTGTATGCTTGATTCATTTTATTACTATACATAATTTTTTACTCATGTGGTGATTTCATGTAGTATATTAGAGTTACTTGTGTGGCATTGAGCTTGTGAGCTCAGCATTCCTTCAGCATATTTAGATTCCATAGTGGAAATAGGATCAAGAAACTATGGATTTTATGGTTGACTTATCGATGACATGATAGAGACATGACAATGTATGAGTAATAGTTGATCATTTGACCAAGTTGACTCATTTCCTTATGGTTTGGATGGATTTAACCTTAGAGAGGTTAGCTTAGTTTCACATCTGAGAGATTGTGAGACACTATGAAGTGCCTACGTCGATTATTTTAAAAAGAGATTTTCGTTAGAAAGTGCTTCATGATCCCGTAGGCATATGTTTTCACTTCAGCACCACATTTCATCCAAAGACGATGGTAAATCTAAATGAACGATTCAAATGTTGAAGGATATATTTTGTTGTTACATAACCAATTTTATGGGTAGTTTGGATGATCATTTTTGGATGGTTGAGTTTGCCTACACCAACAATTACCAATTAAACATTCATAAGGCTACTTGCGAAGTTTTGTATAGAAGAAAGTTTAGAATTACCTTGGGTTAGATAGAGCTTAACTATAGAAGAATGGTAAGGCCTATATTGATTCAAAAAATAAAAGAGAAAGTTTGATTAATTTATGGTCGTTGGGGGAGACGTTTGACAGAGAAAGATCTTATGTGAACTTGAAGAGTAAGGACATGGAGTTCGAGGTAGGCGAGAGAGTGTTCCTCAAGGTGTCACCTTGGAAGAAGGTACTTTGCTTCGGATATAGAGAGAAGTTATTTATGTACTTTATATGATTGTATGAGGTACTTGAGAGAGTTGAACCCATTTCTTATGAGTTAGCTTTTTCGCTAGAGATGGATCATGTCCATAATATATTCCATGTCTCCGTACTTTTAAGGTATTGTTCTAATTCATCCTACATCATTCTAATGAATTATAATGTGGTGAGTCATGATATGTTGTATGAATAGGAACTGTTAAGGATTATGGCATGAGAGGTCAAACAACTAAGGAATAAGAGAATTTTGCATGTAATGGTTATTTGGAGGAATCAATGCACCGAGAAGTTGACTTGGGAGCATGATGCGGTTATGAAACTACAATATCCACACTTTTTCTATTTAGGTAAATTATGAGAATGAATTTTTTTCTTAGGATGAGAGAGTTGTAACACCCTGAGTTTCAGGTTAGTTGTTTTGGTTTTACTCGTACATGCTATAAATAAAATTAGTAGGTTTTTATAAATAGTAGGGTTGAGTATGAGTTTTGATTGAGCCCAATTGCTTTTTTATAAAAAAAAGAATTTTTAATTAAGTTTGAAGGTCACTAAGGAATTAATTAACCCTTGTTGTTCTTACAAAGTTGGTTTTCATTCAATTTATGTGATGTCACCATGGGAAATAAGGGGGAAAATCTGATTATTCTTCTTATATATTTTCAACCCATTCTTGTCTCCTTCATCTCATTTCTCTCTTATTCCTCCTTAGTAGCTTGGGAAAAGGCAGTAACTTTTCTCTTCAACATTCCTAGTTCAAATATGGGAAGGTACGGACGATAATATCCTCCCTTAGAGGTTCCATTCAAGTCTACCATCTCAAGGTTTGGTCATGGTGGCCATGGTGAAATAGAGGGTTTTGGGGTATTGGGTTTTAGGACTCTCGAGTTCTTTATCCCATTTATAGAGCCAGTAAATCGTGCTTTTAAGCTTCTTCTAAGTTCTTAGATGAATTAGAAACTCATTTCTTGGTTTGTGATGAGTTAAAGAAGTGAGAGAAGGCTCCAAAAGCAAATTAAGGAGAACCTTGTCCTCGGGTAAGCTTAAGGTGATTTCTAGCAACTTAGGAATAACGTAACACATTTCTAGCTCTTCTGTACCACTTGTAATTCATTCTGTGTGTTTGTTATCTTTGTTTGAGTTCAAGGAATATGTAATTGCATTTTTTTGACATCACTTTGAATGTATTTTATGTTATGAATGAATGAATTTAACCTATTTATGATTATATATGACTCTCATAAGCTTTAAATAATGTTTGATGGTCTTAGAGTGACTTAGGAGTTAAATTGGAGTGACATTTTCATGAAATATGGTATTTCTCGATTTGAGTATTTATACTGAATAAACATATAGATATTATCTTCATATAGACAACAAAAGGGGTTTTTGACTGGGTAGTATCGATACTCAGTTCATATAGTATCGATATTATTCTTAGGGTATAGATACTCAAGGTATGGTGTTAGTACCATCGCTATGTTGCAAATTCTATTAGCAAAATTTGATATTGGTACTCAGGGTTGTATTGATCCTAAAGGAATAAATACTGATATTATAAATAGGAGTATCAGCACTAGGTTTAACTGTCCAAACATCAAATGCAAATTTAATATCGATACTCCACATTGGGGTATTGATACTATAGGTTTTCCCAAAACATTGAATGTGAAAATAATATCGATAATATAGGGCTTAATATCAATACCATCAGACTGAAATAGGCAAGAAGCTTCATTTTAGTTTAAGGGTTGGAGACTAGGTTTAGGGTTGTTAACACCTCTTAATAAGTGTGAAAGTGAAAACATTGATTAAATGTGTGATAAGCATAAGAATATTATAAAATAAGATGCCATAAGACTTATGTATTTATTTGACACTCGAGAAACAATAAGGGCACCCAAATTACTTGTATATATGACGATAATCTCAAATATATGAAAAATAACTGGATATACTCTAATTCATTTCTAAGGCACTTTTGTTTAGTGCTAAGGCACTTTAGTACATTGGTAAAGCACTTTAGATTCTACCCAATGTTGTTGTGATGTTATATAACCCCAAACTACTCCACGATGCTCTGATGTGATTGTATTCTATACGCATTTTATTGTTTCAAGTCTATACGTCTTTTCTTACTTATTTGGTGATTGTATGTAGTATATTAGAGTTATTTTCGTGACACTGATCATGTGAGCGCAACATTTAGATATTCACTACAAGAAATTTTTATTGTTTTAACAAAATTATTTACCATTAAAAGTAATAAATTTGTCACGATATATTTATTCTAATCAATTTTATTTGTTTTCATGTTTGTTAGAACAACCTTGTCATGTAAAATATATTGTGACAAAATTGTGTTCGTTACCATTGTATAGTATTAATTGTAACAATGAAATTTCGTTACTATAATTAACTTATCACAATAAAATATTTGTCACAATCAATTAGCTATTTCATCACGAGTACATTTTGTCATAACTAACTTATTTTTTTGGTACATAAAGAGGTAATATAACAGACTATTGTCTCAACTTTCCTGTGCCATTCTTGTCAGCTTCCAACAGCTCAAGGAGTTCATCTAGAGGCCCCTACAAAATAGAGATTTCTTCTTCTTGAAACAATGCGTGATTTGCCAGCTTATCGGTGATTTTGTCTCCTTTACGCCAGATGTGGCGGACTTCTACAACCCAACCTTCCTTTAACATATTTATGCAGTCTTTTACTAGCTCGTTATCTGATATTTCTTCCATCTTTTCACCTTTCAAACAATATACCACCCATTTCGCATCCATCTCAAGGATCACATTTCTTAATCCCAGATTTTTTGCTAACATTAGACCCTGATGAGCTACCCAGATTTCAGCAGCCTAGCTACTCACGTTTCCCAATTGCATCATGAATCCACAGTTCCAGTCGCCATTGCTATCCCGATGCAGGCCACCTGCAGCAGGTAAGCCTGTATTAGCTTTAAAAACACCATCAGTATTAAGAATCCATTTACCCTCAGCCGGTTTTTCCCATTTAACCCAATATGGATCATTTGCCATCCTTCTCTGAGAGGCTGGTCAGGCTTTTTCTAAATCATTGGTGAATTGCTTTGTATAATTTATCACTTTAAACGGTTCAACTCTCCCTTCTTTGAATACTCTTTCGTTTCTATTATTCCATAATCCTCAAATGGCTACTAAGAATAAAGGACCCCATTCTAATCCATCAATCCCGACTTTCTTTGAGAGACAGCTTCTTTTCAGCCATTTTTTAAATTCCATCGATTCGAATTGGTTGTCATGTTGCATTGCTTTTAGCTCATCCCAGACCCTTCTTGCTATGGGACATCCTCGAAGGATATGGTTTATAGATTTTACTTCGTTTTGACATTCTTTACAATTTGAATCATGTGTCATGCTTTTCTTGTTTCTGATTTCATTTGTATTAAGCTTGTCCAGGTAAGAAAGCCAAGCTGAGTTGAACGTGAACATCCCGTCTTTAGAAAAACCCCAAATAATCTTATCCCTCTCCCTGATGATCGGACAGAATTGGTATCGAGATTTTAGAATCTCCTTCCTAGTTTCTTCAAAAATTAAATGTTGAATTCCTTGGATATCCCATGATCTATCCTCATCTATGTATCTAGCAACCTCTTCATTTCTACTAGGATTATCCATGAGAGGGTATATATTCTTCAACGGTTCTTTTCCGACCCACTAGTCTGGCCAGAATTTAACTTGTGTGCCCGACCTGATTTGCCACTTACAACCTTTTTTAAGTAATTTTCTCAAGCTTAGAAGACCCCTCCAGGTGGAAGAACAATTTGCTCTTGTTCCTATCTCTAGGAATTCTCTATCTTTAAGATATTTTCCTGTGAAAACTTTGCACCAACGATTATCTTGTTTAGTAAGTAATTTCCAGCTATTCTTAGCCATTAGAGCATAGTTCATGTCTCTAGTTTTACGTAGGCCAAGTCCTCCCATCTTCTTTGATCGATAGACTTTTTCCCAGCTAACTAAATGATTATGCGCATACTTAGTGTCTCCTCCCCACAGGAAATTAGCACTTAAACTGTCCAGCTTTTTACTGACAGCCACTGGAAGCATCGCTGTTTGCATTGTATGGATTGGGATAGCATTTGACACTGCTTGGATAAGAGTTCTTCTACCAGCCATGGATAATAATCGTCCTTTCCATCCCGCTAATTTCCTCATGACTTTGTCTATAAGAGGAGCATAAGTTCCTGCGTTTACCCTCTTATGGATTATTGGAACTCCCAAATAGGTTCCCAAATCATCCGTAAGGGAAATACCTAACAAGTCACTTAAGTCTCTAACCATATTTGAGTTAATATTTGGGGAGATAAAAACTTTTGATTTTTGTAAGTTCACCTCAACCCCAGCTACTCAGCTGAAATCATGTATACAACTTCAAATATTATTCATTTGATCAGCTTTAGCTTCTGCAAACAATAAAAGATCGTCAGCAAAAAAAACAAATGACTTAGTTTAACTCCTCCTCTTGACCACTTAAAGGATTTCCTTAAATCCCTTTCTTCCCTCTCCAAAATTATATGAGAAAGTCTTTCCATGATTAGAATAAAAAGATATGGTGAAAGCGGAACAATGATGATCTTTATAAGTTTATCAGAAAAATTAAAGTCCTGTAAAGTTCTCTTAAGAAATTCCCAGCTGACATTATTGTATGCCTTCTGAAGATCTATCTTTGCTATAACAACACCTTTTCTACCTTTTAAATTCATCATGGAACGAACTGCTTCCTAAACAATCAGAATATTATCCGCCGTACTTCTTCCTTTAAGAAAGCTATTCTGATATGGGCTGATTAGCCTTTGCAGTAAAGGACACATACGATGAACAATGATCTTGGAAAAAAATATATAGGACGTATTCAATAAACTTATAGGGCAAAACTGAGTAATGTTGTCCGCAGCAGTCTTCTTCGGAATAAGCACCAAAAAAGTCTTCAAAATTTTAACATCCATCCTTTCAAGCTCTAAAGACGTATTAACAAAGTCACATATAGTATCCTTAACGGTGTTCCAGTTTTGTTTATAAAAAATAGGTTGAATGCCATCGAGTCCCGGAGCTTTTAATTCATTCATGGAGAATAAGGCTTCTCTAACTTCATGCATAGAGGCATTTCTGCTTAATTCGGTCTTATGGTCTTCGCTTAATTTGGGAATGAATCTGTCATAATCAGTTGAGAGTTGTTCATACTCTTTTCCAGCAAACAACTCCTTATAGTACATGTATACGTGATTGCAAAGAGTTTTGCTTATCAGTAATCTAATCATTTCCTATGTATAAGCCCACTGTTTTATTATATCTTCGCCTCACCATTGTTGTAAGGTGGAAAAACTTAGTATTTCTTTCACCTTTCAACATCCAGTCCAGCCTTGCTTTTTGAAACCAAAGAATTTCCTCTTGATTTAACACCAGTTGGTATTCAGCTTCGAGGGCCTTTTCCAACTCTTGAAGATAAGCTGAATATAAATACTTTGAGGGTCTTTGAATACCTTGAATACGTTTCATCAACGTTTTCTTACGTTTAAAAATGTTGCCAAACCTATTTTCCTTCCATTCAATAATGGCATTCTTTGTTTCTTCCACCGCATTGACAAGAGAATCCTTCTTCTTATCCCATGCTAAACTAAAGACAGCCTTGAATTCTTCATGAGTAAGCCACGCTGCTTCAAATCTAAATGGGCGTTTTTCTCTGTCAACTGGAATTCCCAAGTCAGTGTTAACAAGGATCAGATTGTGGTCCGAATATACTCTATTCAGCGTAATCACTCTGAGATTTAGAAAGAGATCCACCATATCCACATTCTGAAGCAAACGATCGAGCCTTTCCTGAAGCGTAACTCTCCCATGTATGTGTCTAGTCCAAGTAAACTTAATGCCCACATACCCAGCATCCATCAGATTACACATACTCCAACATTCCCGAAACTTTAAGATGCGTTCCATGCAATCAGAGTTGTTATCCACACGTTCATCAATCGTAGCAAAATCATTGAAATCTCCCACCACCATCCACGGTTGATTTTATATTCAAAGAATAATTACAAAAGTTCTCCCAAAACTCGTCTTTTTTGTTCGAATGAGGTTGAACATAGAAAGTGGAGAGCAACCACCTCTTATCATTTTCTTGGATTTCAGCATTAATAGTTTGATCAGTATGATGACGAATTATAATATCATGTTGATTTGTGTTCCACAAGAGAATTAGCCCTCCCCGGAGGCCTTGAGCCGGAACCTAAAAATGAGTATTGAATTTCATCTTTTTCTATAGCACAGAACCAACTCCTGCCTTAGCCTTAGTTTCCAGAAGACAAATGATGGAAGGGTTTTCATCCCGAATCAATTCCTTACAATTTCTAACAAAATCGTTATTCCCTACTCCTCGACAATTCTAAGAGATAAGCTTCATTTAGAATTTTTTATTGTTATTGTTTGCCTCAATGGTCGTATGCTCATTTAACATATCAGTTTGCTCCTGGTCGACTGGTTCAGCTTCCATTTCCAACGCATTTTGGCTATCTACTTTATTCGGAGCATTTTCTATGTCCATTAGGTTCTGTCCCTGTTTACCGGTAATCTCCTCATTTTCTATAATTTGCTCCAATTCAGCAATTTGGTTACCTTCCCATCCAAACTTGCTCTCTTGGATCTTTCCTTGATCGTCTTTTTTCCCATTTGAATTAGGAGTCTGGGATTTTCCGTTTGTTGCCTTAACATTTTCTTCACTTGAGTTTCCTGCCAAGTTGCTCATTCTATTTCTATTATTACAATCTTCACGTTGTGAGGACTTCATATTTTTTGTTAATCCTCCAGGGACATTACTGTTATCGTTTCTTTCTTGACTTTGGTTATTTTCTTCCTTTCCCTTGTCCAAATCTTCATCGCTATGTTTCTCCAGATTTGCAAATATGTTGTTTCTACTTGGTTCTTTGTTTCTTCTTCTTTGATTCTTAGGATTAAATTTTGATCCACGTTGTCTTCTTTGGACCAGCATCCAGGGTCCACATCTATCTTTACCCTCTTCCTCTTCTTCCTGTTGAATTTCCTTTATTCTCACTTCTTCTTGCCTTTCTTGTTGAACTTTATTCTGTGATTTGCTATTGACTTTCCTAGCAACAGGAGGCTCATTATGATTTTCCAGACAATCAGTTGCTCTATGAGCTACAACACCACAGTTGAAGCAGATAGCGTGCAATCCCTCATATTCAATGTTATACACCTTGTTTCCTATGCACACTTTTGACAGAAAAGGAGTATTTAAATCAATTTCCACACATATTCTAGCAAAACGCCCTCTTGTTGACCAGGCTGTATGAAAATCAATTTTCAGAGGCTTTCCAACCAAACTTTTCATATTGCATAGAGAACTTTCCTCAAAGTAATCAATTGGGAGACCAGGGATATGAATCTAGACCGCTGTAGAGGGAATACTTGCATTTGATGCCACAAAGTTAGGACGTCGTCGTTAGACTGTGATATAGTGATCTAATATCTTCCATGGGCCTTCCATAAGAACCTTCGTTCTATCAACCATATTCTGAAAATTAATAGCATAAAACCCATGGCCAAGATCGATGCATTCAAGCTCACCTTCCAATTTCCATAAATTTGTCACTCTGCTAACGATGGTTTTGCATGCCACCGTTTTACCCAAAATCTTGATAATAAGCGCCTTTCTTCATGGCTTCCTAAGTTTTTCTTTTAATTATTGGGGGATCTTGATCGTCGGAATATCATCCCCTTGGCCTTCTTCCTCTTCGTCCGAATCCTCGATTTCAACTTCCATCGAGATGTTAGCATTTTCCAGTAGAATGGACAGGCTTATTACCTTGTCTCTCCATGATCTTCTCAGAACCTCCTCATCCGAAACTCTGTCATAAAAAAGTAAATTTCGTCACAATTAAGTTAAATTATAATATCAAACAAAAAAAAATGTTTTTGTGACAAAAAGACATATTACAACAAAATTTATTTTCTCACTACTTTTATTTCGTCACTAAATATTTTTTATAACTTTTACTATAACTTAATAATTTTGTTATAATTTGTTATTGTGAAAGAATATTATTTGTCACAATTTTTTATAATGAGAAAATAATATTTGTTATAAATTGTTATTTTGATTAAATAAATGTCACAATTTTTTATTTTGACAAAATATTAGGACGAAAACTAAATTTAACGTGTTATTCTGACTAAATCATTTTGTTACAATTTGTTATTGTGAAAGAATATTACTTATCACAAAATTTTATGATGATAAATTAATATTTGTTATAAATTATTATTTTGATTAAATAAAATTTTCAGAATTTTTTAATTTTACAAAATATTGACAAAATAAATTTGGCATAAATTTTTCTTATGGCTAAATTTACTATGTTATTGTTACAAAAAGAACCTCTATTTAGTTTCAAATTTATTTAGTTACTATCGAAAATATTTAGTTTAGGTACTAAACACGTAATTTACCCGTGAAAATAATAATTTAGTGCCCAAAATAGAAACTAAATAATCATGTTTACTAAAATAATTCACAAATCCAATAAATATTTATCAACCTTACTTGGATCGAATAAAATCAAACTCAAGTTTTAAAAACGAGATCGAATTTCAAACCCAATTTTTTTATAATGGCAAGTTCAATCGAACGTTTTACTATATCGAGAAATATAAATAAATAAAGGCAGTGGCATCATAGTTGCATGCATATGAAACACTAAGCAGTTCAGCATTGCAACGACTTCAAAAATAGAAAAATCTCAGGCATATTAATCCGTTGTTTACTACCAAAAATCATAGATGATCCAGAAAAATAACTACGATTTTACCAAAGAAATTGTCCTATGATCACTTAATCCTTGTGTTGCTAAACAACTTCAACTGCCCCGTGTTGTTCACCGTAATCCTACAGGAAAAAGAACAATAAAATCCCCAAACTCTTAACGGAAGAACATACATTGTACATTATCTGAATCAATCTAAATCGAAGAAACAAATACATTTTTAAGAAAACTAGATTGTACTTCGATGTATATATGCATACCTTCACAACTACGCAGGAGCAAACAGCAACCTTCTGTGCCTTCCCCTCGGAGTCTATCTTACATAACTGTATGCAAAGATGAAGCATAATCAACATTCACAACAATGGTAGTTACTTTCGATTTTCCGCTCAAAATAATTTGAACGTAAACGAGAAATGAAATCTCACTTACACCGGCCCACTCTCCGAGAGTTTTAGAACTCAGGGCATGTAGCAATTTAACATTGTGATCGGCACAAAGCGCTTTGACCAGCTTAACATAATCTGGTTGGTCACAATCATCGGTTATAATGCAAAGCTGTGCATTGTGCTTTTCGATTGCCTTGGCGGCTTATTGTAAGCCGCGTGCAAGAACACCGTGAGCTTGCGACTTCCTCACCACATGGGGCAAGGCCGAGTATAAAAATACCTGCATCGAGAAAATCATGTAATAGTCAGCCAGCATCCAAGAGTATATCCAATTAGCAGCATGTTTCCCTCAACACTTAAAGAGCATAACTCTAGACAGTCATAGAATGAGCAAAAATTAATGTGTCGACAATTCGCCTTGGTGTAATTAAAACAACTAGCCTTGATGCAATTCAAAACTCACTGAAATAACTTTACAGTTCTACATGAGACGAAAAATTCGGCTAGAACCAACAACAATCAGAGAAATAAAAGCAATGGCCTGTTAACAACCCAACTATTGGTGGAGGGAACCATTAGAATTGCAGTGTGAAACAGAAAAATCCCAGTTGATAAAACATAAAGAATAAATCAGGATTTGTTCTCAGGATACATTTGTTATTGTACATAGAGCACATCCGGTGATTATCCCTACCAATTTCAATTTCTTATATAGTTTAAAGTATTTAATTTTTAATTTTTATTGTTAATCTATTTTCATCTTTCTAAAATTTATAAGTTCGTACTTAACATAAAATTATGGTCTAAAATAAAATTCTGCTGCCATGAGCATATTAGACTTTGAACGAGATGGATTACTTCTATAATAAACCAAGAATAATAAAGATGGGGGAAATTCAATCCAATCAACGAAATCATGGAGTAATCAACTAAGCAGAGCGATACAACTGCCATCAAATCACAATCAGATCCATTTTCAGACAAATTAGAAGCAGGGAGTAATAAGCAACTATGTATACAAAAGCAAAACCATAACCGAAACATGATCAATTTTAAAGAAAAGGGAAAAATACAAAACAGGGGAAACAAAGGGAAAATTTTTATTTGGGGAATTGTCTTCTTCGAAATCATAGTTGGGAGGAGAGTAAACAATGGCAGCAACCATAGATCCGGGAAGCACGACGTACTTGGCTAAAGCAGCTAGTTTTGCGACCAATGGCTCTCCTTTAAATCAACGAAATCATGGAGTAATCAACTAAGCAGAGCGATACAACTGCCATCAAATCACAATCAGATCCATTTTCAGACAACAATTAGAAGCCAGGGAGTAATTAAGCAACTATGTATACAAAAGCAAAACCATAACCGAAAACATGATCAATTTTAAAGAAAAGGGAAAAATACAAACCAAGGGAAACAAAAGGGAAAATTTTTTATTTGGGGGAATTGTCCTTCTTCGAAGAATCATAGTTGGGAGGAGAGTAAACAATGGCAGCAACCATAGATCCGGGAAGCACGACGTACTTGGCTAAAGCAGCTAGTTTTGCGACCAATGGCTCTCCCTTTAGCAACGACATTTTTTCCGTTTCTTCAAAGTTCTCCGTTGGCTGATCTTGTGATTATTTTCTGACGGTTATGATTCCTAGACACAGTCTCTGTCGCCCTACTTGTAGTGTTCGGGTTCGGGTCGGTTCTGCCTAATCCAAATAACCAAAACCACCTCCATGGGTAGGTTTTCTTTGGTCTTTAATCTGATATTGGATTGGGTTGTTTTGTTGGGCCTTTTATCGGTTCAAAATTTCTTCCATTTATAACCCGATTTGGTTTATGACCCGGTTTACTCGAAATCAAGTTCAACTCGTTAATTATCAAATCAAAATAAAATAAGTAAACAAACTCCTTAAATACATCAATTGAAAATAAAAATAATAAGAAAATAAAAATAATTTTCAAATTAATCAAGTATGGAATTAAAAGAATTTATGACTTACCATGTAAGTAAATCCTATCAAAATCATTAATGACTAAACAACGTCTGATCGAAAAGCGAGAAAATATAAAATTAATACGTTTGTGAACAGCTCAATCCACACAGAAAACGAAATGGTAAGTATAACATTTTTTTTTATATATATTTATGTTTAATGTAAAATTTAAGTTGGTAATGTAATTAGATATTAATATTTACTGATATAGTTTAATATTAAATATTTTATATATAATTAAATATCTATTTTTCTCATACATGATTACATTTTTAATTACATATATTCACTAATTTATATTTATAATTTTAATAATATATTATACATTTACAAGTTAAGCATTAAAATTGTACTATTTAGTTATCTAGTTACACTAAGAATATTAAATAATATATGTATATATGCCTAATTAAAAAAATGTAAGAATATTTGAGTTCTACGAACAGAGATGAGCGCTGCTAACGACTAGTGTCAGTAATTTAATTTATAAAAATTTAAAATTTAAAGAACTCAACGTATAATTATAAATTAGTTAAAAATTTAAAGATAAATTATTTAAAATAAATGGTAAACTATATCAAAAGGACGATAAATTTAGTTTGCTTTAAATTTAATATCATAAATTATTGCTTGAGTTATTCAATTTTTTAGAAACAAAAATTTTGTTATAAATTTTGTTTTGTTATAAATATAGAATACGTCACAACTTTTAAAATTAAAATAAAAAGTTCAATTTTGGGCCATTATACATGACACTATTTGATTTAAGGGTTAAGTTTATTTTAATTTCATTAAAATTATGACCAAATTGATGTGATAATTTTTTCTATAAATTATAATTATAAAAATTGTCAATATAACTTTTGAAACAAAAAAGTGGAGAAAAATAGTTATGACAATATATGCTATCACTATAGCTAAAATTTATATCTACAAATATAATTTGTCATAAAAACGTGAATATCATTATTTTTTGTGACAATGTTTTTTTGTAATAATTATTAATACTTATAGTTTCAAAATTTGTCAATATATGACTTTTTTGGGGCAAAATATATGGAGTGAAATCTTACTGATAATATATTTTGTCACTATAATTAAAACATATAATGACAAACACTATTTTTTACTAAAAATTTGAATCTCATTATTTGTTGTGACAACTTTTTGTGTAACAATAATTATAGCTTATAGTTACAAATCATGTCACTTTATGATTTTGTTTTTGTACACAAAATAGTAGATAATCATTTATGACTATACATTTTGTCACTATAATTAAAATATATAATCACAAACAAAATTTTTCACAACAAATCTAAATCTCATTATTTGTTGTGACAATTTTGATGTCATAGTTACGAAAACTTTTAGTTACAAAATTTGTCACTATATGCCTTTAATTTGGTGTCAAAAAAATGGAGGGAAACATTTGTGACAAAAATTCGTAATAAAATTTATTTTGTCATCATATGTTACACATGTTTGTAATTGTGACAAATTATTATGACGGTTTTAGCTTTTGTCATAATTGTATATCTTTTTTTAATCTAATGCGACGATTATTTATTTTGTCACCGAAAAGCTACTAATAGTGACAAAATTAAATTTTTCAGAATAGTAGAAATTTCTTGTAGTGATTGTTCCATTCGTTGGTATTTATGTGCTAGTTAGAGGAGCTTATCACTAAATTGAGGATTTCAAATTCGGTTGAGCTATCATATTACACATCGAGTATTATAGTGGGCACGTGTTTTATAGATCTTATATATGTTTGAGTTATCTTTTTTGATAAACTCAATGTATTTTGGCATGAATTCTTGGGAGCTCCCCATTTTGTAAACTCTATTGTTTTTACTTTGAAGTATAGCTTTTATGGATGTTTGATGGGAATGTATATTTATTTACAAAAAATGGTTAGCCACCTCAGTAGTTTCGTGTAACGCCTAGATCATTCGAGTTTGGAACCAATTCAAATTTAGATGTTATAAATTATGTTATGTGTCATAGGTATTAAAGTGTTACGAAATTAAAGTGTAGATATCATAAGTTCTATTTATAATTTGATGAAAGTAGAATTATAAATACTCTAAAGACTGACCTAATATTTAGTTTATATAAAGAGGTAGTGACCCTCAAAAAATAGATTAACTTGTATTATTATTATCCCACGAGTGAGGTTTTACGGTAAGAGAAAATCTATTTTCTTGGGAGTTGACAACTAATGAAATACTCAAATTTGAACCTATAAATTAGTTCATGTACGCTTCTCTATCTAATATTTTATTTTTGTTGATTTGATACGATTAGATCATGATTAAATTTTCATATATATTATGATTTGGTTTTATAAAATGATATCAAAACCTCGTGATGTTTAATCACTGATATTAAATTTATCTTTTATAATTTTTTATTGATTTGGTAATAGAAATGATTGCTCATATGCATTTTGTAACTTTCATTGGGGATTTCTAATTGATTATTTAGGATCTAATAATTTATATCATTTTAAAATATCACGAAATTTTCAATTGAGAATATCACCGATTGAGGACTAATTATGGGATTCAAAATTATAGGATTCACGACTAAATATTTAGAAGTAATTATGTTTCCTTCTATTGGTTAATCGATCAGGATTTCAATTTTGTTTAATTAATTAAATGAAAATTTGATTCAAGGTTTTTTGGTTGAATTCGTTAGGTTTTATGTCACGATTGTCGGTGTTCGATTTCCATACGAACTGAATTCTCTGTCTATATTCATTCAATTGCTTCAGTGTGTTTATATTAGTTAAAGTTTTGGATTCATCTGCTACTTTGTCAATACATATAATTTGCAACTATTTTCTTCTCTCATTAATTTTGGTCATGACTTAAACTTTGAGATATAATTGATTAATAAAAAACTAAATTTAATTATATATTATTAAGTAAATTATGCGTTTAGTATCTAAATTATTATTTTTTGTCCTATAACACCCCATTGATGGATCCATCACCGAATACGAGTAAGAAATGTCACATGAACTTTATAAAACATTTCTTATCAGAGATCAATAAAACTTTGTTATTTTAAAACCATTCATTTCCAAAATAATAAACCTTGAACTCTTGAATCGCGTAAAACCAAATCCAATTTTTCTAAATTCAAATGTAATCCATTTTCAAGCATCAACCTATCAGTTTATAACTATATCTTATAATAAACAAAAATGCTTAAACTAAAATTCATATTAATGTCAATTTAAACTAGTTTACCAAAATATGAACCTGCAATCCATTTTTATAACTATTATAACTATGTACTATTCATTAAAACCAACGAATAAACTTTTACAAATCCGTTTAAAACATGGTCGTACTAAGACACCATTAACACACACACATATGTCAACTAGAAAATCAAAATATATAGGTAAGATGTCATTACTAATACCAAAGATGTGGTCCTTGATGGTAGATGCCAAAATACTCCCTACTCCACTAGATACCTTTTTCCTACACGTGAAAAATCACTTAGTAAGACATTTTCCATAAATTAAAGTAAATAATATCAATATATATAAAATATCACATTTTTCACAATATAGAAAATATCATATAATAATATGTGATAATATAAATCTGACTCATATCAAAGTCATTTCCTTATAAGAATAACATAAAAATCAACAATTCATATGTAAAATATTTAATGTCAAATCAATGTATTCGATGAAAATTTTCTTTCAATCAAATCAGTTAAACATACACTTTTCAATTTCATTCAAATCATAGTCCAATGTAAATAATTAAGAATGTAAGGTATGTGAGTTAGACGAGTACACACAAATTACACGTTTAGTATTATACCCCAAATATCGGGTCAATGATTATAGTGGAAGGATTTAAATTTTTGGTGGGTTAATTTGAATAAATTGAAAAGTACATGGATTTATTTAGGAAATTGTGTTTAAGACTTATTATTAAGAAGGAAATAATGCACGGGCATTATGGTCTTTTAGAAAGAAATGAATTTAATATTCATTCTTAAGTGATATTTATTAACTGTTGTATAATGGAAAAAGGTTAAGTCTGGAAAGTAGTTCTCTACTCTTCTTCTTCTTCTTCTTCTCGTCCCCGTACTTCCCATAGCAAAGGTAAGGTTTCTTCAAGTTGGTTTTTCCTTTCGTTTTTGGGTTGGTTTTGAAACCTTAAATGATATAGAGGCTTAAGTAAAGTTCAAGGATGATTAAAACTAAGAGATTAGTAATTTATTAGAGATTTAATAAAATGAGTTTTTAAGTGATTTGATGAAATATGGTCAGTTATTGAAGTTTAAAGGCATTTTTTACTTGTCAAAGAAATAAATAAGAGATTTGGAGCTTTAAAAGTGATTAAAAACATGTTTGAAATTTGGGTGTGAATTTTAGTTTTAAGTGTTCTTTGGAGAGTTTGGATGTTATAAGGAGATTTATAGATGTAAGTTAGTTGAGTTAAGTGGTCATGAGTTTGATGGTATGGTTGGAGATAAGATTAAGAGATTTAGGTGAAATTTGGGTAAAAATCGAAGTGAAATACGTAAAATCTGGGTAAGGGTATCGATATTGGAAGAATAATACCGATAATATAGGGTTAAATTTGAGGAAAGAGGATGAATACGATGAACACTATCGATAGTGATGCAAAAAGTATCGATATTGATGTGGATGTATCGATACCAAGAGGAAGGAATTAATACTATAATGGAAAAATGGATTCCAGAATGCAAAAACAGCATCGATACTAAAGTGAGTATCGATACCATAGAAGAGAAGTATCGATACTGTAGGAAAGGTACTGATACTATTCAGTCTGAAATTTTAAGTTAGGAAGAATTTTAATAGAATTCGAAAATAATAGTACTTTTGAGTATTATTATTTTGTATAAATGTTAAACATTATACTAATATTTGTATTGTATGTGTGATTATGGATGCTTGTGTAGATCGTAATCAAGCTCATGAGTCAAGGAAACAGAAAGGCAAGAATAAAGTAGCATAATAGTCAGACATCATTAAGGCATAATAGTGAGGCATACCAGGTGAGTGCATTATTATGTACTTACATGAGACAAGGATGACTTGCGATAATTAAACCTCGAATGTTTTGATAAAAGTATATTTTAAAGTATTTTGATATATTTTCATAATGTTTATAGAAATGATTTTATGAATAATTTTAGAGTATGGACTATTCTAAAATGAATGGATGAACTTTTATATTGTTTTAACATCTATTGATGTTTTAGAAATAAATGTTTAATCTGTGAATTTGACTTGAAAGGGCCATTGTATGTGCATTAAGAGTCATATGTGCATTTCGACATACTTTGTATACGAAGGTTATCAATCGATTTTGTTTAATTCATATGTTCCATTTTTTGTATCAGTATTATTTTTGCTTTCGATACTAGGTGTGCAACGATGGTATTCATAATGAGTTTGAGAATTACCATTTCAACATACATTTGTGTATGAAGGTTATCGATCAATTTTGTTTTAATGCATATTTTGCATTTTCGTATCAATATTGTATACTTTCAGCACTATGTATGCACCCATGGTATTCATAATAAGTTTATAAATTACCATTTCGACACTATGTATGCATCCATGGAATTCGTAATGAGTTTGTGAATTTCCATTTTGGCACTTAGGTGCAACTCATGTACATTGCATTTTCATTCAACATACATTGGGAAAATAAAAGGATAATTTGGAAAATAATGACTGATAGGTATGCTGGGCATACTAAATGTTATTTCGCAGGTTATGTGAAAGAATCTTGGTTTACGAAGCCAATTTTATGTATTATTATGATTTATACGATTCAATTCGTATTTTGATATTTTTTGATATACTCATGTTTTGATTTCACATAAATTGTATTATTATGCTTCATTAAGTAAATACTTATCATGTGTTGGTTTCATGGGTAGGTAATAGAAAACAAGCAGAGTAAGGAGTGCAGCAGATACCATCAATTAAAGGTTACCTCATCAGTAACTATATGACAAATATGTCTTCTTTTGATATTATTATATGGCATGTAATAGAATTATGATGATGCTCTGGAACGTATGGGATTTTTGAAGATTGTAATATTTAACATGTTAGAACTTTAAGAATATTTTATATACTAAAAAGTAATGAATGTTTTATGATTATTATATTAAAATGTTTTATTTATAGAAACAAAAATTTTATTGGTTATAAATACGAAAATGTTTTAAAGTCATATGACACTTGTGACTTGTGTATGAAAACATATATGGGAAATGGGTGTTACATTTATTGGTATTAGAGCCAGAGATTTAGCCAATTCTCGGCCTAAATCTAGAATATTTTACTTTTAAAAAAGGGTTTACATGCCATTAAGATGTCAAGGTTACTGATATGGTGTCGTTAGAATATGATTGATGCCACTCCTTACTAAATTGAGTTGTTATCATTATGTATGTTCTATTAGATGTCGGAATCTACAAATTCGCGGAGAGCGACTGAACAAGAAGTTAGAGAAGGGTTGGGTAGCAAGAGCAATGAAGCTAATAGTGAGCATCCGATCTAGTCTGAAAACGCTAGTACACCAGTACATCAGGGTATGTCACTGCCATAGTTTGTAGCTTTTATGTAGGCTCTAGACGCAATATTGACTTGATTTTGACCTTGTCCACCTCCCCCTACTCCTACAGCACCACTGATATTGATCCCAAAAGAGCTGAAAAGTTTGTGAGCTCTTGAGTTCTGGGGAGAATAGGATGAAGGTCCTATAGATGCTGATTTATGGCTAAATGACATTAAGGTGATGATGGAAAGTCTTCACTGCTCAGATTTTGAAAAGCTGGGCAGAGCTGTATCTTTACTTCAAGGATGAACTCAAGTGTGGTGGACAAGTACTACGATGTATGCACCACCAGAGCAAGTGACTTGGCAGTTCTTTCAGGATGAATTTAAGAACAAGTACGTCGGTGAGCAGTTTAGGTGGTGATGCTGCTAAAGTTTCTTAATTTGAAACATTGTGATCGAGCAATACATGAGTACGAGGCTGTGTATAACAAGATGATTCATTTTTCTATTGAAGTAGTTCCCAATGACAAAACTCGACATGATTGGTTCATTAAGGGACTGAGGCCTAAGTTGAAAGAGATGATGTTGGCTTTAAACTTGCCTAGCCTGCAAGAAGTTATAAACCGAGCAAAGGCCATTGAAAGAGCTCAAGAGGAGACTCTAGCAGTGGAGCAGGGTATGCATATGGGAAAATGAGTTGGAACATCTTCAACTTCCTATCATACTAAGAGAGTCAAGGGTTGGAGTTCTCGATACAATAATATAGATGGTTCTGCTGTAGCTTCGTATAAGAATAAGCAATCACAGTATTTTGTTGCTGGCTCATGTAGAGCATATGGATAAAGAACTACTCCATGTCACACTTGTGGCAAATTTCATCGTTGAGTATATAGATTGCTCAGTGGAACTTGTTTCCAGTGTGGTGAAACTGATAACTATACTCGAAATTTCCCTAATAAATCTGGGGAGAAATCAGTGCAAACTGAGAGATTAGTAACAACATCTAATATAAATGGAGGAAGAGGTAGATTCAGAGGAAAATCTAAGTCAATCCTACGACTAGAGACTCGAGTGTAGCTAGAATTTATAATATTAAGACTAATAAGGATCTGGATGACCTGGAGATTTTAACAGGTACATTCCATCTTTTTGATGAACATGTGTTTGTCTTGGTTGACCCTAGATCTACACACTCTTATATTAGTACAGAGTTGATTAGAGCTATAGAAATTCTTTTAGAACCAATCTTTAGTGAGATGATAGTGGTAAACCCTATGGGTCATAGTGCATGGGTAACTCGGGTATGTAGAAAATGCATGATAAAGATTCAAGGGGTTGTGTTCTCGGCAAACTTGATGGAATTGCCTTTCGATGAGTTTGAAATTATTTTGGGTAGGAATTGGTTGTCTCCACATCATGGATGGGTTGATTGTCTCAAGAAGCGATTATTTTTTAAGGATGTGGAAGGCTCATAAATCATAGTAATCAGTAAAAAAGAGAAATAACCTTTCAATGTAATATCAACAATGATTGCAAAGAAAATGATGTTGAAAGGATGTATAGATTTTATGGCTAACATGATAGACACTCGAATATCAGAAGTGAGATTAGATGATATTCCAACAGTTCGGGAGTTTTCAGATGTTTTTTTAGAATAATTATCGGGTTTACCTCCCGACCGTGAGGTGGAATTTAATATTGATGTTTACCAAGGTACTAAACATGTTTCTATGGCTCCATATCGAATGGCTCCAACTGAGTTAGAGAATTAAAGGCCCACTTGTAGGAGATGCTCGATAAGGATTTATCAGACCCAATGTTTTACCTTTGGGAGCACCTGTGTTTTTTGTGAAAAAGAATGATGGGTCTATGCGATTATGCATAGATTATTGACAGTTAAATAAGGTAACAATAAAGAATAAGTATCATCTTCCGAGGATTGATGATATGTTCGATCAAATGAAAGGTGAACCAGTGTTCTTTTAGATAGATCTTCGATCAGGATATCACCAATTAAAGATTCAAGAGGAGGATATTTCAAAGACAACTTTTCTTACTCGGTATGACATTACGAATTTGTGGTGATGCCATTCGGTTTGACTAATGCTCATGTAGCATTTATGGATTTGATGAACCGAGTTTTTCAACTTTACCTAGACCAATTTGTGGTGGTGTTTATCGATGATATTTTGGTGTATTCAAAGTCAAGAAAGGAGCATGATGCTCATCTTTGTGTTGTTCTTCAAAATCTTCGAGAGAATAAGTTGTATGGAAAACTGTCCAAATGTGAATTCTAGTTAGCAGAGATTGATTTCCTTGGCCATATAGTCTCTGTAGAAGGCAAAAGAGTAGATCCAAAAAAGATTCAAGCTATAGTGGATTGAAAACCCCAAAGACTTTTTTTGAAGTTTAGAGTTTCTTGGGGCTTGCTGGTTATTATCGAAGGTTCGTGAAGAAATTTTCAATGTTAGCTTCACCGCTAACTAAATTGTTAAGGAAAGATGTGCCTTTTGTTTTGATGGAAAAATACCAAGAAAGTTTGGAAATGGTAAAGAGGATTGTAACAGAGGCACCAGTGCTTGTACAACCTGAGTCGGGTAAAGACTATGTAGTTTTTGTGATGCATCTCATAATGGATTGAGATGTGTGCTTATGCAAGAAGGGAAAGTTGTGTCCTATGCCTCAAGACAACTGAAGACTCACGAGAGAAATTACCCGACACATGACTTAGAATTAGCAGCAGTCGTGTTTACTTTCAAGATTTGGTGTCATTATATTATGGTGAGCGGTGTCATATTTATACATATCACAAAAGTCTAAAGTACTTGCTAACTCAAAAAGAACTGAACTTATGGCAGATAAGATGGATTGAGCTTTTAAAAGATTATAATGTGATCATCGGTTATCCTCTCGGTAAGGCTAATGTGGTAGCTGATGCATTTACCCGAAAGGCTTTTGTAGCTTTACGAGCTTTGGATGCATGTATATCATTAAAAGAAGATGGTGCCTTGATTGTTGAGCTTATGTTAAAGCCGATGTTGTTAGATCGGATAAAAGAGTTGCAAGGAAAAGATGAAAAATGTTTGGTAAGAATTGCACAAGTAGAAAAAGGAGAGACCAAAGACTTCGAAACTAGGACTGATGAATGTTTATATTATCTTGGAAGACTTTGCATTCCAAATAATGAAGAACTGTGGAAAAAATATTCTCTCCGAGGCACATTATAGTCCTTTGACTATGCACCCAGGCGAAAATAAGATGTATCAGGATATAAAGAGTTGTTATTAGTGGCATGGTATTAAAAGGGCTATATCAGAGTTTGTTATAAAATATCTGACACGTTAGCAAGTGAAAGCTGAACATCAAGCATCTTTTGGATTGCTGCAACCGGTATCCATTCTTGAGTGGAAGTAGGAACAAATTACAATGGATTTTGTTTCGGGGCTACCTTTGACACCCAATAAAAAGGACTTAATATAGGTAAATATGGACAGATTGACCAAGACAGCTCACTTTATTCCAATTTGTATAGATTACTCAATGGATAAATATGCAGAGCTGTACATAAAAGAGATAGTTTAGCTGTATGGAGTGCATATATCGATAGTGTCTGATCTAGATCCAAGGTTTACTTTAAGATTTTGTAATTCTTTGCACGAGGCATTGGGCACTCGATTGAATTTTAGTACAACTTTTCTTCCGCAGGCTGAGGGGTAGTCAGAGTGAACTATCTAGATATTGGAGGATATGCTAAGAGCATGTGTGATTGAATTCAAAGGTTTTTGGGAAAGATATTTTCCTTTAGACTAATTTACTTATAATAACAGGTACTAATCGAGTGTTATGATGTCCCCGTATAAAGCATTGTATGGGAGAAAGTACCAAACACCATTAAATTGGTTTGAGATAAAAGATCGAGATCTAGTTGGCCCTGATTTAATAAAAGATATGGAAGATCAAGTGAAAGTTATCCATGATAATCTTAAGACAGCTTCCAATCGAAAAAAGTCTTATGTTGATCTGAAGAGAAAATAGATTGAATATCAAGTGGGGGATAAGGTATTTATGAAAGTATCACCTTTGAAGAAAGTATTGTGGTTTGGGCGTAAAGGAAAGATGAGTTCGACATTTATTGGACCTTATGAAATTTTAAAAATGGTCGGACCAATAACTTATCAGTTAGCTTTGCCTCCCGATATGGAAAAGATCCATAATGTTTATCTTGCGTCGATGCTCATGAAGTACCTATTAGATCCATCGCATATTATTACACCAGAGGAAATAGAGATTCGACCATATTTGACTTACGAAAAAGAACCAATGCGTATATTAGCTTAAGAAAACAAAGAACTGCATAATAAGAAGATTCCTCTAGTTAAAGTGTTTTGGCAATATCATAAAATCAAGGAAGCTACTTGGGAATGAGCAGAGGACATGAGGAAGCAGTTTCCACACATCTTCACATCAATTACATCTTAAAATTCGAGGACAATTTTTTCTTAAGGGGGAGAATTGTAATACCCCACACATCAAGTTAATGATTAGAGTGAAAGGATTTAAATTTTTGGTGGGTTAATTTGAATAAATTGAAAAGTACATGGATTGATTTAGGAAATTGTGTTTAAGACTTATTATTAAGAAGGGAAAAATGGAGCGACATTATGGTCTTTTAAAAAGAAATGAATTTAATATTCATTCTTAAGTGATATTTATTAAGTGTCATATAATGGAAAAAGGCTAAGTCTGGAAAGTGATTCTCTACTCTTCTTCTTCTTGTCCCCGTACTTCCCATAGCAAAGGTAAGGCTTCTTCAAGTTGGTTTTTCCTTTCATTTTTGGGTAGGTTTTGAAACCTTAAGTCATATAGAGGCTTAATTAAAGTTAAAGGATGATTATAATTAAGATAATAGTGATTTATTTGAGATTTAATAAAATGGGGTTTTAAGTGACTTGATGAAATATGGTCAGTTATTGGAGTTTCAAGGAATTTTTGACTTATCAAAGAAATAAAAAAGAGATTTGGAGCCTTATAAGTGATTAAAAATATGCTTGAAATTTGTGTGTATTTTTAGTTTTAAGTGTTCTTTGGAGAGTTTAAATGTTATATAGAGATTTACGGATGTAAGTTACTTGGGTTAAGTGGTGATGAGTTTGATGGTATGGTTGGAGTAAGAGTAAGAGATTTAAGTGAAATTTAGGTAAAAATCGAAGTGAATTACGTAAAATTTGGGTACGTGTATCAGTACAGGAAGAACAATATCTATACTATAAGGTTAAATTTGATGAAAAAGGATGAACATGATGAACAATATCGATACCGATGCAAGAAGTATCGATCCTGATATAGAGGTATCGATACCAAGAGGAAGGTATTGATACTGTAATGGAAAAATGGATTCCATAATGCAAAAATGGTATCGATACTGAATTCGGTATCGATACCATAGAAGAGAAGTATCGATACCGTAGGAGAGGTACCGATACTATTTAGTCTAAAATTTTATGTTAGGATGAATTTTAATAGAATTAAAAAATAATAATACTTTTGAGTATTATTATTTTGTATAAATGTTAGACAGTATACTAACATTTTTATTGTATGAGTGATTATGGATGCTTGTGTAGATCATAATCAAGCTCCCGAGTCAAACAAACAGAAAGACAATGATAAAGTAGCAAAATAGTCGGACATCATTAAGGAATAATAGTGAGGCATACCAGGTGAGTGCATTATTATGTACTTATATGAGATGAGGATGACTTGAAAGGCCCATTGTATGTGCATTGAGAGTCATAAGTGCATTTCGACATACTTTGTATATGAAGGTTATCAATCGATTTTGTTTAATGCTTATGTTGCATTTTCGTATCAATACACTTTGTACTTTCGGTACTAGGTGTGCAACCATGGTATTCATAATGAGTTTGTGAATTACCATTATGACATACATTTGTGTATGAAGGTTATTAATCGATTTTCATTCAATTCATATGTTGCATTTTTGTATCAGTATTATGTGTACTTTCGACACTATGTGTGCACCCATGGTATTCATAATAAGTTTGTGAATTACCATTTTGACACTATGTGTGCATCCATGGAATTCATAATGTTTTTGTGAATTTCCATTTTGGCACTTCAACTCATGTACCTTGCATTCTCATTCAACATACATTGGGCAAATAAAAGGATAATTTGGAAAAATACTGATTGATAAGTATGTTGGGCATACTAAATATTGTTTCGTAGGTTTTGTGAAAGAATCTTGGTTTACCAAGCCAATTTTATGTATTATTATGATTTATACGATTTAATTTGTATTTTGATATTTTATGATTTACTCATGTTTTGATTTCACATAAAATGTATTATTATGCCTCATCATGTAAATACTTAATGTGTGTTGGTTTCACGCGTAGGTAATAGCAAACTAGCGGAGTAAAGAGTGCAGCGGATACCATCAATCATAGATTGCCTCATCAGTAATTGTATGACAAATATGTCTACTTTTAATATTATTATATGGCATGTAATAGAAATATGATGATGCTCTGGAACGTATGGGATTTATGAAGATTGCAATATTTAACATGTTAGATCTTTAAGAATATTTTACATACTAAAAATTAATGAACGTTTTATGATTATTATATTAAAATGTTTTATTTATAGAAACAAAATTTTAATGGTTTACAAATACGTAAATGTTTTGAAAGTCATGTGACACATGTCTTTGTGTACAAAAACGTGTATGGGAAATGAGTATTATATTTAGTGGAAGACATACGTATAGACACCGTAAACACAATATCAATGTACCAATAATCAAGAATATCATAATACCAAAATCACATTGTTTTATGTATTGTATTCTCAGGAGCACAATAGTACAAAAATCACATTATACTTTGTACATAATGCAACTACTAATACTCCACCTCTATGATATGCCAATTATACCAAAGACTCTTAATGTACATACAATGGGCATTTTCATTGGGATCAAATATCCTTCATTTATCAAATATATCCATCAATATAGATATATCAAAATATCATATATTAGTACAATGGAAAATTCATACCGAAATCATTCAAATTCCATTTAAAAAATATTATGAAAATATCATAATAATTTAAATCAATATCCTTTCCAAAATATTCAAGGTTGGCTCATCGCAATCCTTCCTTATATCATGTATAATAGTATAGATAAGAATGCACTCACTTTGTATACTTCACTATAAAACCTTAAAAAGTAATATAAGCTTCACTCCTTAACTTTCTCCTTAGCTTTGCCATTACTTCGATCTCAGTTTAACTCAGGGTCTACACATACATCATTTACAGCATACATACAATGAAAATCACATGTTAGTATCTTACCATTAGGTGCATAATAAGAAAAAAAATTCTAAAATTCTTTTTATGCTTATTTGATACTAAGTATATTTCATATGATCTAATCCATCCTTAAACACTTCAAAAGTCCAATAACACTTCATATCATAACTTAAAATTTCTCAATATCCAAATCAAAGTATAATTCATATAACAAATTCTAATTTTACAATTTATCATCAAAATGAGTACTTTCAAAATTTATCCTAATATTTCCTTAATTATCAAAGTGGTCTATTGTTATTTAACCTTAGATTCAATATTCTATCAACTCATTTAAGCATTCTACATCAAATTGTAAACAATTTCTTCATTAAACCTATCATTTCTACACATGACAAATTAGGCCATTAACCTTTCCATACTTCCATATTGACACAAACAACATTATAAAGCTTTTATAATCATCAGTTCATCATGCCAAACCCTAAAACAATGTTGAATAATTTTCCCTAAATTATTCACCATTCTCGGATATCATGTAGCATGTTAGACATGATCTTCAACTTGATTCAAGAATGAACCCTTCTTCCAAATATCATTTCTAAGTATTATAAATAATTCTAATATAAAAACCAAATCAAACTTCCAAGTTTATAAAAACCCTAAATGGTCAAAATCTTCTTAAATAATTTCTAGTGGATTTTTATAATATTTTAAGCTATGAAATGATTCAACAACATTTACAACATCATAATCAAGACTTAAAACATCAATCCTAACATCCCCTTCATCCACCCTAATCAAACACTTAAGGTTTTAAGAATGAAAAACATGAACTAATGGAATCAAGATAATTTATTGTAGATCAATTTTGTATTTCATGATTTCATCAAAATTACTAACCAAACGACTTGAAAAATCAAAAAGGAAATATTTTTCCCTTACATTATGGAGTTCACGACAAAGAGAATAAAATATTAGCAAAATTTTGAACATTATAATCCTTTAATTTGGGCCATTTGTTATCTTTTATGTTAAAATGAAAAAAAAATTCATTTTATTACAAAATCACTACATTATCGTTAAATTCATATGGTCATCATCATGCCATGAGACAAGTTCCTCATCCAAAGGCTATAATTAATACAATAAGTTACTAGATACCAAGGTTGCCCTTAAAAAATAAAAAAATGACAATCTTGCCATTTTCCATTCCACAACTTATATTTAACATGAAATGATCAACTTAAATCCAATGGTCCATATTAAATCTTATCATTGTAAGGCATCAAAATGAAACATTAACCATACCTTATCATCTAGCAAAGTATCTCAATATTCGTTTCGATCTGATTATTCGAATATTTCCCGAACTTTAAGGCTTTATAGTCTTTAATACTAATTTCGTTAAATAAATATGGGTAACATGAAAATGTCACTCTAGGGGTAAACAATTCATTTATGGGATTAAAATACCTATTTTTCAATAATTTCCATTTAGTATCTAAACTTTTCCCAAGTTTATACTTTGGTCACCAAACTTTTAATTTATTCATTTTGGTAATTGAGCAAAATTTTGGGGCATTACAATTCTCCACCTTAAGAAAATTTCTTCCTCAAATTTTTATACATAACTGATTCAAAAAGATGAGAATATTTCTCTCTCATCAGTTTTTTCATTTCCCATGTAGCTTCCTCGACTTTATGATTCCTGCAAATTACTTTGACTAGTGGATTATATTGTTCTGTAGTTCTTTGACTCCATATGCTATAATATTTATTGGTTCTTCTTCATAAGTCATATATGGATGAATTTCAATTTCATCTATAGTGATAACATGAAAAGGACTTTATCAATATATTTTAAGCATTGATACATGAAATGCATTATGAATTTTATCCATTTCTAGAGGCAAAGCTAATTGATAGGCCACCAGACTAACTCTTTTAACAATCTCATAAGGACAAATAAATCTCAGACTTAGTTTCACTCTTTGTACAAATCATAACACCTTTTTTCCATGGTGATACCTTGAGAAATACCTTATTACCAACTTGATATTCAATATCTTTTCTCAATCATTAACAATCTTAAGATTAACTTTTAATAATCTTTACCTAATCTTCAACTTCTTTGATTAAGTCAAGGCCCACAATAGCATGACCCTTAAGCTCATACCAATTCAAAGGAGTTCAACACTTTCGTCTATATAGTGGTTCATAAGGAGCCATCTTGATATTTGCTTAATAAATAGAAAACTCAGCCAAAGGTAAATACTTCTCCTGCGAATCTTTGAATTATAAAATATAAATAGTCTGCTCTGATTGTCTGTCCCTTTGAGTATGAAAAGTATTACTAAAATTCAGTCGAGTTCCCAAGGCTTTATGCAAATATTTCCAAAATATTGACGTGAACCTCATATCTCTCTATGATACTATTGATACATGTACTCCATGAAGTCAAACAATATCTTCAATGTACAACCCAACATACTTATCCATAAAATAATCAGTTTGAACTGGAATTAAGTGTACTGATTTGGTTAGTCTATCCACAATCACCCAAATTGAATCCTTTTTGTTGGGTGTCAATAGTAGGTCTGTCACGAAATATGTAACATCCCTTTCTCATAGTCATCACTGAAGACAAGTCAGAGATGTCACATGAACGTATCAAAATTTACCATTTTGAAAACTAGTCAAAATTAGTTTCTTTAAAATTATGATTGCTAAAAAATAAACAATAATTCATTTAATCGTATAAAAAACATTTTTAGTTATACAAAATTCAAACTAAGTCCATTTTTTTGGCAATAACCTAGCAGTTTATAACTACAAAGTGAAACTAATATAAATGCCTATAAACTACTTATAATTTATTCTAAACTATTTTTGAGCAAAGTTTATACAAAATACTTATAACATATACATGCCAATGAGAGAAATAAAAAAATTAGATGTACATCATTATAGATTTATAGACTTGCTTCTCCCGTTGATAAGATGTGATGCACTCCTTACTTCAATCTTTTGCTCACTACCTACGTGTGAAAATCTTCACATGATAAGTATACACTTAGTAAAGCATGATTAATAATACAAAGCAAAACATATCGATGATATAAATTAAATTATACAATGGAAATACAAAACATATCATATTGTATTAGAGGAACATATAAAATGAACTTATACCAAATTCATTTCCAACTTAAAGATACCCAAAATCATCAAGTTATATATATAAAGCATTTTATGGTAAATCATTTATAAATGACAATTTTAGCTTTCTCACTTATTTGTCATAATCTGCACTTTTCAAATTTGTTTATGTCATAGCCCAATGTATATAAATAAGAATGAACGTTATGCGAGTCACATATGAGTATATACAACTTGCACTTTTAGTGTCACATAGAACATACAAAGACACCATCAACACATACATATCAGTGTACTAGAACAGGAATACTATAGCACATCAACACATATGTGCCACATAATGTATCATGAGAATACGAAACACCATCAACACATACGTACTACATACCAATACTCCACCTCATGGCATGCCACCAATGCACTCAATGTACATATAATGGACATTTCCATTAATTATCACTTGTTCGTCAATTATCAAAGATAACAATATATTGAACATTTCATATAATAGAACAATGGGTAGTTCATATCCTAAATATTTGAGTTCCACATAACAAGAATATATCATAAAAATATCATTAATCACTTACCTTTTTGACATGTAAACAACATATCCATAATACGATAGATATCATAATTATAATGCCAATATAATAGATTTGGCTAATTTTAAACATTTAAAATGACATAAAACACAAAGGTAACATAAAATGCATGATTAATCACTTGTTCTCTATTCTAACATCTTGTACTACCCTTAAAGAATTATTATTTTGTATTAATCTACAAACTAGATTCTATTATGGTTATTCCAATGGAAACTAGATTTTGAATATAAAACTACACATATAAAGGACTATTTATAGTTCAACTTGTACAATTTATGTTGAATTTTCTAATCAACTAATAAAATCTATTTCGAGCAGAATCTATTGCCATATTTTTCAACCTATCATCGATAAACAAATTCATATCTTCTAGTATACACTTAGAAATCAATCTTAGTTTGTTTTAAAAAAACTATATTGACACACAAATAGAATATTGTAATAATTACTTTCTAATCATTTTTATAGAATTTATGGTGATTTTGGGAATCTATTGTCAAGATAAAAAAGTCTAGGCAGATTTCATTATTTTGCATCTTTAGCTTATCTACTAATTATTTTAATCTTCTAAAAAATGTTTAATATAAATTCATGAATCACAAAGTCACATAATGTTTAGGAGTCGTTACCATAGTAACTCAATCACTCGCTCATCGTAACCGATGTTTCAATTTAACATAAATACAATATAAATATGCACTCACCTCGACACTTTAAACATCAACCAGAATATAGTGTTGCCAAAAGTTGTATAAAAGCTCTCTTCTATTCCTTTATTATTTCCATCACCCCAATTGAACTTGGATGGTTCACATGCATTAATTACACAACAACTAAAATCAAAGACGTATGTTAGATTCCATTCCAATTGTGCGTAAAAATATAAAGAATTCTCTAAAAATTCTTTCTATGCTAGATTAAAACTAATTAAACTTCATACACTTTAAACTAACCTTGAATACCAAAATTTCACTAAAACCACATTTTCTTTCTCTTAGGGTTTCAAGGATCAAATTAGAGGTTTTTACATTTCAATTCAAAATTTAATAATTTTACCATCAAAATGAAGCTTAGATGATGGCAAATAATGTGATCACTTTAATTTAATCAAATATATCATGGAGTGTTAACACCTGATTTCTTACTTCAAACAACAATCTAAAGCTTGTACAACATTTAATCCTCCATTATAAATATAAAACAAAGCTTTAATAATTGTTCCTAATTTTCTTCTTCATGGCCTAACCTTGCATTTCAACTTATCCATAAAATTTATATTGATTCAAGCATGGGAAAACTACATAAACTAACCTTAAAAAACAAGCCTTAATTCAATTTAACCCTGTCACAACCTGGAAAAAAATGAAAAAAAATGAAAATTTAATCAATTTGGTTAAATTTGAGGGCCAAATTAAAAGTTTCTAGAACTTGTAAGCCATTTTAGAATTTGAAGGAAATTCAGGGACCTAAGCCTAAATTTGCCCATTTTGTGTCGGTATATAAAAAATAAATATGTTAAAAGTTATTTTTTGGTTACAAACCAGAAACAAAGCATATTCTCAACCGCAAATTATCTCCCCCCCGACCCTTCTTCCATGGCCAAATTCATCGTCGTCCGGCCGTTCCAGCTCGCGCCACCACTCCCATTTGGTTCGTCGTCGATCGACGAACAAAATCCCTCAAACCTCTCATTGTGAAACGCTGCCTAACGTTGTAAAATTCAACACAAAGTTTCAAAGTTTTTAAACCCTACCACCGTGAAAATCGTCGATCATTTCTCTATTTTCGACACCTCCCACACCATCATGTTCCTTGTATCGTTTCGAGTCCACCGGTGTCCTTGTCTCCGTTATCGCCGGAGTGTCAAGGGGTGAGGAATATCAAGTTTCCAACGTTTCGAAATCGAGCTCTCCGCCGTTCAAAGTTGTGAATCAAGTTTGGTAAGTGTTTCAAAATCCCTTAAAATAACTGTAGAAATTAGTATGGAATTTTTTTGACCTTATAGGTTATCGCACGCGCCTCCCCTGTTCGTGGGCATGGTTCATCGAGTAGTGGACAACTTGTAATTGGTTGTCTGAATTAACCCGCGCTCGGACTCGACCCGCTGACTCGGTCCAACGTTTACCGTTGACCGGTGACTTTGACAAAAAAGTTAAAATTTTCAAAAAGTCATATTTTATGTTTTTCGACGTCCTGAGTCTGATTTCGAAGTCCGTTTTTCCAAATTCAAATCTGAAAGCCTCCGAATTGACCCATAAACCCAAAAACTTTATATTTATTTAAGTGTTTTAATTCAATTAATCTAATTGAAGAGTCAAGGACTAATTAATGTTATCGTATGTTAAAGGTACTCGGGGTTCTCCTGACTGTTTCAATGCTCGACTCAGTTCCTCCCGATCCACTCGTCCGCGAGAGACCCTATATACCCGTATAGTTCTATAAACCTTTTAGATATTCAGTTTAGAATATATTTTTCTGTATATAACATGTTCTGATATGACTTAGGTTCCCGTTCAGTCAAAGAGCCTAGTGAAGCCGGTGCTCCATAGATATTTCGGAGTGATCCATTTGTGCGAGTTGTGCTCCTTCTGTGCAACATAACTATTTGAAATATCATGTGCACATGATTATTTTCTCTTATTTAAAATACAATGATTAAGATTATTTGACTATTGTATAATTTACCTGATTTGATTCCTGATTTATGATCTACTGAAATGTAAAGCATGATTTCCTGACTTATGATTTATGGTTACTGTGTCACTGAACCGATTATCTGTTTGAACTCTGATTTACTACTACTACTAGTTACTGTCTGAAAAATGTTTTAGTAGGGGCACTCTGGGATATGGTATGAAGACTCTAGCAAGTTCAGTCCCTGTTGCTTTCGGTTGGAGAACAATTCTAAGTTTTTATATTAAAAACTCTACTGATGTTTTAATAATTGTGATCTGCACTGATTTTGAAAGCATAACTGTATGTTTTTTTTGCACTGTTAGACACACTGATCTTCTACCTCACTTTTCAAACTATTTTATCCCCTTTCAGATACTCTTGGATAGGCACTCCGTATCAGGAACTTGGAGGATTGGCACATTTAGTACATATATTTTTATTGTATTATTCTATTTTCCAGAGTGTTTTTAATTATAGTGACAAATGCCTTATTTTTGAAGTACTTATCTTTTAATGATGTTTACTGTTTTTGCTACTGATATTTGATTTTATGTGCTCAAGAATTATTATATGTTTTATTTTACCTGGTCGCTTTTAGTTTTATATATTTGAGTTAGGTTTTATCGTTAATTATTATATTTATAAATGTCATTTTCATATGATTTTAAATTATCGAATAAC
Source organism: Hibiscus syriacus (assembly GCF_006381635.1). Taxonomy (NCBI): domain Eukaryota; kingdom Viridiplantae; phylum Streptophyta; class Magnoliopsida; order Malvales; family Malvaceae; genus Hibiscus; species Hibiscus syriacus. Next base: position 1,521,487 of record NW_024063194.1, read on the forward strand.
GTTGTTGGAAAAAGTTTTTAAGAGTCTTTAAGGTAATCCGCTAGACTTAGTCGAAATGCATAGGCTGGGTATAGGGGTTACATTTAAGTGGTATCAGAGCTTTTAGTTTTTATTAAAACCTCAGACTGTGGGTCCAAACTGAAAATACAGTTTTGAAATGTTTTATAAAACAAGTCATTATGGTCATGTCACAAAGTTTTTACGACTTTAATTATGTTTGGGACTCTTTGAGCCAATCTAACCGTAGGCTTTATCTTCTGTAGTCAACTCGAGAACCACCAAGATGAATGCTAGACGTGGTCATCGATATAACCGTGGATGAGGTCGAGCGATAAGATTTGCAGACCACGTAAATAAGATAAGTATAGATCCCCTACCTCCGATAGATGATCTTGCTCCTACGACACCGACGGATCTTCCTCCTGCCTCTGGTATTAGCTTGATTACTCTGATTAGAGGAGTGACCGTTCTACTAGAGTTGTATTAGATGAGAATCTTGGTAGATAGTTCCTAAATTGATTTAGGGAGCAGTCAGAGTTGCTGGCGTTGTATCTGAGGTTCCTATTTCTTAGACTTTGATTGTTAATGGAGTTAGGACTTTTAGTGACCTTACAGGTGGAGCCCCGACTGAGGCTGAGGATTAGCTCAGTGATACAGATCGACGCATGGATCAGCTAGGTTTAGATACGCATCGATGTTATTTAGGAGTAATTTATGCATTGGACGGGAATGCCCATACCTGGTGGGAGTATGTGGTCAGCAGTGTTTTGACCGATCGTTTGACCTAGGATTTCATCAGAGAGTACTTTAGGAGCTATTTTCTAGGAGAATGTTATCTAGCTTAGAGATGATAGCAGTTTCAGGACCAGATTCAGGGAGATATGACTGTTTCTGAGTACGAGATCGAGTTCTTAAAATTGCTAAAGTATGGATTCAGTCTAGTACCTACCGAGAGAGATATGTGCCAGAAGTTTGCTTAGGGACTTCGATTCGAGTTGCATCGTCAGGTAGTTAATCATCAGGATGAGGTATTCAATATTGTTGTTTAGAGAGCAAAATACGTGGAGGAAGTCGAGGCTTCTACACCTGATAGTGATAGGGTAGATCAAAATCGATATAGGAGGCCTTATGGTCAGTCTGCACCTTCCGCACACTCTGATTAAAGAACTCATGTTTCATCAGATGATTTATTTCTGGTTCGAGGCTTGCGTCTCCACCTAATATAGGACTTCGATTCGAGTTGCATCGTCAGGTAGTTACTCATCAGGATGAGGTATTCAATATTGTTGTTTAGAGAGCAAAATACGTGGAGGAAGTCGAGGCTTCTACACCTGATAGTGATAGGGTAGATCAAAATCGATATAGGAGGCCTTATGGTCAGTCTGCACCTTCCGCACACTCTGATTAAAGAACTCATATTGTTTCTCATCAGATGATTTATTCTGGTTCGAGGCTTGCGTCTCCTCCACCTAATATAGCTAGTTGAGAGGATTTTTCATATTTCACTCTAAAATCGAGTTACGAGTTTTGTGGAAATCGACATAGTGGAGAGTGTAGTAAGAATATGGGTACCTGTTTTCATTGTGGCTCTAGTAAGCACTTCTTGAGGAATTATCCATATCCAGCTCCTGTCGATCAGACACCTGCTCAGACTCCTATGCATTCTCAGGCCTCTGTTCAGACTCTAACTAGGAGTCATATTCAGGGTAGGACTTCCAGATATGTTTCTAGGGTTGACAATAGAGCCCAATCACAGAGTAGAGGACCATCTGCTTCTGAGGCTCGACAACCTACCCTTGTTTATGCTACCTGACGTTCCAGTGATCGAGTTGAGCCCGAGACTTTGATAGGTATATTTATTGTTATTCCTATTTCGTGCTATGAATTTCTAACAACGCCCTTTCTATACTCGAGTTTCATATCAAAAGACCCTCAGACTTTTAATTAAGGTATCAAGACCCTGTTTTCACTCCGATTCTATCAAGATCTTCTGTTATTGTTAATAGAGTAATTAACCTTGTCTTCTAAGTGATCAGGATGGAGTTTTATGCTTCAAGGGTGGTATTGTGTGCCTGATGATGCAGAGTTGAGATGGCCTATACTCAATGAGGCTCACAGTAGTCCATATACTATTCACCCCTGTGGAGATAAAATGTACCAAAATTTGAGAGAGATGTATCATTTGATTGGTATAAGTATGACATCTCTAATTTTGTGGCTAGGTGTTTGACTTGTCAGTAAGTTAAGGCAGAGCACCAGCATCCGTCGGGTTTATCATAACCTATCAAGATTCTCGAATAGAAATGAGATTGAGTATGGGTGATTATTGACACACTTACAAAGTAAGTTCACTTCATTCTCGTACGAGTAAATTATTCCGTGGATAAAATGGTTAAATTGTATATCTCAGAGATCGTTAAATTTCATGGTGTCCCATTATCTATTATTTTCGATCGAGATCCGAGATTTACTTCGAGATTATGGAAATCACTGCATGAGGCTCTTGGCATGAGATTGAATTTTAGTACAGCTTTCCAACCGCAGACTGATGTCAATCAGAGAGACTGATTCAAATTCTGGAGGATATATTGCAGGATTGATTTTCGTGGTAGCTGGGAGAACTTTTTGCCTTTGGCTGAGTTTATTTACAATAACATCAATTAGACCAGCATTCATATGGTACCGTACGAAGTACTGTATCAGCTTAAGTGTCGTACCCTGATTTGTTGGACTGAATTAAATGATAAACAGACTTTGGGACATAAGTTAGTGCACGGAACTGAGGACACACTCAGATTGATCCGTGACTGCTTGAAGGAGGCATTTGACAGGCATAAGTCTTATTCTGATCAGGAAAAATACATTGAGTTGAGGTTGGAGATAAAGTTTTTTTGAAGGTGTCTCCATGGAAGAAAGTGCTGAGATTTGGGCGCAAAGGTGAATTGAGTCCAAGATTTATTGGACCATATCATATCCTAAAGGAAGTAGTACGAGTTGCATATCAGTTAGAGCTTCCTCCCCAACTCAATTAAATTCATGATGTTTTTCACGTTTTTATGTTGAGACTCTACCATCCAGACTCGAGTCACATAATTCAGTTAGAGAATGTTTAGTTGAGGCCATATCTATCCTATAATGAGAAACCAATTTATATCTGGGATCGAGATGAGAGAGTACTGATGAATAAGTATATTCCGATTGTAAAGGTTCAATGGAGTAAACGCAGTCCTATAGAAGCCACCTGGGAAACAGAAGAATCGATAAAGACTCTGTTTCCACATCTGTTTACTACAAGGCAAATTTCGAGGACGAAATTTCTTTTAGAGGGGGAGAATTGTCATAACATGGAAAAATGAAAAAAAATGAAAATTTAATCAATTTGGTGAAATTTGAGAGCTAAATTAAATATTTACAGAACTTGTAAACTGTTTTAGAAATTAAAGAAAATTCAGGGACCTAGACTAAATTTGCCCATTTTGTGTCGGCAGAGAAAAACTAAATATGTTTAAAGTTAGTTTCTGGTTTCAAACCAGAAACAAAGCAAATTTCTAACCCCAAATTATCTCCCCCTCCGACTCTTCTTCCATGGCCAAAATCATCGCCGTCCGACCGTTCCAGCTCGCGCCACCACTCCAGTTTGGTTTGTCATTGACCAGTGAACAAAACCCCTCAAAACTCTCATCGTGAAACGCTGCCTAACGCCATAAATTTTGACGCAAAGTTTCAAAGTTTTTAAACTCCATCGTTGTGAAAATCGTAGATCCCTCCTCGATCCTTGCTTCGTTTTTGACACCTCCCTCACCATCGTGTTCCTAGCATCATTTCGAGTCCACCGGGGTCCTTCTTTTCTCCATTTTCATCGGAGTGTGAAGGGGTGAGAAATATCAAGTTTTCGACGTTTCGAAATTGAATTCTTCACTGTTCAAAGTTGTGAACCAATTTTGGTAAGTTCTTCAAAATCCCTTAAAATAGTTGCAGAAATTTTTGTGGAATTTTGCTGACCTCCTAAGCCTCCGCAAGCGGCCCACACGTCTCCCTTGCGCGTGGGGAAGGTTCATCGAGTGGCGGTCAGCGTGTAATGGGTTGTCTGACCTGACCTGTACCCAGACCCGACCCGTGTCCCGACCCATTGACTCGGTCCAACGTTGACTGACCGTTGACTTTGACCAAAAAGTCAAATTTTTTGAAAAGTTATATTTTATGTTTTTCGACGTACTGAGTCTGATTTCGAAGTCCGTTTTTCCAAATTCAAACCCGAAAGCCTTTGAATTGCCCATAAACTTGAAAATACATATTTATTTAAGTGTTGTAATTCATTTAATTTAATTAAAGGGTCAAGGACTAATTAACGTTATTATATGTTAAAGGTACTTGAGGATCTCCTGATCGTGCTCGACCCGGTTCCTCCCAATCCGCTCGTCTGCGAGGGACCGTAAATACCCGTATACTTCTGTAACCTTGCTAGTTATTCTGTTTAGAATATTATTTTGTATATAACCTATTCTGATATGGCTTAAGTTCTTGTTTAGTCGAAGAGCCTAGTGAAGCCGGTGCTCGATAGATCTTTCGAACTGATCCATTTATGTGAGGCGTGTTCCTTGTATGCAAAATAATTGTTTTAAATATCTATTTGAAATCACATGTACACGTGATTGTTTTCTCTAATTTGAAATATAATGGTTGAACTGATTTGACTACAGTATAATTTACCTGATTTGAAGCCTGATTTCTGATTTACTGAAATGTAAAGCATGATTTCTTGATATGATTTCTGGTTATTGTGTTACTGATCCAATTATCTGTATAAACTCTGATTTACTGCTAATACTGGTTACTATATGAAAAATGTTTTATTCGGGGCACTTTGGGATATGGTATTAAGACTCAGGTAGGTTCAGTAGCTATTCGTAATTCCTTGGATAGATTCAGCACCGACTGGTAATTCCTTGTAGACCTAAGGCGACCCTTGGGTAGGCTCTACGACCTTGAGATTTTTCTTAAGTAAGCCTCCGTGGCCCCGAGAATTTTCTTGGGTAGGCTCTTAGGCCTCGTGATACTCCCTTATGTTATGTAGTTCTGGGGAACTACATATGGCGTTCAGTTGGAGGACGATTTTGAGTTTTTAAACTAAAAACTCTACTGATGTTTTAATAATTGTGATCTGCACTGATTTTAAAAGCATTATTGTATGTTTTTATTTTTTCACTATTGGACACACTGAGCCTCTAGCTCCCTTTTCAAACTATTTTACCCCCTTCAGATACTCTTGGATAGGCACTCCGTATCAGACACTTGGAGGATTGACACATTTAGTACATATATTTTTATTGAAATGTTTTATTTTTTGGACTGTTTTTAATTATAGTGACATATGCCTTATTTTTGAAGTACTTATCTTTTTATGATGTTTACAGTTTTTGCTATTGATATTTGATTTACTGTGCTCCGAAATTATAACATGTTTTATTTTTCCTGGTCGCTTTTAGTTTTATATATATGAGTTGGGTTTTATCGTTAATTATTATACTTTTATAAATGTCATTTGTATATGATTTTAAATTATCAAATAACATTTTTGAAAAAAGTTTTAAGAATCTTTAAGGTAATCCACTAGACTTGGTCGAAACGTATATGCTGGGTCTAGAGGGTTTCAAATCCATTAACTATGATATTTTTTCTTCAAATTCCATAGCTCATACCAACCGAAATAATGAAATAATGGCACTAAAGTGTATAGAATTTAATAGAGAAAAAAATAGATTTCAACTCTAATTCGCAAATTCAACTTAAAAGGCTTAAAATTTGAAATTAAAACACACCTTAAGGTTCTAAATACCCCCACAGAATCAACAAATTTGGGAGAGAATTTTTAATTTGTTCCCATTTAATTCTAACCATTTGTCATATATAATAACCAAATGAATTTAATATTGATTTTAATATTGATTTTAACACCAAATGACTATTTTAACCTTAAAATCCAATGCTTAGAAATGTGCCACGTGTCAAAATCTACATTTATGGGCTATAATTAATCCAAGTAGATAGTAGTTACCTAACTTTGCTGTTGAAAAATCTCAAATTTACAATCTTGTCATTTTCATCCAACGACTTAGATTTAACATAGAAAATCAACTTAAATCCAATGGTCCATATTGAATGTTATCATTCTAAGGCATGTAAATGACATTATTACCCCTTCTTTATCTTCTAATAAAATATCCCAATTATTTGATTACATCCGATTATAAATTTTTTTAGCTGTAACACTTTGTAGCATTTCACATAAATTTAGTACAAAAATATAAGGTAAAAATTATAACTCTTTGGGATAAACTATTAATTTACGAGATAAAATACCTTTCTAAGAAAACTACCATTTTAGTCCCTAACATTTCCCAAATTTATTATTTTGTCACCAAACTTTCATTTTATTGATTTTGGTAACTAACCAAAATTTTGGGATATTACAATTATTTCCCCTTAAAAAATTCATCCTCAAACTTTTGTACATGCTTGATTCAAATAGATTGCCTTATTTCACGAATCTTTGATTCTAGAAGTTAGAATCTTTATCGGTTCCTTTTCGTAAATCAGATTCAATTGTATTTCAATTTCTTCTGGAGTGATGATGTGAGAAGAATCAAAACAATACCTTCTAATTATCAACACATGAAAAACATTTTGAAACTTATCCTTCTTCAGAGGTAAATCTAGTTTGTATTCTACAAGACCAACTCTTTTCACAATGTCATAAGAATCAAGAAATATCAGACTCAGTTTTGCCTCTTTGTCCAAAGTGTAGCACATATGATACTTTAAGGAATACTTTTTCATCGAGTTGATATTCAATACATCTCCTCTTTATAGCTAAATAAGACTTTTATCGATCAACAACACGTTAAATATTATCTGTAATAACTTTCACTTTATCTTTGACGTCTTTGATATTGTCACAACCAATAATATCACGATCCTTAAGCCCAAACCAATTTCAAGGAATTCGACACTTCCTTCCATATAGTGTTTCATAAGAAGCCATCTTAATACTGGATAATTATTGTAATAAGTGAACTCAATTAAAGGCTAATACATTCCCATGAACCCTTTGAAATCAATCATACATGCTCTAAGCATAACTTCAAAATTTTGAATGGTTAACTCAGGCTGTCCATCCATTTAAGGATAAAAAGCAGCAGTAAAATTAAACCGAGTTTCCAAAGCTTTATAAAAATACCTTTAAAATCTTGAAGTAATCCTCGGATCTCTATCACACATAATCGATACTATTAAAACATGAAATTGAATAAAGTGTGCTGACATAGTCAATTTGTCTACAATTCCCAAAATTAAATCCTTTTTTCTTGGTGTAAATGGTAAGCCCGATACAAAATCCATTGTAATTTTTTCCCAGTTCCACCGAGGAATAGAAATCAGTTGTAAGAATCATGAAGGCACCTGATTTTTTTCTTTGACCGGGTTGCAGGTCAAACTCTTAGAAACAAATTCAATCATAGCTTTGTTCATGCAAGCCCACGATTATGAACTCTTTTAAGTCTTGATGCATCTTATTTCTTCCCATATGCATAGTCAAAGGACTACAATGCGCCACTTTATGAAGCTCTCGCTTCAATTTATCATTATCTAGTATAAAACACTCTGTTGATAAAATAAGCACCCATCAATCTTAACTTCATAATCTTTAGTTTTCTATTTTCTAAACTAGTGCTACACTTGAAAACCCACTTTTCATCTTTTAACTGAAGATTTTTTATTTGATCTAACAATGTAGGTTTCAACTTGATTCAACAACCAATGCACCATCCTTTCGTATAGATAATTGCATATTAAAGGCTCTTAATGAGAGAATGACTTCCAAATTTGTGTGTCAGAAAAAATTAGCTTTCATTGAATGGTAATCGATAACAACATTATAATCTTTGAAAAGTATTTCTCTGCCTCAGATTAAGCTCCTTTTGAGTTAACAAATATTTCCAACTTTTATGATCAGCATAAATATAGCATCATTCACTATATCATTACTAACGCCATATTTTCAAGGCAACACACTTACTACCAACTCCATATATGAGTCGAATAATTTCTCTCATGAGTTTTAAGTTACCTTGAAACATATGCCACAAATTTTCCTTATTGCATTAATATATATTCTAAACCATTACGGAATGCATTACAACAAATTTTATAATCTTTTCACGATTCAAGTTGTAATAACACAAGAGTTTTATCAATATCTTCTTCAATATTTCGAAACTTTCTTGATACTTTTTCAGTCCAAACAAATGGTACATCATTCTTTTTCACAAATAATATTAGGGTTCGCCAAGATTATACACTTGTTCTTATGAACCTCGGTCTAACAATTATTGTAACTGTTCTTTTAACTAAATGAGTTCAATAGGATTCATTCTATACGAAACCATAGATATTGATGCATTACTAGGTAAAATTTCGATTCCAAATGTTACTTCTCTATTTGTTCGTAATATAAGTAATTCATTCAGAAACACATCTGGATACTAACAAAGAGTTGGAATACTTTCCAACTTTACCCTTTTGAGGCATGAATATCCATTACATAAGTTACATAAGCTTAACATCCTTGTATCATAAGTTATTAGTAGTTATTGTCGATATCACACTAGACAAATGATTTGACATCTAACCTACTACAAAAAAATTTTGAACCTCAAAGTTATTTCAAAATTAATCGCTTTAAGTGATAATTTACAATGGCATCTTAGGTAGATAACCAAATCATACTGAAAATTACTTCAAACTTTTCAAAAGATAATCACATCAAGCATACCAAAACACGATCCTTTGGATATTTAATAGGAATTACCTACCAACCCAATATACCCTCACACTAAATCTAAAAGAAATACAACTAATTTGAAATTGTAAGGAGAAACATCAGATCATACAAGCACCGTATCAGTATTCTTGACATCCTAGTGGCATGTATATATTTACTGACTCAAAACACACTCATTTTAGTTCGAGAACTGAATAAATTATGGCATTCAAACTAAGTCCATTTTCAAGAAGTAATGTAGCAGTTTATAACTATAAAGTGTAACCAATGTAACTGCCTAAAAAATTCTTATTACTTATTCCAAACTATGTGTGAGCAAAAGTTTTACCAAATACTTATAAAATATGTATGGAAACTAGAAAAATAAAATAAATTAGATGGATGACATTAATGATACTATATACTTACTTCTCGATAGATAAGATGGCATGCACTCCTTACTTCGATCTTTTACTCCTTGCCAAACATGAAAATTATCATACGCTAAGTATACACTTAGTAAGACATAATCAATATTACAAAGCAAAACATATCAATGATATAAAATGAAATTATGCCAAAGTCATTTCCAATTCAAATATACCTAAAATCATCAAATCATATATACAACATTTTATGCTAAATCACTTATAAATGGAAAGTTTAACTTTCTCACTTATCTATCATATTCTGTACTTTTCAAAATTTATTTATGTCATTGCCCAATGTGTATAAATGAAAATGCACAATATACGAGTCACATACGAGTATACACAATTTACACTTTTAGTACCACGTAGAACGGACAAAGATACTATCAACATATACATATCAGTGTACCAGAATATGAATACTATAGCACCATTAACACATATGTTCCATATAATGTCTTTTGAGAGTATGAAATCACCATCAAAACATTTGTGCTACGTACCAATATTCCACTTCATGGCATGCCAATTATACCAAAGAAACTCAATGTATATACAATGAGCATTTCCATTAATTGTCACTTGTTCTTCAGTTATCAAAGATAATGATATATTGAACATTTCATATAATAGCACAATGGGCAGTTCATACCCTAAATACTTCATTTTCACGTAACATGAATATATCATGAAAATATCATTAATCACTTACCTTTTTTACATGTAAATAACATATCCATCATATGATAAATATCATAATTATCATGCCAATATAATATATATGTCTCATTTCCAACATTTAAAATGACATATAACACAAAGTTAACATAAAATGCATGATTTATCACTTTTTCCTCTATTCTAGCAGCTTTTTCAGTAGAATTCTATACACTGGAATTATATTTCATTTGTTTCGGTAGAAATTATATTAGAATACAAAACTAACCTTATAAAAAACTCTTTCGAGTTCAACTTGTACAATTTATGGTAAATTTTCTAATCCAACATACAAAATCAGTGTTGAGCATAGAATCTGCTACCCTTTTTTCTAACCTATCATTGAATAAAAAATTCATATATTGTAGTATACAACTCAAAATTAGTCTTCGTTTTTAAACAAAACTTGATTGACACATAAATACAAGAGTATAGCAGCTACTTTCTCATCAATTTTTATATAATTTATGGTGATTTTCTGAATCTATTATCAAGATCATAAAGTCTAGTACAAGAGTATAGCAGCTACTTTCTCATCAATTTTTATATAATTTATGGTGATTTTCTGAATCTATTATCAAGATCATAAAGTCTAGGAAAATTTTATTATTTTGCATCTTTACTTATCCACTAATTGTTTTAGTCTTACAATACGAGTTTAATCTAAATGCATGAATCTCAAAGTCACATAATATTCAAGAGTCACTTATTACCATAGTAGCTCAATCATTGGCTCATTTCAAGCCAATGTTTACATTTAACATAAATACACCAAAATATTCACTCACCTCGATACTTAAACATCAACTAGAATGTAGTCATCTCAAAAGCTTTATAAGAGCTTTCTTCATTTGCTTTATTATTCACTTCATCCTAATTGAACTTGGATGGTTCACACGCATCAATTACAAAACAACTAAAATCAAATGCATATGTTAGAATCCATTCCAACCATGCGTACAAATATAAATAACTTTCTAAAGCTTGTACAACATTTAATCCTCCCTGATAAACATAAAAAAGCTTGAATAATTTTTCCTAATTTTCTTCTTCATGGCCTAACCTTGTATATCAACTTATCCATGAAATTTATCTTTATTCAAGCATGGAAAATCTATATAAACAATTAATCCTTCAAAATAACGCCTTAAATCAATTTAATCCATAAACCCTAATATTTCATAATTTAAATTCCATAGTTGATACAAACCAAAACCATGAAATAATGGTAGCAAAGTGTAGAGAATTTAATAGAGAACAAAACTAGATTTCACGTCTAATCCTTAAATCCAACTTAAAAGCTTATTAAAACTTACCTTAAGGTTCTAAATACCCCACAACAACAATAACTTTCGGAGAGAATCCTTAATTTTTTTTCTTTTTGTGCTAGCCATTTTTCATATATAATAATAGAATGAATATAAAATTCATTTTAATATTGAATGACCATTTTACCCTTAAAATCCAATGTTAAAAAATGTGTCACATTTCCAAATCTTCATCCAAGGGCTATAATTAATCCAAACAGTAAGTAGTTACTAACTTTGCCTTTGAAAAATCCCAAAATTACAATCTTGCTATTTTTATCCAATGACATCGATTTAACATGGAAAGTTAACATAAATCCAATGGTTCTTATGAAATATTATAATTTTAATGCATGTAAATGACATTATTACCCTTGCCTTATCATCTAATAAAATATCCCAAATATTTGATTATATTCAATTATCCGGAATTTTTCTTGAAATGTAATGTTTTGTAGCATTTAACAAAAATTTCGCACAAAAATTTCGGGTAAAAAATCCAACACTCTTGGGGATAAACTATTCATTAATGGGATAAAATATGTTTTCTAAAAATTACCATTTTTGTCCTTAAATATTTCCTAAATATATACTTTGGTCATCAAACTTTCAATTTATTCATTTTGGTAACTAACCAATATTTTAGGGTATTACCAAAATCTATTATAACTCTTTACCATTTCCACTAAGGAATGGAAATTGGTTGCAAGAGTCTTCAAGACATGTGATGTTTTGCTTTAACTTGTTGACATCTTAAACATTTAGAAACAAACTCATTTATGAATCTCTTCATTCTTGGAAACCACTATTGACTCTTTAGAACTTGGTACGTCTTGTTCCCTCCTAGATGCATTGTCAATGTTCTACAATGTTCATTTGTAAGAAGCTCTCTCTTTAATTCCTCATCATTCGATATATAAATTATTCCTTGATAAAATAAACATCTATCAAACTTAACTTCTAGGTCTTTAGTATCTCCTATTCAATTTGACTTATCCTTGTAAAACTTTTTCATCATTCTTTTGAATATCTTTAATTGGATCAAACAGAGTAGGCTTCTAATTCAATTCTATAATTAGTGTATCATCCTCTTTTATTGACAGTGGCGCATTCAAGGCTCTTAAAGCATATAATGTCTTTCGACTTAGTGTATTAGCTACCAGATTATCCTTTCCTAAGTGGTAATCAATAACAACATCATAATCTTTGAGAAGTTCTATCCACATTCTCTGCCTTAGATTCCTCTCTTTTTGAGTCAATAGATATTTTAAACTCTTAAAATTAGTGTAAATATGTCATCACTCACCATACAAATAATGACGTCGTATATTCAAAGCAAATACTACTACTTCCAACTATAGATCATGATTTAGGTAATTCTTTTCATGCATTTTGAGTACGTTGAAGCATATGCCATAACTTTTCCTTCTTAGATTAGTACACATCCCAAGCCATTATGGGACGTATCACTCTAGACTACATAATCTATTCCTGTACTAGTACTAGAACATAGACTTCTATCAATATTTTCTTTTGTGCCTCAAACATTTCTTGGCACTTATCAATCTAAACAAATGGAACATATTTTGTTAATAATTTAGTAAGTAGAGAGGCAATCATCAAGATATTTTTTACGAAACTCTGCTAATAACTAACTAGTCCTAAGAAACTTCTTATCTCATAAACATTCTTCAGAGTTTTCCATTCAACAATAGCTTGTGCTTTCTTGGGATATACTGTAATCCCCTCTGTAGAAACCATAAGGCCAAGAAAAACAAATTCAGAAAACCAAAACTCACACTTTGACAACTTTGTATATAGCTTTATCTCGAAGATTCTAAAAAATAATGCGAAGATGTGCATATTGTGTCACGAAGCTATGATTATAGCTCTGAGTTTGTACTATTTTATTTTTCAATTATGTGTCATAAAGCTCAAATTTATAAAAGTGTTTTTATAATTACCATGTGTATCTATTTTGATACCATATTTTATGTTTCGAAAAGAAAATGAACGGGCTTAGAAAACAAGGGGTTGCCTTGACAACCTAGTGTAACATCTAGGCTCATTAAAGTTTAGGGTTTTATACCCTCGTAGTATGGCCTAGAGGATTAGTTGCTACTATGTCACTTGAGATTGGTTTTAATGAAATTCCTCTATCTTAGAATAACTTAGTGCTTATATATAAATGATTAGAACCATGATCAATCAACATAAAAACATGTTTATTGAATCAAATGTACCTGCCATGATCCCTAGATCATCGTGATATTCATCAATTTGAATGTTGTACACCTTTGCTGGAGCTCAAAACTCACGCTAAAAAGTAGTTTATGATGTTTCCTTTGATTTGGCTCTACCTCGGCCTCTTTGTGGCACAATAATGGATCTCTCAGTTTTTATTGGCCTTTCCCCTCAAATCATTGGACAATCTTGAATGGAATTACCAGTATGTCCACATTGGGAATAAGCTCCCATGACAGCTCGAAACACCATTGGGTGATTTTTATAGTAAACCTCACATGTCGAAGTTGAATTTGAGATGATCTACCTGCACTAACAATAATTGTCTGAGATTGTTTAGATTTCCTAGTATTCACTCCTTTACAGGAAGACACAACAAATTCTGATTTGTTTTGATAATGAGAACCTCTACCTCACTTAAATTGATATGAGGTTGCATATGATCCAGATCTTTTGGATGATTGCATCTTTTGCTCTGTTATTATTTTAGACTACACTGACTCTATTTCTTTTGTTCTATTTAAGGGCTTTTTGAAAAGAATGCTAATTCAAAGCCAATAGAATTTTCTTCGGTATTCCCTCGATAAACCATTCACAATTAGTCTTCTCATTCAAAATCAGCTATACTACAAAGCGGTTCAACTTGTTGAATTCCCATTTGTACTCATACATAGTTTGAATACCTTGCTTTAGATCGAGGAACTCTTGTTTAATTTCTCATATGAATTGATCTTCAATAAACTTGTTCCAATTTACATTCTTATGAGGAACATGCATAACGACATTAGTCCATCATACTCGAGTATATCCTCTGAGTGACAACATAACTCAATCCAATTTCTCAACGTCGCTACAATGAAATCTATCCAACATAATCTTAACATCGTTAAGCCAGAGGTCAACAATGACTATACCCTTATCAAAATCTCCATTCAATTAAAGAGCTCCTAAACATTTTAATTATTTTTCTATCGATACTCAAGGAGTTGGAGCAACAAGTGACTGAATCTCGTAAGAATTGCATCTAAAGTGTGAAAAATGTTCATTTATCTTGCACTAGCACTCCCTGTTGTGTTTTCATACCACCATGGTCAGACTGAATAGGAGGATTGATATTGACCTTGTTACTTCCACTATAAGTCTCTTCCTAGACGTCCTACTTGGATGCTCGACGAGAACCTTCAGTCTTATACATCTAATACATACGCAACACCAACCAACGTTAGTAAAGAGTAACATCATATCAATAATTATGACATCCTAGTGGTATATATACATTTCCCAATTCAAAATATATTCAGTTTAAGCCTAGAATTGACTAAAATTGTAGCTCTAATACCAATAAATGTAACACCCCCTTGATGTATCCATCACGGAATACAATTCCAAAACGTCACATGAACTTTATAAAATATTTCTTATAAAAGGTCAATAAAATTTTTGTTACTTTAAAATCATTCATTCCAAAATAATAAACCTTAAACACTTTAATCATGTATAACCAAAACCAATTTTTCTAATATTCAAATCTAATCCATTTTCAAGAAGTAACCTACTTGTTTATAACTATATCATATAAGAAACAAAATTACTTAAAACTGCTTAAACTAAAATTCATCTTAATATCAGTTTAAACTAGTTTTACCAAAATATTAACTTGCAATATATTTTTATAACTATTATAACTATGCACTATTCTTTAAACCCAAAATATAAACTATTACAAATCCGTTTAAACATAATCATACTAAAACATCATTAACACATATATACATGTAAACTAGAAAAATAGAATACATCAATAAGATGTCATTAATGATAATGGAGATGTGGTCCTCGCTGGTAGATGCCAAAAATACTTCCTACTCCACTTTATATCTTTTACCTACGAGTGAAATTCATCACACACTAAGTATACAGTTAGTGATGCATTTTCCACTAATTAAAGTAAAGCATATTAATATATAAAGAATACCACATAAATATCATATAATAATATTTCATAATATAAACTCACATATATCGAAGTCACTTCCATATAAGAATAACATGAAAATCAATAGTTTGGATATAAAACATTTAATGTCAAATTAATGTAATGAAAGATTTACTTTCAATCAAATCAGTCAAACATCAACTTTTCAACTTCATTTAAGTCACAACTCAATGTAAATAAAGGAGAATGTAAGGTATGTGAGTCAAATGAGTATGCACAAATTGCACTTTTAGTTCTAGACAGGTGTACATATACCATAAACACATAACGATGTACCAATAATAAAAACACCATAGTGCCAAAATCACACCATATTTTTGCATTGCATTCTCAATAGCACAAAAGTACCAAAGACTCTCAATGTACATACAATAAGCATTTCATCGAGAGTACATATCATTCATTTATCAAAGATATCCATAGATATAGATATATCAAAATATCATATATTAGTGCATTGGGTAGTTCATACCTGAAATCATTCAAATTCAATTTAACAAAATATTATGAAAATGTCATAATATAATTCAAATCAATTTTCTTTGCAAAACAATTAAGGTTGGCTCATCGCAAGCCTTCCTTATATCATGTATATAATAATGCACATCATAAGAAAGAATTTTCTAAAATTCTTTTGATGGTTATTTGATACTAAATTCATTCCATGTGATCCAATTCATCCTTAAACACTTCAAAAGTCCAATAACACTTTATATATAACCTTAAATCTCTCAATATCCATATCAAAGGATAATTCACATAACAAATTCCAAATTTCACAATTTATCATCAAAATTAATCCTTTCAAAATTCAACCCAATATTTCTATAATTGTAAAAAATCCTCCCTTGACATTTAACCTTAGATTCGATCTTCCATCAACTCATTTAAGCATTCTAAGTCGATTTCTATTCAATTTCCTCATCAAACATATCATTTCTACATATGCCAAATTAGTTCCTTACCCTTTTCATACTTTCAATTTGATCCAAACAACATTCAAAATCTTGTATAATCATCAATTCATCATGTTAAACCCTTAAACAATATTGAATAATTTTTCCCTATTTTATTCACCATGGACGAATATGATGTAGCACCTTAGACATGATCTCAAACTTGATTCAAGCGTTAATTATTCTTTCAAACAACATTTCTAATCATTATAAATTATTCTAATATCAAAAACAAAATCAAAATAACAAGTTCTTGAGAACCCTAAATGTTTGAATTCTTTATAAACAATTTCTAATGTTTTTCATCGTCTTTCAAGCATGGACATGATTCAACAACATTTACTACATCATAATCAATCCTTAAAACATCAAATCCTAACATCTCGTTCATCCACGCTAATCAATAACATAGCGTTTTAAGCATGAAAACATGAAGTAATCGTAGCAAAAGAAGGATAATTTCTTGTAGGTCAAATTTTTATTTTATGCTTTCATCAAAATTCCTAACCAAATCGCTTATTGAAAAGATAAGAAAAGATGTGAAAAATCTTTAAAATTATAATCTTTTAATTTAGGCCATTTGTCATCTTTTATGTAAAAATGAATTAGAAATTCATTTTATTGCAAAATGATCAGTTTACCCTTAAAATCCTATGATCATCATCATGCCACATGATAAAATATTCATCCAAAGAATATAATTAATCCAAAAAGTTAGTAATTCCAAACTTTCCCTTGAAAATTTCAAAAATTACAATCTTGTCATTTTTCATCTATAAATCGACTTAAATCCAACGGTCCATATTAAATATTAGCATTTTAAGTTATGGAAATTAAATTATTAGCCTTTTCTTAAAATCTACCAAAATATCTCAAATATTCAATTCTATCGAATTATTCGAATCTTTACCGAACTTTAACGTTTTATAGCCTTTAACACAAATTCCATATGGAAAATATGGGTAACATGAAAACATCATTATAGGGGGTCAACTATTCATTTACAAGACTAGAATACATATTTTCAAAAAAATTACCATTTAGTCCCTAAACTTCTTCCAAGTTTGTACTTTGGTCACCAAACTTTTAATTTATTCATTTTGGTCACTAAGAAAGTTTTTGGAGTATTAGAGGTTCATTTTAGTACCTAAACTTCTAATATTTTCAAAATAATACCTTAATTGTAGTTTTTGTTTCATTTAAATGCTCCACCGTTAGAAACATTAGTTTTGTTTCATTTTAGTATCCCATTCAAAATTTAACGTTATGTTTTGAAAAAAAATAAGTTTAGGTACTAAAACAGAGGAAATTGATATTTTTAGGTACTAAATGTGGTAAGCGTTTAACGATGGGTACTAAAATGAAATAAAAACTAAACCCTACGTATTATTTTGAAAATTTTGAAAGTTTAGGTACTAAAATGGACCGAAACTGATAACTTACATACTAAATGAGTAGTTTATCCTATATTATTTTAGCTCATATCATAGTAGTTTGAAACAATCCCCTTGTTAGTTCCTTATGGCTTGAAAATATAATAATAATAAACGATAAACACAATGTTAAGTTATAGTTAAGAAATAGATTACAGAAAATCACTTAATTTAAGTAATGATATTCATTTAAATTGAATATAGAGAACAATAATTTAATAATTTAAAGTATTATTAATAATTTTAAATCTTTATCTAATGATATTCAATTTGACTAATTAAATTAATAAATTATAATCTAATTTTATTAAATTAAAATTTATTAATAAAAATTAACTAAAATTTTACAAAAATTTTAGGACATAAAAATGTCATAATTTTAAGATGATTAATTTGCGAAGACCTACCACTTGAATAAGTTCAGTAGAAGCGATAATTGGGTTGTGCGACAAAAGAGATTTGTATCAATCAGATTGTGCGATAGCCGATCCACTTTAAATTATTTGTATTTTAATCGAGTTTCAAGTCGTAAATAGGGATGTAACAAACTTATCCTATCTATAAAATTGACTGAAAATGATTTGAGTCAAAACTGTTTATAATTCAACGAAGTGGTGATCCAAAATCGATTAGTGTCCAAAGGTGTAACCCCCCACACTGATACGGATGACCGGATATGATCTGAGGTGTCACATTAGGGCCACCGGAGCGACCCACTGTAAAAATAGCGAAAATTTTAAAACTTTTATTAAAACATGTAACTTATAAAATAATTTCTCAGTATGCAGAAATAAAATAGATTTTCATACTAATATATAAAACAAAATACAATTACATACCCCCTAATCACATGTACCATACTCTGCAAGCAACGCTAGAAGAACTCTCATACTGATGACGATAGTTGTACTGGTACAATTCTTTTAACCTGCAATGGTGAGTAATAGAGTGAGTTTCGGAAAGCTCAGTAATACAGAACTACCAGGTGATGCTGAAGAAAGTCCAGATACAGATAAACATAAATTTTCTTATTGGTTCCGAACATCTATGAATTTTCATGCAGATCAGAGATTCTACTGGTTTTTTAGATAGTAACGGATAATGAGTTTTCAGTTAAGATGGAAATATTTCAGATGTCTAGGCTCAGGAGATCAGAATATGTAATCTAGTGTGTTCCCATAAAACCAGTGAAGAGATACAAATATTTTCTTTTTAAACAGTAGTAGTTTAAGAATATATTTTTTATTCAAAAACCATATTAATCCCTCCAACCAAACTCTCCATAATGTGTAGGTTCCCCAGAACCATACACCCACCTACACACCAAGTAAGGACTTACCCCGAGCACAAAGTAGAGGAGCCTGCAATAACGATAACTTCCTCCAACAACACACTTCCATAAAAGGTTTATCAAAAATCATATTATTCCCTCCAACCAACACTCCATAATGTGTAGGTTCCACAGAACCTTACACCCACCTGCACACCTACTAAATTCCATGATTCCATAAATCAGGAACAATTCATATTTTCTAGTGAAAACAGGAAACCAGATAACACATTTCAGGTAACCATAATTCATAAACCAATAAATTCCATTATTCCATAAATCATGTACAATTCATACTTTTCGACGAGAATCGTAATCGGAGATCAGATACCATGTGCCATGGTTCATAAACCAATAAATCAATACTTTCATTAAATTCATTTGAAACATATAAAACCGTCATGTAGTACATGTGGAACTTACTAGAGGATCAGAATATTTATTAGATATTATTCAGAGATACTGGATAATCTTATTGTGCAGAGAAACAAGGATCTTTAGTTTACCGATAGAATGTCAGAATTTAGAATCACTAGAGGAATAGTTCAATAACTAACGGAACAGAATATAACTTGAGCTGATAAGGAAGAAACGAAGATTCAGAACATTTACGATTTGTGTCCATCTATCGGAATATCGAACAACTCGAGCTGAACAGCTCCCATAACTGATACGCATCTACTGTTCAATCCATTACCCTTCCAGGGTATTTATTCTTTAATACCGAAAATTCTTGTCCAGAGATCATCTTCGAAATCATCGCTGAATAGATCTTTCAATGTCTTTATTTCATTTTCACGATTTCACAATATCATGAAATGCTAGCGTGTTTGATTTGTAGTTCATGACCCATAAGAACATTACATCATGTCTGTTCATTAACGTTTCCAGACTCATCCAAATCACTTACTTGATCCTTAGTCCTTGAGGTTACTTAGTTCATTTAGCATTCAAGTTCGTTCTAGTTACTTCAGGATTTTCCAGAGTAATTCAAATGTTACTGAATTTCAGATACATGTTGTACTTCCGTTCCGTTCAATTTGGTCTTCGTGGTTGATTTGTCGAACAAACGTCCAATTCTTAGTACTGAATGTGATCTAGGGTTGAGCTGAGCTGAATACTTCCAAAATTTATCATCAAACCAAACTTGAGAAGACAAACACGTATTCCAGTAATATCTATGCCATTCAGGTATTGACATCGCTTAAGGGTTGATCTACTCACTCAAATTGTGTTCCATTACTTTTAAAGGTAGTCCAATACCTATGCTTATTTGGATTCCTTAATTAATCCAAGACATTTACTTAGTTTAGGCCAAAAGGTTATTTTGGTAATTTTGGTGTTCAGTTTTATTTCATTAATTTCAGAGCTCGAGGATATCTAATCATTCCTGAGCTTGGTGGTATTCTTAGGTCATTTCTATTACAGTGGTATTCTGGTCATTCTACAGATTTGATGTATTTCAATCATTTCCTTCCATCCTGTCTTATTATTTAATTCCAATTTATCATCTATTTTAGTCCCTTCGAACAATTCGGATAAAAGAGCACCCCGATAAATTGTTCTACAGGTATTAACTCGTAACTCGGATGTTTTCGGGTCAAGTGCCTTCTCAGATTTTTACCAACGGAATATCAAGAATTTTTAGCACTAAGTTAGGATCTTAACAATCAAATTCGTACTTAATCAAGTTAAGTACAAATCCTCAAAGTACTTTCTCAATCAGGGTCAACTCGGACTATTTTACCTCTCAAGGGCATTTTCATAATTTCTTAACCAGATAATTTCGATATAAGGTCTTAACGAAAATAATATAATGTATAGATCCTATGATTAATTACTTTCTTGATCACTCTCTGATCTTGAAATGATTCCCTTAACAGACTTCTAGTATCCTTCAGAAACCCTAATAGGATTAAAAATCGGTTATCCATAATGACCAAGTAAAACTAACAATTCTTATGCACATCAATATTTTTATCAGATCAATATGTCTGTAAAACCCTCTTATTCAACTTCTATATTCAAATCTTGTCTTTTTATAACATAAGGGTATTTTTGTAATTTTACCCTACCGGAGTATTCTCATAATTTTTCATCCAAGTACGTTTAACATTTAACCTTTGATGAAATAAAATATAAGTTACAGATTTAGGTTGATTTCTTTATCACTAAGCACGTAACTTGTAATTTAATTCTATCAATCCCTCAATTTCTTATAAAAGTTCTCTGAACCAAAATCAGTTACAAAATTTCTACTGTATTCAGATTGAGTATAGAAATTCATTAACTACCCAAATGAGACCAACATTATCTTATTCATGCATTTACCAATATTCATATGTTCCATAAAGCATAAAGAGGTAGTAAAGTATTACCTCAAATTCTGTGCAATACTGATCGACCATTAAATTCCATTTGAACATCCTCGATCTTGAAATCATCTTCCAATATTTCCTCGGATCCATATCAACAGAAATTACATCAAAAACGAAGCTTAATTATGAAAAACGGATCGAATCATATGATAAATCAATGAAAAATAGCTTACCGGGTTCGAATTTGGCGAAACGGACTTCAGTTTCGGATTCATAATGTCGAAAGCATAAAATATGACTTTTCGAAAATTTGGAATTTTTGGTCAAAATCAAAGTCAACGGGTTTGACTGGAAATTTCGAGGCCTTCGGGTTCTAATTTCGAAAAACGGACTGCGGAATCAGATTTGGAACGTCGAGAAACGTCAGGATAGGTATATTCGGTCGAAGTCAAAGGTCGTTTAATGCCAGGTCAAAGTTTTGGCCAACTGTGGTAAACACCGGCCAACGGTCAACGGTCGACCATTTTACACAAATATCACCCTAACATAATACCAAATTCGCCATATTCTACAAATATTTACTAAACTAACACCCGAGTTTTATACAAATAGCACCCAAACAGAAATTAATTAAAAAATTATCACCCAGACGATGCCCACTCTCAGGGGGTGGCACGTGCGGTGCGTCAACAGTGCTACGGTGTCAATAAATTCCCATAAAAATTCCTAAAAATTATTTTAAGCGAATTTGAGGCACTTACAAAGCCCGATTCACAATTTTGAATGACAGAGAGCTCGATTCCGAAACGTCGGAAACTTTAACGGTCTCACCCCTCCACACGCCGATGACGACGGAGAAATGGAGAACACCAGTGGACTCGGAATGATGCAAAGAACACGATGGTGCATGAGGTGTCGTAAACGAATGACCGGATCGTCGTGAATCGACGAAAAACCAACTGAAATCGAGTTATTACCGACGATACTTCCGAATGAAATTAACGACGAATGACGACGAAAGGTTTGAGGGTTTTTGTTCCTCGGTCGACAACGAACACGATGGTGGTCTCGGTTCATCAATCGGAGGTCGGACGACGAGTAGATCGGAGTTGAAAGTTGTTGACCGAGAGAGGAAATATGAACATTTTTCTGCAGAAATACTCGGGAAAATGGGGGGTTATATTATCTCCTAAAGAAAATGGTCAAATCATGAGTTTAGTCATTGAATTTCCTGTATTTCTTAAAACAGTATGCCAACTTTGAAATCTTATAATTTAATCCTCAATTTTCTTCCAAATTACCAATTAAATCCAATACTTTAAAATTTCTAAAATTTAGCCCCTAAATTGGGGGGTTACAATTCTCCCCTCCTTAAGAGAATTTCATCCTCGAAATTCATTCATGTCACAGAAATGCAGAAATTAAACTTCCATCTGTTCTTTCATATCTTTCATGTAGCTCCTATAGAAATACAAATCCTTTACTAATCCTTAATTAATCATATATTCTTATCAAAACTTTTCCTCATTTCAATAATAGAATCCGAACAAAAATTTCCTTGAAGAATCAATTCAGTCTTGGTCATGAGAATAGGCTCATAAAGCAGTCGCATATCCTAATTTCATTTCCGGAGTCGAGTCATAATTTTGTTTACCCAGAGATAAATAACTCTCACATGGCTCGTAAGGTACTTCACAACATTTAGACAGATGTTACTGGTATTCCTTTTTGTACAAGTATAGCGTTAACGGATAGAAACTTTGGTTTACTCGTTACAGATAGGGACTCAGCCCTGGAGTTCCGGCTCAGAGAGGTATGATTACAGTCTAGGGGCATGTACTGATCAGACATATTTTGACATTCGACCGGTCAGTCTATCTTGAAAAAGTTTGACTCAAATCATAGCTCTGATACCACTAAATGTAACCCCTAGACCGATACGGATAACCCGATCCGATCTGAGGTGTCACATTAGGGCCACCAGAGTGACCCACTATAAAAATAGAGACAATTTTAAAACTTTTATTAAAACTTGTAACTTATAAAACAATTTCCCAGTATGCAGAAATAAAACAAATTTTCAAACTAATATATAAAACAAAATACAATTACATGTCCCCTAATCACATGTACCATACTCTGCAAGCAACGCCAGAAGAACTCCCATACTGATGACGATAGTTGTACTGGTACAATTCTTTTAACCTGCAATGGTGAGTAATAGAGTGAGCTTCGGGAAAGCTCAGTAATACAGAACTACCAGGTGATGCTGAAGAACGTGCAGATACAGATAAACATAAATTTTCTTATTTGTTCCGAACATCTATGAATTTTCATGCAGATCGGAGATTCTACTGATTTTTCAGATAGTAACGGATAATGAGTTTTCAGTTCAGATGGAAATATTTCAGATGTCTAGGTTCAGAAGATCAGAATAGGTTATCTAGTGTGTTCCCATAAACCCAGTGAAGAGATACAAATCTTTTCTTTTTAAACAGTAGTAGTTTTAAAACATATTTTTATTCAAAAACCATATTAATCCCTCCAACCAAACTCTCCATAATGTGTAGGTTCCCCAGAACCATACATCCACCTACACACCAAGTAAGGACTTACTCCGACCACAAAGCAGATGAGCCTACAGTAACGATAACTTTCTCCAACAACACCCTCCCATAAAAGGTTTATCAAAAATTATATTATTCCCTCCAACCAACACTCCATAATGTGTAGGTTTCACAGAACCTTACACCCACCTGCACACCTACTAAATTCCATGATTCCATAAATCAGGAACAATTCATATTTTCCAGTGAAAACAAGAAACCAGATAACACATTTCAGGTAACCATAATTCATAAACCAGTAAATTCCATTATTTCATAAATCATGTACAATTCATACTTTTCGACGAAAACCGTAATCATAGAGAAGATACCATGTTGCCATGGTTCATAAACCAATAAACCAATTCTTTCATTAAATTCATTTGAACATATAAAATTGTCATGTAGTACATGTGGAACACACTAGAGGATCAGAATATTTATCAGATATTCTTCAGATATACTGGGTAATCTTATTGTGCAGAGAAACAAGGATCTTCATTTTACCGATAGAATGTCAGAATTTAGAATCACTAGAGGAATAGTTCAATAACTAACGGAATCATCAGTTATTTAGAATATAACTTGAGCTGATAAGGAAGAAATGAAGATTCAGAACATTTACGATTTGTGTCCATCTATAGGATTATCGAACAACTCGAGCTGAATCATCGCTGAATAAATCTTTCAATGTCTTTATTTTATTTTCACGCTTTCACAATATCATGAAATGCTGATTTGTTTGATTTCTAGTTCATGACCCATAAGAACAATACATCTTGTCTGTTCATTAACGTTCCCAGACTCATCTAAATTACTTACTTAGTTCATTTAGCATTCAAGTTCATTCCAGTTACTTCGGGATTTTCCAGAGTAATTAAAATGTTACTGAATTTTATATACATGTTGTACTTTCATTCCATTCAATTTGGTCTTCGTGGTTGATTTGTCGAACAAACGTCCAATTCTTAGTACTGAATGCAATCTAGAGTTGAGCTAAATACTTCCAAAATTTATCATCGAGCCAAACTTGAGAAGACAAACACGTATTCCAGTAATATCTATGCCATTCAAGTATTGACATTTACTTTTAAAGATATACCAATACCTATGGTTATTTGGATTCCTTAATTAATCTAAGACATTTACTTAGTTTAGGCCAAAAGGTTATTTTGGTAATTTTGGTGTTCAGTTTTATTTCATTCATTTCAGAGCTCGAGGATATCCAATCATTCCTGAGCTTGGTGGTATTCTTGGGTCATTTCTATTACAGTGGTATTCTGGTCATTCTACAGATCTGATGTATTTCAATCATTTCCTTCCATCCTGTCTTATTATTTAATTCCAATTTATCATATATTTTAGTCCCTTCGAATAATTCGGATAAAAGAGCACCCCGATAAATTGTTCTACAGGTATTAACTCGTAACTCGGATGTTTTCGGGTCAAGTGCCTTCTCAGATTTTTACCAACGGAATATCAAGAATTTTCTGCACTAAGTTAGGATCTTAACAATCAAATTCGTACTTAATCAAGTTAAGTGTAAATCCTCAAATTACTTTCTCAAACAGGGTCAACTCGGACTATTTTACCTCTCAAGGGCATTTTCGTAATTTCTTCACCAGATAATTTCGATATAAGGTCTTAACGAAAATAATATAATTTATAGATCCTATGATTAATTGCTTTCTTGATCACTCTCTTATCTTGAAATGATTCCCTTAACAAACTTCTAGTATCCTTCACAAACGCTCATAGGATTAAAAATCGGTTATCCATAATGTCCAATTAAAACTAACAATTCTTATGCACATCAATATTTTTATCAGAATAATATGTCTGTAAAACCCACTTATTCAACTTCCATATTCAAATCTTGTCTTTTTATAACATAAGGGTATTTTTGTAATTTTACCATACAGGAGTATTCTTATAATTTTTCATCCAAGTACCTTTAACATTTAACCTTTGATAAAATAAATTATAAGTAACAGATCCAGGTTGATTTCTTTATCACTAAGCACATAACTTGTAATTTAATTCTATCAATCGCTCAATTTCTTATAAAAGTTCTCTAAACCATAATCAGTTACAAAATTTCTACTATATTCGGATTGAGTAAAGAAATTCATTAACTACCCAAATGAGACCAACATTATCTTATTCATGCATTTACCAATATTCACATTTTCCATAAAGCATAAAGAGGTAGTAAAGTATTACCTCAATTTTTGTACAATACTGATCGACCATTAAATTCCATTCGAACGTCCTCGATCTTGAAATCATCTTCCAATATTTCCTCGGATCCATATCAACAGAAATTACTTCAAAAACGGAGCTTAATTCTAAAAAACAGATGGAATCGGATGATAAATCAGTGAAAAACAGCTTACCGGGTTCGAATTTGGCGAAATGGACTTCGGATTCGGATTCAACACGTCGTAAGCATAAAATATGACTTTTCAAAAATTTGGGAGAAATGTCAGGATAGGTATATTCGGTCGAAGTCAAAGACGGTCAAAGTTTTGGTCAACTGTGGTCAATGTCGGTCAACGGTCAACAGTCGACCATTTTACACAAATATCACCCTAACAGAAATTAATTACCGAATTAGCCACATTCTGCAAATAGTTACTAAACTAATTTTACACAAATAGCACCCAAACAGAAATTAATTACAAAAGTATCACCCAGACGATGCCCACTCTCGGGGGGTGGCGCGTGAACAGTGCTACGGTGTCGATAAATTCCCAAAAAAAATCCTAAAATTTATTTTAAGCGATTTTGAGACACTTACAAAGCCCGGTTCACAATTTTGAACGGCGGAGAGCTCGATTCTGAAACGTCAAAAACTTTGACGGTCTCACCCCTCCATGCTCTGGTGACGACGGAGAAATAGAGAACACCGGTGGACTCGGAACGATGCAAGGAACACAATGGTGCAGGAGGTGTCATAAACGGATGACCGGATCGTCGTGAATCGACGAAAAACCAACTGAAATTCAGTTATTATTGATGATACTTATGACTGAAATTAACGACGAATGGCGACGATTCACGATGAAAGGTTTGAGGGGTTTTGTTCCTCGGTCGACAACTAACATGATGGTGGTCTCGGTTCGTCAATCGGAGGTCGGACGGTGAGTAGATCGGAGTTGAAAGTTGTTGACCGAGAGAGGAAATATGAACATTTTTCTGCAGAAATACATGGGAAATGAGGGGTTATATTATCTCCTAAAGAAAAATGGTCAAATCATGAGTTTAGTCATTGAATTTCCTGTATTTCTTAAAATGGTATGACAACTTTGAAATCTTAAAATTTAATCCTTAATTTTCTTCCAAATTACCAATCAAATCCAATACTTTAAAATTTCTAAAATTTATCCCCTAAATTGGGGTGTTACAAAAGGTGTTAACTTGAACCCGAGTTGGACATGAAAATTGTTGATAAGAACTCAACCTGCACCTGACCTGAGAAAGACCGGAACCTGTATAGAACTTATAATATGATAACCAAACCCGATTTACATCCTTCTGATATGAACCCGAACCTGAGATTAACCTGGTAAATAACTGGTCTTAGCCGACCTATTATCAACATCACCGTAATTGATTGAACTTGTAAATGATCTGACTTGTAATTGAACTGATATGATATTTATCTGACTTGATTTTTACCTCACTTATAAGTTATAATTGATAATTTGACTTGATTTTTACTTGACTTATAAGTTATAATCGATGAAAGTGTGAATATTTTTATTAAGTTATGAGATTTTGAATTTATAATAAACTATAATAACTAATATGATTACTTTTTAAAAGTTGAAACAAATTGTTAGTTATGATAATTAAATTAATAAATTTATTTTCAATATTAATTTTAATTCTTATATTATAAAATTTAATTATAATCATTAAGTTAATTTCATTAAACAATTTATTTATTGAATATGATTTTATTAAGTTAAATAAAAATTAATTTAAATATTTTTAAGTTAAAAGTTCTAAAAGTCCACTTGTAGCCCAATTTGCTTTTAATTTTCAAATGTTTAAAATTTTCTCCCTAGTTTCAGCATTTTGCCACCAGTTTTGAAGAAGAATTAGGGAGATGGAGCCTTTACATTTATGGAGTTAGAAAGTTTTAAGGATTTGCTAAGTTAACAATCCATGTGAACCAAAGCTAATAATATGGGACCTTAGATAAGTTATTATTATTTTTTGGTATAACCATTGGTATCCAATCTATTGATCAACTAATATGGGTCAAGCACTGCAGAGGCAAGGGCAACCCTCCCAACCCACTTTACTCCATTCACAATTGTCAGGATTCCAATCTCTGACCTTGATTAAGGGATCTAGTGCCTCATCTCATTATATGAAGTTTTTTAATAATTATAATTTTATTATTTTTACTTTTAATTTAAAAAAATAAATTATGACATATATAAATACACACACATGTATATATATATATACATACATCATACATAAATGTATATGTATATATATACATGTTTCGTACATAAATGATACATATGTACATACATCCATATATAGGGACAAGCGTAGAATTTTATGTTGGAGCAAACTTGAACTTATAAAATTCTAGGGGCAAAAACAAATTTTTAATAGAAAATATATAGATAAAATATAAAATATATGGTAATTTTAAATATTTAGGGGGACACCGCCCCCACCTAGGTTCATCATTATGCATATATATACTCTATACACTTATGTGCATATTATATATGTATAAGTATATTATATATATAATTAAATTATATATATATATATATATATATATATATATTATATTATAACTATAATGGATGCAAAAGTGTAATGTACATTATATATACACATGTATCATAACATTTATCATCATATATATATATATATATATATATATATATATATATATATATATATATAGTTGTTTTAATTTGATCCTTGTATGTTATTTAATTTCTTTAAATTATAGTTTTTAATTTCATGTTTAATCAATTTAGTCCTTAAAATTATATTATAATATTCAAAATCTTATAAACCTTTGTTCTTCAACTTTTGAAATGAATGTAATTCAGTCCATTTTTATATTTATTTCAGCTTCAAATTTTACAATTATTATGAATTGATCCCTATATGTTGTTTAATTTATTTAAATCTTAACTTATAATTTCATATTTATTCAATTTAGTGCTTAAAATTATATTTGTATCAGGAATTGACACGTACTTATATTTTTATAATTTAATTCGAACCCTATAAATCACATAATAAACATCATTTCAAACTCTATAAATTATATCATAATCTCCAAACCCTATAATTTTTTGTTCACCAACTTTTTAAATGGATTCAATTTAGTATGTTTTTATATTAGTTTGAACTTAACATTTTATAATTATTTCGATTTATCCATCATCCATGTGTATCTTTTAATTGATATAAATTTAAATTTGTAATTTCGTGTTTATTCAATTTAGTCCTTAAAATTATACTTTTATTAAAATTGAACCATAATTATTTATATTTTTTGTAATTTACTCCAAATCATATACAATTACAAATCGTCGTTCATGAAAGGTGAAAAATAATTTAGTCCAAATCATATGCTTCTCTAGATTAGCAATTATACTGCTGGGCATTGTAAGCCCAACTTTCAGATGTTTTCGTTCGTGGGTCGAGATGTACTGTTGTAGCAAGATTTCCAGTATCAGTTCTAGAGTATATTACTATTACTGTTAGTGGACATGTGTATTCATAGGACCCTTACTTATGTATTTGGATTATCAAACTTTGAATTGTATTATTAATTTAAACTGTGTCACGAAGGTCTAATTTATAAAAGTATTTTTATAACAATCGTGTATGTCACGGAGCTCCAATATGTTTTAAATGCAAATGAAAAAGGTTTTGAGTTTTATTCGTTGCCCTATTATCTCAATGTAGCACTTTAATTAGGTCTATTCAAGTCAAGGGTGTTACAAATCTACTTAATGATATGAGGTTGCTCACCATTAGGATCATCGATTGAAGGTATGGCTGGCATCCTCTTCTTCTTTTATTTCTTTTGACTATTAATTCTTACTCTCTTTTTTTGTAGACTTTAGTTTTAATTCTTACTCTCTTTTTTTGTAGACTTTAGTTGTCATGAAATCCATGTCATTTGTGAAAGGGTTTCTATAGGTTTATATAGGGAAGATTAAGTGGTATGAAGTGAGAGGGGGCGACCAACGATCTCAGGAATTAGGTAAGATTTGGATTTAAATTAGAAATAGAATAAAGATAAATTTTGAATATGGTCAATGGCGGAAGCTTGAAGAGACTAGTGGGGTCATGTCTCGAAAAAATATTAAAAAATAAATAAATAAATAAATATATATATATATATATATATATATATATATATTTATTAAGTTTGTCTCTTTCAAAATAATAATAATTAATAAAATATTAAATTTAGTAGTCCTAAAAATGTATATACTACTTTAGAAATTGAAAACCACTTAAATATCATTTATTAGAAAGAGTTAACATTCATTCTTTTCATTATTATTTTATTTTTAAACGAATGGAAATAAATTTGTTCTATACTTTTTTATTTTAAGATACAAAAAAAAAATGTTTGTGTTTTTCTTTTAGTTGAGCACTTCAATCAATTTATATTCAACTTTCAATTTGTTTTCGGCTGAATGTAATTTAAAAAAAATATTTTTTAATTTAATTTATATTTATTATTTTATTTGAAATATCTATTTTCATCATAAGGAATCATAGATTTTCATCACTAAAAATAAAATTATTATCAATGTATTTTGTTTCTTTGAATTTTTATTTGAACATATAAAATTTAATGATCTATAAAGGTTTTTATTATTATAATAATTTAATATATTTACATTGACAAAATATTAAAACATAATAATTAAATGTACATAATGTTTTTAAATGACTACGAAAATGATATTGAATTCCGCCACGAACTATAATAAAAATCTTGTAGGAATGAGGACTCAATTCTTTAATGCGGAAATTCTAATTTTAATTTTTTAAAATCAATCCTAAAAAATCAGATCAAACCCATTAGTCTTGTTATTTGATCATCCTGTGCATTACTTCGATAAGGATTGATTATCATATACTTGAGGACCATAGGATGGTTAATTAGTTACCCATCAGCAATTGCTAGTACACATGTTTTTCATTTCAAAAAATATTTTAATTTCTATTTTTTTTAAATTTATGAAATAACCTTACACTCCTATTCCTATTATCCAACCCAATCCTATCTCCACATTTTGTTTTTCTCGCAATTCAATTACTGATGGAGTTGACCCGGGCCTACTTGCATGCCCCTCCTAGTCCCACTTGCTTTTACACCTACCTTTGCCATTTGCCCCTTCCTTATATATTAGTTATAATGTATGCTCTCTCTCCATTCCATCTTTATCGATTCGTTGAAGAAATTTAGAATCTACTACTAATGCTACTACAATGAAGTATTTGACATTATCAACGTTTTATTTGTCACACCCCAATTAAGGGGCTAAAATTTAAGAAATTATAAAATGGTGAATTTAATTGGTATTTTGAAAGAAACGGTTTATTAAATTGTAATATTTTAAAGTTGGCAGACCGTTTTAAGAAGTGCAGGAAATTCAGTGGCTAAACTCATGATTTGACCATTTTTCTTTAGGAGAAAATATAAACCCCTTCCATGCGCAGTTTCCAGATTGTTTCCCAGTTTTCCTCCTCTATCAACTCTCCTTTCAACTCCTATCTACTCACCGTTCGACGTCCGCTTGACGAACCAAAACCACCATCGTGTTCGTTGTCGACCGATGAACAAAACCCCTCAAACCTTTCGTCGTGAATCGTCGTCGTTCGTCGTTAATTTCAATTCGAAGTATCGTCGGTTTTAACTCAATTTTTGTTGGTTTTCCGTCGATTCACGTCGATCCGTCCATCCATTTTCGACACCTCCCGCATAATCGTGTTCCTTGCATTGTTTCGAGTCCACCGGTGTCCTCCGTTTCTCCGTTATCGCCGACAAGTGGAGGGGTGAGAAAATCAAAGTTTTCGATGTTTCGGAATCGAGCTCTTCGCTGTTCAAAATTTTGAACCGAGCTTGGTAAGTGTCTCAAAATGCCTTAAAATAATTTTTAGGAATGTTTTAGGGAACTTTTCGACACCGTATCACTGTTCATACGCCGCCACTGCGCGTAGGGGTGCTAATTTTGTAATTAATTTCTGCTAGGGTGATATTTGTGTAAAATTTGGGTGTTAGTTTTGTAAATATTTGTGGAAGCTGGCTAATTTTGTAATTGCTTTCTGTTAGCGTGATATTTATGTAAAATGGTCGACTGCTGACCGTTGACCTGCGTTGACCACTGCTAACCAAAACTTTTACCGGCGTTGACTTGGCGTTGAACGACCTTTGTCTTTGACTGGATATACTTATCTTGACGTTTTTCGACGTTCTCAGTCCGATTCCGCAGTGCATTTTTCCAAATTTGAACCCGAGGGCCTCGAAATTACCAATCAAACCCGTTGTCTTTGACTTTGACTAAAAAGTCAAAAATTTTTAAAAAGTCATACATTAAGTTTTTCACATCCCGAATCCATTTTTGGGGTCCGTTTTGCCAAACTCGAACACAGTAAGCTGTTTTTGACTGATTTATCACCCGATTCAATCTGTTTTTGGGAATTAAGCTCTGTTTTTTTATGTAATTTCTGTTGATATGCATCTGAGGAATTGTTGGAAGATGATTTCAAGATCGACGGTGTTCGAATGGAATTTAATGGTCGATTAGTATGGCATGAAAATCGAGGTAATACTTTACTACCTCTTTATGCTTTATGGGAACATGTTGATATTGGTAAATGCATGAATAAAAAAATGTTTGATCTCATTTGTGTAGTTAGTTAATTTCTACACTCGAACTGAATATAGTAAAAATGCGATAACTGAATATGGTTCGGATGATTAATATAAGAAATTGGAGGACAGTTGGAATTAAACTACAAGCTTTGTGATTAAGTGATAAATGAATCAGTCTGGTTATGTAAATTATAATTTATTTCATCAAAGGCACTTGGATTGGAAATTATGAGAATACTCTGGTAGGGTAAAATTACAAAATACCCTTATATTGGAAAATGACAAGAATTATCCCTGGAAGTTGGTTAATAACTCTGAAAAGACATATTGATCCAATAAAACTACTAATGTGCATAAGAAATGCTCGTTTTGCTTAGAAAATTTGGATAACTGGTTTTTAACCCCAAGAGGGTTTGTGTAAGATGCTAGAAGTTTGTTAAGGAAATCATTTCAAGATCAGAGAATGTTCGGGAAATCAATTAACCATAGAATCTCTATATTATAATTATTTTCGTTAAGAGTTAATACCGTAGTTATCAGGTTAAGAAATTATGAAAATGCATTGAGAGGTAAAAATAGTCCGAGTTGACCATGAATGAGAAAGTACTTTGAGGATTAGTACTTAACTCGATAAATTACGGATTTAATTGTTAAGATCATGTCTTTGTACAGAAAGTTATTGATAACCTGTTGGTAACATCTAAAAAGACTTTTAACTTGGAAATCTCTGATTTAAGAATAAATTATCAAGGGTGCTATTTTGCCAGGACTATTCAAAAGGACTGCAAAAGATGATACTTTTTGAATTAAATAATAAGATTAGATGAATAAAAACGATTGAACTACATCGGATCTGTCAGAATAGTTCGATGGGTCTGAAATAAATGATAAGTTTGAATTTAATAATAAGATCGGATGGAATGAATTATTGGACTACACTAGATCTGTAAAATGATCAGAATACCCTTAGAATACAAATAACCAAGAATATCACCAAGCTCAGGAATGATTGGATATCCTTGAGCTCTAAAATGAATGGAATATAACTGAGCAACAAAATGACCAAAATATCCTTATGGCTTAGAATAAGTAAATGTCTTGGATCAATTTAGAAATCCAAATAAACATGGATGTTGTACTGTTCTTAAAAGTTATGGAACGCAACTTAAGTGGTCAACTATTGTTAGTGTTGTATCATTATCTGAATGATATAAGTACCACTTGAATGTTGGTTCGTCTCATTAAGTTTGGATTGATGATAATTTTGGAAGCAAACAACTCAGCTCAACTCTGGGTTACATTTTGTACTAAGAAGTGGATATTCGTTAGACAAATCAACCAAGAAGACCAGATTGAACTGAACGAAAGTACAATATGTATCTGAAATTTAGAAACGTCCGAATTACCCTAAAAACCCTCAAAGTAACTATAATGGACTTGACTGCTAAATGAATTAAGTAACCTCAAGTTACTACGAATTAAATAAGTGATTTGGATGAATCTGGAAACGTTAATGAACATACATGATGTAATGTTCTTATGGATCATGAACTACAAATCAAGCACGTCAGCAGCTCATGATATAGTGAAAGCGTGAACATGAAATTAAAAGCATTGTAATATCTGTTAGTCTCCTTAAGATCTATTTAATAATGACTCAGAAGATGATCTATGGATAATAATAGTTGGTATTAAAGAGTAAATACCCTGGAAGGTTAATGAATTGACAAGTTGATAAGTATTGTTTCTAGTAGCTATTCATATGGAGTTGTTCGATAAACTGATTAATCGACATACATTGTAAAGGTCCTGAACCTTCATCATTTCTTCCTTATCAGCTCAAGTCTCATTCAGAATTATTGATGATTCCATCAGTTATTGATTTCTTCCAATAGTTATTCTAACTTCCAACATTCTATCGATAAACTAAAGATTCAAGTTTCTATACCTGGTAAGATTATCCAGTATCTCTGAATAATATCTGTAAAGACTAGTGTGTTCCCTAATGACATAAATACTTTATCTGATTTTTGACTTGAATTATATTCTGATACATGACCTGGATTCTGTTCTGATATCTGATTTGAATTATGTTTTGATATATGATATCTCTGTTTACCGACGGAGAAATGTTTTATCTGGGGGGTTTATTGTTGGAGGAAGATTATCTGCAGACTTATCGTCTTTGTGCTCAGGGTCTAAATGGCATGCGCGGTTGGGTGTATGGTTCTGGGGAACCTACATATTTATGATGTGAATGGATGGTGGTATATATATATATATATATATATATATATATATGTTTTTTAAGATATGTATCTTTTTACATTGTTTATTGGGAGTAGACTAGAAAACCTATTCTGATCTCCTGAACCTATACATCCCAAATATTTTTCCTTCTGAAATGAATACTATCTGTTATTACCTGAAATATTAGTATGATTTTCACTCAACATAGAGATTTATAGATATCTGAACCGATAAGGAAATATATGTTTATCTGTATCTGCACGTTCTTCAGGATCATCTGGTAGTTCTGTATTACTGAGCTGTCCAAAGCTCACTCTATTAGTCAACATTGATGGTTAAAAGAATTGTACCAGTGCAGCTATCGACTTCAGTAAGAGAGTTCTTCCGACATTGTTGCAGAGTATGGTACATGTGATTAGGGGGCAAGTAATTGTATTTTGTTTTATATACGAGTCTGAAAAATCTATTTTATTTCTTTGTACTGATAAATGATTTTATGAGTTTACATGTTCTGATAAAAAGTTTTAAATTTTCCGTTATTTTTACAATGGGTCAATCCGGTGGCCCTAATGTGACACTCCAGATCGTATTACGTTACCTGTATCGGTATGGGGGTTACATTTAGTGGTATCAGAGCTTTGGTTTGAGTCAAAATTTTCATGATAGACTGGTCAGTCGAATGTCAAAATATGTCTAATCAGTACATGCCCCTAGACTGCAATCGTACCTCTCTGAGTTGGAACTCTAAGGTTGAATCCCTATCTGTAATGAGCAAACTTAAACTTTCATCCGTTAGGACTCTACCGTTTTATAAAGGAATACCAGTAACGTCTATTTGAATTCTGTAAAGTACTACACGAGCCATGTGAGAGTTACTCATCCGAGAAATTTTGACTCGACTCTAGAAAATAAAATTGGGATACATTATCGCTCTATGGGCCTATTCTCGTAACCAATGCTGAATTGATTCCACAAGGATAAATTTTTCTGATTCTTTTACTAAAAAGTGGAAAAGTTCTGATAAGAATGTATGCTCAACCGATTAATAATTAGTGGAATATTCATATTTCTATAAAGCTATGTGAAGCTAGGAAAGAAATTATGGAAGTTTCATTTCTGTAATTATCTGACATGAATGAATTTCAAGGACGAAATTATTTTAAGGAGGGGAGAATTGTCACACCCTAATTAAAGGGCTAAAATTTAAGAAATTATAAAATGGTGAATTTAATTGAAATTTTGAAAGAAGCGGTGTATTAAATTGTAAGATTTCAAAGTTGGCAGACCATTTTAAGAAGTGCAAGAAATTCAGTGGCTAAACTCATGATTTGACCATTTTTCTTTAGGAGAAAATATAAACCCCTTCCCCGTGCGCAGTTTCCAGATTGTTTCCCAGTTTTCCACTTCCATGAACCCTCCTTTCAACTCCGATCTACTCACCATCCGACATCTGTTTGACGAACCGAAAACACCATCGTGTTCGGTGTCGACCGATGAACAAAACCCCTCAAACCTTTCATCATGAATCGTCTTCGTTCGACATTAATTTCAGTTCGAAGTATCGTCAGTTTTAACTCAATTTCCGTTGGTTTCCCGTCGATTCGACCATCCGTTTTCTACATCTCCTACATCATCATATTCTTTGCATCGTTCCGAGTCCAACGATGTCCTTCGTTTCTCCGTTGTCACCGGCGAGTGGAGGGGTGAGAAAGTCAAAGTTTTTTATGTTTTGAAATCAAGCTCTCCGCCGTTCAAAATTGTGAACAGAACTTGGTAAATTTCTTAAAATGCCTTCAAATAATTTTTAGGAATTATTTAGGAATTTTTCGACACCGTATCAATGTTCACGCACCGCACGCGCCGCCACTTCGCGTAGGGGGTGCTAATTTTGTAATTAATTTATGTTAGGGTGATATTTGTGTAAACTTTGGGTGTTAGTTTTATAAATATTTGTAGAAGGTGGCTAATTTTGTAATTAATTTATGTTAGGGTGATATTTACGTAAAACGGTCGACTGTTGACCTGCGTTAACCGTTGACCACAATTGACCAAAACTTTGACCGGCGTTGAACGACCTTTGACTTTTACCGGATATACTTATCCTACGTTTTTTGACGTTCTGAGTCCGATTCCTCAGTCCATTTTTTGAAATTCAGACCCGAAGGCCTCGAAATTGCCAGTCAAACCGTTGACTTTGACCAAAAAGTTAAAATTTTCGTAAAAATCATATTTTATGTTTTTGACGTCTTGAATATATATTTGGGGTCTATTTCACCAAACTTGAACACGGTAAGCTGTTTTTATCTGATGTAATTTCTGTTGATATGCATCTAAGGAATTGTTGGAAATTGATTTCAAGATCTAGGGTGTTCGAATAGAATTTAATGGTCGATTAGTTTGGCAAGAAAATCGAGGTAATACTTTACTACCACTTTATACTTTATGGAACATGTTGATATTGGTAAATGCATGAATAGAAAAATGTTTGGTCTCATTTCTGTAGTTAATTAATTTCCACACTCGATCAGAATACAGTAAAAATGCGATAACTGAATATGGTTCATATGATTAATATAAGAAATTAGAGGACAGTTGGAATTAAACTATAAGATTTGTGATTAAGTGATAAACGAATCAGTCTGGTTATGTAAATTATAATTTATTTCATCAAAGGTATTTGGATTGGAAATTATAAGAATACTCCAGTAGGGTGAAATTATGAAAATACCCTTATGTTGGAAGATGACAAGAATTGTCCCTGAAAGTTGGTTAATAACTCTGAAAAGACATAATGATCTGATAAAATTACTAATCTGCATAAGAAATGCTTGTTTTGCTCAGAAAATTTGGATAACTGGTTTTTAAACCCAAGAGGGTTTGTGTAAGATGCTAGAAGTTTGTTAAGGGAATCATTTCAAGATCAGAGATTGTCCGTGAAAATAATTAACCACAGAATCAATATATTATAATTATTTTCGTTAAGAGTTAATACCGAAGTTATCAGGTTAAGAAATTACGAAAATGCCTTGAGAGGTAAAAATAGTTCGAGTTAACCATGAATGAGAAAGTACTTTGAGGATTAGTACTTAACTCGATAAATTACAGATTTAATTGTTAAGATCATGTCTTTGTACAAAAAGTTCTTGATAACCTGTTGGTAACATCTGAAAAGACTTTTAACCTGAAAATCTCTGATTTAAGAATAAATTATCAAGGGTTCTATTTTGTCAGAACTATTCAAAAGGACTGGAAAAGATTATATTTTTTAATTAAATAATAAGATCAGATGAATGAAAAGGATTGAAATACATCGGATCTTTTAGAATAGTTCGATGGGACTGACATAAATGATAAGTTTAAATTTAATAATAAGATCGGATGGAATGAATTATTGGACTACACTGGATCTGTAGAATGAACAGAATACCCTTAGAATACAAATGACTAAGAATATCACCAAGCTCAGGAATGATTGGATATCCTTGAGCTCTAAAATGAATGGAATATAATTGAGCACCAAAATGACCAAAATATCCTTATGGCTTAGAATAAGTAAATGTCTTGGATTAATTTAGAAATCCAAATAAACATGGATGTTGTACTGTTCTTAAAAGTTATGGAACGCAGCTTAAGTGGACAACTATTGTTAGTGTTGTATCATTATCTGAATGATATAAGTACCACTTGAATGTTGATTTGTCTCATTAAGTCTGGTTTGATGATATTTTGGAAGTAACCAGCTCAGCTCAACTCTGGGTTACATTTTGTACTAAGAAGTGGATATTCATTAGACAAATCAACCAAGAAGACCAGATTGAATGGACCGAAAGTACAATACGTATCTGAAATTCAGAAACATCTGAATTACCCTGAAAACCCCCGAAGTATCTGTAATGGACTTGACTGCTAAATGAGTTAAGTAACCTCAAGGACTAAGGATTAAGTAAGTTATTTGGATGACTCTGGAAACGTTAATGAACATACATGATGTAATGTTCTTATGGATCATGAACTACAAATCAAGCACGTCAGCAGTTCATGATATAGTGAAAGCGTTAATATGAAATTAAGAGCATTGTAATATATGTTAGTCTCCTTAAGATATGTTTAGTGATGACTCAAAAGATGATCTATGGATAATAATATTTGGTATTAAAGAGTAAATACTCTGGAAGGTTAATGAATTGACATGTTAATAAGTATAGTTTATGAGAGCTATTCATCTGGAGTTGTTTGATAAACTGATTAATCGACATAGATTGTAAAGGTCCTGAACATTCATTTCTTCCTTATCAGCTCAAGTCTCATTCTGAATAACTGATGGTTCCGTCAGTTATTGATTTCTTCCAATAGTGATTCTAACTTCCAACATTCTATCGATAAACTGAAGATTCGTGTTTCTCTACCCGATAAGTTTATCCAGTATCTCTGAATAATATCTGTAAAGACTAGTGTGTTCCCTAATCACATAAATATTTTATATGATTTCCGAATTGAATTCTATTCTGATACATGACCTGGATTCTATTCTGATTTATGATCTGGATTCTGTTCTGATATCTTATTTGAATTATGTTTTGATATTTGATATCTCTGTTTACCAACGGAGATATGTTTTATCTGGGGGGTTTATTGTTGGAGGAAGATATCTGCAGACTCCTCGGCTTTGTGCTCAGGGTCTAAATGGCATGTGCGGTTGGGTGTATGGTTCTAGGGAACCTACACATTTATGATGTGAACGGATAGGGGTATATATATATATATATATGTTTTTTAAGATCTGTATCTTTTCACATTATTTTGTGGGAACACACTAGAAAACATATTCTGATCTACTGAACCTAAACATCCCAAATATTTTTCAATCTGAAATGAATACTATCTGTTATTACCTGAAATATCAGTAGGATTTTCGCTTAACATAGAGATTTATAGATATATGAACCGATAAGGAAATACATGTTTATCTGTATCTACACGTTCTTCAACATCATCTGGCTATTCTGTAGTACTGAGCTTTCCAAAGTTCACTCTATTACTCAACGTTACAGGTTAAAAGAATTGTACCAATGCAGCTATCGACTTCAGTAAGGGAGTTCTTCTGGCATTGTTGCAGAGTATGGTACATATGATTAGGGGGCATGTAATTGTATTTTGTTTCATATACGAGTCTAAAAATCTATTTTATTTCTTCGTATTGATAAATGATTTTATGAGTTTACATGTTCTGATAAAATTTTTAAATTTTTCGTTATTTTTATAGTGGGTCACTCTGGTGGCCCTAATGTGACACTCCAGATCAGATTGCGTTACCTGTATCGGTCTGGGGGTTACATTTAGTAGTATCAGAGATTTTGTTTGTGTCAAAATTTTCATGATAGATCGGTCGGTCGAATGTCAAAATATGTCTAATCAGTAAATGCCCTAGACTGCAATCGTACCTCTCTAAGCTGGAACTCTAAGGTTGAATCCCTATCTATAATGAGCAAACTTAAACTTTCATCCGTTAAGACTCTACCATTTTATAAAGGAATACCAGTAACGTATATTTAAATTCTATAAAGTACTATACGAGCCATGTGAGAGTTACTCATTTGAGAAATTTTGACTCGACTCCAGAAAATAAAATTGGGATATGTTATCGCTCTATGGGCCTATTCTCGTAACCAATGCTGAATTAATTCCACAAGGATAAATTTGTTTTGATTCTTTTATTGAAAAGAGGAAAAGTTCTGATAAGAATGTATGCTCAACCGGTTAAGGATTAGTGGAAGATTCATATTTCTATAAAGCTATGTGAAGCTAGGAAAGAAATGATAGAAGTTTCATTTCTGCAATTATCTGACATGAATGAATTTCGAGGACGAAATTCTTTTAAGGAGGGGAGAATTGTCATACCCCAATTAAGGGGCTAAAATTTATGAAATTATAAAATGGTGAATTTAATTGGTATTTTGAAAGAAACGGTGTGTTAAATTGTAAGATTACAAAGTTGGCAGACCATTTTAAGAAGTGCATGAAATTCAGTGGCTAAACTCATGATTTGACTATTTTTCTTTAGGAGAAAATATAAACCCCCTTCCCCGTGCGCAGTTTCCAGATTGTTTCCCAGTTTTTCTCCTCCATCAACCCTCCTTTCAACTCCGATCTACTCACCGTCCGATGTCCGTTTGAAGAACCAAAAATACCATCGTGTTCGGTGTCGACCGAAAACAAAACCCCTCAAACCTTTCGTCGTGAATCGTCGTCGTTCGTCGCTAATTTTTATTCGAAGTATCGTCAGTTTTAACTCAATTTCCATTGGTTTTCCATCGATTCACGTTGATTCGGCCCTCCATTTTTGACATCTCCCGCATCATCGTATTCTTTGCATCGTACCGAGTCCACAGGTGTCCTCCGTTTCTCTGTTGTCATCGGCGAGTGGAGGGGTGAGAAATTTAAGTTTTCGATGTTTCGAAATCGAGCTCTCCGCCGTTCAAAATTATGAACCGAGCTTGGTAAGTGTCTCAAAATGCCTTAAAATAATTTTTAGGAATTGTTCGACACCGTATCACTGTTCACGCACCGCACGCGCCGCCACTGCGCGTAGGGGGTGCTACTTTTCTAATTAATTTAGTTTTTTGACGTCCCGAATCTATTTTTGGGGTCCGTTTCACCAAACTTGAACACGATAAGCTGTTTTTGTCTGATTTATCACCCGATTCAATCCATTTTTAGGAATTAAGCTTTGTTTCTTATGTAATTTCTGTTTATATGCATCTAAGGAATTGTTGGAAGTTGATTTCAAGATCGAGGGTGTTCGAATGGAATTTAATGGTCGATTAGTATGGCATGAAAATCGAGGTAATACTTTACTACCTCTTTATGCTTTATGGAACATGTTGATGTTGGTGAATGCATGAATAAAAAAATGTTTGGTCTCATTTGTGTAGTTAGTTAATTTCTACACTCGATCTGAATACAGTAAAAATGCGATAACTGAATATGGTCCATATGATTAATATTAGAAATTGGAGGACAATTGGAATTAAACTACAAGCTTTGTGATTATGTGATAAATGAAGCAGTCTGGTTATGTAAATTATAATTTATTTCATCAAAGGTACTTGGATTGGAAATTATAAGAATACTCCGGTATGGTGAAATTATGAAAATACCCTTATGTTGAAAGATGACAAGAATTGTCCCTGGAAGTTGGTTAATAACTTTGAAAAGACATATTAATCCGATAAAATTACTAATCTGCATAAGAAATGCTTGTTTTGCTCAGAAAATTTGGATAACTGGTTTTTAACCCCAAGAGGGTTTGTGTAAGATG
Source organism: Hibiscus syriacus (assembly GCF_006381635.1). Taxonomy (NCBI): domain Eukaryota; kingdom Viridiplantae; phylum Streptophyta; class Magnoliopsida; order Malvales; family Malvaceae; genus Hibiscus; species Hibiscus syriacus. Next base: position 1,564,104 of record NW_024063194.1, read on the forward strand.
ATAGAAGTTTGTTAAGGGAATCATTTCAAGATCAGAGATTGTCCGGGAAAATAATTAACCATAGAATCTATATATTATAAATATTTTCATTAAGAGTTAATACTGAAGTTATCAGGTTAAGAAATTACGAAAATACCTTGAGAAGTAAAAATAGTCCGAGTTGACCATGAATGAGAAAGTACTTTGAGGATTAGTACTTAAATCGATAAATTACAGATTTAATTGTTAAGATCATGTCTTTGTATAGAAAGTTCTTGATAACCTGTTGGTAACATCTGAAAAGACTTTTAACCTGGAAATCTCTGATTTAAGAATAAATTATCAAGGGTGCTATTTTGTCAGAATTATTCAAAAGGACTGCAAAAGATGAAAATTTTGAATTAAATAATAAGATCAGATGAATGAAAAGGATTGAAATACATCAGATCTTTTAGAATAGTTCGATGGGACTAACATAAATGATAAGTTTGAATTTAATAATAAGATCGGATGGAATGAATTATTGGACTACACTGGATCTGTAAAATGACCAGAATACACTTAGAATACAAATGACCAAGAATATCACCAAGCTCAGGAATGATTGGATATCCTTGAGCTCTAAAATGAATGGAATATAACTGAGCACCAAAATGACCAAAATATCCTTATGCCTTAGAATAAGTAAATATCTTGGATTAATTTAGAAATCCAAATAAACATGGATGTTGTACTGTTCTTAAAGTTATGGAACGCAGCTTAAGTGGACAACTATTATTAGTGTTGTATCATTATCTGGATGATATAAGTACTACTTGAATGTTGATTCGTCTCATTAACTTTGGATTGATGATATTTTGGAAGTAACCAACTCGGCTCAACTCTGGGTTACATTTTGTACTAAGAAGTGGATATTTGTTAGACAAATCAACCAAGAAGATCAGATTGAATGGAACGAAAGTACAATACGTATCTGAAATTCAGAAACGTCTGAATTACCCTGAAAACCCCCGAAGTATCTGTAATGGATTTGACTGCTAAATGAGTTAAGTAACCTCAAGGACTAAGGATTAAATAAGTGATTTGGATGACTCTGGAAACGTTAATGAACATACATGATGTAATGTTCTTATGGATCATGAACTAAAAATCAAGCACGTCAGCAGTTCATGATATAGTGAAAGCGTTAACATGAAATTAAGAGCATTGTAATATATGTTAGTCTCATTAAGATCTGTTTAGTGATGACTCAAAAGATGATCTATGGATAATAATATTTGGTATTAAAGAGTAAATACCCTAGAAGGTCCTGAACATTCATTTCTTCTTTATCACGTCAAGTCTCATTCTGAATAACTGATGGTTCCATCAGTTATTGATTTCTTCCAATAGTGATTGTAACTTCCAACATTCTATCGATAAACTGAAGATTTGTGTTTCGCTACCCGATAAGTTTATCTAGTATCTCTGAATAATATCTGTAAAGACTAGTGTGTTCCCTAATCTCATAAATATTTTATCTGATTTCTGACTTGAATTCTATTCTGATACATGACCTGGAATCTATTCTGATTTCTGATCTGGATTCTTTTCTGATATATTATTTGAATTATGTTTTGATATTTGATATCTTCGTTTACCAACGAAGAAATGTTTTATCTGGGGGGTTATTGTTGGAGGAAGATTATCTGCAGACTCCTCGGCTTTGTGTTCAGGGTCTAAATGGCATGTGCGGTTGGGTGTATGGTTCTAGGGAACCTACATATTTATGATGTGAACGGATGGGGGTATATATATATATATGTTTTTTAAGATCTGTATCTTTTTACATCGTTTTGTGGGAACACACTAGAAAACCTATTTTGATCTCTTGAACCTAAACATCCCAAATATTTTTCCATCTGAAATGAATACTATCTATTATTACCTGAAATATCAGTAGAATTTCCGCTTAACATAGATATTTATAGATATCTGAACCGATAAGGGAATACATGTTTATCTGTATCTGCACTTTCTTCAACATTATCTGGTTGTTCTGTATTACTGAGCTTTCCGAAGTTCACTCTATTACTCAACATTGCAGGTTAAAAGAATTGTACCAGTGCAACTATCGACTTCAGTAAGGGAGTTCTTCTGGCATTGTTACAGAGTATGGTACACTCCAGATCGGATTGGGTTACCTGTATCGGTCTAGGGGGTTACATTATTCTTATGTATTACAAACCCTTCATCAGTTGCAAGATTAGAACCATAATTGAAGACTTCCAATACTGATTTTGTTAAACTTCATGTGAGGTAATGGTGTATCCCGACATATGCTACCAATCACTCTAAGCCTATGTTAGCACAATCCAGACCAGCCTCGGGAAGTTGCCAATACCATTCTGTCCGTAAGCCTCAACAACGTGCAATCGACTTCGACACTGGTGCTAAGGTTATCGAAAGAGCAAGGATTAACGCTCGTAGAAACAGTTGCCATTGCGGATTGTGTGGAGACCATGAGAGATTATGTGGATGAGATACATCAATCGATGCCAGAAATGAAGGGTCTAGAGGGCCCTGAATTTCCGATGAAAATGAGGAATATACAGACTTGGATTAGCAGTGCTTTGATGAATGAATATACGTGCATGGATGGGATTGAAACCAAAGTAATTAATGACAAAATCAAAGACACTATTCAGAGTAATATCGCCAGAGTGGCTCACTTAACCAGCAATGCATCGGTCTTCATGAATATACTCGTATTAGTCTTTTTTTTTTATTTTGGTGAAAGTATAATCGAAAAGGGAAAAATCAAATATATTGTGAATGTGAAAAATTAATTAATATATATATATATATATATATATATATATGCTTTAAGTATAGAATTTATATTGGTCATAACAAAGGGTGAAATAGACTTTTACCTTCTAGGCTGCTGTTTTTGTTAGTTATACACAAACAATCCCGGTTTTGTTTTTTGAATAATTGGGAAAGAAAAAAGAAAATATTCTTTCAAATGAGTATTAAATTTACAATTTAGGGAAAAAAGAAATGACAACTGAAATGTTTTAACTGTTTATAATCTTTTTCAAATGGACAAAATCTTTATGTTATACCCATGTTCTATCATGTGATCAAACATGGTTAAAATATTTGAATTTTGTAATATTTATTCAATTGAGTTTTATAAAATGCGTTTTTTTTTAAATTAGAATTATGATGGGTTATATTTTGTAAAAAAAAGGTGTTGGGTGGATTCTTCCTTAATTGATTTTAGGGAGATGTACCATCATTACCAAGGGAGATGTATCACATGCCTTGGGGAGAAGAATCATCCAAATATTCATTTAAGCTAGCATTTCAAAGGTTCATCCATTAATGGTGGATTGTTCTAAAAGTTATGAATGAGTCTTTTGATTACCTCATTACTCTACCATAAATAAGAGGTTTTGGTAACTCTAGCATATAACAAGCAAGCAAGTTAAAACAAGAGAGTGAAATCTAGAAAAACACATTCACAAGAGAATTCCTCCAAGAGAGAAAGAAAGATAGAGTGAGCCACCTTTGAGTGAGTATTTTGTAAACCATCCTCACTGGGTGAGAAATTTTGCATCCCAACTCATATCATAGTGAAAGGAAATTTTGCACTAGACTAGTATCTCGCTGTTTTTCCTAATTTGCATTTTTTGCGTAACCAAATTATCAGGTCTTATTGTTTTATTATTTTTGTCCATCTTAATCGCACAAAGAGGGAAAGATGTATTCTCATACATACTCGTCTTTTCCCTACAGTGGCATCAGAGTCAAGTTGTAATAACCATCATATATATTTTGTTATTAAGATAGAGGGGAAGCTACCTATGATGGTGATATGTTCAAACTCATGGCATGAAATTTCTCATATTTGAAGCCAATGATGAATGCTAATCTTTATTGCAAAGATCTTATCAGTGAATTACAATTTAGACAATGCCCGAAGGGGGAATAAGAAATAATGAGAGCTCTTAAACAAAAAGACAGTCGCTATGATTTGTAAATATATCAATAAAAGTTTATTTGATCATGTATATACATACACCAATGCTTACGAGTTATGGGTAAATTGGAGTTCATGATGTAGAAGAAGACAATTCAAAATAAGGCACATCTTGTGAGACGTTTGGTCAACCTTGAGTACGAAGATAACTAAAGCATGATTGAACATCTGAACACTTTTAAGGGGCTTGTAAATTAACTATCCAAGATAGCAACGAAGATTGATGATGAGTTACAGGCTTTGTTGTTACTAAGCTCTTTACTAAAGAGTTAGGATACTCTCGTTGTTAATTTGAGTAACTCAGCTCCAGAAGGATAGCTCAACATAAACATTGTTTCAGACATTTTGATGAAAAAAGAATCTAGGACGAATAAACATCGCTTACCTAGCCAAATAGAAGCCAATATGGTGGAGAATCGAGGAATGGGTGATAATCAAGGAAGGAATGAGAACCAATGAAGAAGTAAGGCTCGAGGTTATGACAAGCCTCGAGGGAAATATAAATTGTGATCCAAAATAAGTTGTTATTACTATGGGAAACTCAATCACAAAAATTTGGAGTGCCCAAATTTCAAAAGAGATTCGAAGAGTGGAAATGTCAAGTCTGGTCAAATTAATCCAAAGAAAAAGAAAGAAAATAACACAATTATAGTTGTCAAAAAGGAATAAGAAGGAATTTTTTTGTTTGGAGGAGATAATTACCTCAACATTATTCAAAATGATTGCTCATGGATTATTGACTTGGGATAATCATTTCAAGTAATCCCACATGGTGAATTTTTCTCAACATACCAAATTGGTATTTTGGTAACATGAGGATGGAAAATTGGGAAACAAGTAAGATCGTGGCTATTGTAAATATCATTTTAAAAACAAATAAATATTTTAAAATTTTATTGAAAGATGTCAAACATGTACCAGATATGCACCTCAATCTTATTTCAGCCGGAAACCTAGATGAGGCTGGTTATATGAATCATTTTGGTGGAGGAAAGTGGAAACTTACCAAAAATAACATGATCATTGCTAAAGGAAACAAGTAGGGTTCCTTGTATGTCATAGAAGGAAAGTTATGCAAGGGAGAAACCAATGTAGCTTATGATAACTTGTTATAGGAGTTATGGCCAAAGTGGTTGGGGCACATCAGAGAGAAGGAATTTCAAATCCTTGCCCCGAACAGAGCTTTTACATGAGGTGAAAGGTAAATCACTTAAACAATGCATTCATTGCATTCATTGCTTACCTATAAAGCAACACAAAGTTTTATTTTGTCAAAGCAATCAAACACATAGAAGAATATATGTTCTTGATTTGGTTGACACAAATTTTTGTTCAATGAATGGAAAGTCAATGGGTGGTCTTTGTATTTTGTCACTTGTATTGATGACCATTCAAGAAAAATTTGGGTATACTTGTTGAAAACAAAAGACCAAGTGCTTGAGAAATTCAAGGAATTTTATACTAAGGTGGAACCTGTGATTGGAAGGATGTTGAAATGTGTGAGCAGATAATGGAGGAGAGATCGAGACTCTTTCGAAGAATTTTATACGTCTTATGGCATCATGATCGAATAAACTTCACCTAAAACACCATAATTAAATGTTGTTACACATATAATAAGCTAAACAATTTAAGGAAGAGTTTGAAGTATGCTTCCAAATGTTAAATTGTTTAAATCTTGTTGGGGAGAAGCAGTGAAGACGACCACCATGGTTTCCAATCATTCTCCTTCTAATACTTTGGATGGAGAAATCCTAGAAATAATATGGATAAGAAAGATGGTTTCATATGAACACTTTAAGGTGTTTGGTTGTCGTGCCTTCGTCCACATTTCTAAGGATGAATGTTCCAAACTTGATGCAAAGATAAAGCAGTGAATCTACCTTGGCAGACCTCGAGATGAATTTGGCTACTGATTATGAGATCTTATGAATAAATGAATCTTTAGAAGCTGAGATGTCATGTTTTTAAGGACCAGAGCATTAAAGATACCAACTAATCTGACAGTCATGTGTCTAAGGTCATTACTAAAATTTTTTAAAGATCCAGTGCCAGCGATAAGACATGAAACTATTGAAGAACAAAATGTTGAAAATCGATATGAAAATAATGAATCATCGACATAGGAGTAATCAACATAAATAAATGAAGATCAATTTGTTGAGATAGTTGAACCTGAAGTTACACCTCAACTAGAATTGAGGAGATTAGTGCATGAAAGAATAACCTCAAATAAGTATTCTCCATGTGAGTATGTGAATATCATCAATAAAGAGGAGCCTCAGAGTTTTATTGAAGCAATGAAATATGACAACCAAGAGGAATGGTTAAAAGTCATCTATGAAGAAATTAAATCTTTGCATGAAAGTCATACTTATAATATTATGGATTTACCAAAAGCAAGACGTGCCTTGAAAAACACAATGGGTATACAAACTCAAAATTGGTGAGAACAACAAGAAGCCATGGTATAAGGCTAGAATTGTTGTCAAAGGCTTCAATCAAAAGGAGGGAATTTATTTTGAAGAAATATTTTCTCTTGTGGTCAAGATGTCATCGATTCGAGTTGTGCTTGGTCTGTCTGCAATCTAGATTTGGAAGTTGAACAACTTGATGTGAAAACAACATTTCTCCATGGAGATTTAGAAGAGGAGATATACATGAAACAACCAATGGGGTTTATCATGCCAGGAAAAGAGAACTTAGTGAGCCGACTCAAAAAGAGCCTATATGGTCTTAAATAGGCACAATTAGAATGGTACAAGAAGTTCGATTCCTTTATGACTCAAAATCAATTTAAGAAGACCCAAACTTATCATTGCATGTTTGTGAAAAGGTATGACAATGGAGAGTTCATCATACTATTGTTTTATGTTGATGATATGTTAATTGTTGGGCAAGGCAAGAAGAAAATTGATGTACTTAATAAGGTTTTGAGCAATTTGTTTTCCATGAAGGATTTGGGCTCGAAAAAACAAATCGCTGGGATTAATATCATTAGAGACCAGTATAAGAAGTTGTTATGGTTATCCCAAGAACAATACATTGAGAAATTTCTTTAGAGATTTAACATGCACGAATCAAAGCAGTTAGTGTACCACTTATGGACATTTGAAGTTAAGTAAAAGAAAAAGTCCCACAAGTGAGAAAGAAAAAGAAGAAATGAAAGATCTTCCATATTTATTTGCAGTTGGATGTATCATGTATGTCATGATTTGTACAAGACCCGACATAGACTATGATGTAGGAATTGTGAGTTGATTCTTATCCAATCTATAGAAAGTACATTGAGAGGATATGAAATGGATTTTTCGATACATTCGTGCCACATCAAATAGATGTTTTTGTTTTGGAAAAGGGAAGCCATAGTTGATAGGATATACTAATTCATATACGCTGGAGATACTAATTTGAGAAATCCTATGTTTGAATATGTGACTACTTTCTCAGGGGAAGCTATTTATTGGTAATCAAAGCTAAAAAAATGCATGGTATTTTCAACAACAGAAGCAGAGTACATTGTAGTGACTGAAGCTTGCAAAGACATGTTATGGGTGAAAAAGTTTCTATAAGAATTACATCACAAGAAAGAGAACTATGTCCTAAAATGACATAATTAAAGAGCTATTCATTTAGCAAAAAAATATGTATATCACTATAGGACAAAATACATTGATGTTCGTTATCATTGCATATGAGATGTGTTGGAAGAAAAATAACTTGAACTACATAAAGTTCACACTAATTATAATTAGTCTGACATGATGGAAAATGTGATTCCGGCCAAGAAGTTCAAAGATTGTTGTCAACAATTTAGTTTGTTTGTTACCTCCAATTAAGTGAGGAAGGGGGAGATTTGTTGGGTGGATCCTTCCTTAATTGTTCTTAGGGAGATGTACCATCATTTACCAAGGGAGACATATCACATGTCTTGGGGAGATGAATCATCCAATATTCATTTATGCAAGTATTTCAAAGTTTCATCCGTTTATGATGGATTCATGTAGAAGCTATGAATTAGTCTTTTGGTTACCCCATTAATCTACTATAAATAAAAGGTTTTGGGAAGGCTAGCATATAGCAAGCAAGCGAAAGTAAGAGACAGTGAATTGTAAAAAAGACACAATCACAAGAGATTTCATCCAATAGAGAAAGAAAGATAGAGTGAGCCACCTTTGAGTGAGTATTTTTGTAAACCAATCTTATTGGGTGAGACATTTTCTATCCATACTCATATAATAGTGGAAGACAAGTTTGCACTGGACTAACGTCCCACGATTTTTCCCGATTTGAATTTTTTGCATAACCAAATTATCGTATCTGTTTGCTTTTATATTTATCGCCATCTTAATAACAAAAAGAGGGAAATAGGTATTCTCGTACATACCCATCATTTCCCAACCGAAGGAGCTAGGTTTGTGTTGAATCCAAAATATATCTTATTTGACTGAATCTGAATATATATAATTACTTAATTATTATTTTAAATTACGAATGGTCACTATGTATATTTTAATGTTTTATATTTTTTAACCCCATTTCATTTTGAAGCGTGGTATTGATTCCCTCAAACACTCTCAATCGTTTTTCATTTCGATTTTTCATTGTTATTGTTATTGATATTTATTTTTTATTTTGTTGTTTTATAATTATATTGATCTTTACAGTTTTCTATTTATAATTAATTTTTATTAGTTCTTCATTTGCATGTACTTTTAAAACTTTATTTAGAAAGTTTTATTTTTTTTAATTTTAAGATTTGAAAAACGAAAACTTTTGAATATTTCTCCCGATTTTGATGAAGAAATTATAAAATCCCAATTTATTTACTTATTGTTTTTTTAATTATGCAAGTTATTTTCTTTTATTTTTTTAAATTTACCCTATCTCATTGATTAGAATAGGAATTATAAGATGACTTTGAGTCGGACTAAAAGAAAAGAAAATGAAGAAAAAGAGTTGAAAAGTATTTTGATTGAATTGGGTTGACAAAAAAAATAATAACTTCAAATTTTAAAATGAATTCAAGACAAATAAAACATTTACGAAAATTCCAACCCCAATGCTCCTATACATCAACCCGTTAAACCTATTCTTCTAGACGATCCATCTGATGTTGGGCAAACTAACGACAATCAATATACTTGTTTTGTTTTTGGTCAGCAAACAAAAAAATTTATTCCAATTTCAAGGTAACCAAATCCTCAAATTAGAGCCTCATTAAAAACCCCCTAAATGGGGGAAAAGAGTACTCCAAAGTTGAGTAAAACATGACTTGATACAAAACAGGACTTGATGCAAAATTGAGGCACATCTTGAACTAAAAGACTCCCCCACCCTAGCAAGATGAAATGCAGACACCACAAAGAACCATCCCAAGAGACTCTTTAGAGAAAACAACCCCATGTACCTACTTGCCAATCTAAGAACATACAATCTGATAAAAGAACACTAGAAAATTAACCTGCGAAACTAAAAATCACCAGCTTGCCTTGAACATAATTTTCCTCGACATTCCCATCTTTGCCAAGTAATCTGTCATATTGTTGGAAGTCCTAAGCGAGAACACAAACTTATTCTCAGGTATCTTCAATACATTGGCATCAATTTCCTGAAAAACTGCTACCCACCTCCACGGACGAACATAGAAATTCTGAACCCAATTCAAGACTACTTTAGAATCAGATTCTACGATCAGAATAGCCTTACCGCACCAGCAAGATTCAACGAACAACTCTAGTGCAATTTTAATTGCTATCAGCTCCGCATAATTTGAATTCACCTCTATTACCGGCCCAAAAAACATTGCTACTACATATCCATCTGCTATCCTCAAAACTCCCCCACAACCTGCTGATTTATTTATTGCAAAACCATCCACGTTGAACTTCATCTGTCCTGATACTGGTGGCTGCCAGACGATCTTAGAAGATTGATACACATCAGCTGACTTTGCAGGCCAATCCCACCAACATTTCTCGTCCAAATCAGTAAATTCCTTCAACGCCTTACATCAAGCAAACGCTGTCATCTTCACATATACAAGCAAGTCTTTAAGTTCAATGCCTTTATTTCGAAAAACAAAATCGTTCCTCGCCAGCCATAGACTCCATAATGCCGCAGCAAAACTTACAAACCAAGCCAAAGCTATAGATCCTGACCACCTACACTGATAACAAAACTCAAAGGCTTCATCCACTGTCTGCATATTTAAACCTGAAATATTCCACCACCTGCAAAAAGCATTCCAAAAGAAGTGCATAAAATACATGACACAAACAAATGGTTCACATCCTCTTCAGCATTACCACACCAAGGGCATAAAGTTTGAGCATCTGACAGCGTAATCCCTCTGGATTTATGGAATACCTTTGTCGGTACTCTTTCAATTTAAGCATCCATAAAAAATATATCACCTTCGGAGGAACTTTTAGATTGTTATTCCCAAGTGAAACATGACGACCATCCTCCCATGAAAATTGAAACAAAGATGCCCGCTATCCCCACACACTCTTGTTGCCGGAACATGGACCAAGCCTCTCCGATGATTGAATGATTGTTGACGTCTCCCTCTCCCCTCATTTTTTTATGATCAAAATATTTTGTTGGAATGTTCAAGGTGGCAGCGAGAGGAAATTCATCACCTTCGCCAATCAATTTCTTAGAGATAATGATCCTGATATTGTTGGTATTATTGAACCTAGAATTAGCGGTCCGCAAACAACAAGGTAATCGCTTCCTTGGGATTTTCAAACTCTCGTAGAATCGAAGCCCATGGATTTGGTGGGGGAAATTTGGCTTTGTTGGTACGATGGCCTTCGTGTTAACATCCTTCTACATCATTTCCAATTTATCCATTTTTGTGTATCTTAAACCAATTGCGAATTTTCTTCTCTAGCCATTCTAATTTATGCCAGTCCCAATACCACCAAAGGAAGGGTCATTTGGGAACACCTTCGCCTATTGTCTCTTATATTAACTACCCTTGGATTCTTTTTTATGATTTTAATGCTACTTCAGTCATTAACGATAGGAAAAGTTGCTACATTTCCACCTATCCTAGCAAGGATTTCTAACACTTCATTTTCGACGCTGGTCTAAGGGATATAAGGTACCATAGTCCAGACTTCACTTTGAACCGCAATAATGTCTATGACCATCTTAATCGCTTTTTCTATAATTCCTACTAGGATGAGCTGTATCATGAATCCAATAGCTCTCACCTGTTGTAACATTACAAAGTATAGGTTGGAAGTCGGGTGTTTTACGATTTTTTTATAAAAACTAATATTTTCAATTTTCAAAATTATATATAACATGAATTGTTAAATGTTTTTTGAAATAGTAAATGTGTTTTATAATGATAACAAAATAAATATGAATTGAGTGACTAAATTGAATAATTTGCAAGTATGGATTCAATGACTAAATTGTAAAGAGATCACAAATCAAAATCTATGAAGCTAGTTTTACCAAGGCTTGGGTTTAGTATTTTTCCCTCTTAAGTTTAATTGTTTCTTTCATCTCTTTTTGCCAATCTCTAACTAGATTAATTCTAATTATTTCTCATTTTCATTAATTTTCATTAATCGTTCATTACTCTCATCCAAACATATCATATTTTCTCTCAAAAAATTCTCTCAATGTTCTCCATTGCCTAAACTCTTTTCTTTCATTTTCTATTCTTTTGTTGCTGATTCCTACTCATTTTATCTTGATCTTTTCTCTTCATTAAAGACTACATCACCCCCTTGCCTTCTTTGGTGTTGCCATTGTTGATATTCTTCTTCTCTTCGTCTTCTTTTCTATAAAGGCAATTCTCTTTTCCTTGAATTCTTTTATGCTTCAATTATTAATGATACAATGTGTTGATGACTTGATTAATCAATTCTTTTAAAATACGAGTTTGTGAATTAAATTTGATTTTTGGAGGTATTTAATGTTCTATCTTTCTTAATCACATTTCAAGATTTTTTTGTGTTAATTAAGGTTTTTATGATGTTATTATTATCATACTAAATCATTCTTTCAATCTCATTTGATTTGGATAAAGAATTCTTCAAAACAAGCTTGATTTCAGTGTTTTTTCAGAAATATGGAAATTAACGTTAATTGAGGTTATTTATGAGGTTTTAGTTGAGTTTAGTTTCAGATATTAGTTTTCTTGATAAGATCTTATTGAGGATAAGTAGTGTAGATTGGATCGAAACCCTGGAGAAACCCTAGAGAGTCATTTCATTAATTTCATTATTTTTTCTCTATTTTGGAAACATAAAATTATGCTATGTGTTGGTTGAGCTCTTAGTGTGTTTTTTTGCTTTCCAATGCGTTTGATGTGTTGATAATTGAGGAAAATTGGTGCATCGTGTTTTGGTGAACATTTACTAACTGTTTAGAAGCTATGTCGTTTAGTGGATAACAAATGTGAGTAACTTTCACTCTTAGAGGATGAACATGTTCAAGGGTAAAAGAAGATGTGGTTTATATTGTTTCTCTTAGCTTGAACTATAGTACAAGTGAATATTTATTGATCCACATTATTTATATGGAATAGGAATATGTCATGTGAATTCTATATGTGTTGCAATTGATGCATAGTGGTTTTAAAAGCGTATTTGAAAGTGTATATATAAGTGAATGTGTACATGGATGAGTGACTAACTTGTTGTCCGTATAAGGTTGATCATAACAACCATTTTTGGTAAGCGTTTCAAACTATATATGTGTATAAGCTTGCAACACTTAATAACCACTCTTAATGAACTTGGATTAATTGGCTATTTGTTTTTAGTGGGTCCTTTGGATGTGAAAGGCTTGCTTAGGAAAGAGTACTCTATAGTTTCTATATGTGTGTGATCAATGGGATATACGGGGTAAGGTTGTTGCGTTGACCAATGCCCTGAGAATATTATGGGGTAAGGTTGGTTCGTTGAGTTTACTCTGAAAGTCATGGTTTTGGACCTAAGTGAGTCCATAAATAAAGGGGAGTTGTATGGATTCTGTTTGTCGAATGAGCGAGTTGTGTTTTGAAAAAACCTTTGATCTTTAATTGAATAAGTTGTGTATTGTGTATTACTTGCAGAAGAGGTAATCATGCATGAGTGTATGTGTTTGCTACAAAATGTATAATGAAAAAAAGGCATGCATATATTATGGATTTTTTGTACATTTATGGTGCATTTTGTGTACATAGAAGTATGACATGATGACATGAATGTTGATATAAAAACAAGTGAGGAGTGAATATATATAGGGCTTTCCATTAGCATTGAAGTGTGCATTACTTAGAATTATAGTTATTCGCTGGGCTTTTCATCTTACACTCGATGTTCAATACTTTTTCATAGGATTTATTAGCCGTGTCAGAGGTGAGGAGAAAACATCTGGAGTGGTCAAGTAAGGTAATAATAAAACAAAGTGTATTTGGTTTAAATCCATACTATGACAATGTGGGAATCATTTTAGGATCAAGACAATTGTTGAGATTTTGAGTTGTAATAAGTGTGGCATATAAAATGAACCATTGATATTTTGTTGAAGTATTTTGATTGCTTTGATTTGTTGATTGAGGATGTTGAACTCTCAATATTGGATGAATTGAGCATCAATTTGATCAAATGTTGATTAGTGACTGAAATAAGTGTTTGGTGTATCTAGACAAGTGACACAAACTGTATCAAATGTGTTAGACTCATAGGAAGCATGAAATGACTTAAAATGAATAAATGCACTAGGTGACTTGTGCTAAAATCAGTTTTCATGCAATATTTAACTTTCCATACCAAATGCTTATATGATGTATTGACCTGTGTTATAAAGTATGTTACAAGTGTATTCTGACACAAATGATGTGGTATGAAGGGGTCCAAGCATGTATCTAGTCCCTGATATTTATGGAAGTTGGTAACCTATTTATGCATTTTCCTAAGAATTTAGCACTTTTCCAGAAAAAGGATCATCATAGGGGAAATGATCTATCCCTGCTCATAAGGATCGATCCCAAACCTCTTTGTTTTGCAAAGGATCGATCCCTTGTGAAAAATGATCAATCCCTTCACTATGTTCTCGATGAAAAATGGTAAAATTTCATTCATTAAAGGTCTTAAGTATGCCTAAGTCTCAGTTTGACCCCAATATGTTTGTATAAGTTCATGATGGTCAAGAAATTGAATTGTAACCTAAACTCAAAATTTGATGATACTTGTTGTACCATAATTTGATACACTAAATTGCATAATAATGAGGTCAATTAGATGTTTTCTGATTTCGTACAAGTTCTACATTATATACATTTTAGTCCCTAGAAATGCATGTTCAATTAAATCCCTATTTGATGTTCGATTAATATAGAAATTTGTATTTCATTTATTAATAATTAATAATAAATATTGGTAATCATTATTTTGGTATTTTATCATTGAATTATTTGATGATGTGAATTTATTGTGTTACCCCTATCAGTTAACAATGTATAACTTGCATAGTATTGATATTTAAATGATGTTGGATTATTGTTGTTTATCCGTTGCCATGTGTTATATGATGTATGTTTTATATTTTAATGTTCTCGTATAGTATGTATATTTTAGGGTTTATGTTCTATCTAATAAGTTCAAAAACTAATATCAACACAAGTATCTGACTTATTCTTTGTGACCAGGTATAGGGTGTTACATTTGGTGGTATCAAAGTGTAGGTTATGAAAAGATTGGTGATTTTGTGTGTTTGTACATCGAGTAGAAAATGTACGCCATATTTCCACACTTGGTTTGAAAATTTTGGCAGGTCTTGTGTTGATCACTGGTGACTTCTTACCTTGTTTAAATGTGTAGAGTTTAGCCTAGTTGAGATGGCGTCACGTCATGCTACTTTGGGTGTTCCGAAGGATAATTGTCCTCCCACAAAAGAAAATGCAACAAATATCGAAGTGGTGCCAATAGAGCCCTGCTTGTGCCACAACTGAATCCTCTTGTCGATGTGTTGACTAAGGCGATTATCAGTGCCCTTCGATGAGTCATTTCTAATGTTGCACCTGTTATTGTGCCAATGCTATTGGTTAGAGGTTTAGCATTAGAGTATTTAATGGCTTTGGGTGACAGAGAGTTCTATGGTGTTCGTTGGACTGAGCTAACAGTTGTTGAGGATTGGTTTAAAAGTGTGGTGTGAGTTATAGATCAGATGGGTTATCCTGATGGCGAAAAGTTAGGTTTTGTTGTATCTTTACTATAAATCTAATGTTGCACCTGTTATTGTGCCAATGCTATTGGTTAGAGGTTTAGCATTAGAGTATTTAATGGCTTTGGGTGACAGAGAGTTCTATGGTGTTCGTTGGACTGAGCTAACAGTTGTTGAGGATTGGTTTAAAAGTGTGGTGTGAGTTATAGTTAGGTTTTGTTGTATCTTACTATAAATTGATGCATATAATTGGTGGAAGATGATTAAGATGAGTGTAGTTGAGGATAGGTTGATTTGGTCGTACTTTATAGAGACCTTTAAGTGAAAGTTTCTAGGAGCATGGTATATCGATTCGAGGAAGAAGAAGTTATTTGATTTTGATTAGGGGAATATGTCGGTATATGACTACGAGACCGAATTTTTTCTTTTTAGTATGTATGCAAAATAGATAGTACCAACGTAGACGAAGAGGTGTAAAATGTTAAAGGATGATTTTAAGATGGAGATTTATGTGAACTTGGTTACTTATTCTTCGGAGGTGTTTAGTACTTTGCTGGATCAGGATAGGGATGTTGATAGTACCTTGGATGGTGATTCAGTTTAGGAGTTTACTGGGAATAGATTGGGAGATGTTAGTTTTAGAGTCGTCAGGCGAAGAGAGGTCAAGGTTTTTATCATCGTGATTCGCGTTAGAGATAGACTAGTAAGGTGAATACTCTATTTGGTGGTTGACAGTAATATCTACTCAATTCAACTTTTAACAAGAGGCATGCAAGTGAGTGTTGGTATCTCACCAGCGGTTCTTTTTGGTATGGAGATGTGGACCATCAGTTGAGGGATTGTCCGAAAAGAACTGCTTGTCGTAATATTGCTCTTATTCCAGCCAGAGGGCGTAGATGTGTTGGTATTGTTGGTCTGATAGGTCAAGCTCATAGTAGAGGTTGAGATGTGTAGGTGCAGTTGAGACTGGCGGTCCTGGCATAATGTACGAGATTTATGAGCCTCAAGATCATGTTCAGATCGATGTGATCATATGTACCTTTCTATTTGAATCTTTTCGTTACTCGCTTTGATATATCTGGTTCTACGTATTCTCATATCCTTAGTAGTTTAGCAACTCGGTTGATTGATATTGTTAGTGTTAATGATGTGGGTTTGTAGTGATTGATGTGTTAGTGGAGAATTCAATCGTGGTCAAGTGTACCGAAGGTATCCTTCGGTTCTTAGGGTTGAGGTGTTTCCAGCAGATTTAATAGAGTTTTCGTTTCATAGGTTTGATGTTATTTTGGGTACAGATTGGATACGAGAGCATCATGTGCACTTGGATTTCAAGTTGTCTTTGACGATCTTGAAGATGTCAGATGGAGTACAGTTCATGGTTTTCAATGAAAGGTCGGAGTTTCTTTCAAATGTGGTGTCGACTTTGTATGCAAGTAAGATATTCGTAGATATGAGGATTTCTTGGCCAATGTTCTTAATCTGGGTGGTAGAGAATTGTGTATAGGATATTCGAATGGTTAAGGATTTACCTAGGGTTTTCCCTAAGGATCTTCTAGGTGTGCCATCGGATCGTAAGGTAGAGTTTCAAATTGAAACTTATACCGATTCAACTGCTGTTTCTTTTGCTTCCTATCGCATGGAACCAAAGGAGTTGAAAAAGTTAAAGGCTCAGTTAAAAGAGTTAAAGGAAATCAGGGAAAAGAAAACAATGAATATTCAACAAATTACCTCGACCAATCTTAGCATCTTATGCATATCATACTAGTTGTTGTAAAATAAAGTTGTGACATTACCTTAATAAATGGTTCAAAAATCCTATTGAGTTGTCTCTAATTCTCTTTAGATCTTTAAAGTGATGTATTTCTGAAAGACGACCACCCTCTATAAGTATCCTCACTCGAGCTAACGAAGAATGATTATTAAATTCTAGTTCTATTGCGCTTCTATCAAGAAATGTATTTTTGGGTATTCTGGTTATGGACGGCTGTGGAAGATTAACCATTACCCTAGTCATATATCACATATATATAACTTAATGAAGGTTAATTAATCCTCTATTTTTAAATCATATTTAATTTAAAACTCTTTTAAATTAAATGATAACAAAATTATTATTTATGTAAAACACTTTTAAGTAAATAATAATAAAATATATCTTATCTTATAAAAGTTAAAATTCATCCAAATCATAATATTATTTATTTAATATTATTTTAAATCAAGTAAAATAATAATAATAAACATAATATTCTATCAAAAGAATATGAATTTAACTTATTTAAATTCAAATAATATACAATATCTTATAATATAATTTAAAATATTCTCATTATCTTAAATGATCATTTATAATAATAACTACGACCATTTTTTATCCATTCCAAGCGTGCGACCCTATAGGTTCAGCTAACATTAGTAATAAATAAAATCACATTTGATAATACAAGTCATGAATGGCCTCTAGCAAGACATTATGACTACCAAAGTTAAATGAAAAGCTCACGATCGAAGACAACCTTAATACAACTTATGTAATAATCCTTTCATCTCATGATATCGTGATAGAATATAATACATTGAAAATGTCAACCTTATATCGCTCTATCTTCAATTTCTCGATACACAAATGAACATATTCAATTAATTATATTGATAATTATAAACTCAATTACGCACGTCCAAACATTATTTTCAATCTCAACATCGAGGGGCCCTAAGACATATCTCTTATGATATGAGGGATAAATTCCATCTTAATCACTCACATCTCATGACATTATTCATGTCATGTTTAAGCGTAACCTTTATAATTGTATGGTTAAAGGCAACGCTTGATTATATCAAAACGTAATACTAATCATGTTGAGAATTGTAATAATTTAAGGCCTAAGGATTTAATGACATAATTATTTTGAAATTAATATAAAACTTTAATACATTTATTCATCTCAAAATGAGTCGGTCCAATATTCATTTTCAAGAAATACATATGAAATTGGTTTGAATCTCATTCACGTATTCATTTTATGAATATCTATCAAATTTAATACTTATCTTATTTCCAACAATAATAATTGATCATGGATATTTAGAATAATTAACAATATTATTCAAGGATATTATAATAGAATTACTCGCAAATGATATTAATAAAATCAAGTAATCAAAATATCATGTACATACAATATGCCTAGGGCACTAATGCTAACAATTTCCCACTTGCACAAGGACATCTCAAGAATGTATCTCATATCTATACACCTAGCACGACGATCATGTTTTACTTGTGGAAGAGACTTAGTCTATGGATCTACAACAATGTCATTTATTGAAACTTTACATATCTTAGCGTCACTCCTCTTAGTGATTTGTCGAATGAGATGATAACATCTCAAAATGTGTTTGGATCACTGATGTTATCTAGGTTCTTTCGTTTGTGCATTAGCACCATTATTGTCACAATATATATAAACATGATTTATGACAATAGGAACGACTCTAAGATTAGTAATGAATTTCTTGATCCAAACTACTTTTGTTGCATCAGATGCTACTATGTATTCAACTTCGGTTGTAGAATTAGCAACAATGCTTTGCATTGAAATTTTCCCAACTGATAGCACCACCATTTAAACAAAACAGAAATCCATCTTATGATCAGTAATTGTCCTTATAAGTTTGGAAACTTGCATTTGTCTAACCACTTACAACCAAATCATCGTCCATTTTTCCATAAACTAAGAACATATTTTTATTTTTTCTCAAATACTTAAGTATGTTCTTTACATCTATCCAGTGACTCTCACCGGGATTTGATTGGCTTCTAGTTGTTATGCTCAAATCGTAGGAAACATCTGGTCTAGTGTATAACATGCCATACATTATAGATCCGTATAACGGATTTTACTCTTGCGATCTCCCCCATCTTTAGAGTTAGAATAAAGTCTTGCTAAGAGAAATACCATTAGACATAGGCAAGAACCCTCTCTTAGAATCCTACATGTTGAACCTCTTTAGTACTTTGTCTATATAAGCACTTTGACTTAGATCAATTAGCCTTTTATATATCTCTATAGATATTTATACCAACGATATATGAAACTTCTCTTAAGTCTTTCATTGAGAAACAATTTCCTAATCAAGACTTGACACTCTGCAAAGTAGGAATGTCGTTCCCAATCAGTAAAGTATCATCGACATATAATACTAAAAACACAACTGCACTCCCACTAACTTTCTTGTAAACACAAGGTTCATCTTCTTTTTTGATAAATCCAATATCTTTGATTGACTTATCAAATCTAAGATTCCAACTCCGTGAAGCCTTCTTTAATCCATAAATATATCTTTGAAGCTTGCATATTTTACTAGAATTCTCATATTGTACAAAACCCTGAGGTTGTGTCATGCACACATCCTCGAGTAAGCTTCCATTAAGAAACAAAGGTTTGACATCTATTTACCAAATCTCATAGTCATAATATGCAATAATGTAAAGAAGAATTCTAATGTACTAAAGCATGGCTACAAGTGAAAACGTCTCCTCATAGTCTATACCATGAGTTTGTCTAAAACCTTTTGCAACTAGCCTTGCTTTACAAGTATGCACTTTTCCATCCAAGTCAGTTTTCTTCTTGAAAACTCATTTGTATCCAATGCTTTTAGTACAATCAGGTGGATCAATCAAGGTCCAAACTTGATTGTTGTACAATGATTGCATTTCAGACATCATGGCCTCTAACCACCTATCAGAGTCTAGATCTAAAATAGCAATTTGATAGGTAGCGGGTTCATTATGATCCACTAACAATATGTCATGGCAATCAGTCACTAGAAATACATATCTCTCAAGCTAGTGACATACTCTATCAAATCTACATAAAACTTGTGTTACTAGAGGTGTATCAAACATAGTTTTTTGAACATGAGTATCAGAAGGCAATTCAATATTACATTGTTGTTTTAGAACTTCTTCAAGTTGTACCTTACTCCCACTGATCCCTTTAGAAATAAATTATGTTTCTAACAAGAAACTATTTCTTGAAAAAATAGTTTCTTCTCAGTGGAATTATAAAAGCAGTCTCCTTTTTAGGATACCCCATAAAATTACATTTTTCATATTTTGATTTAAGCTTATTAGAAACTAAACATTTCACATAAGCCTCACAATACCAGATCTTAAGAAAATATAAGTTGGGTTTCTGACCAGTCCATGTCTCATATGGTGTATTTTCAACAACTTTGGAAGGAACTCGATTTAGTGTGAAAATAGTTGTTTTAAGTGCAAGACCCCAAAAGGTAAGAGAAGGATTTGTAAAACTCATCATAGATCGAACAATATCTAATTAAGTTTGATTTCTCCTTTATGAAACATCACTCCATTGTGGTTTTCCAATATGATTTATTTATGAAATAATTCCACAACTATTAAGATTATCATCGAATTATTGGTCTAAATATTCTCCTCCTCGATCTAATCGAATAGTCTTTATTGTTTTGCCATGTTGATTTTGTACTTCATTTTGAAAAGATTTGAACACTTCAAACAATTCAGATTTATGTTTAATCAGGTAACATAACCATATCTACTGAAGTCATCAGTAAATGTAAGGAAGTACTTGTAACCTCCTTTAGAAAATTAAGTTATCGGTCCACACACATTTGTATGTACTAGGCCCAATAACTCATTAACCATTCCACTGTGTCTAATAAAGGGGTCCTTTGTGACCTTACCTAATAAACATGATTCACAAGTATCATATGATTCAAAATAAAAAGAATTCAAAAGTCCATGTTGATTAAATTTTGTAATTTGTGTCTCATTTATATGGCCAAGGCTACTTATGTTATATATCAAAGTTTCATTGGTTTTTTGAAGACTCTAAACATAAATACCATATTGTAAATTAGCATTTACATATAACTTGTCTTTATAATAAATGGGCAAATTATTATTCTTGATAATAAAAGAAAAAACATCATTATCCAAATAAGAAAATGAATTGATATTCCTACTTATAGGAGGAACATAAAAGCAATTGTTCAATAGTAACAAAATCCCACTAGGCAAAGTAAGTTCATAACTTCCTACAACTAAAGCAACAACTTTTGCTCCATTACCTAGTCATATGTCTGCCTCGCCCTTTTTTAGTTGTCTACTCCTTTTGAGCCCCTGTACATTTGTAAAAATGTTAGACTCACATCTAGTATCTAATACCCATGAACTTATAGGAGAAAATTAACATGTATAACATAAATACCTCAAGAGTTGATCTCACCACCCATCTTTTTCTTTAGACCTTTCAAATATTTCTTGCAATTTCTCTCCCAATGACCAGGTTCTTTGCAAAAGAAATATTCACCCTATTAAAGAGGTTTAGCCTTGTGAACAACTTTGGCCTTTGATTTGTCATTGGTCTTTCCAAACTTTCCATTTTTTTGAAATTCTTCCCCTTCCGAAAAATCAGAACATGGCTTTCCATGGATATAATATTTTGTTCAGCGGTTTTAAGCATCGCATGCAGCTCAGACATTGAATTTTCCATCTCATTCATGTTATAGTTCATGACAAATTGACTATAACTATCAGTAAATGAATTTAGGATCCAATCAGTAGCCAACTCTTGGCTCAAAGGAAATCCAAGTCCTTTAAGTTGGTCAATATGACCTGAAGATGCTCAATATGACCTGATAGAGAAGCAACAATGGACGATGAACATTTCTCATCTTTGAAGAATTAACCTAAAAAACTCTAGTCTCAATAAAAAACAAGAGGATGAGTGTGGGATTATGGCAGTGAAAATGAGGTTTTGGATAGATTAGAGTTTACTGGAAATTGAGAAAAAGATAAACAATATGAAATATCATTAAAAGAATACAAACAAGTAAAGATAATAGAAGAGATAGGATATGATAATTTAACTAAATTAGGGTTTTTATAAAAATTGATCTTGACACGGAATGGAACAAGAAGATGGGCATTAGATAGGTGATAATATATGGATTATGAACATGAACATGGAATTGAAAAATAATAAATGGATAAAGATAAAATTGAATTTGAAAATTTCCACCTGGTATATATGTGTTGTCGCAAGCTTATAGATATGGTGAGGTTGGATTGAGTTAGAAAAATGTTCTATCGAACCCTCCTAATCAAAATATAAAAACAAACTCGATAACACGACTCTAACCAACATTCCTAATCGCAACAAAAAGGCAAACCAGAGTGTAAATATATCTATCTCATGAACTTGGAAATAACTCAAAGGAAAAGAATATTCGAAGGAACAAATAAATTAGCTCTTGTAAAAACATAACCACATTGTATTATTATTCAAAGAAAAGATTTGTTTACAAAAGTGGGAGGAGTCTCCTTTATTTAGGTGAGGAGGAATCCTTGTTGTAACATAACTATGTAATAAAATAATAAATAAAAGATTTCATAATACCAATAGACTAAAGATAATTGTTTTACTCAATCTTAATTACTAATAAAATAATAAATCTAATCCTAAAAGATAATGCATCGTCCTATATTAAATTATATTATAAATAAACAATAAAAAGATTGAAAATTCTTAATATTTACAAAATCCTGTATTAATCCCGTATAGGATTTTCTGCATGCCCTGTCGTCAATAAAATGGAAATATCTTGAGTTCCCAATATTGAATTGAGATGATTCTAGAATCGGTTGAAAGCTAAGAGAAAACTAGTTGTAACTCCAAAGGACATGTTGTCCAAAAAAATCAAGATCCCATTCAAAAAGTAGTCATAAGTCAATAGTAATTTTGTTCTTCTTTTTCAAGGCTTGGTCATGTGGATTAACTGTAAGTGTTAGTACATCGTTATTTTATGTGGGCCTTGTCATGCATGTATCATCCTCCCTATCATCAAAAAGACTCAATCTCTAATCTGAAACATAAAAGGAAGAAACATTTGAAACTTTTAATGATTCATTCACATTATACTTAACAAATAGATGTGCTCTGAGTCTTCGAGACTTTGTTTTTCTAATAGGTTCAAGTAGAAATATTAGACCAAATAAGCATGGATTGTTGTTATTATGGACTCTGGTGCATATATCATTCACCCTATCTTCAAAAGGATTCGTCCATGAATCTGAAAATCCAAGAGAAAGAGAATTAACATATGGAAAAGAAAAATTGTTAAACACTTTCCTTGATCAATGTGACGTGTCTTTATGTTCTTTAGTTAATGTTTCTTCCTTTTTTGTGATTGATTCGTATGATTTCTCCATGGGTTCACTCATTTGTGGTAAGAATGAGTGTTTAAAAACCTTGTCAAGTGGTTGATGAAAGTAATCCATGAAGTCTCCTAAGTGTCATTCAGTAACTAATAACTCTCGTGAAGAGCTTTGTGAAATGCATAACCTATTTATTTTAAAAGAAAACCCATCTACAAAATATAACTCATTGAAAGTAATTTTTTTTTTATAAGAATCATTATATTTATCAGAAATCTCTGAGTCCTCATGATATATATCTTCGGTATGTTCAATTCTCATAATAGTAGTATGTGTTTGAGAGGTAAGAGTGTACCTTCAGGATAATGCATCTTCTACTATGTTTTTCTTACCTAGATGTTTTAACAACTTAAACAACTCAGGGTTATATTGGATGATAACCTTTCTCGGAAGTATGTTTTGTTGAAAAACTTCAAGTATTTAAGTCTGGTCAAAATTAAAAGGAGTAGATAAAAATATCATCAGCAAAGATAGAAACATACTTACATGTGGAGTGGTTTAAATTGTGTTTAGCCACTGAGATAACACAATGACTAAGGTTTTCCTGGATGTAGCCTTTTTACAACAAATCTAAATCTTTGGTTCCTCCGATATTGTTTTTTTAACAGGGTATGATGAAACTTTGAATTAGATCAATTTACTAATGTTTCCCTATTTTTAGTTGTAATCCGTCAGGTAGATCACCTAACACTTCTCAAAAATCCTTTAAGAGAGACATAAATGCACTAGAAAAATCCTTGTTAACGTTAGAAATTGAAAAAAAATCGACTTCCTAAAGCGAGCAAGGATGCAAGGCTTTTCGTGAAGAAGTTTCTCTCTTAATTATTTTGTGATCCCACATAGATTTTGAGTCAATCCTTTCTTCTCATAATTAGTTTCACACACCTCCCGTGGGTCTTGTTCTTGGCTTTTAAGGGGTATGATCTAATTTGATTTTCCACTTTTTCATGGTCTTATTTCTTTTGTGTTTTCCCACCGTCCTCCCAAAATTTCGTAACATGACTATTAAGTTCATCTTTTGAATTCAATGGTGAAGGTTGTAACTGAAGATCGATATATTTTATTATAATTCTTCTAGCATCATATTCATCATTGTCATTAGATGATTCAATATTCATGGAATGTGGAGTAGAAAAAGGAGTGGAAGTAGATGAATTACCTTGGCAAATAGATGAAGTAGCTTGGTAATTCTCTTTGAAATAATACTTTCTTTGAAGTTGTGATAAAACCATCATTGTTGTCTTCAATGTATGTTCAAGGCTTTCATAACAATGTAAGTCAAGAAAATTAGTGATGTCTTGATGCAAACCGGCGACAAATCTGTTCACTGTATATCCTTTTGATTCAAGTATATATCCACAACTCATTAAGGATGTCATTTCCTTGTAGGAGTTTTCTATTGAACTTTTGTCTTGTCGAAGTCAGTAAAGTCATTGTTTGGCTTCTCGAATGTAGTGTGTCGGGAGAAAAGGGTTTCTCATTACTTGTTTTACCGTGTACTATGAATTGATTGCTAGAAATTTTTATTTTGTTTGCCTACACAATGTGAGAGCATAACCTATAAATTATGAGGTGATCAATGGTACTGGTTCTTCAATGGGAATATTTTTGTGGGAGAGTATGATGTCGACTCTACTTTCCTAATCAATTTAGTCATTTGGATTTGTTGTTCCTTCAAATATTGGGATTGTGAGATTTGGTTTAGAAGAAATATTAGCCATTTGAAATCTCGTTTCTTCACATCTATGTTGTATGATGTTGTGTTTGTAGTTTTTAGCTCGTCTCGGTTAATCATTGGTAATTTGTTGTGCTTCCATTCATTGTTGAAGACCCTTAAGTACTTCGATTTGATGATTAGATGCATTATTGAGGCCTTTTGCCTTATTGAATCCTTTATCTTTTTCCATCATCAAAGTCATAAAGCTCAAAGCAAAATGTAATGTGAAAAAAAGAAAATCAAAGGAAATAGGAAACCTTACAAGTCAGTCCAAGGAAATAACAAATCGAAAACAAGAAAGTTGATCTTGTACACTATAAAACCCTCTTCTCCAGGAATTCTTTTGATGTTCAATAAAAGTTTAATCAACAAAAACATCAAAAGAAACTTAGAAAAAGCTAAAGCAACAAATGCACGACTCCAAGTCAATAACTAGAATGCAAGGATAGCGAAGTATGCAAGCTCTTTTAATACTACTAACACAGGGAAGATAATGTGTTAAATGATGTAAAGGAAAAATAAAGGGTGTAACTAAAGAACCTAAACCAATAAGAGTAAAAAAAAAAGGAAAACCAAACCTAAAAAACCCAAAAAACGTGAGATCAACTTGAGCAATGTTTTTAAGGGATTTATGGTCCTCAAACATTATAAAAATTCTTTTGGATGTCTTCCAATGAATGTAGTTGCAATCTCGAAAATTTCAGCCTTATACACTTTCTTGAAAATTCTAAAAAATATTGTCAAGTACCAGTGCTCAAATCTGTCAAACAATGTTGACCGATTGATCAGAGGGGTGTCATGATCTCCAACTTCTCTAAATTTTGAGTTGGTGATTGATCTTAGAAAGTATGTAGTTCCTGCAAAGCGTCATCACCAAATTCCTTCATTTATTGTTTGTGGATATTTTTTTTTGGTTTTTTCTCATTTTTTTCTTTTCTTTTTTGATTTTTTTTTTCAATGAAAAATTGCAAAGTAACAAGAATGAATTAAAACTAAACTAAAATAATTTAAAAAGAACCTTAAAATGATGAAATCTTCATGAACTAGCTCCGTTGTGGTACCTTGGTGATGTATGCTTGCAAGAATGATAAAGAACTCTTGATTATTTTGAATAATCATACCAAATCTGATATCAACTGAAAAAGATGTTGCATTAGTTGATGTGACCCATGTGATGCACGTATCCTCACCTTTCATTTTTAGCACATGGGCGCTAACTAAAGCACCCTAAGCCATTTTACAAGAATGCAATGTCTTGGTTATCTCATACCTTTCTTGCCTTGCCTGTTGTTGGAACATTTCTTTAAGCTCATTGATCATATCATAAGCTTCCATGTTTTCTACATCCTTCTAAAGTTTAGATCTCATGGTAGCCAGAATCACACATTCAACATCAAGAGAATAATCTTTATATTTCTCATATGCTCTTGTTTCATCTTTAAATGTATACTTATCTAGTTCTCCAGGATAAGGTTCATATGTCCCAACATGTATAAATCTCATCTAAACTATTTAAAACATAATTAAGCTAAACCATTTCAAACATATGAGTAACACTATTATCCATCTTGTCTCACTAATGTAACCTAACGTACTTCTACTTTAGTAAAACCTACATTAAGGTGATTAAAGCATTGACTAGGGTTTAAAAAAGGATGGCATTCAAACTTAAACTTTATGTGAGGGTTATTTTTGTCGATTTTAATCTTTGATAATTAAGGTATTACATACATTACATTACATTCACACAACATCACTTACAAGTAAATAAATAAACGTGACATAGTGTGGAGTTATCCTAAAATAAAGAATGAACCTAAGTAATAAGCATCTTCTTCTTGACATCACCTTGGATCACCTTCTAGTTCCTCCACCACTATGGTTAATTAGCATCGTCTTCTAGTTATATTACAATGAAAATTTAAACGATGCATAGGCTGTTATTACATTAAAAAAAGGACACACATGTCGTATTTAAATTACAATAAATAAAAAAAAATGTAAGTTTTATTTAAAAATTTATAACACTTATTAAATAATATAAAGGCCATACTATGTATCATACTATAGAATACTTGAAACGTAATCATCAACAAACACATATCACATACATATTACACAAAGAGTACGAGCAACATTAAAACACCTTTTTTAAGCCAATTAATCTTATAAGGTGCTATGTAAAGTTGTAATAAGTGTGACATGTTAAACAAACCATTGATCCTAAGTTGAAGTGTGTTGATTGGTTTGATTTGTTGATTGAGGATGTTGAACTCACAATATTGGTTGAATTAAGTATCAAATTGACCAAATATTAATTAGTGACATAAAGAAGTATTTGGTGTATTTAAACAAGTGACACTAAGTGTATCAAGTGTGTTAGACTCATTTAAGCATGAAATGACTCAAAATGCATAAATGAACTAGGTGGCTTGTGCTTAAAGTGAGTTTTCACGTAATGTTTAACTTTTGATGCCAAATCCTTGTATGATTTATTAAATTGTGTTATAAAGCATGTGACAAGTGTATCCTGACATGTATGATGTGGTATGAAGGTGTCCAATCATGTATCCAGTCTCGATGATTTTTCATATGGAAGTTTCCAAAAAAAGGATTGATCTCTTAGGGAAATGATTGATCCCTTGGTGAGAAGGATTGATCCAAAACCTTTTGCATTTGCAAAGATCTATCCGCCATGAAAAGGGATTGATCCTTTCATTGTGTGCTCGATGAAAAATGGTAGAATTACATTCCTTAAAAGTCGTAAGTATGCCTAAGTATTTGTTTTACCCTAGGATTTTTGTGTAAGGGTCGAGAAATGGAATTGTTAATTAATGTTATTCCTAAAGTTAGAATTTAATGACACTTGTTATATCACATTTTAATACACCGAATTACATAATAACAATGTCAATTGTATGTTTTATGATTTCGTACAACTTTTACATTAATTAATTTTTAGTCCCTAGAAATGTATGTTCAATTAGATCCATGTTTGATGTCCTATTCATCTATAAATTTTCATTTCATTATTTATGGAATAATAATAATTATTGGTAATCTAATTTTGGTGTTTTACCTTTGAATTGTTCGATTATGTGAATTTATTATGTTATCCCTGTTAGTTAACAACATATATCTTGCAATGTCTCGATATTTAAATGATGTTGTATTGTTATTGTTTATTCGCTGCCACATGTTGCATGATGTATGTTTTAAATTTGAATGCTTATGCATAATACACATGTTTTAGGGTTTTTGTTCGACTGACAAGTTCAGAAACTAATGTACGTTCGGGACTCCGGGTTATTCATTGTGACCGGGTATGGGGTGTTACACCTTCTTCGCGTGCGTTCTGATCACAAACCTCTCATCCACTGTATTGGCCACCATGACAAGTCTTCCTCTCCAAGACAATTTCTTTATTTTCTATTGTGACTCTCCCATGAAGACTTCGATAGGATGGTTTTAGATAATTGGAAACATTCTTTTAATATGTCTAAGACCATTTTCAATTTTACCACTACCGCTAAAGCCTTAAACGCCTCTACCTTTGGTTACATCAGTACCAAGAAGTGTGTTATTATGGCCTTCATAAGTGGTGTTCAGAGAGCCCTTGAATATCGATCTTCTAACTTCCTTGTTAACTTAGAAATTGAGCTCCAAACTGATATTGAAAACCTTCTCAATCATGAAGAGCTTATTTGGAAACAAAAGTCGCGCTCTAGTTGGATTACTCATGGTGACTGCAACACCAAATACTTTCACCAAAAAGTAATATCTCACAAGTAGAGAAACCAAATTTCATCCCTCAAGCTACATAATGGTGATTGTTGTTATGATGAAACTCTTAGAAATGAGGCTATTAGTTTCTTTTAGAACCTCTTTATCACACCAAAGCTGTTTTTAGTACCTACCCCTAAAAATTACTTCTCCAATATCCCTGACTCATCCTCCCCTCTCTCGATGAATCCTCATTGGATATTAAAATCAAAGAACCCTATCTGATATGGCTTCCGTTAAATCTCCTGGCCCAGGTGAATTACATTCGATGTTTTTTTTTTCTGAAAAAATAGTGGTACATCGTCAGTCATGAGGTTTGTACGATGTTCCATTTGGTCTTCCAATGTGACTCTATTAATCCCTACATCAACCATACCATCATGGTCCTTATTTCGAAAGCTGAAAGCTTCATTCCTTTACTGACTTTTGTCGCATTAGTCTTTGCTCTATTATGTACAAACTTTTCACTAAAATCATTTTGTGTCCTCTCATGCATATCGTTCCTCTCCTTTCATCCCACCAAAACTTGCTTCAACATTGGTAGATCTATCACAGAAAATATAATTCTCAATCAATAAATCATCCACTCTATGCGCAACAAGAAAACTAAATAAGGTTGGATGATGATCAAGGTCGATCTCGAAAAAGAATTGAATAGACTCTCGTGGGATTCCATCCTCGATACCCTTCGTGATACTGGGTTTCCCCTAATTTAGTTCAATTCATTATGCACTGTACCAGCTCCTCTAGCATATAGGTATAATGGAATAGAAGCCTCCCGAATGCCTTCTTGCCTTAAAGGGATGTGCGTCAGGGTAACCCTCTTTCCACTTACGTCTTTGTTCTTCTCATGGAATGCATTGGCCATCACATCCGTAATTTGCTTTCATCTACCTCTTTACAACCCTTCTACTTGGCTCATCATAGTATACCCATCTCATACTTGTTCTTTGTTAATGGCCACATCTTATATGGGAGAGTGGACCACATTCGACCTCTCCTCATATCTTCAATTCTTAATGATTTTGGTTGTTATTATGGTCACAAGGTCATATCTCACAAAACCAAAATTTACTTCTCTCCCAATACGAGGGCCTCCTTGAGAGAGTCCATTTGTGACTTCATGGGATTTCATCAAGTTTAAACATTACAAGAACTATTACTTTATCCTAGATAAAATTAGAGAGAAGCTCATTAGTTGGTTTGCTCGTGATCTTTTTTATGGTCGGTGTGGTTGCCCTTGCCAAGTTTATCCTTAATGCTATTCCAATAAACCTTAAGTAGACCAGCCACATCCCAAAGAATACTTGCTCTAAGATTGACAAAATTGTTCGTTAATTCATCAAGGGCTCCACTGCTTCTAAAACCAAGATTGCTATTGTTAAATGGGATCTTTATGTTAACCCGTGTTGAGTGGGGGTCTTAGCCTTCACCATTCCCACTACCAAAACATTGCCTTTATCCTCAAACTAGGTTATAATCTCGTAACTTGTCCTTATGCCATTTGGGTCTTAACTTTGAGGTATAAATATATAATAGACTATTTGTGCCCCCAAACATTGATTGTCATTCTTATTCCTCCTTTAGCTCTCCCTCTTCTTATTCCCCCTTTTAGCACTCCCTTGCACACTACTAGAGCATTCTTCGTGAAAATCATTTTAGGTTAATAGGTAATGGTTCCCAAACCCAGCTTTAGGATGACCCTTGTGTCTCTATGATTGGTCCCCTTCGCCATGTTTTCCTTTCCTCGTTATATCAACTATGCTACCATATCTTTTGATGATCTCACCTATCTCATTAGCATTTGCGACTTCACCCATTTGGCTTCTCTTTTCCCTCCTAATATCTTCCCCACATTGCTGACTTTATTCTCTTGGATCAATCTCATGGTAATGATACTTGCATTTGGAAATGAGGGTCCAATATTAACTTCAGTGTCTCATCAACTTCTAATGCCCCATATATCGCCATTTTAGTTAGCTCTTTCGACCATCTATACCCACATGACAATGTCAGAGAAATACTTATTGGCAACCCCTGGCATGTGGTTAATATATGGAGGCTTTAGTGTATTGATGAACATGGTGATGAACTATATTATAGTCATTGGTAGGTGGACTTGGGATGTAACATCCCTTAATCGCTACGCATCATGTTGAAAGACCTCATTACGCCTCATTTTTTCTTGTACTGACCTAGAAATGCATGAGCTAAATCCCTCTAGGGGTAGATCTAAGTACAATTCAACTGATTATACCTCTTAGAAGTGAGTCGAGTTAAATTGTCTTGAAAGTAGTGGGTTGATATTTAATGATTGTTAGTGTGTATAGTCATCCTTCAAATGAACATCATGAGATGAGAGCACTGAGTCAGGAACCAAAACTAACTTCCTTGCATCCATTTCATTTTGTGAGCTATGTCCTCAAGATCCTTTGAAGTATTATTTACACAAGTTTTCAAGGATCTCATTCTTAGCTCATTTCATTTCATTGGAATCATGTTATAATCAGTGGGTTTTCTTTGATTCTCAGGGGCAAAGGAACTTTCTTGGTGGCCTGAAAGACTCTCGGGTGAGGTGACTAACTGTGGAGTAGCATGCAACATCCCGCAGTTAGTGGTTCCCATGTATGGGGAACCTTTTCTTTGCATTTTGTTTGATTAAGCACAGCCAATTTCTCAACAATCTTGTCAACCATACTAGATCAGTTTTCCAATATATGATCCATAGGACTCTTTTGTGATTGTTCCAATTTGGCTCCCCAATCTTAGTGCATTTTTTTTGTAAATCCTCTTGCGTCTCTTTCTTCAATTGCTCAAATTTTGCATCAATTTCTAGTAATGTTTCATGTGATTAAGACCACTATCATGAAATCTTCCATGAACTAATTCCATGTTTTCATGAATGATGCATGTGAAAATGGTTAAATTTATGCAACGCAAATACGAAATGCAAAGATGCAAATGCAAATACGAGATGTATTTATCCCTGAAATGAATATAATGGAATAAGTTTCAACATGGATAAAAGTCCTCACTGTTTAATATAGTCAATTTTCACAGACATGCTTTCACTTGGTCTAAACTAGGTCGATGATTTATCTCAGGGCTTTGTCCTTGGAAACTATGTCCTTTAAGTTATTTATGACCCCTTAGGCTTGTATAGAGGCTCCATTCAACTGTGCTCTACACGCCCCTGCAATGCCAGGGTTTTTCTTTGTGTGTTGATAATGGAATGTGGGATGTTTATAGGAAATGCTCTATAATTGTATGATTTCTCAGATCAAAGAATCTCCTCTTGCATCTTGGATATTGTTTTGTTAGTCGACTTAGTGCTTGATCTTCATGTGAGTTTCCTCGTCATCCTCTCTAG
Organism: Hibiscus syriacus; assembly: GCF_006381635.1. Taxonomy (NCBI): domain Eukaryota; kingdom Viridiplantae; phylum Streptophyta; class Magnoliopsida; order Malvales; family Malvaceae; genus Hibiscus; species Hibiscus syriacus. Next base: position 1,596,424 of record NW_024063194.1, read on the forward strand.
GTTTCCTTTAGCCAATAATGCATGTCTATGTATGTGGTTACTTGATCAAAAAAATTCTCTACTAATGAAAAAATTCCCATAGATAGTCAATTGCGGATGAACACCTCCACATTATGTCATGATGATACAATGCAAAAAGACAAAAATGGAACAAAAACTGAGAAGAAATGATTTTATAAAGGTAGCATAATCGATAAAGATAAACGGGTTATTTATATATGAGTATAACACCTATTTGACATTGTATATATTTCACGTGCTTTTATTAAATAACAAACCTACCTTAATATGCTTTCTACCTAACATGTTTTAATCTTAAGAAATTAATCCTAACTGCATAGTATCTAGTTCACATGCTTTCACTCAGAAATAAATATATTTTATAATTTTAAACAAATAAGTAAAGGTTCAGAATCGCTCTTCCTTTGTGTACACCTATTTTGGTATCTACTAACATGCAGTGAGTCAGAAGGGCTCTACCAAGGATCACTAGTATATGGTTCATTATATGCATGGTATTGGCTCTATGAGAAAAGGCTACTTTAATTGTCCTCGATGTTGGTGCCGCCCTTGGGCTACCAAACTCTCGATCCTCATCCACTACATGCTTAAAGGAACGAGTTCAATCTGAAGGGATCCATTTTCCTATACTCCTATGAGGAAATAAATCCCCACGAATGTATAAGGAGTGTATCCCATAAGTTAATTTCTAAACCTCAAACGAGGAATAAATTCAGCACAAAAGCAAATATTTAACCTCTATTTAATTGGGACAGAGCTCAAGTATAGAGCTTTTGTCTTGCGATGCAATGAATGTGTGTGAGGAGGAACTTACAAACCTTTGACAAAGACAAAACAAAGATAAAATCACTATAAAAAATGAAAATTCAATGAATATAAAAACGTGAATTTAAACATCAATACAACTATTTACGTAAAGAATGAATAATAAATTAACCAATGTTCAATGAAAAGGATCATAAGTCAATTTTAGACATGAATACACAATTTGCACCATTGAGACAATTTATAAGCGATTAATGACCTGAATCTATAACAAGTCCCCAAGCTATCGCAACAAAAAATGGATTTTGGAATTAATTTGATTTGGATTCTTCATTGACCTTTGGGTTAGGTAGGTCGAATACCTAAAAAGTTCTTTTAAAAAATTGTAAGAAAAATAATTTTAAATACAAAAATTTGTCGACCTTTATAAAAGATTCGTTTTTAAGGGTTATATAGTCGATTATATGTGGAGAAGGATTATCACCCCCATAGTGGCCAAAAATGGTACTTGATCCATTGTTTGTTTTCTTAGTAGTAGAATTTGCAAATTTGAGTCAATATTGAAAATATTATCCTTTTATTGCAAATTTTTGTTTTCACCAATAGGAAGTATATCCCATCTATTTATTCTCTATACAAGAATATCCCATTCTTATTTAAAATCACAAAATTGCATAAATCATATGTAAATTTGATAAACATATTCTAATAATAATAAAAATGAGACAAGTCAGTAAAGAATTAATGGAGTGATCTGATTAAAGATAATAAAATCATATTTTATTTAAAAAAATCAAAATCAGGCTCAATTTGTTTCAAGTTCTGCAGTACCCTAGTCTGTTCCGACACAAAGTCGACGATTAGAATGCTACAAAACACTACCGTAGTGGCTAGCCCAAAAATTTCTTTAAAGATTTGTAACACATCATTTAAAGTTCAATTAATAAAGCTTAAATCAAACATAACCATTTGAGTTATAAAGGGGAGCTCCCAAAATACAAATATCAAATAAGTCAATCAAGTATTTAAAATTTTTTTGAATGTTGAGCTCACTAGCTTAGTGCCACACTAACAACTAGGCCATAACAAAAGTGTTAAAATATGCTCATGTTAACGAGTACAAATAAATAAATGAGTATACTTTTATACTGCGCACTACACTAGGGTTCTCACTTGTTTTTTATTATCATGGTTCTCACTTGTAGTTTTATTTGGAGGTTTTCTAGTGTTCTTGCGCCCCTTAATATCAATTCTAAATCCCTTGGGTTTCTTGCCAAAAAATGTACGATGGTATTGATATTGAGTACCTCAGTATCAGTATTGCTCATGAGTGTCAATATTAGCCTTTAGGTATCAATACTATAAAATTATTTTAAACTGAGAAATAATAATAGTATCAATACTCCCGAGCCAGGGTATTGATACTATCTAGGGTACTGATAAGAAATTTTGCTTCAATATTTTGAAAAATACCTCAGATCGATACCCTTACTAGGTGTATTTATACTCTACCCTCAGCATCGGTACTCCCATTAGTATCGATACCAAAATTAGCTACTGGAATACATGAAGTGAATTCAATATCGATACTCCTCATGCATGTATCGATATCAAACCAATAGTATCGATACTCAGCTTGTGAGTACCGATACATCTAGTCCTAAACTCCTTTATTTCGACCATCTGATGAACAATATCGGTACAGTTCCTTCAGTACCGATACCCAAACCTAGAAATGTCATGTTTGGGCACGAAAATGACTCCCTAATCTACCCTAGGTGCCCTACTGAGGTTTTGAAGCATTCTTAAGTTTATGTATGAAAGAATGGGTCATATTAGGCCTTTCAATATTCTGAAAACAACAAATGCTAAAATTTACCATGGATGCTCATTCATGTTTCATAAACTCAATACTCACTATCTAAATGCATTATAATGATTCAAAAATGGTATGAAGGAGTTCTGAATGTGTTACCTTAGTTTCATAGTTGCTGGAAATTCCCTCAAATCAACCAATGGCCAAATTCTCCTTTTCTCTAGCCTTGTAGCTTTCATCAATTCCCTTCACTATACAAGGATTGAGGAAATGGGTTTCTATCATAATTTAAAGCTCAAAGAGGGATTTTAAACACTTCATAAGGCCCAAATCTCTTGAAACACGTATTGAACACTTTTGGGCATCTAAACCCTTCTAAAACCCACTTTTGGTTACAATAGGGTAAATCATACAATCGTAGATTTACATGAAAGCTTAGAAGATGGTGTCTCATTGTCTTACATGAACATCTAAAAAAATGGAATAATTGAATAGAAAATTTTGCATCTTTTATTATTTTGTACGAGAGGGAGAATGAAGGATGAAAGAAGGAGACAAATAGACAAATGGGAGTTGAGAAAAAAGGTGCCAGATGTGAGATCACCCAAAATAGTGGGTTTTTAGATTTTAAAAAAGGTATAATTTCTCTTTTAATCCTCATCTATTATCCTAAAATTAAAAAATGCCCTTTTTATCTCTAGTTGGGCCATATTTCTAGCCCAGACTAACATCTAATTAGACTAAGCTCTCTTACAAGGTAAATAGGTTGGTCCAAACCATCTCGGGTAAACCCAAATCTTCAAACCTATGATTAAGCACATTATAAACGTCCCCTCCTAATTAGAAATTTTGTTTTCAAAATTTACCTAGACATAAAATATGTGGATACTGAAGTTGTATATCCTCATCGATTTCCAAAGTTGTTTCCTAAACTCAATAGTTCCTCCAAAAAATATTCACTAAGGGAATCCTATTGTTCCTTAGATCTTTCACGTCTCTTGTCAGGACCCTTATTGGCTCTTCCACAAATGTTATTTCTTGGCTCACTTTAATTTTTTGGGTATAACATGGAATATGTCAGATCGATATCTCCTATTCATAGACAAGTGGAATACGTTGTGAATGAACTCAAATCTAGGGTAACAATAATCGGTAAGCTACGAGTCCAACCCTCTCAAGTATCTCATATGATCCCATGAAACATAGGGTTAACTTTCCTTTGCACTAAAAAATGAAGTAATTTCCTTCACGGATAGACCTTGAGGAAGACTTTGTTTCCCACTGTAAACTCGATATCCGTCAGTTTCAAGTCCGCATATGACATTTTCCTATTAGAAGCTTCGTTCAGCCGAAACTTAAACAATCGAACCCTATCATTTGTTTGTCTGATCAAATCTGGACCCACTATCTTTCCTTCACTGAGTTTTGTTCAACAAAGTGGAGTTCTATACTTGCGTCTATACAAAGCCTAATACGAGGCCATTTGGGTACTAAACTAGTAGCGATTAATGTAAGTGAAATCATATAATGGTAAATGATCCTCCCAACTACCCTCAAGGCCTAAAGTGCTGCACCTCAGTATGTCCTCAAGAATTTGAATAACACACTAAGACTGACCATCTATTTGAGGGTGGAAAGTGGTACTAAAGTATAGTTTGGTACCTAGCAATTCGTGAAGAGTTTCCAAAATCGAGAAGTGAAATGAGGTTTTATGTCTGAAATGATCGAATTGAGGACTTCATTCAACCTCACAATCTAATGAACTTTCTAAGGTGTAATTCATATGAATCGGTAGAAAATTAGTTGTTTTGGTGAAGCAGTCTACTATAACCCATACTACATTATGTATTTTCCTATTAATTGATAACCCCATTACGAAGTCCATAGTCACTCTATCCCATATCCACTATGGTATCCGAATTAGTTGGAGCAAACCTAAAGGAACATGGTGTTCGACTTTGACTTACTGATATACTAAACTTCTAGCAATTAACTCAGATGAATTGAGAGGGGTCTAAAATGTTTTTCATAAAGGATCTTACTATGTAACTGCTCATCTATAGGCACACACAAACAACCTCTAAAGAAAAGTATGTCTATCGTGTAGCTTAAAACTCGAGGCTCGCCTCGATGGACTTGCTCCACATGATCCCTTAGGTAATTATAAAAACTATATATCCTTTAAAGTTCACTCACTAACTTGGGTTCCAACTACAGCTACTATAATAACCCATCATCACTAGCTAAACTCAAATGTGCTAACAAAGGCTTTGACTCTGCATCGAATTCCTGCTCAATGCATTAACAATGCTATTGACATTTACTAGGTGGTAGTCAATCACACAATCATATTCATTTAATAACTCAAACCATCTATGCTATCTCAAATTCCACTATTTCTATATTAGTAGGTACTTAAGGCTTTTATGATCAGTGAAGATGTGGTACTTTTCATAAAATATGTTGTGCCTTCTAATCTTAAGCATGAAAACTATTGCTACAAGCTCAAAATCATGGGTAGGGTATTTATGTTCGTGTCGCTTGAGTTGACGTGATGCATAGGGAACTACTTTTCCTTCTTCATTCAAAATGCAACCATGTCCATTTAGCGATGCAACACTAAACATGGTGAAGTCTTTAGCTTACTCTGGTTGGGTTAAGACTGGGCTTGAGTTAAAATTTATTTCAACTATTTGAAGCTTCTATGCTACTTATCGTCGCACACAAATGGTATTATATTTTGATGTAGCTTAGTCATTGGGAAGCTAACATCGAGAAACCCTTTACAAATAGTCGATAGCACCCAACAAGACTCAACAAGCTACATACTTTGATTACATTATTCGACTGTTCCCAATTTAGTATTACCTAAATTTTATGAGGATCAACTCGGATACCATCTACTGCCATGATATGACCCAAAAACGAAGCGTCTGACAACCAGAACTGACACTTCCCAAACTTAGCAAATAACTAATAGTCTTATAATGTCTGCAGAACTATACGGAGGTGTCAGTCATGCTCTTTATTTGAATGGAAGTACACAAGTATGTCATCTATGAAGACCACCATAAATTGGCTCAAGTACAGTGGAAGATTATATTAATTAAATCCAAGAATTCCACAAAATGTTTGGGATTCAAAATAGAATCACAAGGAACTTATAATGACCAAACTTTTTCCTAAATGCCATATTTGCTATGTTGACATCCTTGACCTTCAACTAATTGTACCCTAATCTCAAATATATATTGGAGAACATGCACACTCCCTTGAATTGGTCAAACAATTCATTGATTATTGGAAATAGATAACAGTTCTTGATGGTTAACTTATTTAGCTGCTGGTAGTCAATGCACAACGTCATCGACCCATCATTTGTTTTAACAAAGAGAATTGGCGCTTCGATAACTCTGCAAAAGACTATGTTTTTTGTCTGTTTACTTAAGTTATTGTGTGTCCAAAAGTTGTTGACATAGCATTTTAGTTGCATTTAGTTTTATTTAGGTCATATTTGTATGTGGTTGATAAGTTTTGCCTAGGAAAAACTTATTTGGCTTAACTGATGCTAATAAGGAGGAATGTTCTTTGTTGTCTGTGACGTGGTTGGAAATAACTGAGGAAGAATTTATTTACCGAGACTACAACTATTTCCCAGGGCTAGAAGAACATAAGAAGAAGACAATAAGGAACATATTTTTCTTTCCAAGGCAAGATTTAACTTGCAAATCTTATATGGCTTAACAACTTCTTACGGCATTTGCCCAACTTCATCCTCACATGCAATCATGCACATCCAATCACCTTTCCATTTGTAGCATGGGCCAGTCAACGTGGGTAGGGAATTTCCAACGACACAAAACTCTAGAAATTTCCACTATAAATACATCATTATAGCCGCCCAGAGTATAAAATGAAGGAGAGGATTTACCATAGGCTTGGAGTAAGCGGTTGCAACACCTTATTTTCCATCGTTCCCCCACTCAACCTTCCATGGTTCCTTTCATAGCCGGACTTCGCCAGAGCAGCAGCTAGGCCCTTGAGAGTGGCTGGCCGTTGGAGCAGGAGTGGTGGGGGTCAGAAAGTAACGACAGAGCTCTATTTAAGAGTGTTTATTCCTTAGTTCTTAATTTTCAATTTGCTTAAAAGGCTTGTACTGAATGTTTAAACTCTTGGATGATATTTGCCGCACCATGATTTTCTTTACTTGGTGTTGGTTGTTGTTTTGATGAAATGTTATTTGGATTTTATTGAATGAAGAAGTTTACTTTTGCTTAATATTGTTTTGTTCATTGATTCAATATTTTGCCTTCACATTGTAAGAGCTTTAGAGAGATTTCCTGGTGCCTTCGCAAAACTTTACTAGAGTTTGTAAGAGGTTTCGAGAGATTGCTATTCTTCTAGGAATATATGTTTAACATTGAGAGAGTTATGGAGGATATACATGAACAATAGGACTGATACGGGATGGTGAGGTTCTAATCCATCTTAGAGATAAAGAGAGGATTTCATTTGACTAAAAGAGGTAACTACTTGAGCAGGATAGGCAACGACTATAGTTTACACTGAGGGGCGTTTCCACAACAATAGTTTGACAAATCAAGGGCTGTAGTTAATGTCTAGTAGTATTGATGTAGCAACCATTATTGAATATTCCCGTATCCAGTCGGAAAACTTAAGCATAGCACACTAAGTCATTCTAGACATAGAATCACTTATCGCCATAACAAATCCAAGCTAAGTACTCCGTAAGATGTCTGATTGTGTGAGGTTTTTCTGAATATATTCAACCCAACACTTTTATTTTCCCAAATAATTTTATTTGTTTACTTCTACAATTTTACCTTGGCTTGACTAGACTTTTCTGTACACTATTCTTCACAATATTTCATTCTGAGACAATATTTTCGCACTCGTTTATTTCCTTTAATACTGATAGTTTTTTTATTTCGACAAGAATTTCAGGACTAGCTCGTGACACCTAGCTCTAGCTATAGAAAAACATAAATAATTCCCACCAATCCCTAAGGAGACGATAACTCTACTTACTACTATATTACTTGCATCGATTGTATATACTTGAGCGTATTTGATTGCCTTAGCATTTACATTCACAATCGATCAAGTTTCTGGCGCCGTTGTCTGAGATTGGCAACTGGAGGAATTTTGATAATTTTTGCCATAACAAATTTTCATTTCTAGTCACATTTTATTTATTTAGTTGAACTCGTTTATTTTCTTATTTTATTTTGAAGGTTTTTGTCCTTGCATGAACCAGAGATCGAACAGTCATTCAAAAAAAGCTGACGTAACCAGCGTGCTAAAGACTATATGAATCAACTGCAGTATCAAGCTAATAATAATATAGAAGATCAGCCATATTTCGATGTTGCGGCAAATAATTTCCCTAGAAAAGACCGTGAGCAATACGATATCACCTAAATCAAATTCTTGATGATCTCAACCCTGGAATCATGACACCTGAAATACAGGTAGCCCATTTTGAGCTTAAACTAGTGATGTTCAAACTGCTAAACTCCATCGGTCAATTTGGTGTCTCACCTAGTGAGGAATCTATATAAGAAGTGCATGAAGATATGCTGAAGCTTAACCTGTTTCCTTACCCTTTACGTGACCGGGCAAGAGCTTGGCTTAGTGGAGTCCTATAACACCCATTTCTATTATACATTTCCATACACAAGATACATATGTCACATTACTTTTAGAAACATTTACTTATTTGTAAAACTCATAATTTTTTTTCAAAAATTTAAAACAAAATAGTTTTTCAAAAATTTAAAACAAAATATTTTTAATATAAAGCAAAGCATTCATGGTAATCTATTATGAAGTTAGATTTAAATACATTCAAGAGCATTTTTCTTACTTCAATTACAAGCCAACTAATTTTCAATATAACCAAGATTTTCCTATTGTTACTGACGAGTCAACCTTAAATCGATGATAACTATTGCTATTGTTGCATGACTTACTCGGCTAGTTTCTACTTTTACCTGCGCGTGAAATCAACATACAATAAGTATTTACATAGTGAGACAAAATATTGCAAAGAAAATTTAATGTATACAGAAGTATATCATGGTTATTTGGTTTCGAACTAAATCATATACTCCATGAGTATCAGACAAATCCGTCTCAGTTAAACCAAATTTCTTTTATACAATCATCATAATTATTCTTAGTATGCCTAACATACCTATCTTTATGTATATTTTCCCCATTATTCTTTAGTAATTATTCTTTAATTTCATTTATGGCATGTTTTCATGCTTATAATGCACCGTTAAGCATTTTTCATTTATAGCATCCTTTCATGCCTACAATGCACTATTATGTAATTTCATTGATGGCATCTATTCATGTAGATAATGCACCGTTATGCATTTTCATTTATTCATTCATTTTAGAGCAGTTCATACTTTAAAACTCATTCATAATATCATTTCCAAACACAGAATGAAAGTATATTAAATATTGTAAAACATACATTAAATCAAAACATTTTAAGTTGACTAATTGCAAATCTTCCTTATCTCATATAAATACAATGAATGTACTCACCTGATAAACCTCGCTAATAACATGTAATGATGTCCGGCTATTTGGAAACTTTATCTTTGCCCTTTTTCTTGCTAGACATACCATTAAAGAGACATACCATACCAAATGTTATTATATTCCCTATTAGTTATACTTTAATAATACTCAAAAGTACTATTATTTCAATTTCTATTACAATTTCATCATATCTTATAATTGCAGGCTCAAGAGTATCGATACCCCTACCATCGTATAGATACTTATATGCTATGGTATCGATACTCCCTTACAGTATCGATACCATTTTTGCATTTTGGAATCCATGGTATCGATACCTTTCTCTTAGTATCAATTCTCACATCAACATCGATACTAATTGCATTAGTATTGATATTGTTCATCATATTTCTATAAATTTAAACCTACAGTATCGGTACTATTCTTTCAGTACCGATACCCTTACCCAGATTTTCTATTTTCCAGTTCGATTTTTACATAAGTTTAGTCAAATTCTCTTACTTTTACCTCCAACAATACTATTAAACTCTTATTTACTTATCCCAACTAACTTTCCTTCGTTTAGCTTCTTATAACATCTAAAATCTCCTAAGAACATCTCAAACCAATAATCATACCACTTTTTCTAACATGTTTTTAATAACATCCAAGGCTTCTAATCTCTTATTTACTTCTTTGACAAGCCAAATATACTAATAAACTGCAATAAAAACTCATATATCAGCATATCATTCAAAAACCCATTTTCTTCCATCTCAAATAATTCATTCATCTATTAGTTTAAATCTTATTTAACTATTCCTTAAGTCTCTATAATACTCAATGTTTCAAGAAAAACCCAAAAACGAATGGAAAAGCTAGCTAAATGAAGCCTTACCTTTGGTTATGAAGGAGAGCATTTACACGGGAAATAATGAGTTTAAATTTATTTCCCCTTAAAGGAATACAATGCCCTTTTTATTCTTCTATTGTTACAAAATGGTCTTAAATACTATTTCTAAATAATTTCTTTATCTTTATCATTTATTCAAATAAATCCTCAAAATTTAAATATTTTTAATAAAGTCACTGTCCTGATATTTGGGGTATTACAATTTTCTCCTTAAGAAAATTCGTCCTTGAATTTAAAAAAGTACCTTAAATGAAGAGGTGTGGAAACTGTTTCCTCATGTCCACCTCTCTTTCCCAAGTAGTTTCTTCTATGTTATGATTCTATCATAGCACTTTAACTAAAGGAATCTTCTTGTATTCAATTCCTTGTTTTCTCTAGCCAAGATCCACACTGATTCTTCCTCATAAGTCAGATCTGGTCGGATCTTTATCTCCTCTAGTGTGATAATATGGGATGGATTAGATCGGTACCTTCTGAGCACCAACACATGAAAGACATTTTGGATCTTATCCATATCCAAAGGCAAAGCTAATTGATAAGCTACCGGTCCAACCCTTTTCAAGATCTCATAAGGTCAAATGAATCTCAGACTCAACTTTTCTTTGCGTCCAAACCGTAATACTTTCTTCCAGGGTGACACTTTCAGAAATTCCTTTTCTCCCACTTGAAATTCGATTTATTTTCTTTTCAAATTTGCATAAGACTTTTTTCGATCGGATGCTATCTTTAGATTATCTTGGATAACTTTCACTTTTCCTCCATTTATTTGATTAAATTCAGGCCAAGTAGGTCTTGATCTTTTAGTTCAAACCAATTTAATGGTGTTTTGCACTTCCTCCCATACAAAGTTTCATATGTGGCCATCTTAATACTCGATTGATAACTGTTATTGTAAGCAAATTCTTCTAAAGGAAAATATCTTTACCATGATCCTTTAAACTCAATCACAAATTCCCTTAGCATATCCTCTAATATATGAATAGTTATCTCTGATTTCCCATCTGTTTGTGGATGAAAAGCTATGTTGAAATTCAAGCAAGTACCTAAACTCCCAAAATCTTGAAGTAAACCTTAGGTCTCGATCCGAAACTATTGATATAGGTACTCCATGTAGCTGAATTGTTTTTGTTATATACAATTTTGCATATTTATCCATCAAGTAATCTACTCAAACTGGAATAAAGTGAGCTGTCTTGGTCAATCTATCTACAATTACTCATATCGAGTCATTTTTACCTGGTGTCAAAGGTAACCCCGAAACAAAATTCATTATAACCCGTTCCCTCTTCCATTTAGGAATGGATAATGGTTGTGACAATATAGATGGCACTTGATCTTTAGTTTTCACTTACTAACATGTCAAACATCTCACAACAAACTCTGATACAACTATTTTCACGCCAGGCTACCAATAACGACTTTTTAAATCCTGATACATATTATCCTTGCTTGGGTGCATCGTTAAAGGACTATAATGTGTCTCTGAAAGAATATCTTTCTTTAATTCCTCCTTATCGGGAATGCAAAGTCTTCCACGATAATATAAACATCCATCATCCCTCATTTCGAATCTTTGATTTCTTCTTTTTCTACTTGTGTCATCCTCGCCAAACAATTCTTATCTTAACCTTGCAACTCTTTTAACTGATTCAAAAGCATCGACTTTAACTTTAGTTCATCTATCAAGCCACCATCTTCCTTTCAAGACATACGTGCATCCAAAGCCCGTAGAGCGGCAAAATTCTTTCGGCTAAGTGCATCAACTACAACATTAGCCTTTTCGGGATGATAATCAATGATCAAATCATAATCTTTTAAAAGCTCAATCCATCTTCTTTGCCTCAAGTTTAATTCTTTCTAAGTCAACAAATACTTTAGACTCATGATACGTATAAATATGGCATTGCTCACCATACAGATAATGACGTTAAATTTTCAAGGCAAACACGATTGTTTCCAATTCCAAATCGGGTGTCGGGTAATTTTTATCGTGATTCTTCAATTATCTTAAGGCATAAGCCACAACTTTTCCATTTGCATGAGCACAAATCCTAACCCATTATGAGATGCATCACTATATACCACATAGTCTTTACCCGACTTAGTTTGTACGAGCATTGGGGCCTCTGTTACTATTCTCTTTAACATTTCAAAACTTTCTTACCATTTCTCCTACGAAACAAAAGGCACGACTTTTAGTAACAACTTAGTTAGCGGCAAACCTAACATTGAGAAGCTCTTCGCGAACTGTCTATAATAACCAGCAAGTCCCAAGAAACTTCGAAATTTAGAAATATTCATTGGGGGTTGCCAATCCACTATAGCTTGGATATTTTCAGGATCCACTCTTATGCCTTATGCGGAGACTATATGACCAAGGAAAGCAATCTTAGCTAACCAAAATTCACACTTGGACAATTTGACATACAACTTATTCTCTCGCAATGTCTGAAGAACCACTCGAAGATGGTCATCATGTTCCTCTCTTTACTTGGAATACTCAAAATATCGTCTATAAATACCACAACGAATTGATCTAAGTAAGGTTGAAATATACATTTCATCAAGTCCATTAATGTTGGATTAGCATTAGTCAATCCAAATGGCATCACCACAAATTCATAGTGTCTATACCAAGTCTGAAAAGTTGTCTTTGAAATATCATCCTCGTTTATCTTTAATTAGTAGTACCCCGACCTGAGGTCTATCTTAGAAAACACTGTTGTGCCTTTCATTTTATCAAACATAACAACAATCCTCGGAAGAGGATATTTATTCTCTATTGTTACTTTATTTAACTATCGGTAGTCGATCCTTAATCACATAGACCCGTCATTCTTTTTCACAAACAACACGGGTGCTCCCCAAGGAGAAACACTATGTCTCACAAATCCCTTATCGAGTAACTCTTACAGTTGGGCTTTTAATTCTTTTAACTTCATTGGAGCCATCTGATATGGAGCCATAGAAACAGGTTCGGAATCCAGGTAAACCTCAATATTGAATTCCACCTCACGATCTGGAAGTAATCTAGATAACTCATCGGGAAAAACATCAAGAAATTCCCTAACTGTGGGGATATAATCTACTCTAACTTATGATATTCGAGTATCTATCACATTATCTAGGAAAGCTATACACCCTTTTGACATCATTTTCCTTACAGTCATGGCTGATGTCATATTGGATAGTGATTTCACTTTTTCGTCGATCACTACAATTTATGAGCACTCTGTATCTTTTAGAAATAATCGTTTCTTGCGACAATCAACCTATCCATAATTTAGAGACAACCAATCCATGCTCAAAATGATTTCAAATTCATCGAAAGACAACTTCATTAAGTTTGCCTAAAACATAATCCATTGAATCTTTATAGGGCATTTTCAACATACTCGAGTTACTCTCGCACTGCGACCCATAGTTTTTACCGCTATCATCTCACTAACAATTGGTTCTAAAGGAATTCATCTAGCTCTAACCAACTTTGTACTAATGTATGAGTGTTTAGAACCAGTGTCAACTAAAACAAATACAAACTCATGAAAAAGATGGAATGTACCTTTTATGTTGTAAATTCTAGCGACTCTTCGGGTCTCTTGTCGCTGCATTGAATCAGATTGTTCCCTGGATCTACCCCTTCCTCTGCTTCTATTAGAGGTTTCCACCGATCATTCAGATTGAACTATTTATCCCCATATTTCTTAGGACAATTTTGGGTAAAGTAAATAGTCTCGCCACATTGGAAACAATCTCCAGTGAGAAGTCTGTATACTCAACGATACAATTTACCATATGTTTGACATGGTGTCCTTTTCCCAGATGCTCTACCTGAGCTAGCAACAAAAGACTGGGATTGTTTAGTTTTCTGCAAAACTGCAACAAAACCATCTCTATCATAATATCGGGAACTCGAGCCCTTGCCTCTCTTAGCATTATAGGGAGTTGAAGGCATTCCAACTATTTCCGCGTTTGCAAATTATGTTCCGCTGCTAAGGTCTCATCTTGAGCTTTTTCAATAACCTTGGCTCGGTTGATGACTTCTTCCAAACTAGGCAAGTTCAAAGTTAAAATCATCTTTTTTAACTTTGGCCTCAATCCTTCTATGATCCAATCACATCGAGCCTTGTTGTTGGGAACTACTTCAGAAGAAAAACATATCAACTTATTATACTTAGCCTCAAAGTCATGTACGAATCAATCACCTTGTATCAAATTAAGGAACTTTAACTGTATTTCCCGTCTAAACTGCTCACCCATATACTTGTTCTTAAATTCCTCCAGGAAGAATTGCGAGGTCACTTGCTCCGGTGGTGCATACATCATTGTATTTGATCACCATACTCTAGATGGTCCTCTAGGTAAAGATACAACTCCATCCAGCTTTTCTGAATCCGAGCAGTGAATATTTTTCAGCATTACCATAACATCATTTAGCCATAAGTCAGCCTCCACATGACCCTCATCCTCTTCTCCCCAGAACTCTGGAGCTCCCAATCTCTTCAGCTCTTTTGGGACCAACATCCTCGGTGCTAGAGGAGCAGGGGGAGGTTGAAATTAGGTTAGTATGGCATCAAGAGCTAGCGTAAAAGTTCCAAACTCATGTATAGACATCCCCTGATGTGCAGGTGCACTAGCATTTTCAGATGGGATCGGTTGTTCACTAATAGCCTCATAACTTTTGCCACCAGTTCTTTCTATCATTTCTTGTTCCCATGCTCTTCGTGAATTCGAAGATTCCAACATCTATTAGGACATACATAATAATAGCACTACAGTTTGTAAGGAGTGTCATCAATCACACTCTAATTACACCATATCAGTAACCTTGACAATATTAATGGCATGTAATCCTTTTTTCTAATTTCAAATAAATCATGTTTTGACCGAGAATCGACTAAACTTGTAGCTCTGATACCAATAAATGTAACACCCATTTCCTTTATATGTTTTCGTACAAAAGATACCATATGTCACATTACTTTTAAAAACATTTACTTGTTTATAAAAGTAATACAATTTTGTTTCAAAATTTTAAAACAAAACATTTTTAATATAAATCAAAACATTTGTTGTAATATATTACGAAGTTATAACTTAAATACATTCTAAAGCATTTTTCTTACTTCAATTACAAGCCAACTAATTTTCAAAAAAATTAGGCTTGTCTTATTGTTACTGACGAGTCAACCTTAAATTGATGATAGTTTTTGCCACTGTTGCACTCCTTACTCGGCTAGTTTCTACTTTTACCTACGTGTGAAATCAACACACATTAAGTATTTACTTAGTGAGACATAATATTGTAAATAAACTTTAATGTATACAGAAGTATATCATGGTTATTTGGTTTCAAACTAAATCATATACTCCATAAGGATCAGATAAATCCGTCTCAGTTAAACCAAATTTCTTTCATACAATCATCATAATTATTTTTAGTATGCCCAACATACCTATCTTTATGTATATTTCCCCATTATTCTTTAGTAATTATTCTTTATTTTCATTTATGGCATCTTTTCATGCCTATAATGCACTGTTATACATTTTCATTTATGGCACCATTCATGCCTATAATGTACCGTTAAGGGTTTTTCATTTATAGCATCCTTTCATGCCTACAATGCACTATTATGCATTTTCATTTATGACATCCTTTCATCTCGATAATGCACCGTTATGCATTTTCATTTATTCATTAATTTTAGAGCAATTCATACTCTAAAACTCATTTATAATATCATTTACATTCACATAATGAAAGTATATTAAATACTATAAAACATACATTAAATCAAAACATTCTAAGTTGACTAATTGTGAATCTTCCTCATCTCATATAAATACAATAAATATACTAACATGATAAGCCTCGCTAATAGGATGTAATGATGTCCAGCTATTCGACAACTTTATCTTTATCCTTTTTCTTGCTAGACTCAGGAGCTTGGTTATGATCTACACAAGCATCCATTATAGACACATACGATACCAAATGTTAGTATATCCCTAACATTTATACTTTAATAATACTCAAAAGTACTATTATTTCAATTTCTATTACAATTTCATCCTATCTTGTATTTCCAGGCTCAATAGCATCGATACCCCTATCATAGAATCGATACTTCTATACTATGGTACCGATACTCCCTTACAGTATCAATACCATTCTGTATTCTGGAATCCATGGTATCGATACCTTTCTCTTAGTATCAATACTAATAGCAATATCGATATTGTTCATCATATTTCTACCAATTTATACCTATAGTATCGGTATTGTTCTTTCAGTACCGATACCCTTACCCATATTTTCTTTTTTTTAGTTCGACTTTTACACAAATTTAGTCAAATTCCCTTACTTTTACCTCCAACAATACTATTAAACTCTTATTTACTTGTCCCAACTAAGTTTCCTTCATTTAGCTTCTTATATCATCTAAAATCTCCAAAGAACATATCAAACAAAGAATCATACCACTTTTTCTAACATGTTTGTAATCATATCCGATGAACATCTCTTATTTACTTCTTTGACTAGTCAAATATACTAATAAACCTCAATAAAAAATCATATATCATTCAAAAACCCATTTTCTTTTATCTCAAATTATTCATCTATCTTTTAGTTTTAATCTTATTTAACCCTTCCTTAAGCCTTTATAATACTCATGTTTCACGAACAACACAAAAACAAAAGGAACAACTAGCTAAATGAAGCCTTACCTTTGGCTATGGAGTAGAGCACATACATGGGAAACAAGAAGAGAAGATAGCTTATTGTTTTTCACTTTTCCCTTTTTTCTTTACTTTAATACCCTAATTAAAATGAAATTTAAATTTATTTCCTTTTAAAGGACCACAATGCCCCTTTTATTCTTCCATTATCACAAATTGGTCTTAAACACTATTTATAAATAATTTCTTAACCGTTATCATTTATTCAAATAAATCTTCAAATTTTAAATCTTTTCAATAAAGTTACTGACATGATATTTGGGTTATTACAAGTCCCATCTAGGCTGACTTATGCAAAAGTTTTCTACTCTTCTACAAACCGCACAACATGTACACTCAGCTCCGCAATGATAGTGTAAGTTTTTGCCAAAGCGATCATGAAGCTATGTACGAGTGATGTGATATATATAAAAGCTTGCTTCATAAGTGTACTAACCACGAATTCCACGACTAGACTCAAGTCGTGATGTTTTACAATGGTGTTAATGCACCTACTCGTATGATATTGGATGCATCGGCAAATGGCACTTTGCTTGATAAATCACCCGAGGAACCATTTGATATCCTCAATCGGATAGCCTATAATGACTATAAATTCTTATCTACAAGGCCTGGAACTAGCAGAAAAATATATGGGGCGTATGAACTTGAAATTAAGATTCAATTTTTGCCCAACTTTCTTCTATAACTAACATGCTTAAAAATTTGTAGCGCTCTAGTTAGGTGAAATAAATCAAGGCAACTAACTTAGCATGCATTTTATGTTAAGGAAAATATCATTAGAGTGAATGCCCATAAAACCAGGAGTCCATCAATTTGGTGCAAATTCAATAGAAGCAATAACAACAACCCCTACTCCAATACATAGCATCCTGGATGGCGACAACATCCAAATTTTTCGTGGGGTAATCAAGAGAATTATAATAATAATTATGTAGACAATTTTAACAAGCCACAACAAAATGTTTTTGAACACTCAAGTTCCCAACATCAATAGATGCCATGGAAAGGTAATAATAAAAGTAATGCATCTTCCTCATATGCTAACTCTCTGAAATCTTCAATGCGAGAATTTATGGCCTCGACAAAAGATTTTATGGATTCAAAAAAGATCTTGATGCACGAACAATCATCAACAATCAAGAATCAAGGCAATATGTTGCAAAGCTAAGCATATATATTACAAAGCCATACTCATCATTGAGGGCATTTGAGAATAAAGTGGGACAAATTGCCACGACATTGTATTCACACCTACAAGGAAGTCTTCCTAGCGACACTCAGGTCGCTAAGCCTCTTGGAAAGGAGCAATGTAGTATGTTCATGTTGAGGAATGATACTAAAATTAATCTTTAGGATAAGTTTGGGGGAGAGCAATAAAAAAATTTTAGCCAAGACACCACACATGAAGAACTAGAAGATAAACTGAGATTGTTGAAAAAACAAAACTAGCTAAGGAAAATGAAAAAAATGAGGGTTCGACAAGTTATCACACTAATACTAAAAAATTATTTACCAAGGCAAAAGTTGCTTAACCGCCTGTAGTGGATGAAGTTAAACCTCCACCACATTTCCCTCAATAGTTGAAGAAGTATAATGACGAGTTACAATTCAGAAAGTTTGTTGATATCCTTGATCAGCTGCATATTAATGTTCCCTTACTTGAAGCCATTGTAGAGATGCCTTAATATGCCAAAATTTTTAAGAAAATTGTCACAAAGAAGATAAAGGTGGAAATAATAGAAATTATTGCCACAACAACAGAATATTGTTCGACAATGAGTAAACTTCAATCAAACCAAAATGATCCTGGCAACTTTGTTATACCATGTTCCATCAGTGATAGATATGTTGGACGAGCTCTTTGTGACTTGGGGTTAATCGTAAATATGATGCCCATGTCCATATTTTTGAAGATTGGAATGGGTAATGCTTGACCAACCATTATGATTTGACAACTAGCTGACTGAACACGAGTTCATTCTGAGGGCAGAATTGAAGATGTGATTTTTAAAGTGGACAAGTTTGTCTTTTCAACTGATTTCCTCATTCTAGATTGTGAAGCTGATGAAAATTCCCATATTATTATTGGACGTGCATTATTAGCTATAGGGTGTATTCTAATAGATTGTGAGAAGAGAGAGTTCATGATGAGGGTGGTTGATCAAAGCGTCACGATCAATGTCTTAAACACTCTTAAAAACATTCATAATTATGAAGAATGCAATTACATTGAAGACATTGACTCGTTGGAGGAAGCTGGAACAATAAAATTTGGTCAAGGAAAATTTTTTATATCTTGATGAGTATGATAAATTTTGCCAAGACAAAATTCTATTGAAGGAATATTGTAAAATATTTGGCCAAGTTGATGCTTTACAATCTGAGGAATATGATACTTTGTTGCCATGGTGACATTTTTCTGAATGTAGCATACAAAAGTATTTTTCTAGGTAAAATTTTCTTGATTAAAGCAAATAAAAGACATACCGAAATCAGAGCAAGAACGGAGTATGAGGAAAATCCATTAGAGGAAGAACAATCTAGTTTACTTCAAGCTATACCAATTATGAGATTCGAACCCTTGATTTCAATGAATTTATTCCTCCAAAACCTTCACTATAGAATTCACCTACCTTAGAAGTTAAATCGTTTCCATCACATTTGAAATACTCTTATTTAGGTAGTGATGAAACATTACCTGTTATAATTTCTACTAGGATAACCCCAGAGCAAGAGGGAAGTTTGTTAAATGCTTTGTAACAATATAGAAAAGCTCTTAGGTTGACCATGGCACATTTAAAGGGAATCAACCCTACAATATGCATGCGTAAGATCTAGTTAGAAGATAGCCATGGAAATTATGTGAACAAAAAAGGAGACTTAACTTGATATTGAAAAAAGTAGTGATGAAGAAAATCATAAAATGGCTTGATGTTGGAGTGATCTAGCCCATATCTGATAGTTCGTGGGTCAGTCCAGTTCAATACGTGCCAAAGAACGGTGGTGTGACCTTTGTTAAGAATGAGAATGATGAGCTTTTGACCACAAGAACTGTCACGAGTTGGTGGATATACATGGATTATGGGAAGCTCAATAAGGTAACGAAGAAAGGTCACTTCCCACTCCCTTTCATATATCAAATGCTTGATCGATTAGGAAGCAAGGCATTTTACTATTTCCTTTACATATATTACAGATACAATCAGATCGCCATAGCACCTAAAGATCAAGAGAATACTATATTCACTGCCCGTATTGTAGTTATGCCTTTAGAAGATTGTCGTTCGGACTATGTAATGCTCCGAAAACTTTTCAGAGGTGTATGATGGCCATTTTCTCAAATATGGTGGAAGATTTCATTGAAATATTTATGGATGGCTTCTCCATCTAGGGCAATGACTTTGACCGATACCTCAAAAAATTATCTAAAGTGCTGAAGCGAAGCGAGGAGTCCAACCTTGTACTAAAATGGGAGAAATGTCATTTTATAGTGACCGAAGGAATTGTGTTGGGACAAAAAATTTATTGCCAAGGCATCGAAGTTGATAAAACCAAAGTGGAAGTAATTGAAAATTTTCCTCCACCCACCACTGTGAAGGGCATGCAGAATTCTACAGGCGATTCATCAAATATTTTTCTAAGATTTCAAAGCCTCTGTGTCTGATTCTTCAACAAAATCAATCGTTCGTGTGTTAAAAAATGAATACCTCAACGCGTTCACTGATCTGAAGAAAAAACTTGCCTCGACACCAGTTGTTGTTCCTCCTGACTCGGATACCCCTTTTGAGCTAATGTGTGATGTTAGTTACTATGTTAAAGAGATAGTATTAGGGAAAAACGAAAGGTAAAATCTTCCATGTCATATATTATGTTAGTCGTACCTGCAATGATGCACAACTTTATTATAACACCATTGAAAAAGAATTACATTTCGTGGTATTTGATTTTGATAAGTTTAGGTAATATCTTATAGGAACTAAGGTTATTGTACATACTGATCACTCTTCCATTAAGTACTTAGTTAATAAAAAAGATACAAAGCATAGGCTTATTAGATGGATATTATTGTTGTAACAATTCGATTTAAAGGTAAAGGATATAAAGGGTATTGAAAACCATGTTGCATCTATGCTAGAGAACAAAAACAAATTCCATATCATGAAGGATATTCTGGAGGATTTCGTTGACAAGAAAGTTTTATTTTCCACGACTATGTCGTGGTACGCTGATATAGTTAACTTTCTTGTTAGTGGGGTTATGCCTCTAGATTTATCTAGCCAGGGAAGAAAAAAATTCAGACATTATGTACGCTACTATTATTGGGATGAACCATACCTATTCAAGCAATATAACGACCAAATAATCCGCATGTGCGTCCCTGAAGAAAAACATAAGGATATCTTATTTAATTACCATATATCCCCAATATGGAGGACACTTTGGTGGGATGAGGACTGTTGAAAAGGTCCTCTAATCTGGGTTATACTGGCCCACCTTATTCAAGGATGTGTGTCACGAGAGCGAACTTGTGCCCAAGGTCAACCTACAACAAACTGCCCATGAGGCCGCAACCATCACAAAGTAGGCTACTCCTACTATGGTGCTGAGACCAACACCTACCAGGGTGCAATAGACGCCGGCCAAGCGGCCCACAAGGGCCACGCTGAGATCTAGGTACACATAGTGTTGAATTAGGTCAAGACACACTCGCCCTCAAAGTCCCACAAGAACAACCATCAAACATCAAAGGTCATCTAGGGTCGCGACCACCGTACACCAAGGTACACCTAGAGCTAAGGCCAATGCATGATAAGGTCAGCTGAGGGCTCTAGCCAATAAGCAATGGGATGCAGTCGAGGTCAAGACCAATACACACCGGGTGTGAGCCTAGAACGAAGATGAACGCATAAAGGGGGCCACTTTTGGGGAAGGCAATACACATCAGGGGAACACAGGGTCGAGGCCTATATACACCAAGGGTTCACTGAGGGCCGAGACCAATACCGACTTAGGGACTGTCCACCTAGCAAGGCTAGCCATTACTTTGAAAATAAAACCAAGTAACATAATCCTTGTTTGAATAGGACTCAAATATTAGAGTTTCAACTAAAGTAAAGAGTTTTACTTACAGTTAGACTAGGAGTAGACATGAGATGTAAGGGGACTTTATTATAAAATGAGGCCTCCTCACCTCCATTAGATATAGAGAGTTTTGTGAATAAACTCATGTATTCTTGCCAAAACTAATTCCCACACACGCTTACTTATGTTTTTATGCTTTTCCATTGTGCTTATCACTATAGCAACATTAACCGAGGAGTTTAGGCTGACTTAGACGTCAAGCAACCAATTGAGGAATTTAAGGTCTGCACGAACCAGATAGCCAACAGTCTAGCCCCGTGACAAGTGGTATCAAAGCTAGGTACGTGACTAGATGTGTTGGCTTTAGAACATGGTGAGGTAACAACATTTGAGGGCGTCAAGACTCACAACGTAGAGAAGAAGTGAGGAGCATCAAATGACATGCTCGTATCGCTCCAAAGTAAGATCACCAAACTTGAGGACTCTATGAGAGAGACCAAGGAGGTTCTTGATCTGTTAAAATCCATCGAGCCTGAGAAGATGGGATCACTAGATCTCGAAAAGCTTGAAGCCTTTGAGAACATCCAAGAGGATGTGCATATTGCACTCAACATATTAGATACAAAGAGTTACCAACAAGATGATGCTTTAGAAGCCTAGATCCAGGCCTTAACACAAGAGGTCGAAGAACTTAAAAACCATGGTTTCGAAACCAAGGTTGAAAACCTAAAGAATGAGATCGAGCAACTTAAGATTGAGGTTCTTAAAAACCATGGCTATCGTGGCTGACAGCGTGCTAACCATCACCCCAAAGGTCAGATCGAAGTTCTTAAACCTTAAAAGTTTAAAGGGACTATGTCGACTAAAGACGTTGAAAATTTTATGTGAAACTTTGATCAATACTTTAGAGCCATGGGCATCGAGAATGATATTGAGAAAGTAAACATTGCTTCTGTTTACATAACTAACTTAGTACTATTATGGTGAGGACTTAAAATACACTGAGTTGAAACGAGATGGCACCACCGTTAGAACCTGGGTAGAATTCCAAGCTGATTTCAAAGAGAAATTTTACCGTTATTATGCCGAGAATGAGGCACGATCAAAACTAAGGCGTCTTAAGCAAAAAGGCTCTCTAAGGGAGCACATTTAACAATTTATCGAGTTAAGCCTACAAGTCCCGAATCTAACCGAAGAGGATGTGTTCTTCAGCTTCATAGACAGATTAAAGCCATGGGCCAAAAATGATATACGAAGAAAGGGTGTCAAAGAATTGTCTAAAGCCTTGACAACCATTGAATCCCTTATTGAACTTGGTGTTAAGAAACCCAAGTCTCCCAGATCAAAAGCCAAGGGCCATAGTAAGAGAAACCAAGATAAATGTAAAGAACAAAGCCTATTTAGTGATGACGAGGAGCCTACAAAAGGCATAACCTATCGACGCAAGAAGTCAAAAGAGAAGGGAGACATCAAATTGTTAGAGTATGCCCAAAGACCAATCATATGATGATTGCAATAATATATTTATTTATGATTTTATTGAATAAAGGCATTGCCACTATTATTTTCAGTTACATGTCTGTGTTTAACATAAACTGAAAGATAATAAAGTCCATATAATAACATTATTAAAATATCCATAGTAAAGTATTATTATAGGCATGAACAATAATAATACGCTTAACACTAACATGTTATTGATTGATGACAAGGTTTTGTCATTGACATATAGATGTTAGAATTGATACTTGATTATATTGTTAGAGAACAATGTATTGGATTGACCCATCATGAGCATATGTCTTAGATTATTATGTAACGGTCATAACATTGCTCATGACGACGACTATATGTATGATCCTTAGACTTGAGATCAATGTCATCCCAACTTATATTATTGTATGTTTTGATACAATTAAACATGCTCTGTAACTGGTTGCACTATAAAGACTATTATTGAATATATTTCTATATATGTAGTGGGGTGTATATGGTTAAGATAGGATTTGTCCTTCCTACATAATAGGAAATATATCACAGGCCACTTGACTAAGTGAGACTAGAAATGCATGGCCATACTCGAATAAGTTGATATGTGATATCATAAATTATTCGTTAATTATAGTCTACTTTAGATATCATGAAACAATAGATGGGCTATACAAGTGTGACTATTCTAAGACTTATTCCTATTCTAGATATAAAGGACAAAATGATGTAATACATAAAAAAATTAATCATGAAGATTATATGTCTAATCATAATTTCTTGTAACTTAGGTTACAATGATATATTGCTAGATGTCACCCATTGTATGTAATATTAGAATTGTTCTAATAATTACTACTAACGTTACAAGAACCTACAGGGTTACACCCTAGGATTGAAATGAGCAAAAATGTACAGTTTGTTGTATGCTACTAAAATATATCTAGAGTTAAGATATGTATATTTGATATACATATGATTTTAATTATCCCGAATATAGTAAGTATGCATTAAAAGAATGTAATTTAGATTACAACTCTTTTAATTGGTATATATAATTCAAAATAATTAAATAAGTTTTTTAAATAAACATTAAAGATTATAATTCAGATTATAAGTCTTTAATGTATATTTAATTGAATTAATTAAATAGTATTTTATTTATTAATTTGAAATAACTTTAAAAACCCTAAGATGTTAGGGTAATGGATATAAAAGGGTGTGTTAGGCCTAGTAGCCATTTTTAACACACATACATAAACCTTCAGTCGTTTTCTCTCAAAACAGTTTTGGGGAAAACAAATATTGCTCTCAATCAGATGAACTTAGAAGAGGTCGAGATGTGATTTCATGGAGGCTTACTATTCGAACCTATCTACACCACCAATATTCACTGATGTCTTTGCTATTTTTCAACGAATCTGCTATAAATATTCACATCCCTTCCCCTTGATTTCAGTTTTACGTACTTGGATCGCTGGTGAGACCGTCGAGTTTTGTTTCCACTGCGCCATGGGGTGTGCCGGCGGTCCTAACACTAATCGATCTATTGTTTCAATTGCCACGAAAAAGAACACTTTGCAAGAGATGGCCCCTACTAAAAAACTCGTAGTCATTGCCAAAGAAGACGATAATTCAGAGGAAGCAATATGTAACCTTAGATCAATTACAAGTGTTAAGCCAAGGGTAAATTCCAAGCGATGAAAGGATCACCGATTGAGGGGACCACAAAGGGTAAAAAATGACCCACTCCAAGTCATACAACATCAAAGCCGAAAGTAAGGGTTAATGTACGTGAACATCAATCTTTCCGGAGAATGTGGAGTTGCCCTTGTGGATACCGAGGTAACTAATTTATTTATATCGAAAAGTGTCACTGATGATCTTGGACTCAAAATTGAACCATCAAAGGGATTACAAGACCGTCAACACTAAAGAAGTCTCAATCGTTAGAATAGTGTGAAAAGTAGAATTGAAGATTGGAGGATGGAATGACAATATAGACTTCATGATAATCCCCATGAATGACTTTGATTTTGTCATCCGGTTGAACTTCCTTATCCAGATCAAATCCTTTATCCTTCCCTATTTAAATGTTATGAGCATCATGGATTCCCGATGGCAAGGTAATATCCCGTTGATACAAAGTGATCAAGAAGAGACCAAGTCCTTAAAAAATATTAAATATGTCAAGAATGCTCTAAAAAAGGTGAATAACACCTTGGGAACCACTTTGAAAGCCACAAAGCAAACCAAAGAAAACCTAGCAATGAGGGCGTCACTATTAAAAGTGGGGGAGAATGTCACAAACCATGAATTTATGGGCAAGGTTGACCCACAATAGATTACCAGTAGGGGACCAACCAACACAAAGTAGGTTGCTCCCACTGTTGAGCCAAGACCAAGACCTACCAGGGTACGATAGACGTCGTCCAGGCAGCCCACAAGGTCCACACCGAGACTAAGGCACACATAGTAGTGAACAGGGTCATGATACACCCTCCCCAAACAACCCACAAACATGACAAACAAATAGCAATGGTCGCCTAGGATCGTGATCACCATAAACAAGGGAATGCTTAGAGCCAAGGCCAACGCACGATAAGGTCAGCCTAGGGCTTTAGCCAACAAGTAATTGGACACACTCGGGGTTGGGGCCAACGCACACCAGGAGTGTGTCTAGAATCAAGATGAACACACAACGGGGGCCAGTTGGGGTGATGTCAACATATATCAGGGGCATACAGGGCCGAGGCCTGTACACACTAAGGGTACACTGAGGGCTGAGGCCAGCATCGACTTAGGGCCTATCAACCTACCAAGGCCAGCCATTACTTGAAAAATAAAGCCAAGTAGCATAGTCCTTGTTTGAATATGATTCAAATATTAGAGTTTCAACTAAAAAAATAGTTTCACTAGTAGTTATAATAGAAGTAGTCATGAGATGTAAGGGGAATTCATTATAAAAGGAGGCCTCCCCACCTCCATTGGATATACATATTTTTGTGTGAATAAACTGAGGCATTTATACCAAAAATTTTCCCATACATGCTTACTTACGTTTTTTATACTTTTTCATTGTACTTATCGCTATAGCACCATTAACCGAGGAGTTTAGGCTGACTTAGACATCGAGCAACTGAGCGGGGCATCTAAGGGTTGTACAGACCATCAAGCCTACAATCTAACCCCGTGACCTATGCATGACTCCTATAAGTCATGTGATCATTCTCAGTGCACTAAGAGTATATCGAAGAGAAATTTGATGCCATGATAAAACATTTTGGAAGTTGAGCTCTTCGTTGTATGGGGAATTGATTTTATGGGACCTTTCCCCCGTACTTTAGTGATCTGGACGTACTCATGGAGGTAGACTATGTTTCCAAATGGGTTGAAGCTGTGGCCACACCACGTAATGACTCCAATTCTGTGTTGAAATTATTGCAAAAATATATTCACAAGTTTTGGAAAACCATGAGAAATTATCAACGATGAAGGTACTCACTTTAAGAACAAATTAATTACCAAGGCGCTGCAAAGATATGGGATGCGTCACAAAATTTCTACGACATACCATCCCCAGACTAATGGGTAGGCCGAGGTTTCTAATCGCGAGATCAAACAAATTCTTGAGAAAGTGGTCAATCCCAAATGCAAAGATTGGTCGACAAAGCTTGATGACGCACTGTAACTACCAAACAACCTTCAAAACGCCAATCTGAATGTCACCATTCAAGCTAGTATATAGAAAGGCGTGTCATTTTCCCGTGGAATTGGAACACAAAGCATTTTGGGCCATAAAGAAACTCAATATGGACATGTAGCATGCTGGAGAAAGAAAATTGTTGGAGCTAAATAAAATGGATGAATTTAGTGCTCAGGTGTATGAAAATACCAGCTTCTACAAAGAAAAGACGAGACGATAGCATGACATAAAAATTTTAACTAGGCAATTTTTTCTTGGACAACAAGTATTGCTCTACAAGTCACGACTCAAGCTATTCACATGAAAACTGAAATCTAGATGGTCAGTACCGTTCATTGTACATCAAGTCCATAGCCACAACATAGTAGAAATTAAGAACATGGACAATAATTAAACCGTTAAAGTGAATGGTCAACGACTGAAGGCGTACAATTAAGCAAACATCTTGTGTGACAAATGATGTCGTTAATTCACGATGCCCAAGAGTTTTCCCTTCTTTCCTGAGCAAATTTGGTTGCCTAGGCAACAAAAATCTGCACTCTGTATATAAATATTCTATGTTTATTCCGCATAAGTTATTTATTTTATTTTATTCCCTTTTTTGTTTCTTCTTGTAGTTAGGGTACATGTGGCAGCTCAGGGATGAAGCTTATTCATGGGAGGGGGAGAACCCCTAAACAAATTAATTTTGATGGCACTTTTAATAGGTAAAGATATCTTCCCTTTATTTTATTAATTCTTTTAGTCAAATTACATATCTCATAATTAATACCATATCTCTTTACCCTTTCCATATTTACCATTTTACCCCCAAGAAACCTCTCATTACCCATTATTTTTCTCCAAAACCACCCAGTTCCTCTATCTCTTCACCGTTTAATTATTTTTTAACTTATTCATCAACCTTTTTTTCCTTTTCTTTTACACCTTTCACCCATAACCCTTCATTATTATGATGATAATCCTTTTTTCTTTCCCTAAAATCTGTCACAACAACCACCATGGCCATATCCAAGACGAATCTAGGAGCTTCTACATCCTCTACCATGACTTCAAGATTCAAGTGTTTCCAAACCGTTGAGGCTAAGGTAAAGTGAAAAACTCTGCAGAAATAACAAGTTTATTTGGAGGACAATGTTTTCTTCCTGAATTTTGGCGAAGAACTGTTTGGACCAGAGGTGATGGACATCGTATGAAAGTATAATTGGGAGAAATTTGCTTGGCATCCAAATGTAGTGGCACTGATAATGGTCCGAGAGTTTTACACCCACTTAGGTGACCCATCCCAACACACGATGCATGTTAGAGGGAAATCCATTTGGTTCACTCCATCGGCCTTAAACCGCTACTTCAAACTTGATAATGTGGAGGATCAACATAAAAAATTTCTTGTCGAGGAAGATCAAGAGACGTATGATTGTGTGCTGGAGGATTTTTATTTCGGTTGGGCTAAGCATGAATGGAATGCGACCAACCGAAAATTTGTGTATCACCGAGCCTTTAAGATAATAACCAATCTGTGGAATCATTTTTTGAAAGGCAAGTTAATGCCTACTTCACACAACATGACAATGTTGGTGAGGCGATTGATGTTGATACACTCTATCATCTACGGGAGTACAATTGATATCGGTAAGATCATTTTTAGCAGATTCACGAGTATCTGAAAAGGGCCCGATGTAATCTACTTTTTCCCAATTTGATAACCACTTTGTGCAGGAATAAAAATTCCCTAAGTAGGCTTTGGAGGACTTTAACAAGTAAAAGGAATGCATCACTAAAAAGAAGGTGTCCAAACTTATGAGTTTGATGACAATGCTCCACGCAAGAGCTTGGAGCGAGGAGAAAAATCAGTTGTTGTGGTAAGAATGATAGTCGTGGTCATATCTACTAGAGAGACGAGAGCGGTTGAAGCATTTGGAAGGCCACATGAAGACCTTCTTCATCTTTTTCAACGCTCAGGATGCACAAATGAATGCTTTCTTTAAGGAGTGGCTCATGGTTCCTACCGTATTTTCTGAATGAAATCATATGACACACGACCCCTTCATACAGTAGCACGTTTCATGCCTTGACACAAAATGTTCCACCCGAGTCCCCTATGCATGTCACTCCTCTTGCTACAAATGTCTCCCATATACACGAATAATGCCACGACGAGACAAGTGAATATTTTAACTACTACTCCTCTTCTTCCAAGAACACTCAAGAAAACCCACCAGAATTCTTTGATGATGATGATTTCATCCCAGTCCCTTACATCCTACTCCGAAACAAGTATCTGAATTTCCCCTGATATCAATATTGAACCAGCTCATGACCCTGATGCAAGTCAATCTCAAGACACCCTGATGATCCCACCTCTACTGAGAAGATGTCATCGCTGGCTATCTCCCCAAGTACGTGACGTCATATCAAGCGAATAACTGGTTATTTTGCTAGGCCATATCCCTGTTCAATTCCTTTAAAATATATTGGATTTGAAAGCCCCCTCCTCTCAAAGGATGTAAAACATGCGCGTTCAGTCAAGCCTCTCCACCACAATGAGGTAATATTTCTTTTATTTGCATTTGCATGAGCATTTTAGAGTAATTTTCATTTGCATTTGCATTCGTATTCATGCATTGAGAACAATGCATCCTTTAAGTCTGGGGGAGGTGTTATACTACGTACTTAGATTTTGCATTTGTGATAATAATTGGTTGAAATATATATTGTCATGGCATGATTGTTTTAGGATAATGTTGAAAATGTTGGATGATTAAAGTAATTTTTATTTCGTAGGCCAAAATTATTTTACATGACTGTTGAAGGCTAGAACCGACATTAGGACTTGATTCTTTGTGACTCTTTGAACACAATTGTATGTTTTCTGTACTTAAGGTCTTTAGAAAATTTTTAGGAAATAAATTTTTATGCGTCATGGCATTAAATGTTTAAAAAGCTAAATTGAACTCCTTGTTGTTATGAATTGTGTTGAACTATAAATAAATGGCTCGACATAATTTTAAAGGGACACTCCTCTGTGCGATGGAAAGACCTGCAAAAAAATCCCTTAAATAAATGGTTGCCTCGGCATATGAGTGAATGAAAGTAGTCACAAGATGACTCTGTTTGACTAGATAGGGGTGGAAGATATGGTCCATTTCACCTAGAGTGTGGGAGGGTAGTTGGGATGAGTTGACTCCCCTTGAAGTATGCTTAAAAAAAGAAAAAAAGAGAGAAAATTTGAAGAGACATGTTAAGGCATAGACTGCTATACAATCATGCACTGAAACTTACAAAGAGTATTGACTTCTCGTATAATCTACAATGTTTTGGTTAAACTTTTTACTGAGGGCTGAAATTTTAAACCACATGATTTTCCTAACTTTTTTGCTCTGCCATGGCAATTTATTTTTCTATTGCTTATTATCCATTACTTCAGGACAAACAATATCTTAAGTTTGGGGGTGTGATAACTCCATAAAAACATTATGTTTTGTGTCTTTTTACCTATGTTATTGTGTTTATAAAAGTTGTTGTCATAGTATTTTAGTTGCATTTAGGCCATATTTGCAAGTGGTGGATAAGTTTTGCCTAGGTAAGATTTATTTGGGTTAACTGATGTTTCTGAGGAGGAAGGTTTTTTGTTGGGTGTTTTGGTGCAAAAAGTAACTAAGGAATAATTTATTTGTCGAGACTAAAACTATTTCCCATGGCTATAAGTACATAAGAAGAAAACAGTGAGGACCAATTTTTTATTGACGAGACAAGATTTATCTTGCATATAAGACATGGCTCACCAACTACTGACGTCATTTCCCACCTTAATACTCACATGCAATCACACCCTTCAATAAATTTGACCACTTCTAGCCACCTTTCTATTCGTAACATGTGAAAGTGAATGATGGTATTTAGGGAATTTCCAAGGACATAAAACCCTAAAAATTCCCACTATAAATACCTCATTATAACTACCCATAGTATATAATCAAAGAGAGGATTTACCCTAACCTTGGAGTAAGAGACTGCAACACCTTATTTTCCAATGTTCCCCCACTCGATCGTCCTTGGTGCCCTCCATAGCCAGACTTCGTCGGAGCAGCGAGTAGGCCCTAGAGAGAGGCTGGATACTGAAACAGGTGTGGTGGTGGTCAGAATGTCACGACAGAGCTTTGTTTGGTAGTGTTTCTTTCTTATTTATTAATTTTCAATTTTCTTAAAGGGTTTGTACTAAATGTTTAAACTCTTGGATGATATTTGTCTTACCATTAACTACTTCACATGGTGTTGGTTATTATTTTGATGAAACGCTATTTGGATGTTACTGAATAAAGAAGTTTGCTTTTGCTTAATGTTGTTTTCTTCATTGTTTTAATATTTTTCTTTGACACTGTAAGAGTTTTTGAGAGATTTCCTGGAGCATTGGAAAAGCATTCCTAGACTTTGTAAGAGCTTTCGAGGGATTACCATTTTTCTAGAAATAGATGATCAACATTGAGAGAGTTGTGGAAGATCAACGTGAACAATGGGACTGATCCAGGATTGCGAGGTTCTATTTCACCTTAGATATAAGGAAAGGGTTTCATTCGACTAAAAGGGGTAACTACTTGAGTATGATAGGCAATGACTACAGTTTACGTCGAGTAGTATTGTTGTAGCAACCATTCTTGAATTTTTTTTCTGAATATATTGAATCGAACAGTTTTATTTGCCTTAATCACTCTAGACATATAATAACTTCTCGCCATAATAAAGCCAGTCTAAGTGCTCCGTAAGAATTGTGATTGTGTGAAGTTTTTTGATCGCTTGTAAATGTCTACGCTAAGGCAAGCAAATTTGTGCAAGTATACACAATCGATTCAAGTAATATAGGGTAAGTGAGTATGGTCTTCATAGTGATTGGTCGAGAAATATATTTTCACCACAACTAGAACTAATTTCACAAACTAAGTCCTACTAAGTTGTCTATTTAAGAACTAATATTAATAAAACAAAAAGGTGATTTAATGAGTTCAGGAAAGTTTGTTCAAGGAAAAATAAATATGCAGAATAATAAAACAAAACAAGTTCTACTTTAAATATAATGCAAACAACCTCACATATTCATACATATCACAGAGCACTGATGCTAAACTTTTGCTTTGACAACAATTATTTCTAAGTTTAGAATGAATTATTATGACTTACTAAGCTACCCAAAAGGATTACTAGGTATTCTTATATGGTTGCTATGGCAATACTACTAAGCGTTAACTACAACCCTTGGTTTTTCAAACTGTTGTTGTAGCAATACCTCTCAGTGTAAACTATTGGCGTTGTCTATCCTACACTAGCATATATTCGTTTTAGTAGATTGAAACTCACTCCTTATCTCTAAGGTAACAAGTTAGAACTTCACCATCCCAGATTCATTCCATTGCTCACGTGGATCTATCTTAATTCTCTCGAATCTAGGAATCACTAACTATACAAAAGGCTATCTCTCAAAGCTCTTACAATGCCGAGACATGTTTTACTAAAACCCCAGGTGATCTCTCGATGCTCTTACAGCGTAAGGTAAAATATTTAAACGATGAGCAAAACACTCATACGCAAAACATAAATCATGATTTATAATCTTAAAAATATTGTTCAGGCAAAACAAAGTTTAACACAAAGTAAGACATTCATAGTGCTATCAAAGATCATCCAGAATTCAACGTTTAGTATAACCCCAAATAGATAGAGTTAAAAACAAAGGAAGAACGACTCCCAAAACCGGGGCTCTATCATGATTATTCTGATCAGTACTATGCCTGCCTTGGTGATCACCGCTCTGCTAACGTCTTGTTATGGAGGACACCAAGGAAAGTTTGTGGGTATACGGTGAAGAAGCACAATAGTTGATTGCTCACGCCTTGGGTAAAGTTATTCTCTCTTCTTTTTTCCTCCTTTCTTTGGTGGCTACGGCTGTTTATTTATAAGGAAAAATCTGCTAGGGCTTTGCATGCTTTTTGGAGTTTCCTTAAATAACCGTTGTCAAATAAATGTCCAGACTTAAAAATAAAAGGTAGCTGTCATAATAACTAAGGCTTGCTTACACGTGAAGTACGTCATCCAACTGGCTTGTGAGATAGGCGGTTTTGTCACACCTGTTTCAGACTTCCTCATATAAACCTTGCCTCGGTGAGATAAATCTGCTCATCACGTTCTCATCTGTTCTGTTAGCCTTTGAAAATTTACATTGTGACGACTAAAATGTACTTCCTCTGTAAGTTTCCTGCACAAACATAATCCAAACAACCCTTTCTCATCAGCAGCATCAGTCAAGCCAAATAAATCTTAACTAAGCAAAATTTATCCACCACAAGCTAATATAACCTATATGCAACTAAAATGCTATGCATACTTTGTTTAGAGGAGCAATAACTTAAGTGAAAAGACTAGAAATTATGTCTTTTTACGGAGTTATCACCCCCCAAACTTAAGCTATTGATTGTCGTCAAGCAATATACAATATCTATAAGAAAATGAAAACTGTCATGGCAAAGCAGAGTTAAGAAAATCATATGGTTTGAGATTTCAGCCCTCAACAAAAATTGTTTGGCCTTAACATGTTCGACAGTCATATAAGTTGTCCCTTCCCTAGTCAGGATTCTTTGCTATAGTGTGTGCGTGATTGTAACCAGTCTTTGCATAAAGGTAATTAGAAAACTTAAGTAAACACTTCTGGTTTGTCAAGGCAGCAAATTATTTGCCAGGCATAGTTTATACTCCTAGTTATTTATCAACTTTTTTTAATAGGGTAGTCAGCTCATCACAACTACCGTTCCACACTCTAGGTGAAAGGGAGTATACCTTTCACCCCCAAGCTAGTCGGGAAGAGTTATCCTGTGACTACTTTCATTCACTCATATATCGTGGCAACTCTTAATTTCTTATGGAGATTTTCTGTTTATGCCTTTGCACAGAGGAGTGTCCCTTCTTATTTTTCAAGTTTTCAAACACTAGATAGTTTTTACTTCACCCTTAAAATTTTTTTGAAGTCTCGGTAAACAGAAAGTTATTTTATAAAAATTTTACAGATTACATGAAACAAAGACATCTTACAATCGTGTTTATGAACTTTAAAGAATCAGGCCTAAGGTTGGTTCTTTTCTTTAGACAGTTTTAACAATAATTCTAGCATAGGTACTCAAATTATTTATTCGTTATTAAGCATCCCTAATTCATTCCTAATAATAATTTTAACATGTTTATGTCATGACAATCAAAATTTTCAACCAATTATCATCAACTGCTTTCTAACAAAGTATGGTAGAATATGGTACAATACATCCCCCAAACTTGAGGGGTACATTATCCTCAATGCATGAAATTAAAACTACATGAATTTATATGCAGATGCGAAAAAGAAAAACTAAAAATAAAATAGAAACTCACTGTGGTGGGGTGGCTTGACTGGACGCCCTCGTTCGACTTCGTTTGGGAAGAGAAGGACTCTCAGATCCCGAGCCTATTGCTGTTGGTGAGGGAGATGGCTGAAGTATACGTCC
Organism: Hibiscus syriacus; assembly: GCF_006381635.1. NCBI lineage: Eukaryota > Viridiplantae > Streptophyta > Magnoliopsida > Malvales > Malvaceae > Hibiscus > Hibiscus syriacus. The sequence continues at coordinate 1,631,043 of NW_024063194.1, forward strand.
CGTCGTTCTATTGTAGCGCTTCTTGCTGGACGAGGCGTGTGTTGGAGTGGACTGCTCAGTAGTAGGAGTTGGTTTTATTGGAACTGGTGCTGGACTAAGATCTGCTGTTGGGACTGGTGTAGCTTGATAGACAGGGGACTGGATAGGGTCGTGCTCGGGTTGCTTCGATGCTGGTGTGAAATCTTTATCGGTGAAGAAGTGGTGTGGTATATCATCACTATTCTCGGTGGAATGGGTTGCTAGAGGTGGCACATCAGTGGGCACTTATGGGGTAACTTATGGATGGATATGTGATGTCGAGGAATAAAATGTGTTACCGCCCGTATTATATTTGAGGATGACACTGGGGAAGGTCGATAGTCTAGTGTTAGTGTTCAGGAGCAACTCCTTGAATATGGCATTGAGTTGTATGTCCCTAGCCATGACATACTCGAAGTACATTTCCACGTGGTACTCCAGGCGTTCGATCTTTTCACGCATTTCTCGAGTGTGCGTGACCACATCAGCCATTCTAGCCGCGGTAACTGATTTTGCTCCCCGCTCTAACCGTTCCTGTGGGGTTTCGTCACTGAAACTCATCAACTCGGGTACATTCTTCTTGGTGATTCCCTCATTGGATTTAATGAAATCCTCAAAGGGCTCCTCAGGAACTTTCTTCTTCTTGCACAGTGCGGTTATCAAGTTTGGAAATAGTTGGTTAACCCGGTTCCTCTTGGCGTATTCGTCGATCTACTCGAAGATGAGTTATCCAACGTCAATCTTCCTCCCGTATATGATCGAGTGTAAGAGCATCGGTCTCTTCACGAGGATAGTGGTGTTTTTAGGACGTTGGCATCAGCTTTCCTTTGAGAAAGTGATTCCACAACTTTATATGCGGTTTTAGTGCTTGACGATCTACTTTTTTTCTCGTTGGGGCATTTCCTTCAAACATGGCCCACCCAAAGCATAAATCATGTAGTACTTCGTCGTATGTTTCTTGATCGGCCTCAACAACAAATCGCTTGTGCTGCTCCTCAACTTTTTCCAACTTAAAGTATTGGTTGAGTTCAGAGGGGGAAAATCGAATGAGCTTTCCTTGAACATATAATGTGTGGATAGACGGGTCCTCAAGATGGGCATAGAATTCCCGTACCATCGTTGGTGCTACGACATTGGGATGTCGAGCAAACTTTTCCCAATTGAGTTTCTTTATCATGTCCATTACTTTCGGTCCAAACGATTCCTCATCCACGGATGGGAAAATGAATCCATCTTCTAAATATACTTGATATTTCTGAAATATTTTGAAGCATGCTTATGCTTTGGCTATTTAGAAACTTTTGAAACTCTGTGTTGGGGCTGGGGCGTTCTTTGTTCTTACTATTGTTCTTGGTTGAAATTAGTGGTGGCGATGGGGAAAAAATTTCTTGCTTTTTGAAGAGAGAATGAGGCACGATGAAGAAGAAGAAGAAGTTGGGCAGTTTGTTACTTTGGAAAGTAATTGGTGGTTTTGGGGCAGTTTTATACTTTTTTGGATGGAAAAGATTTTTGCATTAATGAGAAATATATGATTGGACATAAAGTGGAGGAAAATATATATTTCCCTCTTTATTCTACTGCCAAAACCATGTGTCATAGGGTTTGTTTTCTTCTTATGCATCCTCTAACTCCCCATGCAGTCACGTGTTCATTGCTTGCCTACAATAAAATAAAAATATTAAAATAAAACGGATAATGAAAGAAGAAAATAACTTAATTTATTTATGTACAAAATTCAAATTTTTGTTGCCTTAGTAACGAAATTTGTTCATGAAAATAAAGAAAACTCATGGGCATCATGTGCCAACGATGGCGGTTAATCGCGCATGAATGCAGCTCCTTTGTACTCCTTGAGTGTCTTCCCGTTCACCTTAAAGATGGAACAATAGTTTTGGTTCTGGATTTTAATTGCTCCATTGTCATGGACTTGGTGTACAATGAATAGTCCTGACCATCGTGATTTCAACTTTCCTGGGAATAACTTAAGACGTGAATTGTATATAAGTACTTGTTGTCTATAATAGAATTGCCTCGACAATATTTTTCTGTCATGCCATCGTTTTGTTTTCTCCTTGTATAGACGGGCATTCTCGTATGCGGGTTCTCTGAATTTATCCATCTCGTTCAGTTCCAAGAGTCTTCTTTCTCCAGCAAGCTAAGCATTCATGTTTAGCTTTTGATGGCCCAATAGGCTTTATGTTTTAATTCAATAGGAAGATGACACTCTTTTCCATAGACCAGTTTGAATGGTGACTTTACCAATGGTGTCTTGAATGTTGTGCGATAAGCCATAGTGCTTCATCTCGCTTCAGCGACCAGTCCTTTCGATTTGGGTTGACCACTTTCTCAAGGATCTGTTTAATTTCCCGGTTAGATAATTTGACTTATCCATTCATTTGAGGGTGATACGCCATAGCAATCCTATGTCGTACTCCATATTGCTTTAGTGCCTTCATCACTGATGATAGCTCGTGGTGTTCCAAATCAGGTGAATATATTTTTATGCAAAAACTTTAGCACCATTTTGGAATCATTTTTAGGTGTTGTGATGGCCTCAACCTATTTTGATACGTATTCTACTACCAAGAGGATGTACAAATCTCTAAAAGATGTGGGAAAGGGTCCCATGAAGTATATTCCCCATAAATCGAAGAGTTCAATTCCCAAGATATTCTACCATGGCATCTCATGCCTTTTTGATATGTTTCCTGTTCGTTGGCATCTATCACATAACTTATAAAATTCATGTGCATCCTTGAATAAGGTTGGCCAATAAAATCCAGATTAGAGCAACTTTGATGCTATTCTCATTCCACCGAAATGCCCTCCATATGATGATGAGTGGCACTAGTGTAGAATATCTTGATGCTCTTCTTCTGAAATGTATATTCGAATTATTTGGTCTCCACATTACTTGAATAGAAATGGTTCATCCCAATAGTAATTTCGTACATCATGTCGAAACTTCTTTCTGCCCTGGCTAGATAAATCAGGAGAAATACCACTAACAAGAAAGTTAACAATGTCAGCATTCCACGGCGTAACCGTGACAAATAATATTTTATCATCAGGGAAATCCTCTTTAATTTCTGTTGTGTCAAGACAATCAGGTTTTGTATCTTTTTTATTAATCAAATATTTAATGGCTGAGTGCTATGTATACACAATTACCTTAGTGCCTATTAGGTACTGCCTAAACTTATCGAATGCAAATACTACTGGTAAAAGTTCATATTCAGTGGTGGTATAGTTTACTTGTGCATTATTAAGAGTACAGGTCGCATAGTATATGACATAAAAGATTTTACTTTTTTGTTGCCCTAGCACCGCTTCGATTTCATAGTCAATGGAATCGCACATGAGTTCAAATGGTTCGTTCCAGTATGGTGGGATCACGATTGGTGACGACAAAAGCTTTTTCTTTAAATCTGTGAAGGCTTTCAAACAATCATTAGTAAATTCGAATGGATGATTTTGTTGAAGCAAAAGACATAAGGGTTTAGAGATTTGAGAAAAATCTTTTATTAACCACCTGTAGAAGCATACATGTCCAAGGAAACTGCGTACACATCGTACATTAGTGGGTGGGGGTAGGTTTGCAATTACGTCCACCTTGGCCTTATCGACTTCAATGCCCCAACATTAAATTTTGTGACCCAACACTATTTCTTCGGTCACCATAAAATGGCTTTTCTCTCAATTCAGCATTAGGTTGGCTTCTTCACATCGTTTTAGTACCTTAGATAAATGGCCTAGGCATCGGTCAAAATCATCACCCGAGACGGAGAAATCATCCATAAATATTTTCATGCATTCTTCCACCATATCTGAAAATATTGCCATAATGCATCTTTGGAATGTAGTTGGAGCGTTACACAGTCCAAACGACATTATTCTAAATGCACAGGTGCCATATGTGCATGTGAAAGTTGTTTACTCTTGATCCTCCGGTGCTATGACTATTTGGTTATACCCTGAATATCCATCTAGGAAGTAGTAAAATGCTTTTTTCGCTAGTCTATCAAGCATTTGGTCGATAAAAGGAGGGGAAAATAGTCCTTCTTTGTGGCTTTGTTAAGCTTCTCGTAATCCATGCATATACGCCAGCCCGTGATTATTCTCGTGTTGAGGAGTTCGTCATGTTCACTTTTAATTACGGTCACACCACCTTTCTTTGGCACACATTGTACCTGGCTTACCCATGAACTATCGGATATATGATATATTACTCCCGTGTCCAACCATTTTTTTATTTCTTTCATGACCACCTTCTTCATGATTGGGTTGAGCCTTCTTTGAGGTTTCACCGAAGTTCTATGGATATCTTCAAGGTTAATTTTATGCATGCATATAGTCGGACTAATTCCCTTCAAGTCTGCCATCGTCCATCCGAGAGCTTTTATGTGCTGTGACAAAACATTCAACAAACTATTCTCCTGTTCAGAGGATAGGTTGGCAGAAATTAACACCGGTAGAGTTTCATCAACTCCTAGATAAGCATATTGAAAATGTGATGGAAAAGGTTTAATTCTGGTTTCGGTGCATGTTGCAAGGATGACTCTTGAGACTTTACTTCATCATATTCTAAGGGTTCGAATTTTATACCTGATCTATTATGAAGAAGTCTCGATTGATCATTTGTCTCTATTCCATATTGTACATTGGTGTCAATTGCAGGGCGTTCATTGTTCAGATTTTTATTGTCAGTGCCATGAATATCTGATTCCTCTTCTGTGTTTAATTTGCTTACCCAATTGTATCTTGTTTGTGCATCTCAATTATAGGGTCGTGATACAAAGCGTTGTATTTATCGAGTTCTAGACATTCATATTGTCCTAGGATTGTCTTCTCATTGACTTCTCTAATGCATTGGCACTCTTATGAATCGTTCACATATTTCATGGAATTGAATATAATGATGGTAATGCTTTGCTCTTCTACTCGCATTGTGAACTATCTCTTTTCATAATCTATTAGGATTCTCCCAGTGGTTAAAAATGGTCGTCCCACGATGATCGGGGCATTTTCATCAGCTTTGCAATCCAATATAAGGAAATCAACTGGAAAGACAAATTTATCCACCTTTACAATGACATCCTCTTTTCTGCCCTCTGGCCGCACATATGACCGATCGGCTACCTGTAAGATGACTGAGGTTGGGCAGGCGTGATACTCGTCTAGTTTCATAAATATGGACTTTGGTATTAAGTTCACACTTGATCCCAAATCAACAAGAGCTTGTCCTATGAAGTTACTACCAATTGAGCATGGTATTATAAGGCTGCCAGGGTCTTTTTGTTTTGGTGGGAGTTTGCTCACTGCTGAACAGATTTTTTTTGTCGTGGCAACACCCTCTACCTTCCATTTATTCGTAACAACGTTTTTAAGAAACTTGGCATATGAAGGCATTTTCTCAATGGCTTCAAGTAAAGGCATATTAATACTCAACTGATCTAGAACATCAACAAATTTCTTGAACTGGATGTCATCATCATGCTTCTTCAAATGTTTAGGGAATGGTGGTGGAGGTCTCACATTATCTGTTTTTATTGTTGAAAAATTTCTAGCCTCGACCATAAATTTCTCATTGTTTGAACCTTTCTGCACCTTCAGTTCTTTCCTTCTCTATAGGTGTTTTCTCTCGTTCAACATTTTCAGTTCGAACCTCTGGTTGTGTTATGCCATGGCAAAATTTTTTAGAGTTTTCTCCCCCAAACTTGTCATCTTGATTGATCTGTTTTCCGCTCCTTAGTGTAAGCACATTGCATTATTTCTTCCCATGATGTTTAGTGATCTCCGTATCACTAGGGAGGTTTCCTTATGGGTGAGAGTTTAATGCCGCAACAATTTGTCCCACATAGTTTTCTAATTCCCTTAGGGATGAACTGTGGCTTTGCAAAAGTGTGCTTGGCTTTGTAACAAATTTCCTTGATTTTTAATTATTGCATAATGTTCGTGCTTCAATGTCTTTGTGGAGGCCATGAAGTCTTTCGTCGAAGCCATAAATTCCTGTAATGATAACTCCAAGGAATTATTATTGGAATTAGTATTGGAGGAAGAAGTTGTACCTTTATTGTTTTGCCAGGGCTGCTGATGATGTTGATTCTGAAAATGTTGATGGTCAAAATTATTTTGTTGTGGCATGTAATTTGATGCTTGATTGTTATTGTTTCCTTGATGACTCCATGAGAAAGTTGGGTGTTGTCTCCAACCAGGATTGTACGTGTTTGAATAGGGGTTATTGTTGCTTTGATTGTAGTTTCCCACAAAATTTGCTGAGTCATGGTTTTTCGGGCATTCACTCTCATGATCGTTGCCGTGAAAAAATAATCATGCATTATTGGTCACCTTAACTTCTCTTACCTCATTAGGACGTTGCAAAATTTTCAACATGTTGGTTATGGTAGAATGTTGAGCGGCTACCAAATCCTTACCCTCTAATTCATATGCTCCAAATATTTTATGCCAGTTCCCAATCTTGTATTTGGAAATTGATTATCATTATTTGCTATCTTGTTGAGGATGTCAAAAACTTCCTCGGGTGATTTGTCCAGTAAGGTGCCATTTGCTGAGGCATCTAGCATCATTCGAGTTGGTGTATTGACTCTGTTATAAAACATTACCACTTGCGTCCAATCGTGAAAGCCATGGTTAACACATTTGCGAAGTAGGCTTTTGTTCCTATCCCAACGTTAGTACATTGAATCATCATCTCCTTGGGGGAAACTAGCAATGTCATTGTGAAGCTTTGTATTCATATTAGGCGGATTGTATCGTAGTAAGAAGCTCTTGCATAAATCTCCCCATAACTCCATTGACTTGGAAATAACTCCACTGAGTCAGGCTCTTGCTCTATCGTGCAGGAATAAGGGAAAAGTTTCATTTTGAGAACATCTTCATGTACTCCTTATTACTGAAACGAGTCGCATACTTCTAGGAAAGCACGAACATGTTGCCTAGCATCCTCATTAGGTGAACCACCAAATTGTCCAATAGAGTTTAGCATGTTGAACATCACCGGTTTGAGTTTGAAATGAGTGGCTTATATTTCAGGTGCCACTATACCTGGATTGAGGTCATCGAGAATCGGGTTCAATGATCTCATATTGCTCTTTGCCTTTCAACTTGAAGAATGATAGCTGCATCAGGTCCTAAATCTCCCATGTTGTGTTGTATTTGGAGTTGATTTAATTGTTCTTTGTTCTTTGAGCTCGCAACCTTTGTATGAGTGATTGCTCAACTTCAGGGTCAAATTATTCCAAAGGCTTACCAGCAGATCTCAAGGTAATGCAATAATTAAAAACTACAAAAGAAAATATTAAACTACGTTAGACTAAATAAATATAATGTGACAATGAGAACTTGTTATGGCTAAAAAAATTTGGTCAGTTGCCAATCCCTGATAACGGCGCCAAAAACATGATCGCTTGTAAATGTCTACACTAAGGCAAGTAAATATGTGCATTTATACCCAATCAATTCAAGTAATATAGGGTAAGTGAGTATCGTCTCCCCAGGGATTGGTCGAGAAATATAATTTCACCACAACTAGAACTAATGTGACAAACTAAGTTCTACTAAGTTGTCTATTTAAGAACTAATATTAATAAAACAAAGAGGTGATTTAATGAGTTCAGGAAAGTTTGGTCAAGGCAAAATAAATATGCAGATTAATAAAACAAAAAAAGTGCTACTTTAAATATAATGCAAACAACCTCACATATTCAGACATATCACAGAGTACTGATGCTAAACTTTTGATTCGATAATAATTATTTCTAAGTTCAGAATGAATTATTATGACTTACTAAGTTGCCTGACATGATTACTAGGTATTCTTAGACGGTTACTATGGCAATACTACTCAGCGTTAACTACAACCCTTGGTTTGTCAAACTGTTGTTGTAGCAATACCTCTTTGCGTAAACTATAGGCGTTGTCTATCTTACACTAGCGTCTATCCATTTTAGTCGATAGAAACTCACTCCTTATCTCTAAGGTAACAAGTTAGAACTTCACCATCCCTGATTCATTTCATTTCTCATGTGGATCTATCTTAATTCTCTCGAATCTAAGAATCACTATCTAGACAAAAGGCTATCTCTCGATACTCTTACAGCGTAAGGTAAAATATTTAAACGATGAGCAAAACCGTCATACGCAAAACATATTCATCATTCATAAACTTAAAAATATTGTTCAGGAAAAACAAAGTTTAACACAAAGTAAGGCATTCATGGTGCTATCAAAGATCATCCATAATTCAATGTTTAATACAACCCCAAATAGATAAAGAGTTAAAAACAAATGAGGAACGACACCCAAATCCGGGGGCTACGTCGCGACGGTTATGATCAACACTACGCCTGCCTTGGTGATCACCCTCTCTCGAGGCCTGATCACCGCTCTGCTAACGTCTGGTTATAGAGGACACCAAGGAAGGTCGATGGGTAGATGGTGAAGAGGCATTGCAGTTGCTTGCTTAAGCCTTGGGTAAAGTAGTTATATCTTCTTTTTTCCTTTTTTCTTTGGCGGCTACGACTGGTTATTTATAAGAAAAAATCTCCTAGGGCTTTGCATGCTTTTTGGAGCTCCCTTAAATAAACGTTGTCAAATAAATGTCTAGACTTAAAAATGAAAGGCGGCTGTCAGAATAGCTAAGGGTTGCTTGCACGTGAAGTAGGTCATCCAACTGGCTTGTGACATATGTAGTTTCGTCACACCTGCTACAGACTTCCTCAGATAAACCATTCCTCGACGAGATAAATCTGCTCATCACATTCTTATCTATTCCGTTGGCCTTTGCAAACTTACGTTGTCAGGACTGAAATGTTCTTTCTCTGTAAGTTTTATGCACAAACACAATCCAAACAGCCCTTTCTCCTCAGCATCATCAGTTAAGCCAAATAAATCTCGCCTAAGCAAAATTTATTCACCACAAGCTAATATAACCTATATGCAACTAAATGCAACTAAAATGCTATGCATACTTTGTTTAGACGAGCAATAACTTAAATGAAAAGACTAGAAATTAAGTCTTTTTACGGAGTTATCATTTTTCTGAATATATTGAACCGAACACTTTTATTTTCCTTAATAACTTTATTTTTTTACTTTTACAATTTTTCCTTGCCTCAATCAGACTTTTCTTCACAATATTTTTTACCTATAGACTATTTCCTCACTCGTTTATTTCCTTTAATACTGATTGATTTATGTATTGACATGAATTTCAGGACTAGCTCATAATACCTAGCTCTATCTATAGAAAAACATCAATAATTCTCACTAAACTCTGAGGAGACGTTAACTATACTTACTAATATATTTGCTTGCCTTAGCTTATACGTTCACAAGTGATCATGCTCCCCAATATGAAATACTTGGCTGGTTGAAACCTTTTTCTAACTACTCTTGATTTTTTGCTTTCAACTCCTTTAGTTTCATTATTGCCATGCAATATGGAGCAATAGGCACTAGGCAGATCCTGGCATTACATCCATATCGAACACTAGCTATCAATCAGGTGGCAATCTTTATAACTTCACTAGGAATATATCTGGAAAGTCTCGAATAGTTTGGGTATCCACGGTCGCGGAACTATAACTCGGGTGTCGAATAAATGAGTCAATAATACTTTATATCCCTGATCTATCATCAATTGTGACTTTATAGCCTAAAAAATCCTTGATCACTACATCTTCTCACTAATAATCAAAACCTTGGTTCCATCAACCTTTATGAGTTTAAGATTTTTAGCTTTACATGTTAAGCTAGCATTATCATTTAAAAGCTAATCCTTACCCAAGATCAAGTGGAGCTCTCTTAATGACAACTCCATTAGATTGGTTGAAGATATTTGACCTTGAATTCAATGACACATCTAAAGTGAACCTCATCCACAAGGAAGTCTAATACTAATGGGCTAGACACTTGAACCCCTTTCTCTAGGTCATCGACCAAAGTATTTCTTTCTCATACAAGCCTATAACACATATAAGAGTGTGTGGACCCATAGTCTACTAAAGCATTAACTAAAATAAAAAAAACATTGTGAAATTTATTGAAATCATGATGCTCATGTCACACTCCTCCTGGTCTCTAACATTATACTAATATAAGGGCACTATAGGCTCGATGCTTTATGCGAATCTAGTCGCTCCTCTACTGAACTGTGTATATGCGATACCCCTTCTTCTCGAGAGTACTCTACCCCTATGAATTTATTTAATTGACTTTTGAGACGATGTTAGAGTCACACACTACACCTCAGGGCAATCCTTGATGAAGTGATCTAGAGAACCACTATTGTAACAACATCTGGACCCTCACTCGCAAACCTCTAAATGTCTCCTACAGTACACTGAACAATGAAGCTGTGACGATGACCTCACAAAACCACCATTGATTTCCATGAAATTTATGGCCAAATTTCTACAACAATGCTAAAATCTACTCAGTCCACTCGTGCTTTACCCTAACCTACAAGGCTTGTTTGATTGAGCCCTCTAAGATCGTTTGGAATCTTTGACCCAATTTACTGGTTCATGTGATGGTCTCAAAGACTTCGCCACTCTCTTGCTCTGTTTGAATTTAGCGTCCAATGCCATATTCCTCATACATAGAACCCTATATATCGTCTTCACATAGTGAGTCAACTCAATAAAAACTTTCGATGGGTCAGTGGATAGATGGGTTAGGACGTCTAAGTAGAGGCCCTCTCTGAACCTTCTACAATAGTGGTACTCTGATGCCACCAAATCTGGCTCATAACAGCTCTAACGGAGGAACTCCCTCTCACACTCAAACATGTACTATGGCTACCTAATATGTTGAAGCGATTACACAAGTATACATATCATTCATGCAATAAAGTGGTAACTCAAAAGGACTACAAGTGTTGAATCCCATAAGGAGAAAAACAAGTTAAAAATGAGTGTTTAGAAATTTTAGGAAAAATATGGTTGAATTGGTAAACAAAGAAATGAAAAAGTAATTAAAGAAATCAAGATAATGAATGCAAGAGAATGTAGCAGCAAATAATAGATCAATCAGATCGATAAACCTAGAATGATGTTTTACTAGGCTTCTGGCAAAATGGCTATGCTATAGCAATATATTTATGAGTTATGCATATATTAAACCTTAATCTAATTGATTTAATTCTCATCAAAGGCTTAGATTAATTAGTTAACAAAGCATAACACTTAGCATCATATATCTCAATATGAATTGTTTACTCTTATAAGCAATAATGTTACGACAATAGCAGCATGCAATATCAATAATCTTTTGTCTCTAAGAACTACCAAGATTACATACAATTAAGATACAAATTATCTATAATAACATATAATTAAAACTCAACTCATAAACATATAGCTTAAACCAAAAACCATGAGTCAAACAATTCACCAAACACCTTTCTTTCGATACCAAATAAAAATACAAATTATCACACTTAGCAAAGAGTATTTCCCTTATAAAGTCAATAACACAAATGAAATGTTGAACCCCAGTCGACCACCGCTACTACACAATTGTTTCACTACTATTGGTTCACTCTCCGGTAATGAAGTTAGGTTGCCATCATGGATTGAATGTGTTTGGTGCAAGGTGCAAGGTGAATGGAAAGAAAAATTATAGGTGAATGGAAAGAAAAATTATAAGTGAATGAAAATCGCTGATCATAATGGTGCAAGGTGCTATCTTATTTATAGGTTAAGGAAATATGCTATCAATTAACGATTTTGTCCATTTTTCAAGTGATTATAGATCCATTGACAGTTGACCTCTTCCAGCTATTAATTCTAGATGGTTATTCAAATCACCTGATGAGACACCAGTTATTGCACGATCTACTCAGCTATCTAGTGTAGCATCCCAACACATATTTACATGCGACTTTAATTAATTCTCCTGCATCAGTGTACCAACTTTTAGTATAAAACATTAAAATCTAGCCAACTTCCACCAACTTACTTTCGTGATGCAAAATATTAAAAATATATAAAATGATCATAATATGATCATAACAATGCTAAAGTTAAAGCTCAATCTGGTTATTAAGATCTTAAATAATAATAGTTTTGTAGAGTTATCACACCCGAAAACTAAGTGTTTGTTTATCCTCAAGCAACTACATGCATGACTACTAAAACTACAAGCAATTCCACAAAAAAACATATCATGAAACCAATCAACAATTTTCTTCAATTTCAATTTTCATCCCTTAGAGAATTGCGACATCGATATATATAATGCATATGATCTTAAATCAAGGAATGCTATTTCAACTTAGAAAATTAGAAATTCATAGAGTGTAGTAGTGTGCAAGTTAGGTATATCCAATCAATACTTAGTAAACATAGAAAAAATTGTTCCTACTCAGTTATTAATTTTCAATGCTACAACTATCTGTCTATATCTATGTTGGAGCTATTACCAGCTTTTCCAACTTATTCCCTAAATCTAGGTTGGAGCTTTTACAAACTTTTCCAACTTATTCCTAAATTTTAAAAAAATTTAAATAGCAGTAACTGCAACATCTAATAAAAATATGAGATTTAAGGTTAAAAAATTTCTAACATCTCTAAGTATTGAGAACATATACCTATAATGTTAGAAAGTTCATATGAACTTGAGTTCTACTAAGTTTCTACAACATTCCCCCTAATATTTTACAATATATAAACATTCAACATTAGGCATCATCAAAATTTCCTAAAACAAATATACTTTCATTGATTTCCTAATACTAACCCTACAATATCACAAATGCATGTCCTATATGATAAAACAAAAAATGCTTAAACTATGCAATTAATATTAAACAAAATGCATTCTTAATTTAAAAAAAAAGAAAAAAAAACACACACAAACTAGACTGAACATAAAGTAGAAAACACACCCCCAAACATGAGGGATACATTGTACTCAATGAATTCTTAAAACAAAAATAAAAAATTTCATGGAAAAGGGAGAACGATTCTCCCCCATGTTAGCTTTCACGGACTCCTACGTGGGTTGAATGTGCTTAGAGGAACAGGCTTCGCTTTGACTTTGGTATTTGTAAAATTCTACTGGTTTTAATTTATCGATGTTCACATGGCCTTGGCTACAACACCATCATGAATGAGAGTAGTCGATGTTGTAGCAACATCATTCGATTTTGGTATAAGGGTTTTGGTTTTGGGCACCTCTAGTGATTCCATAACTTCACCATCGAAATCAGTGGTAGAGTATTTCTCAACAATTTTTCAACTGCTTCAATGACATTATTGACTATCTAAGCAACTTTAAGATCTTGTTGTTCAGTTTTTGTAGCATCCTTCATCACTTCAACAACATCTAAGTAAAAAAAAATTGGGCAGCTTAATATTCCTTGCTTGGCTTGTCATGGTGACTAATGGTATCCTCGTTAACTTACTCCTTGTTGATGTCCTCAGAGTTGGACACAGAAAAATCAAAAGATGCCGCTGAATCAGCCATGCTATCTTCATCTTCCTCCTTATAGACACTTTCTTCTTCCTCCTCCAATAAAGTCGCATCCTTATCTTCTGCAATATACTTATGTTCGTCTCTATATTTAGAGCTGGCAGAGCTTGCCGCATCATTCAACATTTATATTGCAACTAGGTCATTTATCACTAGCACAAAAAATTTAGGGAATGTATCTTAAACTTTATTGAATTACTAGCTGACGATTTGCTAAATTGCTTTGTCACATTCATTGGAAAATTTCCAAAAATATACATGAGCATTGTGTATTTGGGATTGGTTCTGCAACAGTGACTGATCATAGATAGGATATTATCTTGTTTTGTTGCTATCAATGCCACTGAATTTTTTGATATAGTAAAATAGGATTTTCTTGTGGCATTGTGTTTTAGTAGTGCCAGCAGAAGCTTCAGCAAATGTATCCTCCTCAGAATGTTTCAAGTCTGGTCCTTCATTCAGTAATGTTCTTTTGATAGGTACCTGTGTAATAGGACTCTGGTTTACATATACCTGATAGAAAGATAAATGTGGCACTTCTGGTTGTTGGAACACTGAAGCAATTAGTGAAGGGAAAACTAGATATGCTGATGTTTTCTGGGCATAAGCGAAAAGTTCAACCAATATGAGTTTTTCGACATTAATATGTCTTCCAGTTGATATAGAGTGTAGAAAGAAAATTCTATCCTTAGTAATTGAATAATAATGCATATTAGATATTAAACGAGTGTGTAAAAAAGTGTATCATACATGTGTTGGTCTGTTAAGACTTAACATTTCATTGTATACACTCATGTTGTCGATTTATCCCACATTTTTCATGGTAAGCAAAAATCAGTGTTGACATGTTCTAACTCAGCACTTATCAAATTATCCACAAATATTATATGTTCACAGGAAACATCCCTGATACCCAATATCATATTAATCGACTTTGCCCACCAGTGGACCATATTTTCACGAACAAAAACTAGAGGTTTCTTATCCTTAGTATGATTTCTATAAAACTCCCAAACTAGTTCTTGAGTGATATCCCCAGGATGCTCACAAAATTTATCTCAATAGAGCGTAGCAATAGTATAAATGATATAGTCGAACAACTGCAAGTGTTCCATTGAAGATAGGTCGAACCCTTGTTAATAGCAAAACTCTGGGTTGGAAAATTCATCGTTATAATAGTGTTACATATTAGGCTCCATAACCTTAGTAGACCGTCATTTGAAATGGGCAGCGACTGCACTGGAGGCTCTCTCGGTGAAATTATTAGTGGTCAGTAGAATCTTTTGGCATCAGTTTTCTTCTTTGGTGCCATGGTACTTGTTGGAGGAATGAACAAAATGAAGAGAAAATATAAAAAAGAGGCTTTGTGGGTTTGGAAAAAAGAATAACTGAAGATAAAAAAAACTGATGGTTAAAAGTGTGTACATTTTTCATGTGGGAAGAATGAAGGTTTTAATTGAAAATTGAAATGTAATGAGTGTTTAATGATATTTTTTTAATGAAAAGTTCTTATTGGGAGATATAGATGGTGATGATATAATGAAGAAGAAATTGGTTTACAGCTCATAAATTTTGAACGCCCAAAATTTAACTCATTCAGTTGACTTATGCTATTAGAAATGCATACAACATTTGTTAGCTAAACTTGAACCAATTGCTAAGTAGCATTTGCCCAAGAAAAATAGAGAATATGTGTGCCTAGATGCAGTAGAGACCTGTACAGGAAACAACCAAAATTAAAATGAATGCAATAAACTAATATCAAAGTAATGTAAAAGATGACTTATTGAATGTTATAAAAAATCGAAGGTTAGGAGGTTCGCTTAGTGTGATGGAAGAAATGTGTATAATTTATTGTTGCCAATAAGGCTTCAAATGTTGTCTGTTAACTTTAAATGTGCTTTCATCAACCAAGTTATTTATCAACATAACACCATGAGGAAAAAACTTTAATAACTTCAAATGGACGAAACCATCGAGATTTAGCTTTCCAGGAAATAGGATTAGGATAGAGTTGAATAAGAAGACATGCTACCCAGCTTTGATTTGCCTTGGTAGAATATGTTTGTAATGTAATTTTTTACTCCTGTCTTTCTAAATTCGTGCTCTCTCATAAGCGTTATTCCTCAGCTCTTATAACGCATTTATGTCAAACAACTATTTTTCGTCAACAATATCCAAATTCAAATTTAGTTGCTTCAAAACCCACATAGCTTTATGTTCTAACTCTACGGGTAAATGACAAGATTTTCCATATACACTAGGCAATAAGGAGTCATGCCTAGTGGAGTTTTGTAAGATATCCTATAAGCCATAATGCATCCTCTATATGTAGAGACCAATATTTTTAAGAAGGGTTGACAACCTTTTCAAGAATTTTCTTTTTCTCACGATAAGAAACTTCAGCTTGGTTGTTAGTCTGCAGATGATATGTTGTAGCAATATGAATGTTTTATCCCATATCGATTTAATACTCGAGCAACTTGTGTACCAATGAAATAAAGTACTTAATCGCTGATTAATGCTCGGATGTTCAAAAACTAGTGAAAATTTTATTTTGGAGAAACCTTAACACAGCTTTGGCATTGCGGTGGGCAATGCCATAGCTTCCACCCATTTTGAGACATTATCAACAACAACCAAAATAAAAAAAGGTTTCCATATGAAGAAGAATATAGTCTCATGAAATCTATCCCTTGTACATCTAAGAGTTCATTCTTTAAAATATGTTGCATTGGTATTTCATTGCGATGAGAAATGCTACCTATGTGTGGCAACGGTCACATTACTTGATAAAATCATTGACATCTTTAAACAACGATGGAAACTAGTAGCCACATTTTATAACATTTGTTGTAGTTTACTTTCCTTCTAAATGACCCTCATAAGGTGCATTATGGAAATGATGAAAATGATTTGCTACTAACATTCAGGGACACGTGTTCTCAAAATTTGATCATTGCAATACTTCAACATGTGTGGCTCTTCCCAATGGTAAGCATGAACATCTCTCATGAATCTTTTTATTCTTGGTAATTAATATTATATGGTGTATTACATGCCTTTTTCCTAAGGTTATTATGCGTTCTTATGCCCATTTAGTTGCATCTATTTACATAAGTCATTCATTTGCATATGGTGGACTTTGTTTTTCTTATTTCAAGTATTTATGAAATTTGAGCTGCTCGAAAAGGGTTTGTTTCGATGTTATGATGCGTAGGTGACTCAAGATGAATTGCCTGGAGAGGACGATTATGCTGTAGCAAAAGGGAAATCCTTTCTATGTGCATTAGAAGAGAAACGACGTAGATATTTACTGACAACAGCCTACATGTGACACCTTACCAACTATGCCCCACACGTGAATGGTATATTCCCTTAAGTATTAGGGCATAAAACCCAAGGAATCCCATATTATATAAAGAAAATGACACCATATTTATAAGATGATGAAAAGTGTGAGATAAGAAAGAGAAAAGTTAGAGGCGGCCACTCTTCATTCCTCTCGTCTTCATCGTGGTGACCTTCATTGCTAGAGCTTCAAAGCGATAAATCTTGTTGGCCTTTGAGAGAACCAACAATACTTGAAGTGGTTCACAGCAGTCTACGAGAGCTCTCGGTGTGGGTTTCTTCTTGCACGTTTGTTGCTTGCTAGTTCTTCCTTTTTTACTTTGAAATGGGTTGCATTGAACAAATGATATTGGATGTTATTCACCCAACCATGAACTAAGTTAAGTTGCTTTTGGTTTTTTGTGGATGACTATGTTTTTGTTTTGATGAATGCTATAGCATTTCCGGTTTATATGCATATATTGATAGATATTTTATCGTTTAGATTTGTAAGAGCTTTTGAGAGTTAGCCTTTATCTATGTTTGATGCTTAATATCGAAAGAGTTAATGTTAGATATATGTGAACAATGGAGTGGAGCAGGATAGGCAAAATCTAACTCACCTTTTGAGATAAGGATACGGTTTCAACGACTAAAAAGAGTACAGCTTAATCGATATTATTTTGCTATTTTTCACATTGAGAGATATTTTCATAGCATATTCAATATCAAGTTTCTTACAAGAGATAGCTTAAAAACAACTTAGAAAACTATATCGAGCATTAAATTAATTATAAATCTTTAATAGTCACTAGAAGTAAGACATATGTTTCCTAGATAAGCCCAATCATTTAGACTTGTTGAGAGTTTCACACGTGTGAGCTTAGATCATTGTCTTATCTTGTGCACTATTTCTCATAAAACAATTTTAACAGAGCATTTCTTATTTTAGTTTTTGCTATAGCATTTCACATATCTCAATTTTTCCATAGCATTTTCGACAATTGTTCCTACCATTTTATATTCATTTGTTTATGTTCTAGGTGCTCCACTCTAATTGAATTTCCATCAAATCCTAGCGGAGACGATATTCAATCATCACTTTATTAGTCGTTCGATGTGTATACTTGCACATTTTACATATCAAATTTAGTACACTAACACACACAACAAGTTTTTGGCGTTATTGCGAAGGGTTGGCAATTAGTGATACTAACATTAGTTTTGGCACAGTTTCACTTTTAATTTTTGTGCATATTTATTAGTTATTTTTGTTTATTTATTTGTATGTATCGTGTTGTTATATGACCCATAAAATGTTTAAGGAACCATTATTTCATTTGACACCTAAGATCGAGCAACATCTTCATTGAAAATACGTATTCAAAGAGCCTTGTATGGTGTCCTTAATCGAGAAGGTAAGTAAGTTGAGGATTACGAAAATCATGTTCCTATAGCAAATCCTAATGTAGGAGTCGTTACTAGTTCAAGAGTTATTATAGATAATCTAGCTCTCATTTTAAACCGAGCTTAAACCGATGATGTTCAATATGTTGAAATCTATTGGACAATTTGGTGGAGCACCACATAAAGATGCTAGACAACACATTCGAGCATTCTTGGAAAAATGTGACTCGTTTAGGTAGTAATGAGTGCACGAGGATGTGTTTAAGCTTAAACTATTTACTTACTCTTTGTGTGATCAAGCTAGAGTATGGTTGAATGGAGTTCTATCTGGTTCAATGGATTCTTGGGCATATTTGTGTAAGCTTTTTTTGCTACATTATAGTCCCCCTAACATGAACATCCAAATACGAAACAACATTGCTTCATATCACCAAGCAATGACGAATCCATATAGGAATATTGGGATAGATAGAAGAGATTACTTCGTAAATGCACCAACCTTGAATTTCATGATTGAACATGAGTGGTTATGTTCTATAATGGAGTCAATGCCCCAACAAGGATGTTGTTGGATACTTCAACAAATGGCACTTTACTAGATAAGTCACTAGATGAGTAATTTGATATTCTTTATAAAATTGTAAATAATGACTATCAATTCCATTTGTCGAGGCTTGGAACAGGAATGAAAACTGAGGGGACATATGAGTTTGATTTCAAAGACTTGGTTTTTACCCATTTCTCAGTCATTACAAATATGTTGAAGAATTTTCAATGCCCAAATAAAGTGGAGGAAGTCAAGGAAACCATTACTTCTTATATTTTTAAGGTAACCACATGTAAAATAATGTCCCAATAACCATGAGTCTACCAACTATGTGGGGAAGTTCAATTGAGGCAATAAAAACCTCTACTCAAACACCTACAACCCAGGATGGTGTCAACATTTTTACTTATCATATGGGAACTAATGATCTAACAATGTGAGTAGCTTAGATCAACAACAGAATCTGAGTGACCCCCTAGGTTTTCAGCAAAATATGTCGTAGCAAAATGCCAATAAGGAGGCAACATCTTCGTCAGCTTTAAATTATTTGGATGTGACTTTAGATGAATTTATGGCTAATACAAGAGCTATAATGTAAGACCATACGATATCTATAAAGAACCATGGAGCTTTACTACAAATCTAAGGCGCATCATTGAGGGCCTTTAAAACCCTAGTGGGTCAGATTGCGCAAGCACCACATGTACGTCCTCAGGGAAGTTTACCGAGTAACTCAAGTCTCTAACACCCAAGGTAAAAAACAATGTAGTTCTCTAACATTAAGGAGTGGCACATAAATTAATCAAGGAGATAAGTTTGGTAGAAGAAACTAGAAGATTCTAGCCCCATGATCATTCAAGGTGAAACTATATTGCAAGGAAATGATCCATTTCATAATGACGCAAACCAGGTCTCGACAAGTAATTATGCACAAGGAACACAAAATGATGCTTAATCAAAACATCAACCCCCACTAGTAGAAGAATAAGTCAGATACCCACCATACTTCCCTCAAAGATGGAAGAAGAAAAATGAGGATCTGCATTTTAAGAATTTTTTTTTGATGTTCTCGACCAACTATATATCAATATTCCATTTTTTTAGGCCATTGAACAAATGCCCATCTAAGCGAAGTTTCTTAAAGACAATGTCACAATGAAAATGAATGTTGAAAGGCTTGAGATTGTTGCTACATCAAAAGAGTATTCACTACCATAAACAAGTTATCGTCGAAACAAAAAGATCATGCACCTTCATCATTCCATGCACTATAGGTGATAGCTATGTGGGAAGAGCTTTTTGTGAATGTGACTCTATTCTAAATATAATTCCCAAGTCCATATTCTTGAAGTTGTGTATAGGGAGTGCCAGACCAACAACTTTCATCTTAGAATTAGTTTATCGATATCATGTTCGATCGAGAGAAATAAAGAATATATAGTGGTGAAGGTAGATAAATTTGTTTTCCCATCAGATTTTCTCATTCTTGATCGTAAAACTGATTATAATACACCTATTATTTTGGGCTGACCATTCCTAGTAACCAAAATAAATTTAATAGATTGTGAAAAGGGTGAGTTCGCCTGATGATAATTGTGTTACTATTAATGTGTTCGATCCACTCAAGTTTATTGATGACTATGAGGAATGCCAAGTTTTTATTGACAGGGATTATATGGTGGTAGAATAAGCAAAAAATTTTACTGTAACAAATTCCAACAAATCGAGTATTATGGAAGGTTTAATGAAAATGTGAACAAGGAGCTCAAGGAATTCCCTTGGGGAGGTACAGTAGTCTAGCTTACTCATAGCTAGACTAGGTATGCATATTGAAACCCTAGATTTTGTAGAATTTACTCATATGAAACCATCCCTTCAGCATACTCCTATCATATAATTAAAGCCTTTATTATCCCACCTTAAGTATGTATAATTAGGTAGTAATGAGAGGTTACTCGTGATAATCTTTGCTACCTTAACCCTAATAAAGAAAATAGCTTGATAAAAGTTTATCACTTCTTAATAAAGGTTTAAATTGGACTATTGCTAATTTGAAGGGCATAAGCCCTATTATTTGCATGAATAAGATTCTACTTGAATAATTCCATAATAATTCTATTGATCCACAAAGGAGGTTGAATCCATTCGTGAAGAAAGTGATCATGAAAGAGATAATCAAGTGGCTCGATGTTGGAGTGATATACCCTATATCAAATAGTTCGTGGGTCAGCCTGGTAGAATGCACACCCAAGAAAAGAGACATAACCGTAGTGAGCAATAAGGATAATGAACTCTTTCCTATGAGGACCGTTATGGGTTGGAGGATATGTATGGATTATCGCAATCGTAACAAGGTCACAAAGAAGGACCATTTTCTTCTCTCATTCATCGACAAAATGTTAGATCGATTGGTGGGCAAGTCCTTCTATTATTTCCTTGATGGATATTTAGGGTACAATAAAAATTACATAGCGCCCAAAGACCTAGAGAATACAACATTCGATTTCCCTTACGACACTTATGCATATCGAAGAGTACCATTTGTGTTTTGCAATACCACTGCCATTTTTGAATGATATATGGTTGTAATATTCTCAGACATAGTGGAGGAGTTTTTAGACGTTTTCATGGATGACTTCTCTATGTATGGAGATGACAATGATTTATGTTTGGAAAATCTATAAAAAATGCCAAAAAGGTGCGAAGAAGCTGACTTCGCACACAATTGGGAGAAATACCATTTCATGGTGATCAAGAGGATAGTTTTTGGCCATAAAATCTCTAAGCAATGGATAGAGGTGGATAAGGCGAAGGATGAAGTGATTGAAAAGCTACATCCTCCTACCACTGTGAAAGGCATTCAAATATTTTTGAAACATGGGGGTTTTATATATGATTCATAAAACACTTCTCATATATATCCAAGCCCCTGTGCATTCTGATATAACAAAACTAACCATTCATTTTTTATAACAGTTGCTATAGTGCATTTAAGAAACTCAAGGTGAGTTTATTACATCACCCATTGTGGTTTTCCCTGACTTGACTGCACGCTTCGAGCTGATGTGTGATGTAAGTGATTATGAAGTGCGAACAGAGCTTGGCCTATGAAGAGGTGAAAAATTTCATGTTTTTTATTACTCTAACCTTACTTTAAATGATGCACAACTCAATTATAGAACCACTAAATAGAGTTGCTTATCCTAGTATTTTCCTTTGATAAGTTTAGGTCATATTCGTTAGGTACTAATAAATGAATATATTTGTGTTCTTTATTATTCCTAAAATC
This sequence comes from Hibiscus syriacus, assembly GCF_006381635.1. NCBI lineage: Eukaryota > Viridiplantae > Streptophyta > Magnoliopsida > Malvales > Malvaceae > Hibiscus > Hibiscus syriacus. The sequence goes on from NW_024063194.1 coordinate 1,653,131, forward strand.
CCATGCAGTTATTACCTTATTCCTTCTTTCTCTTCATTTTCTTACTTTTTATTAACTCCCGTCACATCTCTCCTCTTCCCCAAAAACATGCAAACATCGCACCCATTAATTAACACTCATTTTTTTAGTTTTCCTCTCACGACACTCTTCAACTTCAACTTCATATTCTTTACATCTCTCTTCGCACGAAAGCTTTTACTTTTTGCTCTTTCTTTTTTGTCATAAACCCTAAATCCATATTTAACTTTCTTTATGACTATCGTCCATAATGCCACAAACTAGAACATCATAGGAGCAACAAGCAGTTACTCATCTCACCAAAACATACTGATCAAAAAGTATATTGATGATGCGGCTCAGCTTTGATTTAGAAAACTTAAGGAGATGAAGTTCCCCCCCCCCCCCGAGAAAGAACTGATATTTCCTTTTGTGGATGAAGAATGATTTAAGATGAAGTCAAGGATGTCATTAACAAGAAAAAATGGAAAAGATTTCTTACGCACCCTAGGGAAATTTCTTCTTCGTTGGTCAGGGAGTTTTATGCTCACTTAACCAGCCCCGCACAATCTAGTTTGTTTATAAACAGTAAAAATATAAAGTTCACCACTACATCAATCAACAAATTTTATAGCTTGTAGCATTTTGTTGATCTACCTCGTTCGTAGATAAAGCAACCACCCAGACCTACAAGGAAATCCTAAAAGAGCTATGATTTAGTGGAACAACGTGGGATATTTCCCCAGTCACAAACAAGATGACGGTTGAGAGGGCATGGTTAAAGATTGATGCTAAGCTATAAAACCACTTATTAAAGATACTTCTGATCTCAACCTCTCACCACATAACTTTTTCTGAACAGAGAATGCTCTTGTTGCATTCCATTGTGATGGCAAACCCATTGATATTTGCAAGATCATCATTATGAAATCTATGGTTGTTTAATATGAAAATAAAGTCCTTTGGTTTTTCCTAATCCCATTACTGCATATTATAGGTATAAGGATGTGTGTATAGATAACATTGATGAGCTCCTAATAGAGAATGTGGGATTGACCCCTAAGAAATACCTCAAGCCTAAAGGGATTAAATCAAGATGCCCAACACAAACACTTGAAGTGAGAGCCAAAACATGAGGGGAGAGTCGAAGGAAATCAAGCACAACCTAAAAACTTTCTTCACTTATTTAAATAAATGGGATACGATATTAAAAAACTATTTTCTAGAGATACTACCTCAAGTTCTTGTTGATATCCCTCTATTTATATAATATTTGCTTGCATATATGAGAGTACATCCACCACCAAGAGAAGTTCCACCTTCTCAAAAGGAAACAATGCAACACACTGCCACTACTGAAGTATTTACAAATCAACTTCTGCCAGAGCTAGATAAAGGCAATTCCCCCATGCACAATCCAACACCACAAGGGACAGAGTAAGAACCTATCACTGTGGAGAGTGACAAGGATAAAACTGTCAATTCAAACACTAATCCTACACCTGTAGCACCACAGGATACTACAACAAGTGCATAGCATCTCTTGAAATGCACTACAAGCAGAATATGGATGTCCCCCACTAAGGGGAATAATGAGTCAACAAATGACAACCCAACACCACCACTATCTGAAATTGAGTAGCCCATTGCATCCATTCGCAGGAAGCATGTGAAGCATACGACCAAAAAGAAAACACTTCCACCAAAGTGAGGTATCTCATATTGCATTTGCATTGCATGTAGTTTATTTTGTTTAAGTTAAGTTTTCATGGATTGAGGAAACTACATCCCACGATTTTGGGGGAGGTAGTGTTTATAGTTAAGCATTTGTATTTGTGGTTTTCAAGAAACATTTTATAGCATTTTTTTTACTTTAGGACAGCTTTTTGGAATAAATTAGTGATACCCAGTGATGAAATCTTTTTCATGGATATGATTCACTGAATATTAAATGACTATTGATATTGGTAGAACCAACTATAGGACATGGTTATTTATGTTGAATTTTACACACAATTGTATGCCTTATTTGCTTAAGAATATTAGTAAATTTGTATGAAAGAACTCTTGCATGTTTTAGTATGATTGGTACTAATGAACTTCATTAATAAATGATAACTTGAATAATTTGAATTCAACTCCATTGTACTGATAAAAAGTGAAAAAAATGCTTCGACGTAACTGTAGAGGGATACTCCTCTTTGCTAAAGTAGTGCCTGGAAACCCTTCTTGAATAAATGGCAACATAGCATATAAATGAATGAAACTAGTCGCGGGATGACTCTACATACAATCTCGGTGATAAATTTTTTTCCAATTCATCTAGAATGAGGGTTGGTAGTTCTGATAGGTTGATTCCCCTCAAAAAATTTAAAAATATTTAAAATAAATGGGAGTAAAAGTTGTGCCTAAAGGTTGAAAGAATACTAAGGTATAATATGATACAATTACGCACACACATGCGAAAGACCTTGTCTTAGAGAAAAGTCATTGATCTCTTAATATGTCTAGCATGTTGAAGCTAATTTTTTAAAGCTGAAATTTAAACCCTATAAGTTATCTTAGATTAAACATTGTTGTAGTATATCTCCTGTTGATCTCTACTCATTTCTTGAGGATAAACAATAGCTTAAGTTTCGGGTATTAACCCTATAAAAATATGTATTACATGCCTTTTTATTTAGGTTATTGAGTATTCTTAAGATTATTTAGTTGCATATAGGTCATTCATTTGCATATGGTGGACTTTTTTTGTCTTATTTCATGTATTGGTGAAATTGGTTTATTCAACGAACATTTTAATATTTATCCTTTTAATTTCAAAACAAATTTTGAAAAGATATTCTCTATTTTATGAAAAATATATCACATTTGGGTTAAATCAAATTTTGAAAAGATATTCTCTATTTGATGAAAAATATATCACATTTGGGTTAAATATTCGTACACCCACAAAGTGCTCGACCGGTTGAGATATTCACATTACCCACTTTCTGCACATCTGTACATGTATGAACCAACAATTGATTCCACATTTTCCTCTGCAACATTTATATCAATTCCTCATTCAAATCTCCAAAATATCAAATTTTCCCAAAAATTCCCCACATGAATGAAATTGATCATTTTATCAAAAACATTTTGACCCGATATAGTGATAGACTCTACGATCAATAGTTACATAGGATAGCTAGGCGTCTTCTTTTGAACCTTCCCATGTTATAGTGTATATACTTTATTGGCAAAACAGTAGACGAGATGCCTTTGAATTATTTTGTTGTTTATGTAAACGATGATATACTTCACACAACTAACCTTATAGCAAGAATTTTAGTTCTCATGGTTTCGTCCTTAATGCCATGAAAATCACCTGGTTCTACTAGATTTTGAAAGAACTATGCCTAATAATCTTCTTAAAGCGGCCCCATTTCACTTCAGCATAGGTGACTTATGTTGCTTGGCTCATCGAATCACATAATGGTCATTCAAATCTTTATTTAGCATATGCCAATTTGATCATTGTTTACATCATAGGACTGGACTTGGGATGAGAGACCCCCATAGTGGGCATTCACGATTTATGCAATTAGGTTGTCTCTTTGAACCTAGATCATGTGATGTCTAGTTAACTAGGCAGTGTTTTCCTTCACATAACACCTTTAATTTTCCATGGCCTTTGGTACCATTCCCTTAGATGATTTCTCAACTTGATCTCGATTTTACAACATTAGTTGTAAAATTAATTCAAAGATGCATATATAACACGTAAAATTAATAGAAATAACTCCAATTGAAACCAGTTGTCTAATGTTATTATGTACAATATTAAGTACAAGCCTATTAAAAATATAAGAAATGAAGAACATGGAGAAGAAAAACTCCCAACAAAGGGATACTGTCGTGACTTTATGACCACCACCATGAATTGCTCCAGCGGGCTAGCCTCTCTCGAGGGCTTTCTAAAGCTTTTAGGGTAGGTAAAAGTGTCTCTTTGGAATTGTGAGCATCATTTCCTATTTATAATTTAGAATTTATAGGGTTTGTTCCCTTTAAATTCCCTTAAATACCATTAAATTCAAGCTCAAAACGTGATATCGTGGTAGCTAGGAGTGGTCCAAAATTATCAGCAGGGGCAGGGGGTTCACGTGAGGTGCATTGGATAGCTGGTCGCACGATGTTAGCTACTTTTTCTTGTAATGCGTCCAGGCTTACAAGAAAACTTATTGTGGTGCAAATTCCTCACGGTCATCATCATCAGTTCCTTTGGCCCTCACTTTTAAATTGTCATAGAAAATAATTCTCTCGTCGTTGATTTCACATTATCTGCACAATCACAACCAACACACAACCCTTCTCATTAAGAACAACAGTTTTATCAAGAAAAAATAGCCGTGATAAAACTTTCCACCACATGCAACGAAATGCCCTAAATGAAACTATATGCATCTAAAATGCTTATAACAATATCTTATAGACAATTGATAACTTAAGTAAAAAGACCCAAAATATAGCGTGTTTATAGAGTTATCAGCTAGCTTGATTTTTCCTGGATGTTTGAAGCAAGTACGTAGTCCTTGTAATACGAGAAGGCTGTAAAAAGAATAGTTTAAGGTATAATAAGATGTAGGTGTGGTGTTAGTTTAGGAATAAGGATGATAAATGATGATGTTTAAGGACTGGTTTTAAGGACATAGATGGCACAAATATGGTGGTGATGATATGAAGATGGATGTTTGGAAGGGTGAAAGTAAATATAGAATAATATTGGGATCAAGAAATAACCTTTGTTATAAAGAGCATCGACCTAAACCTTATAAGAAGCTTTGCTAAGATGAAATATGACTTGGACACTCTAGTTATAAAACTAGGAACCACAAGTAACAAAGATAAAGATGAATCCATACGTACAAGACTTAATAAATCTATATAGTTCTTAGAATCACAAAAAGAGATAAATTCCAAAACATATGTTTTGTCTTGAATGTAATGATTTGAATACAAATGAAAAACCAAAGGCCTTTATATAGTTTACAAAGTCATATGGTTCAATGGGTATGAAATCATTTGGAAAGATAGCCAACCAATATGAATGGAAGAGAACATCTTCATGTTTAAATTTGAATCCAAATGAATCTTCACTTTTGCGCCAAGGTTGCCATCCAACCTTATATGGAAATGGCCTTTTTTTGGATGCTTCTTTTCATGGATTGATAACTTTATGAAAGGTAACAACATGTAAAATCATGATGCTTGACTTTGGTGACATTTCATAAAGAGGCACATTGGATAAATGACGTCTTTTGGTATAAACTCATCAAGAAAAGGCTTGTCACTTGAATGAAACTTTTAATGAAAAATACATGATGCTTCAAAAGTAACCTTTGATGAAGAGACATGAATCTTGGTGAAGAGTCACAATTATAGGTGAAACGGTATGGCTTGAAGAAGTATCCCTTGATTAGAAGAGATGACTTTTGGTTGCACCTCTTGATGAAAAGTAACAACTTTTGGTGAACATACATGACTTCAAGTGGCATCCATTATTGAAGAGGCATGACTTGAGATGACACCTTTTGATGAAGAGGCATGAATCAAAATGACATCCTTTGGTGAAGAAGCGTGACTTGAAGAGACATAACTTATGGTGAGGCACCTCTTGGTGAAGGGTCATGACTCTTCATGAAAAGGTATTTGTTTTCCTATAGCATTGCATCCCTTCCTCTCTTAGTCGTTTCATAGTATGTCCCTTATATTTAGATTCTAGTTGTTGGTTCTCTCCAAATTCCTTAGCCATTTTTCCATCCAAAACAATACATAGAATATATTAGAGTTATATAATATAAATAAATCATATGCTATAACATGTATATGACATATACCTAAGTAAATATGAAAATGCAACAACATACTTATGTAATTGAGATGTAAAATATATGATGCAAACTAATCATGCACTAAACATAAACATGTGAACTATAGGTCAAATACATAACTATCATATAATATGCAAATCATAATAAATAATGAATGGAAACATTTTACGATAACCAATGCCATAATGTATAATGTTAAGTATGATAATAGCATAAACATATATGAAATATATGATATGATATCCTAAGTATATGATGATATGAACATGCATACTTATAACTAAGCGTAAGGCATATATAAAATAAAGATGTGTAAGGAAATAAATAGGTCCATCTATGTAACATCTGAAAATCTAGGTTAGTAGCTCATAGTTGAGGTTAGGTGATAACTCCGTAAAAGGCTATATTTATAGCCTTTTCACTTAAGTTATTGGTTGTATAAAACCCCATATAGAATCATATAGATGTATTTAGATGCATACAGTTGCACCTGGTGGACATACAATGTCGTGGCATTTTATTTTGAATTTGGTGTTGCGTTATGGGAAAGATGGTCTATTTGATGATGTGTACGATTCAGGAGCAAGGATGTGTAAGGAGAATTGTCATGACAATTTGGATATGCTGAGCATAATATGAATGTCATGACAACTGAGTCATCATTTCTGGGTTGAAAAGACAAAAAGAATATGTTTTGTAGGATCCAACTATCCTTGTTTACACATGCTCTCTATTGTAGCCACCTAGGAGGGGACCACTGCCACATCTGTACCAACCACCATGTGAAAGGAATGAACCAATGGGTACAATGGAAATTTTGACGTAAATCAATAGGTTTAGGCCCCACTCTAAATAGGATATGAGGTCACCATATTTGGGAGACTTGATTTTTGAAACATTTTGAGCTTAAATTATTGAGAGGAGATACGACTGGAAAAAAAGTTTCACCCTTTATCTTTCCCTTCATCTTTTTTGTGATGTTCCCCTATTAGTAAACTAAGGTGATTCGTGGTTGCCGATATGAGCTCTGACAGTGCATGTCGAATACTTTTCCTTCATCCCTTTGTTGTTCTTTCTTACTTATCATATTCGAGTTGTAAGTAACGAATGGATTTTATGATTTATTTCATGGAATATTCAAACCCCACCATGAACTAGCTTTATTTGGTAGGAGTTCACCATGTATGTTTAAGTTTTTCTTTAATGGATGGTTGTTTTTCTTTACATTTTTATTTTTTTGCTTATAGTGTTTACTGACTTAAGGTTGTAGGAGCTATGAGAGTAGCCATTCCTTAGAAGACTACTTAGTGTTTGAGAGAAACTAAGTAACTCTTCTTTAGTGTTCAAGAGAAGGTAACGAGGGTTAACATAATCAACGCTATTTAGATGGTAACTAGACCTAAGCCATCCTTAGGCATAAGTCTAGGATTTCAATCGACTAAAAGGAGTAGTGCTCAGTCGAGAGGTTAGATGTTAGTGCTGACGCTGAGTCGTATTGACGTGACATATTATGTTGATATGAACCAATAGAATCCATGCACAGCTAACGCCGATAGTTATTGCCATGGAATTCTCAACCTATCGAGTCCCTTTACTTGAGATAGCATAGGGCATTTTCATAAACTCTTTTGGGAAAGTAAGACATAGAAGTAAGACCATCCTGAGAAGATAGGCTTAAGTTTTCGAAGTGACTCCTCTCATTCATTCCTATACTAGCTTGTTCTGTAAGGATTATCAAGTCATTTTATTCAAATTCAGTGTTTACATTTTTTTTGCTTTTACATTTTCATTTGATTGCACTACACAAATATTTTTTCTCATGATATTTCCAGCAATTGGCCACAACATCTCTATTTGTGGCCACAACATCTCCATTTGTTGCCACATCACACTATCAATATGTCCCCATCATCATACATTTCATGTTGCCTCAACATTCTCATTAGTACATACCATCAGACTAACTATACTTAGATAAAGTAGTTCTTTGCTTTGATTGAACTTATAAATTTCTTTCAATCCCTGCGGTGACGATACTCGCTCATCACTGTAATCCTTTTTTGATTGTGTATACTTGCATATTCTTAGTGTCTGTATTTATACCTAACAAAACACATACAAGTTTTTGGCGCCGTTGCTAGGGATTGGCAATTAGAAGTTAGTTAGATTTGTCGTAGAGTCTTACTTGTTCTTTTCCTTGTCTTTTTCAGGTTTTTGTTGGTGTTTAACAAGAATAAATTCTGACGAGCCTTTAGAACCCTTATGAAGTTGCCCGACAACAAATTCATAAATTCTTGAAGGTGTGTGATTATTTTTGAAAAAAAAATTAGTTCATGAGGATGTACTAGAGTTAAAGCTATTTCCATATTCTCTGCGTGACCAAGCAAAATCTTGGTTAAGTGGTGTTCCAATTGGCTCGATGAACTCTTGGCATGATTTGTGCAAATGTTTTTTACTATGGTATAATCCACCGAACATGAACACCCAACTTAGCAATGACATTGCTTCTTTTTGTCAAGCTGATGACAAATCAATGTATGAATTCTGGTATCAGTATAAAGGATTTCTTCACAAATGCTCTAATCATGGTTTTCAAGATAAGACTCAAGTAGTAATGTTATACAATGGAGTCAATGCACCCACGAGGATGATGCTATATGCCTTGGCAAATGATATATTTCTCAATAAATCACCTATAGAGGAATTTGACATTCTAGATAGGATTGAAAACAATGATTATAATTCCCATCTACAAGGCTTAGAGCCGGGCAAAAAGTGTCAGGGACATTCGATTTGGATATGAAGGATTCAGTGTCTATCCTACTTTCTGCCATCACCAATATGTTAATGAATTTGCAACGATCAAATGAGGTTAAAGAAGTAAAGTAGTCAACTAAAAAAGGTTATTATGACATGGCAATCGATATTAGAGCGAGTGTCCTACCAATCAGGAATCCACCAACTATGTAGGAAATTACAATCGAGGAAATTACAGCCCATATTCTAACAACTATAACCACGGATGTCATCAGCATCCAAAATTCTCATGGGGAAATCAAAGAACCAACAATGCAAGTCAGCCCGCTGGGTAACAGAATGTGAATGAATCCCCATGATTTCAAACGAACATGCCATGGCATAATTCTAAGAAGGGAGTACTATCTTCATCCAACACAAGTTCTTTCGAAGCCATGATTTAAGATTTTATAGCGACCACAAAGAGCATGTTGCAAGACCATGCTACATCCATCAAAAACCAAGGAGTCTTAATACAAAGTCAACCAGCTTTGCTTCAAAGCCATAACACGTCTTTGAGGGCTTTGGATGGTCAGGTTGGTCAAATTGTCGTGGCATTACAAGAACGTCAACCATGTCGACTACTGAGTGAGACTGGAGTCACTAAATGTCACGGTAAAGAGCAATATAGTTCACTCACTCTGAGGAGTGGCACCCAAATCAATGTACAATACAAGTTTGGGGAAAGAAAGATGGATGATTCAACCCCTGACACTGTGCAAGCTGAGCATGTAGATCCAGTAGATATACAAGTGGAGGAGGATAAGGATGACGGTTCATCAAGTGAAATTATTGAGGGAGAAAACAAAAATTCCACGACAAAAGTTGTTCCCACCCCTTCATTAGATGAATTCAAACCCTCACCACCCCTCCCACAAAGACTGATGAAGCATAATGATGATATTCAATTCAAGAAGTTTGTCGACATTCTGGACCAACTCTATATCAATGTTCATTTTCTTGAAGCTATAGAACAAATACCTACATATGTCAAATATCTTAAAGATATTGTTACCAATAAGAGAAAAATTGAGAAGTACGAGTCCATTGCCACTACAAAAACATATTGCTCTGCCTTATGCAAGCTGGCACCAAAACAAAATGATCCAGATAGCTTTTTTATTCTATTCTATATAGGTGAAAATTATGTTAGGAATGAACTATTTGACCATTGCTCAAGTGTGAACTTAATGCTAAAGCCAATCTTCTTGATGCTTGGATTGGGAAATACAAGACCCACATCCCTTATTTTGCAACTAGACGATCGTTCCCATATTTTTCTTGAGGGGCAAGTCGAGGATGTTATCTTCAGGGTGGAAAAATTTGTGTTCCTCGTAGACCTCCTTATACCTGATTTCAAGGTAGATTCCACGAAACCCATAATATTATGGAGACCCTTCCTAGCTACTGGCATTTTCTTATTGATTGTGAGAATGGCGAGCTCAACATGAGAGTGGCTAACAAATTTTTTGACCATGAATGTCTTATGTACTCTCAAGTATGTGGATAAGTCTAAAAAAATCTAAGACCATTCCGAAAGCAAACTCATTGCTAGCAGGAGAAGCTGGTCAATTTTCCATAACAGTTTCATTCATTTGGAAAATTTTGAGATGCTTATTGAAGAGGAAAGCATCGAGAAGCCCAATGACTTTTCTATAGAGGTACAACAGACTTGCTTTCTCATAGCTAGCATAGGTACAAACTTTGAACCTCTTTATATTGATGAGTTTGTTCCTCCTAAGCCCTCATTACAGTATACACTTACCCTAGATTTAAAGAATTTGTCACAGCATCTTAAATATGCTTACTTGGGTAGTGATGAAACTTTACCTATTATGACATTGTATGTCATTACTCATAGCCAGAAATGTAGTTTGTTAAGTGTTTTGTCGTAGCATAAAAAAACTTAAGGATGAACAATGGCGGATCTAAAAGGGATAAGTCCCACTATTTGTATGCACTAGATTATACTGGAATAATTCCATGGCAAATCCATAGAGCCACAAAGAATACTAAACCATAGAGCCACAAAGAATACTAAACCCAGTGAAAAAGGTGGTAATGAAAGAAATCCTCAAATATATTGATATTGAAGTTATTTACCTCAGATCTAATAGTTAATGGGTGAGTTCTGTACAATGTGTGCCCAAGAAAGGAGTCACGATTGTATTAACTAGTGAAGACAATGAATTATTACTAACACGCAATGTCACCATATGAAAGATTTCCATGGACAATCACAAGCTAAACAAGGCTACCAAGAAGGACCACACTTTCGTTTGCCATTCATTGATCAAAAGCATGATCGATTAACATAAAATGCATTTTACTACTTCTTGGACATATATTTTGGGTATTATCAAATTGCCATCGCAGCAGATCACTAGGAGAATACTACGTTCATGTGTCTCTATGGCACGTATGCTTTCAGACGAATGCCTTTTGGACCCTGTAATGCCCCAAAAACTTTTCAAAGCTTCATGCAAGCTATCTTCTATGACATGGTTGAGGACTTTCTAGAAATCTTTATGGATGACTTCTCCATTTCTGGAGATAACTTTGAGAAATGCCTAACAATATGGAAAAAGGTACTCAAGTGATGTGAGGAGGCTGTCCTCATGCTGAAATGGGAAAAGTGTCACTTCACGGTGACCAAAGGCATTGTGGTCGACCATAAGATATCTCTTAAAGATGTTGAACTGGACAAAGCCAAAATCGAGGTGATCGAGAAGCTACCCCCACCAATATCTGTCAAGGGCATTAGGAGTTTCCTTGGATATAATGGGTTCTAAAGAAGATTTATCAATGAAATTTCCATGATATCCAAGCCCTTATACACCTTGCTTCAACAAAATCAACCCTTTGTGTTGGATGAAAATTACCATGACACGTTCAGCAAGATAAAAAAAAGACTTATCACTGTACCCATTATGTTTCCCTCGATTGGACATCACCATTTGAGCTAATGTGTGATATGGGTGATTATACCGTGCGAGCTGTGGTTGGGTAATGTCGAGGTAAAATTTTTCATGTTATATATTATGCTAGTCGTACTTTAAATGACGCACACTTGAACTATACTACCAATGAGAGGGAATTACTTGCCGTGGTATTTTCTTTTGACAAGTTTAGGTCATACTTGATAGGTGCCAAAGTCATTGTTCACACTGATCATTCTGTTATAAAATACTTAGTGAACAAGAAAGATTCCAAACCTAGACTGTTTAGATGGATAATACTATTGCAAGAATTTGACTTAGAGGTAATAGATAGAAAAAGGTATTGAGAACTAGGTTGTAGACCATCTATCTAGGCTAGAGAAAATTTCAAAATGTCATGACAATTTATACACTTAAGAAGAATTCCCTTATGAGAAAATCTTATATGTCACAACAATTCCATGGTGCACTGACATAGTAAATTTTCTTGTTAGTGGTATTATGCCTTATGAATTGAACAGTTAGGGTAGAAATAAGCTCAAGCATGATGCCATGTTCTATTGTTGCGTCGAGCCATATTTATTCAAACAATGTACAAACCAGATTATTCAACATTGTGTCCTTGAGGAAGAGCAAAGAGACATTCTACACTATTGCCAAATAACCCCCTGTAGAGGTCATTTTGGAGGTGTGAGGACCACTGGTAAGGTCATTCATTTAGGCTTTTATTGTCATTCCATGTTCAAGGATGCTCATGAGTTTTGCAAAGCATGTGATAGATGCCAGTGCACTAGGAATATTTCCAGACGACATGAAATGCCATTGCAAAACATTATGGAGATCGAGCTCTTTGACGAGTGGAAATTTATTTCATGTGACCATTACTATATTTTTAGAGAGTTATATATATTTCTTATGATGGACTACATATCTAAATGGGTTGAAACAATTGTAACACAGAGTAATGACTCTAAGACAGTCCCCAAGTTCCTTCATATGACCATCTTCATGTGATTCATAGTACATATAGCCATTATCAGAGACGAAGCCCCTTATTTTGATAACAAGCTAATTGCCAAGGTATTACAACAATATGGAGTGCCACACAAAATTTCCATGGCATATCATCCAAAAACCAATGGCAAGCTGAAGTATCCAACCTTGAGATTAAGCAAATTCTGGAAAAGGTAGTGAATCCAATGAGGAAAGATTGGTCCCCGAAGCTTGATAAAGCACTTTAGACTTATCGAACATCATTCAAAATGCCTCTGGGAATGTAACATTTCCAGATGGTGTATGGTAAAGCATGCCACCTACCAGTAGAGTTAGAGCATAAGTCATATTGGGCTATCAAGAAGCTTAATTTTGATGCCCAACTAGTTGGGAGCAAATATTAATGGACCTGAATGAAATAGAATAGTTTAGAGAACAAGTATATGAAAATGCCAAACTTTACAAGGAAAAGTCTAAGAAGTGTCATGATTGAATGCTTTTTCCAAGGCATTTTCATGTTCGTCAGCAAGTGCTCCTATATAACTCAAGGTTGAAGTTTATTCCTGGCAAACTTAGTCAAGATGGTATGGACACTTTGAAGTACACCATGTCTAACTACATTGTGTTGTTAATATAAGGAACATATATGTTGAGACCATTTTCAAAGTTAATGGCCAGCGTATAAAAGTATACCAAGGAGCCCCGCCCTTGTGTGACAAATCGACATTATTCTTGCAAGATGCCTGAGTCTTCCCGTACATCATTTTAAAAATTCCATGACATTTTAGATTTACTCCTACTCACAAATTAAACGTTAAATTTATTTAATTTTAATATAGATTCAGTTTTTTCAATTAAATTAGTTATTTTAAAAAATTTTAGGTACCCACTCATATGGCATGTGAGGATAATACGATTAAATATAGAGGACACAACCAAAAATGCTATAGCAATCCCCTCAGTGAATGGGTGGACGTCGTTTGAAGAAGTTGTTTGATCACGAGGATCCTCAATTCACCTCAATCCCAGAAGGACTTAGGACTCCCCATACTGCACCGCTAATGAACTCTAAACATTCCACCCCCACAACATTACGCAAGCGCTCGCGTCGCATAGCTGTCGCAATACCACCACCATAAATAGTTAAGGTACCTTGCATTTCATTTTATAACATGTAGTTTAGTTTTAAATTAGTTTTTATCAAGCATGGAGGACAATTATTCTTTCAAGTTTGAGGTAGGTAGGGTTCTTGTTAAATCATTGCATGATAGTATTAGCAGAATAAATATTCCATGACATTAGTAAATGTTGTAGTTAGTTTGTTTGGAATAAAATAATGATGCTAGATAATGATGAACTGTTTATGGCTAGAATTGAATATACATGACTGTTGACGATGATATAAACAACTCTAAGACTTGCTTCTCTGTAACCTTTGATACACGATTGTATGTTTTCCATGCTTAAGGAACTATTATAAGAGAACTCTTGCATGTCTTGGCATAAATCTTTAACAATGTCATTGAATGATGAAAACCCCACATGTTTCTAAAAATGAAAGAAATTGTTATGAAAAAATTAAATTGTGAATAAATGCTTCAGTATAAATGAAGATGGACATGCTTCTATGCCATGGCATTACCTGGATATTGCATTTAAACAAATGGATGCCACGACAAATGAGTCAATGAAATTAGTCACATGATGACTCTATCTTATTAGCTCGGGGGTTAAAGGTATACTCCCTTTCACCTAGAGTGTGAGATAGTAGGTGTGATGAGCTACCAACCCTCGTAGCAGTAAAAAAAAAGAGAGAAAAAAGCATTGTGGATTTTCTAGATTTTTAAGCATGGACTAGATACAATAACGCACATACACAAAGGATCTTGCCCTAGGGAATAGTACTTGATTTCTCAAACTAGTCTAACGTGTTGCAACCAACTATTATGATGGTTGAAATTCTATCACATATAACTATCTTGAACCTGAACTTGCCATGGTGTTTTTGTTTTGCTTACTACTATCTATTGTTTAAGTACAAGTAAAAGCTTAAGTTTGGGGGTGTGATAACTTTGTAAAAAGGTTATATTTAGGGCATTTTCACTTAAGTTATTAGTTGTCTAAAGGCCCATATAGGATCATATAGATGCATTTAGGATCTTATAGTTGCATGTGGTGGATATACATCATCATGGAATTATATTTTGAAATTGGTGTTACGTTATGGGAAAGGTGCTTTGTTTGATGATGTGTAGGATTCGGGAGCAAGGATGCGTGAGGAGAATTGCCATGATAAATTGGACATGCTGAGCATAATGTGAATGTTGTGAAAACACAGACAACATTTCAAGGAAGAAAAGATAAAAAAAAAAGATATTTTTATAGGGGTTAGTTGTCCTTGTCTACACATGGCCTCTATTCTAGCCACCTAAGAGGGGACCACTGCCATATTTGTACGAACCCTCACGTGAACATAATGAAACTTGGGTACAATGAAAATTTGAACACAAATTTCTAGGATTATTCCCCACTATAAATAGGATATGAGGTCACCATATTTGGGAGACTTGATTTTAAAACATTTGGAGCTTAAATTCTTGAGAAGAGTAGTGGATGGAAGAAAAAGTTTAACCCTTTTTCCTTCCTCTCATCTTTTCCATGGTGTTCCTCCATTAGCAAGCTCAATGGAGTGGCGAGCTAAGTATCCGAGAGGAGCTAGCAAGCTAAGGCAGTTCGTGGTGGCTGAGGGGAGCTCTAGTAGTGCGCGTTGAAGGCTTTTAATCCATCATTTTTTTGTTCTTTCTCACTTTATCATTTTTGGGTTGTAAGTAATGAATGAATTTTATGATTTATTTCATGTAATATTCGAACCCCACCATGAACTAGCTTTATTTGGCTGAAGTTCATTATGGATGCTTAAGTTTTTTTAATGAATGGCTATTTTTCTTTATGTTTTTATTTGTTTTGCTTATGGTGCTCAATGACTTAAGGTTGTAGGTGCTTACACATATTCTATTTGTAATACCTATTTCCCATATAAGTTTTCCTACACAAGTCATAAGTGTCAAATCGCTTTTTAAAACATTCACCCATTTGTAAAACCCATAAAATTTTGTTTCGAAAATTTAAAACAAAACATTTTATTACAACAATAAAACAATCATTGGAACATATTACAAAAATTATCACTTTAAATACATTACATAACATTTTTTCTTAATTTCGATTACATGCCAGAAAATTTTCTAAATAAATGTGATTGTCCTAGTATTACTGATGATAGTCAACCTTAGATTGATGATAGTTGTTATTGCACCCCTTAATCGGCTAGTCTTTTCTTTTACCTACAGGTAAAATCAACATACGTTAAGTATTTTCCCATAAGAAGTTGCAATTTATACATAAGAATATAAAGGCTATATAACGACGAATTAAATCGCATTCTCCATAAGGATCAGATAAATCCTTCTCAATTAAACCATATTTCTTTCATACACTTATCGAAATTATTCTTAGTATGCCCAGCATACCTATCTTTCTGTATATTTCCCCAATTATTCTTTATTTGTTCTATGTATGTTAAATGAGAATGTAATGTACATGTATTGCATCAAAGTGTCAAATGGTCATTAATCTTTTATAATCACCATAAGTGTCCCATTATATGTCGTTAATATACCATTATGTATTTTCATTGGTGGCATCATTTCATGCCAATTATACACCGTTAAGCATTTTTCATGTATTGTATCCTTTCATGCTTATAATACACTGTTATGCATTTTCATTTATGTCATCCTTTAATGCCGATAATGCACCGTTATGAATTTTCATTTACGATATCCTTTCTATCAAATGTACAACAAGGCAATTAATCTTTTACTCAAAGGTATTTAACCTTTCATCTAACTGTAATGATTTCCATCTTTTTGTCAAATGCACAACTAGGCAATTAATCTTTTACTCAAAGGTATTTACCCTTTCATCTAACTGGCATGATTAACACCTTTATGTCAAATTCACAGCTAGCCAATTAATCTTTTACTCAAAGGTATTTAACCTTTCATCTAACGTGTATGATTGACACCTTTATGTTAAATGCACAACTAGGCAATTAATCTTTTACTCATAGGTATTTAATCTTTCATATAACTGGCATGATTGACACCTTTCTATCAAATGCACAGCTAGGTAATTAATCTTTCACTCAAAGGTATTTAACTTTTCATCTAACGGGCATGATTGACACTTTTTTGTTAAATGCACAGCTAGTTAGTTAATCTTTTACTCAAGGGTATTTAACATTTCATCTAACTATCATGATTGATACCTTTCTATCAAATGCACAACTAGGCAATTAATCTTTTACTCAAATGTACTTAACATTTCATCTAACTGCAATGATTGACACATTTCTGTCAAATGCACAACTATGCAATTAATCTTTTACTCAAAGGTATTTAACCTTTCATCTAACTAGCATGATTGACACCTTGTTGTCAAATGTACAACTAGGCAATTAATCTTTTATTTAAAACAGTTTATACCCTACAGATTTTTCATAGTATCAATTCCACACCCATTATAAACATATATCATATAAGGCAAAACATACATTAATTTAAACATTTGAGGTGAATTTTTTGTGATTCTTCCTAAACCAATATAATTACCATATATGCACTCACCCAGTATGCCTCATAAATATGCTTTAAGGATGTCTAGTTATTCGGCAACTATATCTTTTCCTTTTTTCTTTCTTGACTCGGGAGCTTGGTTACTATCTACACAAGCATCCAATAAGTACACATATCATATTAAATGCTTGTATACTTCTCTAACATTTATACTTTTAATAATGCTTAAAAGTACTACTATATTCAATTTCTATCAAAATTAATTCTATATTAAAGTTTTCATATTTAGTAGTATCGGTACCCATATCAAGGTATCGATACTTATATACTATGGTACATATACTCCTTTTCAGTATTGATACCATTTATGCATTCTATAATCCATGGTATCGATACCTTCATTTTAGTATCGATACCCATATCAGTATCGATACTAATTGCATCAGTATCGACACTATTCATCATAATTCTTCAAATTTAAACCTATAGTATCGATATTGTTCTTCTAGTACCGATACTCCTACCCATATTTTCCTTTTCAGCTTGATTTTTCCACAAATTTAGTCAAATTCTCTTACTTTTACCTACAACAATACTTTTAAACTCTTATTTACTTATCCCAACTCACTTTCCTTCATTTAGCTTCTTATAACATCTAAAATCTCCAAAGAACATCTCAAACCAAGAATCATACCACTTTTTCTAACATGTTTTTAATCATATTCAAGGCTCCTAATGTTTTATTTACTTCTTTGACACGTAAAGTATACTAATAAACTTCAATAAAAACTTATATATCAACATATAAGTTAAAAGCCCATTTTCTTAAATCTCAAGTATTTCATCCATCTCCTAGTTTTAATCTTATTTAACCCTTTCTTAATCATCTATAATACTTAATATTTCAAGAACAACCCAATAACGAAAGGAAAAGCTAGCTAAATGAAGCCTTAACTTTGGCTATGGATGAGAGAACTTATACGGGAAAAAGAAGAAAAAGATATAACTATTTTAGCTTTCACTTTACCCTTTTTTCCCATTCTTCAATTCCTAATTTAAAAATTGATTTTAAATTCATTTCGCCTTAAAGCACCAAAATGCCCTCTTTATTCTTCCATTGTTACTAATTGGTCTTAAAAATTATTTCAAAATCATTTATTATCCTTTATCATTTATTCAATTTAATCCTCCTAATTTTATTCTTTTGAATAAAGTCACTGACCCGATATTTGGGTATTAAAATTCTCCCCCTTAAGAAAAGTCGTCCTCGAATTTAAATACTTTATGCTTTTACCGCAACACTTTAACTAGAGGAATCGTTTTATTTCGATGTTTCTTGATTTCTCAAGTCCAGTTCCGTATTGGTTATTTTTCCTAATTCAAATATGATCGATAATTAATAAGAAACAACAATGAAAACAATATAGGTCTTGTACGTTTCGGCAGGTAAAAGCTAACTGATAAAATCTCATAGGGTTGAAAAATTCTCAGACTCAGTCCAAACCAGAGTACTTCCTTCCAAGACAATACTTTCATAAAAACTTTATCACCTTCTTGTTATTCAATCTCTTTTCTCTTTAGATCAACATAAGACTTTTTTCACTCAGAAGCAATCTTAAGAATTATCTTGGGTAACTTTCATTTTATATTCCATTTCTTTCATTAATTCAAATCCAACTAGATTTCTATCTTTTAACTCAAACCAATTTAATGGTGTTTAACCTTTTCTCCCATATAAACTTCGTATACAACCATCTTACTCTTCGATTAACAACTGTTATTGGAAGAAAATTCTTCTAAAAGAAATTATTTTGCCCATGATCCCTTTTCCATTCATGAATCGAGATTTTCAACTTTTCTTTTAATAGTACGTCAGACATTTTGCTAAAATTTTCGTGATGGCTCTTTTCAAACCATGCCACCCAACCGAATCTTAAAATCTTGTTATCTCTTGCTCCACCTAAATGCATAGTTAACACACTTAATACCTCAAAAAGAATATATTTCTAAATTCTTAATCATCGGGAATACAAAGTCTCCCACGGTAATACGAACATCCGTCAAACTTGACCTCGAAAGTTCTTAATCTCTTCATTTTATTTTATAAAATTATTATCAATAAATTTTTTTCTTTCCTTTATAATTCTCTTATCATATCTAATAAAAACATCGACTTCATCTTTAATTCATCCCACAGTACCATTTTCATTCCATGCTAATTTCACATCCATAGCTCGCAAATCTGCAAAAGGTTTCTGACCAAATACCTGTACAACAACATTGGCCTTTCCTGGAAGATAATCAATGATCACTTCATAATTCTTTAAAGGTTCTATCCATCTTTTCTGTCTCATGTTCAACTCCCTTTAATTCCACAAGTACTTTAGGCTTTTTCAATTAGCACAATTATAACACCGCTTACCATACAGATAATGGGATCAAATCTTTTAAGGCAAACTCGACTGCTGCCAACTCTAAATCATGCGTAGGGTAATTCCTCTTATGTGTCTTTAACTTTATCGAGGCATATGCTACAACCTGACCTTTTTGCATAAGCACACTTCCTAAGTCATTGGGATATGCATTATTAAAAACCACATAATCCTTACCCTACTCGAGTCGTATAAATATTGGTGTCTCTACTAAAATCCTCTTTAGTATTTCAAAACTCTATTGACCCTTCTCCGATCTACAAAAGACACATTTTCTTTAAAAACTTGGTTAGCAGCAAAGCTAACATCGACAAATTCTTCACTAACCTTTGATAGTAACCAGTAAACCCCAAAGAAATCCTAACTTCAGAATCATTCTTTGGGAGTTTCCAATTTATTACAACATGAGTTTCTCCTAAAATCTACTTTTATACCTTATGCCAAAACAACCTGGCCAAAGAAAGCCATCTCTGCTAACCAAAATTTTACATTGGAAATAGTTTGGCATACAAGTTCTTCTCTTGAAGAATCTTATTTAACTGTCAAAATCTATGCATAACCACATAGATTTATCTTTGTTTTCGCTAATAACACAAATACTTCCCAAGATGAAATACTTGGGCTGATAAAACTTTGATCAATTAACTCTTATAATTTAACCCCTAATTCTCTTAACTCACTTAAGTCATTTGATACTAAATCATAGAAACTTGTTCAATACATTAATAACCATCAACCTTGAATTCCACCTCTCGATCTGGAGGTAACTCAATAAATATACCTGAAAAACATCTATAAATTCCCAATTTTGTAAGATTATCTAACAATTATACTTTAATTATTTGAGTATCTATCACATTAGCCATATATATATATATATATATATAATCTTTATGACATCATCTTCTTTCCAATCATGATCGATATCACCTTGAGCGATGATTTTACTTTCTCTTCAAAAACTATAATTTCCATACCCTTTGCATCTTTCTGAACTAATATTCTCTAGAGACAAACAACCTATACCCAATATGATCTTAACTCATCCAATTATAATTCCATCAGACTCACTAGGAACATAGTCCCTGAAATCTTTATTAAATGTTTACTACATGTTTAACTCACACTTCTACCATGACCCAGTAGGGTTTAGCAATATCATCTCACTACAGATTAAGTTGAATATAATACTTTTATTTTAAAAGCTTTCATTTCCTTCTTGAGGTAATCCGTGTAACTTTTCCGGATCCATTTAAAATATTCCCAGGTAGTTGAAACATTTTCTATCTCAACTATGAAAGTCTAATTATCCAAATCATTTAATAATAAGACTTGACAAGAATAACCTCATATCAGTTAATGCTAAAGTTACACTAGTAACCAAATTTTACTCTTTTCATATCATTATGAACTTGAAACTCTTCCATGTCCACGAGAAATAAATCTTGATTTTTAAATAATAATTCATTGCAGTATGAAATGGGTAGAAAATCCCTTTTCACAAGTTACCTTCTAAAAGTAACTCTATTAGGTCCATAAAACTTAACATTTATTCTTAAACAAACACATAATCAGTTGATCCACTAATAACTCATTATTCTATAAACTTTTAGCGGTAAATGCATTTACCGCTTACTCATTATCTCTTACTCAAATTAACAATACTTTAAACAATTTAACGCTTCACTTAAATATTTCTCAATTATTTAAGCTTCCTGATGAAACCTCGGAATCATCACTATATTCAGAAATCTACTCTGGATCCTAATCTAATTCAACTTCTCTTGGGTCAATTTTGATCTTGACCTTCTTTTCAATATTATCTACTTTCTTATCTTTGTCCTTAGTTTCTAACATCTATTAGGACATACATAATAATAACACTCAAGTTAATAATAAGTGACATCAATCACACTCTAATTGACACCATATTAGTAACCTTGACAACCTTAATGGCATGTAATCCTTTTCTCAATTCAATTTAAATTCGGTTTCGGCCGAGAATCAGCTAAAACTGTAACTCTAATACCAATAAATGTAACACCCATTCCCCATATAAGTTTCCGTACACAAGCCATAGGTGTAACATGACTTTTTAAAACATTCACCCATTTGTAAAACCCATAAAATTTTGTTTCAAAAATTTAAAACAAAACATTTTATTACAATAATAAAACAATCGTTGAAACATATTACAAAAATTATCACTTTGAAAACATTACATAACATTTTTTTTAATTTAGATTACATGCAAGAATTTTTTTAAAATAAACGTGATTGTCCTACTGTTACTGATGAGAGTCAATATTAGATTGATGATAGTTTCTATTGCATCCCTTAATCGGCTAGTCTTTGCTTTTACCTACGCATGAAATCAACACATGCTAAGTATTTACTTAGTGAGACATAATATTGTAAAGAAACTGCAATTTATACATAAGTATATCATGGCCATTTAATGACGAATTAAATCGCATTCTCCCTAAGGATCATATAAATCCTTCTCAGTTAAACCAGATTTCTTTCATACACTTATCGAAATTATTCTCAGTATGCCCAACATACTTATCCTTCTGTATATTTTCCCCAATTATTCTTTGTTTGTTCTATGTATCTTAAATGAGAAAGTAATGTACATGTTGTTTGAGTATGCCCAAAGAACAATCATATGATGATTGTAATAATACATTTATTTACTGATTTTATTGAATAAAGTCATTGCCACTATTATTTTCAGTTATATGTTTGTGTTTAACATAATCTGAAAGATAATAAAGTCCATATAATAACATTATTAAAAGATCCATAGTCAAGTATTATCATGGGCATGTACAATAATAATACGCTTAAGACTTACATGTTATTGATTGATGACAATGAGTTGTCAGAATTGATACATGATTATATTGATAGAGAACTATGTATTGGATTGACCCATCATGAGCATATGTCTTGGATTATTAGGTAACGGTCATAACATTGCTCATGGTGATGACTATATGTATGATCTTCAGACTTGAAAACAATGTCATCCCAACATATATTGTTGTATGTTTTGATACAGTTAAACATGCTCCGTAACTGGGTGCACTATAAAGATTGTTATTGAATATATCTCAATATATGTAGTGGGTGTATGATTAAGATAGGATTTATCCTTCCTACATATAAGAAATATATCACGGGCCACTTGATTGAGTGAGACTAGAAATGCATTACAATGCTCGAATAAGATGATATGTGATATCACAAATTATTCGTTAATTATAGTCTAATCCAGATATCAGGAAAAATATATGGGCTATACAAGTGTGACTATTCTAAGACTTGTGCCTATTCTAGATACAAAGGATAAAAGGATGTAATACATAAAAGAGTTAATCACGAAGATGATATGTCGAATCATAATTTCTTATAACTTAGGTTGCAATGATATATTGCTAGATGTCACTCATTGTATGTAATATTAGAATTGTTCAAATAATTACTACTAACGTTACAAGAACCTATCGGGTCACACCTTAGGATTGAAATGAGCAAAGATTTACATTTTGTTGTATGTTACTAAAATATATCTAGAGTTAATATATGTATATTTGATATACGTATGGTTTTAATTATCCCAAATATAGCAAGTAAACATTAAAAGAATGTAATTTTGATTACAACTCTTTTAATTGATATTTAATTTGAAATAATTAAATAAGATTTTAAATAAACATTAAATATTGTAATTCATATTATATTTCTTTAATGTACATTTAATTTGAATTAATTAAATAAGAAGTTTGTTAATTCCAAATAATTTAAAAACCCTAAGTGTTAGGGTAACTTATATATTTAAGTGAGGTAAGGTCTAGCAGTGGACTACTTCAGTCGTTTTTCTTAAAACCGATTTTGGGAAAAGAAAATTTTTCTCTCAATCGAGCGAACTAAGTAGAGGCTGAGACGTGTTTTCGTGGAGGCTTACGATTCAAACTGTTCATGATCACCACTTCTCGTTATTGTGTTTGTTGTTTTTCAAGGAACCCATTGTAAGTATTCGCATCCTTTCCTCCCGATTTCAGTTTTACGTACTTGGATTGCTGGTGATACAATCGCGTTTTGTTTCTACTACGTCGCGAGGTACGCCGACAGTCCCAACACATATATTGCATCAAAGTGGCAAATGGTCATTTATCTTTTATAATCACCATGAGGGTCACCTTATATGCCGTTAATATACCATTATGTATTTTCATTGATGGCATCCTTTCATGCCAATTATGCATCGTTAAGAATTTCCATTTATGGAATCCTTTTATGCCTATAATGTATTGTTATGCATTTTCATTTATGGCATCCTTTCATGCCGATAATGCACTGTTATGCATTTTCATTTATGGCAGCCTTTCTTTCAAATGCACATCTAGGCAATTAATCTTTTACTCAAAGGTATTTAACCTTTCATCTGACTGGCATGATTGACACCTTTCTGTCAAATGCACAGCTAGGAAATTAATCTTTTACTCAAAGTTATTTATTCTTTCATCTAACTGGCATGATTGACACCTTTTTTCAAATACACAGATAGGCAATTAATATTTTACTCAAAGGAATTTAACTTTTATTTAACTAGTATGATTGACACATGTCTGTCAAATACACATCTAGGTAATTAATCTTTTACCCAAAGGTATTTAACCTTTCATCTAACTGGTATGATTGACACATTTCTGTCAAATGTACAATTAGACAATTAATATTTCACTCAAATGTATTTAACCTTTCATCTAACTGGCATGATTGATACATTTCTGTCAAATGCACAACTAGGCAATTAATCTTTTACTCAAAGGTATTTAACTTTTCATCTAACTAGCATCATTGACACCTTTCTGTCAAATGAATAACTAGGCAATTAATTTTTTATTTAAAACAGTTTATACCCTAAAGATTATCCATTGTATCAATTTCACACTCATTATAATCATATATTATATAAGGCAAAACATACATTAATTTTAACGTTTGAGTTGATTTTATTGTGATTCTCCCTCAACCAATATAATCACCATATATGCACTCACCTGGTATGTATCGTTAATAAGCTTTAAGGATGTCCAACTATTCAACAACTTTATCTTTGCCCTTTTTCTTGCTTGACTCGAGAGCTTTGTTACGATCTACACAAGCATCCAATAAGTACACATACCATACTAATTGTTAGTATACTTCTTTAACATTTATACTTTTAATAATACTTAAAAGTATTATTATATTCAATTTCTATCAAAATTCATCCTATATTAATGTTTCTATATTCAATAGTATAGGCACCCCTATCATGGTATCGATACTTATATACTATGGTACCGATGATGTTTTTCAATATCGATACCATTTCTGCATTCTTTAATCCAAGCTATTGCTACCTTCCTTTTAGTATCGATACCCACATTAGTATCGATACTAATTGCATCAGTACTGATACTATTCATCATAATTCTTTAAATTTAAACCTATAGTACCGATACCTTTACCCGGACTTTCCGTTTTGCAGCTCGATTTTTCCACAAATTTACTCAAATTCCCTTACTTTTACCTCCAACAATACTATTAAACTCTTATTTACGTATCCCAACTCAATTTCCTTCATTTAGCCTCTTAGAACATCTAAAATCTCCAAAGAACATCTCAAGCCAAGAATCACACCACTTTTCTAACATGTTTTTAATCATATTCAATGCTTCTAATCTCTTATTCACTTATTGGACAAGTCAAATATACTAATAAACTTCAATAAAAACTCATATATCAACATATTATTCAAAACCACATTTTCTTAAATCTCAAATATTTCATCCATCTCATAGTTTTAATCTTATTTAACCCTTCCTCAATCATCTATAATAATCAATGTTTCAAGAGCAAACCAAAAACGAAATGAAAAGCTAGCTAAATGAAGCCTTACCTTTGGCTATAGAGAAGAGCATTTACACGGGAAGAAGAATAAAAAGAGATCACTATTTTATCCTTCACTTTACCCTTTTCCCCTTATTAAATCCCTAATTTAAAATTGATTTTAAGTTCATTTCCCCTTAAAGGACCAAAATGCCCTCTTTATTCTTCCATTGTTACTAATTGGTCTTAAACACTATTTCTAGATCATTTCTTATCCTTTATTATTAATTCAATTTAATCCACTAATTTTAAATCTTTTGAATAAAGTCATTGACTTGATATTTGGGGTATTACAATTCTCCCCCTTAAGAAAAATCATCCTTTAATTTAAAGACTTTATGCTTTTACCACAACACTTCAACTAGAGGAATCGTTTTGTTACACGGTTTCTTGATTTCTCAAGTCCAGATCCGTATTGGTTATGTTTCCTAAATCAAATCTGATTGATAATTAATAAGAAACAATACATGAAAACAATATATGTCTTGTCCGTTTCGGGAGATAAAAGTTAATTGATAAAATCTTATAGGGTTAAAAATTCTCGGACTCAGTCCAAACACAATAATGCATTCCAAGACGATACTTTCATATAAACTTTATCACATTCTTGTTATTAGATCTCTTTTCTCTTTAGATCATCATAAGACTTTTGTCACTCTGAAGCGATCTTATGATTTATATTGGGTAACTTTTATTTTATATTCCATTTCTTTCATTAATTCAGGTCCAACTAGATTTCTATCTTTTAACTCAAACCAATTTAATGGCGTTTAACCTTTTCTCCCATATAGAGCTTCGTATACAACCATCTTGTTGTTCGATTAATAATTATTATTACAAGCAAATTCTTCTAAAAGAAAATATTTTTCCCATAATCCCTTTTCCATTCATGAATCAAGATTGATTTAAACAATCTAGAAGATACTTGATGTTCAACTTTTTCTCTAATAGTACGTTATACATTTTGCTAAAAAAAATTTGATGGCTCTTTTCAAACCAGGCCACCCAACCGACTCTTTAAATATTGGTACATCTTGTTCCACCTGAATGCATAGTCAACAGACTTAATGCCTA
Source organism: Hibiscus syriacus (assembly GCF_006381635.1). Classification (NCBI taxonomy): domain Eukaryota; kingdom Viridiplantae; phylum Streptophyta; class Magnoliopsida; order Malvales; family Malvaceae; genus Hibiscus; species Hibiscus syriacus. Next base: position 1,679,815 of record NW_024063194.1, read on the forward strand.
AAAAAGAATATATTTCTAAATTTATAATTATCGAGAATAAAAACTCTCCCACGTTAATACGAACATCCGTCAAACTAACCGCAAAAGTCCTTAATCTCTTCATTTTCTACTTATAAAACGCTTATCAAGATAATTTCGTCTTGCCTTTATAATTCTCTTATCATATCTAATAAAAACATCTACTTCAACTTTAATTCATCCCACAGTGACATTTCCTTCAATACTAATCGCACTTCCATAGCTCACAAAACTACAAAAAGTTTATTACCAAGTACCTTTGCACCAACATTGGCCTTTCCTGTAAGATAATCAATGATCACTTTATAATTCTTTAAAGGTTCTGTCCATCTCTTCTATCTCATGCTCAACTCTCTTTAATTCCATAAGTACTGTATGCTTTTGCAATTAGCACAATAATAGCACCGCTTACCATACAAATAATGGCGTCAAATCTTTTAAGGCAAACTCGAGAGCTGCCCACTTTAAATCATGCGTAGGGTAATTTCTCTTGTGCGTCTTTAACTTTATCGAGGCATATGCCAAAACCTTACATTTTTGCATAAGCACACTTGCTAAGCCGTTGGGATATGCAATATTGAAAACCATATAATCCTTACCCTACTTAAGTTGTATGAACATTGTTGTCTCTATTAAAATCCTTTTTAGCATTTCAAAACTCTGGCCACCATCTGATCTAAAAAATACACGTTTTTCTTTAAAACCTTGGTTAGCAGCAAAGCTAACGTAGACATGTTCTTCACTAATCTTTGAGACAAAATTGTTGACGTCACATTGCCAGCTGTCCAATATACCTCGTGTATAATCATGCCCTCATCAAGGAATTTGAGACCACTACAAACTGCTATGTTACTCACAAAAAGGGTTTAACTTAAAGGGTATTTAGGGAACTTCCAAGGGCACTAAACTCTATAAATTACCACTATAAAACCCCAGGCCACCATCTGATCTAAAAAATACACGTTTTTCTTTAAAACCTTGGTTAGCAGCAAAGCTAACGTAGACATGTTCTTCACTAATCTTTGAGACAAAATTGTTGACGTCACATTGCCAGCTGTCCAATATACCTCGTGTATAATCATGCCCTCATCAAGGAATTTGAGACCACTACAAACTGCTATGTTACTCACAAAAAGGGTTTAACTTAAAGGGTATTTAGGGAACTTCCAAGGGCACTAAACTCTATAAATTACCACTATAAATACCCCATTATAAATCTTCAAAAAGTGTTCAGAATCATATTGAGAAAATACCCTAGGCTTAAAAAAAGACGGTTGCGACGTATTTTTTTCCACATTTCCCAACTCGTCTGTCATTGGTGCCCTCCATAGCCAAGCTTCGTCGAAGCAGTGGCTAGGCACTCGACAGAGGCTAGCTTTTAGAGCAGTCATCGTGGTTGTCTGATGTCACGGAAAAACTCTGTTCTGGGAGTTTTTCTTCATCTTGTTCTTCATTTTCTTATCTTTTAAGGGGTTGTACTTAAAGATTGATTTTTGGGATGATATTTACCACAACATGAACTATTTTCTGGCACTATAAGAGCTTTTAAGAGATTTTCTAGTGTCACGACAAAACATTCCTAGTCTTTGTAAGAAAATTTGAGATATTTCCATTTTTCTAGGAGTTGATACCTAATATCGACAGAGTTACGTTAGATCTATGTGAAAAAGGGAACTAATCCAGGATGGTGAGTTTCTAACCCACCTTAGAGATAAAAAGAGGGTTTTATTCGAATAAAAATGATAAATACTTGAGTAAGATAGGCAAAAGGCTATAGTTTACACTGAGGTGTATCGCCGTACCAATAGTTTAACAAACGAAGTGTTGTAGTTCATGTCGAGTAGTATTGTCGTAGAAAATTCCTAGAATACTTTAGTAAATTCTGTCGGGCAACAGTTTATTTACAGAGTTTTAACAACTTTAGCCTTGACAACTTTTATTTTTTTACCATTGCATATTTTTCTTGCATCAATAAAACTTTTATGCTCATTTCACTTTACAAATTTTCTTGCCTCGGCCATACTTTTTTCCATTTGTTCATACTATTTTCCACAACATATTTTCCTTGTTTATATCATTAGACTTAGATACTTAGGGTTAGTTAGTGACACCTATTCATAGTTTTAACAATCTTTGAAAAGCCATTTAATCCATGTGGAGACGATACTCACTCACTACATATTACTTGCATCGATTGTGTATACTTGCATAGATTTCTGTGCCACAACACACACAATTACATGTGATCATGTTTTTGGCACCGTTAACAGTGATTGGTTGTACTTTTTTATTTTATCAATATGGATTTATTCACTATTTTTGTTTACCCTTTTAATGTGTTGTGCGGTTGCATGACTTGTAGAAGTCCCAAGAAACCAATAACTCATTTTGAACTTGATATCAAAAAAAAATTCCGTCAAAGAAGATATGTTATAGGACCTCAAAATGCTATATATGACTTTCAAAATGAAGTGGAGTAACGTGAATAATTCAATGTCGGATAAATAAAAATACGAAGTATGATGCATGACCACGAACTATTATAGATCACTTAGCTCCCATCTTCGATGACCTTAAGTCTGCTATCATATCTCCCAAGATTCAGACAGACCACTTCGAGCTCAAACCGGTTATGTTCGTCATGTTGGACTTGATTGGACAGTTTGGTGGTGCTCCTCAAAAGTATGCAAGAACACATGTTCGACTATTTTTGAAGGTATGTGACTCCCTTTGACAATAACATGTGCATGAAAATGTGTTGAATTGAAGTTATTTCCATATTCTTTGAAACATCTTGCCAGGGCATGGCTTAATGGACTATCTTATGGCTCGATAAGGTCCATGGTGGTGTTGTGCAAAAACATTTTCCTATGGCATAATTCACCCAATATTTCCATGTATGAGTGTTGAGATTGGTACAAACGTTTGCTTCGCAAGTGCACCAATCATGGATTTCACAACTGGACTCAAGTTGTGATGTATTATAATGGGGTCAACGCACCAACTCTCGAAATGTTGGATGCCTCAGAGAATGTTACTCTTCTTGACAAATCACTTTGAGGATGCCTTTAATATCATTTATAGGATAGCCAACAACGATTCATAATTCACATCTATAAGGCTTAGAATCAGAAGGAAAGTGTGTGAGGCATTCGAACTTGATGTTAAGGATTTAGTGTCTGCCCAACTTTCTACCATAACAAATATGTTGACAATTTTACAATGTTTCAACGAGGTGAAAGAAGTCAAGGCTACCCACTCAGCATGCAAGTATTACCACGGCAACCATCATGAAAGTGAATGCTTAGAAAATCATGAGTCTATCAATTTTGTGGATAATTTCAATAGAAGAAACAACAACCCTACTGTCAAACCTGTAACCCCCTCAAAACGATACAGATGAACCGATCTAATCCGGAGTGTCACATTAGGGCCACCGGAGTGACCTATCAAAAAAATCATGGAAAAATTAAAATTTATGTTAAAACACGTAATGTCATAAAACCATTTATAAATACAAAAGTAAAATTTACCAATATTCATAAATAAAACAGATTTACAGACTTGTTGAGTTAATCGATTGACTGAATCGGCCAAGAGGGGGGTGAATTGGCAATAAAAAATTTGGTGGAAGCTTTTGCAGAAAATTGAAATAAATTGCACAGCGATTTAGAGTGGTTCTACTTTATCAACCAAAGTCTACGTCCACTACCTTAGCTATCCACACTAAGGATTTTTTAACAAATTCACTAATTTGTTCTTTCTTTTGAGGCCAAAGAGATAACCTTACAACTCCCTCAAGAATATACCCCAATTCTGGAGAACACTCTTTTCTCAAAGAGAAATACAAATTTGCAAACTTACAAGAAAAACCTCACAAGGAAAATATGTTTGCACAATTCTTAGAACAAAGAAAGAACACTCAAGAATAAATACAATTGAGCACAATAAGTGTTCTTGAAAGAAAAATGAATATTGAATGAAAAATAGGTTTGAAATGCTCAAACTTGAGGTTTGATGCTTTCTCTTTGATTATCTCTTGATTCTAATTGCTTGATGTTTATTTTTTTTGATCAATGGCTTCTAAGCTTTCTTAAATACACCTTGAATCATTTCTGAACGTTGGGGATAATTAGAGAAAATAATATAGCCGTTTTAGTGTGTAAATAATTAATAAAACAGTTTGGAGCGTGGGGGAATCGGTACCCCCTATGGGGAATCGGTTCCCTAAGTGTAAAATTCAAATATTTCGACGTATACAAGGGGAATCGGTACCCCCTGGGGGGGAATCAGTTCCCTCCGAGCATACTGGAATTCTCGGAGCCAAACCATTCAGGGGGAATCGGTACCCCCTTAGGGGGGAATCGATTCCCTCTGAGCAATCTGGAATTTTTGGCTTTGAAATTGTTCGAAATACTTTGTTTTATTTTGAAATTGTTTTAAGATTAAACTTAATTTTACACTTTGAGTAAGGATTAAAAATGATCTTTGAAAGATTTGGAGTAATGTTTTGATATTCGAATAATTCTATCGAATATACTTAGAAAAATCATTTGGAAAATCTTAAATTCATTTAACTTAATTTCTTATATAGAAATATCAAAATGTTTTCAACAATCTCCCCCTTTTGATATAACAAAAACATTTTAGTAATTTAAGATTTTGAAATCAAGTTTTGAAATTACTCCCCCTTACTTTAACACTTCTCCCATTTATCATTTAAAAATACTTTAACACTTCTCCCCTTTTTGTTAAACCAAAAACATTTTAAAAGAATTTAAACAAGGTTTTGAAATCAGTTAGCCAATTGATTATATATAATATAAGCTGCTAAGATCACAAGCAAGAGAAACGTTAGCCATTAGTTTCATAATATATTCATAATTAATGTGAAATGGCAAAATTGGTCATATATCTCATGAAGTAAATGATGCAATATGAATAAATTTAATCACACCAAATAGATAATTTAACCATTCATAAATCCAAACAAATTCAAAGTCATAAATCCACAAATTCAAACATTCCAAAATATTCAAAATGTTAAACAATAAGTTTGGAGTTCAAAGCAAAACATCGAATCACATATCTGGATCAGGAGGAGGAAAACGAGCTCGCATAGCGGCCATTTCGTTAGTGAGGTCATTAATACGTGCGTTGGTTGCTTCATCATTTGCACGTATTTCCAAAGAATTTCTAATTGTTTGACCTCCCATTGTGGAAAATGGACTCTATAGAAGTAAAGCGCGAATCCATAGTAGCGTATCGAAAATCGAATGTCTCCATAAAGGATTGGAAATATGGAGGCATTTGATGCATTTGTTGTGCTTGCTCTTCGGGCTGCTCAGGCTCATCTTCGGCTTCATCGATGTCTCGCATTAATTGCTCAAGCTCGATCTTCGTCAGCTTCGGTGGAGCTTGTGAAGAACTAGCTCCCGGGTATTTGCAGAAGATCGAACCCATTCACCGGTTTCCTTATCCTTAATCCATCCCGCTCTCGTTAAGGAAAGAAGGTTTATTTGTTTCTTAAGGGGGAAAATGGAATCTAGACCGACTCTAAGCCCATCTTTGGAAAATAGATTACTCAAAATGCAACCGTAAACAAGAGAGGAACAGAGTTTCTTGTTAGGAACAAGATTTACGGTTTCAACAATTTCAGCAAAAATAATCTGAGGTAGGTTAATTTTAATATTATTTTCGAAACAATGTAACCACCAAAGATATAAGGCTCTAAGAGTAGAATAATGACCTCCGGATGGTCGAAACCACCAAGAAATCATTAGATGAAGAAAACATTCATGTAGGTCTAGGACACTCGCACTATCTCTTCTTTTATAACGAGATCCTAAAACCTGTTTTTCATTTGAAATACCATCGTTATCTAATCCGAATGTATTGGCTATGTAAGCTAAGTCAATATATAAGAATTGTCCTAGAATGTAGGAACGAATTCCTATGGTTTCGGTTTCATTTTGGTTTTAACACAAACGGCATTAGAATAGAAAATACGAACAAGTTAATGGTAAACGATGGGTTCAAGGTCAAAGAGTTTATCAAATTTCCACTCTTGTAAAAGAGGAAGATATTTAAAATTGATAGCTAACATATCTTTACAAGAAGGAATACGTTATTCCCAGATTTTGTAAGAGTCAAAATATTGATAATACCAAAAACGATGATTTCTAGGACCAGGATGATTGAAACACGAGTTTTGGATAGTCAAGTTAGGATCGATGGGATTAGGATTAGAAATTGGAATAGGAGGAGGATTTGGAGGTGGATTTGGTTGACGGTGTGAACGAATAGATGATGACCTAGCACGTTTAGGATTGGACATGGTTTAGGAAATCGGAATAGAATTGATAACCTGCAATTTAGAAAACACATGTATGCAATTCAATCAATCCAAAACTCAATTGAGTCCTCAATATTTCAATGTTCTCTAAATCAATCCTAATGGGCAAAGTTTTTGAAAAACGTTTGAAAAATATGGTTTTGAGAAACAATATATGTATAGTTTTCATAATAACAACATAATTTAATCAAAAAACAATAATTTGAAAATTAATTTTTTTTATTTCGAAAATTTAGAAAATTTAGGAAAAATCTTGTGTTTTTGATGAAATCAGTTGTAATATCTAGTTTCTAATCACTAAATAATCAATGACGATAAAAAATTCAACCTAGAACTAATTAAAACTAGTTCTATGTTCATAAATTGATAAAAAGAAGTTTTTGAAAAATACCTTGAATGATTTCGGATTTGAGTGAGATTATATGAAGTTTGCACGTTTTTGATGATTCCAATAGGTTTAGAGGATGATATTTGAAGTGAATTCTGATTAAAAATGTTTATTTGAGGCAAGAATGAAGATTTGAGAGAGTAGAGGGAAGAAAATGGCGTGAAGGAATAAGAGAGGGTTTGAGCAAATTTTGGGTTCTGCCCGTGTTAAAACCAGAACCCTAGGGGGTATCAATTCCCCTGTGGGGGGAATCGGTTCCCCTTCAAAGGGGGAATCGGTTCCCTCAAGGGGGGATCGATTCCCTCTGCACCAAAATGCTAAAATCCGATTTTAAACATCCAAAATGCTAAATTAATTTCCTCTAGTGGTATTGGCAACTCATATATTAAAAATTAATCATGTTCAAACAATTCAATTAATCTTTAAACGATATTTGAACATAAAATTAATTTTTCATCAAGAATCATAAACTCCCCCTAACTAATAGCAATGAATGCAATCAAAAAATTACTATTATAAGCATTTTTCATTTATTATTAAAAGTGCTAAAATTATTTTAAACACTCAGTGAAGATAGATTGGTCAAACCTAATTCTCTCCTAAGTGTCCAAAATCGTTCCTTGTCTAAAGGTTTTGTAAAGATATCTGCTAATTGGTGCAAAATATCAACAAATTCTAGAACTACATCTTCCTTAGTGACATGGTCTCTAATGAAGTGATGTCTTATTTTAATGTGCTTAGTTCTATAGTGTTGGATGGGATTTTTAGTGAGACAAATAGCACTAGTATTGTCACACTTGATAGGAATTTTACCTACTTTAATTCCATAATCAAAAAGTTGTTTCATCCATAAACCTTGTGCACAGCAACTATTCGGCTTCAGTGGTAGATAATGCAACACAATTTTGTTTCTTTGAATACCAAGAAATTAGCATATTTCCAAGGAATTGGCAAGTACCGGAGGTGATTTTCCTATCTAATTTGCATTCTCCATAATCCGCGTCAGAAAAAGCATGCAAGCTAAAGCTAGAGTTTCTAGGATACCAAAGTCCTAAACTAGGAGTGTCTTTAAGTTATCTAAAGATTCTCTTAACAGCTAGTAAATGTTATTCCTTAGGACATGATTGAATTCTAGCACATAAGCAAACACTAAACATAATATCCGGTCTACTTGCAGTTAGATAAAGTAGAGATCCAATCATTGACCTATATAATTTGACATCTACACATTTACCTCCTTCATCTAAGTCAAGCTTTGTAGAAGAGCTCATTGGAGTGTCATGAGGTTTCCCATTTTCCAGTCCAAACTTCTTGAGCATATCTTTGACGTACTTAGCTTGATTGATGAAGATGCCATCTTTTCTTTGCTTGATGAAGATGCCATCTTTTCTTTGCTTGATTTGGAGTCCCAAGAAAAATGAGAGCTCCCCCATCATGCTCATCTAAAACTCACTTTGCATTAGCTTAGAAAATTCTTGGCAAAGAACATCATTAGTAGAACCAAATATTATATCATCAACATAAATTTGAACTAGTAATAAATCTTTACCTTTATGCTTCAAAAACAATGTAGTGTCAACCTTCCCTTTTGAAAAACCTCATTCAATTAAAAAATTTGACAATCTTTCATACCAAGCTCTAGGAGCTTGCTTTAAACCATAAAAGCTCTTGTCAATTTTAAAACATGATCCAAAAAATTTTAATTTTAAAAACCTGGAGGTTGTTCCACATACACTTCTTCTTTTATAAAACCATTTAAAAATGCACTTTTAACATCCATTTGATATAATTTAAATTCATTGAAACATGCAAATGCTAATAACATTCTAATTGCTTTCATCCTAGTTACGGGAGCGTATGTTTCATCATAGTCTATGCCCTCTTCTTGAGTATAACCTTGAGCAACAAGTCTAGCCTTGTTTCTCACAATATTACCACTCTCATCTAGCTTATTTCTAAATACCCATCTAGTACCTACAGTAGATTTATTACTAGGCCTTTCAACTAATGTCCATACTTTACTTCTCTCAAATTGATTTAACTCTTCTTGCATAGCCATAATCCAATGTTCATCATTTAATGCTTCTTTAATATTCTTAGGCTATATGCATGAGATAAATGCAACATAATTACAAATATTTCTAAGAGAAGATCGAGTTGTTACCCCTTTTAATGGATCACCTATAATTTCACCATCCTTGACATAGTTGTACTCTCTTGGATAAATTGTTGGATTCTCAAGAGGATCATGAGTTTCCTCATTTTTCATTTCTTCCTTTGATGATGGTTCTTCAACGTCATGTCTAACGTCATTTGTATTTATACACCTACATCATCATTCCACAGAATCCTTCCTCGGAAGGGGATTATCATCGAAAACAACATGTATAGACTCTTCTACAACTAAAGTTCTTTTATTAAATACACGATAGGCTTTAGAATTTAAGGAATAACCCAGAAAAATTCCTTCATCACTTTTAGCATCAAATTTGCCAATGTTTTCTTTACATTTGCTTAAAACAAAACATTTACATCCAAAAGGATAAAAATAACTAATGTTAGGCTTTTTATTTTTGAAAATTTCATATGGAGTTTTCTTTAAAATTGTCCTAATCATTACTCGATTGACAACATAACAAGCTGTATTTGTGGCTTCCGCCCAAAAATATTTTGGCAAATTATTTTCACAAAGCATGGTTCTAGCCGTTTCTTCTAAAGTTCTATTTTTCCTCTCAACAACTCCATTTTGTTGAGGGGTTCTAGGTGCTGAAAAATTATGGCTAATACCGTTAGAGTTACAAAATTTAGTAAATCCAAGATTTTCAAATTCAGTTCCATGATCACTCCTAACACTAGTTATAGAGTAACCTTTTTCATTTTGGATTACTTTTGAAAATGTGATGAATTGTTCTAATGCTTCATCTTTAGTATTTAAAAATAGAACCCAAGTATATCTAGAATAGTCATACACCAAGACAAATGCATATTGTTTTCCACCCAAGCTAGTAGTTCTAGTTGGCCCAAAAAGATCTAAATGTATCAATTGTAAAACTCTACTAGTTGATACATCATTAATGGATTTAAAAGAAACTCACTTTGTTTCCTTTAGCACAAGCATCACGGATTTATCATTATCAAATTAAGCTTAGGCAACCCTCTTACTAGGTCTACTTAAATTAACCGTTGCAAAACACTCATACTAGCATGTCTAGTCTCCTATGCCATAACCAACTCATGTTTCCTTTAGCAATAGGCATAAATTAGTCATATCAAAAGAATCTAAATGCACCATGTTATGTTTCCTATTCTGACCAACAAGCATAATCCGATTAGATGCAATGTCAATGACTTTACAACCATTAATTTCAATAAGTAATTGAATCCGTTTCGCATAATTGACTAATACTCAATAGATTATGCTTTAATACATTCACATATAAAACATTTTTTATTTGTATGGAAGAGGTATTACCTATTGTACCAATACCTTCAATGTGACCTTTTGAATTGTCTCCAAAAGTCACTTCTCCTCTATTTTTGGCGTTAAGCTCAATGAACCAGCTTTTGTCTCCGGTCATGTGTCTTGAGCATCCACTATCAAGGTACCATGAATTTGAATTTGTTTCCCGTGCCTTGTAGCAATGCTCCTTTCCTTACAAACATAGATTAATTTTTTATTTTTGGTACCCAAATTCTTTGGGTCCATTTCATTTTCCAAAATCCTAGTCCCCTTAGGTATCCATTTGTGTATGATATTTTTATCTTTAGTAGTAATGAGTTCTTTAGGAACCCACATACTTCTAACGATTTTTCCATTAGAGGTTCTTTGGGGACCTCTATGATTGTAGTTTCTAAAACTTTTTCTAACAAAGTTGGATTTTGAATTTCCACCTTTTTCAAAATGTTTTGTTCCAACTTTATCAAAAGAAGTTTTAAGATCATCAATTTTCTTTTGATGATCATCATTGATCTTTGAAAGTAAATTTTGCAAATCTAAATTTTCTTTTCAAACTCTTCTAGTTTGATTTGCAAATCTTTGATTTTACTTTCAAGATCGTTGTTGGTTTTGGATATGAGTTTGTTTTCATTTTTCAATTTTGAAACTTCATTTTTATATTTTAAAAATAATTTCTCAAAATCCGAAGCCAACCCATTATATTCCTCTAATAACTCATCATAGGATAAATCATCAAAATCGAATGAGTTAGAGGTTACCTTAGAATCTTCCCCAAATGCCATCAAGCACAAGTTAGCTACTTCTTGTTCCTCTTCATCGGAACTTTCTTCATCGCTCCATGTAGCCACATGAGCCTTGTGCTTATTCTTTGATTGACCCTTTTTCTTCAATTGTGGGTAATCATATTTGACATGCCCTGGCTTTTTGCATTCGTAGCAAATGATTGGGTCTCTCTTTCGGTCATTTTTAAGGCCTTCATTTTGTTTGAATTTCTTCCTCGAAAAGGTCTCATCATTTTTTTGAACCGTTTGGCAAACAATGCCATTTCCTCGTCATCGTCATCGTTATTCGAATCACTCTCATCTTTTGTGGATTTGAGAGCAACTCCAATGTTTTTATTCTTCTCCTTCTTCTTTGGTGTCTCGTTAATCTTGTCGAGGTCCACCTCATCTTCGAGCATCATTTCATGAGTGAGGAGTGACCCAATTAGCTCTTCAAGAGTTAAGGATGTTAAGTCCTTAGACTCGATGATTGCCATCTTCTTTGATTTCCACGATTTTGGGAGGGAGTATACTAACTTCCTCACAAGCTTTTCATTTGAAATGATCTCTCCATATGATTTGAGACCATTGACAATCGTTGAAAATCTATCCGTCATAGCTTTATATTCATTGGTTTCATCCTGAAATTTTCATAGCTATGCGTTAAATACTAATTTAGATTTCTTTACCTCATCGGTACCTTCATGAGTGACTTGAAGTTTGTCCAATATTTCTTTGGCAGTTGTACACGATGAAACTCTTCCGTATTCATCTGGTCCAAGAGCACAAAAAATGATATGGATGGCTTTGGAGTTGAGCTGGAACATTCTTGTCTCTCATTCACTCCACAACCTTGGATGAGTGAGAGGTTGATGTATCCTTCTTATAAGCATTCCATGCTCCCATGTCACTTGCTTGAATGAAGTACATCATTCTATTATTCCAATAGGCATAGTTACCTCCATTGAAGAAAGAAGGCTTGTTGACGGGCATCGAGTCAAGACCGGAGTCGAAGTTTGAAGTAGAGGCCATTGATGACTTTGATTATCGATATAACTCTTCCCGAATCGACTCAAGAGGAGATTAAACCTTCAAATGAGTTAGGCTCTGATGCCAATTGTTGAGTTAATTGATTGACTGAATCGGCCAAGAGGGGGGTGAATTGGCAATAAAAAATTTGGTGGAAGCTTTTGCAGAAAATTGAAAGAAATTGCACAGCGATTTAGAGTGGTTCGACTTTATCAACCAAAGTCTACGTCCACTACCTTAGCTATCCACACTAAGGATTTTTTAACAAATTCATGAGTGTTTATTCTTGAGTGTTCTTTCTTTGTTCTAAGAATTGTGCAAACATTTGGAACAAAAATATGTTTACCTTACAAATTTTACCTTGAATCATTTCTGAATGTTGGGGATAATTAGAGAAAATAATATAGCTGTTTTAGTGTGAAAACAATTAATAAAACAGTTTGGAGCATGGGGGGAATCGGTACCCCCTATGGGGAATCGATTCCCTAAGTGTAAAATTCAAATATTTCGACCGTTATAAAAGGGGGGAATAGGTACCCCCTGGGGGGGAATCGGTTCCCTCCGAGCATACTGGAATTCTCGGAGCCAAACCATTCATGGGGGAATTGGTACCCCCTTAGGGGGGAATCGGTTCCCTCAGAGCAATCTGGAATTTTTGGCTTTGAAATGGTTCAAAATACTTTGTAAAATTGTTTTGAAATTGTTTTAAGATTAAAACTTAATTTTACACTTTGAGTAAGGATTAAAAATGATCTTTGAAAGATTTGGAGTAATGTTTTGATATTTGAATAATTCTATCGAATATACTTAGAAAATCATTTGGAAAATCTTAAAATTCATTTAACTTAATTTTTTATATCGAAATATCAAAATGTTTTCAACAAGACTCATATATAAAATCAAAATATAATCTACATGCCCCCTAAACACATACACCGTACTCCGCAAGCAACACCGGTGGAACTCCCTTACCGATGTCGATAGTTGCATTGGTTTAATCCTTTTTAACCTAAAATAGTGAGTAACAGAGTGAGATTTTGAAAGCTTAGTAATACAATACTACCAATTGATACTACACAACATGCACATAACATATAAGCATATGGTTCCTTATTGATTCAGATATATACAGATTTTTATGATGAACTGAGGTCCGAGTGATATCTCAGGTAGTAACAAACAATAATTTTTCAGTTCAAAGGGAAATATTTCAGGTGTGTAGTTTCAGATATCATAATAGGATGTCTAGTGTGTTCCAGAAAACAAGTAAAAATATACAGATCATTTTAAAACAATAACGATTTAAAACATGTCTTTAAAACCATAGAAGTCCCTCTAACAACTCCCCATAACTTCATAACCTAAGGGAGCACCTTGGGGCATGAGAGTCTACCCAAGAACGATTGTGATGTAAGGTGAATCTACAAGCTTTGAGGGAAGAGAGTAGATAGCCTTATTGTGTCCCGATCTAGGATTGACAAGTACTGATGTCCTTGAATTATAAGTTTGGGCTGCAAAATAAGATAAGGAATAAATAAGATTAATATGATAATGGATAAATGGAATGATAAGATAAGTGATGAAATGAAAGAATAAGGATATAGATGGTTGCGAAAATGATGGTGTTGACGGATGATGTTGATGAAATGGAGATGGTGATGGTGTTGTATCTCAAGCACACCAAAGATGAAACAATGCTAAGGAGCACAATCCCAATCTTCACAAACTTGCTTGAGGGGTGGTGATAGTGTCTTCAACTCACTAGATATCAATCTAGGAATTTTGTAATCAAAATGGAAGGAATGACGCCACAAGTATAGGAACTATACTTGTTTAATCGATAAAGTTCACAAAGAAATTTGAAGAGAAATTAACTCATAAGAGTAATTTTAATATATGAGATGAGATGATTACAAATGAAGGCAATATCTTATTTATAGTTTTTCAAAGGGTTTATGCCGAATAGATACATGATGGTTCGACTATGGATGAAACCCCTTTGAAAATACATGATTTTTAAATGAAAATACATGATTTAAATGAAGATATATGCTCTTGGCCGAATGGTAAGGTGTTGGTTCGGCCTAAGGATGTTTTGAATGCTTTTGGAAGTCATTTGGGTGCCAAAATGTAGAGGAAGAAGTCTTTGGCTGAATAGGAAGCATCTCTTGGTGTTTCGGTGCCTATTTGATGTAACATGGAGTGCACATGCTTGAATGATGCGCATGGCAACCTACATGAATGCACATGGGTCTTCTTGCAATGCTTTGGTGAGGTTGCAACCATAGGATGATGTCTTGAAGTCCATGGGCAGCCTATAGATGAACTAGCTTCAAGGTAAGTTAGGTGAGTGTCTTAGTAGCTAACTAGGTGAGTTATAGCTTGATGAACTAGAGGTTCCAGATATTATTAGGAGATATTGGACAATCTTATCGGGCAGAGAAACACGAATTTTCAGTATATCGATAAATTGCTGGAATTTAGAATCAATACCAAAATAATTTATTAGCTGATATGATCATCAGTTATTCAGAACGTGATTTATCAGGATCATATTATTAAGACATTTTTTTGTAGACATTAGGAGATCATAAAGGTATTTAAAATCTTTTGCTTATGAGTTACTCGTGTTTTTAGATATGACCTAAGTGATACCATTTTTCAGGAAAAACATAAGCATTTTGGGTATTATATTATTGGATGATTTAAGGGATTTGAGCTGATAAGAGAGAAACAAAGATTCAGACCACTTGCAATTTGTGTCGATCTATCGAAATATCGAGTTAACTCAAGCTGGAGAACTCCCACAAAAAAGGCATGACCACCCTTTCATTCATTAATCTTCCAGGGTTTTCACCATTTAATACCAACAAATGTTTTTCACTGGTCACTTTCAGAATCATAGCTGAATGTATCTTAAGGAGACGAACAAGCATTCAAGCGGTATACATGCCATTCAGGTACTGACATAGCATTAGGGTTGGTCGACCAACCTAAGTTGTGTTACATAACCTTTAAGGGCATTACAACATCCAATTTTATTTGGATTCCTTAATTATTCCAATACATTTACTTATTCTAGGCCATAAGAGTATTTTGGTCATTTTATAGATCCAGGGTTTTTCAATCATTTCTTTCCTTCCGGTATTATTTTTTAATTGAAACTTATCATATATTTTAGTCATTTCGAACAATTTTGACAAAAGAACACCCTCGATAAATTATTCTTTAGGTATTTACTCATAACTTGAAGGTTTTCGGGTTAAGTGCCTTCCTAGATGTTATGAACAGATTATCAGGAATTTTCTGAACAAAAGTCGGATCATAACAACTAAATTAGTAATTTATTGGGATATGTACGAATTCTCAGTGTATTTTCTCATTCAGGGTAAACTCAGACTATTTTTACCTTTCAAGGGTGCTTTCATAATTTCTTAACCAGGTAATTTCAGTTTTAAAACTCTTAACAAGGATAAATAGAATTTAGAGATCATATAGTTAATTTTTTTCTGAATAATCTATGAACTTGAAATTAATCCTTATCAAACTTCTACTTTATTGTACAAGACATCAGAATTTTATTCAGTTACTAAACTTTTACCGTATTCGTATCGAGCGTAGGAACTAATTAAATACACAGATGAGACCAAACATTTTTATTCATGCATTTACCAATAGAAACATGTTCTGTAAAGCATGCAAAGAGATAGTAAAGTATTACCTCGGTTTCCATGCCATATCGATAGACCAATTAATCTCCATTCGATCACTCTCGAACATGAAATCAACTTCCCATAATTCCTCATATACACAATAATAGAAATTTCATAAAAAATGGAGCTTAATTACGAAAAATGGATCGAATCATGTGGTTAATCTGGGTAAAACAACTATCAGGTTCGAATTTTGCGAAATGGACCTAAAAAACACACTCAGTACATTAAAAAACATCATCATATGTGTACCTGAAAAAATTCAAAAGTCGGTCAATGGCGGTCAACGACAGTCAACGGTCCATGCCGGTCAACAGTCAACACGGGTTGGTGCGGCTCGGTGACTCAACTAGGCTCAGACCGATCCAGCCTTTCAACTTGTCCGATCATCGGACGGTGACGAACATTTCAAGATTTGTAGATCGACACCCCGGGAGTCTCGTGCAAGTGTTATTTTTCACGAAAAATGACGGATTGTAGACTTTTTAAACGTTCAAACTTCTCCAACGGTGGATGGTGAGTGACAACAACAGAACAACGGTGGCATGGTGATTTCGATAGGGTTTTGATCGTACGGTGATGGTGAGTCTGATGGTGCAGGTGGTATGGTTAACCGAAGGCCGAATCGACCAGAATCGATGAAAATTCGAGCGTTGGGGGAGGATTTTGTTGCCCACTTTAGAGACAAAATTATGACGAACGACAGTGTTTCATGATGCGATTACTCTTGGGTTTTGGTCGTCGGTCGATGATGAACACGATGGTGGTAGCAACAAGCTGAACGGTGGTCGAATTGTAGAGAATCGGGGCTACAAATTGGGTTCGATGGGGAAGGAAATCGGGGAAAAACTAGAATGATCGGGGAAGGGGGTTAAAAATTTTACCTTAAATAAAAATCGACAAATTATGGGTTTCGTCACCGAATGCCTTTATAAAACAAACTACCAATTTTCAAAATTTATAGTTTAACACCAAAACTGGGGTGTGACAATTCTCACCCCTTAAAAGAATTTCGTCCTCCAAATTCGTTAATGTCACATAAATGCATAAATAAAGATTCAATTAATTCCTCCATATCTTAAAGGACCTTTACAGAAGTACAGGTCTTTTACTAATCCTTAACCAGCTTAGTATATATTCTCGTCAGAAGTCTCCTTATTCTAGTAATAGAATTAGAACGAAATTATCCTCGTATTTCGTCCTCCAAATTCGTTAATAAAGATTCAATTAATTCCTCCATATCTTAAAGGACCTTTACAGAAGTACAGGTCTTTTACTAATCCTTAACCAGCTTAGTATATATTCTCGTCAGAAGTCTCCCTTATTCTAGTAATAGAATTAGAACGAAATTATCCTCGTGGAAGCAATTCGACCTTGGCTAAAAGAATAGGTTTATATAGCAACAACATGTTCCTATTCAATTATAGAGTCGGGTTAGAATTTCTCGAATGAGTAACTCTCAAATTACTCATGAGGCACTTTATAGAATTTGGACAAACATTAATGATATTCCTTTATGCGTAGGTCGAGCCTTAACAGATAGAAAACTTAGGTTGGATCGTTACAAAGAAGGATTCGATCTTGGAGTTCCGGCTTAGAGAAGTACGGTTGTAGTCTAAGGGCATGTACTGACCATATATCTTTTGAATATTGTCTGACCGGTCTATCTTAAAAATATGACTCAACCTAGGCTCTGATACTACTAAATGTAACCCCTCAGACCAATGCGGTGACCCGATCTAATCCGGGGTGTCACATTTGGGCCGCCGGAGCGGCCCACCATAAAAATCACGAAAAAATTAAAATTTATGTTAAAACCAGTAAAGTCATAAAACCATTTATAAATACAAAAGTAAAATTTACCAATATTTAGAAATATAACTGATTTCCAGACTCAGATATAAAAACAAAATACAACCTACATACCCCTAAACACATACACTGTACTCCGGAAGCAACGTCGGTGGAACTCCCTTACCGATTTCGATAGTTGCATTGGTTCAATTCTTTTTAACCTGAAATAGTGAGTAGCAACATGACCTTTGGAAAGCTTAGTAATACAATAATACCAATTGATACTACCAAACATGCATATAATAGATAAACATATGATTCCTCATTGATTCGAGCATATACAGATTTTTATTCTGAGCTGAGGTCCCAGTGATATCTCAGGTAGTAACAGACAGTAAGCTTTCAGTTCAGAGTGAAATATTTTGGATGTTTGGTTTCAGATATCAGAATAGGGTGTCTATTGTGTTCCATAAAACTAGTGAAAATGTAGAGATCTTTTAAAAACAGAAACCATACAAATTAAGTTTCCTAGTGTCTCCAAGAACGATTCTGCTTAGAGCAAGCACCTTGGGGCCTGAGTGTCTACCCAAGAAAGATTCTCGGGGGCTTAGAGCATACCCAAGAGTCGCTTTAGGTCCAAAAGGAATTACCAGTCGGTGTTGAACATATAAAAAGAATTACCGGCAGCGATTGAACCTGCCAGAGATAGAAATTACTAGTCGGTGCAGAACTTATACAAGGAATTACCCGCAGCGACTGAACCTACCAGAGTCTTCATACCAGATCCCAGATTACCCAACATAAAACATTTTTAGTCAGTAACCGGAGATATCAGAAATCATAGCAAAGATCAGAACAGAAATCAGAGAAAACATCCATGTGATCAGGAAACACACTAGAGGTTCTAGATGTTATTCGGGGTACTGGATAATCTTATCGGGCATAGAAACATGGATCTTCATTATACTGATAGATAGCTGGAATTTAGGATCACTATCAAAAGAATTTATTAGCTGACATGATCATCAGTTATTCAGAACGTGATTTATTAAGATCATATAGTATTCGAACATTTGTTTGATACATTAAGAGATCGGAAAGGTATTTAGAATCCCTTGCATATGAGTTACTCATGTTTTTAGATATGACCAGAGTGATACTATTATTCAGGAAATTCAGAAGCATTTAAGGTATTAGATTCTTGGAGGATTTTAGTGATTTGAGCTGATAAGGGAGAAACGAAGATTCCGGGAACTTACAATTTGTGTCGATCTATCAGAATTTTGAGTTAACTCAAGCTGAACAACTCCCATAAATACTGCATGATGACTCCTCCATTTATTGCTCTTCCAGGGTATTCACTCTTTAATACCAACAATTCTTGTTCATTGATCACTTTCAGAATCATAGATGAATATATCTTAAGGAGGCAAACAAGCATTCAAGTGGTATGTATGTCATTCAAGTACTAACATAGAATTAGGGTTAGTTGACCTACTTAAGTTGTGTTACATAACTTTTAAAGTCATTACATCATCCATGTTTATTTGGATTCCATAGTTAATTCAAGACAATTACTTATTATAGTCCATAAGGGTATTTTGGTCATTTTATAGATCTAGGGTATTTCAGTCCTTCCCTTCCATCGTACATTATTATTTAATTCAAACTTATCATCTATTTCAGTAATTTTGAACAATTCTAACAAAATAGAACCCCCGATAAATTATTCTTCAGGTAATTACTAATAACTTGGAGATTTTTTAGTCAACTGCCCTCCCAGATATTACGAATGGATTATCAGGAATTTTCTGTACAAAAGTAGGATCTTAACAATAAAACCAGTAATTTATCGAGTTATGTACGAATTCTTAGGGTACTTTCTTATTCAGGGTCAACTCGGACTATTTTTAACTCTGAAGGGTGTTTTTGTATGTTCTTAACCATTTAATTTCGGTCTTAAAACTCTTAACAATGATAAATAGAATTTTGAGATCCTAGAGTTAATTGATTTTCTAAATTAACTTGAAATTATTCATTATCAAACTTCTACTTTTTGTACAAGCCATCAGAATTTTATCAGTTACCAACTTTTTACCGCATTCGTATCGAGTATAGGAACTAATTAAATACACAGATGAGACCAAACATTTACATTGACGCATTTATCAATACCAATATGTTACATAAAGCATGCAAAGAGATAGTAAAGTATTACCTCAGTTCATATGCCATATCGAACGACCATTTAATCTCAATTCGATCACTCTCGAAATTGAAATCAACTTCCACTAATTGCTCAGATACACAACAACAGAAATTTCATCAGAAGTATAGCTTAATTATGAAAAACTGATCAAAATGTGTGTTTAATCAGTGAAAAATAGCTTATCGGTTTGAATATGGCAAAACGGACCTAAAAACGGACTTAGGATGTCAAAATATCATAATAGGTGTACCGAAAAAAAAGTCAACGGCCGTTCAACGACGGTCAACGGCAGTCAACGGTAGTCAACGGTCCACGTGGGTCAACAGTCAACATGGCTCAGACCAGTCCAGCCAGTTTAGACTGGTCCAGTCGGTAAACCTGTTCCCCAGGCTGCTAGACGAAGCCCACGCGCAAAGGGTGGATCGTGCGGTGGCTCCATTCATCAGACAATGACCAAAATTTCCAGATTTGTAGATCGAAACCCCGAGAGTCTCATGCAAGTGTTATTTTTTGACGAAACATGACGGATTGTAGAATTTTTAAATGTTCAAACTTCTCCAAAGGTGGCCAGTGAGTGACGATAATAGAGCAACGGTTGTACGATGATTTCAGTAGGATTTTCAGCGCACGGTGACGGTGATTCCGATGGTACAGGTAGTATGATTAACGAGTGGCTGGATCGATCAAAATCGAAGAAAATTCAAGCATTAGAAGTGGATTTTGTCACCCACATTAGATCCAAAATTACGGTGAATGACGGCGTTTCATGATTCGATAAAGATTTGGCTTTGGTCGTTGGTCAATGACGAACACGATTGTGGTCGTGACGAGCTGAACAGTGGTTGGATGGTAGAGAATCATGGCTACAAAGCCGGTCGACAGAGAAGGAAATTAGGAAAAAACTTTTGGGGAAAAATCAAACTGATCAGGGAAGGGGTTTAAATTTTTTACTTCAAGAAATTGGGCAAATTATTGGTTTGGTCCCCAAATTCCTACACTTTCAAAAAATGACTACCAATTTTAGAAATTTATAATTTAACCCCTAAATTAGGGTGTTACAATACTTATAACCCTAGATGGCATCAACATCCAAATCTTTATTGGGGTAATCAAGGGACAACAACAACTATGTAGGCAACCTTAATAGGCCACAATAAAATATTTCTGAAGCAACAAATTTTTAGCATCAACTGATTCCCTTGAAAAAATTAACAAAGGTTCATCAACTTCTTTAAAGGCTACCTCGCTTGAAGCTTCCCTACAAGAATTTATGGTCTGAACAAAAGATTTCACGACTTCAACTAAGGCCTTGTTGCACGAACACTCTTCAATAATGAAAAGCCAAGGCACAATGTTGCAAAGTCAGGCTGCTTTATTACAAATTCATAGCTCATCTTTGAGAGCATTGGAGAACCAATTGAGCCAAATTTCCACGGCATTACATTCTCTCCCGCAATGAAGTCTCCCTAGTGATACTGAGGTCATTAAGCCTATTGAAAATGAGCAGTGTAGTGTTCTTACACTGAGGAGTGGTACCCAAATTAATCTGGAAGATAAGTTTGGGGGAAGAATCAAGAAATTTCTCGCCACGAAATTAGACATGAATCTAAAAGTCAAGTTGAAACTGTTGAACAAGACGAGTTATCTAAGGAGAATGAAAAGGATGAGGGTTCAACAAGTCATCCTACTGATGATGGAAAATTTATTACCACGGAAAAAATTTTACCCCCACCCGTAACAAATGACATTAGACCCCAACCACCTTTCCTTTAAAGTTTCAAAAACATAACTAAGATATCCTATTCCACGATGATTCAACTTCATGTGGAGAAAATGTAAAGGAGATATGACTACCTCAAAGGTCCTATAATTCAGATGTAAAAGACACGAACTGCCAGGCAAAATATTTTGAAGGTGGAACTGTTATATATGTACCGCAGTTTGGCCTATACTGGTGCTCCAATCGAACGCGATAAAACTTCCATATCAATTCAGGATGTTTTGAGTTTACATACATTCCACCCTCTTTATTCTATTTCATGGAAATTATTTTTTTGTGCTTTTATGTTTCTTTTTCTTTGCTTTCTTTCTTTATTTACTTTTAATATTAGTTTTTAGAATAACATACTCCCAAGCATGTGGATAATCGTAAAGCTCCTATGGAAGCTGCACCTATTTAGAAAGAAGACTCAATTGGTATTTGCACAAACGATGACATTGCTGATGGTTTCCACCCACCTACACAAATGCCACATCGAATTGTAACACCTCCGATCAAGCATCACCTGAAGAAGAAAGACAATCACATTTAGACTTCTTCACCTGATGAATGTGCATAAACCAACCCCACCACTATCAAAGTGGATATTAGTTAAGGTATTTTTCATTATATTTCATCTTTAGTTTAGTCTTCATGCATTGAGGATAATGCATCTCTCAAGCTTGGGGGAGGTATTGTTCACACTTAGTCATTTACATTGATAATGTTTAGTAGAATTATTGTTTTATTACGACATTAGTTAGGATCATGTTAGTTACTTGGAATAAGCTGATGATACCCAATAATGGAAAAATATATATTGTCTAGGCCATAATTATTGTACATGACTATTGAGGAGGATAGAACCAACCTTTGGTCTCGATTCTTTGTGATTCTTTTAACACGACTGTATGTTTTCTATGTTTAAGGTACTTATAAATTTTTAGGATAGAACTTTTGCGTGTCGTGGCATCAAATGATTGAAAATATTAAGTTGAACTCCTTAGTGTTATGAACTGCAAATAAATACCTCGACATAACTGTAGAGGGACACTCCTCTGTGCATAAATATTACCTAAAACTCTTACTTAAATAAATGGTAGTCTTGGTACATGAATGAATGAAAACAACCACGGGATGACTCTACCTAACTAGCTTAGGGATGGAAGTATTCTCCCTTTCACCTAGTGTGTGGGATGGTAGGTGTGATGGGCTGACTCCCCTCAAAACAGTATTAAAAAAATCTGAAACTAGATGTCAAATAAACAGGAGTGAAGTTGTGCTTAATGAATAATTTTATGTCTTGGCAAAACAAAATAACTTACTTATTATTTTTCTAAATTCGTTAAGCATGGACTAGATACAATCACACACAGACACTAACAAAGGATCCTAATAAAGGGAAAGGTACTTGACTTCTCAGTTAGTCTATCATGTAATGGCAAAACTTGTTGTTGAGGGATGAAGTTTTAAGCCATTTCATTGTCCTGATTTAGACTTTGCCATAACATTTCATTTTTTGATTGCTCATTTTCCATTACTTGAGGACAAGCAATAACTTAAGCTTGGAGGTTTGATAACTCCGTATAAAGACTATATTTTAGGTTTTTTTTACTTAAGTTATTGATTGTCTAAAAGCCATTGACATAACATTTTAACTGCATATAGTTGTATTTAGGACATACTTTCATGTAGTGGATAAGTTTTGCCGAGGCAAAGTATATTTGGTTAAATTGATGCTGCTGTGAAGAAAGGTTGTTTGTTGATTGTGATGATGCAGGAAATGACTAAGGAATAATTTATTTGTGGAAACAAATTAATTTGCTAGGGCTAGTGGAACAGAAGACGACGACAGTGAGGAACAAATGTTCTTGCCAAGGCGAGTTTTGTCTCACCAACCTGACGTTGTACGAGACAAAATTTCTGACGTCACATGGTCAGCTATCTAATCTACCTCACATGCCATCATGCCCTCATCAAGGAATTTGAGACCACCGTAATTGCTAGGTTATTCACAAAAAGAGTTTAACTTCAAATGTATTTAGGTAATTTAAGGGCACTAAAGCCTATAAATTCCTACTATAAATACCCCATTATAACTCTTCATAAAGTGTTCAGAATCATAAAGAGAAAGTACGCTAGGGTTGAAAAAAAGCAATCGCGACGTCTGTTTTTTTCAATGTTCCCCACTCGTCTGTCCTTGGTGCCCTCCATATCCAGGTTTATCCAGAGAAGCGGCTTGGACCTCGACAAAGGCTAACCGCTAGAGCAGTAATGGTGATGGTTTGATGTCACGACAAAACTCTGTTCTTGGAGTTTTTCTTCTTTTTGTTCTTCATCTTCTTATATTTTAATGGGTTATACTTATAGATTGATTTTTGGTATGATATTTACAACACCATGAACTATTTTATTTGGTGTTAGATGATGCTTGGATGATACTTTATTTGTTTGTTAATAAATGATTAAGTTTTTTACGCTAAGTGTTGTTTTGTTCACTGTTTTACTCATTTTCCTTAGCATTGTAAGAGCTTTTAAGAGATTGCCTGGTGCCATGGAAAAACATTCCAAGTCTTTGTAAGAACTTTTGAGAGATTACATTTTTTTTCTAGGAGGTGATACCTAATATCGAGAGAGTTAAGTAAATCTACATGAACAAGGGAACTAATCCAGGATGGCGAGAATCTAATCCGCCTAAGAGATAAGGAGAGGATTTCATTAGACTAAAAAGGGTAAATACTTTAGTAAGATAGGCAAAAGGCTACAGTTTACATTGAGAGGTATTCTCCCAGTAATAGTTTGAAAAATAAAGGGTTGTAGTTCACGTTGAGTAGTATTATTATAGCAAAAGTCCTAGAATACTTTAGTAAATCTTGTAACATAGGCATAGCATACTAGATCATCCTATACATAGAATAATTTCTTGTCGTAGCAAATCCAACCCAAGTGCTCCTTTAGAACTCTGATTGTGTGAGGTTTTCGGTTTATTTACAGAATTTTAACTTTAGCCTTGACAACTTTTATTTGTTTACCATTGCATATTTTTCTTCCCTCGGCAAAACTTTTCTGCACACTTTACAAATTTTCTTTCCATGGCCATACTTTTTTCCATATGTTCATACAATTTTCCACTGCATATTTTCCTTTTTTATATCATTAGACTTAGATACTAAGGATTAGTTAGTGACACCTATTCCTAGCTCTAGCAATCTTTTAAAAGCCCTCGAATCCCTATAGAGACGATACTCACTAACTACCATATTACTTGCATTGATTGTGTATACTTGCAAAGATTTTCGTGCCACAACAAACACATTTACACGCGATCAGAACACTCATGTTCAATGACGTCTTGGCGTGAGTTTGGATCAATTTTGAGTTGTAAAGCATGATAGGTGAGTGGTTGTTCATTCACTTGTGATAAATGTGTTCAATGTTGAATAATGGTTTAGTATGTGTGAACTGTAAACCTATGGATTTAAATTGGTTTACTTGATGTTGTTAATTAATGATACGAAGTAATGATGTATTTATTAAAATAAATGAGCATTGCAAGCATGTATCTTGTCACAAGATTTATATGGGCATTAAAAGAACATTATTAATGCGAGTGTGTATTGTGATAAGCTGATTATAAGTTATGGTATATTTGAAGTAAATGATTATTATAAACATGTATATGGTGATATGATGATTATGAATTATGGTTTGTTTGAAGTATATGAATATTTTAAGCATATACGTTAAAGTACGTTAATTGTGAGTTATGGTGTACTCGAGGTGTGTGATCATTATGAGTATATGTATATCATGACGTGTAGTTTATGGATTGTGACACGTTGGGAGTAGGTTAAGTTTACAAGTATATGTGTGTAAAAAGACATGAATGATATGATGATTGACATTGAGATATGAATCATGTGTTATATGTGGATATACTAGTTACTATTTGATGCATAATAACTTATGGAAATAAAAATGAATAATATGGGAAATATGTATATGTGTTGTGACGAGTAGAAATTTTCTATTGTCCATAGATGATCAAGGATATCATGCTATATACTTTAAGGTTTATCATAAAAACCAACATTATGGTTTGAATTATATTGAAATATATATAAATATAGCATTGTGCATCAAATAACAACTATCTTGGATGAACTTGGATTAATTGGAAAATTTTCTTAATGAGACCTTTGGATAAGAAAGACATGCCTAGGAAAGATTACCCTAGTCTTTTCATTGTGTGTTATTGGGAATATATGTATATGGTAAGGTTAGTGCATTGAGCGTAGCTCCGAAAAGTATATATGATAAGGATGGTGTGTTGAGCCTAGCTCTTAATATTGTGGTTTTGGAACTAAGTTAGTCCACAAATAAAAGGGAGCTGTATGGAGTCTGTTTATCCAATGTTCATGTTGTGTTCTGAATAAATTTCAATAGTATTGAATGGAAACAAATGTATATTTTGTGTGAACAATGCAAACAAGGTAATTGTACATGAGTGTACGTTATTTGCAATAGTGAATACATTGTAATTAAGCATGTTTATATTCTATAATTTGCATGGGACTTTAGTGCATTAAATTATCATTGAAGCATGACATTATGGTATGATCATTGAGGTAAAAACAAGTGAGGCTCAATGGAAAATAAGTTGCTTTCTTTTAGCCTTGACATGAGCATCATGCTTGAATATTTAGTCATTCACTGAGTTTTATAGCTCATACTCATTGTTTAACATTTTTCAGATTATTGCTTGATGAATTTTGAGGTTAAGGGCAAGTCAGTTGGCGGTGATCAAAACAAGGAAACATTTCAAAAGTTATATTGAACATTGATTTTGTTTGAGGCAATATTGTTTCCTTAATTACGATATATGACGATTTATACTAATGTATGTTTATTCATGCATAATTGACCTTTAACAACTTATGTTGAACTTTGATTCTTGATTAAATAGTAAAATGATAATTGTTGATGTTGAAGTACATGTTATGCAATATGTTCAAGTATGCCTTAAGTTGCCAAATGATGTTATATGCATTAATTAAGTATTTTGATTATTTAGACATTTGAGATTAAGTGAACATAAAATGTTAGGCCCTTAGGGTGCATGAAATGATCAGTAATACACAAAATGGTTTGGTAATTGTGGTTATGTTGACTTGTTTTGCAAATGTTGACTTAGCATGCTAAATTATTGTATGATATGTTAAATGATGTAATGAAGCATGTTGCATAAGTGTTTTGACATGTTCTAAGTGGTTTAACTGTGTCCAAGCATGTTCATATACCATAGGATTGATTGCATGGAAGTTTGGTGGCTTATTATTGCATGCTCATATGGATTTTTTGTATTTTCCACACACACAAAGAGTCGATCCCTTTTTAAAAAGGATTAATGCCTTTCAAAAGATATCCATTCCTTTTGAATGTTTAGCTATTGTTTACATGATAAAATAGGTAAAATTGCATTCATTAAAGACCTAAAGTGTTCCTTACATCATTGGATGGCTCCTAGACTTTAAAATGTATTTAATTTGGCTTAAAACTTGATTTCTTAATTAAATATTAGTTTTAAGTCGGATTTGTTTACAATTTGTTCTATAACTCTATAATACCAGTATTTTCATAATGGAACCTTTAATTTCACATTTTTTTAGTTATTTCAATATTTTGAAAAGTTAGCATTTTATTCCCTAAACTAAGCATGTTCAATTAAGTCCCTAATTGGTGTCCAATTAAGCTGAAATTTTGCATTTAGCTAATTAAAGGATAACAATTCATGTTTGAAATTTTAAATTTTGATTTTTCCATAAACTTGATAATGACATTTGAAAGGACTATTTTACCCTTACATAGATATTAGCATTTATCTTGCGATGCATGCTTGTATGTTTTTTGTAAGCATTATTATGTTATATATCATTGTTTTGATTGCTTGATGAATTTTTATTTTATTTCCATCTTAGTTCTTATGATTAGGCTTTTTGATTTGTTCAACTTGATCAAAATCTAATGTGCATTTAGAATATCCAGATTATCCTATGTGGTCGGATATAGGGTGTTACAATTTACTTTCATCCTTATAAAGAAAAAAGATGAAAGTAATGTCAACAAGAGTAGGAGATTAGATAAGATCATATCATTGTGTAGTGGTTTTTGGTAAGCATAATGAAATTCAAACTATTATTGATTTTAGGATAAGATAATTACTAGTTAAATATCTTGGTATGCCTCTGATAAAAAGTAAACTCACTGAAAAAGACTAATCACCTCTCTTATAGAAGATAAAATCAAAACTTGGCCTTTGATCTAATAGAATGCTTAGGTATAGAGGTCGTTTGCAGCTTTCAAAAACTATTATATTCAGCATTTACAATCACTAAAGTAGACGTTTAATTTTTCTAAAGTTTGTGATTCTAAAAATGGATCAACTATGTCTAGTTTTTAAAGGTAATAATTCTTCTAATAAGGGAGAAAAAATCAGTTGGCATCAAATCTTCTTAACAGTAGAATGGGTGTTGAGTTTAAAGTATTTACTTTGTTGGAATAAAACATCATTTTTCTTATTGTGAAAAATATATTGCCATGTGATGGATCCCTTTAGGTAACTTAGGTAGAGTATGTGCTGAAGTGTGAAGACTTTTTGCATGCATAACACAAACCTTATTTAAATGGACCTTAAGAAATTTATTGAAATTAAGGGTTAAAGCTAAGATTTTTTTTTTTTTTGTATAGACAAACTATATTCTAGTTAAAAGTAGTTAGATATCAGATAATGATAGGAAATGAAAAAACAATATACGATAGTATAAACTCTTCTAATTTTCCTTTTACACTTCTAAAAGTTCCATCATTACTTGGATGATCATTTTGGATAGAATGCCTACAAAAAATAAGCTAGCACGAACGGATATAGTTATAGATAAACTCATCTGAATGTTTATATTCTTGTAGTATTTACAAGAAAGTTATGTAAATTTGTAGACTATATCGAAGGCCTATGAATTTTGATGATGATTTGTCGTGGGTTGTGGAAAAATTTAGGGGGGAACCCCTATTGTTCATGCCCTAAAGTTAGCTTGAACTTATTTTATTTACTACATTTATGAAGAAGGAAATCACCATCAGTTTAGGGGAGCAGTTCGTTCGACTAATGACATTATTGAGTGTATAAATGAGATATATTAAATTATATTGTGTAGCCACTATATAAATAAGAATGGCAGGATAAATTATGTATTTATGTATGGATTGGGGGATTCTTTATATCTAGATGACTCACTCTCATAGATTGTGTAACACCCTAATCCTGATTAGGCCTAAAGTGTTGTATTAGGCTACCGAGACAACCCCTAATTTTCAAAATATTTTCCTTTTCTTTTTGAAAATGCAATATGGTATCAAATACACATACATTAAAGTAATAAAAACAACTTATAAATCGGAGCTCCATGATACATAATTTAAAACCAAAATAATAAAACTCTGAGTTATAAATCTGAATAAAATAATAAGGTTCCTATTAATACATATGCCCACTAAAGTTATAGTACAATACTATGGAAATGATTATGGAGCTCTTGCTACAAGGGTGGTCTACAAATGGCTCAAGCTAATGACCACCAAATAGAAAACATTCGAACATTGAGCTTACAAAGTCTAATAGTATTGCAACACCCATTTCTCGTATACGTTTCCGTACACAAGTCATATGTGTCACATGACTTTTAAAATATTTCCTTATTTGTAAACCCATAAAATTTTGTTTCTAAAAATAAAACATTTTAATATATTCTTAATAAATGTTTGTTTACTTTCAGCAGTTAAAATAATCTTAAAGTTATAACACATTACAAAAATCATAAGTCAAATACATTCCAGAGCATTTTCATAAGTCCAATGCATGCCATCTAATTATCAAAAGTAGACATAATCATGCTACAGTTACTGATGAAGCAACATTTGATTGAAGATATCTGCTACAATCCTTACTCTACTAGTCTTTGCTATTACCTACGCGTGAAACCAACACACGCTAAGTATTTAATTAGTGAGGCATAATAATACAAATGATGTGTAACTTAAACATGAATATATCATAAAATATCAAGATACGAATTTAAATCGTATAAATCATATTAATACTTAAACTGGCTTGGCAAACTAAGGTTCATTCACATAACCTGCGAAACTATATTTAGTATGCCCAACATACTTATCAATCAATATTTTTCCAATTTATCCATTATTTGACCAATGTATGTCAAATGAGAATGCAAGGTACATGCGTTGCACCAAAGTGCCGAAATAGAAATTCACAAACTCATTATGAATTCCATGGATGTACACATAGTGTCGAAAGTACATATAGTACTGATAAGAAAATGCACTGTTATGCATTAAACAAAATCAATCAATAACTTTTATACACAATTTTATGTCGAAATTGTAATTCACATACTCATTATGAATACCATGGTTGCACATCTAATGCCGAAAGTATACATAGTACTGATACAAAAATGCACCATTATGTATTATACAAAATCGATCGATAACTTTTATATACAATTTATATCGAAATGCACCTATGACTCTCAATGCACATACAATGGGCTTTTAAGTCAAATCCGTAGATTAAACATTTATTTCTAAAACATCGATAACCATTAAAACAACATAAACGTTCATATATTCATTTGAGTAGTTCATACTCTAAAATTATTCGTAATATCATTTCCATAAACATTATGAAAACATATCTAGATACTGTAAAACTTACTTTTAAAAAAACAATCGAGGTTAACTCATCGCATGTCATCCTCTTCTCATATAAGTACATAATAATGCACTCACCTGTTATGCCTCATTATTATGCCTTAATGGTGTCCGATTATTCGACAACATTATTCTTGCCCTTTTGCTTGCTTGATTCAAGAGCTTGATTACGATCTACACAAGCATCCATAGTCACACATACAATACCAATGTTAGTATACTTTCAAACATTTATACCAAAATAATAATACTCAAAAGTACTATTATTCTCGAATTATATTAAAGTTCATCCTAACTTAGAATTTTAGACTGAATAGTATTGGTACCCCTTATATGGTATCGATACTTCTCTACTATGGTACCGATACTCCCTTCAGTATCAATACAATTTTTGCATTTTGGAATCCATTTTTCAATTACAATATCGATACATTCCTCTTGGTGTCGATACCCACATCAGTATCGATACTTCTTGCATCAATATCGATATTGTTCATCGTGTTCATCCTCTTTCCTCAAATTTAACCCTATAGTATCAGTATTATTCTTCTAGTACTGACACCCTTACCCAAATTTTACTTATTTTACTTCGATTTTACCCAAATTCCGCCAAAATCTCTTACTTTTATCTCTATCCATACCATTAAACTCATCATCACTTAACCCAATAAACTCAGCTCCAGAAATCTTCTCAAATCTCCAAAGAATTCTCAAAACTAAGATTCACACCAAATTTTTAAACATATTTTTAATCACTTCTAGGGCTCCAAATCTCTTATTTTCTTCTTTGGCAAGTCAAATATACTTTTAAACTTTAATAACTGACCATATTTCATCAAATCATTTAAGAACCCATTTTCTTAAATATCAAATAAATCACTAATCTCTTAGTTTTAATCACCCTTGAACTTTCCTTAATCATCTATATCACTTAAAGTTTCAAAACCAACCCATAAAAAAAGGAAAACCCAACTTGAGGAAACCTTACCTTTGCTATGGGGAGTACGTGACAAGAAGAATAAGAAGAAGAGATAACAACTTTCATAATTATCATCTTATTTCTCTTATTCCCCACTTAAATATCTCTAATAAAAATGAATATTAATTTTATTTCCCTCTAAAGGAACATAATGCCCTTCGACTCTTCCATTCTTAATAATTAGTCTTAAACACAATTTCCTAAATCATTCTTTATACTTTTCAATTTACTCAATTTAACCCACCAAATTTTAAATCCTTTAACTATGGTCTCTGACCCGATATTTGGGGTATTATAATTATAATCACTGATATTGGGCAGTATTATGAGTGACATAAACATAAGCTTGCTAAAGACATGGTACTAAGCAATATGTACATAAATGATCTTAATCAAGTGCACATAAGGTTTAACTACTCTATCATTGAAGTAAAAGCCTCATTCTTCCCTTAATCCTCTGCTAAGGGTCTCCCCATAAGAACACCTCTATTGAGTCTCTACTCATATTGGCTATAACTACTTTGTATTATCTAAATACGACATTGGTTCTGTTTTGAATTATTTAAATGTTGCACTGTTAGTATCTGATCTCACATAACCATCAAATACTAGTTAACTGAGGGAATCCGGTGACACATAGAATCAATAAAATTATCACTAAGCTATTGAATCATCTCATACTCTCACATAGCAATCGAGTAAATCATGGACGAGGAACGTGGTGTCACATGACATCAGTATAATTCCCCCTCAATTGAAGCATTCACTCTATCTCATACAGCGATCAAACCAATATCTAAGGATATATAGTGCATTAGACTGATGTAACTATACATGCATAACAGAGGGCCTTAAGGACATATAATGTTGATGATGTGATCCCATCTATGCGCCTTACATCATTTTCTGCAATCTCCTTGAGATCGTTTCATCAAGGTAAGTTGTTTACATTCTGGAAGCTTGAAGAAGCTTATTCGAGCTTAATCTAAGAATTTCAAACAAAATTTAGATTTTTAAAACCCTTTTTTAATCCAAAAGAAGAACCTCCACCATCATACTCGATGTTGGGATGTGAAGAAGGAACAACCAAGTTTCATGGAGGATTTCATCTTCTAGTTGTACATGAATTTTCATGAGTATTAATAAATTTTCATGACATAAAGTTGAATAAATTAATAAGCATGCTACTTCATTTAAGCATATATCTCATTTAAGCATGATATTATTAAAACACACAGGTTTTCATTAAGCTACATCATTTAACTATGCTCTTTCATTCAATAAACCTAG
The DNA here is from genome assembly GCF_006381635.1 of Hibiscus syriacus. Lineage (NCBI taxonomy): Eukaryota > Viridiplantae > Streptophyta > Magnoliopsida > Malvales > Malvaceae > Hibiscus > Hibiscus syriacus. Next base: position 1,712,357 of record NW_024063194.1, read on the forward strand.
TTCACTAATTAAACTAGTCCATTATTTTAAATCGGTTCATTAGGTAAACTATCTCTTTAATGTTTTGCATAGCATTTTTTATTTGTTTATTTTTAGCATGAACATTTGCTTGTTTTGTGTCTAGGTTCATGAGGTCAATAGTCGTAACAAATACAAGAATATCAATCACAATGTCATCATTTTATGGAATCGATACATATGTATTTGGGTCCTGAAATAAATTGGATATTATTCCTTTATCTCTTAGTTTTCCAACACCTATTTAATGACCTCAACCCTATATCGAGAGCTTGAGATATGATAGTTTTACATAATAGAGTGTAAACTAGAACTGTCACTACGGGAATCTTATACATGGATGATTTGGATGAGTTTAAGCCAAGGGAGGTTATTTTCATTTTGAGACAAGAGATAATCAATTGAAGGCATTCTTAATTCAACAATTTAAGGCATTCAAATACGATTTTATCATCTAATTTCAATGGTTGTTCATATTCTTCAGGGGAGCATGTAATGAAGGCCATGTTTACTCACATATTCAAAGCAATCATAACCATTATCATCTAATTTAAGGGATTGTTTATAACCTTCAAGAAGCATGTAATGAAGGCTAAATTATTTCACTTATTATGACAATTAAGTGTAATAATTAAACATGGAATGGGAAGAGTCGATAACAAGAAGGTTTATGTTCATTCAAGGACTACATTCATTCCACTTTACTTCATATTCAAGCAAAACAAGGCAGCCCATAACCTCTACTCCCTTGGATGAATTTAAGGCCAAATTCAACCCTAAAAGTGTCTACATTCATCCAAGAACTCTATTATTTTTGTTCCCCAAGGAAAAAGAGAAGAAACGAGCCATTCAATAGCATTTAACACCATTATTATGAGCATTCATTCTCTTTTGTAACCTATTTACATTTATGCCTATAACTACTATAAATAGGCACCCTAGGTTTATTATCATTAATATCATATTATTTCCTTTTTACATCTATATTTATGAAATTTCAGAGTGCAAAACTTGCAGAATCTATTTCTTACTAGAATCAAGATTGGGAAACAACATATATACGGGCCACAGAACAAGGATCATGTAAATTGGTATCAGAGCTACGATGATTCAATGAGAAGTCAGCTTTCTCTCTCCCAGGTTAGTGAAATAAAAGGTCAACAAAATTAAAGAGGGATGAAGCAATCTTTTTGTCTTTAAAAAATTGAGAAGATCATATATTATTGTCATCATTTCTCTAGTTATCTACTTCTCACCCTTGTCTATTCTCACATTTTTTCCCTTGCTTCTTTGTAGCCATTTTTTTCTCTTTACTCATTTTAATTCATCTACCTATCTAGTTTTGTTTCAGCCAAATTCCATGAGACACCTTGTATGCCTTGAGGTAGTTACACAAGGACTTGGAAATGAAGCAAGAGTGGTAAAAGAGAAGACTGAACAACAAGGGTAAAAGCCATCATGAGCGAAATACGAGTGCGACTGACTTTATTTGTAGTGTATTAGTGAGGTTTTTGTTTTGGTGAGGTTATATTTTTATCTTTATTACTAATCTTTTCTTTTCATTATGTATTTAGAGTAAACAATAAAAAATAATTAGATAAGACACGATGTACAAAATTTTTCATCAAATTTTGAATTTCAAGATTTTCGATCAGGAGATGAAGAGTTTGCTAAAAAAACATCTCAAAATAATCTCAAAGAAGTTGGATTGAATAATCGAAAGAGGTTTTTGTTCAAAAATGTCTTCACCAATGGTCAAAAGGCAAGTAAAATGGAGAGATTACAATCAATCCTTTCCTAATTCTACATCCAAATAGAGTTAAATATCTTAGAAGGAGGATTAAAATTTTTGAGCAATAAGTAATGTTAGAAGTTCAATGTGGATCGAGCCATGCAATTTTTCATCTTTCAGTCCAGGAAGTCTAGTTCATATTCGAGAGTGTTTTGATAATTTTTTAAAAAAACTCAACCACAAGAACAACTGTAAAAAGGAAATGTTTGCAAAAAAGAAAAATAAAGGAGGGTTGAAAAAGACATTGAGAGCAAAGAAAAATATATATATGAAAAGATTGAAAGAGAGAAAGTGGAAAAAAAGAAATTAGAGTTTAAAAGATTGAAAGTGTGGTTAAAAAACTAGAAAGTGAAAAGAATGAGTTTGATAAAGAAATTAATTGTGTGAGAGAGAGTCAAACTTCATTTTGCACTAACTTTAACCATTATTGTTCAATTCTTGATCTTCCATTGATTCAGGATGTTAGAAAAGTTTCCAGAGACGAGCGAAATGTATTACCAATCATGAAGATAATTCAACATCCTTAATATGACAGTGATGCAATTGGTGAAAAGATTTCAAAAGATATTTCAAGGAGGTTTTCTGTCATCAAGCAACAAGTTCCTACCAAGATCATCAAGCATCCTACATGGTTTGATATTTCAATTTCTTTTGTTACTGAATTATCTACTTCTAGCCTTGATTTATTTTTTTATAGGGATGATTCAAAAAGATGGAATTGATGTGTTGAGTTGTAAGGATAATTATCTTTGCAATATTGAGATGTAATTTCCACTTTCAATTATATAAATGAATGATTTGAAGCAAAGGCTGTCCACCTATCCAAGAGACATATTTCTTCAATATGATGAACTAAGGATCATGACTTTTGGTGGACCAAATGTGATACTTGAAGCTCCAAATCATGTGTTCTTTCATACTCCAAGTGCATTTAAAATCATGAAGGGAATTCAATAGCATCCGTATTTTGGTGAACCAATGGAGTTTTCCATCATCAAACAACTAACACTCATTAAATATCCACCATGGTTTGCAATTTCTTTCCATTTCCTTGTAAGTTTTTCTCCTTCTAACTATAGTTTGTTTTGCAGCAAATTGGGTCACAAACATGGTGTTATCTTGCCAACCTATGGTGTTAAGTTCCTTTTTCATTTGGACATTGATTGTTGCATCAAAAGTAAGGCCAAATTACAAGAAGATGTTATGCCTAAGATTAACCATTTCAAGGGGATGAAACTTTCTCATGGACAAGAAACTCCATTGGATCACTTCACCTATATCAAAAAAATTCTTACTTGCTATTGAGGTTTGTTCTTTTATCGATATTTTTTATTCGAATATGAATCTCTTTAAAGAGGGAGGGAATGATGTGATCTCGACTATGCACCTTTCATCATTTTCTGCAATCTCATTGAGACTGTTTGATCAAAACAATTTGTTTACATTCGAGAAGCTTCAAGAAGCTTATTCTATCTTAATCTAGAAATTTCAAATTAAGTTTATATTTTTAAAAGCCTTTTTCAATCCAAAAGAAGAACCTTCACCATCATATTCGAGGTTGGGATGTGAAGAATGAACAACAAAGTTTTATGCAGGATATCATCTTCTAGTTGTGCATGAATTTGCATGACTGTCAATAAATTTGCATGACATTAAGTTGCATAAATTAATAAGCAAGTTGCTTCATTTAAGTATATATTTCATTTAAGCATATATTTCATTTAAGCATGAGTTTATTAAAACATGCAGGTTTTCATGAAGCTACTTTATTTAACTATTCTATTTTATTCAATAGACCTAGTTCACTGATTAAACTATTTCATTCATTTAAAATGGTTCATTAGCTAAACTATATATTTAATGTTTTGCATGGCATGTTTATATTTGTTTATTTTTAGCATGAACATTTGCTTGTTTTGTGTCTAGGTGCATAAGGGAAGTTGAAAAGTCATAACAAATATAAGAATATCAATCAGAATATCTTCAATTTATGGATGCGATAAAGATGAGTTTAGGTTTTGAAATCAATTCGATATTATTACTCTATCTCGTTTTTTCAAAAACCTTTTGCATGAACTCAAGTTGATATCGTGAGAATGAGATATGATCATTTTACCGAAGACAATATAGGCTGGAATTTTCATTGCGATAATTTTTATGCATGGATGATTTGGATGAGTTAAAGCTAAGGAAGGTCTTTTCATTTTCAGCCAAGAGATAAGCAATTGAAGGCATTCTTAATGCAACAATTTAAGGCATTCAAAGCTGATTTTATCATCCAATTTTAAGGGCTGGTAATATTCTTCAATGGAGCATGCAATGAAGTTCATATTTACTCACCTATTCAAGGCATTCAAAACCATTATCATCTAATTTAAAGGGCTTTTTATAAATTTTAAAGAGAATGCAATGAAGGATGATTTATTTCACTTACTATGAAAATTAAGTGTGGTAATTAAGCATGGAATAGGAAGTGGATAACACTAAGGTTTATGAGCATTCAAGGACTACATTCATTCAACTTTATTTCATATTCAAGTAAAACAAGGCAGCCCCATAACCTCCACCCCCTAGACGAATTTAAGGCCAAATTCAGCCCCAAAAGTGTCTATGTTCATCCAATAACTGTATCATTTTCGTTCACCAAGGAATAAGAGAAGAAACAAGCCATTCAAGAGCATTTAACACCATTGTTATGAGCATTTATTCTCTTTTGTAACTTATTTACATTTATGCCTATAACTACTATAAATGGGTATCTTAGGTTTATTATCATTAATATCATATTATTTCCTTCTTACATCTTTGTTTATGCAATTTTAGAGTATAAATTTTTCGGAGTCAATTACTTACTAGAATCACGATCGGGAAACAACATATATGACTCAGACCACAAAATCAGGTTCATATAAGTTTGTATTAGAGCTACAATGATTTAGTCAGAAGTTAGTTTTCTCTCTCTCTCAGGTTAGTAAACAAATAAAAAAAAAAAGGTGGAAAACATTAAAGGGGGATGGAGCAATCATTTCGTCTTTAAAAAAATTGAGAAGGTCATATATTCTTGTCATCATTTCTCCAATTATCTATTTCTCTACCATATATATTCTCATATTTCTCCCTTCTTGTTGATGCTATCGGGATGAGAGCCACAACTCTATAAACTATCCTCAAGACTACACTCGAAACAATTGACCTATCACAATTTTTATAACGCAAACAAGGAAAATAAGCATCATCAGGATTCTAGATTTATATGAGTACTTTCAGTACCTATAGCCATGTATTCATTAACACCTTATTATAACTGACCACTGGGTTCTAGGACTAACTCTACATGATGCTTTGATCCACTAATTGTAACACTCTAAACTCGATTTGGCCTAAAGTGTCACATAAGGCTACCGAGATAATACATGGTTTTTTAGAAACTGTTCATTTTCTTTTTAAAACATACAACATGGTATCAAATAGACATACATTATAGTTATAAAAGCATTTTATAAATTGGAGCTCCATGATACATAGTTTAAAACCAAAATAATAAAACTCTGAGTTATAAATCTAAATATAATAATAAGGGTCCTATGAATATATATGCCCACTAAAGCTACAGTACATTACTCTAGAAATTATGTTGAGGTCCTATTGCGACGGTGCTTCACGAACAACTTAAGCTAACGAAAAGCAAACAGAAAACATTTTAATGTTGGGCTTACAAAGCCCAACAATATAATCACTAATCTAGAGCAGAATTATGAGTCTCATAAACAAAATCATGCTAAAGACATGGTACTAAGCAATAATGTGTATGTTCTTAATCAAGTGCTACCTAATTAAGGTAAAATTATTCTATTATTGAAGTATGAGCCGCATGCTTCCCTTAATCCTTTGCTCAGGGTCTCTTTATCAGTACACCTCTATTGAGTCTCCACGCACACTGACTATAAATGCTTTGCATTATCTAAGTGCGACACTAGGTCTAATGTGCATTATCTGAATGCAGCACTGCTAGTATCTGGTCTCACATAGCCCTTAGATAAAAGTTAATTGATGGAACCCAATGTCATATAACACCGATAAAATTTCCACTAAGCTATTGAATGATCTTCTGGTCTCCAATAACAATGGAGTGGGTCATGGAGGGGGACCCAATATCACAAAACATCGGTATAATTCTCACTCAACTAAAGCATTGGTTTAGTCTAACACAGTCGTTAAGCCAAACACTAAGGATATCTACTGTACATGATTGATGCAACTATAAATGCATAACTAAGGGCCATAAGTCCGCATAATACTGATATTGCCCCACTAGGGCAACTAAGCTAGCCTGGCTACACCCTTGCATAATTGGATTCACCAAAGTGAGGACACCCTCTCACTAACTACTATCATGTTCATTCTCTTACCTAGAAGATTATGCAAAGGTTTATTAGTTTTTTAGTTTTATTAGTTCATTAAGTTTCTCTATTTTTTTCATTCATTACTTAATAGTGTCTTAGTCATTTTATGTCTCTAAAGAAGTAACTATGCATTCTACCATTTTACAATGATTTCTGATTCTATTATTCATTGGTGGTAATACTAGCTAGCCCGATACCTGACTCAGGTTCATTACTAGGTAGTGAAACTTTATCCACTCTTATTATACTCCTCGTCAATACCCCTTGAATTGGAGGGATAACTCATACATTCTTGGTTCACAAAGGTTCTTCAAGTACACGATTTCATCTATTACTTAATCTAACTTTCTCAACGTACTGCAAGCCAGTACATCTTCTGGAATATCTTCATTCTTAATTATTCGATACACACTCGACTAAAGATACTTCGACATACCATGCTTAGTATGGTTACTTCAGTTGTAATCTAATCTTATAAGTGTTTCTGGGTCGCTTTGGCCATTTACGTCATTCGTAGAGTAAGTTTTACCATTACATATCATCCTTGACTCTTACATACCTTAACGAGGTCAAATCTAACCATCCAAAATGGGTAGCATCAATATTGTACTTACAATATCAATACCCTAGGGTTAAGTATCGACCATAAACCTTGACTCAGGGTCATAAAAGGTCATAAAATCACATAAAGTACATCAAATTCATCATCTAATCAAGAAATCAAGCATAAACCTTAAAATGTTTTAAATACTCAAATCTTAACAAACCTTTATGATTATGAAAGCCTTATCACCACAAAGGATTATAAATACACTACATTGATGTTAAAATCCTGAAATGAAGCTCCTTTAGCCGACCAACACTCCCCTCTAGGGCTTGGATGACAAAACCCTCACTTTCTTTAGAAAAATACGAAACCTAAAGCTTGAATCCTTAAAACGAGGTCGTTGGAGGGATTATGAACGAGTTTGAAGTATAAAAGAGGGTTAAGAACTTACCTTTGATCTATGAAACTTGGAGTGGAGGAAGGAGAGGGAAAATATGAAGGAAGTTAAGACATAAAGAGAAGGTGGAGATGAAAGAGATAAAAACTTTCTTCTTTTCTAAAATGAATAATCGCACTATAGGTTATTCCCCATCTTTTTACATTTAAAAAACCTCCTTTTATGGTTAAATGGAGCCCAATCTGACCCATTTAAACCCAACTTGGTCCAACGACTCTAATTATGAACTCCACGAGGTCCACATACCTCTCGAGTAAACCCGAAACTACTAGCCATAATTTTAGGTGTTATAGTTTATATGTCTTTTGTAGTAACTTGTTGCTTTCTGGGATAATATAAACAACATTTATATAAGAAAAAAACAGAATCTTATAATTAGTTCCTTTATTCATTTAATTAAATTAATAATTTGTTTCCTAACAAATTTCTAACCACAAGCATCAAGTCATTCGTAATTCAGTTCTTTGCATGCTTATTTATTTTTGTATAATCATTTATATTTCATTTAATATATTATTTCGATTATAATTAATTATTTTCTAGAAACAATTTTTAGAAATAAAATAATCCTTTTAGGTACTATACCATGATTCTAATGTACATGCGTACTAGACCTAAACATAATCAATTATACGTAACCTAAAATGACCAATAGTAACTTTATCCATGAGATATTCAAACTACAACTGAATAGTTTCGACAGTCACCAACTTCGATTATTCTTCAATAGTTCACCGTTAGTCTCTAATTCTTCTCCTTAAAGAGTAAGCAGCTCTCAAAACCTTCATTTTTCAACAAGATTCACCTTCTTGTTTCTGCTTAATTTTTGTTAAATGGTATCTTCTGGTTTCAGATTGATGTTTTGTTAAATCAAAATCAATTGCTAATGTCACTAAACATCAAAAAATTGAAATTTTAACTTAAATAACCTTATAGACTATAGTCAAATAACTTTGTAAATTTGATGTCAAAAGCAACGTCAATTTTAAACAAAGATGGTGTACAACTTTTCTATTGCTGACATGCAATTGTTTGCATCACGTACCTCATGTGTTTAATAATTGACTCATTTTTCTGGTTACACTTCAAGAAAATATACCTTTAATGACACACAAACGATGACACACGCTAATTTATGACTTGCAAAACATGTGTGTCATTAAAAAATGTCATGTTTTTTAAAATCTGAACGACTTATGACTTACAATAATGTGTGTCATATTTAATAGTCATAATCCAAAAAATTTACAAAAACACGGAGTATAGTTTTAATTGTGTGTCATCTTTGGGAGTCGTATTATAATTCCCCCCCCCCCCATTATTTTCATCCTTCCCGCTTCTTCCCCCCTCGATAATCAGTTTGAACCTTGAAATTGTTTCAGGTTCTAAAAAATGAGTCAAGATGTGGAGATGAAAGAACAACCAGCTCCTTCCAATTCTGTTACTTCCTCTTCTACATCCACTTTGCACCGTAAGCTCACTCCATCTATGCATCTATAACACCCATATTCCCCCTCTCGTACGCATATTTTTTACGCTTGGTGGTAGAACTTTGATTTGCTATTTTCTAATATTTCTGAATTGGGAACTTGTGGGATTTATTGGATTTGAATAAATTCTTCTGGGTTTATATTAGATTTGAAGGAAATTGCGTTTTAGACTAGCCAATCAGGATGGTTTCAATCTTGGAGCCATCTAAGGCTATAAGTTTCCCTTTTGTTTTTCAAGTCAATTTGTTTAGGGTTTTTGGTTTTCCAGGGAATTTTATCGGATCCTGGTTGATTTGGAAACTGATTCGTTCGTACTCTATATAGAGTTTTTTTCTTGTCAATGACCAAGATAGTGGGAACTTTAGGTCCAAGGTCTCGATATGTTGATGTTATTTCTGGTTGTCTTAAAGATGGAATGTCTGGTACTGTATTTTCAGACTCACTTCTTTTTAGTTACTACTGTGTTATTGGAAGCAATATTTATTTATTCATTTGTTTTTGTTTTTCTGCAGTGGCTAGATTCGATTTCTCGTGGCATGATCCGAAGTGTCGTCAAGAAACTTTAGAAAATTTAAAGGTCGGCATTAAGCTAACTAAAAAGCTTTGTGCTGTAGGTTATTTATATCTAGATTGATTTTTGTTCGTTTTTTAACTTATGTTTGTTTCCTTGAAAATTTGATCTGTCTGAATGTTTCCTTGAACCAATGTCCCCTGCCCCTACCTCTCTTTGTTCTGAACCTTTACCGGTTCGATCCCCCGGTCCGTTTTCTGGTCTGGTTATATGCGTCACTGGCTTATCTAAAGGTTGATTATTTATGGTTTGATTGTTTTGGGGTACTTCTTACAGTGTACTGCTGTCTGAGTTTGATAAAAACTCGTATGATTTTGAGTCTGGGTACTTTGAATTTTGATTGAACTCATCATGTTTTGTCATTACATGTCGATGTTTCTCTTTTGCTTGCAGAAGCAAGGAAACAAGTCGTGGAGGCAAAGGAGAGATTAGGTGGTCAATACAATACTAGTTTACATCCTCAATGAACCCATTTGGTGGTCCATATATCATTTCTCGTATTGCTTGGTTTTAAATCACTTAGATTTTAGCTTAATGTGAGACTTGGCTGGCTTGGGATAAAGAGAATGCATATGGATATAATGTGTCATGTGATGATAATAAGGTTTCCTATTGTCTTGTCTTTGTATTGTCTCTGTTGCTGCAAGTGTAACTGTTATGATGAGCCCTAATATTAGTTACAGCGTTAGTGGACGGCCCAGCAAAATCACGAATGCGGTGGACATCGAAACTTCATGAAGCCTTTGTTGAAGCTGTCAACCAATTGGGAGGCAGTGAAAGTGCATTACTTTCATTTCTCATGAAACTTTTTCCAAAATATGCTATGTTTTAATTTGTTTGGTATTTTCAACTTACAGGAGCTACTCCAAAGGGTGTGTTGAAGCATATGAAAGTTGAAGGCTTGACAATTTATCATGTTAAAAGTCATTTGCAGGTGCATAGACTTTTCTATTAGTTATTATATATATATATATATATATATATATATATATATATTAAATGTGTGCACAAAGGCTTGGATTTGATTACCCTTTAACCGGTCTCTTCATTGCAAAAATACAGAACAGCTAGATACAGACCAGAGCCATCCGAACGTATATGTTAATCTCCCTTTAAGTTTCTTCCTTTTCCTTAGTTGTGTTACTTCTCTGCAAGGATGCATCTATTGTCTTTATTTATTTATTGGAACATATATATTTTTAAAAAGGGTGTTCATTCCTTGATATTTGTTCAATGTTTTCTCTTTGTGACTTATATTGGGGTTGAGATGGATAGTTTGGAGCTACATAGTCCAACTTGGCCTCATCAATGAAGTGGATATCAGTTTTAAAAAATAGTTAATTGGTTCCATAATCTTTAGCTGTCCAGTGAAGATTTATGATGCATGTCTAGCTTACACTCGACAATCTCCCATTCCATACTGATATAATGAAAGTTATTACAGTCTATGTGAATGTTGATATTTTAAAAAAAAAAGTTGATTTTTGGCTTTTTGTTGGACTGTACATGGATGCTTAAGTTATCAAGATACGTGCGTTATTTGTTAGAGATGGGAATTATCTAAATTCACTTAGACCAGGAAAGTTTAGTTGAATGCCCTCCTTTGTTTGACTGATTAAGGATGTTCAGAGTTCAGACCCACTATGTTACTCCTTATAATCATTGGAATCTATAACTAATTTTGGTAAATAGATATCAATCACCTTTTCCACTGAGCGAAATAGAATTCAGTATCACGTTTGTTGCAAGTTTAAATGAAAATCGTCATTATAACCGAGAAGGATGGGTGAATTACTCTTATGTAAATAGAAGTATCCCCTTAAATAACAGTGTAACTATGAGAAATGAAAAGTAAACCTTATAAAGCTTAAGATACCTTTACCACAAATTTACTTGATTTTTCGTTCATTTCATATTACTTAGTGATGAGTGATGACTTGATAACCATAAATTAAAATGTTTGCTCTTTACAAATGTTTGGACTACTTTATGTTCTCACCTGAAGATAGTTGATGCTTGATTAATATATGCAAAGTATTAATTCCTACTAGTTCAGTTGAAGCCAATGCTCATTCGCAGCCTGTTTCAAGAGTTCTCGACTATGAAGAAGCAACTTCAAAATTGCAGAATAAGCTAGAGGAGTTGCATCTCCCGCAAAGTCAACATGTTTGATATTCGTAAAGAATGGGTATCTTATGTGGAAAACTTTATTATGCCGTGATATTTTGTATCGACATATGATTACAATATTTTTGATAACTTAATGTTAATATATTATATGCAAATGGAATTCTTATATATAATATGATATATATATTTAGTATTATGAGGCATTAAATGTGTTTTAGTTTGATTATTTGTCAATCTACAATATATATATATATATATATATATATATATATATAATTTACGACATAAAATCACGACACACGAATGTGTGTCATCTTTTCTAATGGCGTGTGCTTCAATGACACGTAAATGTGTGTCGTCTTCATTTATGATTATTTGTCATCTTTTTTTATCCTTTTAACCAAACATGCATGCATTTTCAAAGAATATATATTCCTTTTGGCAGCTACAAGAGTTTATGGAGCAAGAATGAGCGTCAGATAGATCAAATTTTCAATCAACATCAATGATTTAAATTACGGTTTGTTTTCAAAATAGATATACCCTAAACCCAATTTGGTTAGTGTGGAATGGAATTGACATATACATCACTAGAGAACACGAAAAAAGTGGGTAATCTTTTTGACCAAGATGCTAATCTTCAAAACCAACAGTAAACTGGATGAACAAATCAGCACTCATATAGAGACAACGCCAGTCTTCTAATTCTCTATTGCCTGGAGGAACATAAGTATGATTTTCTGTAATAAAAAAAGAACTTTTAAATTTTTAAAAATTAACAAACTTATAAAATTTCAGAGATTAAAATAGATTTTCAATTAAAAATATATATATCGAAAAAATCTAAAATATATAATAATTTTAAATATTTAGTAAGCGTTGCATGCATGAGTTGCCACCTTGACAGGTCGCACTTTGAAAATCATAAAATGACTCAAGAGTCAAGTGGCTAAACAACATGGCCAAATGCTGTGAAACGGGATACTGAAACCTCAGTTTAGACCCCACAAACTTTTGTTGGTTCAATCAGTGCATTGAAGGTTAAGATGTTTCATCTTTCCATTCGAAATCAGATTTTTCTTTTTTATTTGTGAACTTGATTTGCCATTGGGAAAACTGGGCCACTTAATATTTTTTGTTTATGGCCTCTGCTTAGTTATACGTCATTCTCAAACAGTGCCATCTATATGTGCTAAAAATATATTGAGCTGTTTGAGATGAATAGGGATAAAAATTATTTGCAAAGCAAAATCTTGTCCAAGTTTTTCTTTATAATTATTGGGACACTTTAACACATATCACACAATTAATATAATTGATCACTTAGTTTTATGTCATACTCTATAATATCATCTATGTATCCACAATTATAGACTTTAATCTAACAATCTTCGAGTTGAGCAACATATGTTTCTTGACATTTGTATAACCTTATCAACTCAAAATTTGCTATAATATAATAGGTATTTGATAGCAATCTCGTCTATCAACTATATCCATATTAGATCAAAGCAATCTTTGTCATATCAATTATGACTAGATCAATCTGGTCACATATATAAACATAGTCAAATAGCCTAGACTAATCATGGAGTGTAGCATGGAAACTACATGTAATGTGAGCCAAGCCTGTAATACCCCAAAATCTTGGTTACTGACCAAAATGAATAAATTGAAAGTTTGGTGACCAAATCATAAATTTGGGAAAGTTTAGTGGCTAAAATTATAATTTGCCCAAAATAAATATTTTTATCCCATGAATGAATAGTTTATCCCCAATAATAGTGTTTTGGTGTTACTCGGATTTTCGGCATGAAATTTGTGTTAAAGGCTACAAAGTGTTAAAGTTCGAGAAAAATTCAGATACTCGCATCGAATTGAAACTCCAATACATTTTGATAGATGATAGATCAAATGAAAAATGTCATTTTCACGCTTTAAAATGATAATATTTAATATGCAATATTGGATTTAAGTTGAATTTTCATATTAAATCTAAGTTGTTTGATGGAAAATGGAAATTTTGTTATTATGGAATTTCACAAGGCCAAAGTTGATACTAACCAGATGGATTAATCTTAACCTTTGGATGACATGTGGCACATTTTTTAGCACTATATCTTAAGGGTAAAGTGGTTGTTTTTTAATAGAATGGATTTTAAATTCATTGATATTATGAAGGTTACATGTGGCTAAGTTTTCTCTTAAGGAAAAGTATCTCAAGTGAGATAAGATTCGTATTTCGAGGGAAAATTGTCTGATATAAGAAATGATATTAAGGAAGGCAAACATTGTTTTGAGAAATTTTAAAGATATCCTCAGGAGAGGGAAAATGATCTTAAAAGAGCTGAGATTTTTTGAAAAAATATCCTCGAGAAAGGGAAATGGTCTTGAGAAAGACAAATTTGAAAGCATCCCCGTGGGAGAAAAATGATCTTAAAAACTTTTGAGAATATCCTCATGGGAGGAAAATAATTAATGATGAATGTTTGATGTCAAGATGAATATGTAAGTAAAATGTGTCAATGATACGATTGCATGCTTTCATAAATGATAATGATGCATGGTAAGCCTACATTAATCGATTTTCCTCATTTTTTTCTCACTAAGGTGCTCATAATTCTTGACTTACAAAAATTTAATCTTTGTGCCCCCAACAAACTCTTTCCATAATGTTTATTCTTTTTACCCTGAGATTGATCATGAGTTTTCGTTTCTGAGAGGCTTTTAAATTTTCAAGGTGCATTCCCTAGAGAGACTATCTTGTTTGAAAATACTTTTTTTAAGTGACAGGTTTGTTGAAGAAACAAAATAATTCACTCTTCAGGCTCACAATTGAAGCGGAATATAAAACGTGAGTTCATTAAATATTGAAAGAATCAAAGCCTCTTTCAATCTCTCAAAATTATAGTTCATTGACAAGTGTCAAGACTAATGGTAAAGGTTAATTTGGGAAAGGTTTCAATTGGTTTCATTTTTAGGGATTTATTGACTTGGAGATCATGTAAAACGATTCCATGCATTCACGTATATATTTCAGATGCCCCTTAATCTTCAATAAGTTAGTGCAAAGTGTTAGTGATTTCTTAAAATGCCCTTGTGGGCGCATTCGGTACTGTAGTACCAGATTTTTTATAGAGCGTTCATATTTCAATTCTTCGAAATCTTCCACTTGTTTATGTTTTGTAGACTCATTTAGCATAATCAATGCATAAATATCAATCTAAAAACATAATTCCTAAGGGTTTTTGTGTAGTCAACAATAACATATGTTTCTCAACTTCCTCAGTCCACCTTCCATCGAAACTCGTTCTCAATTCAAAATTTTATGCCTCACTTCATTCTTTAATGTATACTTTATTAAAATTGATATTATTATCTTTGCTTTGATTTTTTTGGGAGTTTCATCTCTGTAACACCCTCACACGATACGGATGACTTGATCTGATCAAAAGAGATTCATCTATGTTTCACATTAGGGCCACTAAAGCGGTCTAGATTAAAAATAATAGAGAAATTTAAAATTTTTATTAAAAGATATGAAAATACAAGTGTAGAAATCTTTCAAGTCGTAAAACATAATTCGTTCATACCTCCCATTATAAAAGTTTTAGACTCAATATAAAAATCAAATGTGCCCTACATGCCCCCAATTACACTTATACCATACTTTATAAGCAAATCCGGAGGAACTCCCATAACTAAAGTCATTAGTTGTACTGGATCGATCTTTTAACCTGAAATGGTGAATAATAGAGTGAACTTTGGGAATCTCGGTAATACAAAACAACAAAATGATGTCGAAAGACATACATATAATCAACAAGAACAAAACTTTTCTTATTGGTTCAAATATTTACAGGTTTTCATTATGAGCTGAGGTTTCATTGATATTTCTTAAAGTACAAGCCAGGAAGCTTTCAATTTTGAGGAAAACTTCAGAGGACCAGGTTCAAGAGATCATAATATGATGTTTAGTGTGTTCTAACAAAACCAGAATAAATAAAATCATAGATTGAAAATTGTAGTATTTTATTTCCGTAACACAAAAATTTAAAATCATTGTAATAAACTTCACCCAAACACTCCATATGCAGTCCCCCAAAACTGCATCATAAGGGCTTACCCTAAGTGCACAACAAAGGATCCACCCTATGATAGTACCTTGGGGCCAATGGGCCTACCCAATGATCACCTTAGGTCCGCAATGAATTACTAGATTGATCAGGGTTGAACCTCTATATTCCAGACTCCTACCTATACAGTATCTAGTAGAAATCAGATTGAGCAGTAAACTATAAAATCAAAATCATGATCCAATAGAATATTGTAAAAATGAAAAATTAGTTATTTAAATCGTATAAGTTCCCTCCACCCCGACACCATATTTAATTCACAAGAATTACATCTATAAGGACTTGCCCTAGGCCCAATAGACCTAGGAGCCAACCTAAGGGAATTCCTTGGGGCCAGATAGCCTACACCTTAGCTCCGTAAAGAATTACTAGCTACATCACCTCCATACACCATAATCATACCTAAATAGTATCCCAATAATCGGTTTATATCATAAACAATAAATTTCATGATCCATAAATCAGACATAATTATATTTTCCAGTGGAAACAGGTAACCAAAGGACATATATCATGTGGCCATAGTTCATAGATAGTAAATCAATAAATCAATAATGTATAATTTTGAACAGTTAAAAGACTCAGTAAATCAGTAAATACGCTAAATCACGTTCCAAGACCAATAAAACAATCATATAGTACATAGGGAACACACTAGAAAATGTAGTTATTTTTCGGAGGCACGTAGAAATTATCATAAAGGAGAATACGAGCTTCTGCAAGTTGATTGGATTTTAGGAATGAGATTCATACTAAAAAGCGGTTTAATTGATAATAGATCTAAAAATATATTCAAAGATTGATGCTTTAGGACCATTTAAGATTTTAGGTATATGAGAAAGGTATTTAGGAACCTTTACATCATAATAAATTCAGAATTCATATATAACCAGAGATATTCCATTAATTATGCGATCAGGGTATTTTAGACACTTTGATTTCTAATGGATTCTTAGCAAGTTAATCCAATAAGAGTGAAACAATGATTTACATTATTCAAGATTCATATTAATTTATCAGGATATCGATCAATTGGAACTGAACAAATCCCAACACTATGATACTTGTCAATCACTCAAATCGATCCACTTCAAGAAGATTTAAACTTTTAATACTGACAATATTAGTCAAACTGATCATATTTAGATCCATCATTGAACATATATTGAGGAACTGTAAGTATTCTGATGATATTTATTTTATTTATATATTACAACAGTGTCCAACAAGATCGATGTACTTGAGTTGTACTCCACTACCTTTAGGGGCGATATAATACTTAGGTATTCTCAGAGTTTCCAAAATTATCAAATAACATTCACTTATTTATAGGTTATGAGGGTAGTCAGTTTTTTTTATACTCGAGATTGCTTCAGTCATCTTAGAGTTGAAGGTATTCCAATCATTTTCTTTGATTCAGTCAAATATATATATTATTTCCATTAATTTAATCATTGGTTTATTATTCCAAAATAAAAAATTCCAAATTTTTTATCGCCTCAGGAATTTAAAATCGATAAATAGGACGTTTCTGAACAAACTGAGTACTTATCAAGTGAATAAGTAGTCTATCAAATCAATGATGACTTTTTAGGGTTATTTTATTATAACTGATCTTAAGGATTGAGAACCAATTTTCAGGTTTTCCAACCGATTTACAGGTCTTCCAAATAAGTCATGAGCTTAGTCGGTGGATCTGTAGTTCTATCAGGTCAATAAGGAATTATCAGGTTAATTCCACTATTTAGGTAAATTTTGTTATTTTTTTACTTAATAAGGGTATTTTAATAATTTCCTTTTCAAACATTGTTTACATCAAAACATTTAACGATAATATTCTGAGTTTAAGGATTCTAAGATTAATTACATTGTCTATTAATCATTAACCTTAAATTTATTTCTTATCTATCTACCAATTCCTTTGTGCAATTCAATCGAATCTTAACCAATTTATCACTTAAATTGTATTTAGTTCGAGTCCATCCATAAATACACATGCATAATAGACCCACCATATATATCCATGCATTTGTCCAGTATCAACATATTCCATAAAGCATGCATAGAGGTAGTAAAGTATTACCACGATTTTTTAGCCATATCAGTTGGCCAATTAAACTCCATTTGATCGCCCTCAAAATTTAATTTCCTACCCATAATGTCTCAGATACATGGAAAAACCAATTACATTAGAAACAAAACTTAATGGTGAAAATTTGTATTCAATCGGGAGATAAAATGCCAAAAAATAGCTTACCGAGTTCAAGTTTGGTAAAAACAGACTTTCAATTCAGACTCATGACATCAAAAACATATGATATGACTTTTTTAAAAAAAATTCATTTTTGGTCAACGTCAACGAGCAAGTCAACGGTCAATGGTTCCTGTTGACTCGGTTTGATATGAGTTAACTTGGTCAGGTAAAACAGACCCAATTCATACTAGGTCGGGCGGGTTCAGTCCACCTGGATTGTTTCTAGATAGAGGCAAACCCTGACTACTCTGGGAGCACCAACACTTCACCAAATCGACGATCGACAACGAGGTAACGATGTATTATGGTCTCAGTCATATTTTGAGTGTACATAGGTGATGAGTCCAATCACGTAAGTGGTGAGGCAAACGAACAACGTTGCCTACCAAATTTTGCAATTAATCGAGGTAATGAGAGGGAGTTTCGGTGGTGATTCAAACACAAATTCAAATCGGTTGACTCCGAAACACGCTAAGGTGACGCTTGGTCTTTGGTATTCGGTTGACGACAAGTCAGCTGATGGTGACGGTGTTCTCCAAAGATGGTTAAACGATACGAATTTGATGGATGGGGATGCAATGACTAGGGTTTGAGTAATGAATTTGGGGATTTTTTAGTGTTATCTAATCCAAAACCAATAAAAAATGAGTTTTAATAATTTAAAACTCAATAGGAACCTAGCATAGGTGGTAGTGGTGAGGATTGCACTACTGCAGCACGTGGGTTTAAGACCCTACAACTGCATCCACACTAAAAATATTTTTTATTTTATTATTATTATTATTATTTGTATCTGACAAGAGATGGAAAATTTTAGGGTTGGTTCCCTCAATTATCATTAAGCTTGCAAAACAATCATCATACTTTAAAATAAAGCATTTTAGTCCTCAACTTCTCCCTTGTTACATCTTTAATTGAATACTTAAAATTAATAAAATTTAGTGCCTAAATTGGGGTATGACAATTCTCATCCCCTTAAAAGAATTTCGTCCTCGAAATTCACCCAATTCACATAACAATATAAGTGAAGCTTTCCGTAATTCTTCAATATCTCCATATAGCTTTTACAGGATTATGATTCCTCTACTAAACCTTAACCAACTAAATATACATTCTTATCAGAATTCTCCTTTATCGTAATTCAAATACCAGAATAGAATTATCCTTGTGGAAACAATCATACCTTATCTACGAGGTTAGGTTCATAGAGCGAGTAACATTTTCCAATTTCATATTTGAAATCGGGTTAGAATTTCTCGGATGAGTAAGTCTCACATTACTCTTGAGGCGCTTTACAGAATATGATTGAATTTTTTTTATATTCTTTTATGCATAGGTTGATCCCTAACTGATAGAATACATACTTATACTTATTACAGATAGAAGACTCAACATCGTAGTTAAAGCTCAGAAGAGTACGGTCATAATCTAGGGGCATGTACAAACCAGACATCCCATTACAATCGATCAACCGATCTACCTAGAAGACTCAACTAAACCTAAGCTCTCATACAATTAAATGTAACACCCTCAGACTGATACGAGTTACCTAATCCAATCTGAGGTGTCACATTAGGGCCACTAGAGCGACCCATAATAAAAATAATAGATAAATTTAAAAGTTTTATTAGAACATATAAAAATATAAGTGTAGAAATCTTTCAAATAATAAAACAAAATTCATTCATACCTTCCATCATAAAAGTTTCCGACTCAATATAAAAATAAAAAATGCCCTAAATTCCCCTTAATTACGCTTATACCATACTCGATAAGAAAAGCCGTAGGAACTCCCATAACTAAAGTACACTAGATTGATCTTTTAACCTGAAATGCAGAATAATAGAGTGAGCTTTGGGAAGCTCAGTAATATAGAACTACCAGATGATGCTGAAGGATACGCAAATAATTAACAAGCGTACAATTTTCTTATTGATTCAAGCATTTATAGCTTTTCATGATGAGCTGATGTTCAACTGATATTTCTTCAAGTAAAAGATAGAAAGCTTATAGTTTAGAGGACCATGTTCATGATATTGAAATTGGATGTCTAGTGTTTTCACACGAAACCATATTAAATAAAATCATAGATTAAAAATAGTATTATTTTATTTCAATAAAACAAATATTTAAAATCACTATAATACACTTCACCAAACACTCCATATGTAGTACCCCAAACTGCATCCATAAGGGCTTACCCTAAGCATACAGTAAAGGAGCCACCCTAAGAGAGTACCTTGGGGCCTATAGGCCTACCCAATGGTCACCTTAGGTCCGAAATGAAGTACCAGATTGATCAGAGCTGAATCTCCGTACTCCAGACTCCTACCCATATAGTATCCAGTAGAAATCAAATTGAATAGTAAACTATAATATCAAATCATGATCCAATAGAATATTTTAAAAATGAAAATGTAGTTATTTAAATCACATAAATGCCCCCTCTCGAACACCATATGCAATTCCCAAGAACTGCACCCACAATGACTTACCCTTGGCTTAATGGAAATAGGATCCAACCTAAGGGAATGCCTTGGGGCCTGAGAGCCTACTCAGGGCCACCTTAGGTAAGTAAAGAATTACCAGCTTGATCATAGTTGAACCTCAATAGTCCATAATCCTACCCAGACAGTATCCCAATAATATGTTCATATCGTTAACAATAAATTACATGATTCACAAATCTGGCATAATTATATTTTCTAGTGGAAAGATGTAACCAAAAGACATATATATCATTAGTCATAGTTCACAGCCAGTAAATTAATAACTCGGTAATTTAGAATTTTGAACAATTAAAATACTCAATAAATTAGTAACTTCGATATATCACATTCAATGAACGATAACACAATCATATAGTAAATAGGGAATACGCTAGAAAATTCAATTATTTTTTAGAGGCATACAATAATTATCAGGAAGGGGAACACAACCTTTTGAAAGTTAATTGTATTTCATAAATAGGATCCCTACTAAAAAGGGGTTTAATTGCTAATGGATCTAAATAACATTCTGAGATTGATGATTCAAGACCATTTAACATTTTAGGTATATCAGAAAGGTATTTATGAACCTTTATATCATAATAAATTAAGATTTCATATATAACCATAACGATTCCATTATTTATGCCATCACATTATTTTAGACACTTTGATTTCTAATGGATTCTTAGAAAATTAATCCAATAATGGTGAAACTATGATTTACTATATTCAAGATTCATGTCGATTTATCAGGATATTGGTCAACTCAAACTAAATAAATCCCAACATTGTGATACCTGTTAACCACTCAAATCGATGCACTTCAAGAAGATCCAAACTTTAAATATTGATAATGCTAGTCGAACTAATCATCTTCAGAACCATCGTTTAACGGATCTTGAGGAATTATATGTATTATGAGGGTATTTGTCTTATTTATGTATTGCAACAATCTCCAACATGACCGACGTACTTGAGTCGTACTCTAGAACCTTTAGGGAGATATAATACTTAGTTTTTCTTAGTGTTTCCAAAATTATCAATTAACATTCACTTATTTATAAGTCATGAAGGTAGTCAGATCATTTTTATACTTGATATTTCTTTAGTCATCTTAGAGTTCAAGGAATTCCAATCATTTTCTTTGATATAGTCAAATATATATCATTTCTAGTAATTTAATCATCATGTGATTATTATAAAATAAAAATTCTAAATTTTTTGGGTTTTTTTCTTTGATAAATAGTATGTTTATGAACTAACCGAGTATTTATTAAGTTAATAAGTAAGTGTATCAGATCAAGGATGACTTTTTAGGGTTATTTTAGGTATTATTGATATTGAGAATTAAAAATCGATTTACAAGTCTTCCAAATAAGTCATGAGTTTAGTCGGTGGTTTGTAGTTCTATCAGATTAATAATGAATTTTTAGGTTAATTCCACTAATCAGGTCAATTTTCTTTTCTTTTTTACTTTATAAAGGTATTTTCGTAATTTCCTTTTCAAACATTTTCGACATCAAAATGTTTAACGATAATATCCAGGGTTTAAAGATTTTAATATTAATTCATTTGTCTATGAATAAATAACCTTAAATTTATTTCTTATCAATCTACCAATTCCTTTGTGCAATTCGATCAGGTCTTAAATAATTTATCACTTAAACCGTATTCAGTTCGAGTCCATCCATAACAAAACATGCATAATAAACCCATCATATACATCCATGCATTTATCGACTATCAACATGTTCCATAAAGCATGTAAAGAGGTAGTATTACCTCAATTTTTGAGCCATATCGATTAACCAATTAAACTCCATTTGATCACCCTCAAATTTTAATTCCTTGCCCCATAATGTATCGGTTAATTGGAAAAACCAGTTCCATTAGAAACAAAAGTTAAACGTAAAAATTTGTATTGAATTAGGATATAAAATGTAGAAAAATAGTTTACAAAGTTCAAGTTTTGCAAAATTGGCTTCGGATTTGGGCTCAGGACATCGAAAAACATAAAATATGACTTTTAAAAAAAATTAACGTTTTGGTCAAAGTCAACGGCCAAATTCAAAGACAACGGGCATGTAAACGGTCAACGAACATGTCAACGGTCAGGTCAAAGTCAATGGTTTAGGTCAAGTTCAATGGTTATACTGATAAAGGTTGACTCGGTTCAATCTGAGTTGACTTGGTCGGGTCAAACAAATTAGTTTCAGATTGGGTTAGGCCAATTTGATCCACTTTGACTGCTTCTAGAAGGAGATATGACTAGAGGAGAGCCCCACATGCACGCGATGGCATGTAGTAGCACATAGCAACAACAACAATATTAGGGGTAACAACTGATTACTCCGGGAGCACCAAGACATCACCAAATCAATGATCGATAATAGGGAGATAATGGTTTATGGTCTCATTTGAGTTTTGAGCACACAGAGGTGACGAGTCTAACCACGCCGACGGTGAGTTAAAAGGACGACGTAGGCTACAAATTTTACAATTAATCGAGGTAACGGGAAGAGGTTTTGATGGTGATTCAAACATCGATTCACACCGATTGATGTTGAATCACCCTATGATGACACTTGGGCTTTTGTTATCAATCGATGGTGAGTCATCTAAGGGTGACAGTACGCTCCACAAATGGCCAGACGGCGCGGAGGGGTTGTGGGGTTAGGCTAGGGAATTCTGGGAATTTTGGGTGTTAGCTGATCAAAAACCTGTAAAAATGTGTTTTAATAATCTAAAACTAAATAAGAACCTAGCCTAGGTGGTAATGTTGAGGGTTACCCTTCTGACACATGGGTTCAAGACACTACAGTTGCATCCTTACCAAAAATATTTTTATTTATTATTATTATTATTATTATTTCTTTTTTACTTAACAAGAGATGGACAATTTCAGGGTTGGGTCTCTCAACTATCGTCAAGCTTGCAAAAAAGACTATCATACTTTGAAATCAAGCATTTTAGTCATCAACTTTTCCCTTGTTACTACTTTAATTTAATACTTTAAATTAAATAAATATAGTCACTAAATTGTGGCATGACAACCTCTACACAAAGTGAATAGTGGCATGATCTGAATGTAATCCTATTAATAAAGTTATGGCTCTCAACGTGGCCCATTACTTTAGTGGAATACCTCTAATTTAGAGGATTCAAATTTTAGAAAGTCTTTGACATGACAACTAGAATGGAACTCGCTTCATAAATGTTGTACATTACCTCCAAGATACTTCAGACATTACCTCTAAAGATTAATAGCTTACTATTTTCAGAGTAGTGCCCCAGTAATATTAAAATTAGCTTTATCAATATCACGTTATTTACCAAGATTTCTTAATTTTATCAAGAAGAATCTTTCATAGTCTAAGTATCATTAAATGTCAAGAAATTTCATATTTAGAGCTCAATTTCCAGGCAACTAGCCTAAGCTAAATTTATCTATTCCATCATTCCAACTGTGTAGATTATGAATAATCATCAAACATACTAAATAGAACTACAATCTAAATAGTCTAGTAATATCATGTACAACGAATACCTCCTCTTACCTATATGTAGGAAGACTCATACAATACTTGTAACTTGTATCGGATGAAGACCTCCTTTGTGCATGAGAAGGCTAGGATACAACTTTGGAGTCATCTTTAGAGGAAGTGCAATAAATTGGTTTTTCTTTGGCCATAGAATCAATAGATCTTATCTTGGGTTAAATATCAAAGGGATCTATTTTTAAGAGGAGTGTAATCAAGACACTTGTCAAAGGTTTATAACATAAATTTTTATAAAATCCTCTAATTCAATTGATATTTAAATAACTTAAATATTAATTTTTTTTCATTGCTCATAACCTTATAAGGTAGCTTTTCATTTGATGTGTTTAGAAATCAAGGGACTTGCAAACTTAAGGTAAAAAAATAGAAGAAAAAGTTCAAACAAGATAGAATGCAAGTGCATCATGATGAATGCATTAGAATGTCTTATTACTCCTCAAATTTCCATGCTCTTGAATTAATTAAATTAATTACCCTGCAGTTTAGTGCCCCAAATTCTCAGTAGTATATCCTAAACTCCCTATGTGATAGTTGCATATAACATTGACATCATAACCTTTAGGATATGGGGGCTCTATTGGCCTCGATTGAATAGTAGATAGAAGAATCTTCTTAATAACCTTTAGTTGGAGTCTTTTCTGGAACTTGTTTACGAGATTTGGTCCAGTGATCAGTTGAGTGAGATTTTACCTCATTGATCTTGTCTTCATTCTTTTCATCAGTGTTACTAGTGTCTCTTATCTTACGACTTCTAATAGCTCTTTCAATCATTTTCTCTGCACATGAAAGTGTTAAAGAAACTTTTGGTACATACTTCTAATATGTGGTTAATGTATGGTGACTTTAGTGTGTCCATGAATAGGGTAATAAACTCTCCCTCAATCAATGGTGTATGCACTTGGATTGCAACATCTCTCCATGGTTTTTATTATTGTCTAAAGCACTCATTACCCTTTATCTCCTTGTTTTGTAGAGTTGTTCAATTAGGTCCTATATTACTCTCATGTGTATATTGTTCCAGAAAGGACATCGAGATCTTTCCAATTCCTAATATGAACCTTGTTTAGATGAATGTACCATCAAATAGTTAAACCTGACATGCCTTCCTGAAAGTAGTGGATTAGAAGTTAGTCATTTCCAGCATGTACCGCCATTTTTTAGCATAATATCGTGTTGTGGGTAGAGAGGCAGTTGTTCCCTTTGAACTTTTCAAAGTCAAAAACATTAAATTTTGGAGGTAGGATCAAACCTAGGGCCAAAGTCAATTCCATAACATCAACTCCATAAGGATTGTCTTCCCCTTTAATAGTTTTCATATGGCCCTCTAACTGTTATATTTTCTCTAATAGTTTCTTGAACTTATCATCTCCTTTAAAGTATGGGATGCAGTACCTTTCTCAATTTTTAAAATGATTCATCACGGAATCTTGTGGCATCATGGTTGAAGTGTCCTCCGGGTACCCCATTGAAAACTCTGGGTGTAATTACCAACTTCGGTGGTGGTGGCACCATAATTTCTTCAGATCTTCCTCCCCATGGGTATTTGCAAAATTTAGTCATGCTAGCCTGGTCCCGATATGATTGACAAAGCTACTCTGAATTCTTGTGATGATATCCATAGTGCTTTTATGGTTCTCTCCATCTTCTTCTACATCTTAGCAAAGTTTTCTTCCATTTCTTTCAAGCATGCTTCCAATTTTCGTACTTTGAATCGGGTGTTATGAGGATGTGATATGTCCAGTGATATTCCCCTTTTTGAATAAAATACTTTTATTAGTCCTTCACATTTCAATAATGAATGCGTGTTTAGAAAAATGCAAGAATGCTTGATGAATGCATGAGGATTTCGAAGCATTGATCCAAAAAGTGTCTGCCATAATAAATAATCATGTCGATAATTTTTTTAATTGTTGATCCAGCTTAATAAATTGATTAATATGTCTTTTAGTTTTATACACATAGATTCTCTGATAACATGTACTTAAATCTAAAATATTGGACCATTAAAATAAAATAAAAGTTTTAAAAATGAGACACGTCTTTCATTATTTTAATCGCTTGTTATTTTTTATTGTGATATTATTTTTTCATATATCAAAATTAAATTATAACTTTTTAAATATATAAAATATAATTTAGGATAAGATCTATTTACCTAATATAAAATTATTTAATTTATAAAAATTTAGGATCATTAAATAAGTAAAAATAGACGGTTGAAATTAACTATTTATTATTTTCAATAAATATCGTCACATTTTCTATTATTAATTTTCGTTATTTATTTTTTCTCATCCAACAATTTTAATTTTTTGTAAAACTAAATAATTTTACATTGCCTAATAAAATCATATCGAGTATAAGTTTATTGTTACATTGTCATATAACTTTATAATGTTTTAAAAATTAAATAACAAATTTATCATTGTAAAACCTTAAAAGATAATTTGATTATATATTAATATATAATTTTAAACAATTTGAGAATAAATTTAGCATTTTTAAGTGCACATACCATTTCCATCTTTGGACTTCTCGACTGTCTTACATGAGATTTGTCAGATTCGGGAGTCATTTACGATCGAAGAGGATGAGCACCCTCGAGTCGCTCTTTCAGTACCGACCGATTACATTGTTGTCTTAATTGTAAAAATTAAAATTTTAAATAAAACTTTATGTTAAAGTTTGATCCATAATTACTTACCTTTAATTTTATTTTGAAATTTAAAAAAGGGTTAAAGTAAAAAATACAAAAAAACACTGCAAAAATAATTAAGGGGTCTATGTATCAATTTAAAGATGTTAAATATATTAAATTGAATGAAAAAAGGTATTAGATTGAATTAAAATCAAAATTCAATTATCGAATTACATGTAGGGACCATAATGAACTACACATCTAACTTTCATGGACTATAGAAAGAATTTCAAATAGTCTTAATTGCATATAGCCCTCTCCTATATAAATTGCAATTTTTCCTTATTTTTCACACATTTGTAAGAACTCTCTTAAAAAAAACTCACAAACTCTCTCAACCAAGCTCCCAACCCCGACCGTGTCTTACTCGTTGAACCACTGCCCACTCGTCGACGGTTTGATCACCACCCAAGGTGGTCAAAGATCACTAAATTCTATGTTTCAAACACTCCAAACCACCAAAATTTGAATCCAACCACCAAATCCTCAAAAAATAAACCCGCGTACATTTACGAATGAAACCTTTGGTTCATACCCTTCTCGATAGCGACCTTTTGATTCTCCGGTCTCCACGACGAAAAGCTAAGTTCCCCTTTTCTCTCTTTCTCTTCTCGATTTTTTTGGATTTTCAAAAGTTTGACTTATCCATGTTTTTCTTTTTGCAGGTTTTATACGGGCTCGGTGAGGACGCATTCCTCTTCAATCCTGTTGATTTGATTTGTTTTGGGTTTTGTTTTCATGCATGTTATTAATTTTTTCCTGGTATTGTTTCCATTTACTTCAAACCAAAAATACGTTAAATTTTTATTCACGTTGCCAATCTTGAGCTGATTGAACGATTCTTCATATTTGCATGTTCATCTGGTTCGATATTCTGTTTGATTTCTTGTCAAAATTTGTGTAAAAAAATTGGAAAAGAATATTGGCTCATTGCATATATCATTTTCATTGACGTGTGAAGACCATACAATTTTGGAAGGATACAAATCTGGAAAATCTACGTGAAGAAACAAATTTTCTCTTAAGGAAAAATATATCAAGTGAGATAAGATTCGTATTTCGAGAGAAAATTGTCTCATATAAGAAAAGATCTTAAAGAATACAAACATTTTTTTGAGAAATTTTAAAAATATCCTCAAGAGATAGAAAATAATCTTAAAAGAGATGAGATTTTTTAAAAAAAAATATGTCTTCGAGAAAGGGGAAATGGTCTTAAGAAAGACAAATTTGAAAGTATCCTTGTGGGAGAAAAATTATCTCAATAAATTTTGAGAATATCCTCATGGGAGGAAAATAATTGATGATGAATGTTTGATATCAATATGCATATGTAAGTAAAATGTGTCAAAGATGCGATTATATGCTTTTATGAATGATAATGATGCAATGATGCATGGTAAGCCTCCATTCTTTGATTTTCCTCATTTTTTCTCACTCAGGTGCCCATAATTATTGACTTACAAAAATTTACTCTTCGTGCCTCAACAAACTCTTACCATAATGTTTCTTCTTTTTGCCCTGAGATTGATCCTGAGTTTTTTTGTCGAATAGGCATTTCGATTTTCAAGATGCATTCCCTAGAGAGATTATCTTGTTCAAAAATATTTTTGTTTTTTGCTTCAAAAAATAGCTGGTTTGTTGAAGAAACAAAATAATTCACTCTTCAGACTCACAATTGAAGTGAATTATAAAACTCGAGTTCATTAAATATTGAAAGAATCAAATCATCTATCAATCTCTCAAAATTATAGTTCATTGACAAGTGTCAAGACTAATGGTAAAGGTTAATTTGGGAAATGTTTAGATTGGTTTCATTTTTTTAGGGATTTATTGATTTGGTGATCATGTAAATCGGTTCCATGCATTTATGTATATATTTGAGATGCCCCTTGATCTTCAATGAGTTATGCAAAGTGCAAGTGATTGCTTAAAATTCCTTTGTGGGCGCATTTGATACTGTAGTACCATACTTTTTAGAGAGCGTTCATATTTAAATTCTCCTAAATCTTCCACTTGGTCATGTTTCGTAGACTCCTTTAGCATAAACAATGCATAAATATCAATCTAAAAACATAATTCCTAAGTGTTTTTGTGTAGTCGACTATAACATATGTTTCTAAACTTCCTTAGTCCACCTTCTATCAGAACACATTCTCTATTCAAAATTTTATCCCTCACTTCATTCTTTAAAGTATACTTTATTAAATTTGATATTATTATCTTTTCTTTGATTTTGCTGGGAGATTTATCTCTGTAACACCCTCACACCAATACGGGTGACCTGATCCGATCAGAGGAGATTAATCTCTGTGTCATATTAGGGCCACTAGAGTAGTCTAGAATAAAAATAATAGAGAAATTTAAAATTTTTATTAAAATTTATAAAAATACAAGGGTAGAATCTTTTAAATTTTAAAATATAATTCGTTCATACCTCCCTACATAAAAGTTTCAGACTCAATATAAATATCAAATGTGCCCTACATGCCCCCAATTACACTTATACTA
Organism: Hibiscus syriacus; assembly: GCF_006381635.1. NCBI lineage: Eukaryota > Viridiplantae > Streptophyta > Magnoliopsida > Malvales > Malvaceae > Hibiscus > Hibiscus syriacus. Next base: position 1,741,413 of record NW_024063194.1, read on the forward strand.
TACTTTATAAGCAAAATGGGAGGAACACCCATAACTAAAGTCGTTAGTTGTACTGGATCAATCTTTTAACCTGAAATGGTGAATAACAGAGTGAGGCTTGGGAATCTCAGCAATACAAAACTAGTATATGGAACCGAAGAACGTGCAGATAATTATGAAGAATAAAAAATTTCTTATTGATTCAAACATTTACAGGTTTTCATCATGAGCTGAGGTTCCATTGATATTTCTTCAATTACAAGACATGAAGCTTACAATTATAAGGAAAAGTTCAGAGGATCTGGTTCAAGAGATCGGAATAGGATGTCTAGTGTGTTCTCAAAACACCATAATAAATCAAATCATAGACTAAAAATAGTAGTATTTTAGTAATTACCAACTTGATTAGAGTTGAACCTCCGTACTCCATACTCCTACCTATATAGTATATAGTAGAAATCAGATTGAACTGTAAACTATAAAATCAAAATCATTATCAAATAGAATATTGTAAAAATGCAAAATTAATTATTAAAATTACATAAAGGCCCTCCACCCAAACACCATATGCAATTCCCAAGAACTGCATCCATAAGGATTTTCCTTAGGCCTAATAGACCTAGGAGCCAACCTAAGGGAATGCCTTGGGGCCAGAGAGCCTACCCAAGGTCACCTTAGGTCCGTAAAGAATTACAAGCTTCATCAGAGTTGAACCTCCATACTCTATAATCATACCTAAACAATATCCCAATAATCGGTTCATATCGTAAACAGTAAATTCCAAAATCCATAAATCATACATAATTTTATTTTCCAGTGGAAACAGGTAACCAAATGGCATATATCATGTAGCCATAGTTTATAGCTAGTATATTAATAAATTAGTAATTCAGAATTTTGAATAGTTAAAACACTCAGTAAATTAGTAACTGCGCTAAATCACATTCCAATAACGATAAAATAATCATATAGTACATAAGGAACACACTAAAAAATCAGTTATTTTTCGAAGCCATGTAGAAATTATCAAGAAGGTGAATATGAGCTTTTACAAGTTGATTGGATTTCAGAATCGAGATCCTTACTAAAAAGGGGTGAATTAAAAATAGATCTAAACAGACATTCAGAGATTGATGCTTCAGGAGCTTTTAAGATGTCAGGTATATCATAAAGATAATTAGGAACTTTTACATCAGAATAAATTATTATTTCATATATAACCAGAGAGATTCCATTATTTATGCCATTAGGGTATTTCGGATACTTTGATTTCTAATGGATTCTTAGTAAGTTAATCCAGTAAGGGTGAAACAAAGATTTACAATATTCAAGATTCATATCGATTTATTAGGATATCGGGTCAACTCAAACTTAACAAATCCCAGCACTACGATACTTGTCAACGACTCAAATCGATGCACTCTAAGAAGATTCACACTTTAAATACTGAGAATGCTAATCTAACTGATCATCTTTAGAACTATCTTTGAACATATCTTAGGAATTGTATGTATTCTGATAGTATTTGTTATATTTATGTATTGCAACACTATCCTACATGACCGATGTACTTGAGTCGTACTCCACAACCTTTAGGGGAGATATAATACTCAGGTATTCTCGGTGTTTCCAAAATTATCAAATAACATTTTTCAATTAATCAATATTCATGTAAATTTTGTTCTTTTTTTTACTTCATAAGGGTATTTTCATATTTTTCTTTTTAAACATTTTTTACATCAAAACATTTAACGATAATATTTAGAGTTTAAGGATTCTAAGATTAATTTATTTTTCTATTAATCACTAACCATAAATTAATTTCTTATCTATCTACCAATTCCTTTTCGCAATTCAATAGAATCTTAACCAATTTATCACTTAAACTGCATTTAGTTTGAGTCCATCCATAACCAAACATGCATAATAGACCCATCATATACATCCATGCATTTGTCCAGTATCAACATATTTCATAAAGCATGCAAAGAGGTAGTAAAGTATTACATCGATTTTTTAGCCATATCAGTTAACCAATTAAACTCTATCCGATCGCCATCGAAATTTAATTCCATACCCCAAAATGTCTCAGATACGTGGAAAAACTAATTACATTAGAAACATAAGTTAAACGTGAAAATCCATAATCGAGAGATAATATGTCAAAAATAGTTTATCAAGTTCAAGTTTAGTAAAACAAACTTCGAATTCGGACTCAAGACGTCAAAAAACATAAGATGTGATTTTTAAAAAAATGACTTTTTGGCTAAAGTCAAACGGGCAAGTCAATGGGTAATGGTTCAGGTTAAGGTCAACGGGAACACATTAGAAAATTCAGTTATTTTTTAGAGGCATACAATAATTATCGGGAAGGGGAACACGACCTTTTGCAAGTTGATTGGATTTCATAAATGGGATCCCTACTAAAAAGGGGTTTAATTGCTAATGGGTCTAAATAGACATTATGAGATTGATGATTCAGGATCATTTAAGATTTTAGGTGTTTCAGAAAGGTATTTATGAACCTTTACATCATAATAAATTAAGATTTCATATATAACCAGAACGATTCCATTATTTATGACATCGCATTATTTTAGACACTTTGATTTCAAATGGATTCTTAGAAAGTTAATCTAAAAATGGTGAAACTATGATTTATTATATTCAACATTCATGTCGATTTATCATGATATTGGTCAACTTAAACTGAACAAATCCCAGCATTACAAAACCTATTAACCACTCAAATCGATGCACTTTAAGAAGATTCACACTTTAAATGTTGACAATCCTTGTTGAACTGATCATCTTCAAAACCATTGTTGAAGGGATATTGAGGAATTGTACGTATTCTGATGGTATTTGTCTTATTTATTTATTGCAACAATATCCAACATGACAGACATACTTGAGTCGTACTCTACAACCTTTAGGGAGATATAATACTTAGGTTTTCTCAGTGTTTCCAAAATCATCAATTAACATTCACTTATTTCTAGGTCATGAAGGCAATCAGATCATTTTTATACTCGAGATTTCTTTAGTCATCTTAGAGTTCAAGGTATTCCAATCATTTTCTTTTATTTAGTCAAATATATATATCATTTCTAGTAATTTAATCATCAGGTGATTATTCCAAAATAAAAAAAATTAAATTTTTTATCGCCTCAAAAATTTAAAATCGATAAATAGTATGTTTATGAACAAACCCAATATTTATCAAGTTAATAAAGTAGTATATGAGATTAAGGATTACTTTTTAGAGTAATTTTAGTTATTATTGATTTTGAGGATTAGGAACCGATTTACAGGTCTTCTAAGCAAGTCATGAGTTTAGTCAGTGGATTTGTAGTTCTATCAGGTTAAGAATGACCTTTCAGGTTAATTCCACTCTTCGGGTCAATTCTTTCACTTTTTTACTTTATAAGGGTATTTTGTAATTTATTTTTCCAACACTTTCGATATCAAAATATTTGATGATAATATTTAGGTTTTAAGGATTCTAATATTAATTCATTTATCTATTAATAAAAAACCTTAAATTTATTTCTTTTCAATCAACCAATTCCTTTGTACAATTCAATCGAGTCTTAAATAATTTATCACTTAAACCATATTCAGTTTGAGTCCATCCATAACCAAACATGCATAATAAACCCATCATATACATCCATGCATTTATCCAATATCAACATCTTCCATAGAGGATGCTAAGAGGTATCATTACCTCGATTTTTTAGCCATATCAGTTAACCAATTAAACTCCATTTGATCACCCTCGAACTTTAACTTCAAGCCCCATAATGTCTCGGGTACTTGGAAAAACCAATTAAATTAGAAATAGAACTTAAATGTGAAAATTCGTATTGAATTAGGATATAAAATGTAGATAAATAACTTACCGAGTTCAAGTTTGGAAAAACATACTTTAGAATCGAGCTTAGGACGTCGAAAAACATAAAATATGACTATTCAAAATATTTGACTTTTTGGTCAAAGTCAAGGAGAACTGGCAAGTCAATGGTCAACGGGTAGGTTGAAGTCAACAGTTTAGGTCAAGGTTATTGGGTAATACTAATTCAGGTTGACTCAGTTCGATCTGAGTTGACTCGGTAGGGTCAAACAGACCTGGTTCAGATCGGGTTGGGCCAGTTTGATCCACTTTGACTATTTCTAGAAGGAGCTACGACTAGAAGGAACTAGGACTAGAGGAGGAGCCCACGTGTATGCGACAGCGTGTAGCAGCACGTAACAATGACGACGAGATTGTGGGTGGAAATCGACTACTCTGGGAGCACCAAGACATCACCAAATCAACGATCAGTAGCAGAATGACGATGGGTTACCGTCTCATTTGAGTTTTGAGTACAGAGAGGCGACGAGTCAAACCACGTTGGTAGTGAGGCAAACGGACGATGCCGGCTACGAATTTTGTAATTACCTGAGGAGACGGGAAGGGGTTTTGACGGTGATTAAAACATCGATTCACACCGATTGATGTTGAATCACGCTATGATGACACTTGGGCTTTTGTCATCGATCGAGAGTGAGTTATCTGAGGGTGACAGTACGTTCTAACAATGGCTAGACAACGTTGATTTGAAGGAGGGGGTTACGTCAGTTAGGGATTGCGTAGGGAATTAGGGGATTTTTGGGTGTTAGCTGATCCAAAACTGTTGAATAATCGGGTAAAGAAAATAGAAATAACACAATAATTTTAACGAGGTTCAACAATGTGCTTACGTCTACGGTACCCTAGGCAGCGCTTGAATTTTATTCAATTCAATGTCTCATATGTTTAGGTTACATATATTTGTATAATAAATAAACTCTGGTACATATTTACAAAAATAACCTTGTACCGTACCGAGGGGCCTGCGCCCCCACACCCCCAACCCAAATAATCGTAACCCCCAGTACGAGACTTTCTTTACCGGTATATTAATATGCCATACCTAACAAATCTCCACCTTGGCGAATATCCTTCCCCTTAGGAAACATTCAATGTGGGTTGGGTTACCTAACTTCTTTAACAACTGGAAACATTCAACAAGTCCAAGCAATTCATGAACTTGTATGTCGTAACTGGCTTGGTGAACATATCAGTTACATTCTCATTAGTATGTACCTTCTGAAACAAAATCTCTCCAGATGCAACCAAATATCTGATCTTGTGAAACCATACATTAATATGCTTAGTTCTAGCACAATATACTTGATTCTTAGCCAAGTGAATAGTACTTTGATTACCACAAGGCAACTGAACTCCACCTTGCTGAACACCCAACTCCTTCACTAAACCAGTAAGTCATAAAGCTTCTTTTATAGCTTCAGCCGCTGCCAAGTATTCAGCTTTAGTTGTAGATAATGCTGCAACAGATTAAATAGTAAACTTCCAACAAATAGGCCCTCCACCAAGAGTAAAGACATACCCTGTTGTAGATCTTCTATTATCCAAGTCACCCCGCATAGTCTGAATCCACATATCCTACAACCAAAGGATTATCCCGCTGACTACCAAAAAAATCCCATGTCCCACAGTACCCTTTAAGTACCTAAAGATCCACTTGACTGCTTCCCAATGTTTCTTACCAGGTTTAGACATGTACTTACAAACTTGACAAACAAAATGAGCTAAATCAGGACAAGTACATACCATTGCATACATCAAGCGGCCAACATCATTGGAATATAAAACTTGTGTCATATCTTCAGCTTCCTTATCTGTATTAGGGCACTATTCTGATGAGAGCTTAAAGTGATTCGCCAATAGAGTGCTCACTAGTTTTGCGCTGCTCATCGCAAATCTTTCTAGCATTTTCTCAACATAACCCCGTTGAGATAGCCACAGTTTCCTTGAGTCTCTGTCCCTAAAAATTTCCATTTCAAGAATTTTCTTTACAACACCTAAATCTTTCATATCAAATTCCTGACTCAATAAAGTTTTCAAACCGATAACATCATCCATGTTCTTCGCAGCAATTAATATATCATCAACGTACAATAACAGAAAAAAATAAAAGAAATCATCATCAAGGCTCTTAACATAGACACAACAATCATACTTACATTGCTTGTAGCCAATCTTGATCATATAGGAGTCAAACCGTTTTTACCATTGTCTTGAAGATTTTTTCAACCCGTACAAAGATTTCTTCAATCTGTAAACTAAATGCTTGTTTCCAGGTTGAGTGAAACCTTCAGGCCACTGCATGTAGATCTGCTCCTCTAAATCACCATGCAAAAAAGCAGTTTTAACATCCATCTACTCTAAATGCAAATCCCAACTAGCCACCAATGCAAGTACTGCTCGGATTGAAGTGTGCCTGACCACAGGAGAAAGATTTCAACATAATCAACTCCTTTCTGCTATGAAAAATCCTTTTCTACCAATCGAGCCTTGAACTTTTTCCCCTCTATTACACTCATTTGCAACCAATAGGCTTCTTACCCTCAAGAAGGTGAACTAACTCCCATGTGTGATTTTGATTCAAAGACTACATCTCCTCGATCATGACAGCCATCCACTTGTTGTATTCCTGACTAGTAACAACATCATGAAAAGTAATTGGATCATCACTGCTAACAGTAAGTGCAAAAGAGCACAAGTCTTCAAAATATAATCTGTTCAGAGGCTTTATATACGTCTGTCTCCCCCTGTCTTTGGCGAGACTATAATCCTGCATATCATCTGTAGCGAAACCACCAGAAGTCGGTTGAGAAGTTTCTATTTTCTCAACTGGAAACTGCTCGAAATCCACCACTGTCGTGTCTTTCTACTGCTGCAACATGAACTGTTCATCAAAAACAACATCTCTACTAATCACAATTTTCTTCGTAACTCGATCCCAGAATTTGAATCCTTTGACACCTTTCTTGTAACCCAGAAAAATGCACTCTTTCGATTTTGCATCAAGTTTGGATCTCTCATCAATAGGTACATGCACATAAGTATGACAACTAAAAATCCATAAGTGATCAAAAGTAACATCATGACCAGTCCATACCTCTTCTTCAACTTTCCCAGCCAATGACGCCCTTGGCGATCTATTGATAAGATAACATGCCATGTTAACAGCCTCAGCCCATAAGTGTTTAGAAAGCCCTGTATTTAACCGCAAACATTTGGCTCTTTCATTCCATGATCTGTTCATATGTTCCGCAACACCATTATGTTGTGGTTTCTTACGCACTATAAAATGCCTCTTAATCCCATGCTCCTTACAGAAATTTTGAAATTATGAATCTGTGTACTTCGTACCATTGTCAGACCACAAACACTTAATTTTTTGTCCTGTTTGGTTTCCTACCTCAACTTTCCATAGCTTGAACTTCTAAAAAAAGTCAGACTTCTGTTTCAAAAAATACACCCAAATTTTCTGTGAAAATCATTAGTGAAAGTAACATAATACCTAGATCCACCCAAAGAATATGTCATGGAAGGCCCTCATACATCAGAATGCACATAATCAAGAATCCCTTCAGTTGTGTGCTTCCAGTCTTAAAGCGAACTTTAGTCTATTTATCGAGAACACAATACTTGCAAAAATCAAGCTTACAACTTTTAATACCATGCAACAGATTTCTTTTATTTAATTCATCCATACCAAGTTCACTAAGATGAGCAAGACGCATATGCCACAGTTTGGTAGTATCATCACAGGACTCAACAGAATGAACTCCACCTACAACGATACTCCCTAACAATCTATAAATATTCCCTGCAGTCATGTTTCCTTTCATCACAGTCAAAGCACCTTTAACAATTTGAATGGTTTCCCTATCCTCATCAGCCTTAGGGATAAAATCATTCTTCTGCAAAGTACCTAGAGAAATCAAATTCTTCTTCAAATATGGGATGTACCGAACACCACACAACGTCCGAACAGAACTATCATACATCTTAATTCTGACATCACCAATACCAATAATATTGCAACATCGATCATCACCCAAATAGACAGAACCAGAATTAATCGACCTGGATGTCGAAAACTATTCCCTATTTGGTGTGATGTGATAAGAACATCCAAAATCAAGAATACAAGCATCCGTCAATTGAGTCATTAAAATAGAGAGAATATCACCCTCACTCCAATCAGAATAGTCATCCTCTACCACATTCACAAACTTGGATGAGTCATCACGCTTCTCATCAGTTTTTTTTTTCAACTTCGAACAGTCTCGCTTCATATAACCCACCTCCTTGCAATTGTAACAGTGAATTGTCTTCTTATCCCTAGATTTGGATTTGAAATTTCGCTTCCCAAACCCTGCCTTCTTTGGCTTCCGTCCACCGTCTTAATTGCCCTTGACATATAAGCTATCAGTTTGAGAGCTTTCCCCTACATTCTACTTCTGCTGGTTGTGAGCCAACAAGGTTGCAGTAATCTCCTCAACTTTGATAGTCTCTTTCCCATATGTAAGAGTAGTCACCATGTGTTCGTACAAGGGAGACAACGAGAACAACAGAATCATCATTTTGTCTTCATCCTCAATTTTCACATCAAGCCGAGCCAAATCATAAACGATTTGATTGAAGACATTCACTTGTTGAGCTAAATCCCAATCATCCTGCATCTTCAGCCCATACAGCCGCTGCTTTAGATATAGTTTATTCGTTAAGGATTTGGACATAAACTGAATTTCCAACTTCCTCCAAATTTTATCTGGAGACGATAGATGCATGAAGTGATACATAACCTCGTCCGCCAAACATAATCATATGGTTCCTGCCACTCGCTGCTACAATTCTTCTTAATCTTCCTCCTCCATTGACGCCGGTGTTGTAGGTCGCAAAGCCTTCAGAATCCCTTGTTACGCCAATAGATCCTTCACCCTTGTTTTCCATAATCCGAAGTTACCCTGACCATCGAATTTCGCAACTTCGAATTTGGCTCCTGACATCTTATACCAATTGTTAAATAATCGTGTAAAGAAAATGGTAAGAACACAATAATTTTAACGAAGTTCAGCAATGTGCTTACGTCATCGGTGCCCACTAGAATTTTATTCAATTCAATGTCTATTAGGTTTAGGTTATATATCCTTTTATAATAAATAAACTCTGGTATATATTTAAAAAAATAACCCTATACCGTACCAAAGGGCCTACGCCCCCGCACCCCTAACCCATATAATCCTTACCCCCACTACGAGACTTTCTTTACCGGTATATTTATGAGTCATACCTAACAAAAACCAATAAAATGAGTTTTCATAATTTAAAACTCAATGGGAACCAAGACTATGTGGTAGTGGTAAGGGCTGAACTACTAATGCACATGGGTTCAAAACCCTACAGTTGCATCTTGACCAAAAATATTTTTATTTATTATTATTATTATTTATTTGTCTAGTTGATAAGAAATGCATAATTTTAGGGTTGGGTCCCTCAACTATCGTCAAGCTTGCAAAAAACCATCATACTTCAAAATCAAGTATTTTACTCATCAACTTTTCCCTTGTTACGACTTGAATAGTGGCATGATCTGAATGTAATCCTATTAATAAAGTTATGGCTCTCGACGTGACCCATTACTTTAGTTGAATACCTATAATTTGGAGAATTCAAATTTTAGAAAGTCTTTGACATGATAACTTGAATGGAACTCACTTCATAAAGCTTGTACATTACCTCCATAGTTGCTTCAGACATTACCTCCGAAGATTAATAGCTTATTACTTTAAGTGGAGTGCCCCCAGTAATATTAAAATTACCTTTCTTTAATATCACGTTAGCTACCAAAATTTCTTAAACTTATCAAGAAGAATCTTTTATAGTCTAAGTGTCATTAAATGTCAAGAAATTTCATCTTTAGAGCTCAATTTCCAAGCAACTAGCCTATTCTAAATTTATCTATTCCATTATTCCACCTATTTAGATTATGAATCATCATCGAACATCCTAAATAGAACTACAATCTAAATAGTCTACTAATATCATATACAAAAAATACCTCATCTTACCTATTTGTAGGAAGACTCACACTATACTTGTAACATGTATCGGATGAAGACCTCCTTTGTGCCTGAGAATGATAGGGTACAACTTTGGAGTCATCTTTTGAGGAAGTTCAATAAATTGGTTTTTCTTTGGCCATAAAATCAATTGATCTTATCTTGGGTGAAAGATCAAAGGGATCTATTGTTAGGAGTAGTGTAATCAAGTCATTTGTCAAAGGTCTATAACCTAATTTCTTAGAAAATCCTCTAATTCATTTGATATTTAAAGAACTTAAAGATTAAATATTTTTCTCATTGCTCATAACCTCATAAGATATCTTTTCATTTGATGTGTTTAGAAATCAAAGGACTTACAAACTTAAGGTAAAAAATAGAAGAAAAAGCTCAAACAATATAGAATGCAAGTGCATCATGATGAATGCATTAGAATGTCTTATTACTCCTCAAATTTTCATGCTCTTGAATCAATTAAATTATGGGCCCTACGGTTTAGTGCCAAAAAATTCTTAGTAGTATATCCTAAGCTCCCTATGTGGTAGTTGCATATAGCATTGACATTATAACCTTTAGGGTACGGGGGCTCTATTGGCCTCAATTGAATAGTAGATAGAAGAATATTCTCAATAAGAATTGGGTGTAACTCCTCATATGTTATAGGAGTTGGATTAATGGGAGTCTTTCCTGGAACTTGTTTATGAGATTTAGTCTAGTGATCAGTTGAGTGAGATTTTATCTCATTGATCTTGGATTCATTCCTTGCATAAGTGCTGCTGGTGCCACTTATCTTACAACTTCTAATAGCTCTTTCAATAATTTCTCCGCAGATAAAAATGTCAAAGAAACTTTTGGTACCAACTTCCAACATGTGGTTAATGTATGGTGACTTTAGTGTGTCCATGAATAGGGTAATAAACTCTCTCAATCAATGGTGGTTGCACTTGGATTGTAACATTTCTCCATGGTTTTTATTATTGTCTGATGCCCTCATTACCCTTAATCTCCATGTTTTGTAGAGTTATTCAATTAGGTCCTATATCACTCACATGTGTTCCAGAAAGGACATAACGAGATCTTTCAAAGTCCTAATGTGAACCTTGTTCAGAAAATTGTACCATCGAATAGCTGAACCTGACAAACTCTCTTGAAAGTAGTGGATCAGAAGTTAGTCGTTTCCTACATGTCCCGCCATTTTTTAGAAGAATATTTTGTTGTGGGTAGAGAGGCAGTAGTTCCCTTCGAACTTTTCAAAGTCAAAAACATAAAATTTTAGAGGTAAAATCAACCCTAGGGCCAGACTCAATTCCATCGCAGCAACTCCATATGGATTATCTTCCCCTTTAACAGTTTTCATATGGCCCTCTAACTTTCTTATTTTCTCCTACCGTTTCTTGAACTTATCATCTTTATTAAAGTATGGGATTTAATACCCTTCTGGATTGTTCAAAGGATTCATCACGGAAGCTTGTGGCTTCATTGTAGAAGATTCCTCTGGATAGCCCTTGGAAAACTCAGGGTGTGATTATCAGCTTCGGTGGTGGTGGCGCCATAATTTGTTCATATCCCCGCACCATGGGTATTTGCAAAATTTAGTCATGCTAGCCTGGTCATGATCTGATTGACCATGCTACTATGATTTCTTGTGATGGTGTCCATAGTGCTTTTGTGGTTCTCTCCATCTTCTTCTACATCTTAGTGAAGTTGCCTTCCATTTCTTTCAACCATGCTTCCATTTTTCGTTCTTTGAATCAAGTGTTATGAGGATGTGATATGTCCAGTGATATTCCCCTTTTTGAATAAAATACTTTTATCAGTCCTTTACATTTCAATAATGGATGCATGTTTAGAACAATGCAAGAATGCTTGATGAATGCAAGAGGATTTCGAAGCATTGATCCAAAAAATGTCTTCCATAATAAATAATCATGTCGATAATTTTTTTAATTATTGATCCAACTTAATAAATTGATTAATATGTCTTTTAGTTTTAAACTTTATAATATATACATGTAGATTCTTTGATAACATGTACTCTGATCGAAAATATTGGACCATTAAAATAAAATAAAAGTTTAAAAATGAGACACGTCTTTCATTGTTTTGGTCGCTTGTTATTTTTAATGGTAATATTATTTTTTCATATATCAAAATTAAATTATAACCTTTTAAATATATAAAATATAAGTTAGGATAAGATCTATTTGCCTAATATAAAATTATTTAATTTTTATAAAAATTTAGGATCATTAGGTAAGTAAAAATAGACGGTTGAAATTAACTATTTTTTTCAATAAATATCTTCTCATTTTCTATTATTAATTTCAGTCATTTCATTTCATCAAATAATTTAAAATTTTTATAAAATTAAATATTTTTACATTGTGCAATAAAATCATATCACGTATAATTTTATTGTTGCATTGTCATATAACTTTATAATATTTTAAAAATTAAATAACAAATTTATCATTATAAAAAATAAAAGATAATTTGATTATATATTAATATAAAATTTAAAATAAATTGAGAATAAATTTAGCATTTTAAGTGCACATACCGTTTCCATCTTTGGACTTCTCCACTGGCTGTAAGAAAATTTCTGAGCATTTTCTTGTGGTACATACTATATATAATGTGAGAAATTATACAGTAAAATCTTAAAAGTAAAATCAAATAAATATATAGTTATTGAATAAATTTATTTTTAACTTAATTATATATTTCTCTAAGATAACTAAATAATTGCTCACTTATATTTCAACGCTTAAATAGAGTAACAATATTTACTAGGCTATTCATCAATATAAAAATCATTTGTTTTTAAATTATTCAATTGTTATAAATATACTAATTATTATGCGAGATATGCTTTTTTACTCATCTAATTTCTTTTTTATAAACTAAGTCACCTAATTATTACTTTGGTTTCAATTTGGTCACCTAACTATTTTTTCAAAATCATCACTAATGTTACATTTACGTTTTGATTTGGTAAAAACTATTAAAAAATTAACGACGCTACTGACTTGTGACTATAAGGTAGTTCCATGTCAGCAATTTCGTTAATGTTTTAACAACGGGTGACAAAGATGACACCAAAATTTAACATTAGTTGTAGTTTAAAAACATAGTTAAGTGACCAAAATGGAATCAAAGTGATCGTTAGATGACTAAATAAGTAGTTTATCCATTTCTTTTTTCTTACAACCGCCAACTCTTGCATGAATTTTCTCTCGTTTCTAAATCTTTTTAATACCTAATTTTTGAATTTGGTAAATATTGTTAAATTAATTAATTATATGTATAAATTATAATATTCTATTAACATGTTTGGTTTAAGTGGTAAATAACATGATATCGTTTAAGTCCATCTCAAGTTTAAGTATTTATGTACATAGAAGATCCTTGCAAGGAGACTCATCCACCAAAACTAGATATACGATGTTAGTCAATTCTAATTAATTAGGACGAAGTCCTAGAACCGAGCAAAAAAAATAATAATTTTTTTCTTCAACGACCCACTTTCGCATCTATGATTGAATGATATACATTTGATGTTATGATAGAAAGGACTATCACGGGAAGAGGTGATCAAAACTCTTGACTAAAAAAATTGATTTGGTTCATCAGATTCATTAAAAAAACCTGAATCAAATTAACTTGGAGTTGTAATTTCATAAACTCGACTTAAAAAAATTTCAAGTTCAAATCAAGTCATAAAATACAACTTGAGTAACTCGAATTACTTAAAAATTTTAGTAATTAGTAGATTGATTTTTAAGTTTGAGTCGAGTCTCTCAACTTTGTATAATATATGTATATCACATGTGAAAAATATATAAAGAATTACATATGTATTATATGTGTTTATAAAAAAAAAGTCATTGAAATTGAAATAAAATAATATCATAATATTATAAATATCAATAATTAAATTTAAATAGAAATTCGAAAATTTGACTCGGTTCGGCTCGAATTTTATAAATTAGACTCGCAACTTTGAGTTATAAAATAAGAGTCATCACAAATAATTTGAAATTTTTTTACTCAACTTAATTCAACTCTATTGAACGCTAACCCCTAATCATGAGTATAACATAAAAAATTTGTATACTCAAAATAATTAAAAAAAAAAATATGGAAGTAAAATTATAAAAATGTAAAAGAAAAAGCATAAAAAAAGGATGGGTTATATAACAAACAAAAACAGAAGCCTAGAAGGTAAACGTCTATTTCAACCTTTGTTTTGACCACTATCAATTCCACACTTAAAGCATATATATATATATATATATATATATATATATATATATATATATTAGTTTTACACATCCACACATCCACTCTGGCAATATTTCTCCGAATAGTGTCTTTGATTTTGCCATTAATTGCTTTGGCTTCAATTCCATCCATGCACGTATCTTCATCTTTTAAAGCAGCACTAACCCAAGTCTGTATATTGCTCATTTTTATCTGAAATTCAGGGCCCTCTAGACATTTCACACAGTCTCTCATGGTCTCCACACAATCAGCAATGACAACCATTTCTCCGCGTGTTAATCCGTGCTCTCTCGACAACCTCAGTACCAGTGTCGAAGTCGATTGCGCGTTGCTGAGGCTTACGGAGAGAGCGGTATTGGTGAGTTCCCGAGGGCTGGTCTGGATTGTTCCTAGCATTGGCTGAGAGTGACTGGTAGCATATGTCGGGATACATCGTCACCTCACATGATGTTTTAACAAAATCAGTATTGGAAGTCTTCGATTGTGGTTCTAATCTAGCAGCCGAGGAAGGGTTTGTAATACATAAGAATAAAGCGAGGGTGACAGTGGCTCTAAGGGCACATAATTGGAAAAAGGACAGCTTTGATAACGTCAAGTACTCCATTGTTGTAGTATTAGTAGTAGATTCTAAATTTCTTGAACGAATCGATGAAGATGGAATGGAGTGAGAGAGCACACATTATAACTAATATATAAGGGGCAAATGGCAAAGGTGGGTGTGTCGTAACCGGTTTTCGTCCGGGCACGAATTTTTTACTTAGCGGGAAAAGTGATGTGAATAAATGGTTTTTAAAATAATTTGGGAGTCGCCATCGGCCTTTTGGATCAGGTAGGTCGAATACCTGAAAATCATCCTTTAAAAGAGTTTTTAAGAAAACATCGATTAAAAGATAAACTGATCTGCGTTTTAACCAAAAATTCGTTCTTTTTAATAATAAAAATGGATTCGTGGTCGGTTACGTTTAGAGAAGGATTAGCACCCCTACAACGCCCAAAATTGGTATTTTTTAATTATAAATTGTCTTTATTGTTAGAAATTTAAATATTCAAAATATATTTAATTTATAATCCTATTATTTCAAAATTATAATTATGAAAAAAATATATTAATTTATATATATTTATAAATAAAATATTTATTTATTTAGAAATATCAGAAAATGACTTCTAGGTGTCTTAAGACAACTCTTTTCTTTGATATTAAAAAATAAATAAATAATTAAAACAATTGATATATAATTTATAAAATAGGATATTTATTTATTTAAAAATATCAGAAAATGGACATCCAGTTGTTTTAAGACTGCCATTTCTTAATATTGAAAAATAAATAAATATTAAAACATGATTAAAATAAGTTAAAAGTAATTAAATAAGATTTTAATAAATAAAATAAATATTATTTATTATATAAATATATATATTTATGGCTAAATAATAATAGTAATAATAATTAAAAGTAAAAGTAAACATATAAAATTAACATATAACTAAACAATGAATAAAATTAAAACTATATATTTAAAATAAATAAAACTTGTAAATAAATAAAAATTGAAATTAGTGACTAAATTATAACCTAATAGAATTAAATACCTAATTCATAATTAATTATTTAAAATTTGAGTGACTAAACATGCTATTCTCCTTATTTATTAATTTAGTGACTAAACTAAAATTATATAAAATTCATATATCAAGTTAAAATAAATTGAAATATGTTGTTCGGGGTTTAAAATATTAATTATTAAAATTAAAGGACTAAATATGTTATTTACCTAATATATATTGTTTTATGTAAAGGACTAAAATGAATATATGTAAAATTCGAATACCGAATTAAAAGGATCTAAAATTTGCTTTAGTGACTAAAATGTAAGGATTACAAACTAGGATGGCTGCGGAAAGGGTTTGGTCATACACAAAATTACAGATATACCCCTCCCAAAATGGCGTCGTTCGGGAAAGGGTATAAATACCCCAAACGACTGGCCCTTCGGGCAAGTTCTCTCATTTCTCTCATTTCTCTTCTCTCTCTAGAGAAGAGAGATATCATTTCTCTCGCTTCTCTCTAAAAGTCACCGACCGGCCACCATCAACGGCGCCGATCACCACTGCCGGCCACCACCAACGGTGGCCGAAATTCCCAAATTACCCTAGAGTGTAGATCTCGACCTCCTAAGGCCGAATATGGCCTTTGCTTATCCTAAAATGCTTTAGATCGTTCTAGATCTAAAATAAATCGAAGGTTTTACCTTCGGTTTTACAATGATTCTGGTGGTTCCTGACGGTTTGGAGGCTTCTACGATGGTAAGATGCTCATTTTCCTCTTCTTTATGGTTATTGGGTGTTGATTTGTTCTCGTATTCTGCTTTCTGTTTGTTTACTCTGTGGCTGTTGGTCTCCTCTTTTTTTTTTTGTCTTTTTTTTTTCCTCTTCTTCCTCTTGTTTGCAGGGGAAACGAGGCTTTATAGCCTCGGTGAGGCTCTCGTCGGACCAGTCCAGAGGATGAAAGCCTTGGTGAGTCAACAAAGCTATGCTGGTGACTCACCGTAGAGGCGACGTGTGTGGCTGTCATCGTGGCAGCAGAGCTTCTGGAGGCTTCAACGGCGAGGTGGCGTGGCACTGGAGGCAGCGGCGGCTGGGACGTGTCCCTAGGGTTATGATACCCTAGGGTTTCCTTGTTAGGACCATCTGGGCCGTTGGATCAAAACTAGATCCAACGGCAACAAGTTGAGGCGGTTGGATGATGATATGTAAACCCTAACTGTATCTAGGGTTACACATTTGGGCTCTGTTGGGCTAGTTCAAGTTGGGTCACTGGGATTTGTATCTGTAATAAAATAATAATATTTTAATAATAATAATAATAATAATAGTAATAATAATAACAAATATAATAATAAAACCCAAATGTAAAAAAACTAATGTCTTCAGCTGCCCCTCTTTGCTCATTCTTGTGTTAATAAGAATAGGGCAAAGACGAAAAGGCAATATTTTTTTTTCATTTGACTTCTTTTGATTATGATGGCAATGTTGAACAAGTTCTTCTTCTTTTGGATTAGTTCTTCTCATTATGAACTTTTCCACTAGGGATGACAATTTATCTCCTTTTGTGATGTAATCTAGCAAAAAGTTGAACAAATTCTCCTCCTTATGAACTTTTTCTTCTTCAGATGAGTTTTTCTCATTATGAACTCCTTCTGGAAATGCTAATGATGATATATCTCCTTCTGTGATAGAGTTATGCAAAAGGTTGAATAAGTTCTTCTCATTATGAACTTTCTCTGGAAAAGTTGATCCATCGAATGATGAATTCAAACAAAAAGTTGAACAAATTCTTCTCATTATGAATTTCTTCTTCTTTCTTCAGACGAGTTCTTCTCGTTATGAACTCTACCTGGTAATGTTGATCCATTAAATGATGAATTTAAGCAAAAGGTTGAAGAAGCTCTTCTCATTATGAACTTCTTTTTCCTTCTTCAGATAAGTTCTTCTCATTATGAACTTTCTCTGGAAAAGCTAATTCATCGAGTGATGGATTTGAGCAAAAGGTTGAACAAGCTCTTCTCATTATGAACTTCTTCTTCCTTCTTCAGATAAGTTCTTCTCATTATGAACTTTCTCTGGAAAAGCTGATCCATCGAGTGATGGATTTGAGCAAAAGGTTTTGAAAACATCAAAAAGCTCCCGAAGGCTTTTTGGAAACATCATGCACTGTAGGACTTACAGATGACCCTAAGGCTTTGAAAACATCAAAAAGCTCCCGAAATCTTTTTGGAAACATCATGCACTGTAGGACTTACAGATGACCCTAAGGCTTTGAAAACATCAAAAAGCTCCCGAAGGCTTTTTGGAAACATCATGCACTATAGGACTTACAGATGTGAGAAATAGTTTACTAAGTAAAAACTAAGGAAATCATTTTCTTACTTTTCAACAATTTCATTTCTAGAAAAGATTGAATGAGAAACTATGGAAATTGTTTTCTCATTATTTTTCAAAATAACATGTTGATTGGGTAACATGCCCCAATCTTAAGATAAGGCTGTTTTTTTGGATTACATCCATCTATTCTTCAGATATTGGCGTGATTCTTGTATTCGAGGTTTTGAATTCTACCTTCTTCTTGTAAGGTATTCTTCATCATGAATCTTCTTTTTTCATCATGAATCTTCTTTTTTCATATGAAGATCTGCAAAACCTTATGTTTGAATGCAATCATATGTATCAATGTAATGCATTGTCTATTGTGTAAATGATATTCTTATGAATGCATGAATATTAATGCAATCTTTATTTGACTTCAAAGTGGTGAACTCGGTCTTCTTTCACTTCATCATTTATTTCCAGGGTCATCTCTGGATATCAGTGTAGCAACTCATGTTATCAAACTTGCATTTCTGCAGAATCATCTGATCAACTTGTATCTTTGTGTCTTCTTTGCTTCATTTAAGTCTTAGAAGAAATGTTTTATTTGTGGAACTCTTGCCGTAGTCAGAACTATGACTTTGATGCCCAATTTTGTCTTTGGTAACATCAACTTTCTTTGCCTGGACTTGTGTAAAAATCTAATAAAGCTTTCATCTTCGAAAAGAGAATCTATCATCTTTAAAAAGAGAATTTATTATCTTTGAAGAATGTAGATGTAGATATGTCTGACTCGGCAGGGATTAATTAGGAGAGTAGAGTCTGTTCTAATTTGACCCTTTGAAACACATTACAAGGAAGATTTATCCCAATTCCTTTCATGTATCCATATATAATCAGATATCGAATAAGGCAACTTGGACCATATCATGTCGAGATGCTTAACAACAACCTGTCGTTCAACTTTAGTAGGCGCCACTAGTTTCTTGTTTAAAATTTCAGTTCTCCTTCTGTGGAAAGAAATCTTCATCATATCTCATTTCTAATCTTGGGATTGAATAAGACAAAATTGATCAATAAAGGAAAACCATATGATAACAACATTGGTTTAGCATTTGACAACACATTCATCATTTCCTGTAGTTTTTACTTAGATGTAAAACATTTGACAACACATTCATCATTTCCTGTGGTTTCTGCCAAGATTTCTCAATCATTGAAAATTTTTGCATATTTGTTCAAAGCTTTTGTATGATGTCACAAGATCACTTAAGAACAAAACTTAATAGGAATACAAGTGAAATGTTGGTGTGTTTCATGACCAAAACTTGATCAAATTCACAAAATATGCTACTGTTGAACTTAATAAGAGACACTAATTGATCTTGATATCATCTCGGGCAAAGGCAAAAGTGATATTGATCAGCTTTCTTCTGTAATAAGCGTTGTAAGAAGTAGAAACACACCAACTATAAGAGCCATGTATGGAAAGATATTCGTAGAATTCTTGACGCTGAGCTTCTCTCTTCAATGTCATCAAGTAAACAAAACTGATGTGAAAAACAGTTTTGTAACCTCAACAGTATGGTAGAAAATAACTGACAGGAATCTCAAAGAAATATTTTCAATTATCACCGACACATAATAGGCCAAATTCAGAGTTCGAGGTCTCGAGGAACTAATCCTTGTATCGAATGGTCTATAAAGGGACCATCTTTATTCATGCAACCATAATGTCGCTTACAAAAGAACACACTGTCATGTGGCACATGGTTTAAGAAGATTGGGTATTTGAAACCATACTTGCTGAATAAATATTTGTTCAACAACAGGACCCTAATGCAACTGCCTGATGAACGAAGCAATTATGTGTAGTCAGATTGACTGTTATTGTTTCACCATTTTCATTCTTCATATTTTTCTGTCTCATTGGAAATATCTGCTCAAGTCAATGATTTTTAACACATGATGATGTGAGCCTTCAGTATGCCCCAGCATTTACTGATACGAACGTTCAAAAATGCATAAACAGTCCTAATTCTGATTGAAATGGGCTTTTAGCATGCCCCGATATTTGCTTCTTGTTAATCTGAGTCTTCAAAATGCCCCACATGGATCTGTCTGAAGGAACCTTTAAAATGACCCAACATTTGCTAATACAGATGTTAAAAGTGTGTTCAACATTACTTCTTATTGAGATGAGCCTCCAAGAATGCCCAAATATTCATATTGTTATGAGCCTTCAAAATGCCCCAATATTCTATTTCTAGTTGAAATGGGCCATCAAGATGTCCCTCTAGATATGTTTGATTCACTCTCAATGTCTGTTTGACTGAAATGTCCTGATCCCCACGAGGTTCAATTTTGACAATGAACTGTTGTAGGTACTTGTAGCTTTATTCGTGCCCCAAATCTGTTTATCTTGAATACTCTCATTCTGGTGTCACTAAACAGTAGTATTGTCAAGTAACTGGAGAAATTCTCTTCATATTGTCACAAACTTAAGAAGTACTTAATCATTCTGACAAAAACGTCTTAGATATGTGTCTTCTGAATGAGGTGACCATTTTCTGTATCTGGAGGGATTTAGTCAGACAGAGCAATATAAATAGCTTGGTAATCCGTTCCAGGCTGACACAGTGGCTTATCATCTTTTAGTGGAGGCCATCTCTGAAATATACTTTTCTGTGGGAGAGAAACCAATTTATATGAACAGTAATCTGATGCAATAGCAAGGCTACATATACAGTGGTACAGGCTCATCAAAAATCCACACCCATGCAACATGTTGATTTAAATCATCTGATTATGAAGCGATCTTTCAGGATGATTTCACAGATATTGATAGTTCTTTCTGATAGCGAGGAAATCCTGAATTCTGATTCTGATGAGGAGAATAAACTGTTATACTTGACAAAAACAGGATATTCAGAGGTTGAGGCTTCAATAGCCATGGAGAGATGTGGTCCGAATTCATCAATTATAGAGTTGACATATTTCATATATGTTGCTCAAATGGCTAAAGCTGCTGACGTACTTCTTCTGGTAGAAGGTAGGAATTTATTATGCAATGGCCCCAATTACAAGCAAAGGCGAAAGTTGGGCTATAATTTTTGGAAAAGGAAGAAGCAGGGGAAGCTTCAAAAGAAGCTTCTTAATGAAGGCGATCATGCAATTCATCTTTCAATTCCAATGATTAGTTCTGGGGTTCCTACCGAACCAGATCAGATAACTCAAAGAACACTTCCATAAGATGCTATTGGGTCTACTTATTTCTACTACGAGAACGTGGCACTTGCTCCAGTTAATGTTTGGACCGAAATATCACAGTACTTATTCGATGTAGAGCCAGAATTTGTAGATTCGAAGTATTTTCATGCTGCTGCACTTAAAAGGGGCTATATTCATAATCTGCCAATTGAGAACAGATTTCCTCTTATCTTGTTTTCTCCACGCACTATACATGATATTTTTCCATTGACAAAGAAATGGTGACCTTCCTGGGATCCAAGAACAAAGTTGAACTGTTTACAAACAAGTACAGGAAGTGCCAAATTGACATAAAGGATCTATAAGGCTCTTGAAGCTTATGACGATGAGTCACCTTCGAGTGTCCAAAAGTATGTTCATGATGAGTGCTGAAAATGGGATCTGGTATGGGTTGGAAGGAATAAAGTTACTCCACTTGAATCTGATGAGGTGGAAATGCTTCTAGGTTTCCCTAAAAACTATACATAAGGAGCTGCTAGAGACAAGTTCCCCAGTGATATCAATGTCCTGTCTCTTTTCTCTGGAATCAGTGATACAGAGGTTACCTTCTACTGTCTTGGCATACTTTTGAAAACAAATGTGTAAGAACTGAATTATGATCGGTTGAAGCAATTGATGAGTAGATTTGGAAATTTTGACCTTGTTGCCGGTAGCATCCAGTGTAACAACCTTACTGGATGAAATAAACATCATTGTGATGGGCTTGAAGATTTTTGTTGGTGCATTTACTTGCAATGACTGTTACAACAACTGTCTCTTTTGCTACTCCAAGATATATCATACTCTTACTGAACCATGGAAAATTTTAATTGACGAATGTTACCCTATATAAAAGGCCTATAAGGGTAGATTCTATTCCAATGTCTTATTCTGTTCCATAAGTCCTCAAATTCAAATTCAGTAATCTTCTGAAGGACATAATGGATATCATCTTGACAAAGAAAATTATCGGCATAGAATAAGTAACAATGATGTATCAAGACTTGAGCCAGCATCACGGTATAACTAGAGTACAGGTAGTGACTTGTTCATGGCTCTATGATGTAATCTTCTAGAGAACATGAATTGATGGTTGGGGAAAATAATCTGTCTGGTGATGATTATCGCCCTCAGCATGAGATAAATGATAATTTTTCTTGATGAGCTGCTAATAATGTCATACGAGAGTGTCACAAGTTCAATTCTCCAGACTTTCTGGCTTATTGGACCACTTACCTTCAAAAATGTGAAGTGCTTCATTATTCTGGCCTCGTTCATTCTTTTTCTACAACAGAGGTAGAATAAGCAACAGTTGCTTCAAGGACCTTCTTCATTTGAGACTGTCCTGTTTGAAAATATTTTTTCTCCTTTCTTTATTGAAGAATGAAAGAATTTTGTAAAGTATTACCCCTTTCAGGTTCACAATATAATCAAATCATAAACAATAAGTTTAATGAATATCCAATAAATCAACTACAGTTTTAAATCATTCAAAAATCATAGTCCTATGGCAAGTGTCAAAATTATTGACTAATTTGAGGTGTAGGTTAATTTTGGTAAAGTAGGTTCTTTCAAGTTGGTTTAGTATGTCGCTTCGGGCTTCCACTAACTTGAAGAAATGGTTGTTATGTTCATATTGTAGGGATACTTCTCGTTTCCAGAATCTCATGAACGTCTTTGGGATATGTGGTGCTTTATTAAGAGCTTAAGATCATCTCTTATGTCGTTGTTGCACCATTCAATATTCGAGCTGCCTTTTCAGGTTTTCAACTCGAATCCTCCTTTTGTTTCAAGATGTTATTTAAAAATTTACATCTTGAACCCCTTTTTTATCATTTTTTATATCATGCATTAAAGATTTTAAAAACCAATTTTTGCAAATAAAAATCAATCTTGAGAGGAGGAATGAATTCTGAAGATATTTTCTTTAGATGCCATCAATCTTTCTTTGCTTGACTTGGATCTGCCTTGCTGGGGATTTTTTCATCATCTGGATCCCTCTAGACTGCCAAATTTTGGATTCATTTCCATTTTTTCATATCTTCATCATTTCTTGCTCTTCTTGTTAAATATGAATATCTGAATTAATTGTACTTGATCCATCTTGTAACTTGAGGCTCCCTGGAGTCACCCATCCTGATTCAATTTCTCCCCTTTTTCTTTTTCCCTTTTTTTTCCTTTTTTCTCATTTTTCCTTTTTCATCTTTTTTCTTTTTTCCTTTTTCCTCATTTTTCTTTTTTCATATTTTTTCTTTCTTTGCTGGATGAGTCTAAGACTTCAATTGCTTTGAACACCTCTTTTTCCTTTTTGTCCTTTTTTCTTCTTCAAGTATAATATTTCTTGACAGAAACTGAGTTTATTTGGTTTCTCAGAACTTTCCTTTCCATTTCTACCAAAATCAATGCTTCTCCGGAAAAGACCTTTTTTACAACGTATGGCCCTTCCCAATTAGGCATCCATTTCCCCCGAAAATCTTTATGTATAGGCAAAATCTTTTTCAGCACTAGATCATCCTCTTGGAATTCTCTTGGATGTATTTTCTTGTCCGTTTCTAATGCATTTACTCATGGTAAATAGCTTTCAATTGATTCTCATCAATAAGGTTTAATTGATTAAATCGCGCTTAGATACACTCAGTCTTCTCCAATTTGTCCTCCTTTAGGATACAAAATGATGGGATCTCAACTTCAATTGGTAATACTGCTTCCATCCCATAGACTAAACAATAAGGTGTTGCCCCAGTAAATGTTCGCACAGTAATTCAATATGCATATAAGGCAAAAGGTAGCTTCTCGTGCCAATCCTTGTAAGCTTCAGTGGTCTTTGTAATGATCCTCTTAAGGTACTTATTTGCTCCTGCAAATGCCCTATTCATCTTTGGGTGATATGACACTAAGCTGGCGTGCTTGATCTATGCGCGAAGTTTAGTCATCTCATACATAGAAGTCCTTGTAAAAAGAGGTATCTCCAGGGGGATGAATATTCAAGATTAACTTTACTTACATGAAAAATGTAATTAATGCATGATATATTTATTTCAATCAATCATTTTTTCTTCTCTGAGTATGCTCCAATCACTCAAAATTATGTTCGATAAGCTGGTCCATAATGCCTCATCTTATCTCCTCTTGCAGGAAGATTCACGGATAATTGAAAGTTTGGTTCTTTTGAGGTTATTTGGTTTATGGTGGTTTTGTATTTGGAAGGACAAATGTGTGACTTTTGAAGTCGTATATATGGTGGAAGGTGGTATCATCAATCAACTCTACCCGAGAAGATAAACATATAGAGTGAGTTTCTCAAAAACAGGTAGAGAGATTTCTTCAGAGTCTCAGATAATTGTAGTGTCAGAATTTGGTTTTAGTACGGGTCGAATAATTGGCGTTGGATGGGATATGAAAGATATAAGTTTACCACTTACCAAAGATCTATAACTCTTGAAAAATTAAAAGAATATTTAATCTACTTGATACTCAATAATCTCAAGGTTAAAACTTAATTACTTGCTCATAACCATAAAAACAAAACAAATTTATTTATTGCATAAAAAGCGGAGAAAGGAACAAAAACAAGTTCAAACAAGATGCTGAAAATAGAAAGTACTACAGTGGTAGATAACACTTCCACTTGTTTATTTATCATGCCTCATTATTCCTATAAGATTAAGTGTGTATTTGGACCAGGGTTCTTTTCCTCATTTGCCCCCCATTTCTTGATCATCTTTTGTGTCAACTTCTTTGGATAAACTTTCAGATGCACAAATCTCTCCTTCTTCTTGAACAGACTCTATCATCTTTTTTTTTGAGTGGAAATTGGGCAAATATTCAAATCAACTTTCTTTGGTGATGACAGTTTTGTTCTGATTCTGAATGCATCTTGCAGCTATGATTGGAGTAGTATTCACTAGACTCTTTATATTACCCACTGCCTTACTTGTCCTTAGAAAATCTGATACAGGTGTTTGAGTTTTCTTCAGAGTTGCATCTTTCTCATTCATTTTTAAACCTGTGGGCCAATCTCGAATTACCTCTCATTTTACTTCTTTATCATTTATAATCAGAGAGGTATTAAAAATTGAACGTTTTATCTTTGGCTCAAATGCTTTGTTTTCCTCTTCCTCTGTTGTATGTACTTTACTTGTTTTAATGCTACCCACTGTATTTTGGGGTTTGATTCCCAATTGATTAACCAAAATAGAGTGATCATCCACTTTTATGATTACCTAAACCAAAAGGTCTTGAACCCGTCGTTTGAAATTACCGCAATTCTCAATGGAGTCTCCTCGGGCTCCAGCATGATAGTCACAAAAGACTTTCTCAT
The DNA here is from genome assembly GCF_006381635.1 of Hibiscus syriacus. Lineage (NCBI taxonomy): Eukaryota > Viridiplantae > Streptophyta > Magnoliopsida > Malvales > Malvaceae > Hibiscus > Hibiscus syriacus. The sequence goes on from NW_024063194.1 coordinate 1,767,079, forward strand.
TATACCAACTTGGATATGGAAGCAACAAAGGCTTAGCTCGACATGGAGCAATAATCTGGGCCTGGAGCAACTTGTAATATATCTTGTTGCATGAAACTGGAGGAAAACAGGGTAGATTATCCCCTGACATCATTGTCTATTTACAATTGTTTACTTTGCTTTCTTGAAGACCTTGTGACTGATGACTAATATATTTGCTTTGAATGTTTGATTCTTGATCAACATCATGAGTAAGATGATGACTGAAAGATCTCTTTTCTTCAACCAACTTTGAGTTTTTGAGGAATTTAGGTTTCTTATCTTCAAAATATAGCAACCCCTCTTCGATAAGATTTTAGACTTCTAATTTCAAGGTTATACAATTTTTCGCAGAGTGACTAAAATCTCCAGAATGATAATTGCATAAATCTTTGACCTCTTGCCAATCTGGAAGCCAATAATATGCTCTAGGAGGAATGGGTGTTACAATACCACTTTCAAAGAGAAATGGTAACAAGTTTGAATATGGGATTGGAATTGGAATGAGAGGTATCACTTTATTTTTTCCCTTCTTAGCTTTCTTCCATGGCTTTTGAACCTCTTCTTTACTTCGCTTCAGCTTGATCTCTGTTGCATTTTCTGGGGTCATACCCGATTTTTGTAGATTTATTGGATTTCCACATTCCATGACAAAGTCCTGGTCATTTGTTCACAACAGAATCCTCTAAGGGTTTCTCTCCATGTATCACAACATTCATCAGGTTCATCAGCTTGGTCATTTGCTCTTTTGAATCATCCTGAAACTTGTTTGCATGATCAGTCATCTCTTGTTGAGTCTTGATAAGTTGCTCTTGCAATTTCTCAATTCTACCAACCCTTGCTAAAATCTCATTCATAGCTATTATCTCTCTTTAGGAAGACCAAGTTAGCTCCACTTTGATTTCAAAATTTCTATCATGGAATCTTCCCCGAATTATTCCACATGTTTAAATGTATGCAAAATATATTTAAACAAAATATAAATATGTAAAGATGCAAACGCAAAAAAATGAAAATATGAATACGAACGTAAAAAATGCAAATATAAAAATGTGAATGTAACCATAAAAATGTAAATTGTGCAATACAAAAGGAAACATAAAAGTATAAATGAAAAATGAAAAATGCAAGGATGCAAAATGCAAATGTATGTATGAAAAGGTGTTTACTCAAGAATGATCATCTTAGAACAGATTTCATTGAACACAAAAGTTTTGGTACATCAAACAAAACTTTACATATAGGGATATCTTTCACTTCTAACTTCTCCAAAGCCCAGTTAGTTTCCATTCATGCTCAAAAGTTGAGTCTTCAGTCTGCTTCATCTCCATGTAAAGTCAGCTAAATCTATCATTTAAGAACCATATTGCTTGTCTGGACTGCAACTTCTTCCATGACATTCTCTTTCATCTTCTGAGTCACTTCTCGGAGTTGCTCATTTTCCCTTGTAAGAGAACCTTTCTGTCCAAGAAGTTCTTAAACAAGATCTTCATATATGCTGCAGTTCTTTTTCAGTTTGGTGACCCCTGTGATCCACTCTTCTGGGGTTTTTCCTATTCTAGCATTTCGAAAGGCTTCACTGATCTTCTGAAAATCTTCATGCATGGTTTTCATTTCTGTGCTCAATTTCTTGTTTTGGTCGTTCAAGTCCTTCAAATAACATGCTTGAGCTTCATAAAAACCTCCACTACTCTGAATACCTTGACTGTTGTTCTTACCATAGACTGCTTTTGGTATCAATCTGGTAGGATCTTTGTGTAACACTTTTGGTATTAATATAACCGGTTCTCTATGTACAAAACTTCCCTCGATCCTCATAGTTTCTTCAGGATGTTTTTCCTTGGCCGCATCATATTTTGTTTGATCATAAAACTTTTCGTCCATTTACGATTTCTTTCCAATTTGATGAATAATCTTTCAAGTCAACACCTTTTGATTATGTCATGATTATGTAATGCAGACAAAAGAATATAAACAAATTAGAGCAATGTAACATGCATGGAAAAATAAGAAAAAAAAATAGAATAATTAGTACCAATTAATGGAAAGAAAAATTCTATTTATCAAGGTATAAATCCTAACCTCATGCTTTCTAGTTCCATGCTTTGTTTAGAAAAATTAACCTAACAGTATGATTACTAGTTCGCAAGCATTTATTCAGAGAGAAAAATAATAAATTAAATAAATTAAAAGCTAGAGCTTATTTCTCCTTTGTGTACACCTATGGATATGGTTTCAATACTTCATAGATCAGGTGAAGTGCTAGGGTTTATTATATGCGGAGTTTCAGTTCTAGAAGTAAAGGTGCTTGAATTGTCCTTGTTAGTGCCCCCTTGGACTGCTAAACCCTCAATCCTAGTCCATTACAGACTTAAGCAGATCAAGTTCAATTCGAGGGGACACATTTCCCTATGCCTGACACGGAGAATAAATTCTCATGAAGACATAGGATATATGAACCTCGAAAGCTACTTGCTAGGTCTGACACGGAGAATAAATTCTCACGAAGACGTTGATTTCACTCCCATTTAAAAGGGACAAGCTTGATTAAAAGCTTATGTTATGCATGTGTTGTGTGTGAGGAGAAATGTTCAAACCTCTAACAGACAAATAAAATAATTAATACTTCAATAAAATAAATAAATAAAAAAATAATAATAATATAATATAAAAATAATAATAAGTAATAAAAAATTTGAAAGAAAATAATTAAAAATTAAATATATGAATTTTTAATTTCTAACCGATAGAGACAATTTACAATTAATTATAAAGTTTGACGATCCCCAGCGGAGTCGCCAAGCTGTCGTAACCGGTTTTCGTCCGGGCACGAATTTTTTACTCAGCGGGAAAAGTGATGTGAATAAATGGTTTTTAAAATAATTTGGGAGTCGCCATCGCCCTTTTGGATCAAGTAGGTCGAATACCTAAAAATCATCCTTTAAAAGAGTTTTTAAGAAAACATCGATTAAAAGATAAACTGATCTGCGTTTTAACCAAAAATTCGTTATTTTTAACAATAAAAAGGGATTCGTGGTCGGTTACGTTTAGGAATGGATTAGCACCCCTATAACGCCCAAAATTGGTACTTTTTAATCATAAATTGTCTCTATTATTAGAAATTTAAAAATTCAAAATATATTTAATTTATAATCCTATTATTTCAAAATTATAATTACGAAAAAAAATATATTAATTTATATATATTTATAAATAAAATATTTATTTATTTAGAAATATCAGAAAATGACTTCTAGGTGCCTTAAGACAACTCTTTTCTTTGATATTAAAAAATAAATAAATAATTAAAACAATTAATATATAATTTATAAAATAGGATATTTATTTATTTAAAAATATCAGAAAATTGACATCCAGTTGTTTTAAGACTGCCCTTTCTTAATATTGAAAAATAAATAAATATTAAAAAAGGATTAAAATAAGTTAAAAGTAATTAAATAATATTTTAATAAATAAAATAAATATTATTTATTATATAATAAATATATATATTTATGGCTAAATAATAATAGTAATAATAATTAAAAGTAAACATATAAAATTAACATATAACTAAACAATGAATAAAATTAAAACTATATATTTAAAATAAATAAAACTTGTAAATAAATAACAATTGAAATTAGTGACTAAATTATAACCTAATAGAATTAAATACCTAATTCATAATTAATTATTTAAAATTTGAGTGACTAAACATGCCATTCTCCTTATTTATTAATTTAGTGACTAAACTAAAATTATATAAAATTCATATATCAAATTAAAATAAATTGAAATATGTTGTTCGGGGTTTAAAATATTAATTATTAAAATTAAAGGACTAAATATGTTATTTACCTAATATATATTGTTTTATGTAAATGACTAAAATGAATATATGTAAAATTCGAATACCGAATTAAAAGGATCTAAAATTTGCTTTAGTGACTAAAATTTAAGGATTACAAACTAGGATGGCTGCGGAAAGGGTTCGGCCATGCACAAAATTACAGATATACCCCTGCCAAAACGGCGTCGTTTGGGAAAGGGTATAAATCCCCCAAACGGCTGGCCCTTCGGGCCAGCTCTCTCATTTCTCTCATTTCTCTTCTCTCTCTAGAGAAGAGAGATATCATTTCTCTTGCTTCACTCTAAAAGTCACCGACCGACCACCATCAACGGCGCCGATCACCACTGCCGGCCACCACCAATGGTGGTCGGAATTCCCAAATTACCCTAGAGTTTAGATCTCAACCTCCTAAGGCCGAATATGGCCTTCGCTTCTCCTAAAACGCTTTAGATCGTTCTAGATCTAAAATAAATCGAAGGTTTTACCTTCGATTTTACCTTCGGTTTTACAATGATTCTGGTGGTTCCAGACGGTTTGGAGGCTTCTACGATGGTAAGATGCTCATTTTCCTCTTCTTTCTGGTTATTGGGTGTTGATTTGTTCTCGTATTCTGCTCTCTGTTTGGTTGCTCCGTGGCTGTTGGTCTCCTCTCTTTTTTTCTGTCTTTTTATTTTTTTCTCCTCATCTTCCTCTTGTTTGCAGGGGAAACGAGGCTTTATAGCCTCGGTGAGGCTCTCGTCGGACCAGTCCAGAGGATGAAAGCCTTGGTGAGTCACCAAAGTTATGCTGGTGACTCACCGTAGAGGCGACGTGTGTGGCTGTCATCGTGGCAGCAGAGCTTCTGGAGGCTTCAACGGCGAGGTGGAGTGTCACTGGAGGCAGCGGCGGCTAGGACGTGTCCCTAGGGTTATGATACCCTAGGGTTTCCTTGTTGGGACCATCTGGGCCGTTGGATCAAAACTAGATACAACGGCAGCAAGTTGAGGCGGTTGGATGATGATATGTAAACCCTAACTAAATCTAGGGTTACACATTTGGGCTCTGTTGGGCTAGTTCAAGTTGGGTCACTGGGATTTGTATATGTAATAAAATAATAATATTTTAAAAATAATAATAATAATAATAGTAATAATAATAATAATAACCAAATGTAAAAAAAAACTAATGTCTTCAGGGTGTAAAAGCAAGTGGGACTGGGAGGGGCATGCAAGTAGGCCCGGGTGAACTCCACCAATAATTGAATAGCGAAAAAACAGAATGAAGAGATAGGATTGGTTAGAACACAACAAGAGTTTTTTTCTCGAACACAACCTTCATCTTCCTATTGTTTGTTTTACTAAAAAATTCGGATAAGGTAGAATTGAGTTGGGTCAAAATTTCACTCCCAAAATCAAATAAGATAGAAAGATATATTATTCGAATAACAGTAGAATATTGTACAATAAGTCATGACATTTGGTGAATAAACATATTAATAATATTTTATGTGAATTGATGAATATATATATATATATATATTAGTTTAAAATTACATCCATTCGATCATATTTATCAGTTTTTCAATAATTATTTTCATCAAAATTCAGGTTTCTTCATCACATGGTCTTAACTTTCCATTAAATAGTCTTAACTTATCAATTCATTTTCTCTTCAATATATAAAAGCTAGTTGCGACATAATTTAGACACAACTTAGAAAAAGGAAAATACTTAAAAAATTCAATTTTTCTGGAAATAGAGAAAGGCGAGATTATGTTCGACTAACCACTATTATTGTGCTTACTAATGTGATTTTTTTCTTGTTGTATCTTAAAAAACTGACATCAAACATTATTCAAACTACAGATGAAAGAACCGATATGTCTTAAAAAATCTACTCATACACACCTCAACATCTTTACCTATTCAATTTTATTTTTGCATACGAGGAAAAAATATATTCATCTATTTTATTTTAATTAAATGTATTCGTCTTAATTATGATGTTAATGTAGAGAAAAGTGGTAAAAAAAATAATATAACTTCATCTAGACTCATGAAAAGGCTGGTCATCCATAATCATGATAATAATTAAAGAAAATGTTTTTTAAAATGAAATTTAGACATCCTCATCTTGCTATCTAGATTTTTTTATACCAATTACTATGCAATATAATATAAATACATTAATAAACTTTTCTATTTGAATAACGAACCCGCAAGATATGACTCGCACCATTAAATAGCCTACCTCTTATATGTAGTAGCAAAAAGACGAATGATAATTTGAAGACAAGACTGGCGTTGAAGGTCACAACCATGGCCATGAGGGCCAAACTGTCAAAATTATCGGACCCGCGACGCAATATGGCTATCGGAGTTATCTAAAGTTGTTAATTTAAAGACGTTTCCTCATTACTTTCCATAAAAAATAAAATACGTTCCCACATGCATGCATTTTCTTTTTTATTTATTTATAACCCAATATGCATGCATTTCCAAAGAATTTATATTCCTTTTGGCAGCTACAAGAGTTTAAGGAGCAAGAACGACCCTCTGCCAGATTAAATTTTCAATCTACGTCTAACTAAATTAGAATAAATTCTAAATCCAGCTTGGTTATTCCGGAATATATTTTACATATATATCATTAGTAAACTCCAAGAAAAGTGGGACACTTTTTTGATTGAGAGAGTTAAAGAAACGGTAGAATCGGTTTCAATTGAAAATTTTATCAAGAATTTAACTTTTATAAATAATGGATAGAATAACATTTTAGATTGAACCGGAAATATTATATTTCTCCATAACATTTTTAGTTTCAACTGAAAATGTTATAAATTTGTAAAATATTTTTTATTGTAAACTCTAAAATCATCACAATATAATATTTTTGATTGCAATAAAAATGTTATAAATTTATATAACATTTAAGTTGAACATAATAATATTTGAAGTTAAAAATAGTTTTAAACTAACATTAACTTGGTTATTGTGGAATGGAGTTTACATATATATCATTAGAAAACGGCAATAAAAATGGGAAATCCTTTTGACCAAAGTGATGTTAATCTTGAAAATCAACAATAAACTAGATGAAACAATCAGCACTCCCATAAAGATAACAGCAGTCTTCTAATTCTCTATTGCATGCATGAGCCGTCTCGACGGATTGTTAGCCGAAGAGAATAAAAATAATGAAAGAGCATTGACTGCTGAAGAGTCAAGTGGCTAAACAACATGGCCAAATGCTGTGAAGCCGGCGAGTGAGACCTCATTTTAGACCCCACAAACTTTTGTTGGTTCAATCAGTGCATTGAAGGTAAGATGTTTCCATCTGTCCATTCCAAATCAGATTTTGCTTTTTTATTTGTGAACTTGATCTGCCATGGGGAACTGGGCCACTTGATGTAGCATAATCATACAAGATAAATTCAATGAAAATATGTAAGAGGTAAGTAAATGTTCATTGTCCTTCATCATTGTAACACGAGATGAAAGAAAGATGAACAACAAAAAGTGTATGAGCAGGATCACATCAACCCCTTTCTTTAAGGTGATTTATCCTCAAATTAAAACTCTCGTAATTGAATGCTTCTTTGACATGGTAATGGATGAATCCATACTTCATTTTTTTCACTTTGACACCTAACTCTTCTTTTTCATCTTGAAAATGTAATTAAAAAATATTTTTTTTACAAATGATTAGTGAAAATCAAAGGTTGTGCCAAAAGACACTTCTGAGTCACATGTTAACGGTGTTTGAATTCTTTTTTCACATGGAAATTGATGAATCCATACTTTGTTCTTTAACTTGAACACTTAATTCTTCTTGTTCATGAGCACATATCCTTAAACTCGTTCACGATGTTCTTTTGAATCACCATGCCTCTTGGTAATGGAATGAGTGTCTTGTAATCCTCCATTGATTGCATTATTTTATTTTGAATACGTACAAGCCCTTTAGTAATACTACTTTAGAATTTTCCCTTTGATGATAAGACTTGTCGTTTGGACTCCTTCATTAAAGCCCTTGGTATCATCACATCCTTTCGCTAAAGATTCATCTTTTGGACTCCTCCTTGGCTCGAAACGTCATGACCATAGATGAAAGGGCTTGCCTCTTTGCTTCCTCTCTTTTGATCATGACATTGCTTGTAAAGGGAATCTATCTCTTCAAATCATTCATTTGATTCATCATGATGCTTATTAAAAGTATCCATCTCTTCAACTTTCCCAGATGAATCATCATGTTTGTTGGCGATTAAGCTTGTCTTCTTGGTTTCTTTCAAAGGCTTGAAATCTCCATGGCTCTTCTTCATCGCCTCTATGCTCCTTTTCATATGCAATTTATCCTTATGAATTTTCCTAGGTGACAATGGTGTCAAGACGATCTTCCTCCCTTCATGCTTGAATGAATACTTGGTGTAGCAATCATGAATGATTTTCTTATTATAATGCCATGACCTCCAGAGTAGAATATAGCTTGCAAGCATAAGGACCTCGTCATACAAAACCTCATCCTTATATTTGCATATGTTGAATGGAACCAACACTTTTTTTGTTATGTTAAGTTCTTTTTCGTTATTCGAAAATTATAGATTGTATGGGGCAGGATACTTTAGAGTCTTCAAATCTAGTTTATCAACCATGATAGTAATAACAACATTAGTGCAACTCCCACCATCAATTATCATGAAACTTGCATTCCCGTTGACATTGTAACTTGTGTGGAAGATGTTCTCTCTCTGTTACCCCTTCCTCCCCATTTGTGTGGTGAGTAGACCTTTAAAAATAAGAAATTCACCATCCACGACACTTAATCTCATTTTCAGCCTCTTCAAGTTGATATTCATCTATTTCTTCTTCATGGTCAATTGCAAATTTGGACTTTGATTTGCTTCTTGACCTTTTCCTAGGTTCTTGAAGCACTTGATATCCCGAGTCACTTCTGAATTTGATGTCTGTTTATTCTTTCCCTTTCCACTCTCCATAACTGTTTGTTTTGGCTTAGTAGGCTCGACATCGTCTCTAATTTGCAAAAGTGCTTTCCACCTATAGTTATTTCCTTGACTATATTTGGATGTAGATGAATTGTTACTCTTAGTGTTGGTTCTTCATTTAATATGGCTTTCCATCTTCATTGTCATATGAACCATATCATTTATTTCAACGTAATGTTACAATTCAGCAACATTAGCAATGTTAAAATTCAAACCATTCAAAACCATTTCATTATTACTTCTCAAACTTCTTCAATGTTAGCAGAAATCATGGAAACTTCCATCTCTTTAAATTAGTCTTCAACGTTCTTATTTCCTTGCTTGATATTTTTTTACTTCTAGAACAAGTCATGATTGTAATGCACAAGAATAAGTCTTCTTCGCATGATCCCCTTTATTTCATGCCAAATGTTGATGGCTCTTTCTCCATTTCTCATCCGAGTGCTAGAAAGTTGATCCCATAAGACCAATGCATAATCAATGAATTCTATGGCTTATATCCACACCTTCTTTTGTTTCGAGTAATTTTTGTACTCGAAGGAGGACTATCACTATGATGATATTAAGATTGTCATCAAAGAAAATTCTGCCTCATGGATTCCTTGGAGCATTTCTTATGGAGTCTTGTGTTGATGCTTAACATACTTCATCGTCCTTATATTCTTTATACTCTTTTGGATATTCTTCTTGCCTTTGTTGCCTCCTTGGATTGTTCTAGACATTGGTTTGAAGGTTGCCTCTTAAATTTTCAATCCTATGAATCCTTTCAGTAAATGATTCGAGCTTCATCCTCAACAATCTAATAATTTCTCTAATGGTTGCTTGTGTTTGAAGATTTGGTGCTTCCCCTTGACGTGAATTTTATTAACATTGGGACATTGTTAACAAAAAGGAAAATAAAGGAAAAATGTAGAAGGACCTTACCAAAGTGCTGTCACAAAAGCTTTCAACTTCACTCCAAAGTAAAGAAGATAACACTCAATTCAGTCGTGTTTGGTACTCATGACTAGACTTGACTTTTACTTAGTCGTCTTCTGATCTACCACGCTTATATGCCTTTTACCACTCCATCCTCTCTTATGAAGTCCATTGTAAACTCACTTAAACATGGTTAGGGTATGAAAGAAACAAAATATAATGCCTTGAAGATGGCTTCTAGACTTGATGGTGACAATGGTGTTGTACTGTTTTTCTACCTTGTTCATTTGGTGATTTTATTTTGGCCTTTATTTTTGTTTTTATTTTGAACTCCATTATCAAGATGATGGAGTCTTACATTTTCTTTGCTTTGTTCCTTGGTCGTTTTTCACTTCTTAGTTCTACTTTTGTTTTATTTTTCTTTTCTTTTTGTAAGGGATTTTCTTGTGCACTTTGTTTTTTTGCCCAAAGCTCTGAATATCAATTGATTTAAGATGAACCTCAATGTGGATCTATAAAGGAACCAAGTATACATATAACAAGATAGGATTACAGATAGATAGGTTAGGTAGGTAGATGAAATATATATATAGATAGGTAGGATAAAAATAAAGATTGAATAATGAAATAATAACGGAAGTATGCTAATTTATATGCATAGGCGTGGTGATAATTAAAAAAGAAATATGGTGATGGTAATGGTGAAATGGAAATAATATGAAATATAAAGGAAGGTATAATTAAAAAAGAAATATGGTGATGCTAATTTACAAAGCCCCTAGCCTTATGTATTCAATAGTTTGGGTGGTGATAAAGACTTAGCCAAGTATCAAGATGGAAAGGATGGACACCACAAGCAACAAAGGCTTCATAAGTCGATAGAGTTCAAGAATAACTAAAAAAAGAGAAAAATCTCACAATATGAGTTAAGTAAAAAGGATATGCCTTATAACTTCCAAGGTATTGGCAATTTAAAGAATTTTGAAAGCAATTATCAAAAAGTTACAAATAGATTCATCCATGCTTGTGTCTTGGTGAAATTACATGATTTAATGATAAATGATCATGTTTTTAAGGCCTTGCTATGGTTCTTGTAACATCCATCTCCTGTATACCTTTCCATACACGAGATACGGATGTCACATCACTTTTTAAAACATTTTGTCATTTGAAAAGCCATAAAATTGCGTTTCAATTTTAACAACCACAAAGTATGATATTCATATAAGCAAAATACTAAAACCATCATTTTAAATACATTACAAAATATTTACTTTATTTCCATTACATGCCATCTAAGTTTTCAAATAAATAAAATTGTCCCAACATTACTGACGAGTCAACCTTTAATTGATGAAAGTTGTTACTACTGCACTCCTTACTCGACAAAATCTCGATTGTTCCCTACACGTGAAATCAACACACGTTAAGTATTTACTTAGTGAGACATAATATTGTAAAGATATCGTAATTTATATATAAGTATTTTATGACTATTGAATGACGAATTAAATTTCATAATCCATAAGGACCAGATAAGCCTTTCTCAGTTAAACCATAATTCTTTCATACAGTTATCGAAATTATTCTTAGTAAGCCCAACATACTCATCATTCTGTATATTTTCCCCATTATTCTTTATTTTCCTTGTGTACATTAAATGAGAAAATACTATACATGTATTGTACCAAAGTGTCAATTGATTATGTATCTTTTGTAATCATCATGAGCGACACCTTAAAAACTGTTAACACACCATTTTGTATTTTCATTTGGGGTATCCTTTCATGCCCATTATATATTGTTTTTATTTTCCTTTATGACATCCATTAATACCATTTATGCATTATTGTACATTATATATATATGGTATCCTTTCATACCACTTATGCACCAATTATATCAAAATGCATTATAATTCCTTTAGCCTTTTTCCTAAAGGCTTTTAGCCTTTAATCTTTTACACTAAGTTGTTTAACCTTTCATCTAACTGGAATAATTGACACCTTTTTGCCAAATGCACAGCTAGGCCATTAATCTTTTACTCAAAGGTATTTAACCTTCCATCTAACTTACATGATTGACACTTTTATGCCAAATGCACCTATAGGCCATTAATCTTTTACTCAAAGGTATTTAACCTTCCATCTAACTGGCATAATTGACACCTTTTTGCCAAATGTAAAGCTAGTCCATTAATCTTTTATTCAAAGGTATTTAACATTTCATTTAATTGGCATAATTAACACTGTTTTGCCAAATTCACAACTAGGACATCAATCTTTTAGTCAAATGTATTTAACCTTTCATCTAACTGACATAATTGACACCTTTCTGCCAAATGCATAGCTAGGCCATTAATCTTTTACTCAATGGTATTTAACCTTTCGTCTAACTGGCATAATTGACACCTTTCTGCCAAATGCACAGCTAGATCATTAATCTTTTACTTTAGAACATATCCTAATCTAATAATTATTCATATTATCAATTAAGTATTTAATTTCATTATAAATTCTATAGTTTACACCTGTAGTGCCAAATTAATCATTTCCTAAACATTTCTATAATTTATATAGGCTGCACACCCACTACAAATACGAAAATACATAAACTTATTATGAATTTCTTAGTTTTTGAACTAATTCGTGTCATCCAAAAGGATTAGATAAGTCCCTATTATTGAAACCAAACTTCTTTCATACCATTATCATAAACATCCTTAGTATGTCTAACATACCTTTCTTTATTATACATTTTTCTTTTCATTTTTCTTTAGCAATTATTCGTTAATTTCATTTATGGCTCCCTTTGATGCCTTAATGCATCCTTTCATGCATTTCAATTATGGCATCCTTTCATGCCTTAATGCATTCTTTTATGCATTTCATTTAATACATCCTTTCATGCCTTAATGCATCTTGTCATACTTTTCATTTATGGCATCCTTTCATGCCATAATGCATCCTTTCATGCCTTAATGTATCCTTTCATGCATTTCATTTATGACATCCTTTCATGCCTTAATGCATCCTTTCATGCATTTTTAGTTATGAATTTAGCTTAGAATAGTTCTTACTCTAAAACTCATTCATAATACTCTAAAACATACATAAACTTAAACATTCTAATTTTAATCTTTTTCATCTCAAATAATTACAATTAGATACTCACCTGGATTGCCTCACTATTATATCTAAAGCGCAAAGTTGATTACTCAGGTACTTTACGTTTGCCTTTTATTTTGCTTGACTCGGGAGCTTGATTTCGATCTACTCAAGCATCCATAAAGACACGTACAATATCAATTGTTAGTATATTTGCTAACAATTATGCTTAGACATTACTCAATAGTATATATTATTATATTTTCTATAACAATCTTAGCTTATCTTCACATTTCTGACCCAATAGTATCGAAACCCCTACCATGGTATCGATACTACTATACTATGGTACTGATACTCCATCATGGTATCGATACCATTTCTACATTCTGTACAATGATATCGATACTATCATCATAGTATCGATAACCCTCTTTGGGTATCGATATTTCTTGCATCGATATCGATACTACGCAGCGGATTCTACTGATTTTAAGCCTATAGTATCTGTATTGTTCTATCAGTACCGATACCCTTACCCATATTTTACATTTTTCATCCCGAAACTTACCCAAATTTGGTCAAATTTCCTTATGTTTACCCCCAACAATACTATTAAACTAATCTCTACTTATCTCTACTAACTTTCCTTCATTTAGATTCTTGAAACATCTAAAATCTCTCAAGCTCACTTGAATCTAAGAATCACACCATATTTTCTAACTTGTTTTTAAACTCATCCAATACTTCTAATCTTTTATTTACTTCATTGAGAAGTCAAATCTACTAGTAAACATCAATAAACACTCATATCATAACATATTATTACAAAACCTATTTCCTTAAATATCCCATATTTCATTAAGCTTTTAGGTTTGATCCTATTTAATCCTACCTTAAACCTCTATAATATTCAATGCTTCAAATACCAACCAAAAATGGAAGAAGAAACTATCCAAATAAAACCTCACCTTTGCTATGGGGGAGAGCTTTTCCACGGGAAAGAAAAGAAAAGAGAGATATCTTACTTTCCTCTTTTTCCCCTTTTAAATCCCTTATAGTGATATATTTTAATTTTAATTTCCCTCTTAAAAGACCAAAGTGCACTTTTTATTCATCTTTCTATACAATTTAGTTCAAAATAATATTCCAAATCATTTTCTCATCTTTTAGCATTTATTCAAATAAATCCCCAAATTTGAAATCTTTTCAAGAAAGTCCCTCGTCCAGTATTTGGGATATTATAATTCTCTCCTTAAGAAAATTCATCCTCGAATTTAAAATCTTTATGTGTTTACCACAATACTACAATTAGAGGAATCATTTAGTTACACAGTTTCTGTATTTCTCTAGTCCATATCTGTATTAGTTCTTTTCATAATTCAATTCTAATCGAATTTCTATTTTCCCCATAACCCATTTTCCATTCATGAATCGAGATTGATTGAAACAATTTAGAAGATATTTGATGTTTAACTTTTCCTCTAATAGTACTTCAGACATTTTGCAAAATATTCCGTGATGTCTCTATTCAAATCAGGCCACTCAACCTACTCTTTAGATATCAGTACCTCTTGTTTCCTCCTGAATGCATAGTCAACTGACTTAATGCTTCAACCAAATATTTTCTAAATTCTTAATCGTCAGAAATACAAAGTCTCCCATGATAATATGAACATCCGTCTAACCTAACCTCAAAAGATATTAATCTCTTTATTTTCTACCTATATAATTATTATTAAGAAATTGTTCGTCTTTCCTGCCTCGGTTTCACTATCTTCCATTCCACCAATATTTTAGGCTTTTGTAATTAGCACCACTATAGTATCGCTCACTATACAAATAATGACATCAAATCTTTTAAGGTAACTTGACTACTGCCGACTCTAAATCATGCTTAGAAAATTCCTCTTAGGAATCTTTAACTATATCGAGGCATATGCCATAACCTTACCTTTGTACATAAGCACCCTTCCTAAATCGTTGATAGATGCATCAATAAAAACCACATAGATTTATCTGAAAAGACATCTATCAATTCCCTATTTTGTGAGATTATAAAACAATTCTACTTTAATTATTTGAGTTTCTACCACATTAGCTATAAAAGCTATATATATCTTTCTGACATCATTTTATTCACAATTATTATCGATGTTACCTTGAACAATGATTTTTATTTCTCTCCAAAAACTATAATTTCCATACCCTCTGCATTTTTTTGAATTAATCGTCTTTGGAGAAAAACAACCTATACTCAATATAATCTTCACTCATCAATGATAATTCCATCAGGTTCACCGGGAACATAACCCCTGGAATCTTTATCAATTGTTTACTACCTGTCTGACTAACTTTTGTATTATGACCCACTAAGGTTTACCACTATTATCTCACTCAAAATTAAGTTAAATATAATACTTTTATTTTAAAATATTTCATTTCCTTATTGAGGAAATCCATGTAACTTTTCCAAATCCATTTAAATATTATCGCACAATTGAAACATTTTCTCTCTCAACTATGAAAGTCTAGTTATCTACATCATTTAATAAGAAGGCTTGACAACTTTGTAGCAATAACTTCATATCAATTAATACTAAAAAATTACACTATTAAAGAAATTTACTCTTTTTCCTATCATTACAAACTTGACAAATTTCCAAATTCTCAAGAATAAATCTCGATTTTAAATAATAATTTATTAAAGTATGAAATGGGTAGAAAATCCATTTTCACCAATTACCTTCTAAAAGTAACTCTATTAGGTCCATAAAGCTTAACATTTATTCTTAAGCAACTCATAATCAATTGATCTGCTAATAATTCATCTTTTTATAAGATTTTAGCAATCAATTTATTTACCGCTTACTCATTTCCTCAAATGCAAAAACATCGTTAAACGTTGGGGCACACTGCTTCCACAAAATAGAGGAAAATCCTAGCAACTTATACCCTTCTACGACATGATACTGAAATCATGTCGGATTCTCTTAGGTCGATTTTGATCTCGACCTTCTTTTCTATATCATCTACTTTCTTACCTTTGTCCTTAGTTTCCGACATCTATTAGAACATACATAAGAATAACACTCAAGTTAATAAGGAGTGATATCAATCACACTCTAATTGACACCCTATCAATAACTTTGATAATCTTAAAGGCATGTAATCATTTTTCTCAATTCAATTAAACTCGATTTTTTCCGAGAATCGGCTAAACCTATAGCTCTGATATCAATAAATGTAACACCCAACTCTTGTATACCTTTATGTACACGAGCTACGGATATCACATCATTTTTTAAAACATTATGTCATTTGAAAACCCATAAAATTTCGTTTCAATTTTAACAACCACAAAGTATGATATTCATAGAAGCAAAATACTAAAACCATCATTTTAAATACATTACAAAATATTTACTTTAGTTCCATTACATGCCATATAAGGTTTCAAATAAATAAAATTGTCCCAACGTTACTGACGAGTCAACCTTTAATCGATAAAAGTTGTTAATGTTGCACTCTTTACTCGACAAAATCTCGATTGTTCCTTACGCATGAAATCAACACATGTTAAGTATTTACTTAGTGAGACATAATACTGTAAAGATATCACAATTTATACATAAGTATTTTATGACTATTGAATGACAAATTAAATTTCATAATCCATAAGGATCAGATAAGCTTTTCTTAGTTAAACCATAATTATTTCATACAATTATCGAAATTATTCTTAGTAACCCCAGCATACTTATCCTTCTGTATATATTCCCCATTATTGTTTATTTTCCCTATGTACATTAAATGAGAAAATACTATACATGTATTGCACCAAAGTGTCTATTGATTATGTATCTTTTATAATCATCATGGGCGGCACCTTAAATACTGTTAACACACCATTTTGTATTTTCATTTGGGGCATCCTTTCATGCCCATTATACATTGTTTGTTTTCCTTTATGACATACATTCATATCAATTATGCATTGTTGTATATTTTATATATATGGTATCATTTCATACCACTTATGAATATCAAAATACATTGTAATTCCTTTAGTCTTTTTTTCCCAAAGGCTTTTAGCCTTTAATCTTTTAGTCGAAGGAGTTTAACCTTTCATTTAACTGGCATAATTGACACCTTTCTGCCAAATGAACAGCTAGGCCATTAATCTTTTACTCAAAGGTATTTAACCTTTCATCAAACTTGCATGATTGACACTTTTCTGCCAAAAGCACAACTAGGCCATTAATCTTTTACTCAAAGCTATTTTACCTTCCATCTAACTGGCATATCTTTCTACCAAATGCACAGCTAGGCCACTAATCTTTTACTCAAAGGTATTTAACATTTCATATAACTGGCATAATTGACACTTTTCTGCCAAATGCATAGCTAGGCCATTAATCATTTACTCAAAGGTATTTAACCTTTCATCTAACTGACATAATCGACACCTTTCTTCCAAATGAAAAGCTAGGACATTAATCTATTACTCAAAGTTATTTAACCTTTCATCTAACTGGCATAATTGACACCTTTCTGCCAAATGCACAGCTAGAAAATTAATATTTTACTTTAGAACATATCCCACTCTAATAATTATTCCTATTACCAATTAACTATTTATTTTCATTATAAATTCTATAGTTTACCCCTGTAGTGCCAAAACAGTCATTCCCTAAACATTTCTATAATTTACATGGGTTGTACACCCACTAACAATACATAAATTCATAAACTTATTATGAATTTCTTAGTTTTTGAACTAACTAATATCATTCATAAGGATTAGATAAGTTCCTATTATTGAAACCAAACTTCTTTCATACTATTATCATAAACATCCTTAGTATGTCCAACATACCTTTCTTTCTTATACATTTTTCTTTTCATTTTTCTTTAGTAATTATTCGTTAATTGCATTTATGGCACCCTTTCATGCCTTGATGCATCCTTTCATGTATTTCATTTATGGCATCCTTTTATGCCTTAATGCATCTTTTCATGCATTTCATTTGCAGCATCATTTCATGCCTTAATGTATCCTTTCATACATTTCATTTATGGCATCCTTTCATGCCTTGATGCATCATTTCATGCCTTAATGTATCCTTTCATGCATTTCATTTATGGCATCCTTTCATGCCTTAATGCACCCTTTCATGCATTTTTAGTTATGAATTCGGCTTAGAATAGTTCTTACTCTAAAGCTCATTCATAATACTCTTTCCATACACATAATGATAACATAGTCAATACTATAAAACATACATAAATTTAAACATTCTAATTTTAATCTTCTTCATCTCAAATAATTACAATTAGGTACTCACCTGGATTGCCTCGCTATTATATCTAAAACGCAAAGTTGATTACTCAGGTACTTTGTCTTTGCCTTTTGTTTTACTTGACTCGGGAGCTTGATTTGGATCTACTCAAGCATCCATAAAGACATGTACAATATCAATTGTTATTATATTTGCTAACAATTATGCTTAAACATTACTCAAGAGTACATATTATTATATTTTCTATAACAATCTTAGCTTATCTTCACAATTATGACTAAATAGTATCGATTCCCCTACCATGGTATCGATACCCCTACCATGGTATCGATACTACTATACTATGGTACCGATACTCTATCATGGTATCAATACCATTTTTGCATTCTTTTAACAATGGTATTGATACCATCCTCATAGTATCGATTTCTTGCATCGCTATCGATACTACACAACGGATTCTACTGATTTTAAGCCTATAGTATATGTATTGTTCTATCAATACCGATACCCTTACCTAGATTTTACATTTTTCATCCCAAAACTTACCCAAATTTGGTCAAATTTCTTTATGTTTACCCCCAACAATACTATTAAACTAATCTCTACTTATCCCTACTAATTTTCCTTTATTTAGCTTCTTAAAACATCTAAAATCTCTCAAGCTCACTTGAATCTAAGAATCACACTATTTTATCTAACTTGTTTTTAAACTCATCAAATGCTTCTAATCTTTTTATTTACTTCATTGACAAGTCAAATATACTAGTAAACATCAATAAACACTCATATCATAACATATCATTACAAAACCCATTTCCTGAAATCTCCCATATTTCATTCAACTTTTAGGTTTTATCATATTTAATCCTTCCTTAGACCTCTATAATATTAAATGCTTCAAAAACCAACCAAAAATGGAAGAAGAAACTATCCAAATAAAATCTTACCTTTGCTATAGAGGATAGCTTTTCCACGGGAAAGAAGAGAAAAGAGAGACAACTTACTTTCCTCTTTTTCCTCTTTTAAATCCCTAATAGGGATATATTTTAATTTCAATTTCCCTCTTAAAAGACCAAAGTGCCCTCTTTATTCATATTTCTATACAATTTAGTTCAAAACACTATTCCAAATCATTTCTCATCTTTTAGCATTTATTCAAATAAATCCCTAAATTTGAAATCTTTTCAATAAAGTCCCTTATCCAATATTTGGGGCATTACAGTTCTGCTAACTCTTTAATGCTTCGAAAATTGGTGAATTGGATTGGCCCTTGGATGCTTTGAATGAATGACCACGTGACTTGGCCAAATGAAGTTTGTGTTGGTCTGCCAAGTTGGGTTGTTGTAATGGTTACCATGAAAGGAGAGGTCCCTTGGTGTTTGGTACCTAACTTGATACCACATAAAGAGAACATGTTTGTATGATTCACATGACAACCTCCTCCTTGCTTGCACATGACCTCCTTTGAATGCATATGGCTTCCCACGCCAAGAGTAAGGATGGTTCGGCCATAGGATGCATGATAAGCGCATGGTATGTGATTAGAACCAAGTTAGGTGCATAGATAGCTAGCTAGGTGAGTAGTAGTAAGTTAGACTCAAGATAGCTAGCTAGTGACACTACAACTACTCAAGTACCACCTCAACTACCCTCCAACTGCTTTTAGTCCTCAGCTCATCTACTAGGTCATTAGTTACTCTCCAGTTAGGTTCAACTCCCCTTAAGCTCTTTTAGCTTAAATCTCCATTAAGCTATGTGAACTAGAAATCCTTGTCAATGAGCTAATATGAGATGACATAGCTTGTATTCTTTGTCTTCGAGCTACCGTAGCTTGCCTTAGAATCCAATGTACCTAAATAAAGCATGAAAACAACAAATTAGATACTATGTGAGCTAGAAACACAATGCATATATGTTGCACGCTTAAGTATGTATTTATGTTGTTAACAATTATTTCTCTTTGTTTATTTGATGTTACTGATTTGGTTCTGCTTTGCTTATTTTTGTGTAGGAACTTATTTTCCATAACCAACATTAAAGAGGGCGAATTTTACTTTTTTTTTCTGCAATCGGGTTGGAGGCATGGGCACGACCTGGGGCATGACATGTTTCGACATGGCTAAATCTGACAATCGAGTCAGCAGCAGTAGCAATTTCTAGAAGGTACAATCAACATTAATCTAGAAGGAATATGAATAGTGTTGTTTAGGAGTTTAAGTTTGAATTTTAAACAAATATTTGGGATTTATCATTTTATTATTTATCTTCTACAAGATTTTATTATTTTGAATATTTTATTTTATCTTTAGGAAATTTATCTTCTGTAATTCTCTAGGCTAGAAATGCCGGCTTAGGTGAAGCTTGAGAATGTACTTATCTCTCTTTGAGTTTTATAAAAATTCTCTATGGTTTTATTTTACTTTCTTAATCTTTTTTTTTCGTTTTTACTTTCTTTTCAAAAATATGCTAAGTATGATTTCGATCATGCTTAGCTAAACTTTTAATTATCCAAAGGCTTACCGATGACTCAATTCCGTTTGTGAGAATTGAAAAGAACTTAACAACTTCGGATAACATTCTCGATTTATTGAAATTTTGATTTGGCATCTGGCCTTTTCTATAAAAATCTATACACTTTCATTTCAAAAAGTGCAGGTTGGCTTGAATGTTATTTCGGTTTATAGTTTGGGAGGAAGAATCGGTTGGTCGTAATTCAATTTCCTAGGAACAAACTTCGTTGTGGTCCACTAAGGTGAATCGAGATCAGATTCGATTAAAAACCCCTTTTACCAACACAAAGTTGGGTCATATAAGGGGAAAAGAGTGCCCAACATTCATTCATTAATCTGGTAACAAATTATTCTTTACAGCAGTAATATGGAACTCGGGATAATATATCCCAAAGAAATATGATACATTCGAATCAAGTGCTCTCTTAGCTAGACTATGGGCCACTAAATTTGTATCTCTACGTACATAAGAAATAATACAACTCAAAAAAGTTTTACAATTATAACGAATTGTTCACATATGAATCCCCAAAGTAAAGTCATTATCAAGGCCACTACTGAACTTATTAACTACGATTGTCAAATAAAGTTCAATATTGAAGAATGGACATCTTTCCTCCAAAGCTAAATTAACGAAAACAGCAAAGTTGTGTAGCTCCGCTAATCCGTAATCAAAACATCCAGCTGAAGTAGTCTCCAAACCACCGAGAACCATTCCTCGAGCGTCCCTGGCCATCACCCCAACCGCAACTAATTTCGTGGTAGGATTGTACGCGCCATCCACGTTCAATTTTATAACATCACCGTATGGAGGAGTCCATTTATCCCCATCTTCAGCGCGATTCAGAGATGTGGGGGTTGTCTGTTGTGCTGCAAGGAAATCCTAGTGGAGGATCCTATAATTAACAACTAGAACCCATGAAGGTTGAAGTCGGCCATCATGAACCAAACCATTCCTTTCATTCAAAATGTTCCAAAGCAACATAATAAAACCTGCAAAATCAGCCAATCCAACCACAACAGCTCTAGATTCTAACCAGTTTACTGGATATATGGAATTAATAGTAAGAAGCGAACCTGGTGTGCCAGCAAGTGAAAAAGTGTCCTGAGAAAAACAACAATGTCCAACAGCATGTAAAACCATTGTAATCTCTATTTTGTAAATGGGCCACATTCCATCACCCAGGCCAGCTGCCCATACTTGAGCATCAACAAGAAGAGCACCATGAGCCAGTCTCCAAGCAAAGATACGTGATTCTGGAAGAACTTTTAATTTGGTGATAGATTCCATAACTTAGGAATTACGATAGTGATATGAGTAGTCTTTTGCAACCACCAGTAAGCCAAACACACTGGGTACTGACCAGAATCACGATTAATCCACACCATGTTATCATGTGAACATGGGGTGATGGGAATCTGTAACATCGTAGTAGCATCTTATGCTGAGAAGAAGGCCTCCTCCTTGTCTCATTCTCACTGTGCCTAATCATTACACATGAATTCTCCGCATGGTTGCTCTTAGTTTTCGTCAGTTTTGTAGGTACTTGCATGTTGTAGTGTCTGAATACCCCCACTTACCGGAAAACACACATGTGGAACTATTACATCCCACATGCAAAAAAAAAAAAAATACACCTGGAAAAGCTTGGATGGCCTCAGGGTATCCCTCCTAGGCATATGAGCTTTTGACCAGTTTGTGCATAAAGAACATCGCTATTAGGATAGTACTACACCCGGAAGACCCGAGCAAATAAGGACTTTAGTTCTTTAATAAGGTCTTTGTACCTGTTTACCTAACATGACTAGATTAAACGATCTAAGATCCTAGAACCCGAGGTCCTCAACTCACTTTTGTCTACAGATAATGTCTCAAGCAACTAGAGGCCAACCATGCTAAGATATTTTCCCAGTCCACTAGAACTGACGCATAATGCCAATTATTTCATTCAAAGATGTTCGACAATAAGTAACAGGACATAGCATATTGGGGCAATGCTTAGGCAACGGCTTTAAGAAACATCTCCCTTCCACCATAGGATAACAAGTGTTTCGCCCATCGTGTAACTCTTAACAACACTTTATCACGTAGGCAGCCAAATGTTCACGTTTTATTCTTACATATATGCAAAGGTAATCTAATATAATGTCCCAGTGAATCCACTTCTTGTATTCAAAATATATTCTTAATTTGAGTACAATTTTCTAGAATCGTTTTTTAGACTAAAATAGATTACTGACTTATCCAAATTTATCCTTTGTCTAGAGGATTCAGCATAAATTTCAATATTTCTTTGATACGGCTTGCCTCAAAAGATGATTTCTTAAGAAATATTAAACTATCATCTGTAAATAAAATATGCAAAACTTGAGGCCCATTCTACGAGGCTCGTACTCATTCAATGGAACTAGTGCTTTAAGCTTTATGGAACATAGTCGATGGTCCTTGTATGAAAAATATGAATAGGAACGGTGATAAATGAACCCCTTGACGTAGCCCTATACTAGGAACAAAAACATTACTTAGGTGATCATTGACTTGCGCCACAAACGAAAAAGTATTAACACAACTCATGATTAACTCCACGAACTCTCACAAAAGCTAAGTTTAAGCATAACACTCTATAAAAACCTCCATTCAACTCTATCATATGTTTTCTCAATATCTAACTTTAATGTAGCTCCTTTATTAATACCATTTTTAGAGGAATTCAGATAATGAAAAAAATTCTTGGGTAACTAGTATATTACCAGAAATTTCTCTCCACAGAAGGAAAACGGCCTGGTTATCACTAATACAGGTCGCCATAAGTGTCTTTAAAAGGTTATCAGAACCTTGGATACAATCTGCTTCATATACTTCAACTCTTCAACTTTTGGAATTATAACTAGAATGGTACGATTTACCATGGGTCTTTATGACCATTTAGTAGGTCTAGACATAAATTGATAGCATCCTCACCTACTACGACCAATGTTTCCTGAAAAAAATGTCAGGCAATCCGTCTATTCCTGGCGCCTTTCGAGGATTAATATCGTGAAAGGAATTCATAACTTTAGTCCTTTCAAAGGGTTTCGATAATTCCTCATTCATTGATGGTGTAATCACAGTGTCAATGGCATTCAATATGCGAGAGCTAGGAGCTACATTATATGTGGCGAATAGATTCTCAAAGTAATTAGCGATGATGGTTGAAATTTCCTCCTCCTTATCTGTCCAACAGTTATTCACATCGAATGGACCTTTAATCATATTCTTCTTCTAACGTTGAGATTATCAGACATGAAAGAAAGGAGTGTTACGATACCCGTGAGTCAACCAATTCAACCTGGCACGTTGAGCCCACTAACGCTCTTCAGTTTCCAATAAACTATGTAACTCACGTTTGTCTTTAAATAATTTATAGATTCTCTACGACCTTGATGCTTATGCAAGATATCATTGATGAATTTCCGTAAATGGCCAATTCATCTTCGTATTAAAGACAATCGCCAGTTTTCCATTCTTTCGAAGTGGCACGAACCGCATCCAATTTGTCAAGGGCCGTTCCATGCGTGAATGTCCACGTTGTTTGTACACGATCATGGCAAGCCTTGTAATTGGTACAACATGTGTCATATAAAAAATAATCATTGCTACATGATGGAGTATTGCTTTGTTGTCGTGCCTTGGTATTTGGTACAAGAAAATAGTGATCTGAACAGTGTATAATCAATGGATATACGAAAATCGGGATGACTAGTAAGACAAGCTGGCGAAGCCACAATATGATTTAGTCTCTCATCTATGGCATTGCTTTTGTTAGTACTATCGAACCAAGTAAACCATACAATAGTTGGCTTATAATCTGACACACTGTTTTGATCCAAGACTTCTCGAAATTCATTTGATTAACTCGAGGTTAATGTTTATCGCCTACTTTTTCAGAATCGATTAATGTTTTATTAAAGTCTCCTCCGATCAACCATGGTAAATAGGATGGCTTTTTAATTGTATATGTAATACCTAAAATTTTGGGCTAGTAATTTAAGGTTTACCAGAGAGGCATGGGAACCCCGTGGATTTCATAATTAATGTCGTTGGGACTGTGAGCTTAATTGGGTTGAAATTGAGCTCAATTAGCCATTAAAGGAGTTCATTAATTGTAGAAAGATGAGGAAGGACCTATAGTGCGATTATCTCATTTTAAAAAGATGAAGATTTTTTATCGTCTTCATCTCCCCTTTCTCTTCACTTCTTCTATTCTTCTCATTTTCCCTCTCCTTCCTCTACAAGCTCCATAAATAAAAGGTAAGTCCATTAAGCCATTTCCAACTTCTTTTAAGCTTCATTTTCATTCCTAATCCCTCTAGCAACATCATTTTAGTGATTCAAGTCTTGGGTTCTTTATAGCTAAAGAGAAAACTGGGGGTTTTCATCCAAGTCTTGGTGGAGAGTATCTTCATTTGAGGATTCTTTAACCACGGTAGTGTATTTTTAATCCTTTAGAGTGTTAAGGACTTCATAAGGATGAATTTTTAAGATTTTGTTATTTGAGCATTTCAAGGTTTCATACATGATTCATGTCGTTGATGACGAATTTGATGTAAAAATATTTTTTAGGACACTTTATGACCTTAAGTAATTTTCTAAAACTTGAGCATATGATTTGGAACCGAACTAAGACATTTTGGATGATTTTTGGGTGTTTCTCGAGCTTAAATAAGACATTTCTTGGTTCGAATATCGATACTAGATGAATTGGCATGAAAATTAGAGATTTCCATCTGGGTGTATCAATATTGCCCCTACAATATCGATACTCGAAGGTATAGACCATATTTTCAGCAATAGAAGTAATTTTCGGTACTGATACTCATAGGGGTATTGATAATTGACCCTAGGGTATCAATACTACCCCTTTGGATGGTTGGATTTGATCATTTTAAGGTCTATAAGAACTAAAGATGACCTGTAATGGTAGAACTTAGTTTGTAAGGGACGTAATTGGCCAAAAGGGCCTCAAAAACACATGTAGGAGTGGGGTACAACTAAGGTAGCCATAGTAGGCTTAACATGTCCAAGTATCTTTAGTTAAGCACATAGTAAGTATCTAATAATAAAGGATCGTTATAGAGGATGTACCGACAAACGGTATAGAGAATTAATCAGATTACAAAAATAGCGGGATCGTGTACGACATGAATGTTAGCGAATGATTGACGTAAATACGTCCTATAATTCAAGGGTGAATTGAGGGAAAACATAGGTTGAGCGAATAGATTATCGCTACCCAGTAATGAACCTGAGTCAAGTATCGAGCTTGTTAGTATCACAACCAGTTAACAACAAACCAGTGATTGTCAATAAATCATGAAGCACATAGAGACCTCTTTAGAGATAAAAATAGCTAAAACACTATTATGTAGCGAATAACCAGAATACAAAAGCTTAATAGATTAACAACAATAACAAACTAATAAACCCTTGCATAACGTTCTAGATGATAGAGCAAGGTTGATAACGTCTAGTAAGAATATGACCTAACTTTAGTGTGTCTAGCTATGCTAGGGTGCAATAAGGCTACCTTAATTACCATAATGGGACATTGTTAGTGCACGAGACGCTTTAGTGGCTAACTAGGTCGTGAGGCCCAAACACTCACGAGGAGTGGGTTAGAAATGTCAGTGTTTTGTGGCTTTTGGGCCTTAGATATGCATGTATAGTTGCAACAGACCAGTGCAACAATTATTAGTAAAGCTTGGCTTTATGCTATGTGATTCCAAACCAATGCTTCAGTTGAGCAGGAATTTTTGATACTATGTGATGTCGAAACTTCCTCCTCAATGGTCTACCTGATGCCATGTGATACCAGGGGATCATTCAAAAGCTTAGAGTGGACTTTACCAATACTATGTGATATCGGTACCCCCTCCTAGTAGGCTAGTATCTGACGTTATATGAGACTAGATACTAGAACAACAGTGTTAGTGTTGCATTTAGATAAAGCGTAGTAATTATAGTCATTATGGTTAGAGATCCTCTAGCGGTGAACTCATGGTGAGGCCCTTACCAAATGGTTAAGGGAAGCGTGATACTCTTACTTCATTATAGAACAATAAAACCTTATATAAGTAGCGCTTGATTGATATTATGCATGTACCTACTGCTTAGTACTATGTCTTCAACATGCTTGTGTTTATTAAACTATTAATGATGATCTAGATTAGCAAATATACTGATGGGCCTTGTAAGCTCGGCATTCAGATGTTTCCCTTTCTCAAGTTATTAGCTTAAATAGTTT
Source organism: Hibiscus syriacus (assembly GCF_006381635.1). Classification (NCBI taxonomy): domain Eukaryota; kingdom Viridiplantae; phylum Streptophyta; class Magnoliopsida; order Malvales; family Malvaceae; genus Hibiscus; species Hibiscus syriacus. The sequence continues at coordinate 1,794,056 of NW_024063194.1, forward strand.
GAGGAGCACCGTCGCAGTAGGACTTCTAGCATCTCCTTTAGAATATTGTATTGTCACTTTAGTGAGCATATGTATTCATTGAATCTTACACATGTATTCAAATTTGTAACTCTGAGTTTGTACTATTTTCATTTAAACTATGTGTCACGGAGTTCTGGTTTATAAAATGTTCTTATAACAGTTATTTATGTTCATTCTCGATACAATAGCTTTTTTTAAAATGAAAATGAATAAGTTTTGAGAAATCAAGGTTTGCCTCGGTGGGCCAATGTGACACTTTGAGCCCATTCGGGTTTAGAGTGTTACAATATCAATCGTTTGTCATATGTTATGTTTGAATTTTGCATTATGGTGACCATAAATCTCTGTGAAATGAAAGTGTTCATCGGCATATTTAATTATGACACCAATATAGTTCGGATAATACGACAAAAGCTCAACATTAACTGTATTATTCCAAAGAAACATAAGACTAGTACAGTTATCACCATGATCGACTAGAATGCATTCACGCTTTCCTAACTTATTTCTAATACCATCTCTATGACATTGACGTAATCTAGTTTCACTTTCAAACAAAACATTAATGGAACAATGAGCGGTAAACCTCCCTAACTCTTGAACTGCTCGAGGACTACACAATCCTCAGCAGCTCCAACATAATAGATTCATGGGGTCTGGCAGAGCTGTTCCGCAACTTCCCCCTATATCTTCTTAGTCTTTCCAGATATTTGAATGACATTTTCTGAAGTAGACGACACTCTGAATCGTTTAGAGATGCACCGGAAGTAATAGTAACAATGAAGAACAATGCAATTAATCTTGAATAGGCGGGAATGTATAGCTGTCCGAGGACGAAAATATGAAGAGATAGGCTTCCAATCGAACAGGGATGCAATCCCACAACTATAGGCGATAAAATTTATCATCCCATTCGAGCCATGAAATATATGGAGGAGCCCGAATTCTAATTGTAATTGCAATTAATATCGTGCATAAGGACAATTTACACGTCGGATAGTAGTCCATACAGTCCACGTTGTGGTTTGGGCGAGTCATGCATAATTACATGTGAACAGACCAAGGAGTTACACTTCATTGTGGAACCCCAAACCATTCAAGATGTCCCTTCAATATAAAGGAATCTGGAGTCCAATCAAAAACAGAATTCTTCACACCAAAATATGAACCATTTATTATATTATCGTAGGAACTCATAACAAAGTGGGATCATTGAATAGGGTACATCCTTTGTTAACACTACATGTAAGCAAATTGGATGCACGAAGTAATTGTTTCGACACATAGTATTTGACTTTAATTAGAATAGACAGACCTAATGATTCCAAACTAGCCAGATCACAATTAATCACGTGGGGGAAAACTTTTATCTGAAGCCATCTTGCAAATCGGATTCCCAGGCTATAAATTATAAGATGCATAGGGCCCTTGCGTGCCCCTTATCATGGCGTGTATGCTCGACATATGCATATGAATTCATTTGTCCGAAATATAACATTGTTCATGGACAGAGAGCAGTCGCTTCCATGCATTGCCATCTATAATACAACAAAGAGAATAGCGTTAAACATTATATAAACAACTGTTTCCCATAATAGGCTATGCCATAGGAGAGTATCAAAGGATCCTTTTGTGAACACATGTATGGTACAGCACTAAACCAGGTGTTACATAGATGACATGTTAATCTTTTAACCAACTTGACCGTATTCCACAACGGTTGCGTTGTGAATAATTCAGGGAACAATTGAGCTTCCACCGGATAGGAGTCGTAACCAAATGGGACAATAACTACCTCCCACGAAGGACAGTGGTAGCGCCGTCGTTGCCTAGCTTTACTCCGGTTTGTCAACTCGTCGGAATTTAGATACCACAAACCGTAAGAGTAACCATGGTCGAAGTGTATTGTTGAAATCCAACTCAAGAACTATGAAAACCAAAAGCCATAACCAAGAATCAAAACCCTGCATCGAAACATCTAAAAGATGATTCCGATGGCCAAAGAACTGCTTATCCAAAGGATAGCAGTCCGGAAACTTTGCGGGAAGCAAAAGGTATACCCGACAAGAACCAATTCTATTAAAATTCCACTCACCATTCCTTGAAACAATGCTTATAACAGGAGTAGTAATGTGATGAGTATCCAGATACAAACCATGTTTCTGCCATTAATAATCTGTAATGTTTGAACAACTCAAAAAAACACCTAAAGATATCTAGATGAAAGCATATATTTTCAAGTCCATATTCAAAAACATAACAAAGTAGCCATAACCAAACACATAGCTTCCATAACCAAGAACCATAAAGAATTAAGTAATTAACAGTGAAAGCATTATCAATATATGTGCGATTATAATGGATTAAATTATGCACTCGAATATTGTACCTGTTGCACCAATGATATTTGGAGTTTTGTAAGAACGGCGCTGGGCCGTTCATCACTCACATATGCACTGCGATACACAAATCTATACGACGCTGGACTCTCCAAAACTTCCACTCGAAAAAAGGTTGTTTGATGGTTGTTACATTTATTTGATTGCATTACTTTTATTTACTTTGTTTATTTCATAGAATTATACTTATTATTTGTGCATCTCTTGTCTTGATATTTTAGCCCATATTTTTCCTTTTTCTCTACATTTACCGAAGCACCGTTACAATCCTTTTTAAAGACCCTTTTCATTATTGCATCTTGTTCAGTTTTAGTGGTGGAGACTTGATTTTCTTGCATGCTTATGGTAATATAATATTTGGTTATGCTTAGAGTATTTTTACTCGAAACACTTTGAACGAAATGAGTGAATCCTTGTGAGGGTATTAAGGCTTGTTGCATTGAGATTGATAGATTAATAGGATGTCATGATTAGATTAACTTTATACTATTTATGCCTTTCAATTGATTGTTATTTTGATTTGAATAATTTTTGTAAACTTGACTTGACTGGTTTTTCTTGAATATGATGAAAGATGAAGGAATGTAAATAGAGTTTTTGACATGTTTGATTGAAGCATGCTTGAGGATAAATCATATCTTGATCACTCATACCCACTACATATATCGTGATTTGTTCAGCATGAGTCTTTATAGTGCAACTAGTTACGGAGCACGTTTAACTGTATCAAAACACACGACTATATATGTTGTGATAGTGATGATCTGAAATCCGAGTATCATACATATAGTTACCACCATTAGAAATGTTGTGACTGTCACATAATAATCCAAGACATATGCTCATAGTGGGTCAATCAAATATGTTGTTCTTTAACAACATATTCGTCCATCGATTCTGACATCTCTATGTCAAACAACAACAAGTTAGTCTTAAGCGTATTATTATTGCCCATGCCCATAATAATACTCGACTAAGGACTTTTCAATAATAATGATATTATTATATGGAAATTCTTATCTTTTAGTTTATTTAATACTCGTAAATATAACAAAAGAAAAATAGCACTAATTGATTTATTCAATAAATGTGGTAAAAAAATTATGTCAATACAATCATCACATGATTGATCTTCGGGCATACTCTGACACTTCATCCTTGTAACAAAAGATGACAGAAAGATGAACAAAAACAAGTGCATTAGCATAATCACATCAGTTTGGTTCCCATTAAGTGCATTATTTCATCGTTTCATTTATTTCACCGCCTTATTAGAGGAAATATTAATTGGATAAAGTAAATAAATAATTATGGAAATATCCTCCAATTAGGCAGTGACACATGTCACGACTTAATTAGATATTAAATTTATTTTAATATAATTAAATTATGACTAAAATGATAGAATGTATAAATATTGAGGACCAAATATACCAAGTTTTTTACGTTGCCTTTAAATATAGAATTAAACCCTAAACCCATTAAAATTAACAATGAGTGGCTTGATTGACATATTTAAATAATTGAGTGGTTTGATTGATCAAATTGAAACGTTGGTGGTCAAAATTAAAGGGGGTAATAGTTCAGTGGTCACTCGTATAGTTTAACCTATATATCTTCGTAATAAAATATTTCATATAGAAAAATATTATTAATGACTTATTTTAAAATATTTTTATATTTTTATTATATTTTAAGTTGATATATTTTATATATATAATAGAATTAATAAGTGTAAATATAATTTAAATGCTATATTTTTAATATACAACATAATGTCCAAAATGAACATTTTATCTTTTAAAAATCACTTATTAAAAACAATCCCAAAAAGTTTACTTTTAAAAATCACTTTTAAAAGTTCTTTTATAACAATTTTTAAAAGCAATGCCAAACTGGCCCTAAAATTAATACTCAACCTTGAACTGACCTCGAAGCATCTTAAGATGCAATTTACATCGATTATTTACTCCTCATCTGTCTTAGCAATTACAGTTGTGTCGTCTACAAATTGTAGATGGGAGAATGTCTGACTTGCTACGACATTTCCAATATCTTCAATATCTTCATCTTTTTTAGCTTGGTTAATTAATAAATGTAGGGCTTTCGTAACTATGATAAATAAGAATGGTGAGAAAGGATACCCTTATTAGGGTCCTCTCCTCATTCGAAACTCCTTTATTAGAGATTCATTAACTAACATCGATAGTCTTACCGAAGATGTATCCTCCCATATCCAATTCCTCCAAATTCGATCCAAACCATTTTTCAAGGACCATAAAAAAAAACTATCACCTATTAGGGAAATCAAATTTTAACACATCCCATGCTTCTTTACCATCAATGGTCATTGTATGTATTATTTCATTTGTAACCAAAATCTCATCGAAGATCTGTCTCCCTTTTATAAAGGTGTATTAAATATCACTAATTAACTTATCCAAAACATCCCTTAACCTTCTCAATATTATTTTCGCCACTATTTTATAGATCCGTCCAACTAAGCTAATCAGTCAATAGTAAGAAACATCTGTTGAATTTTTGGATTTCGAAATAATCGTGATGAAAGATGCATTCAAACTTTGTGGAAGCTTACAGGACTTGTGGAACTTCTCCAATAGATTCAGTAGCTCATCTTTCACAGCATCCTGGCATTCAATAAAGAAATGCATATTAAAACCATTTGAACTCTATTTTTTTATCCTTTACACGACCACACGGTCTCCTTGATCTCTTCTAGTGAAATGGCTTCTCCAAATTTTCTTCTTCTGTAACTGAAATTGTCTTGAAATCCAGGTTGAATACATTTATAGATAAAGTGTTTATGAAAATGACTGAACACCACCCATTTAAGCTTCTTTGGTTGATTATTCCAACCATCATTAGATTTCAACCAAAATATTTTATTTCTATGTGCTCGAAATTTGATTGCTTTATGAAAAATGTGGTATTTGAATCCCCTAATGACAACCTATTTATACGAAATTTTTGTCTACACAATTCTTCTAGCAACCTAACTGTATCCCACAATTATTTCCTCTACTATTGTAGTATATGTATCTTTTAAAATTTCAAGAATGGTGATACAAAGGAATGAAAATTTTATGAGGAGTTTCTTGTGGGGTAGTATTTTCAGGAAAAAAGCTATCTCGTGTAAGTTGGAGTAAGGTGTTTTTGTCCCGAAAAAAGGTGGTGGAGTGAGAGTGCTAAATTTACAAGCAAAATATGATGTTTTGTTGGCAATGTGGGGATTGTGATTTGGTACGAAAAGTGTCACACCCCTATTTTTGTTTAAATTTTAATTGATTAATTTTTGGAACCAATTTGTAAGTATTCGAAGTTGCTAGGTCAGTTTTTTAAGTCTCTAAAAGTTCAAGGACTTACCCCTAAATTTAACCATCGTTGGTCGACAAACAAAAAAATGGATTTAGGTGAGATTTGCAACCATGAGGTTTTGAACCCACGTACTGCAATATGATTTCCCTTAGCCCTACAATTTAGGCTAGGGAACTCTTCAATTTTTTTTTTTTATTTTTCATAGATTTTTATTGTGAGTCGCTCTAGTGGCCATAATGTGACACCTTAGATCGGATTGGATCACTCGTATCGGTCTAATGGTGTTACATTTAGTGGTATCAGAGCTTAAGTTAATTCAATTCTTCTAAGTAGATCGGTTGATCGATTGTCATAGAGTGTCTATTCAGTACATTCCCCTAGATTATAACCATACTCTTCTAAGTCGAAACTCTGAAGCCGCGTCCTTTATCTATAATAGTATACAAGAGTATTTTGTCCATTAGGGCTCGTCCTGTACATAAAATAATATCATCAATATTCATCTAGATTCTGTTAAAAACCTCATGAGTAACGTAAGAGTTACTTATTCAAGAATGCTAACCTGACTCCTGATATGAAAATTGGATTATGTTACCCAAACGTTCCATGATGATAAGTTTGTAAGAAAACTTTATAATCCAAGTTTCAAGATTAGTAACTACTACCCAAGTGGATTTAAGAGAAAAGTATATGGTCCAAGCTCTGGCAAGGTGATTTTCCCCTTAAAGTTCTGCATCGATGAACCAAATTGAAGAATTTCCAAAATCATTCTCATTCTAATTTTTATGATATTGAAACTCGATAAGTGTTGAGCTTCATACATTCATGATTTGATCACTATTGGATTAAAGGAAATTATTTGTGTACTTGGGTAAAGTGTAAACCTCGAGGTGATTCAGTTTGAAAGAAAATAGTTATGTTTACATGTTGTAATATAGGTATGCAAGTGTTATTATGATTAAGGATTGATAATTAAGGTCTAATTAATTCTACAACGAGAATTTTGTTCAGATTTTGAAATTATGACGAGGAAGAGTTATGACGAGTAAACATATTTTAATGGTTACGGATCAATGGAGGAATCATGATCAAGTAAAAGCTACATGAAGGTACTCAAGAATTTATGAAAGCTTGGTTTCACTTTTCTTTGACTTGAGTGAATTTCAATGAATTTTTTTTAAAGGGAAGATAGTTGTCACACCCTTATTATTGTTTAGTTTTTAATTGATTAATTTTGGTGGCAGGTTTGTAAGTTTTCAAAGTCCCTAAAAATTCAAGAACTCGCCCCTAAATTTGACCATCATTGGTCTGCAAAGAAAAAAATATGATTAGGTGAGATTTGTAGCCATGAGGTTTTGAACCCACATGTTGCAATATGGTTTCTCTTAGCCTTACCATTTTGGCTAAGACACTATTTAATTTTTTAATTTATATTGTATTGCAAAATTCTCTTAAATTTCCCCCAAATTTTTTACTCCAAATTCAATTCGAGCCAAACCCCTTAATTTGTGTTAAACTTGTCGTCGATCCCCCGACGTCGTTCCACATCCCACCGGCAGTGTTTTGCACCACCCTAACCAACGTGTGCTTCATCCAACCACGACCAAAACCTAACCATCCTCTCGCCGAGTAGTCGTGTTGTTCACCATGAATAAGTCATCGAACGTTCGTCGAAGAACCCACTCACTGTTGCTATATATTATTTATGATTGATCCTAATGCCCACTCGCCTCAATACCACCATCGTTGGATTCCCTTAATCATTCCAATCCTAACTCAGGTGGTTCTGTCACCTTGTAATCGCGTTGTCATTGTCGGACATGGTAAGTGCTCCGACCATTTTACCATGTTTTTGACTTGTTATCCTTTTGTTGAGAGTTGATCTTGGAAATTTAGAGCATCAGGAGTGATCGATAGACCTCGTCCTCTGTAAACTAACCCCCACGTTTCACCCATGCACGTGGGGCTCCTTCTCAGTGAAGATCACCATAGAAACTGGTCTTGTTATATAGGATTACACCGAACCGACACGGTTAGACCGAATCGGTATACTTTTAGAACAGAGTCAACTCGAACCGGTCTGGCCCATTGACTTTGACCAGATTGTTGACTAGAGTTGACTTTGACTAGGGTTGACTTCGACTTCGACTTTGACTAGAGTTAACTTTTTTAAATATTTATATTTTATGCTTTTTAATGTCCAGAGTTCGAATATGAAGTCTGTTTTGGTAAATTTAAACCATATAAGCTATTTTCAATGTTTTATCTTCTGATTTTGATTCATTTTCTCAATTAAGTTCCGATTTTGACATAATTTATTTTGCTATGTATTTGAGATATTTTGGGACATCGAATTCAAGTTCAAGGATGATCAAATTGAGTTTAAATGATTAATTGGTGTATCTACTAAATCGAGGTACTACCTTACTACCTTTTGTATTCTTTATTGAACATGTTGGTATTGGATAATGCATGAATGTAAATTATTGGTGATTTGCTTATCGATGATTATTCTGAAACTAGGGTTAAATATGCTAAAAAGGATGGTAAAATAGTTGAGGATTTGATTGACTCATATAAGGAACTAGAATACTAGTAATAAATAATTTATAGTTGGTGATTAATTGATAAAGTAATTAACCTCAAGATCCGTAAATTATGATTATTTTTGTTAAAGGTTAAATGTCAGAAATACTTAATACTTGGATAAGAAATTACAAAATTACCCTTGTAATTTAAAACAACAAGGATTATTCCTGAAATTAGAAATAACCTTGAAAGCTTTACATACCCTGATAAAACTAATGTTTCTCCTATTAACGACTTGTTTTACCTAGAAAACCATGATAACTGATTATGACCTTTGAGATGGCAAGGACCTTATCGATTCTTTAATAAACACCTTAGGACTAATTTACTAGAAGTAATGCATATGAAAAAATTGGATGAAATTACTAAATACCCCTGAAATTAAAAAGAGACTTGGATTTCCCATAATAGTGGAAATGACTTAATAATTCATTCTTATCTTGATAGAACTATAGATTCATAGATTAAATTCATAATGTGATTGGAATTTTTTTATAACTGATTCATAACCTTCGAGATCCCTACATACTCGGATATGCTGATTTTAAAATAAATATGTCAAGATCAATTTATTGGAAGTACTATATGAATCCAAATTTGAAACGACCAAAATACTTTGGAGCTCCAAAATAACTAGGATAACCTTGAGTACTAAAATGACCAAATACCCTTAGAACCCATAAATAAGTGGATTTCATTGGATAAACTCTAGAAACACCTATAAACCTAAGTGTTGTACTACCTCTAAGATCCTAGAGCACAACCCAAGTGTGTCAGACATTTTGGATACAGTTACAATACATAAATAAATAATATCATCAGAATACCTATTTGTTCCCTCAAGATTCTTTTCAAGGTGATTTGATGGTGATCAATTGAACTAGTGCAGTCGTTATTAAGAAGTGAATATTCTAAAGGATATCAGTCTGAATGATTAGTGAGTACCACAGTGGTGATATCTATTTAATTTGTTTGACCGAAAATCTTGATAATTCGATATAAATCATGAATATTGTAATTACCATTTGGAATTTATTGGGTTAAATTACTAAGAATTATTCATGAATCTAAATGTTTGAAATGCCTCTAATAGTTAGATTATTGAAATCACTTCTTTATATCTAAATGTAAATTTAATTCTAATATAAAGGTTCTTGAATATCTTCCTGGGGTATTCAGATCCTAAACATTCATGAAGTAGCAATTTCTAAAGGTATGATTAAATCACGTAACAATAAAACAACTTTCAATAGATATCATGTTTTAAAAACCCTATAAGCTTACAAGTCTTTTCTCTATTCATGATAATTACTACATGCCTTTGAAAAATATATAAATATTCTAGTGTGTTCCTTATGCACATAAATATTTTCTCTAATTTTTAAAAATATGACTTTAATATCTGAAATAAAAAATCCAATTTCTATTCTTTGTATTCTCATAAAAGATATATTTAGCTCTTGATTATAGTCGAAATCGTCCTTCAGGTGGGCCCGAAATCGGGCTTTGACATAAATTTAATGTGTTAAAGTCGTCACCGATCATTTAAAATTAGGTTGATCGGATACCTTAATTTATCATTTTATCTACTATGAAATTTTACCATAATTAAATCAGATTCGTGAGTCGATTACAGTCAGGGAAGGATTAGCACCCCTGTACTTCCCTTTCGGTACAAATTTAATTTATCGGTTGTCTTAATGGCAAAAATTAAAAGTCAAATTAAAATTTAAAAGTTTGATATGCATTACTTACCATTGAAGATTTTAAAATTGACCTAAAAATATAAATAAAATTAGTGCTAAACAATAAAGCAAAAAAAAAAATAATAAAAAAACTTTAAATTAAAAGGATTTAACTGCAAAAAAATAAAATAAAATTAAGGCATAAATTGATATTATTTGAAATATGTAAGAAAAAAAGTTAGGAGGGACCAATTTGTAAAATATAAGGAATTTAAGCATGGATTAAATTGAATGAATTCAAAAATCAAGGGCAAATTTACAACAGGTAACCAAAATGAATTGCATATCAAAATATCAGGGACTGTATAAATACTTTAAAATTTTGATAATTACCCATCGACCACCGCTATAAGTACCCCTTATTCCAAAAAAAAACAACATATCTCATTTCACTAAATAATATCTCCCAAACCCTCTCAAATACGCTCCCCTCTCACCTCAATCGAGCCAATGGTTGGCCAACAACCGGTGACCGACCGCAGCTCAACCGCCACTCTGGCCACCACCACTGGTGGTCGAAAATCCCAACTACCCTAAAATATTCCCCCTGACATCCTGATCCCTGAATTGAGGTCCGATTTTCATAAAAAAACTCCCCACCGGCGGAGATCTAAAACCAATGATTTGATTTTTACCTTTAATCCAATGTCTTTTCGAATTCTCGGTGGTTTTTCATTTCCCAACGAGATCCCGTTGCGCTCCTAGTGTTCTTTGTTGAAATAAAGTCTTTACAATTTACATTTTTCTTTCGATTTCTAATATTTTATTCTTGGTTTCTTCGGATATTTTCTGTGCACTATTTTTTTACTCTTCTTCGATGGTTTTATGGTTTTTGATTAGTTATTGCGTTTTGTTTCTTCCGTCTGTGGTTCTTTCTATTGTTGTTGTTCGATGGCTTGGTGGGGGTTTATATAACCCCTCCAAACGTGGTGGTTTTCGAGCATCTCAGGGTATTTCTGAGTATTTAGGGGTTGTTTCTTGGTTATTCGTGACTGGAGATCTCAGATGGTCCAGTCCGAGTTGCTTTGATCTTTAAGGTTATTTTTTGGTTGTTCGTGGTTCATGTTTAGCCAAAGATCTCAGATTGTTCAGTCCGAGTTGCTTCGATCTTTGTGTTTTATATGCCAAAATCTCGGCCGATTGATAATCTCGTCAACACATAATTGCCACGACTACCATCGGTGGCTCTTGAGCTTCTAGAACCTTATGGAATTTGATCTTGGTCGTTGGAATGGTTGCAGATCCAACGGTCCTAGATCGGCTGTAGTGTGATGATATTTTAGGGTTAAAAAAACCTAGCTTTCTTACGATTCTGGTCGTTGATCTCCATCTTGATCTAACAAACCTCATTTATGCAGCAATGGACTTAATGATGAAACCCTAGTGGCTTGGGCTTGTTTCTTGAGCCTCAAATTTTCCACTGGGTCTGCTGTGTTAGGCTACTCGGTTGGGCTCACTTGGATCTTTGGACCCCTTTTATTGGACCAGACTTGGACCCTAAAAAAAGAAAACCAAAAATAAAATTAATAATAATAATAATATTAAGCTTAATATATATATATATATATATATATATATATATATTTAAAAGAAAAACTATATAATATATTATATTTTCAAAATCATATAATATGTTTTCAAAACAATATGTTTTTTGAAAACTATATTATATATTTTCAAAAACTATATATTATATGTTTTTTTAAAAACTATATAATATGTTTTCAAAATCGTGTTTTTGGAAAACTATACTATATATTTTCAAAAATCATTTTTTTAAAAACACTATATTATACGTTTTCAAAATTTATTTTAAAAAATGTATTATATACGTTTTCAAAAATCGATTTTTTAAAAACTATATATTATATGTTTTCAAAACTATTTTCAAAAACTATAATATATATTATTATATATATTATCATATATATTGTATAAGCCTCTTGAAGTCTAGAACAAAAATGGGTGACTACAACTGCTCCTCTTAGCCTATTATTGTGTAACGAAAATAGGGAAAAGACAAAAAAGACACAAATTTTCGTTCGGTGCACATGGACTTGAAGGCAAACCTGTTCCTGTGAGGGTTGTCGATCCCTAAGTTTAAAATCTAACTCATTGTTGTAGTCGACTCTTTTTATCGAATATCCTCCATCACAGAGTTGAAATTCAACTTAAAAATAGAAGATGGCTTTCTGTTATTGAGTCGTATTATGAGTGACTCCTTTTTCGTAAAGTTGAGTCGATCTTGAGATGTCTTTGAACATGATATCCTTCATCATGAAGTTGAAATAGTGGTTGACCCCTTCGTCATGAAGTTAAGTCACTCAAGCATGATATCCTTCGCTATGAAGTTGAAATCTAGATCGATGACCGGAGTAGGCGGCAAGTCCTTGTCAACTCCTTCTAGCCTAATACCCTTCATTGTGAAGTTGGAATTTGACTAGATGACCTTAGCTGAGATAGTTCCTCGTTATTACAGATGACTCATTCGGTGTTAAGTTAAGTCGATCTATTGGGCACAATATCCTTCATCATGAAGTTGAAATCGTGGGTGACTCATTGGTCGTGAAGTTGAGTCCAAATTGAATAAATTTGTTATGAGTCGGATATCCTTCGTTTTGAAGTTGAAATCCAACTTGGATAAGCTATATTGTTTTAATCTTGAGTGTTTTATGAGTTCAATATCCTTCATTGTTAAGTTGAAAATTGACTCTGACAACACTATGCAAAATCATGCATATGTGCGATGCTCGTGGATGCAATGTTCTTATGTATGCCTATAATGCATATGCAAAATATGTTATTTTAGGATTTAGAGAAATCTCAATATCTTGCTACCGGTCTTGATTGCTCTTGATTCTTGCCAAACTTGACATTCATATTTTTGGTTATGGATTCCATGACCCTCAACAGGTTTTGATTTGATGTCCTCATTGGGACTTTTGTTTCAGAGAAAAGTCGCCAATTGTTATTTTGTTGGCTCCTGAATTTTAGTCAATGCCTTTTGATTCCTTGGTGGGTTTTGAACTAGTACCCATTTCATTATTTCGAGCGTTGTGCAAGAACTTCTATCCGCTTCTAAATTCATGTACCTTTCAAAAATCTTTGTAATGTAATACACAATTATCTTTTTCAAAAGTGAAGAAATTATTTTTATTTAAATTCAATCTAAGATGCTCGGAAGGAATTGTTTTTTTATTTATGAGGAGAAAAAAAGAAAAAAAATACATGGAAAACATTCTGAAAAGTCACGATATGAAAGTAACAAGTAGATGCCCTAGATCTCAATAGTGCGAACACCTTTGAAATGACACACCGTTAGATGACTTTTGAGTGCTTCTTCTGTCAAGAGGACTTCAAAGATGTGACAACGTTTGGAAGAGTGCAAAGCTCTTCCCAAATTACTAAGTCCTCTGAAGACTAGGATGTCGTTATGCTTTATTGTACACCTAAACTTGATATTGCTTAATAGAAATCAACATTTCCAACTCCCTTAAAATTTGTGCCACAGATACTATAAATTCTATCAGTGCTGCAATGAAAATAATATAAATAAAATTTCTATAAGATAACTGAACAGTGATAGAAAAGAAATTCGACAATAAACTACAGTGATTGCTTAAAATCATTTTACGTTTAACACAATCTCCTACAGACAGAAATTCAAGTTTTGGTTCTGGCCAATTGTAACAATTTATTTATAATAAATCTAAATAGTGTATCAATTACAATCAACTCATCCAAAAAGTACCTGTTTTTCATTTAATTAAGTTATTCTTGAAAACACAAAGACATTAAAAGGAATCAATTCAATACGTTCAAAACATTTTTATAAAATAAACTATACCTCGACATGGGTAGCACCGTCGATAATAAACAAAATTAAAAGACAATATCATCAAATCAGAGAATGGCAAAAAATATTCGGGAACATAACATGCAAATGCACTACTAAGCTTGTCGAGCATTCAATGACTTGGAGAATTGAGCCTCTTCAAATGTTTCATAAACCCTCTAGCTTGTAAAAATAATGACAATAGGAAAGGTTCAGTCAAAACAGCAATGTTAGAGACTTTGAAACAGAATAAGAAAGAAGAGTAGGTTGACTAAAATCAAACATAACAGAGAGCCTAGAAATTCAAACAAATAAATCATTAAATAACTTGAAATAAAATAAATATAATGGAACGTAACACCATTATAAACTACTATGGAACACATTCAAAAGGAGTATTCCATCGAACACACTCGTTCAAGAAACTAAAGTTCCAATTTTTGCATACAAAGAAATATCATAGTCCTACACGCCATACCTAGCTATTCAATTTAAACCAGTTGGTTTAAGTTTCAAAATTTGTGAGAATTAGGTTATCACGGATCAGTGAGACACTGACTCCAAATCAACTTGCTTTCTATTGTCTTCAGCAACTTTCTCATTAACCAAATAAGCAACAATAGGGGAGAAAACGTACCTCGAAGAACAAAACCATAGCCACCACACAGGAAAATGGAATAATCAGCAAGGTTCGGAAGAAGGCTTTCGCACTTTGGTCACTGAACCAACTTTACATTGTTTGACTCAGCCATTTTATTTTTGGAATCTCTCAAAGCCCTACCGAGTACCGACGAATAGGAAAATGACAATATGTCATAAACAAATTAATACCCTGCCAAAAATTTTATATTTGTATAACCTAAACATCTTCCATTACTCCAACAACCATCGCCATCAAAGTATCAAACATGTTGAAATCTTAAAGTAAACCTTAAAGTTAAAACTATGAAAGCAAATACAAGAAATGTGAGTTGAAATCGTAAGTAAAGAATCAGAAAAAAATCAAACTGGGTGAAATGAAATTCAAAGGAAATGGATAAACTAACCATTTTGGTGGAACTGTAAGCAACTATTTTCGCTGAGAGATTTTAGAGTTATTTAAGAAGATGCCAACAACGAGGGTTAATCAAAACGCCATCGTATATTAGTCTATATCAACATTTGTTACTACAAACACCACTAAAGGTATATGTGTATTGTGGTGAGTTCACCAAAATGCCGCGAATGTGTAATTTTATGGTATTTTTATCTAGAAACACCACGATGTGTAAAAAGTTAGCGGCATTTAGTCTAAAAACGCAGCTGAAAGTGCCGCTAAAAACTTATTTTATTGTAGTGATATATATATATATATACACACACATATGTATATTAGAAGTATGACAATCCGAGATGATAAAACGATAACTATAATCAAAATATATTATTTAATAAAATAAAATTAATTTGCATGCCACCTTTCATCTTGCAACACCAATCAATTGGAATGGATTGGTGTTGCAAATCTAAGTAAACTATTTATGAGGAAAGAACCATGTAGACCCCATGAGCATATTCACAATTTGTTTTGATGGTGATTCACACAAGTCGTAGCAAATAACATTCAATCCCATGACATGATTTCGTCATGAAGTTCATATACATGAATCAAGAATAAAACAAAATGATTAATAACATGAAAAAATTATTCTATTAAGTAATCGAAAGAAGAATAGAATAAATACACTGTTGGAACACGAACAACCGATTGAAAATGAGTTGAGGCCTACATCTACGTAGTTTTCTTAAGAAAATATTTCGGCCACTCCATGGTACTTGAGATCATTGGTTATTTGTCTCCCAAGATACAACAACTAGATGATCATCTACAGTTGCACTGCTGAAGAGATCATGAACTATTCCTTGCCTTCATCTATCACCGAAAAACTAGAGAGAAAAACTGTTTGAATAGTTTTGAGTTGTTTTAATTGTGTTTAATCTATTATGTTTACACATTATTTATAGGGATTTAACATTGTGAACAATTGAAAAATTTTGACCTAATGAAATATTAATGAAAATCAAGCAATCAAGCAATTTCCAAAATTATTGTTTTGATTACACGAACCTTTTAATATTTATACTCTTAATCCCAAAACAAATTTTGAGAAGATATTCTCTATTTGTTGAAAAATATTTCACACTTGGGTTAAATATTTGTACGCCTACAAAGTGCCCGTCCGGTTGAGACATTCACATTACCCACTTTGTGCACGTCTGCAAATGTACGAACCAACAATTGGTTCCACATTTTCCTCAACAACGTTTATATTAATTCCTCATTCAAATCTCCAAAATCATCAAATTTTCCTAAAAATCCCCCACTTGAATGAAATCGAGCATTTTATCAAAAATATTTTGATCCAATATAGTGATAGACTCTACGATCAATAGTTGCATAGGATAGGTAGATGTCTTCCTTTGAACCTTCCCTTGTTACAGTGTATTTACTTTATTGGCTAAATAGTAGACGAGATACCTTTGAATTATTTTTTCGTTTACGTAAACAATGATATACTTCACACAACTAACCTTATAGTAAGAATTTTAGTTCTCATGGGTATGTCCATAATGCCATGAAAATCGCCTGGTTCTACAAGATTTTGAAAGAACTATGCCTAATAATCTTCTTGAAGCAGGCCCATTTCACTTCAACATAGGTGACTTATGTTACTTGGCTCATCGAAGCACATAATGGTCATTAAAAGATTTGTTTAACCTATACCAATTTGATCATTGTTTACATCATATGAATGGACTTGGGATGAGAGACCCTCAACATGGCCATTCACGATTTATGCAATTAGGTTGTCTCTTTGAACCTAGATCATGTGATCTCTTGTTAACTAGGTAGGGTTTTCCTTCACATAACACCTTTAATTTTCCATTGGCTTTAGTCCTATTCCCTTAGATGTTTTCTCAACTTGATATTGATTTTACAACTTCAGTTCATGAATATGCAACATTATCCTTTGATGTTGTAAAATAAA
Organism: Hibiscus syriacus; assembly: GCF_006381635.1. Taxonomy (NCBI): domain Eukaryota; kingdom Viridiplantae; phylum Streptophyta; class Magnoliopsida; order Malvales; family Malvaceae; genus Hibiscus; species Hibiscus syriacus. The sequence continues at coordinate 1,811,010 of NW_024063194.1, forward strand.
TAGAAATAACACCAATTGAGACTAGTTGCCTAATGGTATTGTGTCAATGATGCATATATCTTAACTTACCATTATACATAAAGTTTTGTTCTCTACCAATATATGATAATTTGGGCACAAACTTTGGTCATTCAAGAATATCCTCCAAGAAATTTGAAAGTCATTTAACTTATTCTCTTGACTAGTCTAGAGCTAAAAATTCAGATTCCATTATGGATATGGTTATAACTGTTTTCTTGAGGATTTATATAACACATGCCATCTTCCTAATGTGAAACACATTCACTTGTGACTTTAATACAATACATCAAAGTAGGTTTGTAGCGGTATTTCGAGAGTAAACGCTACAAACGTTACACGTTTTGCGGTGTTTACAGCTAAAATGATACAAAATAATAATATTAGCGATGTTTTAATAAAAAAGCCGTTAAATACCTATAATTTATTGACATTTTTAGTCAAACGTCACAATTTCTTAGTGTTTTAGTGGTATTTTTAATTAGGAACGCCACAATTTCATAGTCTTTTATCATTCCAGAAAATTAACTATATCAACATACTACGGTGCTACCACGGAAAATAATATTTTCTCCTCTGGAACTGCCTCCTTTATTTCAGTCATGTAATGGCAATTTTGTTTTGTTCTCTAGCCTAGACAAATGATCTGTTACTTGGTTCTCGGTACCCTTTCTATCTTTAACATCTAGATCAAATTCTTACAACAAGAGTATTCATCTAATAAGCCTAGGTTTTGCATCCTTTTTATTCACTAAGTATTTAATGGTCGAGTGATCGGTATGCATAATTACCTTAGTGCCTATGAGGTATACCCTAAACTTATCAAAAGCGAATAACACGACAAGTAATTATTTTTCAGTGGTGGTATAGTTAAGTTGTGCATCATTCAGGGTACGACTAGCATAGTAGATCACATGAAATATTTTCATGTCTTTGCCCTAGCACCGCCCTCATTGTGTAGTCAGTAGCGTCACACATCAGCTCGAATAGGGCGTTCCATTCAAGTGGAATAACTATTGTTGTTGTGGCAAGTTTTTTCTTTTGCTCTTTTAATACACTGAAGTATTCATCATTAAACACGAATTGTTGATTTTGCTTTAGCAAGAGCATAACGGCTTTGAAATCTTTGAAAAATCTTTGATGAAACTCTTATGGAATCCTACATGTCCCAGAAAACTCCTAATACCCTTTATAATGGTGGGTGGAGTAAATTTGTCAATCACTTCCACCTTGTCCTTCTCAACCTCAAGGTCGCAACGAGAGATTTTATGGCCCAACACAATTCCTTATGTCACCATAAAGTTATATTTCTCCCAGTTGAGCACAAGGTTGGCCTCATAACTTCTCTTGACCAATTTAGATAAATTGTTGAGGCATTTGGCAAAATCATTGCTCGAGAAGGAAAAATCATCCATGAGGATTTCCAAGAAGTCTTCCACCATATCTTAAAAATGGCTATCATACACCTCTGAAAAGTTTCCAGGGCATTACATCATTCGAACGACAACCTTTTAAAGGCATAGGTGTCATACGGGTACGTGAATGAGGTCTTATCTTGATCTTCGAGTATTATAGAAATCTTATTATACTCGGAATATCTGTCGAGGAAACAATAAAATTCCTTGTCCGCCAGGCGATAAAGCATTTGATCGATGAAGGGGAGGGGAAATGGTCATTCTTCATTGCCTTCTTAATCTTTTGGTAGTCCATGCAAATCCTATAACCCCTGATGGTCCTCATTTTCAAGAGCTTGTATTCCTCATTTTTTCCATTATTATGCCACCTTTTTTCGGCACGTATTGTATTGGGCTGACGTATAGCTATTGGATATAGGATAGATCACCCCAGCATCGAGCCATTTGATAATTTCTTTCATCACCATTTTTTTATTATAGGGTTGAGTTTTCTTTGGGGTTTTAAAAAATTGTCATGGCAATCATCTATCTAGATCTTGTGCATGCATATGGTAGGGTTGATTCCCTTCAAGTCAGGCATGGTACACGCTAGAGCTTTTTCTATGCTCTGACAAGACATTCAACAAAGTACATTCTTACTTGGGGTTAGACTAGCAGATATTATAACCGACAAAGTATTATCACTACCTAGATAAAAATATTTCAAATGGGATGGTAAAGGTTTAAGTTCCAAGGTAGGTGCATGTTGCAATGAAGGTTATGGAGGAATAAATTCACTAAAGTCTAGGGGATCGAATTTCATACCTAGTCTAGCTTGAAGCAATCTATATTATTCCACCTCTAATGAATATTCCTTAGACTCCACATCTGCTTCATCTTTAGTAATTCTCTCGTCTAACTTAGTCTAGAAAAACTCAACAGGGTAAATTTTTTTGTACTCTTACATCTGGAGCAGTGCTCGGTCAAGAGGTTAGATGTTAGTGCTAACGCTGAGTGGTATTCTTGTGACATATTCTGTTGATCTTAACCAATAGGATCCCTGCACATGCTAACGTCGATAGGTATTACCATGACATTCTCAACCTGTCGAGTCCCTTGACTTGAGATAGCATAGGGCATTCTCGTAAACTCTTTTGGGCAAGTAAGTTGATAAATGTTTAATTTAGTTAATATTTTACTTTTAAATTACTCTTTAATCATTGATTTTTGTGGCTTATTTGTTCATTTTAATTCATTTTCTGTACAGGATGTAAGATTATGGAAATTGCACAAAAAGGACACAATTCTGCAGGTTTTTTATTTTCGGAATCAAAGCTGGCTGGAATTCGGATTTGGATTAAACTCAAATTTAGGATAATATTTAAACATTATATTTTATCTTTGTATTTTAGTTTAAATAGTTTTTTAGTATTTAATTAAGTTTTAGGATATTATTTTATATTTTATCTTTATCTTGTATTTTAGTTTAAATAGGTTTTAATATTTTAATTAGGATTTAGAATATTATATTAATTTTTTAGGTATTTTAGTTTAAATATTTTTAAGTGTTTTAATTAGGATTTAAGATGTTTTAGCTTGTTTTTAGGATTTTGAAGGTTATAAATACCCTCTAAGGGTGTGCCTAGAAACATATCTCTCTCATTTGAGAATAAAATCTTCTTTTTCTCTCTAGCTTTCTCTCTATTTTGTGCATACTTTTCTATTATCCTAAGTATGACTTTGGTTATGCTTAGCTAATTTTTCTTTCAAGCCGAAGACTAAAGCAAAGGCCCAATTCCAAACGTGAGAATGGTAAGGTACTTAAATCGCTTCGGATTTTCTCCCTGTTTTCTGAAGCTTACTTTTCAAATAAAAACTATTTCGACATTGGTCCGAATATTGTTATGGTTAATGTTTGAAGAAGGAATTGCTTATTGAAGCATATTCAACTTCCCGAGAACACACTTAGCAAAATTGTTTGCTAAGAGGAAACTGAGATCGTAATTAGTTGTTGTTGAAACGACACAATCCGAGTTCGCAGCGAAGATTGTTCTTGTAAGCATACGTAAATCTTGAAGTAAAAATTTGTTTCGATGATCCGAAGAATTTGAGGCGAAGCTGAAGTCTGAGGTTGCTTTCAAAATAAGTTTCTCTTTATCTTAATCTTTTTAATTTGTTTATTTAATTATTTTTTCTTTTATTTAATTCTTATTTTTTATTTTAACCACAACTTTTAAAAAAAAATCCCCGTTTTATATTTATTACTATTAATATTTATTATTATATTATTTTTCTTTTTATTTTTTTTTATTTTAATATATCTTTTCAACTTCATCTGGAATTCTATCTTTTTCTAAAATCAAGAAAGAGTTTTATTATATCAAAAACACCACAGTCCCTGTGGATCGACCCTGTTTCTCTAAACTACATTTTCATTTTTATTTATTAAGAAGCCAGGAATTATTTTGATAGCAAAACGATGGTTATCAAATTGGCACCGTTACCGGGGACTAACGGCAAGTACTGATTTATTTTTCTAGTTTTTGATTTATGACCAGAAGTAACCCAGGTGAATTAGTAGATCTACATCCAGAGATCGAAGCACGAGCACGAAGAATCCACGCACAAACGCTTCGACAAAAGAGAAAAAGATAAGAAGAACAAGAGCAAAGTTCAGAAGCAGAATCAATTCTAGAGACATACTCTGAAGCAGACGCATACAACATCCTGATGGTAGAAGAAGAACAAACGATCCGAGAGCTAGCCACAACTCTTGTCACTCAAACGCCATTATGCATTAATTTTCCTAGTGGCGGGACTCCGTTTTAATTAAAGAAAGGACTCATTCATCTTCTTCCCACTTTCCACGGCTTTCCCACTGAAGATCCGTACAAACACTTGTTGGAATTCCACATGGTTTGCACTAGCATGAAACCACAGGGAGTTACCGATGATCAAATTAAATTGAGAGCTTTCCCTTTCTCTTTATCTGACTTGGCTAAAGATTGGTTATTTTATTTACCACCAAATTCAGTTAATTCATGGGCTGACATGAATCGAATTTTTCTTGACAGGTTCTTTCCAGCGGCTAAAGCAAGCGAGTTGCGAAGGTGCATTCTTTCCATTCAGAAAAAGAGCAGAGAAAGTCTTTATGACTATTGGGAGCGATTTAAAAACCTTTGCGCACGTTGTCCGCAACACAGATTAAGTGAGCAAACGTTACTTCAATACTTTTATGAAGGTCTTTTACCAATGGAGATGAAAATGGTGGATGCCGCCAGTGGAGGAGCATTAGTTAACATGACCACAACAACAATAAGGGAATTGATTTCAACCATGGCAGCCAACTCTCAACAGTTTTTAGTGTACCCAGCCGACGGGTTCACGAGTAAGTACATTTTGCCTTGAAAATAAGTTAGAAAAATTAACTGAAGTAGTTAATTCACTTGTTGCAGGAAAATCTGGAATAACAAGAGCATGTGGGATATGCACAAAGGTATACCATTCGACGGATTGTTGCCCGCTGATACAAGAAAGAGGCAATGTAGAAATCACTGCAGTAGGGAACTTTCCAGGCCATCCACAAAGAGAATACAACCCATACAACAATACTTACAATCCAGGATGGCTAGACCACCCAAACTTCAGCTATGCGGCAAATCAGAGACAAACTTATCAACAAAGGCCTCCTCCTCAACTACAAACGCAAAACTCATAGGAAAGTTAGCAATTTCACAAGAAAACTTCATTGCATCCCAAGAAAAATTCCAAAATCAAACCGAAACACATCTTCAAGAGTTAGATAATCAAGTAAGCCGACTAGCTCAAAATATATGGTAAAATTATAATCACAAGGAAAACTACCTTCTAAAACGGAGCTAAATCCAAAAGAGAATGTTAGTGCCATCACACTCAGAAGTGAAAAAGTTATCTCACCCGAAGTTCCAGCAGAAAAGGACACACATCAGGAAGAATAAGAGGAAATGCCACCTCCATAAATACAAGGTACGTCTGACTCACATCCTTCTCTTTCTTCTCATGAAATCATGCCACCACCCTTCCCATCAAGGTTGATGAAGCGTGATAAAAGAGCTGAAGAAAGGGAGATCTTAGAGGTTTTCCAAAAAGTTCAAGTCAACATAACTCTTCTTGAAGTAATTCAACAAGTACGAATGTATGCTCGATTTTTAAAAGAACTTTGCATTACAAAGAGGAAATTAATGGGACACGAAAAGGTAAATTTTGGAGAACATGTTTGTGCAATTTTTCAACGAAAACTCCCACCAAAGATGAAGGATCAAGGTATGTTCTCTATACCTTGCAAAATGGGTAATTTCAAAATTAAACGTGCAATGTGTGACTTAGGAGCTTCAATTAATGTTATTCCATTTTCTATATATAAAATGATTACTAACGAGCCTTTGAAGGAAACAGGAATAACCATACAGTTGGCTGATCGATCTGTGATCTATCCAGTGGGAGTAATGGAAAAGGTCTTGGTAAAGGTCGATGTATTATTCTTTCCTGTAGATTTCTATGTCATTGACATGGAACATGATAGGTCGGATTCTTATTCCGTGGTACTCTTAGGCTGACCCTTCCTAAGCACAGCACATACAGAGATCGATGTTAGAAGTGGTATACTAACAATGGAATTTGATGGTGAGTTCATTGAATTTGATGTTTACGAAGTAATGAAATGCCCTGATCATGTTGAAAGAATTAATTTTGTTGATATTATAGATCCTTTGATTGATGAATATATTGAATCTAATTTTTCTTATGATCTTTTTAAGGATCCTGAACTTTGCCACGAAGATGAAGAAAGGGAGTTTGAAAATATTAATTAAATCAATTCTGATTTATCTTTACATTCCTCTAAAACTAAAATTTTACCTTTTGTTTTGCAGGCACCTGAGGTAGAATTGAAGCAATTACCGGAGCATTTGAAATATGTCTTTTTGGGCAAAAATGAAACTTTACCAGTGATCATCTTAAGTAAATTATCCAAAGGAGAAGAGGAAGCTTTGGTAGCGATATTGCGCTCTCACAAAGAAGCCATATGATGGACCATTGTTGACATTAAAGGATTAAGTCCCTCAACTTGCATGCATAAGATCAAAGTCAAAGAAGGAGCAATTCCATCACATGAAGGACAACGTCGATTAAATCCACTGATGATGGAAGTAGTAAAAAAAGAAATTCAGAAACTCCTTGACGCTGACGTAATCTATCCAATTTCAGATAGTAATTGGGTAAGTCTGATTCATGTGGTTCCCAAGAAAATGGGAGTCATAGTGGTCGAAAATCAAGAAGGGGAGTTAGTGCCAACAAGAGTTCAAAATGGATGATGAGTTTGTATTGATTACATGAAGTTGAACTCTCTTACTCGAAAAGATCATTTTCCTATTCTTTTTATAGATCAAATGATTGAAAGATTATTTGGGAAAACTCATTATTGTTGTCTTGATGTGTTTTCAGGTTTTTTCCAAATCCAGTGGCGCTAGAGGATCAAGAAAAAATGACTTTTACTTGTCCCTTCAGTACATTTGCATATAGACGAATGCCCTTTGGTCTTTGTAACACACCAGCCACCTTCCAAAGATGCATGCTAAGTATATTTTCCTACTATGTGTAGAAGGGCATCGAAGTCTTTATGGATGACTTCACGGTTTATGGTAACTCTTTTAATGAATGTCTTGATAATTTAACTAATGTGCTTAAATGATGCTTAGAATATAACCTTGTTGAATTATGAAAAATGTTATTTTATGGTTGATAAAGGGTTAATTTTAGGTCATATTGTTTCCTCAAAAGGGATTGCGGTTGATAAAGCTAAAACAGATGTTATACACTCACTTTCTTACCCAACAACTCAAAGGGAAATTCGTTCTTTTCTTGGCTATGCAGGATTTTACCGCATTTTATTAAGGACTTTTCGAAGATAGCACAACCTTTATGCAATCTACTTCAAAAGGATTAAGACTTTGACTTTAATTCAAAATGCAAAGAGTCTTTCGATTCATTAAGGGAAAAGCTTATTTCAGCTCCAATTGTTAAGCCGCCAGATTGGAATCATCCCTTTGAACTTATGTGTGATGCATCGGACACTAGCGTTGGAGTCGTTCTCGGCCAAAAAATAGGGAAAGAGCCACATGACATAGCCTACGCGTCCCAAACTTTGGACTCGGCTCAAAAAAATAATTCGACAACGGAAAAAGAACTTTTTACTATAATTTTTGCTTTAGAAAAATTTAGATCCTATTTGCTTGGTACTAAAATTACTGTTTTTTCTGATCATGCAACTATAAGGTATTTGATGAGAAAAAAGGAAGCAAAACCAAGGCTTATCCGGTGGATCCTGCTTTTACAGGAATTTAACTTGAAAATTAAAGTCAAAAAGGGATGCGAAAATCTGGTAGCAGATCACTTGAGTCGAATTCCCCTTTCCACATCTGAACTGTGCAGAAAAATTCAAACAGAACTGTGCAGAAAAAACTGATTTGGTTCGAACAGTGCAGAAAAATACACAGCAGATTCAAACAATTCAGTGCATAAAAAAACAGTGCAGAAAAAAATAGATTTGGTTCGAACTGTGCAGAAAAGTGCATCATCAGACAGTTTACTCTACAACAGCTTGTCTCGACATGGCCATGATCGCCAGTAGATTGGGGAGTATTCTTTTTTTTTCCTCTCTTTGTTTTTAAATTTGATATACGTTTTGGGACAAAATGGAATAAGTGAGGGGGGAAGGATAAGAATGTGTCAAATTTTTCTTGACTTGTTTAATCGTTTGAAATTGAGTTATTTTTATGTTGATATATTGTAATCGTTGGTTTCTAGTCTTGAATTTCGCTTTATACTCTTGATTCATTTTGGATTATGACCATGTTTTTTATCGAATTTAATTTGCATGATTGGTGATTGATATAACTAGTGAAGTTTTTGTTGAGTATTGATATTTCATGCTTTTTTCAATAGAGATGAACTTGACACAATGCATATAAACGTTTCTTGTGAGATTTGAGCCTAACGCGCATACATTTTCTTTCTTGCTCATTGTTTGACTCGTGTGTGCCGAACTAATTAGGATATTCTAGAACTTGTAATCACAATGCATATCGAGACTACATGTTAAATGTAATGTTTTAATGTGATAGGGGCACCTAGGATAAACCCACTTTTCCCAAAAAAACCTACCCATTTATATATCCACTAGTGAACCACATTTGAGCCTATTTCCCTTTCTTTGTTTTTACACCTCATAATTAAACCCGAACCCTTTTTTTCCTCTCTTTTCACACCCTTACCGAGACTTGAGATCTTGTATCATTGTGGTTCCAGAAAAAAATATTCAATGTTTAAAAAAAACAAGTTGTTCACTGTATCGAAAAAAAAGACCCTTTGTTCAAAAAAAAGGGAAATGAAAAAAATTGATCGCTTCAATTGTCTTTTATATTTTTTCCTGTTTGTTCTTCATTGCGCTTCATGTTAATTCGTGGATTGTTCTTATTATTTTGATCTCTAGTTTCAGTATTTTAAATCTTTCTTTTCGGCCTTTCCCTACCCTAACCTAAGCAGTGTTACACTTTGTTTAAAGATCCCTTGATTATTGCATTATGTTCATTTTTCGTGGTGGAGACTTGACTGAATTCCAAGCCTATGGTAATATTTTGGTTAGTTTCGGTTTGAGCGGTTCCATTTACCCCAAATACTTTGAGCGGATATGTGTGAATCTTTGTGAGGTATTGAGTCATGTTTCATTGAAGTTGGCAATTAATTGAGATATCTTGCCTACTTTAAATTTTCTTGGTTATGTCTTTTTGATTGTAATTGAATTCGGCAAATGTCATGGACTTAATTCGATTGGAAGTTTGAGGAATAAATCGAATTGAAGATGATAACTTATGACTTTGATATGTTAATTGAAGAATGCTTGAGGACAAGCATTGAATAAGTGAGGGGGAATTTGATAAATGCTTAATTTAGTTAATATTTTACTTTTAAATTACTCTTTAATCATTGATTTTGTGGCTTATTTGTTCATTTTAATTCATTTTCTGTACAGGACGTAAGATTATAGAAATTACACAAAAAGGACACAATTCTGCAAATTTTTTTTTTTCGGAATCAAAGTAGTTGGAATTCGGATTGGACTAAACTCAAATTTAGGAATATTTAAACATATATCTTTGTATTTTAGTTTAAATAGGTTTTTAGTATTTTAATTAAGTTTTATATTTTTTATATTTTATCTTATCTTGTATTTTAGTTAAATAGGTTTTAGTTTTTAATTAGGATTTAGAATATTATATTATTTTTAGGTATTTTAGTTTAAATAGTTTTAAGTGTTTTAATTAGGATTTAAGTTATTTTAGCTTGTTTTTAGGATTTTGAAGGTTATAAATACCCTCTAAGGGTGAGCCTAGAAACATATCTTTCTCATTTGCGAATAAATTCTTCTTTTTCTCTTTAGCTTTCTCTCTATTTTTCGCATACTTTTCTATTATACTAAGTATGACTTTGGTTATGCTTAGCGAATTTTCTTTCAAGCCGAAGACCAAAGCTAAGGCCCAATTCCAAACGTGAGAATTGTAAGGTACTGAAATCGCTTCGGATTTTCTCTTTGTTTTCTGAAGCTTACTTTTCAAATCAAAACTATTTCAACATTGGTCCGGATATTGTTATGGTTAATGTTTGAAGAAGGATTTGCTTATTGAAGCATATTCAACTTCCCGAGAACACACTTAGCAAAATTGTTGGCTAAGAGGAAACTGAGATCGGAATCAGTTGTTGTTGAAACGACACAATCCGAGTTGGCAGCGAAGAATTGTTCTTGTATGCTTACGTGAATCTTGAAGAAAAAATTTGTTTCGATGATTCAAGGAATTTGAGGCGAAGCTGAAGTCTGAGGCTGCTTTCACAATAAGTTTTTCTTTATCTTAATCTCTTTAATTTGTTTATTTAATTATTTTTTTCTTATTAATTCTTATTTTTTTTTAACCACAACTTTTAAAACAATATCCATTTTATATTTATTACTATTAATATTTATTATTATATTATTTTTCTTTTTTTTATTTTAATATATCTTTTCAACTTCATATGGAATTCTATATTTTTCTAAAATCAAGAAAGAGTTTTATTAAATCATAAACACCACAATCCATGTGGATCGACCCTGCTTCTCTATACTACATTTTCATTTTTATTTATTAAGAAGCCAGGAATTATTTTGATAGCAAAACGACGGTTATCATATGTCATAGAAGCAAGACCATCCTGAGAAGATAGACTTACGTTTCTTAAGTGACTCTTACCATTCATTCCCATAGTAGCTTGCTGTGTGAGGATTATCAATTCATTTTATTCAAATCCAGTGTTTACATTTTGTTTTTCCTTTACATTTTCATTTGATTGCACTACACACAATTTATTTTGCTACGATATTTCAATCCTTTTCGACACAACATCTCCATTTGCTGCCACGTCAATTATCAATCAATCCCCATCAACATACATTTCACACTGGCTTAAGATTCTCGTTAGTACATACCATCACAATAACTATATTTAGATAAAGTAGTTCTTTGCTTTGATTGAACTTATAAATTTGCTCCAATCCCTATGGAGACGATACTCACTCATCTTTGTATTACTTGTTCGATTGTGTACACTTGCACATACTTTGTGTCCATATTTAGTACTTACAAAACGTAGACATTCGGTAAATTTTTTAGATTTTCAGAAAAGTTATAATTTCGAAAATTTTTAAAGTTAAAATTATTTTAAAATATTATTATTAATTTTTGCTTGAGTTAATTAGGTGATTAAATTGAATAATTTTAAAAGTATGATTTTAGTGACCAAAATGAAATAGAATCACATTATTAAAATTTATGAAGCTATTTTACCAATAGTTGATATTTTTGTTCTTTCTTCTTTATTTTGTCGTGAAATTTCTTTTTACACTCTTCTTTATTTTAATTTTTTTGTTTGATTTTAATATATTTTTAATTTATTTTAATGTCATTTTCTTTCAATGAAAAATTTAGATATAAATTCCCTTGTGTTTTTTCTATTCATCCAAACATGTTCATTTTTTCTTGCTTTTTTTACTGGCTGAAATAGTCATCTTCTCTTCTTTCAAATCCTTTTATGATTTTTATTTATATTCAATTCATTTTCAAATTTGATTTTCAAGCTCTATTTTCTTCATCTTTATCGTGGCTTTTCTCTAGCTTGGTGGTGTTTTACTTTTCCTTCCTTTTTTTCATTATTCTTATTCAGCAAATTTCCAGCAAGGTAAACTTTAGTTTCTTAGTCATTTTATGCTTCAACTATTAAATAGATCCTTTCTATTATGAAAAGATATATTTCATTTAGATGTTGATTTTAGAGCACTTAAAATGATTTTCATGATCTTCAAAAGTTATATATTCTATAAATTTAGACATAGTATAATATGATTAAAATAATTAAGATTTATTTTTTTCATTGACAAAAATTTAAAATCTATAAAAATGTTGTAAATTATATTCAAACATGTGATTAGATTGAATGGTTAAAGTAATATTATTCATCCAATTTTTTATCCCAGTTTGAGTCTCCTTTTTCTCATTTTCACTTCTTCTTTTTGCTATCATTAGGTGCGATAAGTTATGTAAAATATGTTGTTATTTGGAACAAAATGATTTGGTTAGCATAGTGGGTTTAGGTGCGCAAATATCCACCCATTGTCCAAGGTTCGTGATGTAAGTTGAACCTTAATTGTGGATCTAGAAAAGAAGCAAGTATACCTTCAGCAAGATAGGCTTACAAATAGATAGGTCATGTAGGTAGATGAAATCTATCAATAAGTAGGATATAAATAAAGATAGAACAATAAAATGATAGCAAAAATGAGTTGATTTATATGGATAGGTGTGGCGATGGGTAAGAAGAAATATGGTGATGGTAATGGTGAAATGGAAGATAGTATGAACTATTAAGAAAGGTATATTCAATGCTATAGATGGGAAAAGCCCCCAACCTTAAGTATTCAATAATTTGAGTGGTGATAAGGACGCTTTTGACTATCAAGAATCAAGAAACACAAGTATCAAGATGGAAAGGTTGGATGCCACAAGCAACAAAGGCTTGATAAGTTAATAGAGTTAAAGAAGAACTAAAAAGAGAGACTTTTAACAATATAATTTAAGCAAAAAGAGGATGCCATAAAAATGTCAAAGCATTGTCAATTTATAGAATTTGAAAATGAATGGGCGATAAGTTACAAAGGTATTTGACCATGCTTCTATCATAATGAAAGTACATTATTTAATGATGAATGGCCATGCCTTTAAAGCCTTGTGATGGTTCGGCTAGCTCTTCAATGCATATATGAGTTCTTTGGTCAAATAATGATGAATTTGTTCGGCTATTAGATGCTTTGAATGAATGAACATTACCATGGCCAAATGATGCTTGCGTTGGTTCATCCACCAAATTGGGTGGTTGCAATGCTTAGGTCGAATGGAGATGTTCCTTGGTGTTTGGTATCTAACTTGATAGCACATGAAGAGTACATACTTTTATGATTCACGTTAAAGCCTCCTTGCTTGCACATGACCTCCTTTGAATGCATATGACTTTCCATGCCAAGAGTAATGATGGGTCGGCCATAGGATGAATGATAAGAATATGGTATGTGATTTGAACCAAGGTAAGTGTATAAATAGCTATCTAGGTGAGTTTTAGCAAGGTAGACTCAAGCTAGCTAGCTAGTAACACTCCAGCTACTCAGCTACCACCTGAGCTACCCTCCAACTACCTTTAGTGCTCAACTCAGCTACTTGGTCCTCAATTACTCTCCAGCCAGGTTCAACACCCCTTTCATCTCCTTTAGCTATCCAATAAGCTTCTTTAAGTTAGGTGAGCTAGCTTTGAGCCATCATAGCTTGTAATCTTTGTCTCCGAGATACCATAGCTTGCCTTAGCGTCCAATTCACCTAAGTAAAGCATGAATACAATCAATTAGATTGTATGTGAGCTACGAGCACAATGCATGTATGATGCACCCATAAGTAATGAATGTAATGGTATGAAAAGATAAGTTAACAATAAAAACATAACATAAGCATAGAATAAACTATGTAAATATGTGAAAACATATATGTTATGCAAAGAACAATATATGCCTAATATAAGGGCTATAGCATGTAATTACTAAGCCTAACATAAGATGCATATAATAAGATGTGTTAATCATATGGAAATGCATGAAGCGCATAGCATAATGAGTACGACATTGAATCATCAAACCTAGCATATCATAAGGCATATGAATGACATTGTAAGGTATGATGAGCATAGCATAGGGATCATCATATAAAGTGTGATATATAATATATGTAACATGATCATACAAGATAAATTCAATGAAAATATGTGAGAGGTAAGTAAATGTTCCATTGTCCTTCATCGTTGTAACACGAGATGAAAGAAAGATGAACAACAACAAGTGTATGAGCAGGATCACATCATCCTCCTCCTTTACTGTGATTTATCCTCAAATCAAAACTCTCGTAATTTAATGCTTCTTTGACATGGGAATGGATGAATCCATAATTTTTTCTTTAACTTGGACACCTAACTTTTCTTTTTTATATTGAAAAAGTAATTAAAAATATTTTTTTACGAATTATTAGTGAAAATCAAAGTTTGTGACAAAAGATACTTACGAGTCACTTGTTCACGTTGTTTGAATTCATTTTTGACATGGGAATTGATGAATCCATACTTTGCTCTTTAACTTGAACACCTAGTTCTTCTTGTTCATTATCACATACCCTTAAACTCCTTCACAATGTTCTTTTGAATCACCATGCCTCTTGGTAATGGCATGAGTCTCTTGTAATCCTCCATTGATTGCATTGTTTTATTTTGAATATGTTCAAGCCCTTTAGTAACACTACTTTGGAACGATTATCCCTTTGATGATAAAACTTTTCATTTCGACTCCTTCATTGAAGCCATTGGTATCATCACGTCCATTCGCTAAAGATTCATCTTTTGAACTCCTCCTTGGCTTGAAATGTCATGACCATAGGTGAAAGGGCTTGTCTCTTTGCTTCCTGTCTTTTGATCATGACATTGATTGTAAAGGGCATCTATCTCTTTAAATCCTTCATTTGATTCATCACAATGCTTACTAAAAGTATCCATCTCTTCAACTTGCCCATATGAATTATCATGTTTGTTGGCGATTAGGCTTGTCTTTTTGGTTTCTTTCAAAGGCTTGAAATATACATGGCTCTTCTTCATCGCCTCTATTCTTATTTTCATATATAATTGATCCTTATGAATTTTCTTAGGTGACAATGGTGTCAAGATGATCTTCCTCCTTTCATGCTTGAATGAATATTTGTTGGTGTAGCAATCATGAATGGTTTTATTATCATAATGCCAAGACCTCCAGAGTAAAATATTGCTTGCATACATAAGGACCTCGTCATACAACAGCTCATCTTTGTATTTGCCTATGCTGAATGGAACCAACACTTTTTTTGTTATGTTGAGATTTTCCCGTTATTCGAAAATCGTAGCTTCTATGCGGCATGATGCTTTAGAGTCTTCAAATCTAGTTTCTCAACCATGATAGTGCTAGCAACATTAGTGCAACTCCACCATCAATTATCATGAAACTTACATTACCGTTGGCATTGCATATTGTGTGGAATATGTTCTCTCTCTGCTACTCCTTCCTCCCCATTTGTGTGGTGAGTATGCCTTTAAAAATAAGTAATTCACCATCCACGACACTTAATCTTGTCTTCAGTCTCTTCAAGTTGCTCTTCATCTATTTCTTCTTCATGGTCAGATGTAAATTTGGACATTGATTTGCTTATTGACCTCTTCCTAGGTACTTGAAGCACTTGATATCCCGAGTCACTTATGAATTTGATGTATGTTTATTCTTTCCCTTGCCACTTTCCATAACTGCTTGTTTTGGCTTAGTAGGCTCGACATTGTCTCTAATTTACAAATGTGTTTGCCACCAATAGTTGTTTCCTTGACTATATTTGGATGTAGATGAATTATTATTCCTAGTGTTGGTTCTTCTTTAAATATGTCTTTACATATTCATTGTCATATGAACCATAGTGTTTATTTCAACATAATGTTACAATTTAGAAACATTAGCAATGTTAAAATTCAAACCAGCAAAAACCTTGTCATTGTTACTTCTTGATCTTCTTCACTGTTTCCATAAATCATAGAAACTTCCATTTCTTTAAATTAGTCTTCAACGTTCTTATTTCCTTGCTTGATATTTTTTAAATTCTCGAACAAGTCATGATTGTAATGCACAAGAATGAGTCAGCTTCTCATGATCCCCTTCATTTCATGCCAGATGTTGATGGTTCTTTCTCCATTTCTCATCCGAGTTCTAGAAAGTTGATCCCACAAAACCAATGCATAGTCAATGAATTATATGGCTTATATCCACACCTTCTTTTGTTTCGAGTAATTCTTATACTCGAAGGATGAGTATTCACTCTGATGCTATTAAGACTATCATCAAAGAAAATTTTGCCTTATGGATTTCTTGGAGCATTTCTTATGGAATTTTGTGTAGATGCTTAACATACTTCATCATCCTTATAATCTTCATACTCTTTTGGATACTCTTCTTGCCTTATTTGCCTCATTGGATTGTTATGGACATTTTTTTGAAGATTGCCTCTTAAATTTTCAATCCTATGAACCCTTTCATTAAATGACTTGAGCTTCATCCTCAACAATCTAATAATTTCTCTAATATTTGCTTGTGTTTGAAGATTTGGTACTTCCCCATGATGTGAGTTTTCTTAACATTGAGACATTGTTAGTAGAAATGAAAGTAAAGGAAACATGTAGAAGGACCTTACCAAAGTACTGTCACAAAAGCTTTCAATTTCACTCCAAAGAAAAAAAGATAACCCTCAATTCAGTCATGTTTGGTACTTAGGACTTGACTTGACTTTTACATAGTCGTCTTCTGATCTCCCACGCTCATATGCCTTTTAGCACTCCAACCTCTCTTATGAAGTATATTGTGAACTCACTAAAACATGGGTAGGGTATGAAAAAATAAAATATAATGCTAAAGGTGGATTAGGAATAGGAAGTTCACTTACACCCTTTCTTTCACCACAATCAAGGCCTTATAGATTGCTTATAGACTTGATGGTGACAATGGTGTAGTAGTGTTTTTCTACCTTTTTCATTTGGTACTTTTAGTTTGACATTTATTTTTATTTTTATTTTGAACTCCTTTTTCAAGAGGATGGACTCTTACCTTTTCTTTGCATGTTCCTTGGTCGTTTTTCACTTCTTTGTTCTACTTTTGTTTTGATTTTACTTTCTTCTTGTAAGGGATTTTCTTGTGCGCTTTTCTTTTTTTCCCTAAGCTCTAAATATCACTTGATTTAACATGAAACTGAATGTGGATCTATAAAGGAACCAAGTATACATATAACAAGATAGGCTTACAAATAGATAGGTTAGATAGGTAGATGAAAGATATAAATAGGGAGGATAAAAATAAAGATTAAATAATGAAATAATAACGGAAGTATGCTAATTTATATTCATAGGCGTGGTGATGGTTAAAAAAGAAATATAGTGATGGTAATGGTGAAATGGAAGATAGTATGAATTATGAAGGAAGGTATATTTAATGTTGTAGATGAGTAAAGCCCCTACCTTTATGTATTCAATAGTTTGGGCGGTGATAAAGACTTAGCCCCTGGGATTATCAAGAATCAAGAAAAACTAGTATCAAGATGGAAAGGATGGACACCACAAGCAATAAAGGCTTCATAAGTCGATAGAGTTCAAGAAGAACTAAAAAGAAAGAAAAATCTCACAATATGATTCAAGCAAAAAGGATATGCCTTATAGCTGCCAAGGCATTGGAAAATTATAGAATTTTGAAAGCAAAGGTCAAAAGGTTACAAATAGATTCAGCCATGCTTGTGCCTTGGTGAAATTACATGATTTAATGATGAATTATCATATTTTTAAGGCCTTGTTATGGTTCTACTAACTCTTTAATGCATGAATGAGTGCTTTGGTCTAACATTGATGAATTGGTTTAGCCCTTAGATGCTTTGAATGAATGACCACGTGACTTGGACAAATGAAGTTTGTGTTGGCCCTCTTGGTGCCAAGTTGGGTAATTGTAATGGTTACCATGAAAGGAGAGGTCCCTTTGTGTTTGGTACCTAACTTGATACCACATGAAGAGGACATGCTTGTATGATGAACATGACAACATCATCCCTGCTTGCATATGACCTCCTTTGAATGCATATGGCTTCCCACGCCAAAAGTAAGGATGGTTCGGCCATAGGATGCATGATAAGCACATGGTATGTGATTAGAACCAAGGTATGTGCATAGGTAGCTAGCTAGGTGAGTAGTAGTAAGTTAGACTCAAGCTAGCTAACTAGTGACACTACAACTACTCAACTACCACCTCAGCTACCCTCCAACTACCTTTAATCCTCAGCTCATCTACATGGTCCTTAGTTACTATACAATTAGGTTCAACTCCCCTTTAGCTCCTTTAGCTTAAATCTCCATTAAGCTAGGTAAGCCATCAATCCTTGTCAATGAGCTAATATGATATGTCATAGCTTGTATTCTTTGTCTCCGAGCTAATATAGCCTGCCTTAGAATCCAATGTATCTAAATAAAGCATGAAAACAACCAAATAGATAGTATGTGAGCTAGGAACACAATGCATATATGTTGTATGCCTAAGTAATGTATATATATTGTTAACAATTATTTCTCTTTGTTTATTTGTTGTTACTGATTTGGTTCTCCTTTGCTTATTTTTTTTAAGAACTTATTTTCCATAACCAACCGTAAAGAGGGTGAATTTTACATTTTAATTTCTAGAATTATGGGTGGAGGCATGGGCACGACCTGGGGAATGACATGTTCTGACGTGGCTAAATCTGACGATCGAGTTAGCACCAGTACCAATTTATAGAAGTTACAGTCAACATTAATCTAGAAGGAGGATGAACATAGTTGTTTAGGAGTTTAAGTTTGAATTTTAAACAAATATTCGTGATTTATCATTTTATTATTTATCTTCTACAATATTTTATTATTTTGAATATTTTATTTTATCTTTAGGAAATTTATCTTTTGTAATTCTGTAGGCTAGAAATATCGGATTAGGGTGAAGCTTGAGAATGTACTTCTTTCTCTTTGGGTTTTATAAAAATTCTCTATGGTTTTATTCGACTTTCTTAATCTTTATTTTTTTTCGTTTTTACTTTCTTTTCAAAAATATGCTAAGTATGATTTCAATCATGCTTAGCTAAACTTTTAATTATCCAAAGGCTTAGCTGTAACCCCCCAGACCGATGCGGGTAACCCGATCTGATCTGGAGTGTCACATTAGGGCCACCGGAGCGACCCATCGTAAAAATGGCAAAAAATTTAAAACTTTTATTAAAACATGTAAATTATAAAATTATTTATCAATACGAAGAAATAAAAAGATTTTCAGATTCGTAAATAAAACAAAATTCAATTACATGCCCCCTAATCACATGTAGCGTACTTTGCAAGCAACCCCGGAAGAACTCCCTTACTGATGTCGATAGATATACTGGTACGATTCTTTTAACCTGCAAAGGTGAGTAATAGAGTGAGCTTCGAAAAGCTCAGTAATACTTTACTACCTCTTTATGCTTTATGGAACATGTTGATATTGGAAAATGTATGAATAAAATAATGTTTGGTCTCATTTATGTAGTTAGTTAATTTCTACACTCGATTTGAATATAGTAAAAATGTGGTAACTGAATATGGTTCATATGACTAATATAAGAAATTGGAGGACACTTGGGATTAAACAACAAGCTTTGTGATTAAGTGATAAATGAATCAGTCTGGTTATGTAAATTATAATTTATTTCATCAAAGGTACTTGGATGGGAAATTATGAGAATACTCTGGTAGGGTAAAATTATGAAAATACCCTTATGTTCTAAGATGACAAGAATTGTCCCTGGAAGTTGGTTAATAACCCTGAAAATACATATTGATCCGGTAAAATTACATATGTGAATAAGAAATGCTAGTTTTTGCTTAGAAGATTTGGATAATTAGTTTTTAACCCCAAGAGGATTTGTGCAAGATGCTAAAAGTCTATTAAGGGAATCATTTCAAGATCAAAGAATGTTCAAGAAATCAATTAATTATAGGATCTATAAATTATATTATTTTTGTTAAGCGTCAATACCGAAATTATCTGGTTAAGAAATTACGAAAATGCCATTGAGAGGTAAAATAGTCCGAGTTGACCCTGAATGAGAAAGTACTTTGAGGATTCGTACTTAACTTGATTAAGTACGGATTTGATTGTTAAGATCCTGACCTAGTGCAGAAAAATTCTTGATATTCCGTTTGTAAAATCTGAGAAGCCACTTGACTCAAAAATATCCGAGTTATAAATAAATCCCTGAAGAATGATTTATCAATGGTGCTCTTTTGTCAGAATTATTTGAAAGGACTGAAGTAAATGATAAGATTAAATTAAATAATGAGACAGGATGGAAGGAAAATATTAAAATACCGTAGATCTATAAAATGACCAAAATACCCCTGTAATGGAAATGACAAAAATATCAAAAAGCTTAGGAATGATTGGATATCCTCGAGATCTGAAAAAAATGGAATGAAACTGAGCACCAGAATGACCAAAATACCCTTATGACCTAAACTAAGTAGAGGTGTTGGATTAATTAAGGAATCCAAATAAACATGGATGCGGTACTGCTCTTAAAAGTTTGGATCACATATTAAGTCGAGCAACCAATGCTAGTGTTATATCAGTACCTGAACGACATAGATGTCACTTGAATGCGTGTTTGTATTTTTAAGTTTGGCTAAATCATAATTTTGGAAGTATTCAGCTCAGCTCCACTCTAGACGCATTCAGTAGTAAGAATTTGATATTTGTTAGACAAATCAACCATGAAGACCAAATTGAACGAAACAGGAGTACAACATGTATCAGAAATTTAGAAACGTATGAATTACTCTAGAAAACCCCGAAGTAACTGGAATGCACTTGACTGCTAAATAAATTAAGTAACCTCAATGACTAAGGATTAAGTATGTGATTCGGATGAGTCTGGAAACGTTAATGAACATATATGATGTAATATTCTTATGGATCATGATTTACAAATCAAGTACGTCAGCATTTCATAATATAGTGAAAGCGTGAACATGAAATAAAGACATGGGAAGATTTATTCAGCGATGATTCCGAAGATGATATATGGACTAGAATTTGTGGTATTAAAGTGTAAATACCCTGTAAGGACAAAGAATTGACCAGTCGATAAGTATTAATTATAGGAGATACTCATTTGAAGTTGTTTGATAATGAAATCAATCGACATAGACTGCAAATATTCTGAACCTTCATTTCTTCTTTATCAGCTCAAGTCATATTCTGAATAACTGATGAATCCATCAATTATTGAACTCTTCCAACAGTGATTCTAAATTCCAACATTCTATCGACATACTAAAGATTTGTGTTTCTCTGCTTGATAAGATTATCCAGTACCTCTGAATAATATTTGTAAACTCTGGTGTGTTCCCTAATCATATAAACATTTTATCTGATTTCCGACTTGAATTCTGTTCTGATACATGATCTGAATTATGTTTTGATTTCTGATCTGGATTCTGTTCTGATATCTGTTATGAATTCTGTTTTGATTTCTGATATCTCATTTACTGACGGAAAAATGTTTTAATTGGGGGTATTGTTGAAGGAAAAATTTATGTAGGTTCCTCGGCTTTGTGCTCAGGGCCTTACAAGTTGTGTGGGTTGGGTGTATACCACCAAATGTAACTCCCTAAACCCGGTCTGAACGTTACACCCAAACCTAAATAGTCACATGTCCCTTTCAGAGATTCCTTTCTATATTTTCTCCTAAAGAAAAATGGTCAAGTCATGAGTTTAGCCACTGAATTTCCTACACTACTTAAAACGGTATGCCAACTTTGAAATTTTACAATTTAATCCACAGTTTCTTTCAAAATATCAATTAAATCCAATACTTTATAATATCTAAAATTTAGCCCCTAAATTGGGGTGTTACATTAGCGATGACTCAATTCGTTTGTGAGAATTGAAAAGCACTTAACAACTTCGGATAACATTCTCGATTTACTGAAATTTTGATTTTTGCATATGGCCTTTTCTATAAAAATCTTCACACTTTCATTTCAAAAAAATGCACGTTGGCTTGAATGTTATTTCGGTTTATAGTTTGGAGGAAGAATTGATTGGTCGTAATTCAACTTCCTAGGAACAAACTTCGCGGTGGTCCACTAAGGTGAATCGAGATCAGATTCGATTAAAAACCCCTTCTACCAACACAAAGTTGGGTCATATAAGGGGAAAAGAGTACCCAACATTCATTCATTAATCTGGTAACAAATTATTCTTTACAACAATAATAAGGAACTTGGGATAATCTATCCCAAAGAAATATGATACATTCGAATCAAGTGCTCTCTTAGCTAAACTATGGGCCACTAAATTCGTATCTCTACGTACATAAGAAATAATACATATCAAAAAAGTTTTACAATTATCACGAATTGTTCACATATGAATCCCCAAACTAAAGTCATTATCATGGCCACTACTGAACTTATTAACTACCATTGTAGAATCAAGTTCAATATTGAAGAATGGACATCTTTCCTCCAAAGCTAAATTAAGGACAACAGCAAAGCTGTGTAGCTCCGCTAATCGGTAATCAAAACATCCAGCTGAAGTAGTCGCCAAACCACCGAGAACCATTCCTCGGGCGTCCCTGGCCATCACCCCAACCGCAACTAATTTCGTGGTAGGATTGTACGCGCCATCCACGTCCAATTTTATAACATCACCGTATGGAGGAGTCCATTTATCCACATCTTGAGCGCGATTCAGAGATGTGGGGGTTGTCTGTTGTGCTGCAAGGAAATCCTAGTGGAGGATCCTATAATTAGCAAATAGAACCCATGAAGGTTGAAGTCGGCGATCATGAACCAAACCATTCCTTTCATTCTAAATGTTCCACAGCAACATAATAAAACCTGGTGTGCCAACAAGTGAAAAAGTGTCCTGAGAAAAAAAAAACAATGTATAACAGCATGTAAAACCATTGTAATCTCTATTTTTTAAATAGGCCACAGTCCATGACCCAGGCCAGCCGCCCATACTTGAGCATCAACAAGAAGAGCACCATGAGCCAGTCTCCAAGCAATGATACGTGATTTTGGAAGAACTTTTAATTTGGTGATAAGATTCCATAACTTAGGAATTACGATAGTGATATAAGTAGTCTTTTGCAACCACCAGTAAGCCAAAAACACTGGGTACTGACTAGAATCACGATTAACCCACACCATGTTATCATGTGAACAAGGGGTGATGGGAATCTGTAACATCGTAGTAGCATCTTATGCTGAGAAGAAGGCCTCCTCCTTGTCTCATTCTCACTGTGCCTGATCATTAAACATGAATTCTCCGCATGGTTGCCCTTAGTTTTCGTCAGTGTTTTAGGTACTTCCATGTTGTAGTGGCTGAATACCTCCACTTACCAGAAAACACACATGTGGAACTATTACATCCCACATGCAAAAAAACAAACAAACAAACAAAAAAACACCTGGAAAAGCTTGGAGGGGCTTAGGGTATCCTTCCTAGGCATATAAGCTTTTTACCAGTTTGTGTATAAAGAACATCGCTATTAGGATAGTACTACACCCGGAAGACCCGAGCAAATAGGGACCTTAGTTGTTTAATAAGTCTTTGTACCTGTTTACCTAACATGACTAGATTAAACGATCTAAGATCCTAGAACCCTAGGTCCTCAACTCACTTTTGTCTACAGAGTACAGATAATGTATCAAGCAACTAAATGCCAACCATGCTAAGATATTTTCCCAGTCCACTAAAACTGACGCATAATGCCAATTATTTCATTCAAAGATGTTCGACAATAAGTAACAGGACGTAGCATATTGGGGAAATGCTTAGGCAACGGCTTTAAGAAACATCTCCCTTCCACCATAGGATAACAAGTGTTTCGCCCATCGTGTAACTCTTAACAACACTTTATCACGTAGGCAGCCAAATGTTCACGTTTTATTCTTACATATATGCAAAGGTAATATAATATAATGTCCCAGTGAATCCACTTCTTGTATTCAAAATATATTCTTAATTTGAGCACAATTTTCTAGAATCGTTTTTTAGACTAAAATAGATGACTGACTTATCCAAATTTATCCTTTGTCTAGAGGTTTCAGCATAAATTTCAATATTTCTTTGATAAGGCTTGCCTGAAAAGGTGATTTATTAAGAAATACTAAACTATCATCCGTAAATAAAAAAATGCAAAACTCGAGGCCCATTCTACAAGGTCGTACTCATTCAATGGAACTAGTGCTCTAAGATTTATGGAACATAGTTGATGGTCCTTGTATGAAAAATATGAATAGGAACGGTGATAAAGGAACCCCTTGACGTAGCCCTCTACTAGAAACAAAAACATTAGTTAGTTGATCATTGACTTGCGCCACAAACGAAAAAGTAGTAACACAACTCATGATTAACTCCACGAACTCTTCACCAAAGCTAAGTTTAAGCATAACACTCTATAAAAACCTCCATTCATCTCTATCATATGTTTTCTCAATATCTAACTTTAATGTAGCTCATTTATTAATACCATTTTTAGAGGAATTCAGATAATGAAAAAAATTCATGGGTAACTAGTATATTACCAGAAATTTCTCTCCACAGAAGGAAAACGGCCTGGTTCTCACTAATACACGTTGCCATAAGTGTCTTTAAAAGGTTTACCAGAACCTTGGATACAATCTTATAAATCACAGTACATAGACTGATTGAAAGAATCTGCTTCATATACTTCGACTCTTTAACTTTTGGAATTAGAACTAGAATGGTATGATTCACCATGGCCATGTCTTTATGACCATTTAGTAGGTCTAGACATAAATTGATAGCATCCTCATCTACTACGACCAATGTTTCCTGAAAAAAAATGTCAGGCAATCCATATATTCCTGGAGCCTTTCGAGGATTAATATCGTGAAAGGAATTCATAACTTTAGTCCATTCAAAGGGTTTCGATAATTCCTCATTCATTGATGGTGTAATCACAGTGTCAATGGCATTCAAAATGCGAGAGCTAGGAGCTACATTATATGTGGTGAATAGATTCTCAAAGTAATTAGCCATGATGGTTGAAATTTCCTCCTCCTTATCTGTCCAACAGTTATTCACATCGAATGGACCTTTAATCATATTCTTCTTCTAACGTTGAGATTGTCAGACATGAAAGAAAGGAGTGTTACGATATCCGTGAGTCAACCAATTGAAACTGGCACGGTGAGCCCACTAACGCTCTTCGGTTTCCAATAAACTATGTAACTCACGTTTGGCTATAAATAATTTATAGATTCTCTACGACGTTGATGCTTGTGAAAGATATCATTGATGAATTTCCGTAAATGGCCAATTCATCTTCGTATTAAAGACAATCCCCAGTTTTCCATTCTTTCAAAGTGGCACACACCGCATCCAATTTGTCAAGGGTCGTTCCATGCTTGAATGTCCACGTTGTTTGTACACGATCATGGCAAGCCTTGTCAATGGAACAACATGTTTCATATAAAAAATAATCATTGCTACATGATGGAGTATTGCTTTGTTGTCGTGCCTTGGTATTTGGTACAAGAAAATAGTGATCTGAACAGTGTATAATCAATGGATATACGAAAATCGGGATGACTAGTAAGACAAGCTGGCGAAGGCACAATATGATTTAGTCTCTCAGCTATGGCATTGCTTTTTTTAGTACTATCGAACCAAGTAAACCATACAATAGTTGGCTTACAATCCGACACACTGTTTTGATCCAAAACTTCTCGAAATTCATTCGATTGAACTGGAGGTTAATGTTTATCACCTACTTTTTCAGAATCGATTAATGTTTTATTAAATTCTCCTCCGATCAACCATGGTAAATAGGATGACTTTTTAATCATATCTGTAACACTAAAAATTTTGGGCTAGTAGTTTCAGATTTACCAGAGAGGCATGGGAACCCCGTGGATTTCATAATTAAAGTCGTTGGGCCAAATGTGAGCTTAACTGGTTGGAATTGAGCTTAACTAGCCATTAAAGGAATTCATTAATTGTAGAAAGATGAGGAAGGACATATAGTGCAATTATCTCATTTTAAAAAGATGAAGGTTTTTTATCGTCTTCATCTCCTCTTTCTCTTCACTTCTTTTATTCTTCTCATTTTCCCTCTCCTTCCTCTACAAGCCCCATAAATAAAAGGTAAGTCCATTAAGCCATTTCCAACATATTTTAAGCTTCAATTTCATTCCTAATCCCTCTAGCAACAGCATTTTAGTGATTCAAGTCTTGGGTTCTTTATAGCTAAAGAGAAACTGGGGGTTTTCGTCCAAGTCTTGGTGGAGAGTGATTGCTAGTTAAAGAAGCTTCATCTGAGGATTCTTTAACCACGGTAGTGTATTTCTAATCCTTTAGAGTGTTATGGCCTTCATAAGTATGAATTGTTAAGATTTTTCTATTTGAGCATTTCAGGGTTTCATACTTTATTCATGCCGTTGATGACGAATTTGATGTAAAAAATATTTTTAGGACACTTTCTGACCTTAATTAACTTTCTAAAACTTTAGCATATGATTTGGAACCAAACTAAGATGTTTGGGATGATTTTTGGGTGTTTCTCGAGCTTAAATAAGACATTGATTGGTTCGAGTATCGATATTAGATGAATTGGCATGAAAATTAGAGATTTCCATCTGGGTGTATCGATATTGCCCCTACAATATCGATACTCGGGGTATGGAGTATTGATACTAGACCATATTTTCAGCAATAGAAGTCATTTTCGGTACTGATACTCATAGGGGTATCGATAATTGACCCTAGGGTATCGATACTGTAAGTAGAGTATCGATACCACCCCTTTGGATGGTTGGATTTGACCTTTTTAAGGTATGTAAGAACTAAAGATGACCCGTAATGGTAGAACTTAGTTTGTAAGGGACGTAATTGGTCAAAAGGGCCTCGAAAACACTTGTAGGAGTGGGGTACAACTAAGGTAACCATAGTAGGCGTAATACGTCCAAGTATCTTTAGTCAATCACGTAGTAAGTATCTAATAATAAAGGATCATTATAGAGGATGTACTGACAAACGGTATAGAGAATTAATCAGATTACAAAAATAGTGGGATCGTGTACGACATGAATGTTAGCGAATGGTTGATGTACATATGTCCTCTAATTCAAGGGTGAATTGAGGGAAAACATCGATTGAGCGAATAGATTATTGCTACCTAATAATGAACCTGAGTCAAGTATCGAGCTACTTAGTATCACAACTAGTGAACAACAAACCATTGATTGTCAACAAATCATGAAGCACATAGAGACCTCTTTAGAGATAAAAATAGCTAAAACACTGTTAAGTAACGAAATAACCAGAATAGAAAAGCTTAATAGATTAAAAATAGTAACAAACTAATAAACCCTTGCATAACGTTCTAGATGAGAGAACAAGCGAGATAGCATCTAGTAAGACTATGATATCACTTTAGTGTGTCCAGCTATGCTAGGGTGCAATGAGGCTACCTTAGTTACCCTAATGGGACATTGTCAGTGCACGAGGCACTTTAGTGGCTAACTAGGGCGCGAGGCCCGAACACTCGCAAGGAGTGGGTTAGAAATGTTAGTGTTTCGTGGCTTTTGGGCCCTTAGATATGCATGTATAGTTGCAACAGACCAGTACAACATATATTAGTAAAGCTTGGCTTGATGATATGTGATTCTAAGCCAATGCTTCAGTTGAGAGGGAATTTTCGATACTATGTGATATCAAACTTCCTCCTCAATGGCCTACCTGATGCTATGTGATACCAGGGGACCATTCGAAAGCTTAGAGTGGACTTTACCAATACTAGTGATATCGGTACCCCCTCCTAGTAGGCTAGCATTTGACGTTATATGAGATTAGATACTAGAACAACAATGTTAGTATGTTGCATTTAGATAATGCGTAGTAATTATAGTCATTATGGTTAGAGACCCTCTAGTGGTGAACTCATGGTGATTCCCTTACCAAAGGATTAAGGGAAGCGTGATGCTCCTACTTCATTATAGAACATTCAACCCTTATGTAAGTAGCGCTTGATTAATATTATGCATGTACCTACTGCTTAGTACTATGTCTTCAACATGCTTGTGTTTATTAAACTATTAATGATGTTCTAGATTAGCATATATACCGATGGGCCTTGTAAGCTCAGCATTCAAATGTTTCCCGTTCGCAAGTTATTAGCTTAAATAGTTTGAGGAGCACCGTCGCAGTAGGACTTCTAGCATCTCCTTTAGAGTATTGTATTGTCGCTTTAGTGGGCATATGTATTCATTGAATCTTACACATGTATTCAAATTTATAACTCTGAGTTTGTACTATTTTGATTTAAACTATGTGTATCGGAGCTCTGGTTTATAAAATGTTCTTATAATAGTTATTTATGTTCATTCTCGATACAATAGTTTGTTTTAAAATGAAAATGAACTAGTTTTGAGAAATCAAGGTTTGCCTCGGTGGGCGAATGTGAGACTTTGAGCCCATTCGGGGTTAGAGAGTTCAATATCAATCGTTCACCATATGTCATGTTTGAATTTTGCATTATAAAAAATTAGCTGACCCTATTCCCATATGTAATGGGGTGACCATAAATCTCTGTGAAATGATAGTGTTCATCGGCATATTTCATTATGACACCAATATGGTTTGGAGAATACGACAAAAGCTCAACATTAACTGTATTATTCCAAAGAAACATAAGACTAGTACAGTTATCACCACGATCGACTGGAATACATTCATGCATTCCTAACTTATTTCTAATACCATCTATATGACATTGACTTAATCTAGTTTCTCTTTCAAACAAAACATTAATAGAACAATGAGCGGTAAACCTCCCTAACTCTTGAACTGCTCGAGGACTACACAATCCTCAGCAGTTCCAACATAATAGATTCATGGGGTCTGGCAGGGCTGTTCCGCAACTTCCCCCTATATCTTCTTAGTCTTTCCAGATATTTCAATGACATTTTCTGAAGTAGAGGACACTCTGAATCGTTTAGAGATGCACCGGAAGTAATAGTAACAATGAAGAACAATGCAATTAATCTTGAATAGGCGGGAATGTATAGCTGTCCGAGGACGAAAATATGTAGAGATAGGCTTCCAATCGAACAGGGATTCAATTCCACAACTAGGCGATAAAATTTATCATCCCATTCGAACCATTAAAGATATGGAGGAGCAAGAATTCTAATTGTAATTGCAATTAATATCGTGCATAAGGACAATTTACACGTCGGATAGTAGTCCATACAGTCCACGTTGTGGTTTGGGGGAGTCATGCATAATTACATGTGAACAGACCAAGGAGTTACACTTCATTGTGGAACCCCAAACCATTCCAGATGTCCCTTCAATACAAAGGAATCTGGAGTCCAATCAAAAACAGAATTCTTCACACCAAAATATGAACCATTTATTATATTATCGTAGGAACTCATATCCAAGTGGGATCATTGAATAGGGTACATCCTTTGTTAACACTACATGTAAGCAAATTGGATGCACGAAGTAATTGTTTCGACACATAGTATCTGACTTTAATTAGAATAGACAGACCTAATGATTCCAAACTAGCCAGATCAGAATTAATCACGTGGGAGAAAACTTTTATCTGATCTTTCAAATCGGATTCCCAGGCTATAAATTATAAGATGCATAGGGCCCTTGCGTGCCCCTTTTCCGGCGTGTATGCTCGACATATGCATATGAATTCATTCGTCCGAAATATAACATTGTTCATGGACAGAAAGCAGTCGCTTCCATGCTTTGCCATTTATAATACAACAAAGAGAATAGTGTTAAACATTATATAAACAACTGTTTCCCATAATAGGCTATGCATAGGAGAGTATCAAAGGATCCTTTTGTGAACATATGTATGGTACAGCACTAAACCAGGTGTTACATAGATGACATGTTAATCTTTTAACCAACTTGACCGTATTCCACAACGGTTGCGTTGTGAATAATTCTGGGAACAATTGAACTTCCACCAGATAGGAGTCGTAACCAAATGGGACAATAACTACCTCCCACGAAGGACAGGAGCTGGGGTATCCAGCCGCCGTCGTCGCCTAGCTTTACTCCGGATTGTTAACTCGTCGAATTTAGATACCACAAATCCGTAACAGTTACCATGGTCGGAGGTGTTTCGTTGAAATCCAACGCAAGAACTATGAAAACCAAAAGCCATAACCAACAACCAAAACCCTGCATCGAAACATCTAAAAGATGATTCCGATGGCCAAAGAACTGCTTATCCAATGGATAGAAGTCCGGAAACTTTACGGGAACCAAAAGGTATAATCGACAAGCACCAATTCTATTAAAATTCCACACACCATTCCTTGAAACAATGCTTATAACAGGAGTAGTGTGATGAGTATACAGATATTTGGTTATGGCTACTCGAAAATTGTACCTGTCTTGCACCATTGATATTTGGAGTTTGGTAAGAACGGCGCTGGGGCGTTCATCACTCGCGTATGCACTGCGATACACAAATCTATCCCACGCTGGACTCTCCAAAACTTCCACTCGAAAAAAGGTTGTTTGATGATTGTTACATTTATTTGATTGCATTACTTTTATTTACTTTGTTTATTTCATGGAATTATACATATTATTTGTGCATCTCTTGTCTTGATATTTTAGCCCATATTTTTCCTTTTTCTCTTCCTTTACTGAAGCCCCGTTACAATCCTTTTTAAAGGCCATTTTCATTATTGTATCTTGTTTAGTTTTAGTGGTGGAGATTTGATTTTCTTGCAGGCTTATGGTAATATAATGTTTGGTTCTGGCTTAGAACATTTTTATTCGAAACACTTTGAGCGAAATGAGTGAATCCTTGTGAGGGTATTAAGGCATGTTGCATTGAAATTGATAGATTAATAGGATGTCATGATTTGCTTAACTTTATACTATTTATGCCTTTCAATTGATTGTTATTTTGATTTGAATAATTTTTGTGAACTTGACTTGAATGGTTTTTCTTGAATATGATGCAAGACGAAGGAATGTAAATAGAGTTTTTGACATGTTTGAGTGAAGCATGCTTGAAGACAAGCTTTGAATAAGTGAGGGAATTTGATGAGCGATCATATTTTCATTTATTTTTTTTAACAATTATTCCTTTTTTATTTAATGTCACTAATTTGGTTCTATTTAACCTATTTTTGTGCAAGCACTTTTTTTTCTAGAACCGATAAAGAGGGCAAATTTTTTATTTTTTTATTTCTGTAATAGTGGCTAGAAGCATGGATACGATTTGGGACAAGACGTGGTACAACATGGTAGAATCTGACAATTCAATCAGGAGAAACAATTTCTCAAAAATCCAGTCAACATTAGTCTAGAAGTAGGATGAATGGAATTGTTTAGGAGTTTAAGTTTGAATTGAAAAAAATATTTGAGATTTATTTTTTATTATTTATCTTCTAGGATATTTTATTATTTTGAATATTTTATTTCATCTTTAGGAAGTTTATCTCTTGTAATTCTCCAGGCTACAAATACCCCTTAGGTGAAGCTTGAGAATGTATTTCTTTCTCTTTGGGTTTTATAAAAATTCTCTCTGGTTTTATTTTACTTTCTTCATCTTTATTTTTTTAGTTTTTACATTCTTTTCTAAAAATGCTAAGCATGATTTCAATCATGCTTAGCAAAACTTTTAATTAGCCAAAGGCTTAGTGATGACTCAATTCTATTTGTTACAATCGAAAAGCGATTAATATCTTCAGATAACATTGTTGATTCGCTAAAATCTTGATTTGGTAATTGGTCTTTTCTTTAAAAATCTTTACACTTTAATTTCAACAAATGCACGTTGGCTTGAATTTTGTTTGGGTTTACAGTTTGAGAGGAAGAACCAGTTGGTCGTAATTCAATTTCCTATGAATAAACTTAGCGGTGGTCCATTAAGGTGAATCTCGGGTTTAATTCTCATTGAAACACCATAACCCTAGAATGGGTTTTTCCAACAATTAAAGTTGCATTGGTGTTGATGGAGATTGTCTTGCTTAGTCAAAGTAAGGATTGAATTCTGAAGATGGACTTGGGAAAATTGGTTTACTAGAGATAAAATTAAGTTACAAGGATTGAGCCTTGTAGACTGTAACCAACATGTATCCAGAGTAAAATCTCTTTATATGATCAATTGGAATTGATGCAAAGCGAAGCTTGAGGCTATTTTCAATAATTTACCATGTTTTATTTTTCTTTCAAATTTTGATTTCTTTTTCTTTTTAATTCCATAACCCCTCTTTTCTTTTCTTTATTTTCACTTTTAATAAGATCAAAACAATTCAACATTGGAAGTTCCTTAGTCCCTACAGATCTATCATTCTTCTCTTTGCTATAATTTTATCTATTTTATTTGAGAATAAAGAATATTTATTTGAAAATTATGATGCTTGATAGAGAGGTATGTAAATGGTCCATTTTCCTTCATGTTGGGATCGCTGGTACACCTCATGGTGTAGTAGAAAAATTATTTGATGATCTCACCAATGATCCAAGAAAAAAAATTGAATTTGGGAGGATAGGATACATAATTCACCTTGGGTTCCTTCAATAACAAAAAATCATAAGTGCGGTCATGAACAGTTCGAATTCTTAGCCTCCACAAAAATGTTTCAGCCTCTACTCAATTCACCCGATTGAGAGCAATTTCTTTTCTCAAAACTGGTTTGAGAAATTTGATAGAAGAAGAGTAAACAGATGCAAGACCATCATATTCTATTTATAACAGGTTGCCCTAGCCCTTAGGGTTTTAATAAAAATTTAATAAAAGAAATATAATAACCATAATTATATTCTTTTAATACAAATTCAGTATTTTCCTTTATAATTAAAATGACACGCATATATATCAAATATATATATTAATGTTAATTATACATTTTATTCATGTAAAACAAATTTGTACATGTGTGACTCATATATAAATTGCTCATTTCAACCCTAGGGTGTGACTCTGTATGTTCCTTTAACATTACTAGTAATTATTATAACCATTATAATATTATAAATTATAAGTGACATTTAGCAATATATCATTGTCATCTAAGTTGCAAGAAGTCATGATTCGACATAACCTCTTCGAGACTAACTCCTTTATGTAATTTATCCTTTTGTCATTTATATCTAGAATAGGCACAAGTTCTGGAATAGTCACACTTGTATAGCTCATATAATGTTTCTTGATATCTAGAGTAAACTATAATAAACAAACAATTTGTGATATCCCATATCAACTTGTTCAAGGATGGCCATGCATTTCTAGTCTCGCTTAATCAAGTGGCATGTGATATATTTCCTATATGTATGAATGATAAATTCTATCTTGATCACTCATACCCACTGCATATATCGTGATATGTTCAACATAAGTCTTTATAGTGCAACTAGTTACAGAGCACGTTTAAATGTATCAAAACACATGATTATATATGTTGTGATAGTGATGATCTGAAATCCGATGATCATACATATAGTTACCACCATTAGCAATGTTGTGACTGTCACATAATAATCCAAGACATATGCTCATAGTGGGTCAATAAAATATATTGTTCTTTAACAACATATTCATCCATCGATTCTGACATCTCTATGTCAAACAACAACAAGTTAGTCTTAAATGTATTATTATTGCCCATGCCCATAATAATACTCGACTAAGGAGTTTTAAACAATAATGATATTATTATATGAACATTCTTATCTTTTAGTTTATTTAATACACATAAATATAACAAAAGGAAAATAACAGTAGTGGCTTTATTCAATAAATGTGGTAAAGAAAATATGTCAATACAATCATCACATGATTGATCTTCGGGCTTACTCTAACACTTTAGTCTTGTAACAAAAGATAAAGAAAGATGAACAAAAACAAGTGCAATAGCATAATCACATCAGTTTGATTCCCATTGAGTGCATTATTTCATTGATTCATTTATGTCACCGCCTTATTAGAGGAAATATAAATTGGACAAAATAAATAAATAATTATGGAAATATAGTGACATGTGTCACAATTTAATTAGAGATTAAATTTATTTTAATTTAATTAAATTATGACTAAAATGATAGAATGTATAAATATTGAGGACCAAATATACAATTATACCAAGTTTTTTATGTCGCCTTTAAATATACAATTAAATCCTAAACCCTAAACCCATTAAAAGTTAACAATAAGTGGCTTGATTGACACATTTAAATAATTGATTGGTTTAAACGTTGGTGGTCAAAATTAAAGAGGGTAATAGTTCAATGGTCACTCGTATAGTTTACCCTATATATCTTCGTAATAAAATATTTCATACAGAAAAATATTATCAATGACTTATTTTAAAATATTTTTATATTTTTATTATAGTTTAAGTTAATATATTTTATATATAATAGAATTAATACGTGTAAATATAATTTAAATGCGATATTTTTAATATACAACATAATGTCTAAAATGAACATTTTATCTTTTAAAAATCACTTATTAAAAACAATCCCAAAAAGTTAACTTTTAAAAATCACTTTTAAAAGTTTTTTTATAATAATTTTTAAAAGCAATGCCAAACTGGCCCTAAAATTAATACTCAACCTTGAACTGATCTCGAAGCATCTTAAGATGCGCTACACATTGAGTATTTACTTCTCATCTGTCTTAACAATTACAGTTGTGTCGTCTACAAATTGTAGATGGGAGAATGTCTGATTTGCTACGATATTTCCAATATCTTCATCTTTTTTAGCTTGGTTAATTAATAAATGTAGGGCTTTCGTAACTATGATAAATAAGAATGGTGAGAAAGGATACCCTTATTAGGGTCCTCTCCTCATTCGAAACTCCTTTATTAGAGATTCATTAACTAACATCGATAGTCTTACCGAAGATGTATACTCCCATATCCAATTCCTCCAAATTCGATCCAAACCATTTTTCAAGGACCATAAAAAAAAAAACTATCACCTAGCATAGTAATAAGCCTTGGGGAAATCAAATTTTAACACATCCCATGCTTCTTTACCATCAATGGTCATTGTATGTATTATTTCATTTGTAACCAAAATCTCATCGAAGATCCGTCTCCCTTTTATAAAGGTGTATTAAATATCACTAATTAACTTATCCAAAACATCCCTTAACCTTCTCAATATTATTTTCGCCACTATTTTATAGATCCGTCCAACTAAGCTAATCAGTCAATAGTAAGAAACATCTGTTGAATTCTTGGATTTCGAAATAATCGTGATGAAAGATGCATTCAAACTTTGTGGAAGCTTACAGGACTTGTGGAACTTCTCCAATAGATTCAGTAGCTCATCTTTCACAGCATCCTGGCATTGGCATTCAATAAAGAAATGCTTATTAAAACCATTTGAACTCTATTTTTTTATCCTTTACACGACCACACGGTCTCCTTGATCTCTTCTAGTGAAATACCTTCTCCAAATTTTCTGCTTCTGTAACTGAAATTGTCTTGAAATCCAGGTTGAATACATTTATAGCTAAAGTGTTTATGAAAATGACTGAACACCACCCATTTAAGCTTCTTTGGTTGATTATTCCAACCATCATTAGATTTCAACCCAAATATTTTATTTCTATGTGCTCGAAATTTGATTGCTTTATGAAAAATGTGGTATTTGAATCCCCCAAAGACAACCTATTTATACGAATTTTTTGTCTACACAATTCTTCTACCAACCTAACTGTATCCCACAATTCTTTCCTGTATAACTTAAGTTCCATCTGTTTATGTGCAATTAAACCAATGCAGTGAGAGTAACCTTAATCAATGCAGTACTATCAGCTCTACTATTGTAGTATATGTATCTTTCTAAAATTTCAAGAATGGTGATACAAAGGAATGAAAATTTTATGAGGAGTTTCTTGTGGGGTAGTATTTTCAAGAAAAAAGCTATCTCGTGTAAGTTGGAGTAAGGTGTGTTTGTCCCGAAAAAAGGTGGTGGAGTGAGAGTGCTAAATTTACAAGCAAAAGATGATGCTTTGTTGGCAAAGTGGGGATCGTGATTTGGTACGAAAAGTGTCACACCCCTATTTTTGTTTAAATTTTAATTGATTAATTTTGGGAAACAATTTGCAATTATTCAAAGTTGCTAGGTCAGTTTTTGAAGTCCCTGAAAGTTCAAGGACTTACCCCTAAATTTAACCATCGTTGGTCGGCAAAGAAAAAAATGGGATAAGATCAGATTTGTAACCATGAGGTTTTAAACCCACGTACTGCAATATGGTTGCCCTTAGCCCTACAATTTAGGCTAGGGAACTCTTCAATTGTTTTTTATTTTTCATATATTTTTATCGTGGGTCGCTCTAGTGGTCATAATGAGACACCTAGATCGGATTGTATCACTCATATAGGTCTGAGGGTGTTATATTTAGTGGTATAAGAGCTTAGGTTAATTCAAGTCTTCCAAGTAGATCGGTTGATCGATTGTCATAGAGTGCCTAGTCAGTACATTCCCCTAGATTATAACCGTACTCTTCTAAGTCGGAACTCCGAAGCCGCGTCCTTTATTTATAATAAATATACAAGAGTATTTTATCCATTAGGGCTCAACCTGTACATAAAAGAATATCATCAATAGTCATCCAGATTCAGTAAAAAACCTCATGAGTAACGTAAGAATTACTTATTCAAGAATGCTAACTTGACTCATCCTATGAAAATTAGATTATGTTACCCAAACGTTCCATGATGATAAGTTTGTAAGCAAACTTTATAAGCCAAGTTTCAAGATTAGTAACTACTACCCAAGTGGATTTAAGAGAAAAGTATATGATCCAAGATCTGACAAGGTGATTTCCCCCTTAAAGTTCTGCATCGATGAACCAAATTGAAGAATTTCCAAAATCATTCTGTTGAAAACATTTTGATATTTCGATATAACAAATTAAGTTAAATGAATTTTAAGATTTTCCAAAAAGATTTTCTAAGTATATTCGATATAATTATTCGAATATCAAAACATTACTCTAAATCTTTCAAAAGTCATTTTTAATCCTTACTCAAATGTAAAATTAAGTTTTAATCTTAAAATAATTTCAAAATAATTTTACAAAGTATTTCGAACCGTTTCAAAGCCAAAAATTCCAGATTGCTCAGAGGGAACCGATTCCCCCCCAAGGGGGTACCGATTCCCCCTGAATGGTTTGGCTCCGAGAATTCCATTACGCTCGGAGGGAACCGATTCCCCCCACTGTTCAACGGTCGAAATATTTGAATTTTACACTTAGGGAACCGATTCTCCCTATGGGGTACCGATTCCCTCCAGCTCCAAGCTGTTTTATCAATTGATTTCACACTAAAACGGCTATATTATCTTCATTAATGATCCCCAACGTTCATAAGTGATTCAAGGTGTATTTAAGCAAGCTTAGAAGCAATTGATCAACAACAAGAAACATCAAGCAACTAGAATCAAGAGAGAATCAAAGAGAAAGCATCAAACCTCAAGTTTGAGCATTTCAAGCTCATTTTTCATTCAATATTCATTTTGCTTTCAAGAACACTTATTGTGCTCAATTGTATTCATTTTTGAGTGTTCTTTTCTTTGTTCTAGAATTGTGCAAACAATCTACCTTGTGAGGATTTCCTTGTAAGTTTGCAAATTTGTATTGTTCTCTTTGGGAGAGAGTATTCTCAAGAAATTGGGATATAATTCTTGAGAGTTTGTAAGGTTACTCTTTGTCCTCAAAAGAAAGACAAATTAGTGAATTTGTGGAAAATCCTTAGTGTGGATAGCTAAGGTAGTGGACGTAGACTCTGGTTGAGAAAGTCGAACCACTCTAAATCGCTGTGCAATTTCTTTCAATTTTTTGCAAAAGCTTCCACCAAAATTTTTATTGCCAATTCACCCCCTTCTGGCCAATTCTGTCAATCGATTAACTCAACAATTGGTATCAGAGCCTAACTCATTTGAATGCTTAATCGCCTCTTGAGTCGATTTGGGAAGAGTTACATCGATAATCAAAGTCATCAATGGCCTCTACTTCAAACTTCAACTACAATCTCGATTCGATGCCCGTCAACAAGCCTCCTTTCTTCAATGGGGCTAATTATGCCTATTGGAGAAATAGGATGATGTACTTCATTCAAGCAAATGACATGGGAGCATGGAATGTCGTAGAAGAAGGATACTTCAAGCCTCTCACTCATCCAAGATTATGGAGTGAAGGAGAGATAAAAATGTTCCAGCTTAACTCCAAAGCCATCCATATCATATTTTGTTCTCTTAGACCAGATGAATACGGAAGAGTTTCATCTTGTACAACCGCCAAAGAAATATGGGACAAACTTCAAGTCACTCATGAAGGTACCGATGAGGTAAAGAAATCTAAAATTAGTATTCTAACGCATAGCTATGAAAATTTCAGGATGAAACCAAATGAAGATATCAAAGCTATGACGGATAGATTCTCAACGATTGTAAATGGTCTCAAATCATATGGAGAGATCATTTCAAATGAAAAGCTTGTGAGGAAGTTAGTCTACTCTCTCCCAAAATTGTGGCAATCAAAGAAGACGACAATCATCGAGTCTAAGGATCTAACGTCCTTAACTCTTGAAGAGCTAATCGATTTACTCCTCACTCATGATATGATGCTTGAAGATGAGGTGGACCTTGATAAGATTGAAGAGACACCAAAGGAGAAGGAGAAGAACAAAAACATTGGAGTTACTCTCAAATCCAAAAAAGATGAGAGTGATTCGGATGAAGATGACGATGACGAGGAAATGGCATTGTTTGCCAAACGGTTCAGAAAAATGATGAGACCTTACCGAGGAAGAAAATTCAAACGAACTGAAGGCCTAAAAAATGAACCAAAAGAGAAGGACCCGATCATTTGCTATGAATGCAAAAAGTCGGGGCATGTCAAATATGATTACCCATAACTGAAGAGAAAGGATCAATCAAAGAATAAGCATAAGGCTCATGTGGCTACATGGAGCGATGATGAAGGTTCCGATGAAGTGGAACAAGAAGTAGCAAGCTTGTGCTTGATGGCATTCGGGGAAGATTCTAAGGTAACCTCTAACTCATTGATTTTGATGATTTATCCTATGATGAGTTATTAGAGGAATATAATGGGTTGGCTTCAGATTATGAGAAATTGTTTTAAAATATAAAAAAGATGTTTCAAAATTAAAAAATGAAAATAAACTCATATCCAAAACCAACAACGATCTTGAAAGTAAAATCAAAGATTTGCAAATCAAACTAGAAGAGTTTGAAAAGAAAATTTTGAATTTGAAAAATTTTCTTTCAAAGGTCAATGATGATCATCAAAAGAAAATTGATGATCTTAAAACTTCTTTTGATAAAGTTTGAACAAAACGTTTTGAAAATGGAGAAAATTCAAAATCCAACTTTGTTAGAAAAAGTTTTAAAAACTACAATCATAGAGGTCCCCAAAGAACCTCTAATGGAAAAATCCTTAGAAGTATATGGGTTCCTAAAGATCTCATTACTACTAAAGATAAGGATATCCTACACAAATGGATACCTAAGGGGACTATGATTTTGGAAACTAAGGAATATGGACCTAAAAGAATTTGGGTACCAAAAATTAGAAATTAATCTATGTTTGTAGGAAATGGAGCATTGCTACAAGGCACGGGAAACAAATCCAAATTCATGGTACCTTGATAGTGGATGCTCAAGACACATGACCGGAGACAAAAACCGGTTCATTGAGCTTAACGCCAAAAATGAAGGAGAAGTGACTTTTGGTGATGATTCAAAAGGTCACATTGAAGGTATTGGTACTATTGGTAATACCTCTTCCATACAAATTAAGAATGTTTTATATGTGAATGGATTAAAGCATAATCTATTGAGTATTAGTCAATTTTGTGATAAGGGATTTAATGTCATGTTTGATATTAATGGTTGTAAAGTCATTTACATTGCATCTAATCGGATTATGCTTGTTGGTCATAGAATAGGAAACATATACATGGTGCATTTAGATTCTATTGATATGACTAATTTGTGCCTAGTTGTTAAGGATGAACATGATAGTTGGTTATGGCATAGGAGACTAGGACATGCTAGTATGAGTGTTTTGCAACGGCTAATTCAAGGTGATTTAGTTCGAGGGTTGCCTAAGATTAAATTTGATAATGATAAAATCTGTGATGCTTGTGCTAAAGGAAAAAAAAGCGAGTTTCTTTTAAATTCATTAATGACGTATCAACTAGTAGAGTATTACAATTGATCCATATAGATCTTTTTGGGCCAACTAGGACTACTAGCTTGGGTGAAAAACAATATGCATTTGTCTTGGTTGATGACTATTCTAGATATAATTGGGTTCTATTCTTAAGTACTAAAGATGAAGCATTAGAAAAATTCATCACATTTTCAAAAGTAATCCAAAACGATAAAGGTTACTCTATAACTAGTGTTAGGAGTGATCACGGCACTGAATTTGAAAATCTTGGATTTACTGAGTTTTGTAATTCTAATGGTATTAGTCACAAATTTTCAGCACCTAGAACCCCTCAACAAAATGGATTTATTGAGAGGAAAAATCGAACTTTAGAAGAAATGGCTAGAACCATGCTTTGTGAAAATAATTTGCCAAAATATTTTTGGGCGGAAGCCACAAATACTGCTTGTTATGTTGTAAATCGAGTAATGATTAGGCCAATTTTAAAGAAAACTCCATATGAAATTTTCAAAAACAAAAAGCCTAACATTAGCTATTTTCATCCTTTTGGATGTAAATGTTTATTTTTGAACAACGGTTAAGAAAACCTTGGCAAATTTGATGCTAAAAGTGATGAAGGAATTTTTCTGGGTTATTCCTTAAATTCTAAAGCTCATTGAATATTTAATAAAAGAACTTTAGTTGTAGAAGAGTCTATACATGTTGTTTTCGATGATAATCCCCTTCCGAGGAAGGATTCTTGTGTTAACGATGATATAGGGATTATAAATATAAATGATGTTAGACATGACGTTGGAGAATCATCATCAAAGGAAGAAACGAAAGATGAGAAAACTCATGATCCCCTCGAGAATCCAACCATTGAAGAAAGGGAAGTATCTTGTCCAAGAGAGTACAACTATGTCAAGGATGGTGAGATTATAGGTGATCCATCCAAAGGGGTAACAACTCGATCTTCTCTTAGAAATATTTGTAATTATGTTGCATTTATTTCATCCATAGAGCCTAAGAATATTAAAGAATCATTAAATGGTGAACATTGGATTATGGCTATGCAAGAAGAATTAAATCAATTTGAGAGAAGTAAAGTATGGACATTAGTTGAAAGGCCTAGTAATAAATCTACTGTAGGTACTAGATGGGTGTTTAGGAATAAGCTTGATGAGAGTGGAAATATAGTGAGAAACAAGGCTAGACTTGTTGCTCAAGGGTATACTCAAGAAGAGGGCATAGACTATGATGAAACATATGCTCCCGTAGCTAGGATTGAAGCAATTAGAATGTTATTAGCATTTGCATGTTTTCATGAATTTAAATTATATTAAATGGATGTTAAAAGTGCATTTTTAAATGGTTTTATAAAGGAAGAAGTGTATGTGGAACAACCTCCAGGTTTTGAAGATTCAAAATTTCTGGATCATGTTCTTAAATTGACAAAAGCGCTTTATGGTTTAAAACAAGCTCCTAGAGCTTGGTATGAAAGATTGTCAAATTTTTTAATTAAAAAAGGTTTTTCAAAAGGGAAGGTTGACACTACATTGTTTTTAAAGCATAAAGGTAAAGATTTATTAGTAGTTCAAATTTATGTTGATGATATAATATTTGGTTCTACTAATGATGTTCTTTGCCAAGAATTTTCTAAGCTAATGCAAAGTGAGTTTGAGATGAGCATGATGGGGGAGCTCTCATTTTTCTTGGGACTCCAAATCAAGCAAAGAAGAGATGGCATCTTCATCAATCAAGCTAATTATGTCAAATATATGCTCAAAAAGTTTGGACTGGAAAATGGAAAACGTCACGACACTCCAATGAGCTCTTCAACAAAGCTTGACTTAGATGAAGGAGGTAAATGTGTAGATGTTAAATTATATAGGTCAATGATTGGCTCTTTGCTTTATCTAACTGCAAGTAGACCGGACATCATGTTTAGTGTTTGCTTATGTGCTAGATTTCAATCATGTCCTAAGGAATCACGTTTACTAGCTGTTAAGAGAATCTTTAGATACCTTAAGGACACTCCTAGTTTAGGACTTTGGTATCCTAGAGACTCTAGCTTTAGCTTGCATACCTTTTCTGATGCGGATTATGGAGGATGCAATTTAGATAGGAAAAGCACCTCCGGTACTTGCCAATTCCTTCAAAATATGCTGATTTCTTGGTTTTCAAAGAAACAAAATTGTGTTGCATTATCTACCACTGAAGCCGAATACATTTCAGCTGGTAGTTGTTGTGCACAAGTTTTATGGATGAAACAACAATTTTTTGATTATGGAATTGAAGTAGGTACCATTCCTATCAATTGTGACAATACTAGTGCTATTTGTCTCACTAAAAATCCCATCCAACACTCTAGAACTAAGCACATCGAAATAAGACATCACTTCATTAGAGACCATGTCACTAAGGAAGATGTAGTTCTAGAATTTGTTGATACTTTGCACCAATTAGCGTATATCTTTACAAAACCTTTAGACAAGGAAATATTTTGGACACTTAGGAGAGAATTAGGTTTGACCAATCTATCTTCACTTAGTGTTTAAAATAGTTTTAGCATTTTTTTAGACTAAATGAAAAATGCTTAGAATAGTAATTTTTTGATTGCATTCATTGCTATTAGTTAGGGGGAGTTTATGATTCTTGATGAAAATTAACTTTATGTTCAAATATAGTTTAAAGATTGATTTGATTGTTTGAACATGATTAATTTTTCATTACCTGATTAATTCTCAATATATG
This sequence comes from Hibiscus syriacus, assembly GCF_006381635.1. Lineage (NCBI taxonomy): Eukaryota > Viridiplantae > Streptophyta > Magnoliopsida > Malvales > Malvaceae > Hibiscus > Hibiscus syriacus. Next base: position 1,853,659 of record NW_024063194.1, read on the forward strand.
AGTTGCCAATACCACTAGAAAAAGTTAATTTAGCATTTTGTGTGTTTAAAATCGGATTTTAGCATTTTGGTACAGAGGGAATCGATACCCTCATGAGGGAATCGATTCACCCTTTGAAGGGGAATCGATTCCCCCTAGGGGAATCGATACCCCCCTGGGGTTATGGAATTTAACATGGGTAGATCACCCAAAAATCCTAAAACCCTCTTCTTTCTCTCATTGCCGCCGTTCTTCCCCTCTACTCTCTCAAATCTCCATTTTGCCTCAAATCAACGTTTTTAATCAAAATTCACTTCAAATATCATCTTCTAAACTTGCTAGCATCATTAAAATCATACAAACAACATCAAAATCCACTCAATCTCATCTTTCAAGGTAAATTTTTCTAAACTCTCTATTTCATTGATTTTGAACATAGAACTAGTTTAAATTAGTTCTAGATAGAAATAGTGATCGGCATTGATTGTTTAGTGATTAGAAACTAGATATTACAACTAATTTCATAAAAAACACAAGAATTTTCCAAAAAATTAGAAATTTTTGAAATAAAAAAAAATGTTTTTCAAATTATTGTGTTTTAATTGAATTATGTTGTTATGAAAACTATACATATATTGTTTTTCAATAGTTTTCAAAAACTTTTCCCATTAGGATTGATTTAGAGAACCTTGAAATTTTCTAAATTGCAGGTTATCCATTCTATTCCAATTTCCTAAACCGTGTCCAATCCTAAACGTGCTAGGTCATCATCTAGTCGCTCACACCGTCAACCAAATCCACCTCCAAATTCTCCTCCTATTCCTGAAATTCCAATTCCTAATCCTAATCCAGTTGATCCCAATTTAACTATTCAAAATTCATGCTTCAATCATCCTGGTCCCAGAAATAATCATTTTTGGTATTATCAATATTTCGACTCTTACAAAATTAAAGAAGAACGTATCCCTTTTCATCAAGCTATGTTAGATATTAATTTTAAATATCTTCCTCTTTTACAAGAGTGGAAATTCAATAAACTTTGTGATCTTGAACTTATAGTTTACCATCAACTTGTTCGAATCTTTTACTCTAATGCCGTTTGTGTCAAAAAACCGAACTCAAACTGAGACCATAGAAGTTCGTTCCTACCTCCTAGGACAATTCTTACATATTAACTCGGCTTACATAGCCAAGGCATTAGGATTAGATAACGATGGTATTTCAAATGAAAAACATATTTTAGGTTCATGTTATAAAAGAAGGGATAATGCGAGTGTCTTAGACCTTCATGAACGTTTTCTTCACCTAATGATTTCTTGGTGGTTTCGACTATCCGGAGGTCGTTATTCTACTCTTAGAGCCTTGGATCTTTGGTGGTTACATTGTTTCGAAATTAGTATTAAAATAAACCTACCTCAAATCATTTTTGCTGAAATTGTTGAAATCGTAAATCTTGTTCCTAACAAGAAACTTTGTTCATCTTTAGTTTACGGTTGCATTTTGAGTAATCTATTTTCTAAAGCCGGGCTTAGAGTAGGTCTAGATGCCTCATTTCCTCTATAGAAACAAATTAATCTTCTTTCCTGAATGAGAGTGGGATGGATAAAGGATAAGGAAACCGGTGAATGGGTTCGATCTTCTGAAAATACTCTAGGAGCTAGTTCTTCACGAGCTAAACCAGACGCTGACGACGATCCCGAGCTTGAACAATTAATGCGAGACATCGATGAAGCTGAAGATGAGCCTGAACAGCCCATGGAGCAGCCTGAGGAGCAAGCACAACAAATACATCAAATGCCTCCATATTTTCAATCTTTTATGGACACATTCGATTTTCGATATGCTACCATGGATTCGCGCTTTACTTCTATAGAGTCCCATTTATCAACAATGGGAGCTCAACAATTAGAAATCCTCCGAGAGATGCGCACAAACAACGCTTCAATGAATGAACGTATTGATGCACTCTCACATGAGATGGCCGCTATGAGAGCTCGTTTTCCTCCTCCCGATCCGGATGTTTGATTATGTGTTTAGCTTTAGAACTTTGAACTAAAAGATTATTGTTTCAACATTTTGAATATTTTGGACTGAGGATTGTTAGACTTTGGATTTGTTTGGATGTTTGAATTTATATATTTGGTTTAGTTAAATTTATTGCATCATTTACATCATGTTAGATATATGACCAATTTTGCCATATCACATTGTTTATGAATATTGATTATGAAACTAATGGCTAACGTTTCTCTTGATCGTGATCTTAGCAGCTTAAACTATAATCAAATTGGCTAAATGATTTCAAAAACATTGTTTAAAATCTTTTACGAGTCTTTTTGATTTAACAAAAAGGGGGGGAAGTGTTAAATGTTTTAAATGGGAGAAGTGTTAAAGTAATGGGGAGTAATTTTTCAAAAACGTCGTTTTTTGATTTCAAAATCTTAAAATTACTAAAATGTTTTGTTATATCAAAAAGGGGGAGATTGTTGAAAACATTTTGATATTTCAATATAACAAATTAAGTTAAATAAATTTTAAGATTTTCCAAAAAAAATTTCTAAGTATATTTGATATAATTATTCGAATATCAAAACATTACTCTAAATCTTTCAAAGTCATTTTTAATTCTTACTCAAGTGTAAAATTAAGTTATAATCTTAAAACAATTTCAAAATAAGTTTACAAAGTATTTTGAACCGTTTCAAAGCCAAAAATTCCAGATTGCTCAGAGGGAACAGATTCCCCCTTGAATGGTTTGGCTCCGAGAATTCCAGTATGCTCGGAGGGAATCGATTCCCCCCAGGGGATACCGATTCCCCCCACTGTTCAACGGTCGAAATATTTGAATTTTACACTTAGGGAATCGATTCCCCCTATGGGGTACCGATTCCCCCACGCTCCAAGCCATTTTATTAATTGATTTCACACTAAAACGGCTATATTATCTTCAGTAATGATCCCCAACGTTCAGAAGTGATTCAAGGTGTATTTAAGCAAGCTTAGAAGCCATTGATCAACAATAAGAAACATCAAGCAACTAGAATCAAGAGAGAATCAAACCTCAAGTTTGAGCATTTCAAGCTCATTTTTCATTCAATATTAATTTTGCTTTCAAGAACACTTATTGTGGTCAATTTTATTCATTTTTTAGTGTTCTTTTCTTTGTTCTAGAATTGTGCAAACAATCTACCTTGTGAGGATTTCCTTGTAAGTTTGCAAATTTGTATTGTTCTCTTTGGGAGAGAGTATTCTCAAGAATTTGGGGTATAATTCTTGAGGGTTTGTAAGGTGACTCTTTGTCCTCAAAAGAATGACAAATTAGTGAATTTGTGGAAAATCCATAGTGTGGATAGCTAGGGTATTGGACGTAGACTTTGGTTGAGAAAGTCGAACTACTCTAAATCGCTGTGCAATTTCTTTCAATTTTCTGCAAAATCTTCCACCAAAATTTTTATTGCCAATTCACCCCCTCTTGGCCGATTCCGTCAATCGATTAACTCAACACATTCTCATTCCAATTTTTGTGATATTGAAACTCGATAAGTGTTGAGCCTCATACCTCCATGATTTGATCATTATTGGATTAAAGGAAAGTGTTTGTGTACTTGGGGAAAGTGTAAACCTCGAGGTGATTCTATTAGTTTGAAAGGAAATAGTTATGTCTACATTTTGCAATATAGGTATGCAAGTGTTATTCTGATTAGGGATTGATAATTAAGGTCTAATTATTTCTACAACGAGAATTTTGTTCAGATTTTGAAATTATGACGAGGAAGAGTTATGACGAGTAAACATATTTTAATGGTTAAGGCTCAATAGAGGAATCATGATCATGTACAAGCTACATGAAGATACTCAAGAATTTGTGAAAGCTCGGTTTCACTTTTCTTTGACTTGAGTTAATTTCAATGAATTATTTTTAAAGGGAAGATAGTTGTCACACCCTTATTATTGTTTAGTTTTTAATTGATTAATTTTGGTGACAGGTTTGTAAGTTTTTAAAGTCCCTAAAAATTCAAGAACTCGCCCCCAAATTTGACAGTCATTGGTCTGCAAAGAAAAAATATGATTGGGTGAGATTTACAGCCATGAGGTTTTGAACCCACATATTGCAATATGGTTTCTCTTAGCCCTACCATTTTGGTTAAGACACTATTTAATTTTTTAATTTTTATTTTATTGCAAAATTCTCTTAAATTTCCCCCAAATTTTTTACTCAAAATTAAATTCGAACCAAACCCCTTAATTTGTGTTAAACTTATCGTCGATCCCCCGACGTCGTTCCACTTCCCACCGGCAGTGTTTTACACAACCCCAAACAACGTGTGCTTCATCCAACCACAACCAAAACCTGACCATCCTATCGCCGAGTAGTTACATTGTTCACCATGAATAAGTCATCGAACGTTCGTCGAAGAACCCACTCACTGTCGCTATTTATTATTTATTATCGATCCCGATGTCCACTCACCTCACTACCACCATCGTTGGATTCCATTAATCATTCCAATCCTAACTCAGGTTGTTCTGTCACATTGTAATCGCGTCGTTATCGTCCTACTTGGTAAGTGCTCTGACTATTTTACCATGTTTTTTACTTGTTATCCTTTTGTTGAGAGTTGATCTTGGCAATTTAGAGCATCAGGAGTGATCGATAGACCTCATTTTCTGTCAACTAACCCCCACGTTTCACCAATACGCGTGGGGCTCCTTCTCAGTGAAGATCGCTATAGAAACTGATCTGGCTATATAGGATTACGCCGAACCGACATGGTTAGACCAAATCGGTCTACTTTTAGAATAAAGTCAACTCGTGTTGAGTCAACTTGTGCTTAGTCAACTCGAACCAGTTTGGCCTATTGACTTTCACAAAGACTTCTTACTAGAGTTGACTTTGATTAGGGTTTACTTTGACTTTAACTAGAGTTAATTTTTTTAGAGATTCATATTTTATGCTTGTCAACGTCCAGAGTTCGAATCAGTGTTTTATCTTCTGATTTGATTCATTTTCTCAATTAAGTTCCGTTTTTACTTAATTTCTTTTGCTATGTATCCGAGATATTTTGGGACATTGAATTTAAGTTCAAGGATGATCGAATTGAGTTTAAATGATCAATTGGTGTATTTATTAAATCGAGGTAATACCTTACTACCTTTTGCATGCTTTATTGAACATGTTGATATTGGATAATGCATGAATGAAAATTATTGATCATCTTCTTATCGATGATTATTGTGAAACTAGGGCTGATTATGCTAAAGAGGATGGTAAAATAGTTGAGGATTTGATTGACTCATATAAGGAACTAGAATACTAGTTAGAAAAAATTTCTATTTGGTGATTAATTGATAAAGTAATTAACCTCAAGATCTGTAAATTCTGATTATTTTTGTTAAAGGTTAAATGTGAGAAATACTTAATACTTGGATAAGAAATTACAAAATTACCCTAGTAATTTAAAACAACAAGGATTTTCCCTGAAATTGGAAATAACCTTGAAAGATATACATGTTCTGATAAAACTAATGTTTCTCATGTTAACGACTTGTTTTACCTAGAAAACCATGATAACTGATTATGACCTTTTAGATGGAAAGGTACTTACCGATTCTTGAATAAACACCTTAGGAATAATTTACTAGAAGTAATGCATATGAAAAAATTGGATAAAATTACTAAATACCCCTGAAATTAAAAAGAGACTTGGATATCCCATAATAGTGGAAATGACTTACTAATTCATTTTTATCTTGAAAGAACTATGGATTCATAAATTAAATTCATAACGTGATTGGAAATTTTTGATAATTGATTCATAACCTTCGAGATCCCTACATACTCGGATATTTTGATTTTAAAATAAAGATCTCAAGATCAATTCATTGGAAATACTATATGAATCCAAATTTAAAACGACCAAAATATTATGGAGCTCCAAAATAACTAGGACAACCTTGAGTACTAAAATAACCTAAATACCATCAGAACCCAAAAATAAGCGGATTCCATTGGATAAACTCTAGAAACACCTATAAACCTAAGTGTTGCACTACCTCTAAAGATCCTAGAGCACAACCCAAGTGTGTCGGACATTTTGGATACAGTTGCAATACATAAATAAATAATATCATCGGAATACCTATTCGTTCCCTCAATATTCTTTTCAAGGTGATTTGATGGTGATCAATTTAACTAGCAGTCGTTATTAAGAAGTGAATATTCTAAAGGATATCAGTCTGAATGATTAGTGAGTACCACAGTGATGAGATCTATTTAATTTGTTTGACCCAAAATCTTGATAATTCGATATAAATCATGAATATTGTAATTATCATTTGGGCCTTTATTGGGTTAAATTACTAAGAATCACTCGTGAATCTAAATGTTTGAAATGCCTCTAATAGTTAGATTAATGAAATCACTCCTTTATATCGAAATGTAAATTTAATTTTAATGTAAAGTTCTTGAATATCTTCCTGGGGTATTAAGATCCTAAACATTCATGAAGTAGAAATTTCTAAAAGTATGATTAAATCACGTAACAATAAAACCACTTTCAATAGATATCCTGTTTTGGAAACCCGATAAGCTTACAAGTCTTTTTCTCTTCATGATAATTACTACGTGCCTTTGAAAAATATATGAATATTCTAGTGTGTTCCTTATACACATAAATATCTTCTCTAATTTTTAAAAATATGACATATATATCTGAAATAAAAACCCAATTTCTATTATTTGTATTCTAGTGTGGGCCCAAAATCGGGCTTCGACTTAAATTTAATGTGTTAGAGACGTTACTGATCATTTAAAATTAGGTTGATCAGATACCATAATTTATCATTTTATTTATCTGAATTTTTACCATAATTGAATCAGATTCATGAGTCGATTATAGTCAATGAAGGATTAACACCCTGTACTGCCCTTTCGGTTAATTTCTCAATTGTCTTAATGGAGAAAATTAAAAGTCAAATTAAAATTTAAAAGTTTTATCCACATTACTTACCATTGAAGAATTTAAAATTGACCCAAAAATATAAATAAAATTAGTGTTAAATATTAAAGCAAAAAAAAATTAATTATGAAATAAAAAAACTTTAAATTAAAAGGATTTAACTGCCAAAAAAAGGCCTAAATTTATAGTATTTGAAAGATGTAAGAAAAAAAAGTTAGGAGGGATCAATTTGTAAAATATAAGAAATTTAAGAATGGATTAAATTGAATGAATTCAAAAATGAAGGGAAAATTTACAACAGGTGACCAAAATGAATTGCGTATCAAAATATCAGGAATGTAGAAATAATTTAAAATTTTGATAATTACCCATTGGCCACCGCAATAAATACCCCTTATTCCAAAAAAAACAACATATCTCATTTCACTCAAAAAAAATTCTCCCAAACCCTCTCAAATACTCTACCCTCTCTCCTTAACCGACCAAATGGTCGACCGCCGTCCAACCGCCACTCTGGCCACCACCATCAGTGATCGAAAATCCCAACTACCTTAAAATATTCCCCCAACATCCTGATCCCTGGATCGAGGTTCGATTTTCGTAAAAAACTTCCCAAGGCTGAGATCTAAAACCAATGATTCGAATTTTACCATTAATTCGATGTCTTTTCGAATTCCCGACGGTTTTTCTTTTCCCAATAAGATCCCAATGCGTTTTTGGTTTTCTTTGTTGAAATAAAGTCTTTAGAATTTGCATTTTGCTTTCGATTTATGGTTTCTTCGGATATTTTCTGTGCACTATTTTTTAACTCTTCTTCGATGGTTTTATGGTTTTTGATTTGTTGTTTTATTTCTTCTGTTTGTGGTTCTTTCTGTTGTTGTTCGATGGCTTGGTGGGGGTTTATATAACCCCTCTGACTGTGGTGGTTTTTGAGCATCTTTGGGTATTTCTGAGTATTTCGGGGCTGTTTCTTGGTTGTTCATGTTTGACCGGAGATCTCAGATGGTCCAGTCTGAGTTTCTTTGATTTTTAGGGTTATTTTTTTATTATTCGTGCTTCATGTTTGACCGAAGATCTCGGATGGTTCAGTCCGAGTTGCTTCGATATTTGTGTGTGCCAAAATCTTTGCCGACAGATAATCTCGTCAACACGTGATTGCCACGTGTTGCCATCGGCGACTCTTGAGCTTCTGGAACCTTATGGAATTTGAACTTGGTCGTTAGATTGGTTGCAGATCCAACGGTCCAGGATCGGCTGTAGTGTGATGATATTTTAGGGTTAAAAAACCCTAGCTCTCTTATGATTCTGGTCGTTGATCTCCAACTTGATCTAACAACCCTCATTTGTACAGCGCTGGACTTAATGATGAAACCCTAGTGGCTTGGGCTTGTTTCTTGGGTCTCTGATTTTCCACCAGGTCTGCTAGGTCAGGCTACCCGGTTGGGCTCACTTGGATCTTTGGACCCCTTTTATTGGACCAGACTTGGACCCTAAAAAAATTAATAATAATATATTATAATATAATACATAATAATAATAATAATAAGCTTAATATATATATATATATATATATATATATATATTTAAAAGAAAAACTATATAATATATTATATTTTCAAAATCATATAATATGTTTTGAAAACAATATTTTTTTGAAAACTATATTATATATTTTAAAAACTATATGTTATATGTTTTTTTTAAAAAACTATATAATATGTTTTCAAAATTGTGTTTTCAAAATTTATACTATATATTTTCAAAAATCATTTTTTTAAAAACTATATATTATACATTTTGAAAATTTATTTTCAAAAACATATTATATACGTTTTCAAAAACCGATTTTTTAAAAACTATATATTATATGTTTTCAAAAATATTTTCAAAAACTATAATATATATTATTATATATATATTATCATATATATTGAATAAACCCCTTGAAGTCTCGAATAAAATGGGTGACTACAGCTGCTCCACTTAGCCCATTATTATTGTGTAACGAAAATAGGGCAAAGACAAAAAAGAAACAAATTTTCATTCGGTGCACACAGACTTGAAGGCAAGCCTGTTCGTGTGAGGGTTGTCGATCCCTGAGTTTAAAATCTGACTCAGTGTTGTGGTCGAATCTTTTTATCGAATATCCTCCATCGCGGAGTTGAAATTCGACTTAAAAATAGAAGATGGCTTTCTGTTATTGAGCCGTATTACGGGTGACTCCTTTGTCGTAGAGTTGAGTCGATCTTGAGATGTCTTTGAACATGATATCCTTCGTGATGAAGTTGAAATCATGGTTGACCCCTTCAAGTTGAGTCACTCGAGCATGATATCCTTCGCTATGAAGTTAAAGTCTAGCTCGATGCTCGGAGTAGGCGGCAAGTCCTTGTCAACTCCTTCTAGCCCAATACCATTAGTTGTGAAATTGAAATTTGACTAGATGACCTTAGCTAAGATAGTTCCTCGTTATTGCAGATGACTCATTAAGTGTGAAGTTAAGTCGATCTATTGGGTACAATATCCTTCATCATGAAGTTGAAATCATTGGTGACTCCTTCGTCGTGAAGTTGAGTCAAAATTGAATAAGTTTGTTATGAGTTGGATATCCTTTATTGTGAAGTTGAAATCCAACTCGGATAATCTATATTGTTTTAATCTTGAGTGTTTTATGAGTTCAATATCCTTTGTTGTGAAGTTCAAAATTGACTCTGACAACAATATGCAAAATCATTCATATGGGCGATGCTCGTGGATGCAATGTTCTTATGTATTCGTACAATGCATATGTAAAATATGTTATTTTAGGATTTAGAGAAATCTCAATATCTTGCTACCGGTCTTGATTGCTCTTGATTATTGCCAAACTTGCCTTTCTTGATTTTTGGTTATGGATTCCATGACCCTCAACGGGTTTTGATTTGATGTCCTCATTGGGACTTTTGTTTCAGAAAGAAGTCGCCAATTGTTATTTTGTTGGCTCCTGAACTTTAGTCAATTCCTTTTGATTCCTTGGTGGGTTTTGACTAGTACTCATTTCATTATTTCGAGCGTTGTGCAACAACTTCTAACCACTTCTAAATTCCTGTACCTTTCAAAACTCTTTTTAAAGTAATACACAATTATCTTTTTCAAAAGTGAATAAATTATTCTTATTTAAATTCAATATAAGATGATTGAAAGGAATTGTTTTTTATTTATGAGGAGAAAAAAAGAAAACAAATACACGACAAACATTCTAAAAAGTCACGATATGAAAGTAACAAGTGGATGCCCCAGATCTCAATAGTGGGGACGCCATTGAAATGACACATCGTTAGATGAATTTTGAGTGTTTCTTCTTTCAAGGGGACTTCAAAGATGTGTCAACGTTTGGAAGAGTGCAAAGCTCTTTCCATATTACTAAGTCCTCTGAAGACTAGGATGTCGTGATTCTTTATTGCACACCAAAACTTGATCTTGCTTCATAGAAATCAACATTTCCAACTCCCTTCAAATTTGTGCCACAGATACTGTAAATTCTATCAGGGCTGCAATGAAAATAATGTAAATAAAATTTCTATAAGATCACTGAACAATGATAGAAAAGAAATTCGACAATAAACTACAATGATCGCTTAAAATCAGTTTACGTTGCACACAATCTCCTACAGACAGAAATTCAAGTTTTGGTTGTGGCCAATAGTAACAATTTATATATAATAAATCTAACTAGTGGATCAATTACAATCAACTCATCCAAAAAGTGCCTGTTTTTTATTTGATTAAGTTATTCTTGAAAACACAAAGACATTAAAAGGAATCAATTCAATACATTCAAAACATTTTTATAAAATAAACTATGCCTCGACATGGGTAGCACCGTCGATAATAAACAAACAATAGCATCAAATCAGAGAATGGAAAAAAATATTCGGGAAGATAACATGCAAACGCACTACCAAGCTTGTCGAGCATCCAATGCCTTGGAGAATTGAGCCTCTTCAAATGTTTTGTCAACCCTCTAGCTTGTAAAAACAATTACAATAGGAAAAGTTCAGTCAAAACAGCAATGTTAGAGACTTTGAAACATAATAACAAAGAAGAATAGCTTGACTCAAATCAAACAAAACGGGGAGCCTAGAAATTCAAACAAATAAATCATTAAATAACTTGAAATAAAATAAATATAATGGAACCTAACACCATTATAAACTACTATGGAACACATTAAAAAGGAGTATTCCATCGAACACACTCGTTCAAGAAATGCTACTAAAGTTTACTATGGAATAAGGTAAGCTATTCAATTTAAACCAGTTGGTTTAAGTTTCAAAATTTGTGAGAATAAGGTTAGCACGGATCAGTGAGACACTGACTCCAAATCAACTTGCTTTCTATTGTCTTCAGCAACTTTCTCATCAACCAAATAACCAACAATAGGGGAGAAAAGGTACCTCGAAGAACAAAACCATAGCCACCACACAGGAAAATGGAATAATCAGCAAGGTTCGGAAGAAGGCTTTCGCACTTTGGTCACTGAACCAACTTTACTTTGTTTGACTCAGCCATTTTATTTTTGGAATCGCTCAAAGCCCTACCGAGTACCGACAAATAGGAAAATGACATTATGCCATAAACAAATTAATACCCTTCCAAAATATTTATATTTGTATAACCTAAACATCTGTCAGTACTCCAATAACCATTGCCATCAAAGTATCAAACATGTTGAAATCTTAAAGTAAACCTTAAAGTTAAAACTATGAAAGCAAAAACAAGAAATCTGAGTTGAAATCGTAAGTAAAGAATCAGAAAAAAAACAAAATGGATGAAATGAAATTCAAAGGAAATGAATAAACTAACCATTTTGGTGGAACTGTAAGCAATTGTTTCCGCTGAGAGATTTTAGAGTTATTTATGAAGATGGCAACAGCGAGGGTTAATCAAAACCCCGTTGTCTATATTTATTACGATAATCCAGGGTTTTGTTTTTTTAATATGACCGAAGAGATTCTAAGAGATAAGAGAAAATTATCGATTTAGAATGTAATAGTGGAGACAAGGGGAAGTGGGATGAATGATTGGATAATTGTGGCATTTGATAACAAATGCCACTACAGTGCTCCACAATTGTTACGTTTAAAGAAAAACACCACTGTATATGGATATTATTGCGGCATTTGTTATAAAAACACTACTAAAGTACATGTCTATAGCAACGTTTTTATAAAAACGCCATCGTATATTAGCCTATAGCAACGTTTGTTACTACAAACGCCACTAAAGGTATATGTGTATTGTGGTGAGTTCACCAAAATGCAGCGAATGTGTAATTTTATGGCATTTTTATCTAGAAACACAATGATGTGTAAAAAGTTAGCGGCGTTTACTCTAAAAACGCAGCTGAAAGTGCCGCTAAAAACTTATTTTACTGTAGTTATATATATATACACATATATATGTTAAAAGTATGACAATATGAGATGATAAAACAATAATAATAATCAATATATATTATTTAATAAATTAAAATTAATTGTCATGCCACCTTTCATATTGCAACACCAATCAATTGGCATGGATTAGAACAAATCCAAGTAAATTATATATGAGGAAAGAACCATGTAGACCCCATGAGCATATTCACAATTTGTTTTGATGGTGATTCACAATTTGTTTTGATGGTGATTCACACAAGTTGCAGCAAATAACATTCAATTCCATGACATGATTTCGTCATGAAGTTCATATATATGAATAAAAAATAAAACAAAATGATTAATAACATGAAAAAATTATTCTATTAAGTAATCAAAACAAGTATATAATAAATACACTATTGGAACAGGAACAACCGATTGAAAATGAGTTGAGGCCTACAACTAAATAGTTTTTTAAGAAAAAATTTCGGCCACTCCATTGTGCTTGAGATCATTGGTCGTTTGTCTTCCAATGTACAAAAACTAGATGATCAGCTACATTTGCACTGCTGAAGAGATTACAAACTATTCCTTGCCTTCATCTATCACCGAAAAAATAGAGAGAAAAACTGTTTGAATAGTTTTTGAGTTGTTTTAATTGTGTTTAATCTATTATGTTTACATCGTATTTATAGGAATTTAACATTGTGAACAACTGAAATTTTTTGACCTAATGAAATATTAATGAGAATCAAGCAATTAAGCAATTCCAAAATTATTTTTTTGATTAAATAAACCTTTTAATATTTATCCTATTAATTCCAAAACAAAATTTGAAAAGATATTCTCTATTTGATGAAAAATAATTCACATTTGGGTTAAATATCTGTACGCCCACAAAGTGCATTACCGGTTGAGACGTTCACATTACCCACTTTGTGCACATCTGCAATGAACCAACAATTGGTCCCACATTTTCCTCAACAACGTTTATATCAATTCCTAATTCAAATCTCCAAAATCATCAAATTTTCATAACATTCCCCCATATGGATGAAATTGATCATTTTATCAAAACCATTTTGACCCAATATAGTGATAGACTCTACGATCAATAGTTGCATAGGATAGGTAGGTGTCTTCCTTTGAACCTTCCCTTGTTACAGTGTATTTACTTTATTGGTTAAATAGTAGACGAGATACATTTGAATTATTTTGTCGTTTACGTAAACAATGATGTACTTCACACAACTAACCTTATAGCAAGAATTTTAGTTCTCATGGGTACGTCCATAATGCCATGAAAATCGCTTGGTTCTACAAGATTTTGAAAGAACTATGCCTAATAATCTTCTTGAAGAGGGCCCATTACACTTGAGCATAAGTGACTTATGTTGCTTGGCTCATCGAAGCACATAATGGCCATTAAAAGATTTGTTTAGCCTATACTAATTTGATCATTGTTTAAATCATGTTAATGGACTTGGGATGAGAGACCCCCAATGTGATCATTCACGATCAATGCAATTAGGTTGTCTCTTTGAACCTAGATCATGTGATCTCTTGTTAACTAGGTAGGGTTTTCCTTCACATAACACCTTTAATTTTCCATGGGCTTTGGTACCATTCCATTAGATTTTTTTGTCAACATGATCTTGATTTTACAACTTTGGTTCGTGGATTTGCAACTTTATCCTTTGATGTTGTAAAATAAATAGAAATAACTCCAATTGAGACTAGTTACCTAACGGTATTGTGTCAATGATTCATATATATCAACTTACCATTATACTTAAAGTTTTGTTCTCTATCAATATATTAATAATTTGGGCACAAACTTTGGTCATTCAAGAATATCCTACAAGAAATTTGAAAGTCATTCAACTTATTCTCTAGACTTGTCTAGAGCTAAAAATTCAGATTCCATTATGGATATGGTTATAACTGTTTTCTTGAGGATTTATATAACACGGGCCATCTTCCTAATGTGAAACACATTGACTTGTGCCTTTGATACAATACATCAAAATATGTATTGCACGTATTGCAATGTTTACAACTAAAATAACACAAAATAATAATATTAGCGGTGTTTTAATAAAAACGCTGCTAAAGACCTATACTTTAGTGACATTTTTAGTCAAACGTCACAATTTGTTAGTGTTTTAATGGCATTTTTAATTAGTAACGTAACAATTTCTTAGTCTTTTATCATCCCAGAAAATTAACTATATCAACATACTATGGTGCTACCACGAGAAATAATATTTTCTCGTATGGAAATTCCTCATTTATTTCAATCATGTCATGGCATTTTTTTTTGTTTATAGCCTAGGAAAATGATCTGCAACTTGGTTCTCGGTACCCTTTCTATCTTTAACATCTAAATCAAATTCTTTGAACAAGAGTATTCATCTAATAAGCCTAGGTTTTGCATCCTTTTTATTCAATAAGTATTTTATGTTCGAGTGATCGGTATGCATAATTACCTTAGTGCCTATAAGGTATGCCCTAAACTTATCGAAAGCAAATAACACGACAAGTAATTCTTTTTCAGTGGTTGTATAGTTAAGTTATGCATCATTTAGGGTACGACTAACATAATAGATCTCATGAAATATTTTTCTGTCTTTGTCCTAGCACCGCCCTCATTGTGTAGTCAGTAGTGTCACACATCAGCTCGAATGGGGAATTCTATTCAAGTGGAATAACTATTGTTGTTGTGGCAAGTTTCTTCTTTAGCTCCTTGAATGCATTGAAGTAGTCATCATTAAACACGAATGGTTGATTTTGCTTTAGCAAAAGCATAACGGCTTTGAAATCTTTGAAAAAACTTTGATGAAAAACTTATAGAATCCTACATGTCCCAGAAAACTCCTAATACCCTTCATAATCGTGGGTGGAGCAAAATTTTCAATCACTTCCACCTTGTCCTTCTCAACCTCAATGTGGCAACGAGAGATTTTATGGCCCAATATAATTCCTTCTATCACCATAAAGTTACACTTCTCCCAGTTGAGCACAAGGTTGGCCTCCTCATTTCTCTTCACCAATTTAGATAAATTATTGAGGCATTTATCAAAATCATTGCTCGAGAAGGAAAAATCATCCATAAATATTTCCAAGAAGTCTTCCACCATATCTAACAATGGCTATCATACACCTCTGAAAAGTTTCCAGGGCATTACATCATTCGAACAACAACCTTCTAAAGGCATAGGTGTCATAAGGGCACGTGAATGAGGTCTTATCTTGATCTTTGAGTATTATAGAAATCTGATTATACTCGGAATATCTATCGAGGAAATAATAAAATTCCTTGCCCGCTAGACGATCAAGCATTTTGATCGATGAAGGGGAGGGGAAATGGTCCTTCTTCATCGCCTTGTTAAGCTTTCGGTAGTCCATGTAAATCCTATAATCCTTGATGGTCCTCATTTTCAAGAGATTGTATTCCTCATTTTTACCACGAATATGTCACCTTTTTCCGGCACACATTGTATTAGGCTAACGCTTGAGCTATTGGATATGGTATAGATCACCCCAACATCGAGTAATTTGATAATTTCTTTCATCACCATTTTTTTATTATGGGGTTGAGTTTTCTTTGGGGTTTCAAAAAATTTCCATGGCAATCATCTAACAAGATCTTGTGCATGCATATGGTAGGGTTGATTCCCTTCAAGTCAGACATGGTACACACTAGAGCTTTTTTTATGTTGTGATAAGACATTCAACAAAGTACATTCTTTCTCGGGGGTTAGACTAGCAGATATTATAACCGACAAAGTATCATCACTACCTAGATAAACATATTTCAAATGAAATGGTAAAGGTTTAAGTTCCAAGGTAGGTGCATGCTACAATAAAAGGTTGCAGAGGAGCAAATTCACTAAAGTCTAGGGGTTCGAATTTCATACCTAGACTAGCTTGAAGCAATCTAGATTGTTCCACCTCTAGTGAATATTCTTTAGACTCCACATCTGCTTCATCTTTAGTAATTCTCTCGTCTACCTTAGTCTAGAAAAACTCGACGGGGTAATTTTTTTTGTATTATTCCATATGGAAAAAATCACCATGGCTAAAATTTTCATGCTACAATAGCTGTAAAAATTAGCCATTCTAAAAAATATCAGCTCCAAATTCCTCCATTGAATCCATGTCTTCAATGCATTTTAAATTTTTAGAATCAACAATATATTTAAGAGTGTTGAAGATATTGATTGTGACACTCTGATCAAAAACCCTCATCCTGAACTCTCCCTTCTGACAATCTATTAAGATGCTCCCAATAGCCAAAAGAGAGACCCAAGAATAATAGGTGCATTATCGTTGGCATCACAATCTAGAATGAGGATGTCTGATCGAAACACAAACTTGTCCACCTTGACTATGACATCTTGTATTATGCCATCAGGACAAATATGTGATCGATCAGCTAGTTGCAAGATCACGGTGGTTGGTCGAGCATTACCCATTCTAAGCTTAAAAAACATGGACTTGTGAATCAAATTTACACTTTATCTAAACTTAAATATGGATTCCCTAACATTGTTTTCACCGATGGAACAAATAATAACAAACTGTCGAGATCTTTTCTCTTCAGCAAAAGTTTACTCAGTGTAGAACAATATTCTTTTGTTGTGGCAATATTTTATAGTCTTTCCACCTTTTTCTTCTTTGTGACTATGTCCTTTTGAAATTGGAAAAAGTAGGAATATGATCAATGACCTCAAGCAGGGGACATTGATATATAGCTTATCAAGGACATCAACAAATATTTTGAATTGGATCTCATCGTTATCTTTCTTCAATCACTGATAGAAGGGTAGTTGGTTTCATCTGTTGTAGGTGGAGGTGAAACTATTACCCAGACATTAGTTTTTCCTCCATTACTAGGATGATTGGTTGATCCCTCGACCTGTTCCTTCTCTATAAGCAATTCCTCTTGAATAGCATGTTCAGTTCAATCTTCATATTCTTCTTGTGCAATGCCATGTCGATAAATTTATTGTTTCTCCCATCAATCTTGTCATCTTGATTAAGCTGGATACCACTCCTTAGTGTAAGAGCACTGTATTGCTCCTTTCCGTTAGGCTTACTGACCTCATTATCACCAGGGAGGCTCAATTTTCAGTGAGAATGTAGTGTTGTGGTAATTTGGCCCACTTCATTTTCCAACGCTCTCAAAGATGAGCTATAGCTTTGCAATAAGGTTGCTTGGCTTTGTAAAAGTGTACCTTGGCTTTTAATTGTTGATGAGTTGTCGTGCATCAAGGTATTTGTTGAAGCCATGAAATCTTTTTTCTAAGCCACAAAATCTTACAGAGAAGCTTTAAGGGAGTTAAAATTTGAGGAAGATTTTGAACCCTCGTTAATATTTTTCAACGTCATTTGATGGTTTAGAAAATCTTTTTGTGAACTATTTAAGTTTCATACATGGTTTTTCTATCCCGCTTGATTACTCCATAAAAATTAGGATACTAACATCTTCTGGGTTGTAGGTGTTAGAATAGGGGTGATTGTTGTTTTGATTGAAATTGCCCACGAAATTGATAGACTCTTGATTGTCAAGGTATTCAATCTCATTGTGATTGACAGGGCAAAAAATACCTGTCGAGCTAGTTGCCTTGACTTCTTTACCTTTATGGAACATTGCAGATTTTTCAACATGTTTGTTATGGCAGAAAGTTGGGCGAACACAGAATCTTTGGCATCAAATTAAAATGCAATAATTGTCTTTCTTCCAGTTCTAAGCCTTGTAGAGGGGAATTGATAATCGTTGTTAGTTATCCTATCAAGGATATCAAAAGATTCCTCAGGTGACTTATCAAGCAAAGTATAATTTGCTGAGGCATCCAACATTATGCGAGTGGTTGCGTTGACTACATTATAGAACATCACGACTTGAGTCCAGTCGTGGTATACATGGTTGGTGCATTTGCAAAGAAAACTCTTGTATCGGTCCCAACACTCATACATTGACTCATCATCAGCTTGACAAAATCTTGCTATGTCATTGCGAAGTTGCATGTTCATGTTGGGCAGATTATACCGCAACAAAAAATATTTGCACAAATCTATCCAAGACTCCATCGAGCTGGATGGGACTCTACTAATCCAATTTCTTGCTCAGTCATACAAGGATTAGGGGAATAATTTTAGCTTCAACACATCTTCATGCACCCCTTGTTGTTTAAACAAGTCACACATTTCAAGGAAAACACTGACGTGTTACCTAGCATCTTCATTGGGCGATCCACCAAATTGGTCGATCGAGTTCAACATATTAAACATCATCGATTTAAGTTCGAGTGCCAAAATTCCAGGATTGAAATAATCAAGAATATGAACTAAGTGGTCTCGTATAGCACGTGGTCTTGCACAATTTACGGGAATATTATTTTCCGCAACATTGGGATATGTCTGATCCTCAACTTGGTCACCACCCTTATATTGTAATTGATACATATTTGTTTTGGGAACGTCGAGTGCGTCACTTTTGTTTGAAAAGTTACTCAATTTTAGGTTCAACGAGTACTAGTGGTTCTCTGGCAGTTCTTCTGGTCATGCAACGATAAATCCTACAAAACAAATGAAGAAATAAAACAAGTAAAACTAAAACAAAAATGTGACAAGAAAAACTTGATATAGCAAAATTTTAAAATTTTTATTCAGTTTCCAGTCTCGAACAACAACGCCAAAAACTTTATCGTGTGTAAATGTGTGTGTTATGGCAAGCAAATATGTGCAAGTATACATAATATATGCAAGTAATATAGTAGTGAGTGAGTATTGTCTCCCCAGGGATTGGGAAATTCTTTAAAGCAAGCTAACACTAGGAATTATGTGTAACTAACTAATACTAAGTGTCTAAGTCTAATGTTATAAACTAGGGAAAAATATGATGTGGCAGATGGTATGAACAAATAGATAAATATTCTATGGCAAGAAATTTTTGTGAAGTGAAGTGAGTATGAATTTTTGTATCGTGGAAAGAAATTTATGCTAGAATAAAAAATTGCTAAGGCAAAAAATATATGAGTTCTGATTATAGAATGAAAACCTCACACAATCAAGCTTCTAACGGAGCACTTGGGTTGGATTTGCTATGACGAGAGATTATTCTATCTCTAGGATGATCTAAGTACGCTATGTCTATGTTGCCCAACAGGATTTACTATAAGTCTTCCTAGGTTATATCTAGTAAGGAACCTGCTAATACTATTTCCACGATAATACATCTCAGCATAAACTATGACTCTATCATATCAATTAAGTGATATCCCTTTTAGTCACTCAAAACCCTCTCCTTATCTCTAAAGTAGATTAAAACCTCACCATCCCGGATTAGTTCTAGTGTTCAGATAAATCTAACCTAACTCTCTAAATATTAGGTATATACTCTTAGAAAAATTACTATCTATCAATAGATCTTACAATGCTACGACATAAAGTTAAAAAAATGAACAAAATAACATAAAACATAAACATAATTAATCTTCCATTAAACACAAAATAAAAACATCCCAAAAAATCTAACACCAAATAGATTAGTTCATAGTGTAGCTGAAAATTTCCTAACAAAGGGCTGCTGCCGTGACTTTCCGACCACCACCATGAACTACTCCAGCATGCTAGCCTCTCTTGAGGGCATAGCCACTACTCTGGTGAAGCTCGGCTATAGAGAACACCAAGAACGGAAGAGAGGATAACAATAGAGAAGAAGGTGTTATACTTGCCTTTCTAAAGCTTTTAGGGTAGGTAAAAGTGTCTCTTTGGAATTGTTAGCATCCTTTCATATTTAGAATTTAAAATTTCTGGGGTTTTGTGACCTTTAAATTCGCTTAAATGACCTTAATTCATGCTCAAACGTGATATCATGGCAGCTGGCAGTGGTCCTTGCAAGAAAAACTTACTGCAGTGAAAATTCATCACGGTCATCATCATCAGTCCCTTTGTCCATCACTTTAAAAGTGTCACAGCAAATAATTCTCTCATCGTTCATTTTACATCACCTGCACAATCACAACCAAAACACAACCCTTCTCATTAATAGCAACAATTTTATCAAGAAAAACTAGCCGCGACAAAACTTTCCACCCCATACAGTGAAATGCCCTAAATTCAACTAGATGCAGCTAAAATGATTATAACAATAGCTTCTAGATAATCAATAACATAAGTAAAAAGACCCAAATTATAGTTTTTTTACGTAGTTATCAGCTAGCTTGATTTTTTTCCTGAATGATGGAAGCAAGTAAGTAGTCCTTGTAATATAAGAAGGTTGCAAAAAGAATAGTTTAAGGTATAATAAGATGTAGGTGTGGTCTTAGTTTATGAATAAGGATGATAAATGATGATGTTTAAGGATAGGTTTTAAGGACATAGATGGTACAAATATGGTGATGATGATATGAAGATTGATGTTTGGAAGGGTGAAAGTAAAGATATAATAATATTGGGATCAAGAAATAACCTATGTTATAAAGAGCATAGATCTGAACCTTATAAGAACCTTTGATAAGATGAAATAAGACTTGGACCTTCTACTTATGAAACTAGGAACCACAAGTATCAAAGATAAAGATGAATCCACAAGTAAAGAGTTAATAAGTCTATAGTTCTTAAAATCATAAAAAGAGATAAAATCCAAAACATATGCTTTCTCTAGAAAGTAATGATCTCAGTACAAATGAAATGAAACCCTTTGGAAAGATGGCCAACCAATTGAATGGAAAAGAACATCTTCATGTTTAAATTTGAATCCAAATGAATCCTCACTTTTGCGCCAAGGTTGCAATCCAACCTTATATTGAAATAACATTGTTTTGGATGCTTCTCTTCATGTATTAATAACTTCATGAAAGGTAACAACATGTAAAATCATGATGCTTGACTTTGGTGACATTTCATAAAGAGGCACGCTGGATTAATGACGTATTTTGGTAGAAACTCTTCAAGAAAAATGCTTGTCACTTGAATTAAACATTTCAATGAAAAATAAATGATGCTGTGAAGGTAACCTTTGATGAAGATACATGAAACTTGGTGAAGAGTCACAAATTTAGGTGAAAAGGCATGACATGAAGAAGTATCCCTTGATTAGAATAGATGACTTTTGGTTGCAAATCTTGATAAAGGTCACAGCTTTTTGTGAACATACATGACTTTAAGTGGCATCCATTGTTGAAGAGGCATGACTTGAGATGACACCTTTTGATGAAGAGGCATGACTAAAAATGACACCCTTTAGTGAAAAGGCGTGACTTGAAGAGACATAACTTATGGTGAGGCACCTCTTGGTGAAGGGTCATGACTCTTCATGAAAAGGTATATGTTTTCTTGTAGCATTGCATCCCTTCCTCTCTTAGTTGTTTCACGCATGAACAAGTATGTCCATTAGCTTTAGATCCTAGTCGTTGGTTCCCTACAAATGCCTTAGCCATTTTTCCATCCAAAACAAAAACATAGAATATATTAGAACTATATAATATAAATAAAGCGTATGCTATAACATGTATATGATGCACACCTAAGTAAATATGAAAATGCAACAACATACTTATGTAATTGGGATGTAAAACCATTGATGCAAACTAATCATGCACTAAACATAAACATGTGAACTATAGGTCAAATGATTAACTATCATATAATATGTAAATCATAATAAATAATGAATAGAAACATTTTACGATAACAAATGACATAATGTATAATGTTAAGTATGATCATGGCATAAATATATATATGAAATATATGACATGATATCCTAAGTATATTATGATATGAACATAAGGCATATATAAAATAAAGATGTGTAAGGAAAGAAATAGGTTCATATATGTAACATCTCAAAATCTAGGTTAGTAGTTTGTATCAGTGGTTCGGTGATAACTACATGAAAGTCTATATTTAGGGCCTTTTCACTTAAGTTATTGGTTGTCTAAAACCCCATATAGAATCCTATTGGTGTTGCATTATGGGAAAGGTGGTTTGTTTGATGATGTGTATGATTTAGGAGCAAGGATGCGTGAGGAGAATTTCCATTAAAAATTGGATATGTTGAGCATAATACGAACGATATGACAACACATACATCATTTATGGGTTGAAAATGTTAGAGTATGGCCAAAGACTAATCATATGATGATTGTAATAATACATTTATTTATCGATTTTATTGAATAAAGGCATTGTCAATATTATTTTCAGTTATATATATGTGTTTAACATAAAATGAAAGATAATAAAGTCCATATAATAACATTATTAAAAGATCCATAATCAAGTATTATTACGGGCATGGACAACAATTATTCGCTTAAGACTAATATGTTATTGATTGATGACAAGGAGTTATAGTTAACATAAAGATGTCATAATTGATATGTGATTATATTGTTAGAGAATAATATATTGGATTGACCATCATGAGCATATGTCTTGGGTTAATATGTAACAGTCATAACATTGCTCATGGTGATGACTATATGTATGATCCTCAGACTTGAGATCAATGTCATCTCAACATCTATTGTTGTATGTTTTGATACAGTTAAATATTCTCCGTAACTGGTTGCACTATAAAGACTGTTATTGAATATATCTCGATATATGTATTGGGGTGTATATGGTTAAGATAGAATTTGTCCTGCCTACATAATAGGAAACATATCACATGCTTCTTGATTGAGTGAGACTAGAAATGCATGGCCATGCTCGAATAAGTTGATATGTGGTATCACAAATTATTCGTTAATTATAGTCTAGTCTAGATATCAATAAACAATAGATGGGCTATACAAGTGTGACTATTCTAAGACTTACGCCTATTTTAGATATAAATGACAAAAGGATGTAATACATAAAAGAGTTAATCATGAAGATGATATGTCGAATCATAATTTCTTGTAACTTAGGTGACAATGATATATTTCTAGATGTCACTCATTATATGTAATATTAGAATTGTTTTAATATTTACTACTAACGTTACAAGAACCTACAAGGTCACACCCTATGATTGAAATGAGCAAAGTTGTACAATTTGTTGTACGTTACTAAAATATATCTATAGTTAAGATATGTATATTTGATATACATATGAATTTAATTATCCCGAATATAGTAAGTAAGCATTAAAAGAATGTAATTTATATTACAACTCTTTTAATTGATATATAAAATTCAGAATAATTAAATAAGTTTTAAATAAACATTAAAGATTGTAATTCTGATTATAAGTCTTTAATGTATATTTAATTTGAATTAAGTAAATAATATTTTATTTATTAATTTTAAATAACTTTAAAAACCCTAAGATGTTAGGGTGATTGATATATTAAAGGAGGTAAGGTCTAACAACCATTTTTTTACTTCAACCATTTTTCTCAAAACCTTTTTGGGAAAAGAAATTTTTACACTCAATCGGGTGAACTAAGTAGAGGTTGAGACGTGTTTTCGTGGACGCTTACGATTCGAACCGTTCGTAATCACCACTTCTCGCTGTTGTCTTTGTTGTTTTTCAAGGAACCCATTATAAGTATTCACATCATTTTCTCTTGATTTCGGTTTTAAGTACTTCGATTGCTGGTGAGACCGTCGAGTTTTGTTTATGCTACGCCGTGGGGTGCGCCCACTGTCCCAATAGAAAAGATAAAAGAATATGTGTTTATGGAGCCACCTATCCTTGTCAACGCATGATCTCTGTTGTAGCCAACTAAGAGGGGACCACTACCACATCTGTACCGACCACCATATGAAGGGAATGAACCATTAGGTACTATGGGGATTTTGACACAAATCCCTAGGTTTATTCCCCACTATAAATAGGATATGAGGTCACCATATTTGGGAGACTTGATTTTTGAAACATTTTGAGATTAAATTCTTGAGAGTAGAGGCTGCTGGAAGAAAAAGTTTAACCCTTTTTCTTTTTCTTTATATTTTTTTGATGTTCCTCTATTAGCGACCTAAGGCGATTTGTGGTCGCCGAGGGGAGCTCTGATAGTGCATGTTGAAGACTTTTCCTCCACCCCTTTGTTGTTCTTTCTCATTTATCATATTCGAGTTATAAGTAACGAATGAATTTTATGATTTATTTCATGGAATATTCAAACCCCAACATGAACTAGCTTTATTTGGTTGGAGTTCACCATAGATACTTAAGTTTTTCTTTAATGGATGGTTGTTTTTATTTATGTTTTTATTTGTTTTGTTTATGGTGCTTACTTACTAAGGGTTGTAGGATCTATGAGAGTAGTCATTCCTTAGGAGACTACTTAGTGTTTGAGAGAAGCTAAGTAACTCATCTTTAGTGTTCGAGAGAAACTAAGGAGGATTAACATAATCAATGGGTTTTAGATAGTAATTAAACCTAATCCACCCTAAGACATAAGGCTAGGATTTCAATTGATTAAAATGAGTAGTGCTTGGTCGAGAGGTTAGATGTTAGTACTGACGCTGAGTCGTTTTGCTGTGACATATTCTTTGATCTGGACTAATATGATCATTGCACGTGTTAACGCCGAGAGGTATTGCCATGGCATGCTCAACCTATAAAGTCCCTTGACTTAAGATAGCATAGGACATCGTTAACTCTTTCAGGCAAGTAATACATAGAATCAAGACCATCCTGAGAAGATATACTTAAGTTTTCAAAGTGACTCCTATCATTTATTCCTGTAGTAGCTTGTTGGGTAAGGATTATCAAGTCATTTTATTCAAATATAGTGTTTACATTTTTTTTGCTTTTACAATTACATTTGATTGCACTACACACATATTATTTTGCCATGATATTTCCATCATTTTTTCCACAACATCTCCATTTGCTGCCATATCACACTATCAATCAAACCCCATCAATATACATTTTACGTTTCCTCAACGTTCTCAGTAGTACATACCATCATACTAACTATACTTAGATAATGTAGTTCTTTGCTTTGATTGAACTTATAAATTTCTTTCAATCCCTGTGGTGACAATACTCGCTCATCACTGTAATACTTGTTCGATTGCGTATACTTATACATAGTTCGCGTTCGTATTTATACCTAAGAAAACACAAACAAGTTTTTGGCGTCGTTGCTAGGGTTGGCAACTAGAAGTTAATTAGTTTTTTTGTAGAGTCTTGCTTCTTCTTTTCCTTGTCTTTTTCAGGATTTTGTTGGTGTTTGACCAGAAGAAATTCTGACGAGCCAATAAAACCAATTGAACATGAGAAAAAGAGACTTTTTAGGAAAAGGAGATGTGCTAAACGTGCTCAAACAAATATGTATAAAATTGGAAATCATTGTATTAGTCAATAGGAAGATCAGAATGTCGAGGCAATTCTGAATGTTGGGAATACAATTAGGCCTCGTGCTATTCGATATCAATTAAATCATATATTGGATGACTAAAATCCTAGAATTGTGGTAGCCGAGATTCATGTAGTTCATTTTGATCTCAAACCAGTCATGTTTAATTTGCTGAATTTGATAGGGCAGTTTGGTGGCATGCCTCATAAAGATGCCAAACAACATATTCATAATTTCTTGAAGGTGTGTGATTATTTTTGACAACAATTAGAGCACAAGGATGTGCTAAAGTTAAAACTATTTTCATATTCTCTACGCCACCGAGCAAGAGCTTGGCTGAGTGGTGTTCCAGTTGGCTTGATGGAGTCTTGGTCTGATAAGTGCCAAATTTTTTTGATATGGTATAATCCGCCGAACATGAACACCCAACTGAGGAATGACATTTCTTCTTTTCGTCAAGCTGAGGACAAATCAATGTATGAACAATGGTATCAGTATGAAGGATTGCTTTGCAAATGCTATAATCATGGTTTTCAAGATTAGACACAATTAGTAATTTTCTACAATGGAGTCAATGCACCCTTGAGGATGATGCTAGATGCCTCGACAAATGGGATGTTTCTTGATAAATCACCTATAGAGGCATTTTACATTATGTATATGATTGCCAAAAATGATTATCAATTCCCTTCTACAAGGCTTGGAGCTGGGCGAAAAATAGCAGGGACATTCAATTTGGATACCAAGGATTCCGTGTCTGCCCTACGTTTTGCCATCACCAATATGTTAATGAATTTGCAACGATCAAATGAGGTGAAATAAGTGAATGTAGCCAAATCAACATATTTATTATGCCATGGAAATCGCCATGAGAGCGGGTGTCCTACCAATTAGGAATCCACCAACTATGTAGGAAACTACAGTAGAGGTATTAAAAACTCATATTCTAACACCTATAACCATGGATGACATCAACATCCAAAATTCTCATTGGGAAATCAAGGAACCAGCAATGCAAGTCAGCCCAATAGACAGCAGAATTTTAATGACTCCCAAAGATTTCAAACGAATATGCCATGGCATAATTCTAAATAAGGGAGTACCATCTTCATCCAACACAAGTTCTTTGGAGGCCATGATATAAGATTTTATAGAAACCACGAAGAGCATGCTATTAGACCA
Organism: Hibiscus syriacus; assembly: GCF_006381635.1. Classification (NCBI taxonomy): domain Eukaryota; kingdom Viridiplantae; phylum Streptophyta; class Magnoliopsida; order Malvales; family Malvaceae; genus Hibiscus; species Hibiscus syriacus. The sequence goes on from NW_024063194.1 coordinate 1,880,488, forward strand.
TTATACATCCATAAAAACCAATGAGCCTTATTATAAATTCAAGCAGCTTCGCTTCAAATTCAAAACACATCTTCGAGGGCTTTGGATGGTCAAGTTGGTCAAATTGTCATGACATTACAAGAACGTAAACCATGTCATCTACTGAGTGACACTGAAGTCACTAAATCTAATGGTAAGGAGAAATATAGTGCACTCACTTTTAGGAGTTACACCCAAATCAATGTATAATACAATTTTTGGGGATGAAAGATGGATGATTCAACCCCCGTCACTGTGTAAGCTGAGCATGTAGATCCAGTAGAGACACATGTGAAGGAGGATAAAGATGAGGGTTCATCAAGTGAAACTATTGAGTGAACAAACAAAATGCCATTACAAATGTTGTTCCCACCCCTTCACTAGAAGAAGTCAGAAACCTCACCACCCCTCACACAAATACTGAAGAAGCATAATAATGATATTCAATTCAAGAAGTTTGTCAACATTCTGGACCAACTCCATATCAATGTTCCTTTTCTTGAAGATATAGAAGAAATGCCTACATATACCAAATATCTTAAATAGATTGTTACAATAATAGAAAAATTGAGAAGTACGAGTCCATTTCCCCTACAAAAGCCTATTGCTCTGCCTTGATCAAGCTGCCCCAAAGCAAAATGATCGAGATATCTTTATTGTTCCATTCATTATAAGAGAAAATTATGTTGGGAATGAATTATGTGACATTTTCTCAAGTGTGAGCTTAATGCCAATGTTAATCTTCTTGAAGCTTGGAATGGGAAATATATGACCCACCTCCATTATTTTGCAACTAGTCGACCGCTCCCATATTCGTCATGAGGGGAAAGTCGAGGATGTCTTCGTTAAGGTGGACAATTTTGTGTTCCTAGTAGACTTCCTCATATTGGATTGCAAGGTAGATACAACAAAAACCATAATATTATGGATACCCTTCCTAGCTACTGGGTATATTCTTATTGATTCTGAGAATGGCGAGCTCACCATGAGAGTGGCTAAAAAATGTGTGACCGTGAATTTATTTCGTACTCTCAAGTATGTGGATAAGTCTGAAAAATGTTAGAGCATTCTGAAAACAGACTCATTGCTAGTAGGAGAAGCTGATCAATTTTTCCATAACAGACATTCAGTTGGAAAATTTTGAGATGATTATTGAAGATGAAAGCATCGAGAAGCACAATGACTTTTCTTTAGAGGTGCAACAGATTAGCTTTCTCATAGCTAGCACAGGTACATGCTTTGAACCTATTGATTTTGATGAGTTTGTTCATCCTAAGCCCTTATTACATTGTGCATCTACCATAGAGTTAAAGATTTTTTCACAACAACTTAAATTTTCTTACTTGGGTAGTGATGAAACTTTACCTATTATGATCTCGTCTATCATTACTTCTAACCAAAAATATAGTTTGTTAAGTGTTTTGTCGCAACATAAAAAAGCTTTAGGATGGACAATGATTGATCTAAAGGGGATAAGTCCCAATATTTGTATGCACAAGATTATGCTGGAAGCATTCTATGGCAAATCCATAGAGCCACAAAGAATATTAAACCAATGAAGAATAAGATTGTAATGAAAGAAACCCTCAAATGTCTTGATGTTGAAGTGATTTACCTCAGATCTAATAGTTCATGGGTGAGTTCTATCCAATGTGTTCCCAAGAAAGGAGGCACGACTGTATTAACCAGTGACAACAATGAACTATTACTAATACACACTATCACCAGATGATGAATATGCTTGGACTATTGCAAGCTAAACAAGGCTACCAAGAAGGATCACTTTCATTTGCCCTTCATTAATCAAATGTTGAATCGATTGAGAGGCAAGGTATTTTATTGCTTCTTTGATGGATATTCTAGGTAAAATCAAATTGTCATCTCACCAGAGGACCAGGAGAATACTGTGTTCACGTGTCCCTATGGCACATATGCTTTCATACAGATGCCTTTTGGACCCTGTAATATCCGTTAACTTTTCAAAGTTGAATACAAGCTATCTTTTCTGACATAGTTGTGGACTTTCTAGAAATCTTTATGGATGACTTCTCTATTTCTAGAGATGACTTTGATAAATGCCTAACAATCTAGTGAAGGTACTCAAGCAATGTGAGGAGGTTGTCCTCATGCTGAACTAGGAAAAGTATTACTTCATGGTGACCGAAGGCATTGTGCTTGGCCATAAGATATCTCATAAGGGAATTGAAATTGACAAATCCAAAATAAAGGTGATCAAGAAGCTACCTCCACCAATATCTGTCAAGGGAATTAGGAGTTTTGTTGGACATCCTGGGTTCTATAGAAGATTTATCAAGGACATTTTCATGATATCCAATCCCTTATGCACCTTGCTACAACAAAATCAACCCTTTGTGTTGGATGGAAATTGCTATGTCACGTTCACCAAGATAAAACAAATACTTATCTCTCCCCCTATTATGATTCCCTCGATTGGACGTTACCATTTGAGCTAATATGGGATGCGAGCGATTATATAGTGGGAGCTGTGGTTGGGTAACGCCGAGGTAAAATTTTCCATGTTATATATTATGCTAGTCATACCTTAAATGAAGCACAATTGAACTATACTACCACTGAGAAGGAAGTACTTGACGTGGTATATGCTATAAAATACTTAGTGAACAAGAAAGATGCCAAGCCTAGACTGATTAGATGGATATTACTATTGTAATAATTTGACTTAGAGGTAATAGATAGAAAAGGTACTAAGAACTAGGTTGTAGACTATCTATCTAGGCTAAAGAACATTTCAAATGTCATGACAATTTAAACATTCAAGAAGAAAAACCTGATGAGAAAATTTTATATGTCACAGAAATTCCATGGTTCGCTGACATAGTAAATTTTCTTGTTAGTGGTATTTTTCTTTATTAATTGATCAATCAGGGCAGAAAGAAGTTCAAGCATGATGCCAAGTTTTGTTTTGTGTCTAGCCATATTTATTCAAATAATGCACAAACCAGATTATTCAATATTTTTTCCTTGAGGAAGAGCAAAGATACATTATACACTATTACCGAACAACCCCTTATGGAGGTCATTTTGGAGGTGTATGGACCAATTGTAAGGTATTTCAATCATGCTTTTATTGTCATTCCATGTTCAAGGATGCTTATGAGTTTTGCAAAGCATGTGATAGATGCCAGTGCACTGGGAATATTTCCAGATGATATAAAATGTCATTGCTAAACATTATGGAGATTGAGCTCTTTGACATGTGGGACATTGATTTCATGGGACCATTACTATATTCTTTTGGAGGGTTATATATATTGCTTCCGGAGGACTACATATCTAAATGGGTTGAAGCAATTACAACAACGAGGAATGACTCTAAGATAGTCCTCAAGTTCCTTCATAAGAATATCTTCACGTAATTCGGAGTACATAGAGCCATCATCTGATACAAATCCACTCATTATGATAACAAGCTAATTGCCAAGGCATTACAACGATATGGAGTATGACACAAAATTTCCGTGGCATATCATCCAAAAACCAATGGGCAGGCTAAAGAATCGAACCTTGAGATTAAGAAAATTATGGAGAAGGTGGTGAATTCAATAAGGAAATATTGGTCCCGGAAGCTTGATAAAGAACTTTGGGCTTATCGGACATCATTCAAAACACCTCTGGGATTTTGATTCGTAACTAGCTGGGGAGAAAAAATTACTTGACCTGAATGAAATAGAAGAGTTTAGAGCATAAGTATATGAAAATGCCAAACTTTACAAGGAAAATACTATGAAGTGTCATGATCAAATGCTTTTGCCAAGGTATTTTCATGTTTGTCAGCAGTGCTCCTCTACAACTCGAGGTTGAAGCTTTTTCCTGGCAAACTTAAGTCAAGATGGTCTGAACCCTTTCAAGTACACCATGTCTACCCTCATGGTGTTGTTAATATAGGAACATATATGATGGGACCATTTTCAAAATTAATGGTCAGCATCTAAAAGTTTTCCAAGGAGCCCCACCCTTGTGTGACAAATCGACACTATTCTAAAAATATGTATGAGTCTGCCCGTACATCATTTTAAAAATGCCACGACATTTTAGATTTACTTCTACTGATAAATTAAACGTTAAATTCATTTTATTATATTATTGATTCAATTGTTTTTTCAATTAATTGAGTTATTTTAAATTTTTTAGGTACCCATACATATGGCATGTGAGGACAGTATGATTAAACCAAAAATGTTGCAGCAATTCCCTCAGCGAAGGAGTCAACACCATTTGAAGAAGGTGTTTGAACGTGATGATCCTCAGTTCACCAAAGGTCTTAGGACTCCCCCTACAGCACCACTAATGGACTCTAAACATTCCACCCCTACACCATTACGCAAGCGCTCGTGTCGCATAGCTGCCGCAATACCACCACATAAATAGTTAAGGTACCTTGTATCGCATTGTATAGGATATAGTTTATTTTTAACGTAGTTTTTTATCAAGCATTGAGGACAATGCTTCTATCAAGTTTGGGGTAGGTAGGGTTCTTGTTAAATCATTGCCAAGTAGTATAAGTAGAATAAATATTCCATGACATTAGTAAGCATTCTAGTTATTTTTTTAGAATAAATTAATGTTGTTCGATAATGATGAACTCTTTATGGCTAGAATTGAATATAAATGACTATTGAGGATTATAGAACTAACTCTAAGACTTCATTCTTTGTAACCTTTGATACACAATTATATGTTTTTCATGCTTAAGGAACTTTTATAAGAGAACTCTTGCATGTCTTGGCATAAAACTTTAACAATGACCTTGAATGATAAAAAACCCACATGTTTCTAAAAATGAAAGAAATTCTTATGAAAAAAATGAAATTCTGAATAAATGCTTTAGCATAATTATAGATGGACTTCTACTCCTTGACATTGTATGGATCCTTGACTGCAGTGGATACTGCATGTTAAACAAATGGAAGCCATGACAAATGAGTGAATGAAAGTAGTCACGGGATGACTCTACCTTACTAGCTCTGGAGTAGAAGGTATACTCCCTATCACCTAGAGTGTGGGATGGTAGGTGTGATGAGCTGACAACACTCATATATGTTTAAAAAAAGAGAAAAAATAGCATTGTGGGAGCAAAATTTCACTTAAGTGACTAATAAATGTTGCAGAAGAATAAGAGAGCTTGCTTAGAAATTTTCTAGATTTGTTAAGCTTGGACTAGATACAATAGTACTTGATTTCTCAAACTAGTCTAGCATGTTGAAGTCAACTATTACGAGGGCTGAAGTTCTATCCCATATAACTATCTTGAACCTGAACTTGCCATAGTATTTTTGTTTTGCTTACTTCTATCCATTGCTTGAGGACAAGCAAAAGCTTAAGTTTGGGGGTGTGATAACTTTGTAAAAAGGTTATATTTAGGGCAATTTCACTTAATTTATTGGTCCTAAAGCCTATATAGGATCATATAGATGCATTTAGGATCATATAGTTGCATGTGGTGGATATATATTGTCGTGGCATTTTATTTTGAAATTGGTGATGCGTTATGGGAAATGTGCTTTGTTTGATGATGTGCAGGATTCAGGAGCAACGATGCGGAGGATAATTGCCATGAAAAATTGGATATGATGATCACAATGAAAATGTCATGAAAACTCAGACAATATTTCTAGGCAAAAAGATAAAAAAAATATTTTTATAGGAGCAAGTTGTCCTTGTCTACGCGTGCTCGCTATTGTTGCCACCTAGGAGGGGACCACTTCTACATTTGTACCAACCCTCACATGAAAGGAATTAAACTTAGGTTATAATGGGAATTTGAACACAAATTCATAGGTTTATTCCCCACTATAAATAGGATATGAGGTCACCATATTTGGGAGACTTGATTTTTGAAACATTTTGAGCTTAAATTCTTCAGAGGATAGGTGGCTGGAAGAAAATGTTTAACCCTTTTTATTTCCCTTCATATTTCTGTGGTGTTCCTCCATTAGCAAGCTCAATGGAGTGGCGAGCTAGGCATCCTAGAAGAGCTAGCGATCTAAGGCAGTTCGTGGTGGCTGAGGGGAGCTCCAGTAGTGCACGTTGAAGGCTTTTACTCCATCCTTTTGATGTTCTTTCTCACTTTATCATTTTTGGGTTGTAAGGAATGAATGGATTTTATGATTCATTTGATGTAATATTCGAACCCCATAATAAACTAGCTTTACTTGTTTGGAGTTCAATATGAATGCTTAAGTTATTTTTAATGGATTTTTATTTTTCTTTATGTTTTTATTTATTTTGCTTATGATGCTTAATGACTTAAGGTTGTAGGAGCTATGAGAGTAGTCATTCCTTAGGAGACTACTTAGTGTTCGAGAGAAACTAAGTAACTCATCTTTAGTGTTTGAGATAAACTAAGGAAGATTAACATAAGAAATGGGTTTTAGATAGTAACTAGACCTAATCCACCCTTAGACATAAGGATAAAATTTCAATCGACTAAAAGGAGCAGTGCTCGGTCAAGACGTTAGATGTTAGTGCTGAAATTGAGTGGTATTGTCGTGATATATTCTGTTTATCTTAACCAATAAGATCCCTGCACTTGCTAACGTCGATAGGTATTGCCATGGCATTCTCAACCGGTCGAGTCCCTTGACTTGAGATAACATAGGGCATTTTCGTAAACTCTTTTGGGCAAGTAAGTCATAGAAGCAAGACCATCTTGAGAAGATAGACTTAAGTTTCCTAAGTGACTCCTACCATTCATTCCCATAGTAGCTTGCTGTGTGAGGATTATCGAGTCATTTTATTCAAATCCAATGTTTACATTTTGTATACCCTTTACATTTTCATTTTATTGCACTACACAATTTATTTTGCTACGATATTTCAATTCATTTTGGCACAACTTCTCCATTTGTTGCCATGTTACACTATCAATCCATCCCTATCAAAATACATTTCACACTGGCTTAGCATTCTCATTAGTGCATACCATCACAATAACCATATTTAGATAAAGTAGTTATTTGCGTTGATTGAACTTATAAATTTCCTCCAATCCATGTGGAGACGATACTCACTCATCTTTGTATTAGTTATTCGGTTGTGTACACTTGCACATACTTCGTGTCCATATTTAGTACTCACAAAACGCATACATTCGGTAATTTTTTTAGATTTTCAAAAAGTTATAATTTGAGAATTTTTAAAGTTAAATTATTTTAAAATATTATTAATTTTTACTTGAGTTAATTAGATGATTAAATTGAATAATTTTAAAAGTATGATTTTAGTGACCAAAATGAAATAGGATCACATTATTACAATTTATGAATCTATTTTACCAATAGTTGATATTTTTGTTCTTTATTCTTTATTTTACCGTGAAATTTCTTTTTACACTCTTATTGATTTTATTTATTTTTGTTTGGTTTTAATTTATTTTAATGTCATTTTCTTTGAATGAAAAATTTAGATATAACTTCCCTTGTGTTTTGGCTATTCATCCAAACATTTTCATTTTTTTCTTGCTTTTTTTACAGGCATAAATCTTCATCTTCTCTTCTTTCAAATCCTTTGATGATTTTTATTTATATTCAATTCATTTTCAAATTTGATTTTCAAGCTCTATTTTCTTTCTCTTTATCGTGGCTTTTCTCTAGCTTGGTGGTGTTTTACTTTTCCTTCTTTGTTTATCATTATTCTTATTCAACAAATTTCCAGCAAGGTAAACTTTAGTTTCTTAGTCATTTTATTCTTCAAATAAAAAAGATCCTTTCTATGATGATAAGATATCTTTCAATTAAATGTTGCTTTTAGAGAGCTTAAAATGATTTTCAAAATTAATCAAAGAACTAACTTTCTTTCAATTATTTGGGGGTTTCCGTGCGATAAATTAGATGTTATTGCTGAGGTTAACAACTTACTAAGTTAGTTTTTCAACTAGAAATGGATTTCACATCCATTTCTTTGAAATTAGTTTAGTTTTTACATTTTTCGAAAATCCAAAAATCACCTTTGTTGCTACTGATTTTAGATGGTTATTGATATTTATGAGTTTTTTAAAGTTGATTTGATCAGTTCTAGGTTGAAGGAAATTGTGTTAAGATTGTGGAAGGGCTCGAGTTTAAGAACAATAAGAATTTTGGTAGTTTCAGTTTTATTCGCTCTATTTTTGTAACATACTTTTTTTATTATCTATTTTGGGTACATTGGTGACATTATTTTATGGTTTCTAAGGTGGTTTTCGGTCTATGATGGAGTAAAATTGGTGTATGATAACTCCGTAAAAAGATTATATTTTAGGTAATTTAACTTAAGTTATTGATTGTCTAAAAGCCATTGACATAACCTTTTTGCTGCATATATTTGCATTTAGGACATATTTTCATTTGGTGGATAAGTTTTGCGGAGGCAAAGTTTATTTGGCTAAATAGATGTTACTAAGGAGAAAGGTTGTTTGTTTATTGTGATGATGCAGTAAATGACTGAAGAAGAATTTATTTACAGAGAAAATTAATTTTCTAGGTCCAGTGGAACATAAAACGACGATAGTGAGGAACAAATTTTCTTTCCAAGGCGAGTTTTATCTTGCCAGTCTAACGCAATACGAGACAAAATTACTGACATCACATGGCTAGCTGTCCAATTTACCTCACGTGCAATAATGCCCTCAACAAGGAATTTGAGACCACCACATACTGCTATGATATTCACAAAAAGGGTTTAACTTCAAGGTTATTTAGGGAATTTCTACGAGAACTAAACCCTATAAATTCTCCTATAAATACCCATTATAACTCTTCATAAAGTGTTCAGAATCATCTTGAGAAAATACCCAAGGCTTGGAAAGAGGTGAATGCGACGTCTTTTTTTCCACCATTCCCCACTCGTCTATCTTTGGTGCCCTCCACAGCCAAGCTTCGCCGGAGCAGTGGTTGGGCCCTCGATAGAGGCTAGCTGCTGGAGCAGTCATGGTGGTTGACTTATGTCATAAAATAACTTTGTTATGGGAGTTTTTCATCTTCTTGTTCTTTATTTTCTTATCTCTTAAGGGGTTGTACTTAAAGATTGATTTTTGGGATGATATTTATCACAACATGAACTATTTTATTTGGTGTTGGATGATGCTTGGATGATACTTTATTTGATTGTTAATGAAAGATTAAGTTTGTTTATGCTAAGTGTTGTTTTGTTCACTATTTTAATCTTTTGTCTTGGCTATGTAAAAGCTCTTAAGAAATTGACTGGTGCCACGACAAAACATTCCTAGTCTTTGTAAGAGATTTTGAGATATTGCCATTTTTCTAGGAGTGGATACCTAATATCGAGAGAGTTAGGTTAGATCTACGTGAACAAGGGAACTAATCCTGGATGGCGAGGTTCTAATCTAGCTTAGAGATAAGCAGAGAGTTTCATTCAAATAAAAATGTAAATACTTGAGTAAGATATACAAAAGGCTATAATTTACGCTGAGGGTATCGTCGTAGCAATAGTTTGACAAACCAAGGGTTGTAGTTCACTTCGAGTAGTATTACCGTAGAAAATTCCTATAATACTTCAGTAAATTTTGTTGGGCAGCGTAGGCATAGCATACTAGGTCAACATAGACATAGAATAATGCCTGGTCGTAGCAATCCAACCCAAGTGCTCCGTTAGAAGTATGATTGTGTGAGGTTGCCAGTTTATTTACAAAGTTTTAACAACTTTAGCCTTAACAACATTTATTGTTTACCTTTGCATATTTTTCTTGCCTCGATAAAACTTTTATGCTTATTTCACTTTACAATTTTTCTTGCCTTGGCCATACTTTTTTCCATCTGTTCATTCTATTTGTCACTACATAATTTTCCTTGTGTATATCATCAGACTTAGATACTAAGGGTTACTTAGTAACACCTATTCCTAACTGTAGCAATCTTTTAAAAGTCATTTAATCCATGTGGAGACGATACTCACTCATTGCATATTACTTGCATCGATTGTGTATACTTGCAGAAATTTATGTGCCACAACAAACACATTTATTCATGATCAATTTTTGGCACCGTTGCCGGTGATTGGTTTTTTAAAAGTTTTGTAATAGCATTATCTTATTTCTTTATAATTGTATTTTTTATTTTATCTTTATGGATTTATTCGTTATTTTTGTTTACCCTTTTCATGTGTTGTGCGGTTGCATGACTTGTAGAAGTCCCAAGAAACCAATATCTCATTTTGAACTTACGATCGAAAAAAATTTCCATTAAAGAAGATATGTTAAAGGAGTTCAAACAGTTATATATGAATTTCAAAATGAAGTGGAGTAACCTGAAGAATTAAATGTCGGACAAATAAAAATGTGAAAAATACTGCAAGACCAAGAACAATTATAGATCACTTAGCTCCTATCTTGGATGACCTTAAGTCTGCTATTGTATCTCCCAAGATTCAGACATACCACTTCGAGCTCAAAACGGTTATGTTCGTCATGTTGGACTTGATTGGACAGTTCAGTGGTGCTCCTCATAAGAATGCAAAAACATGTTCGAGTATTTTTGGACATCTTTAACTCATTTCGACGGTAAGGTGTGCATGAAAATGTACTGGAATTGAAGTTATTTCCATATTCTTTGAAAGATCATGTATGCGCATGACTTAATGGATTACCTTCTGGCTCAATAAGGTCCTAGGTCGACTTGTGTAAAAAAATTTGCTATGGCATAATCCGCCTAATATTTTCATGTATGAGTGTTGAGAGTGATACAAAAGTTTGCTTCACAAGTGCACCAATCATTGATTCCACAATTGGACTCATGTTGTGATGTATTACAATGGGGTCAATGCACCCACTCTCAAAATGTTAGATGATTCAGTAAATATTAATCTGCTTAAAACTCATTGAGGAATCCTTTAATATCCTTGATAGGATAGCCAACACTGATTATCAATTCCCATCTATAGGGTTTGGAACCGGAATGAAAGTGTCTAAGGCATTTGAACTTGATGCCAAGGATTTAGTGTCTGTCAAACTTTCTGCCATAACAAATATGTTAAAAATTTTTACAGTGTTTCAATGAGGCGAGAGAAGTCAAGGCAACCAGCTCAACATGCAATTATTGCCATAGGAACCACCATGAAAGTGAATGCCTAGAAAATTAGGAGTCTATCAATTTTATGGGCAATTTCAATAGAAGCAACAACAATCCTTACTCTAATATCTTTAATTCTAGATGGCGTCAGCATCCAAATTTTTCTTGGGTAATCAAGGGACCAACAACAACCATGCAGACAACCTTAATAAATCATAATAAAATATTTCTGAAGAAACAAATTTTCAGCATCAAGTGATGCCCTAGAAAAACATTACCAAAGGTTCAACATCTTCTTCCAATGCTACCTCCCTTGAAGCTTCTCTACAATAATTTATGGCCTCAACTGAAGAGTTTAGGACTTCAACTAAGGCCTTGTTGCATGAACACTCTTCAATAATTAAAAGCCAAGGCACACAGTTGCAAAGTCATGAAACTTATTACAAATTCATAGCTAATCTTTAAGAGCATTGGAGAACCAATTGAGCCAAATTGCCACGGTATTACATTCTCTCCCACAATGAAGCCTCCTCAGTGATAGTGAGCTCAATAAGCCTCATGGAAATGAGTAGTGTAGTGTGCTTACACTGAGGAGTGGCACCCAAATTAATATAGAGGATAAGTTTGGGGGAAGAATCAAGAAATTTCTCGCCACGACATTAGACATGAAGAATCTAAAAGTCAAGGTGAAATTATTGAACAAGACGAGTTGCCTAATGAGAAGAAAAAGGACAAGGGTTTAACATGTCATCCTACTGATGGTAAAAAATTTATTACCACGACAAAAGTTTCACCCCTACCCATAGCAAATGACATCAGACCCCCACCACCTTTCCTTAAGAGGTTGAAAAAGCAAAACGAAGAGGTCCTATTCCACTACGATTCAACTTCAAGTAGAGAGAACTTTAAAGGATATAGGACTACCTCAAACGTCATACAATTCAGATGTGAAATACATGAACTGCAAGGGCAAAAATATTTTGAAGGTGGAACTATTAAATGTGTGGGGCAGTTTGGTCTATACTAGTGCTCCGATCGAACGCGATAAAACTACTATATCAATTGATGATGTTTTGAGTTTGCATTCCTTCCACCCTCTTTATTATGTTTAGAATAACAGACTCTGAAGCATGTGGATAATGGTAAAGACCCTATGGAAGTCGTACCAATTTAGAAAGAAGACTCAATTGGTTGGGCACAAACGATTACATTGCTGATGGTGTCCACCCATTTGCATAAATGCCATAGTGAATTGCAACACCTCTGATCATGCATTACCTGAAGAGGACATACAATCACGTTTGGACTTATTCACCTTAGTAATCTGCATAAACGAACCCTACCACCATCAAAGTAGATATTAGTTAAGGTATTTTTCATTACATTTCATCTTTAGTTTAGTCTTCATGCATTGAGCACAATATCTCTCAAGTTTGGGGGAGGTATTGTTCACACTTAGTCATATACATTGATAATGTTTAGTGGAATTATTTTTTTTTTATGAAATTACTTAGGATCATGTTAGTTACTTGGAATAAGTTGATGATGCCCGATGATGAAAAAAATATTATCTAGGCCATAATTATTGTACATGACTGTTGAGGAGTATAGAACCAACCTTAGGACTTGATTCTTTGTAATTCTCTTAACACGACTGTATGTTTCTATTGTTAAGGTACTTAGAATTTTTAGGATATAACTTTTGTGCGTCGTGGCATCAAATAATTTAAAAGATTAAGTTGATCTCCTTAGTGTTATGAATTGCAAATAAATACCTCAGCATAACTGTAGAGGGACACTCCTCTGTGCATCGGCATTACCTAGTACTCTTACTTAAATAAATGGTAGCATTGCCACATGAGTGAATGAAAGCAGTCACATATAACTCTACCTGACTAGCTTGGGGTAGAAGGTATTCTCCCTTTCACTTAGTGTGTGGGATGGTAGGTGTGATGGGCTGACTCCCCTCGATGCAGTATTAAAAAAGAGGGAAAATTTTTAAACTTGATGTCGAACAAATATGAGTGAAGTTGTACTTAATGATATTTTATGCCCTGGCAAAACAAGAGCTTACTTAGGAGTTTTCTAAATTTGTTATGCATAGACTAGATACAATCTCACACAAACACTAACAAAAGATCCTGATATAGGGAAAGGTACTTGACTTCTCAGTTATTCTATCATGTAAAGGGCAAACTTGTTGCTAAGGGCTGAAATTTTAAACCACTCCACTGTTCTAATTTAGACCTTTCCATAGCTTTCATTTCTCTATTGCTCATTATCCATTGCTTGAGGACAAGTAAGAGCTTAAGTTTGAGGGTGTAAAAATACTATATTTTAGGTCTTTTTACTTAAGTTATTGATTGTCTAAATGACATTGACATAGCATTTTTGCTGCATAGTTACATTTTGACATATTTTCATGTGGTGGATAAGTTTTTCTGAGACAAAGTTTATTTGGCCAAATTGATGCTGTTGAGGAGAAAAGTTGTTTTTTGATTGTGATGATGCAGAAATGACTGAGGAAGAATTTATTTGCCAAGACAATTAATTTGCTAAGGCTAGTGGAACAGAAGACGTCGACAGTGAGAAACAATTTTTATTGCCGAGGTGAGTTTTATCTCGCCAATCTGATGTAGTACGAGACAAAGTTGCTGACATCACATGGCCAGATGTCCAATCTATCTCACGTACAATCATACCCTCATCAAGGAATTTGAGACCACCAAAAACTGCTATGTTGTAGAATCAAACAACCCCTAATTCTAATATAAACTTCTTGATCCAAACAACCTCTTTTGCTACTTCACTGGCTGCAATGTATTCAGCCTCTGTTGTAGAATCAGCTATTGGGCATTGCTTCGAACTTTTCTAGCTCACAGTACCTTCAGTAAGACAAACACAAAACCCAATTACGATCGTGAGTCATCCTTTTCAGTTTGGAAGCTGGCATCATTATAACCTTTACACTAATCTCTTCCTCCCCTCCATAGATAAGAAATCCTTAGTTCTTCTTCAGTACTTAAGGATATTTTTAACCACACCCAGTGATTTTCACCAGGGTTTGCTTGATACTGACTCATCATGCTTAAAGCATATGATATCTGGTCGAGTACATATCATGGCATACATGATAGAACCAATAGTTGAAGCATATGGAATCTTATTCATTCGTTCTGTTTCTTGTGGAGTTGAAGGCATTTCCTTCGAAAGAGAAATGCCATGTCTCATAGGAAAAAATCCTTTCTTGGATTCTTCCATACTGAACCTTTCAGCACTTTGTCTATATATGTACTCTGACTCAGACCTAGAAGTCGTCTTGATCTATCTCTATAGATCTTAACTCCTAAGATATACGATGCCTCACCCAAATCTTTCATAGGAAAACAACTACCTAACCAGGTCTTAACAGACTGTAAAGTATATATATCATTTCCTATGATGAGTATGTCATCTACATACAAGATTAGGAAAAAATAATGCTCCCACTAGCCTTCTTATAAACACAAGATTTGTCTTCATTTCTGATAAACCAAACTCGTTGATTGCGTTATTGAAACGAAGATTCCATCTTCGAGAAGCTTGCTTTAGTCCATAAATAGACCTCTGTAGCTTACAAACTTTCCAGCATTTCATGGAATGACAAAACCTTCTGGTTGTGTCATACACACCACTTCAAGTTTTCCATTAAGGAAAGCGGTTGACGTCCATTTGCCAGATTTCATAATCATGGAATGCAGCTATTGCAAGCAAGATCCGGAAGGACTTAAACATAGCTATAGGGGAGAATGTTTCGTCATAGTCTACCCATGAACTTGTCCAAAACCTTTAGCGACTAATCGCCCCTTTTATGTTGGTACATTACCATTCAAGTCAGTTTTCTTCTTGAAAACCCATTCACACCCTATAGGTTTGACCCCTTAAGGTGGTTCAACCAAAGTCCACACTTGGTTTACTGACATAGAATCGATCTTAGATCTCATGGCTTCAAGTCATTTCTTATAGTTTGGGCTAGACACTGCCTCTTGATAAGTCCTAGGCTTATCTTGATCCATAAGAACATCTCCATGTGCAGTAACGAGAAATCCAAATCTCTCAGGTGCACGATGTTCTCTTGTGGATCTGCGCAGTGGTTGTATTTCTAAATCTGCTAATTGTTCCTCAATAACTTGTGAAACATGCTCAACTTCAGGTTCATTGATCTGTTGTTCTTGAACTTCTCCAAGTTCAATATTTCTACCTTCCCTTTCTTTGAGAGAAATTCTCTTTCGAGAAAACTCCTTTCGAGCAATAAACACTTTGTTCATTAGGGTTAAAGAAATAGTATTCTTTAGTTTCTTTAGGATATTCACAATATGCACTTATGATATTTAGGTTTGAGCTTTATAGACATATGAGCTTTACATAAGATTCATAACCCTAAATCTTCATTAAATGCATACTATGACGCTTCTCAGTCTATATCGTATGGTGTCTTTTGAACCGATTTAGATGGAACACGATTTAGTGTGAAAGAGGTCGTTTCAAGTGCATGTCCCCAAAAAGAAGTCAAAATATCACTATAACTCTATTGATCGAACTATGTCTAACAGGTTCGACTCATTCTTTCATAACTCATTTCCAATGTGGTACAAGGTGGTGTAAGTTGTTAGACAATTCCACATTGTTTTAAGAGTTCATCAAACTCTATGCTTAAGTATTCTCCACCTCGATCTGATCGAAGTACCTTAATACTCTTGCCTAGTTGACTTTGTACTTCATTTTTAAATTCATTAAACTTTTCAAGGGATTCAGATTTATGGCGCATAAGAAATATACCTATACCAACTGAAGTCATCGATGAAAGTAATGAAGTAATGGAATCCACCTAGCTTGTGTATTCATCGGTCCACATACATTACTATGTATTAACCCCAATAAATCACTTTCTTGCTCTTTACTATTGAAAAGAGCTTTAGTCATTTTTCCAACAAGCAAGATTCACATATATCATATTGTTCGAAAACAAAGAATCTAAGAATCCATCTTTATGGAGTTTTTGATATGTGTTTCTCACTTATATGGCCTAAACGACAATGCCAAAGATAAGTTTGATTCGAGTCATTTGTTTTTATATCTTAATATTTATATTATAAATGGTGTTTTCTTGATCCAAAATATAGATACCATTAACCAATTGTGCCAAACCATAAAAAACACTATCGAGATAAAAAAGAACAACAATTATTAATAATAATCTCAAACCCAATCTTGTCCAAACAAGATATAAATAATGTTCTTAGTCGAACTAGGCACAAAATAAAAATCCTCTAAATTAAATCAAGTCCACTAGGAAAAGATAAAACATATGTCCCTATAGCTAATGCAACAACTCTTGCTCCATTTCCCACTCATATGTCTACATCTCATTCAGCCAGATTCAGTCACTTTTGCAGTCCCTGTACAGAAGTACAAATATGAGAACCACAACTGGTATCTAATACCCAAGAAGTATATGTTGACAAATTAACATCAATAACATAAATATCTGAAAACGTTCCGTTTTCTTTGCCTTCTTGACCTCTTAAGGTAAACAGGGCAGTTTCTATTCTATGTTCGGTCTTATCGGAATGGAAACTTTCCTTTCTTGCTAACTCCCCTTTGGGTTTCAATGCATTTTTCCCTTATGGTTTGGCCTTACCATTGCCCTTAGACTTTGCCACTACATTTTTCTTTCACTTTGCTTTGTCATTGTAGAACATCAGAATGGGCTTAGGTCCAACCTTTTTCATATTATTTTCAGCAGTTCGGAAATGCCAAGTAACTGTTGCAAAGTCTTGTTAATTCCATTCATGTTGAAATTAAGGACAAATTGGCTAAAGCTATATGGAAACAATTGCAGGATAACATCGGTAGCCAATTCATCTTTGAGAGGAAATTCCAACTTTTCCAACATTTGGATGTAGCCCATCATCTTGATGACATGAGGTCCTACAGGAGTTCCCTCTGCCATTTTGTTTGAAATAAGTTTTAGAGGTCTCATATCTCTCTTGACGTGCTTGCCTTTCATATATTTCTTTGAGATTTTGAATAATCTCATATGCAACCATGTCCTCATGGTGCTTCTGAAGCTTAGGAGTCATGGTGGCAAGCATTAAACATCCAACATCTAACGTATCATTCATATTTTTCTTGAATTGTCTTTGTCAGCTCTTGAAGCAGTAGCTACCCGTTCATCAGGAACAGGTTCTTCAATGACATATTCCTTCATTTCCTGTTTGAGAACAATTCTCAAATTATGAAACTAGTCAAGGAAGTTTATGCCATTAAGTTTATCACTCTCAAGGAGTGATCGCAGTGATAAAGTGTTGTTTTCCATTATATCTACAACATGGAAATATTAAAGTAAGTAAATTTACCAAATTAAAATTATAAATAGCACTTTATTTACAAATACCCCACTACTTTATTCAAAATTAAAAAACCCTCTTTGTTATAATTTCGAAAAAAATTAAACGAAATTTTTTCTAGGGGTGAGGATCCATAATACATCAATTTCCTAAAACAGCTTTGGCTTTTCTTTTAGGATAGTGATTATTAGGTAAGTAACACTTTACTAGTTACATCTCATGTAACTCCTCATTTTGGTGAACAACTTTTGTTCAAGTCATCTCATAACTTATTCAAATTTAACCTCTAGGTTTCTAATCCTATTAGAATAACCTAGCTAAGTTATTACCAATATCTCAACCGGTGAATTTCACTTGCTTATTCTTCACATCTAACCAAGATAGATTTATGTGCCAATGCTTTGCTAAAGCCCACAATCGATCGAAGCCTTAACGAGGGTAAATATTGGACAATTAAGTTAACTTAGATTATAAAGAGGGATTTACGTAATTATCTTATCATTGTTCATTTTAATATTAGGCCCTTAATGATCTCATCAATATTTTTTATTTATCATTTGATGCATTGCATACAAAATATAACAATAAATAAGATGCAATGGTTATAGCCCAAAATAATGACTAAGGTGGCCCATCCTAAGCCAATGGGAGAATCAAAAACCCTAAAGCCTAAGACTGCTTTCGATTATCTTATCACCATTCTTATGCTCCTTGTGAATCTTCATAGGTTTACAATTTTTAAAGAAACCCATTTTAATATGAGGAGTAAGATGAGAAGAGAAATACAATAGAAATATAAAAGGCACAACTTGCATACCGTATTTCAAATTAAACCATTGTATATTGAACAAGGGCTATAACCATGCATGTCAAACACCGTGCAAAACAAACATATCATATATATACTGTTCTTATGCCTCTGTTAAAAATATTAATATGGGCCTTCAATTTTTAAGGTGAGATTTTTTTGAAAATAATACTTCTGTTTCTATGGAAAAACTTCACGATTTGATAACACTTATCAACAAAATCATACTTTTGGGATTTTCAATCCCGAAGATTTTCTGCATCAGAACAACCATTGTTCCACTACAAACGCGACATGCTATCGCACTCCCATATATCATCATGTCAAAGATTGACATAAGGATTTCGTAAAATCCTTGCAGCAACAAATCGATTGAAAAATAGATTAACATCTTAATCATTGTGGTTATCGATTCAAACAATGATATCGTGCTATTTCCTGAAAACGATAAAACTAAAACATGCATCTCATGCATATCGCATCAACGATGAATTTAACCCAAATTCGGATAGTAGAAGTGGCTCTGATACCACTATTTAGACCGTCAGCGCATCCCAGGGTACACTGAAAAAACAATACTTGACGGTCTCACAAGCAATCCAAGTACATAAAAACCAAATTCGGGAGGAAGGGATGTAAATACTTATAGCGGGTTGCTTGAAAAACGGCAAGGATAGCAACGAGAAGTGGGTGATCACGAACCGTTCGAATCAAAAGCCTCCATGAAACACGTCTTGGCCTCTGCTTAGTTCACCCGATTGAGAGCAAGTTTTTCTTTTTCCCAAAATATGTTTTGAGAAAACGACTGAAGTCCTAAACGATTGCTAGACCTTGCCTCCTTTTAAATATATCAATTACCCTAACATCTTAGGATTTTTAAAGTTATTTCGAGTTAATAAATAAATATTATTTATTAATTCAAATTAAATATACATTAAAGACTATAATCTAAATACAATCTTTAAAGTTTATTAAAAAACTTATTTAATATTTGAATCAATTAAAAGTTGTAATCTAAATTACATTCTTTTAATTCTTCTTTACTATTTTTGAGTTAATTAAAATCATATGTATATCAAATATACATATCTCAACTATAGATATTTTTGTAACATACAACAAATTGTACATCTTTGCTCATTTCAATCCTAGGGTGTGGCCTTATAGGTTCTTGTAACGTTAGTAGTAATTATTAGAACAATTCTAATATTACATCAATGAGTGACATCTAGCAATATATCATTGTTACTAGTTACAAAAATTTTTGATTCGACATATCATCTTCGTAATTAACTTTAGTATTACATCTTTGTCTTATATCTATAATAGGCACAAGTCTTATTCACACTTGTATAGCCCATCTATTTTTTCTTGATATCTAGAGTAGACTATAATTAACGAGTAATTTGTGATCAAATATCAACTTTTTCGCTTCGTAATTAACTCTTTTGTATTACATCTTTGTCATTATATCTATAATAGGCACAAGTCTTAGAATAGTCACACTTGTATAGCCCATCTATTTTTTCTTGATATCTAGAGTAGACTATAATTAACGAGTAATTTGTGATATCACATATCAACTTTTTCGAGCATGGCCATGCATTTCTAGTCTCACTCAATAAAGTGGCATGTGATATATTTCCTATTATGTAGGAATGACAATATATCTTAACCATATACATCCCACTACATATATCGAGATATATTCAATAACAGTCTTTATAGTGCAACCAGTTACGAAGCATGTTTAACTGTATCAAAACATACAACAATATGTTGGGATGATATTGATCTCAAGTCTGAGGATCATACATATAGTCATCACCATGAGCAATGTTTGATTGTTACAATAATCCAAGACATATGCTCATGATGGGTCAATCCATACATTGTTCTCTAACAATATAATAATGTATCAATTCTGACATCTCTATGTCAATGACAACTCCTTGTCATCATCAATAACATGTTAGTCTTAATTGTATTATAATTGTTCATGCCCATAAATACTTGACTATAGATCTTTTAATAATGTTATTATATGGACTTTATTATCTTACAGTTTATGTTAAACACAAATATATAACTGATAATAATATTGGCAATGCCTTTATTAAATAAAATCGATAAATAAATATTATTACAATCATCATATGATTGGTCTTTGGTCATACTCTAACACTTGCTACAAGGGTGCTCTACAAATGGATCAAGCTAATGACCACCAAACAAAAACATCCGAACATTGAGCTTACAAAGCCTAGTAGTATTGTAACACTCATTTCTCCTATACATTTTTGTACAAAAGTCGCAGGTGTCACATGACTTTTAAAACATTTACTTATTTGTAAACCTATATAATTTGTTTCTAAAAATAAAATATTTTAATATAGTAATAATAAAATGTTCATTTACTTTCAGTAGTTAAAATATTCTTAAAGTTTGACGCCAGACAGAATAGTGATTATCCTGTAGGCTAGCTCCGACAGACGATTCACAAGAGAAAATTCGCCCAAAAACCAGAGAAAAAAAAAGTCTCTAGGGTTTAATAAAATATTATAAAATCAATAACCCCAAAAGCAGTCCACAAGCCGGACTGTTATAGCTAAAAAAAATCGTCTTTATTCGAATTTTGCCAAAATAGCAAAATCGTATTTATTCGAATTTTGCCAAAAATAGCAAAATCCCGAAAATCACTCTAAATTGAAATTCGAAATAAAATAAGCAATCTCCCAAAAATCCGGTCTAAATCGGATTTAAATTGACTTCCTAATTAACAATCGAAATATTACCATAAATAGTAAAAATAACTAAATCTAGTGATTCGGAGGGGAAACGGCAGAATTTGAGGTTGAAAAAAAGGCCACATGGATGTGGAGAGCGTGCGCGTCGAAAAGAGCTTTCCGGATTGGGGTCTTATGCGCGATTCTGACACCTGTAGCCAAAGTTATGGCCAAAAGACTGAAACATACCAAAACGACCCCAATAAGGAACATGTCACAATCATTCCCGCCTTTGCGCTGATCTGCCAACTCATGGTATCTCAGCGCCATCAACGTGCAATCTGACAGCTCAGCATCATCTGTCTCAGATCCCCCTGTGGGAAGTCGCAACCTGTAAGCATTATCATTGATCTTCTGCACGACCTCACAAGGTCCAATCTTCCGATCCTTAAGCTTATTATACTCACCAACAGGAAAACGATCACGAGTTAATACAGCCCAAACAAATCACCAACATCAAAAGTACCTGACGACGATGATTGTCGACCCGAGTCTTGTACTTGGTATTGCTCTCATGAATGGTCTGTTTCACCTGCTCATGGATACCCCGAAGATACTTTGCCATCTCTGCTTTAGGACTGAACGTCCTATACGTGGAATAGGGGCTAAGTCCAACACCCCGGATGGGTTTCGACCATAGACAATCTCAAATGGGCTTAAACCTGTGGTTCTGTTTTTTGATCTGTTGTAGGCAATTCTGCCTGAGGCAATGCCAAATCCCACTGCTTCGGCTTCGTTCCTGCCAAACACCTTAAAAGGTTTCCCAAACTTCGGTTCACCACCTCAGTCTGGCCATCCGTCTGGGGGTGGTAGGCGCTACTGAAATTCAACTGCGTTCCCAGTTTCCCCACAGGCTCTTCAGAAATGACTGATGAACTTAGTCACGATCTGAAGTGATGGATCGAGGAACACCATGTAAACGCACAATCTCCTTGAAATAGAGATGGGCAATCCGGTCAGCATCCATAGTCTTTCTGCAAGCTACAAAATGAGCCATCTTGGAAAAAACCTGTCAACCACAACAAAGATAGAATCAGAGGCCCTTTGGGGCGGGGTAAGCCTAGTACAAAATCCATGCTGACATCGAGCCAAGGAGCTTCAGGAACAGGTAAGGGAGTGTACAATCCCGCATTGGTGAGAACTCCCTTAGATCGCTGGCACACATAACAACGGTCCACATAATGGGCCACATCACTAGTCAACTTGGGCCAATAAAATTCAGAAGAGATAAGGGCCAATGTCTTATCTCGGCCAAAGTGTCCCATTATGGAGTTCACTTATATTGCTGCCTCAATGAACAATCTGGAATGCACAATTGTAATCCACGAAACAGAACCCATTATGCAAAACAAAATCATGACGGTGACCCTCAGTTACCTCCTGAAATATCCTTCCAAAGGAAGGATCAGCTGCATACATATCTGTGAACGTCTCAAATCCTGCAACTTTAGTACTCATGGTGGTGAGAAGTAAGGTACGACGGCTCAGGGCATCTGCGACGCGGTTCAAACTCCCTGCTTGGTGCCTCAGCGTAAAAGTGAATTCTTGCAAGTATGCTACCCACTTGGCATGACGTCTACTCAGCTTGTGTTGGCCATTGATGTACTTCAAGGCCTCATGATCGGTAAACAGAATAAACTCCTTCTGTACTAGGTAGTGACGCCAATGCTTCAGGGACTGAACTATGGCATAGAACTCCAGTCATAAGTGGAATAATTTTTCTTTGATCCCGATAGCTTCTCACTGAAAAAAGCAACCGGAGACCTGCCTGACTCAGAACACCACCAATGCCAACGCCAGATGCATCACAATTTACCTCGAACACTTTGTCAAAATCTGGAAGTGCCAAAACTGGAGCCTCGGTCATCTTCTGCTTGACCAGTTGAAAACTGGCCTCTGCCTCCTCAGACCACTGGAAATCCGCCCCTTGAGGCTCTGTGATAGGGGCGATCAGTACTGAAATTTCTAATGAATCGACGGTAAAAAAGACGCCAAGCCATGGATTTTTGACTGATCTGCATGAACACCATCAGTAGACACAACAAAACCAAGAAAAGTCACAGAAGTAGTGAAGAAGAACACTTCTTTTGATTGACAAACAAGCTCCGTTTTCAGCATCTCAAAAAACAGCACGGAGGTGATCAAAGTGTGAAGTCCATGTCGGACTATAAATGAGGATATCATCGAAGTAAACTACAACAAATTTCCCCATAAAAGGCCGCAAGACCTGATGCATAAATCTCATGAATGTACTGGGCGCATTGGATAACCCAAAAGGCATGACCATCCACTCATACAACCCTTGTGGCGTTTTAAACGCCGTCTTCCACTCATCTCCAGGCCTTATTCTGATTTGGTGGTAGCCGCTCTTAAGGTCAATTTTGAGAAGATCTTAGAACCAGATAGCTGATCCAACATATCATCTAGACGGGGAATTGGAAACCGGTACTTCACTGTAATTCTGTTGATCGCTCGGCGTCAACACATACGCCAAGAACCATCTTTGGCACTAACAGAGCAGGGACTGCACATGGGCTCATACTCTCGGATATAGCCCCTCTCCAACAACTCTTCCACCTGTCGCTGCAACTCTTCGGCCTCCTTGGGACTGAGGCGATATGCTGGTCGATTTGGCAAACTTGACCCAGGAACAAGGTCAATTTGATGCTGAATATCCTCATAGGTGGTAGTCCAGGAGGAAGATCCTCTGGCATCAAGTTAGAGAATTCTGCTAGCAACCGCTGCACCTCTACTGGTAAATCTGTATCCACGTCTACTGCATTGTTCTCGCAAGGTAGCAAGGCATAGACCACGTCGCCATGCTCAATCTCATCTAAAAACCTGGACATAGAAAGCAGATTAGTATATGGGTTACTGGGGTAGGAGTAAGTCCTTCCCGCCGGGGTCCACACAATCTTTTTCCCTTGATGCTAAGGGAATATGTATTCTTCCGTCCATCATGAATGACACTGCGATCATACTGCCAAGGTCGACCCAACAATATATGACACGCATCCATAGACAACATCACACAGGCATTATCAAAAATTTTCTACCAATTGAAAAAGTCACCAGGCATCGCCTATCAACTGTTACCTCACTGTCTTTATTAGCCATGACAACTTGTATGGCTTAGGATGACGTCCGTCTTCAACTGCAATTTCTGGACAACCTCCTCGGACACTACATTCTCACAACTGCCGCTGTCAATGATCATTTTGCAGACTTTATCTGCAACTGTGCAAGTCGTGTGGAAAATATTGGTTCTCAACCAATCGTCCCTGAATCGCCCTTGGGGGTAAGTAGACTCTTGCGAACGACCAGAGTCTCATGACCATCTCCATACAGCACATCATCAGTCTCATCATCGTCATACACGGGTTCGCAATCTCCTCATTCTCGTCTTCCACGTTTCCTCAATCAACAAATTTTTGCCCTTTTGACTAGCAGGCTTCCTGCAATCAGTCGCCCTGCCCTTGTTCACCACAACGAAACATCTAATAGTAGGGTTAGAATTACCCTGCGGTGGCTGTTGAGCAGGACGGGACTCTTGAGGGCGAAACTGGTCGACTGTTGTGATCGCTCCTGATCACTGGTCTCCTGTTTGCTGTTTTTCAACAGCAAGTGCACGCTGGTATGCTTCCGAAACACTCCACAATGAATGAAGGCTGAGGACAT
This sequence comes from Hibiscus syriacus, assembly GCF_006381635.1. Classification (NCBI taxonomy): domain Eukaryota; kingdom Viridiplantae; phylum Streptophyta; class Magnoliopsida; order Malvales; family Malvaceae; genus Hibiscus; species Hibiscus syriacus. The sequence goes on from NW_024063194.1 coordinate 1,905,209, forward strand.
CTTGCAAGGGCTGGCGTAAACCCCCCAAATATCGCGCCACCATCTGCTCCTCGTCTCAGAAATCGTTCCGGGCGACCAATTGGTAAAACTCCTCCGTGTAATCACGACTGATCGCGCGCCCTGCCTCAACGCATGAAGTCGCTGAAATAAGGTTTGCGTGTAGCCGAAGGGAAGGAAGTGGCCCTTCATTCTTTTTCATCTTCTCCCAATCAGTGATCTTGGCTTTGCCCTGTTTCTCGTGAACGTCGTAATGTTCCACCAGAGTGCTCTGCCCTTGAGTTTGATGGCGATCAGTTTCACTTTCACACGATCGGGGACTTCCTTATATTCAAAAATACGCTCCACTTCATTAATCCAATCCACGAATCCCTCGGCCTGTAATGTACCAGAAAACTCAGGGAGATCGACCCGAAAACCGAGGTCTCCATGACGCTCCCCGACCACGGTGCTCCCGGAATCCTGCGCCGGAATCCTGCGCGATTGTGATATGGGTTTTCGAAAGTGGAATTTGTATCGTGATCAGAGGCCTCACGATCCTCTAAATCCTGCGCCGCTAGGCGCTGGGTTAATTCTGCGACTTGCCTCTGCAAATCCGCAATCATCACATCCTGAACGCTGCGATCACGGCGTTGGGCTTCCTCATTCGGAACCTGCTCACGACGACCACGACCACGACCTCCAGCCATTGAAACTGGTGAAATTTCCCAAGATTATCCTGTAGGCTAGCTAACAGACGATTCACAAGAGAAAATTCGCCCAAAACCAGAGAAAAAAAGTCTCTAGGTTTAATAAAATTTATAAAATCAATAACCCCAAAAGCAGTCCACAAGCCGGACTGTTATAGCTAAAAAAATCGTCTTTATTCGAATTTTGCCAAAATAGCAAAAATCGTATTTATTCGAATTTTGCCAAAAATAGCAAAATCCCGAAAATCACTCTAAATTGAAATTCGAAATAAAATAAGCAATCTCCCAAAAATCCGGTCTAAATCGGATTAAATTGACTTCCTAATTAACAATCGAAATATTACCATAAATAGTAAAAAATAACTAAATTCGGAGGGGAAAACGGCAGAATTTGAGGTTGAAAAAAGGCCACATGGATGATGTGGAGAGCGTGCGCGTCGAAAAGAGCTTTCCGGATTGGGGTCTTATGCGCGATTCTGACACCTGTAGCCAAAGTTATGGCCAAAACTGAACATACTCAAAACGACCCCAATAAGGAACATGTCACAATCAATTCCGCCTTGCGCTGATCTGCCAACTCATGGTATCTCAGCGCCATCAACGTGCAATCTGACAGCTCAGCATCATCTGTCTCAGATCCCCTGCATCAAAGTTATACATATTAAAAAATCATAAGTCAAATACATTCGAGAGCACTTTCATAAGTCTAATACATGTCATGTAATTATCAAAGTAGAATAATTGTTCTACAGTTACTGATAAGTAACCTTTGATTGATGATATCCGCTACACTCCTTACTCTGCTAGTCTTTGCTATTACCTACGCGTGAAACCAACACCTATAAGTATTTACTTAGGCATATAATACAAATGAGGTGGAACTTAAACATAATATATCATAAAATAGCATATACGAATTTAAATCATATAAATCATATTAATACTTAAACTGGCTTGGCAAACTAAGGTTCATTCACATAATATGCGAAAATATTTATATGCCCAACGTATTTATCAATCAATATTTTCCAATTTATCCATATTTGGCCAAAGTATGTCAAATGAGAAAGCAAGGTACATGTGTTGCACCTAAGTGCCAAAATGAAATTTCACAAACTCATTATGAATTCCATGGATGCACACATACTGTCGAAAGTGCATACAATACTGACACAAAAATGCACCATTATGCATTAAACAAAATTGATCGATAACTTTTATACATAATTGTATGCCGAAATGGTAATTCACAAAACTCATTACGAATACCATGGTTACACATCTAGTTCCGAAGGAACACATAGTACTGATACGAAAATGCACCATTATGCATTATACAAAATAGATCGATAACTTTTATATACAATTTATGTCGAAATGCACTATGACTCTCAATGCACATACAATGGGATTTTAAGTCAAATTCATAGATTAAACATTTATTTCTAAAACATTGATATCCATTAAAACAATATAAACGTTCATCTATTCCTTTTAGAGCAGTTCATACTATACAATTATTTGTAATATCATTTCCATAAACATCATGAAAACATATCTAAATACTGTAAAACATACTTTTATCAAAACATTCGAAGTTGACTCATCACAAGTCATCCTCATCTCATATAAGTACATAATAATGCACTCACCTGGTATGCCTCACTATTATGCATTAATAGTGTCCGACTATTCGACAACTTTATCTTGCCCTTTTGCTTGCTTGATTAAGGAGCTTGATTACCAATGTTAGTATACTTTCTAACTTTTATACCAAATAATAGTACTCAAAAGTACTATTATTCTCGAATTCTATTAAAGTTCATCCTAACTTAAAATTTCAAACTGAATATTATTGGAACCCCTCCTATGGTATCGATACTTCTTTACTTTGGTACCAATACTCCCTTCAGTATCAATACCATTTTTACATTCTGGAATCTATTTTTCAATTACAATATCGATACCTTCCTCTTGGTATCGTTACCACATCAGTATCGATAATTCTGCATCAATATCGAAATTGTTCATCGTCTACATCCTATTTCCTCAAATTTAACCCTATAGTATCGGTAATGTTCTTCCAGTACCGATACCCTTGCCCAAATTTTACTTATTTAAGTTCGATTTTTACCCAAAATTTGTCTAAATCTCTTACTTTTATATCAAACCATACCTTTAAACTCATCATCACTTAACTCAACTAACTTACCTCTATAAATTTCTCAATACATCTCAAATCTCAAAAGAATTCTCAAAACTAAGAATCACACTAATTTTTCAAACATGTTTTTAATCACATCCAAGGCTCCAAATCTCTTATTTACTTCTTTAGCAAGTCAAATATACTTTTAAACTTCAATAATTGGCCATATTTCATCAAATCATTTAAGAACCCATTTTCTTAAATATCAAATAAATCACTAATCTCTTAGTTTTAATCACCCTTGAACTTTCATTAAGCCTCTATATCGCTTAAGGTTTCAAAACCAACAAATAAAGGAAAGGAAAACCCAACTTAAGGAAACCTTACCTTTGCTTATGGGAGTACGGGATGAGAAGAAGAAGAAGATAGAACAACTTCCTTAACGAATGGACACGAACAAGAAATTTTTCGTTCGTTTATGTTTGTGTTCGTTCATTTTTTCGGTTAAAGTTAAATGAACAAATGAAGAAACCCTATTCATGTTCGTTTGGTTCATTTATAGGCCTATAAAGTTTGGATGGAAAAAGAAAATATGGCTTGGATTAGTTCCCCGAAGGTTGAAGTTTGTGTTGGATGCTAATGCACGGTCGTCATACGTCAAAATCGAGTTAGCTAATAGAAGTGTTGGCTTAAATGAAAATGTTCTTTTCCCTTTTTGTAGTTTAAATTCAGAATTTGTGACCCACCTTACCTTTTTCTTATGTCTTGTGTCTTCGAAATTACAAATGTATTTTTTCTCTATTTAGAACATATCTCTAGCACTTTCAGTTAATCCAAGACGTACATGAACTCTTGGTAGGAAGCTTTGTTGGTAGTGAGAAATACTTACTATGGAACATGATCCCGTTTGCACCATTATGGTTGATTTGGGTATGTAGAAATGGGAATGTATTTATGGAGAAAAAATTGATCCCACCCAACTGAGATTTTTATCTAAAACTAGGCTGGCATGATGGTTCAAGGCCAAGTTTCCCCTTGCTCCCCTTTTTTTTGAGAATAAGGTATGGGACCCTTGTTATGCTCGAAGAATATCGAGTATTAAAGATAAAAGACCGGTTCAGGCCAAGTGGTCAGCTCCTCCAACTGATTTTTGAAATTTATATCGACGGAGCTATGAAAAATGATGGAAGTGCTGGTGGAATTTGAATTGGAAGTGTAAGTTGTCCAGGTCTCCCTGTCCAAGCTAAAATCTTTGCAATTGAGCATGCTATCAAAACTTTTTTTTCCCATCTCAATGGAAGGCAAACTTCAGACTTATAATCGAGAGTGATATGAAAGTTGCAATTAATTGGATCGTCGGTCCCTCTAAAGTTTTGAGTATTTACGCTAAAAAATTGCAGAAGTTCGAAGGTCATTCAAATGAATAGTTGGATATCTCAATACTATCCTAGAATTTATAATATTGAGGCAGATAAATTGGCGAAAGAAACGGTGTCAAAAAGTCTGACGGTCTCGTAACTTAGTAGGGTGAATATGAAGACTAGATGGGATGTGTTTTCTAGGGAAGCTATAAAGACCCTAAAGCTAAGCAAAGAACTTGGTATTCAAATACAAGGTAACGAGCAGGAGGTGATTCGAGACATTACTTTGTTCGAAGAAACAAAATACACTGGTAAGGAGACATTTTTTTTGTTTCATGTGGTTGTAAATAAGGAGTATCCATAAAGACCTTGTCTTCTTTGTTGAGTGGGATAAGAATTGTTGTGTAGGAGTCATTGAGTAAGGAGTGAGGAACATTCTAAGAATTTAGGGTAGTATTTTCAAGTTATTAAGATAGTGTCAGATTGATGCAGGGGGATCTGAGACAGATGATGTTGAGTTGTCAGATTGCACCTTGATGGCGCTGAGATACCATGAGTTAGCAAATCAGCGCAAAGGTGGGAGTTGATTGTGATATGTTCCTCATTGGGGTCATTTTGAATCCATTTCAATCTTTTGGCTATAACTTTGGCTACGGGTGTCGGAATCGTGCATAAGACCCCAATTCGAAAAGCCCCTTTCGATGCGCACTCTGTCCACATCGAGCATGGCTCCATGTGACCTTTTTTTTGACCTCAAATTCTATCATTTTCCCCTAAGAATCGTTAGTTTTATTTATTTTTTAGTATTTATGGTAATATTTTTCTTGTCAGTTAGGAAGTCATTTTTAATTCGATTTGGGCCATTTTTTTTGCAGATTGCTTATTTTATTTCAAATTTCAATTTAGAGTGATTTAAGTGATTTTGCTATTTTTGGAAAAATTCGAATAAACACGATTTTTGGCTATAACAGTCCAGCTTGTGGACTGATTTTTGGCATTGTTTGGTTTTATAATATTCTGTTAAACCCTAGAGACTTTTTCTCTGGTTTTGGGCGAATTTTCTCTTGTAAATCATCTGTTGGAAATAGCCTGCAGGATAATCGCTATCCTATCCGACATCACAGATGTTCTTTAGATGATTTTTTTAATAGTATAATGATTCATTATTTATGGGTGCGTATGAGGTTCTTGGAAGATGATGCTTTTCTTCAATACTATAGAGGATGAAGTGTGGTTTGTTAACGTTAAGCTAAGAAAACAAGCTTCAAATCAAAAAAGAGATAAAGAGAAGACAACAAAGAGAAGGGAATGCAAAAGGTCAAAATAAGATTGAAAAAAGATGGAGACGCTTTAGATTGTACTCTCAACATTTAACATTTTCATTTAATAGGATTACAAAACATAAAAAACTAAAATGTACATCTATAAAACATTAGTGGAAAAGTAACACTTAACTTAAAACATACTAAAAGACAGCCAATAAACAGTGTTACAGCTAACATATAAAACATATTTGATTTCTAATATCACACTCAATACTTCAATGCTCCACCTTGAGATTGATATTGGACATACCAAGCTCATTTTCGAGAAAAGAAATTATATTTCATGAAAGAGCCTTTGTCATCAAATCAACATGAAGTATTTCAAAATAACAAAATTCCATCTTGATCTGCAAATGATTTTCAACCTGGCAAATAGCATGAAACTTCACATTGATATGCTTCATTCTATCATGTTAAATCCAAGATCAGAAAGCAATTTCGCAACTAAATTACTTGATTTACTGCAACAACAAGAGTAATGTATTTACCTTCAACAGTTGATTGAGCCACAAACTGTTGCCTTATTTAACTTCAACATATCACACAATACTAAGATTGAAAATATATCTAAATGTACTCTTCATATCTTCCAAACTTCCAACCCAACCGTTGTCAGAGTATCCATTCAACAATAACTTCCAGTCCTAAAAAACTCAGCTCCTTACACATTATACTTTTTACGTAACTAAAAACTCTCTTAGCAACACCCAAATGAACATTAGTTAGTGAACTTATGAATATTGATGGCAACATTGCAGAGAGCATTAAATATGGCCTTGTGGTTATCAAATAAAGTAGACTTCCAACTAAGCTTCTTAAAGTGGACGAAACTTTAAGCTTCTCACCATCATTCTTTGACAACTCCAAGTTAAGAGGCATGGTGAATCAACTCCTTTGCATGATTCAAACTTGAATTTCCTTAGATCATCTAAGGCATATTTCTGTTATGAAAAAAGATACCAACCTTATCTTAATTATTTCCATGCCGAGAAAGTAGTTCATCATGTCAAGATTAGACATCTCAAATTTCTCTTGCATGCTTAACTTGAATATTGAAACAACTTCAGCATTGTTTCCCATTTACCAATAACTTATCAACATAAAGAGAAACAACAAGCAAATTAGCATTCTCACCTTTCTTAAGTTATAAAGTAGATTCATTGATGCTCATCTGAAATTTTAAAAGTGATGGCATTTATGGTTTTATGGGTACGTCAAGAAGGGTTTTTCAAATTTGTGATGCGGATATGGTAGCAGCTGTCTCTAAATATTTGAGTTTTACTTCATTTGTGTATAATTCCAATCGAGGAAATTTTGGTCAACCGTGCCTCCCCGCATGAAATTCCAAGTTCACTGCAGCGATAGGCCATTGAAAATTTGTTTATCTATTAGTGGAATTTTGAATCAACTCGTCATTCAAGTACATATGTAAGAGTACATACATTCAAGAGTGAGTCTCATGCCGAGGTTGAGAGAACAACAATATCCATTAACATAGGATTTCATGCATCAGCTCCATAACAAATACAGCTCGTCCAGTGCATAAAAATGAGCAGTAGACTAGCTTGCGATCGAGCTTCTTCTTCGGTTCCTTAGTCGACTAAATTGATCTTCATGCTAAATGCTAGGGGCTATAGTCTAAGGAAGATTTTCAAATCTGGTTTCAACAGTAGCTTATAACAATCCAACATGGTGCAATGAATCTTTTGATTCAACACATCATCCGTATAGTCTGTTCTACTACTTATCATTCATCTTTAAATTTGAATTCATCAGTTACGAATGAAAATCAAGTGTCAATATTGAGTATGTTTTGCAGGCATTGGTTTTGCTTTAACATAAGTTAGGATCGAGGTCTACAGGCTGTAGATTTTGTCACAATGTTTGGGTAGTTCTATGATTTTTAGTTTGTGTCAGATAATGATTGATTTGTTAGCATTTCAATTAAATTTACTGGTACTCCTTTTCCCCTACGTTGTCTCGATTAAGTTTTAACTCGATCGTAAAGGGTTTTTAACGAGGTCCTATTTACGTTTAATAAAAAGGGTCAAACTAGATATTAGTCCTTCTCAAATGTGCCATGACCTCCAGAGTAGAATATGGCTTGCATGCATAAGGACCTCGTCATACAACACCTTATCCTTGTATATGCCTATGCTGAATGGAACCAACACTTTTTTAAGTTGAGTTCTTTTCCGTTCTTTGAAAATTGTAGATTGTATGGGGCAGGATGCTTTAGAGTCTTCAACTCTAGTTTATCAACCATGATAGTGCTAGCAACATTAGTGTAACTCCCACCATCAATTATCATGAAACTTACATTCCCGTTGACATTGTAACTTGTGTGGAAGATGTTCTCTCTCTGCTACTCCTTCCTCCCCATTTGTGTGGTGAGTAGACCTTTAATAATAAGCAAATCACCTTCCACGGCACTTAATCTCATCTTCAGACTCTTCAAGTTGCTCTTCATCTATTTCTTCTTCATGGTCAGATGCAAATTTGGACTTTGATTTGCTTCTTGTCCTCTTCCTAGGTACTTGAAGCTCTTGATATCCCGAGTTACTTCTGAAATTGATGTATGTTTATTCTTTCCCTTTCCACTCTCCATAACTACTTGTTTTGGCTTAGTAGGCTCGGCATTGTCTCTAATTTACAAATCTGCTTGCCACCTATAGTTGTTTCCTTGATTATATTTAGATGTAGATGAATTGCTACTCCTAGTGTTGGTTCTTCATTAATATGTCTTTCCATCTTCATTGTCATATGAACCATATCATTTATTTCAACATAATGCTATAATTCAGCAACATTAGCAATTTTAAAATTCAAATCATCCAAAACCTTTTCATTCTTACTTCTCGATCTTCTTCAATGTTGGCAGAAATCATGGAAACTTCTATCTCTTTAAATTAGTCTTCAACGTTCTTACTTCCTTGCTTGAAATTTTTTAACTTCTGGAACAAGTCAGGATTGTAATGCACAAGAATAAGTCTTCTTCTCATGATCACCTTTATTTTATGCCAGATATTGATGGTTCTTTCTCCATTTCTCATCTGAGTGCTAGAAAGTTGATCCCACAAAACCAATGCATAGTCAACGAATTCTATGGCTTATATCCATACCTTCTTTTGTTTCGAGTAATTGTTGTACTCGAAGGACGACTATTCACTATGATGCTATTAAGATTGGCATCAAAAAAAATTTGCCTCATGGATTCCTTAAAGAATTTCTTATGGAGTCTTGTGTAGATGCTTGACATACTTCATCGTCCTTATATTCTTCATACTCTTTTGGATACTTTTCTTGCCTTAGCTGTCTCCTTGGATTGTTCTGGACATTGTTTTGAAGGTTGACCCTTAAATTTTCAATCCTATGAATCCTTTCATTAAATGACTCGAGCTTCATCCTCAACAATCACTCTTTTCCATTCCACCAGTAATTTTGGCTTTGTAATTAGCACCACTATAGTATCGCTCACTATACAGATAATGAAGTCAAATCTTTTAAGGCAACTTGACTACTGTTGACTCTAAATCACGCTTAGAAAATTCCTCTTAGGAATCTTTGATTATATTGAGGCATATGCCATAACCTTACCTTTGTACATAAGCACCCTTCCTAAATCATTGATAGATGCATCAGTAAAAACCAGATAGATTTATCCGAAAAGACATCTATCAATTCCCTATTTTGTGAGATTATCAAACAATTATACTTTAATTATTTGAGTTTCTACCACATTAGTTATAAAAGATAAATATATCATTTTGACATCATTTTCTTCACAATCATTATCGATGTTACCTTGAACAATGATTTTTCTTTCTCTCCAAAAAATATAATTTCCATACTCTCTGCATTTTTTTGAATCAATCGTCTTTGGAGAAAAATAACCTATACTTAATATAATCTTAACTCATCAATGATAATTCCATTAGGTTCATCAGGAACATAGCCCCTGGAACCTTTATCAATTGTTTACTACATGTTCGACTCACTTTTGCATTATGACCCACTAAGGTTTACCACTATTATCTCACTCGAGATTAAGTTAACTAGAATACTTTATTTTTAAAATATTTCATTTCCTTATTGAGGAAATCCGTATAACTTTTCCAGATCCATTTAAATATTCTCGAGGAATTGAAACATTTTCTTTCTCAATTATGAAAGTCTAGATATCCACATCATTTAATAAGAAGACTTGACAACTTTGTAGCAATAACTTCATAACAGTTAATGCTAAAAACAATTACAATATTAAAGAAATTTACTCATTTTCCTATCATTACAAACATGACAATTTTCCAAGTTCTCGAGAATTAATCTCGATTTTAAATATTAATTTATTGAAGTATGAAATGGGTAGAAAATCCATTTTCACCAATTACCTTCTAAAAGTAACTCTATTAGGTCCATAAAACTTAACATTTATTCTTAAACAACTCATAATCAATTGATCTACTAATAATTCATCTTTCTATAAGCTTTTACTAGTCAATCTATTTACCGCTTACTCATTTCCTCAAATGCAAAAACATCGTTAAACGCTGGGGCACTCCTTCCACAAAATGGAGGAAACTCCTAGGAACTTCTACCCTTATACGACATGATACTGAAATAATGTCGGATTCTCTTAGGTCGATTTTGATCTCAACATTCTTTTCAATATCATCTACTTTCTTACCTTTTTCCTTAGTTTCCGAAATCTATTAGAACATACATATGAATAACACTCAAGTTAATACGGAGTGTCATCTATCACACTCTAATTGACACCCTATCAGTAACTTTGACAATCTTAATGACATGTAATCCTTTTTCTCAATTCAATTAAACTCTGTTTAATCTGAGAATCAGCTAAACATGTAGCTCTAATACCAATAAATGTAACACCCAACTCTCGTATATCTTTCCGTACACGAGATACGGATGTCACATATTTTTTAAAACATTATGTCATTTGAAAACCCGTAAAATTTCGTTTCAATTTTAACAACCACAAAGTATGATATTCATAGAAGCAAAATACTAAAACCATCATTTTAAATACATTACAAAATATTTACTTTAGTTCCATTACATGCCATCTAAGTTTTCAAATAAATAAGTTTATCCCAACGTTATTGACGAGTCAACCTTTAATTGATGAAAGTTGTTACTGCTGCACTCCTTACTCGAGAAAATATTGATTGTTCCCTATGCATGAAATAAACACACGTTAAGTATTTACTTAGTGAGACATAATACTGTAAAGATATCACAATTTATACATAAGTATTTTATGACTATTGAATGACGAATTAAATTTCATAATCCATAAGGACCAGATAAGCCTTTCTCAGTTAAACGATAATGCTTTTATACAATTATCAGAATTATTCTTAGTAAGCCCAACATACTTATCCTTCTGTATATTTTCCCCATTATTCTTTATTTACCCTGTGTACATTAAATGAGAAAAATACTATACATGTATTGCACCAAAGGGTCAATTGATTATGTATCTTTTATAATCATCATGGGCGGCACCTTAAATACTGTTAACACACCATTTTGTATTTTCATTTGGGGCATCCTTTCATGCCCATTATACATTGTTTTCGTTTTCCTTTATGACATTCATTCATACCAATTATGCATTGTTGTACATTTTATATATATGGTATCCTTTCATACCACTTATGCACCGATTATATCAAAATGCATTATAATTCCATTAGTATTTTTCCCAAAGGCTTTTAGCCTTTAATCTTTTAGTCGAAGGTGTTTAACCTTTCATATAACTGGCATAATTGACACCTTTCTGCCAAATACATAGCTAGGCCATTAATCTTTTACTCAAAGGTATTTAACCTTTCAACTAACTTGCATGATTGACACTTTTCTGCCAAATGCACATCTAGGCCATTAATATTTTACTCAAAAGTATTTAACCTTTCATCTAACTAGAATAACTAACACATTTCTACCAAATACACATCTAGGCTATTAATTTTTTACTCAAAGCTATTTAACATTGCATCTAACTGACATAATTAACACTTTTATGCCAAATGCACTGCTAGGTCATTAATCTTTTATTCAAAGGTATTTAACCTTTCATCTAACTGGCATAATTGACACTTTTCTACCAAATGCACAACTAAGCCACTAATCTTTTACTCAAAGGTATTTAACCTTTCATCTAACTAGAATAATTGACACATTTCTGCCAAATGCACAGCTAGGCCATTAAGTTTTATACTTTAGAACATATCCTACTCTAATAATTATTCATATTACCAATTAACTATTTAATTTCATTATAATTTCTATAGTTTACTCCTATAGTGCCAAAACAGACATTCCCCAAACATTTCTATAATTTACATGGGTTGCACACCCACTACCAATACAAATATTCATAAACTTATTATGAATTTCATAGTTTTTGAACTAATTTGTATCATCCATAAGGGTTAGATAAGTCCCTATTATTGAAACCAAACTTCTTTCATACTATTATCATAAACATCCTTAGTATGTTCAACATACCTTTCTTTCTTATACATTTTTCTTTTCATTTTTCTTTTCATTTTTCTTTAGTAATTATTCGTTAATTTCATTTATGGCACCCTTTCATGCCTTAATGCATCCTTTCATTCATTTCATTCTTGGCATCCTTTCATGCATTTCATTTACAACATCATTTCATGCCTTAATGCATCCTTTTATACATTTCACTTATGGCATCCTTTCATATCTTCATGCATTATTTCATGTCTTAATGCATCCTTTCATGCATTTCATTTATGGCATCCTTTCATGCCTTAATGCATCCTTTCATGGATATTTAGTATTAATTCGGCTTAGAATTGTTCTTACTCTAAAACTCATTCATAATACTCTTTCCATATGCATAATGATAACATAGTTAATATTATAAAACATACATAAATTTAAACATTCTAATTTTAATCTTCTTCATCTTAAACAATTACAATTAGGTATTCACCTGGATTGTGTCGCTATTATATCCAAAATGCAAAGTTGATTTCTCAGGTACTTTGCCTTTGCCTTTTATTTTGCTTGACTCGGGAGCTTGATTTCGATCTACTCAAGCATCCATAAAGACACATACAATATTAATTGTTAGCATATTTCCTAATAATTATGCTTAAACATTACTCAACAGTACACATTATTATATTTTCTATAACAATCTTATATTATCTTCACATTTCTGACTCAATAGTATTGGTACCCCTACCATGGTATCGATACTACTATACTATGGTACCGATACTCAATCATGGTATCGATACCATTTCTGCATTCTGTTAACAATGGTATCGATACCATCCTCATAGTATCAATACCCCTCTCTGGGTATCGATATTTCTTGCATCGGTATCGATACTATGCATACTGATTTTAAGCCTATAGTATTGGTACTGTTCTATCAGTGTCGATATACTTACCTAGATTTTACATTTTTAGCCCGAAACTTACCAAATTTTGTCAAATTTCCTTATGTTTACCCCCAACAATACTATTAAATTCTTCTCTACTTATTCCTATTAACTTTCCTTCATTTAGCTTCTTAAAACATCTAAAATCTCTCAAGCTCACTTGAATCTAAGAATCGCAACATATTTACTAACTTGTTTTTAAACTCATGCAATGCTTCTACTATTTTATTTACTTCATTAACAAGTCAAATCTACTAGTAAACATCAATAAACACTCATATCATAACATATCATTACAAAACCCATTTCCTGAAATCCCCCATATTTCATTCATCTTTTAGGTTTGATCCTATTTAATCCTTCCTTAAACCTCTATAATATTCAATGCTTCAAAAACCAACCAAAAAAGAAAGAAGAAACTCTCCAAATAAAACCTCACCTTTGCTATAGGGATAGTTTTTCCACGGGAAATAAGACAAAAGAGAGAGAGAGCTTACTTTTATTTTCCCCTTTTAAATCCCTAATAGGGATATATTTTAATTTCAATTTCCATCTTAAAAGACCAAAGTGCCCTCCTTATTTTTCTTTTTATACAATTTAGTTCAAACACTCTTCCAAATCATTTTCTCATCTTTTACCATTTATTCAAATAAATCCCCAAATTTGAAGTCTTTTCAATAAAGTCTATTATCCAATATTTGGGGCATTACAGTTCTGCTAACTCCTTAATGCATAGATGAGTGCTTTGGTCGAACATTGATGAATTGGTTTGGTACTTGGATGCTTTGAATAAATGACCACATGACTTGGCCAAATGAAGCTTGTGTTGGTCCATCTTGGTACCAAGTTGGGTGGTTGTAATGGTTACCATGAAAGAATAGGTCATTTGGTGTTTGGTTCCTAACTTGATACCACATAAAGAGCATACGCTTGTATGATGCAAATGACAACATCCTCCTTACTTGTACATGACCTCTTTTGAATGCATATGGCTTCCCACACCAAGAGTAAGGATGGTTCGACCATAGGATGCACGATAAGCGCATGGTATGTGATTAGAACCAAGGTAGGTGCATAGATAGCTATCTAGGTGAGTAGTAGTATGTTAGATTCAAGCTATCTAGCTAGTGACACTACAACTACTCAACTACCACATCAACTACCCTCCAACTGCCTTTAGTCTATAGCTCATCTACTAGGTCCTCGGTTACTCTCCAGTTAGGTTCAACTCCCCTTCAGTTCATTTAGCTTAAATCTCCTTTAACTTAGGTGAGCTAGCAATCCTTGTATATGAGCTAATATGAGATGACATAGCTTTTATTCTTTGTATTCGAGCTACCGTAGCTTGCCTTAGAATCCAATGTACCTAAATAAAGCATGAAAACAACAAATTAGATAGTATGTGAGCTAGGAACACAATGCATATATGTTGCACACCTAAGTAATGTATTTATGTTGTTAACATTTATTTTTCTTTGTTTATTTGATGTTACTATTATGCTTTGCATATTTTTGTGTAGGAACTTATTTTCCATAACCAACAATGAAGAGGGAGAATTTTACATTTTTATCTCTGGAATCGTTATTGGAGGCATGGGCACAACCTGGGGTATGACTGTTAGGACCGTCAGCTTGCCCTTCATATATTTCTTTGAGATTTTGAATCATCTCATATGCAACCATGTCCACATGTTGCTTCTGAAGCTCAAGAGTCATGGTGGCAAGCATTAGACATCCAACATCTAACATATCATCCATATGTTTCTTTGAGGTCATATATCTCTCTTTACGTGCTTTAAATGTCCCATATCTCTCTTGACGTGCTTACCCTTGATATAAAACCGGTAAATAAAAGTATTATTACAATCGTCATATGATTGGTCTTTGGGAATACTCTAATAATGACATGTTCCGACGTGACTAAATCTAATGATTGAGTCAAAACAAGTAGCAATTTCTAGAAGGTACAATCAACATTAATCTAGAAAGAGGATGAACAAAGTTGTTTAGGAGTTTAAGTTTGAATTTTAAAAAAAAATTTGGGATTTATCATTTTATTATTTATCTTCTACAAGATTTTATTATTTTGAATATTTTCTTTTATCTTTAGGAAATTTATCTTCTTTTAATTCTCCAGGCTAGAAATACCAGCTTAGGGTAAAGATTGAGAATGTACTTCTTTATCTTTGGGTTTTATAAAAATTCTCTATGGTTTTATTTTACTTTTTTAATCTTTAATTTTTCGTTTTTAGTTTATTTTCAAAAATATGCTAAGTATGAGTTCAATCATGCTTAGATAAACTTTTAATTATCCAAAGACTTAGCGATGACTCAATTTCGTTTGTAAGAATTGAAAAGAACTTAACAACTTCAGATAACATTCTCGATTTATTGAAATTTTGATTTGGCATCTGGCCTTTTCTATAAAAATCTTTACACTTTGATTTCAAAAAGTGCAAGTTGGCTTGAATGTTTTTTCAGTTTATAGTTTGGGAGGAAGAATCGGTTGGTCGTAATTCAACTTCCTATGAACAAACTTTGCAGTGGTCCACTAAGGTGAATCGAGATCAGATTCGATTAAAAACCCCTTCTACCAACACAAAGTTGGGTCATATACGGGGAAAAGAGTACCCAACATTCATTCATTAATATGGTAACAAATTATTCTTTACAGCAGTGATAAGGAACTCAGGATAATCTATCCCAAAGAAATATGATACATTCGAATCAAGTGTTCTCTTAGCTAGACTATGGGCCAGTAAATTCGTATCTCTACGTACATAAGAAGTAATACAACTCAAAAAAGTTTTACAATTATCACGAATTGTTCACATATAAATCCCCAAAGTAAAGTCATTATCATGGCCACTACTGAACTTATTACCATTGTCAAATCAAGTTCAATATTAAAGAATGGACATCTTTTAGAAATTATAAACTCTAGGTCATGAGAGATGGAGAGTAAGGTGAGGTGTTCGTTTGTGAGAAACTGTGCTACGGTGATCGTTTTCAATTTCATCATCATCAAGATCATTGGCTAATATTCGATGTATATGGTGAGGTGGTTTATTGTTTCATCCCTAACAAAAGAAGCAAGGGAGGAAGTAGGTTTGGTTTTGTTCATTTTACCATATTGGAGGATGCGAGGAAGGTTATCAAGTGTGCTGATAGAACTAAGATTCAAGGTAATGAAGTTAGAGTTTTCATGGTGAGATTTAAACGTCGTGATGTTTTTGGAGAAAGAAGATCTCGGGTCTAAATCCAGCTGAGGCCAAGAGTAGAGTGGAGGATGATAGTCGTTCTGAGGCTCCTATTGTTGGGTTTGTTGATGAGGATAAGCTACTAACCCTTAGAGACAGTCTGGTAGGTTAGTGTAGAAAATTGATGATAATGAAAGAGTTGGCTTCTTTTATGCACAAGGAAGGAATTTTAGGCCATAGATTTATGAGGCTAAGTGGTTTAGCAATTCTAATAATTTTTTAAGATGAAGAGAGTAGGTATTATACCCTAAATCATCAGATTAGAGCATTGAAGAACTGTTTTGACAAAGTGGAAGTGTGGTCGGAGAGTTAACAGTGCAACAACCATCGGGCATGGTTATTGTGTAAAGGGATTCCACCATTTGCTTGGAGTCATTCCATATTCAGAAACATTGCATGAAAATGGGGATAATTTATCTCCATTGAGGAAGGGACCTTAAATCTCAGCTCGTTTGATAGGGCTTTGTTTTAGATTATTACGAACTGCCAAGCTCGAGTGGATGATTCTTTTGATATGAAAATTGAGGAAAAGAATTTTATAGTTTATGTTTATGAGTTTGAACCTTGTTTCAGCCCATATTTCATTTGGGAAGACTCATCTTGATGGATATGGTAGTTACCTCTCCATCATCCACGTTGGGGAAGATCGTTGGTGTCTCGTCAGTAAAGTCTCCTGAGAAAGAGGTATGTGATGGAATGACTTCTCATTTATTTGTTGAGTCCGCACAAATGGAGGAAGGACAAGAAGAAGTCTGATCTCTCCTCGATGGCTCGATTGCTGAAGGTGGATCGTGGTCTCCGGTTACGGTGGTAGCAGGTGTAGATTCTTGTTTTGATGAAATTCGGGCTCATGCAAATGTGTCCCAGACAGTGCGTAATTAGGATGGTGCGCGCGACTTTATTTGTCAGAGGAGTGGAGATTATAGTTCTTTGAAGGAAGGTAGTGAGGCACTCGTGGGAGCTGAGGCGCATGATGAGCTGTGTGCACATATTGATGGGCTTTCTAATAACGTCATTGAGGATAGCATGGGGCGTGTGGAAATTGATTCCCAGACAACGCATATTGGGGAACCAGCGCATGTTTTATTGTGTTAGATGAATGGCTTAAATAATTCTTTGGAGGCGGTTAGTGGGGCGCATGTTGGATATTAAGGGGAGTTATGCCCAGTAGTTATAGGAAAGGTGCACGATGAGCAGCTTCGGTCTACTGATCGCTTTCGAACAAGGTCTTTGAGGATAGCAGTGGGCGTTTGGTTTCTACCAGAGATGTAGTTCTACGGCAGACCAAGTCTTTTGCCATCAGTCAAAGGCCTTTGGAGAATCCGAGTGATAAGGTGATGACCAATAAAATTAAAAGGAAGCATTTGAAATTTAGCTCTCTATTGGATATTCAGGACAAAGTCCTTTCGAAAGTTGAGAAAAAAAAGAAGAGATCTAGCATTGAAGAGATTCAATTTGCTGAAATCTAATCTAAATTCCTCTTAATTATCTGGTGTTCTCTATCAAATTCGGATTTGAAGAAAAGGTGGACTACTTATGTTAAAAAGGAGGAAACGCTGTCTTTAAGTAAGAGTTTTGGGATTTAATTAGTTGACGTTCTCCAACCTTAAAAATTGTTTGGAGTTTGGTGCGTGATTGTTGGTGAATGCATTTAAGTCTATGATTTTCGATGATTATTCGGTTCTTTACTTCTTAATGTAATGCTTATGCTGTCTATTGCTTGCTGGGATGAATCTTGTTGTAGTTATGATGTAATGTAGTGTTCAGCAGGCTTGGTGTTCCTGGTTCCTGTTGCTGTTTTGGTTGTTCCACATTGTTGTCGTGTTCAATTGAATTATGTGTTTGCTGTCCTTTCTATTATAATTTCATTATGCTGCTTGGTATGCATGAGTGTTTGTGTGAGTTCTGTTGTGGTTAGAGGTATGCAGTGTTTGTTACTCTGAGGTATCCTTGTATGAGTTTCCTTCTACCTGTTGGTCACTCTTTTTCCTCTATTTAGGGTTAGAGAGGTTTTTTAATGAGGTACTTGAGGTGGTGTACTTGGCATTTGTCTATAATACAAAGTACCCTCTTTAAAAAAAAAGGATGGACATCTTTCCTCCAAAGCTAAATTAACAATAACAACAAAGTTGTGTAGCTCTGCTAATCCGTAATCAAAACATCCAGCTAAAGTAGTCGCCAAACCATCGAGAACCATTCCTCGGGTGTCCATTTCCATCACCCCAACCGCAACTAATTTTTGTGGTAGGATCATCCACGTTCAATTTTATAACATCACCATATGGAGGAGTCTATTTATCGACATCTTGAGCGCGATTCAGAGATGTGGGGGTTGTCTGTTGTGTTGCAAGGAAATCCTAGTGGAGGATCCTATAATTAACAACTAGAACCCATGAAGGTTGAAGTCGGCCATCATGAACCAAACCATTCCTTTCATTCTAAATTTTCCACAGCAACATAATAAAACCTGCAAAATCTGTCAATCCAACCACAACAGCTGTAGATTCTAACCTATTTTCTAGAGATATGGAATTAATAGTAAGAAGCGAACCTGGTGTGCCAGCAAGTGAAAAAGTGTCATATAAAAAACAACAATGTCCAAAAGCATGTGAAACCATTGTAATCTCTATTTTGTAAATAGGCCACAATCCATCACCCAGGCCAGCTGTCCATACTTGAGCATCAACAAGAAGAGCAACATGAGCAAGTCTCCAAGCAAATATACGTGATTCTGGAAGAACTTTTAATTTGGTGATATGATTCCATAACATAGGAATTACGATAGTGATATGAGTAGTCTTTTGCAACCACCAGTAAGCCAAACACACTGGGTACTGACCAGAATCACGATTAACCCACACCATGTTATCATATGAACATGGGGTGATGGGAATTTGTAACATCGATTAGCATCTTATGCTGAGAAGAAGGTCTCCACCTTGTCTCATTCTCACTATGCCTGATCATTACACATGAATTCTCCTCATGGTTGCTCTTAGTTTTCGTCAGTGTTGTAGTGGCTGAATACCCCCACTTACCGGAAATCACACATATGGAACTATTACATCCCACATACAAAACAAAAATACACCTGGAAAAGCTTGGAGGGCCTTAGGGTATCCCTCATAGGCATATGAGCTTTTTACCAGTGTGTGCATAAAGAACATCGCTATTAGGATAATACTACACCCGGAAGACCTGAGCAAATAGGGACTTTAGTTCTTTAATAAGTCGTTGTACCTGTTTACTTAACATGACTAGATTAAACGATCTAATATCCTAGAACCCTAGGTCCTCAACTCACTTTTGTCTATAGATAATGTCTCAAGCAACTAAAGGCCAACCATGCTAAGATATTTTCCCAGTCCATTAGAACTGACGCATAATACCAATTATTTCATTCAAAGATGTTCCACAATAAGTAAAATGACATATCATATTGGGGCAATGCTTAGGCAATGGCTTTAAGAAACATCTCCCTTTCACCAGAGGATAACAACTCGTGTAACTCTTAACAACACTTTATCACGCAGGCAACCAAATGTTCACGTTTTATTCTTACATATATGCAAAGGTAATCCAATATAATGTCCCAGTGAATCCACTTCTTGTATTCAAAAAATATTCTTAATTTGAGCACAATATTCTAGAATCCTTTTTTAGACTAAAATAGAAGATAACTTATCCAAATTTATCCTCTATCTAGAGGATTCAGTATAAATTTCAATATTTCATCGATACGGGTTTCCTCAAAAGGTGATTTCTTAAGAAATACTAAACTATCATCCGTAAATAAAAAATGCAAAACTCGAGGCCCATTCTACGAGGCTCATACTCAATCAATGGAACTAGTGATTTAAGCTTTATGGACATAGTTGATGGTCCTTGTATGAAAAAAATAAATAGGAGCGGTGATAAAGGAACCCCTTGACGTAGCCCTCTACTAGGAACAAAAACATTAGTTTGGTGATCATTGACTTGCACCACAAATGAAAAAGTAGTAACAAAACTAATGATTAACTCCACGAACTCTTCACCAAAACTAAGTTTAAGCATAACACTCTATAAAAACCTCCATTCAACTCTATCATATGTTTTCTCAATATCTAACTTTAATGTAGCTCATTTATTAATACCATTTTTAGAGGAATTCATATAATGAAAAAAATTCATGGGCAACTAGTATATTACCAGAAAATTTTCTCCACAGAAGGAAAACGGCCTGGTTATCACTAATACAGGTCGCTATAAGTGTCTTTAAAAGGTTTATAAGAACCTTGGATACAATCTGCTTCATATACTTCAACTCTTCAACTGTTGGAATTATAACTATAATGGTACGATTCACCATGGCCATGTCATTATGACCATTTAGTAGGTCTAGACATAAATTGATAGCATCCTCACCTACTACGACCAATGTTTCCTGAAAAAAGTGATAGGCAATCCGTCTATTCCTGGCGCCTTTCAAGGATTAATATCGTGAAAGGAATTCATAACTTTAGTTCTTTCAAAGGGTTTCGATAATTCCTCATTCATTGATGGTGTAATCTTAGTGTCAATGGCATTCAATATGCAAGAGCTAGGAGGTACATTATGTTGAATAAACTTAAATATGGTTTTTATTATTTTTCTTTAAGTTTAGAAGTTAATGGAAAAATAAAAGGTCTAGAGTTTTAGTAGATGAAAGGCCAAAGGGTGATATAGGAATTAATTGTCTTTTATGAGTTTTAATAGAATTTTTTTTGGTAGAGTAGTACCTAGTGCCTATATAAAGGACCTTGTTGATTTCATTTATATACAACTCAAAGAAATATAAAATCATTGGAAATAGTATTGTAGTTGTGGGTTAATTTATTTTCTATTTTACAAATTGGCATCAAAGCCAATGGCAAATGTGACGGGTCAAATTCCGCTACCACAACTAACGAAGGAAAACTATGAGAATGGGAGCATTCAAATAAGAGCTATTCTCGGATCTCAAGATGCGTGGGAGGTGGTCAAAGAAGGTTTCTAAGAACCAACAACAACCACGGGATATATTGTTGCTTAAAACAGGGCGTTGAAAGAGGCGCAATCGAAGGATAAGATGGCACTATACAAGTTATTCAGAGCCGTTGATGAGTCGGACTTTGAGAAGATTGCTGGTGCAACTAATTCAAAAGAAGCATGGGACATTTTAGGAAAAGTGTTCAAAGGAACTGATTGAGTCAAGCAAGTGCATCTCCAAACTCTTCGTGGTGAGTTAGAAAGCATGAAGATGAAGGAGTCAGAAAGTGTATCCGACTACATCACGCGTATACAAATAGTGGTGAACCAACTCATTCGTAATGGCGAAGCATTAACTGATGCAGTAATTATGGAAAAGATTTTGAGATCATTAACTGACAATTTTGAGAATATTGTGTACGTGATAGAAGAGTCAAAAGACCTTGCGACGCTCACAGTCAACGAGCTTGCTGGTTCTATCGAGGCACACGAACAACGTAAAAAGAAAAAGAAGGAGGAGACACTTGAGTAAGCACTTCAAACCAAGGCGTAAATCAAAGATGAAAATGTACTCTATTCTCAAATTTTTTGCGGTAAAGGTCGTAGCCGTGGTGGTCAAGGCGACAATCATGAAGGGTATTATAAGGAGAATGGACAATCAAGCCAACCAAATTGGCGTGGAAGAGGACGCGGTCGAGGAAGAGGCGCCCAATCAAACTATTCCAACATCGAGTGCTACAAGTGTTACAAGTATGGCCACTACGCAAAAGATTACAACTCTGACAAATGTTATAACTGCGGTAAAGTGGGGAATTTTGCAAAATATTTTCGAGCCGATAAAAAGATGGAAGAAACAACCAACCTAGCATTGGAAGATGAATCGAATGAAGGCTTTCTCTTGATGGCTCAAAATGAATCCAACATCAACAATGACACTATGTGGTATCTCGACTCGGGCGCAAGCAACCATATGTGTTGTCACATGTACCTATTCAAAGAGATGAAAAAGATTGAAGATGTTCAAGTGTCTTTTGGAAATGCATCAAATGTACCTATTCAAAGAAGAACATGATGCAGGGGCTACCGAATATGGATTATGAGGGCAAAATTTGTGAAGAATGTGTACTTGGCAAGCAATCGAGAACCTCATTTCAAAAGAAGGAAGAATATCGAGCTAAACATCCTCTCGAGTTGATTCATTTCCTTTATCGATGATTTCTCATGAAAAACTTGGGTTCATTTTTTGAAAGAAAAATCTGAGGCATTTGAGGTGTTCAAAAAGTTCAAAGTGATGGTGGAGAAGGCAATTGGTAGACACATCAGAGCCGTATGATCCGATAGAGGTGACAAGTATACTTCGACGACTTTCATGGAGTATTGCGAGGAGCAAGGAATAAGGAGATTTCTAACTGCATCATACTCTCCTCAACAAAACAGTGCGGCCGAGAGGAAGAACCAGACCATTTTCGACATGGTTCGATCAATTCTCAAGAGAAAGAAGATGCCGAAGGAATTCTGGACAGAAGCCGTGCAATGTGCCATCTATGCACAAAATCGATGTCCACATGTGAAGTTAGATGATCAAACACAACAAGAGGCATAGAGCGGATAAAAGCTGACAGTTTCTCATCTTAAAGTGTTTGGTAGTGTTCCTTATGAACATGTACCGGATCAATGAAGAACGAAGTTCAAAGACAAAAGGTAAAAGCATATTTTTATTGGGTATGATTAGAAGACAAACGGGTACAAGCTATTCGATCCGATAAGCAAGAAGGTGATGTACGAGTAAACGAAGCAAGCGAGTGGGACTGGAATAATTTGGCAGAGGCTATCATCGAAGTTGGAGAATCATCAGTCGTTGCACCAACAAGCATACCAACAAACTCTGAAAATATTGATGATGAAGATGAACCACGACAACCAAAAATACGAAGTTTACAAGATTTGTATGATTCGACAAATGAAGTACACCATGTATGTGTTTTGGCAGATGCTGAAAATATCAGCTTTAAAGAGGTGTTGCGAGACAAGTAGTGGCAAACTACCATGAACGAGGAGTTTGAAGCAATTGACCGCAACAACACATGGGAGCTAGCGGAATTACCGAAAGGAAGTCAACCTATTGGTGTGAAGTGGGTGTTCAAGAAAAAGATGAATGCTCAAGGTGAGATAGAACGGTACAAAGCGCGACTGGTTGCGAAGGGATACAAGAAAAAGGCATGAATCGAATATGATGAGGTGTTTACTCCTGTGGCAAGAATGGAGACAATTCGATTACTCATTTCACAAGCTGCTCAATTCAAATGGTCGATATTTCAAATGGATGTCAAGTCGACATTATTGAATCGTGTGCTCGAAGAAGATATCTACATCGAACAACCACCCAGGTACGTAAAAGTCAGAGAATATAAGAAGGTGCTAAAATTGAAGTAGGCTCTTTACGGGTTGAAGCAAGCACCATGGGCATGTAATACACGTATCGGTACATATTTAAAGGAGAACATATTCAAGCAATGTCCCTACTAGCATGGCCTTTACGCAAAGAAGAATGGAGGTAACATGTTATTTGTTGCTCTTTATGTTGATGATCTCATTTTTATGGGTAACAATGATGAGATGATAGAAGAGTTTAAGGGCACAATGACTCGAGAATTTAAGATGATTGATTAGGGCTTAATGAAATTTTTTCTTGGTTTGGAGGTTAGACAAGTAAAGACGAGTATTTTTGTATCACATGAGAGATATGCAAAAGATATTTTGAAGAAATACAATATGGAAAATTGCAACCTAGTATCAACACCAATGGAACCAGGTGCAAAATTATCAAAGTTTGATGGAGGGGAATGTGTCGATGTGAGTAGATACCGGAGTTTGGTAGGAAGCCTTCGATATCTCACATGCACAAGGCCGGATATTTTGCTAAGTGTTGGCATTGTAGGTCAGTTCATGGAGGATCCAGTTTATTCACATTGGAAGGCGTTGAAACGAATCCTACGATACATCCAAGGAACGGTGTCACTCGGGTTGTTCTACTCGAAAGCAGAAGATTACAAATTGGTTGGGTACTCCGATAGCGATTGGTGTGGAGACATAGACGATCGGAAAAACATAACGGGATATGTGTTTTTTATGGGAGATATTGTGTTTACTTGGCTCTCAAAGAAGCAGCCGATCGTAGCACTCTCGACGTGTGAAGCTAAATATGTGGCAGCATCTTGGAGTGTATGTCATGCGATGTGGCTTAGAAATTTGTTGAGAAAGATGGAGCTAAAGCAACTAAGTGCAACCGTGATTCATGTTGACAACAAATCAGCAATTGAGTTGGCAAAGAACCTGGTGAACCATGAAAGAAGAAAACACATCGATGTTCGTTTTCACTTTATCTGATATCATGTGAAGCAAGGAAGTGTAGAATTGGTGCATGTGGCAAGTCAGGATCAAATTACGAATATCTTCACAAAACCGCTACCGAAAGTACTTCTTGACAAATGCAAGAAGATGATTGGCATGATGGATGGTAGAAGCATTTAAGTTTAAGGGGGAGTTTTGTTGAATAAACTTAAATGTGGTTTTTATTGTTTTTCTTTAAGTTTAGAAGTTAATGGGAAAGTAAAAGGTCTAGTGTTTTAGTAGGTGAAAGGTTAAAGGGTGATATAAGAATTAATTGTCTTTTATGAGTTTTAATAGAATTTATTTTTTGTTTTTGGTAGAGTAGTACCTAGTGCCTATATAAAGGACATTGTTGATTTCATTTATATACAACTCAAAGAAATACAAAATCACTTGGAAATAGTATTGTAGTTGTGGGTTAATTTGTTTTCTATTTTACACATTATATGTGGTGAATATATTCTCAAAGTAATTAGAGATGATGGTTGAAATTTCCTCCTCCTTATCTGTCCAATAGTTATTCACATCAAATGGACCTTTAATCATATTCTTCTTCTAACGTTGAGATTATCAGACATGAAAGAAAGGAATGTTACGATACCCGTGAGTCAACCAATTCAACCTGGCACGTTGAGCCCACTAACGCTCTTCAGTTTCCAATAAACTATGTAACTCACGTTTGGCTTTAAATAATTTATAGATTCTCTACGACGTTGATGCTTATGGAAGATATCACTGATGAATTTCCGTAAATGGCCAATTCATCTTCGTATTAAAGACAATCGCCAGTTTTCCATTCTTTCAAAGTGGCACGAAACGCATCCAATTTGTCAAGGGTCGTCCCATACGTGAATGCCCATGTTGTTTGTACACGTCATGGCATGCCTTGTCATTGGAACAACATGTGTCTCTCATATATGAAATAGTGATCTAAACAGTCTATAATCAATGGATATACAAAAATCGGGATGACTAGTAAGACAAGCTGGTGAAGCCACAATATGATATAGCCTCTCATCTATAGCATTGCTTTTGTTAGTACTATCGAACCAAGTAAACCATTCAATAGTTGGCTTACAATCCGGCACAATGTTTTATTAAAGTCTCCTCCGATCAACCATGGTAAATAGGATGACTTTTTAATCGTATATGTAACACCCAAAATTTTGGGCTATTAGTTTAAGGTTTACCAGAGAGCACTACAGCAAAATAGTTCTACAGCGGCATTTTTAGCGATGATTTGGGAGTAAATACCACTAACTTTAAACATATACCAGTGTTTAAACCCCAAACGCCATAAAATGGAAACTTTAGCAGCGTTTTTTTTATAAAAACGCCGCGATAGAGTAATACTTTAGTGGCGTTTTTATAAAAACGTCGTAGTAGGTTCATCCATAGTGGCATTTTTTCAACAAACACCGCTAAAGAGTAGTACTGTAGCGTCGTTTTTATAAAAACACCGCAATAAGATAATGTATAGTGGCATTTTTTTGACAAACGCCGCTATAGACTCGTACTTTAGTGGCATCTGTATACAAACGCCGCTATAGACTCGTACTTTAGTGGCGTTTTTATACAAAAATTGCAATAGACTTGTATTTTAGTGTCGTTTTAAACAAACGCCGCTAAAGACTCATACTTTAGTGGCATTTTTGTTTACAACGCCACAAGTTGATAGTTTCTAAGTCCCACGACTTTTAACCTTTTTTATTTTTTCCCCTTAACCCATTTTTTCATTCCCGCCGTTTACCCAAACCCATTTACATATGTTCGAGAGTTGCAGCAGCTTCTCATTTGGGCGTTTCGATGGAGAAGGTTTAGGGATTACCAGTAATTCCCGACGTAGCTGTCATCGACCAAGAGTCAGCCGTTGATCCATTCCTGGTCGAGGCTTTTCAAAATCCTCGTCATCGTCTTACTAGTAATTTTTCTTTTCCTTTTCTATTGGATATCTTTATAACTACGTTGATAAACATGTTTTCCCCTTTTATGCGACTTAAATTTCTGGTGTCTTCGTCCTAGGGATTACCAGTAATATACAGTTCTGGTGTGTCTTAAATTTGTAACTAGGTTGTGCGGGTAGCGAGTCATTTTATTTTGAAATTTTATAATTCTGTTGGCTTGCCCGAATGCTTCATGAAAAATGAGAAAGAAGCCTTGTTTATTAAGTTTTAGTGGGGAAAATGAGAAGATAATTGCCTTCGTGAATCAACTGATTTTCCTTGAAAAATCTTAAATACATAATCTGTATTTTCTTTAAACCAAAATGATGATGTCAGTTCCTTTGTGTTTCATTTACTTTCTATTTGCTCTTCAAAATGGTAAGATAAACTAAATACAATGTTTGCTTACTGATTCTTTTCTACAATGGCAAAAAGTTGAATTGCGAGTCATCTTTTATTTGGCTGGGGATTTTTCTAAATTGCGCTATAGTTGTATGTGCTATTTTAGGATTTCTTGTTGGTTGTACCTGATAGACTTGTGGTCTCTATTTGATTCCATCTCCCCCTTCTGATTCTTTTTCTTTTCACTATTTTGTTCCTCTAAGTCCTCTAAATTGATTTGTATTGTAATTTAAACATATCGATAGAAACAAAGCCATATCACTCTTGAAGTACCTGATGGAGTTTGTAAATTAATGGTTTTGTGTGCATAGGTGTGTGGCATGTTTTGGACCTAATTAATTAGCCTGCTGATTGGCGGGTGGAATCAATCTGTGCAAGAGACTTGCATTTGGGCTAATTGATTGAATATGATGAGGGTTAGTTGAAATGAATTGCATTTGACAGGCAGATTATTTGCATTCATGATGTAGTGGTAAAGGGTGGGTACTGGTTTGAGTGAGTACTGGTAAAGGGTGGGATCAGTCGTTTGATAACAAGATAAGCTTAGATACTTGTTGTGCATACTATATTAATAAAGTGGAATGATTGATGCCAATTGTAAACTAATTTGATTGCTTTAGTGAAATATTTCTATTAGACCAACTTTTGGTTTAACATATAATATACATATAGAGTATAATATAGTAACAAACGTACAAAATGTTGGTTGACTTTTGTTTGTGGGAAACTAATTTCTTCTTGCTTGGCTTTGTTACCCATATAATTGATTCAAACCTAATGGATAATCCACTTGTTTTGTGGGAAACACAATTGGAATTGAGTAGTTTTGATTTGGATTAAGATGTTAACAAAACTGGTTACTTAACTATATAATAATAAGCTTAGAGAAAGGAGTAAGGTAACTTTAATATACTTTATTAGGCATTCTTCTTCTTCTTCTTATAGGGATTGGGTCTTCTAGTTTGACTTTTTTGACCACTTCTTTTAGTTCTAGGCTCTATCACCTAAGTGTTTAACATATTAATTATTTGTCGAAATTTTTTGGTTTAGGCTTTCTTTTTATCTCCTTACTCGTTGTATTTTTTTTTTAAATTACCATAAGATTAGCTCTTGTTTGTTTAGTGCTGAGCGGGGTAATATCTAATAAATTCTTGTGTCTATGTATTAGGGTGAATATTAGGCGTGATATAGTAAGGACAATAGCTAAGTTCAAACAAATTAACCACTTATTTTATCAATTTTTGCTTATTTTATTCATTCCTAAGATCACCACCTGTCACTTCCCCCAAGGGAAAATGTGGATAAGATTGGTGATATAACCCAGAAATTAACAGTGTTAATTAATGATAATGCATGCAATTACTGGACTTTTCATGTACACCATAGCATTTGTTTAATTCTTTCAGTGTAGAAATGTCAAATTGACTTTTTATTTAAAATAAGTCACGTGTACTACTTCTCATGTAATAGATTGAGGACATTCTTTTAGTTTACAAAAAGACGGAGTAAGAGAAATTATCGTCGAAATGTCCACATGGCGTTTTTGCTCTGACGACGAATCAATTATTGTTGGGAGGCTTTTGGTCCGTTCTTGTCGTCGAAACTCGATGATGACCCGAAAGGAACTCATATTGCTCCATACCCTTCCATGACCGATCTCCTACTTCAAGGTAATAGTCTTTGAATCTTACTGCCACTATATTTTTATTTTGTACTCTCAAATTTCATAGATTGTACACATGAAGGATGTTCGAAGCTTATTGAGAACGATAATAGAAGAGTGGATAAATATGTGCCGTTGAAAGAATCTTCAATTGCAAAAGCATTATCTATCCTCGATGAAGACGACGCTGCCTCTATTATTACTCCAAGTAAACACTTATCTCTTTTATTTTATTTTTTTTGTTTAATGTTTGATTCAGTTCCTAAGCCACCTCCAATCAAGTTTCATACTGTAGGTGGAAGGTCGTTATCTGTTTCAACTGAAGCACTGAAACGCGCAAGGAGTCTTCTTGGTGAACCGGAGCTAGGGGATTTATTTGGTGGAATGGATGAATGGTTTATCCATATACAGTTTACACGGAGGAAAACTTAACGATACTTAATCAAACAAGGAAAACTGTTTTTTTACTTCCTTTCCCCACGAAGGAGCAATGAAGACTAAATTCTAGTGAACAATATTTTTTTTTAAATTGAAAATGAAAAAACTTAGACTAAGTTCTAGAGAACAATGTCAAACTACATTACATTTAATTTTAATCTTTATAAATTTTAATTTATTTTGTTGTTAAGTATTTTTCTGCATAACTTGTGTCTTAATTTAATTGTATGGTTGTTGTTAAATAGATAAAGCTACAAGATAATAAATTTAGGTGATGTAGAGAAGAAATGAAATATACAAAATCAATTAATCTTAGCTAAAGAAAGATAATTAGCGGTGTTTGTATCCAAAAATGCCGCTATAGATATGACCTTTTACAGCGTTTATTCAAAAAATGCCACTATAAATCTATACCTTTTGCGGTGTTTGTTCCAAAAATGCTGCTATAGATCTGACCTTTTGCAGTGTTTGTATAAAAAATGTCGCTATAGATCTGACCTTTAATGGGGTTTGTTCCAAAAACACCGTTATATATCTCGACCTTTTGCGGCGTTTGTTCCAAAAATGCCGCTATAGATCTCGACCTTTTGCTGTGTTTGTTCTACAAACACCACTATAGATCTTAACGTATTGCGGCCTTTTTTGTTCTCAAACGCCGCTAACTTTAGCGATGCTGGTATGACCGGCGCTTCTTGTGGTGTTATTCCTATCGTCACATGAGTTTTTAGCGGCGCTTAAAAACGCCGCTATATGACAAAAAAATATCGTTAAAACTCTATTTTGTTGTAGTGGACGCATGGGAACCCCGTGGATTTCATAATTAAAGTTGTTGGGCCGAGTGTGAGCTTAATTGGGTTGGAATTGAGCTCAACTAGCTATTAATGGAGTTCATTAATTGTAGAAAGATGAGGAAGGTCTTATAGTGCGATTATCTCATTTTAAAAAGATGAAGGTTTTTTATCCTCTTCATCTCCTCTTTCTCTTCACTTCATCTATTCTTCTCATTTTCCCTCTCCTTCCTCTACAAGCTCCATAAATAAAAGGTAAGTCCATTAAGTCATTTCCAACTTTTTTAAGCTTCGTTTCATTTCTAATCCCTCTAGCAACAGCATTTTAGTGATTCAAGTCTTGGGTTCTTTATAGCTAAAGAGAACACTGGGGTTTTCATCCAAGTCTTGGTAGAGAGTGATTGCTAGTTAAAGAAGCTTCATTTGATGATTTTTTAACCACTGTAGTGTATTTCTAATCCTTTAGAGTGTTAAGGACTTAATAAGGATGAATTGTTAAGATTTTGATATTTGAGCATTTCAGGGTTTTATACTTGATTCATGTCATTGATGACGAATTTGATGTAAAACATATTTTTTAGGACACTTTATGACCTTAAGTAATTTTCTAAAACTTTAGCATATGATTTGGAACCAAACTAAGACATTTGGGATGATTTTTGGGTGTTTCTCGAGCTTAAATAAGACATTTCTTAGTTTGAGTATCGATACTATATGAATTGGCATGAAAATTAGAGATTTCCATCTATGTGTATCAATATTGCCCCTACAATATCGATATTTGTGGTATGGAGTATCGATACTAGACCATATTTTCAGCTATAGAAGTCATTTTTGGTACTGATGCTCATAGGGGTATCGATAATTGACCCTAGGGTATCGATACTGTAAGTAGAGTATCAATACTACCCCTTTGGATGGTTGGATTTGACCTTTTTAAGGTCTGTAAGAACTAAAGATGACCCGTAATGGTAGAACTTAGTTTGTAAGGGACATAATTGGCCAAAAGGGCCTCGAAAACACTTGTAGGAGTGGGGTACAACTAAGGTAACCATAGTAGGCGTAACATGTCCAAGTATCTTTAGTCAAGCACGTAGTAAGTATCTAATTATAAATTATCGTTATAGAGGATGTACCGACAAATGGTCTAGAGAATTAATCATATTACAAAAATAGCAGGATCGTGTCCGACATGAATGTTAGCGAATGGTTGACGTACATATGTCCTCTAATTCAAAGGTGAATTGAGGGAAAACATCGATTGAGCGAATAGATTATCGCTACGCAGTAATGAACCTGAGTCAAGTATCGGGCTAGTTAGTATCACAACCAGTTAACAGCAAACCGGTAATTGTCAACAAATCATGAAGCTCATAGATACCTCTTTAGAGATAAAAATAGCTAAAACACTATTAAGTAACGAATAACCAGAAAAGAAAAACTTAATAGATTAACAACAATAACAAACTAATACACCCTTGCATAATGATCTAGATAAGAGAGCAAGCGAGATAACATCTACAATGAATATGACCTCACTTCAGTGTGTCTAGCTATGCTAGGGTGCAATAAGGCTACTTTAATTACCCTAATAGGACAGTGTCAGTGAACGAGGCGCTTCAGTAGCTAACTAGGGCGCGAGGCCTGAACACTCGCGAGGAGTAGGTTAGAAATGTCAGTGTTTTGTGGCTTTTGGGCCGTTATATATGCTTGTATAGTTGCAACAGACCAATACAACAATTATTAGTAAATCTTGGCTTGGTGCTATGTGATTCCAAGCCAATGCTTCAGTTGAGCGGGAATTTTTGATACTATGTGATGTCGAACTTCCTCCTCAATGGTGTACCTGATGCTATGTGATACCAGGGGATCATTCAAAAGCTTAGAGTGGACTTTACCAATACTATATGATATTGGTACCCCCTCCTAGTAGGCTAGTATCTGACGTTATATGAGACTAGATACTAGAACAACAATTTTAGTGTTGCATTTAGATAATACGTAGTAATTATAGTCATTATGGTTAGAGATCATCTAGCGGTGAACTCATGGTGAGGCCCTTACCAAAGGATTAAGGGAAGCGTGATACTCTTACTTCATTATAGAACAGTCAGACCTTATGTAAGTAGCGCTTGATTAATATTATGAATGTACCTACTGCTTAGTACTATGTCTTCAACATGCTTGTGTTTATTAAACTATTAATGATGTTCTAGATTAGCAAATATAATTATGGGCCTTGTAAGCTCAGCATTCAGATGTTTCCCGTTCGCAAGTTATTAGCTTAAATAGTTTGAGGAGCACCGTCGTAGTAGGACTTCTAGCATCTCCTTTAGAGTATTGTATTGTCGCTTTAGAGCATATGTATTCATTGAATCTTACACATGTATTCAAATTTGTAACTCTAAGTTTGTACTATTTTGATTTAAACTATGTGTCACAGAGCTCTGGTTTATAAAATGTTCTTATAACAGTTATTTATGTTCATTCTCGATACAATAGTTTGTTTTAAAATGAAAATGAACAAGTTTTGAGAAATCAAGGTTTGCCTTTGTCGGCCAATGTGACACTTTGAGCCCATTCGGGTTTAGAGTGTTACAATATCAATCGTTCTCCATATGTTATTTTTGAATTTTGTATTGTGGTGACCATAAACCTCTGTGAAATGAAAGTGTTCATCGGCATATTTAATTATGACACCAATATGGTTCGGATAATACGACAAAAGCTCAACATTAACTGTATTATTCCAAAGAAACATAAGACTAGTACAGTTATCACCACGATCAACTGGAATACATTCATGAATTCCTAACTTATTTCTAATACCATCTATATGACATAGACGTAACCTAGTTTCACTTTCAAACAAAACATTAATAGAACAATGAGCGGTAAACCTCCCTAACTCTTGAACTGCTCGAGGACTACACAATCCTCAGCAGTTCCAGCATAATAGATTCATAGGGTCTGGCAGGGCTGTTCATGCAACTTCCCCCTATATATTCTTAGTCTTTCCAGATATTTCAATGACATTTTCTGAAGTAGACGACACTCTGAATCGTTTAGAGATGCACCGGTAGTAATAGTAACAATGAAGAACAATGCAATTAATCTTGAATAGGCGGGAATGTGTAGCTGTCCGATTACGAAAATATGAAGAGATAGGCTTCCAATTAAACAGGGATTCAATCCCACAACTATAGGCGACAAAATTTATCATCCCATTCGAACCGTGAAAGATATGGAGGAGCCAGAATTCTAATTGTAATTGCAATTAATATCGTGCATAAGGACAAATTACACATCGGATAGTAGTCCATACAGTCCACGTTGTAGTTTGGGCGAGTCATGCATAATTACATGTGAACAGACCAAGGAGTTACTCTTCATTGTGGAACCCCAAACCATTCCAGATGTCCCTTCAATACAAAGGAATCTGGCGTCCAATCAAAACACCAAAATATGAACCATTTATTATATTATCGTAGGAACTCATATCAAAGTGGGATCATTGAATAGGGTACATCCTTTGTTAACACTACATGTAAGCAAATTGGATGCACTACATGTAAGCAAATTGGATGCAAGAAGTAACTGCTTCGACACATAGTATTTGACTTTAATTAGAGTAGATCCAAACTAGCCAGATCACAATTAATCACGTGGGGGAAAACTTTTATCTGTAGCCATCTTGCAAATCGGATTCCCAGGCTATAAATTATAAGAGGCATAGGGCCCTTGCGTGCCCCCCTTTTCTTGGCGTGTATGCTCGACATATGCATATGAATTCATTTGTCCGAAATATAACATTGTTCATGGATAGAAAGCAGTCGCTTCCATGCATTGACATCTATAATACAACAAAGAGAATAGTGTTAAACATTATATAAACAACTGTTTCCCATAATAGGCTATGCCATAGGAGAGTATCAAAGGATCCTTTTGTGAACAAATGTATGGTACAGCACAAAACCAGGTGTTACATATATGACATGTTAACCTTTTAACGAACTTGACCGTATTCCACAACGGTTGCGCTGTGAATAATACAGGGAACAATTGAACTTCCACCAGATAGGAGTCGTAACCAAATGGGACAATAACTATCTCCCAGGAAGGAAAGAGGTAGGAATCCTGTATCGCACATGAGCTGGGGTATCCAGGCGCTGTCGTCGCCTAGCTTTACTCCGGTTTGTCAACTCGTCAGAATTTTGGATACCACAAATCCGTAACAGTAACCATGGTCGGAAGTGTTTCGTTGGAATCCAACGCAAGAACTATGAAAACCAAAAGCCATAACCAAGAACCAAAACCCTGCATCGAAACATCTAAAAGATGATTCCGATGGCCAAAGAACTGCTTATCCAAATGACAGCAGTCCGGAAACTTTACGGGAAGCAAAAGGTATAATCTGTAAGTATTTGATATATATTTCGGTGGAGGGAAAAGAGACACAATTCTTACAATAACTCTTGTATTATTCAAACTATCTTTATTGTATTTTCTCTCTTACCTTCTTACATGAGAATACAAATCTATTTATAGCCTTAGATATGACTCTTAAAATTCGTATTTAAAAACAAAATTAAAACAACTCAAAACCAGAAAACAGCATAGTAAATTCTGACCATTCACTACTAAAACTGCTATAACTTTCTCTAGAGAAATCCAATCGACTTGAAATTTATTTCACCTGAAAATACACTTCAATAGATTTAATTTGATAGGTTATACACCCATAATGGTTAATGTTTTCCCCTTCAAATTGTCTTTTAAAAACAGCCTTAAATCTATCCACTGTGCAGTTACGAATTTAATGGCAAATTAAGTTTATTCACCAACACCCCTCCTTAAACTTAATTCTCTTATGTGCTTCATGCCAAGTAGATTTCTCATTTTCTCAAAAGGTCTTGTGGACAGTGGTTTTGTAAAAATGTCAGCTGCTTGGTCTTCACTTTTCACATGCACCAGTTCTATCTCCTTTTCTTTCATGTGCCCTCGGATGAAATGGAGCTTCAGGTCAATATGCTTACTTCTTTCATGATGGAGAATATTCTTTTGCTAATTCAATCGCTGATCTACTGTCCAAGTAAATTTGTGTGGCCTTCTCTTGAGCAAAATTTAGCTCCTTCATCAATCTTCTCAACCAAATCACATGACACACACAACTTCCTGCTGCCACATACTCTGCTTCACACGTAGAGAGTGTTACGACTGGTTCTTTCTTTGATAGCCAAGTGAATTTCGTGTCCCCAAAAAGAACACATATCCCGATGTACTCTTTCGATCATCCACATCACCGCACCAATCGCTATTGGAATATCCCATTAGCATGAAATCTTCAGCTTTTGTGTAGAATAACCCAAGTGATTCAGTTCCCCGAATATACCACAAAATTCACTTTACTGCTTTCAAATGCGTGTAGACCTGCTCCTCCTTGAATCTACTTACAACACCAATGCTATAAGAAATGTTCGGCCTTGTGCATGTGAGATGACGAATACTCCCAACTATACTTCGTTACTTGGTCGCATCTACTCGTTCTCCACCATCAAACTTAGAAAGTTTCGCCCCGGGTTCCATTGGTGTCAATATTGGATTGCAACCCTCCATTTTGTTTCATTTTAGAATTTCTTTTGCATATTTTTCTTGTGACAAAAAAATCCCAGTATTTTCTTGTCTAACTTCCAGGCCAAGAAAGTAGTTCATCAACCCCAAGTCTGTCATTTCGAACTCCCGAGTCATATCCTCTTTAAAATCTTTTATCATCTCCTCATTATTCCCCATGAATATAAGATCATCAACATAAAGAGCTACAAACAACAAGTTACCTTTTTATTTATTCACATACAATGCATGCTTGTATGGGCATTGAGTAAACCCATTCTTCTTGAAGTAAGTGTCGATGTGGGTTTCCAAGCTTGAGGTGCTTGCTTCAGTCCATAAAGTGCCTTCTTTAATTTCAGCACCTTTTTTTCTTCCCCAATTTTCATGTACCCAGGTGGTTACTCTACATACACCTCTTATTCTAGCACACCATTCAAAAAAG
Organism: Hibiscus syriacus; assembly: GCF_006381635.1. Lineage (NCBI taxonomy): Eukaryota > Viridiplantae > Streptophyta > Magnoliopsida > Malvales > Malvaceae > Hibiscus > Hibiscus syriacus. The sequence continues at coordinate 1,941,106 of NW_024063194.1, forward strand.
CTGACTTGACATCCATTTGAAAAAATTTCCATTTGAATTGAGCTGCTTGAGAAATGAGAAGGTGAATCGTCTCCATTCTTGTAACTGGGGCAAACACTTCATCATAGTCTATCCCCGCCTTTTGTCGATACCCCTTTGCAACTAACCTTGCCTTGTACCGCTCTATCTCACCTTGAGCATTCATCTTCTTTTTGTATATCCATTTTACTCCTATGGGTTGACTTCCTTTTGGCAATTCAACCAGCTCCCAAGTTTGGTTTAGCTCAATTGCTTTTATTTATTCATCCATGACTGCTTTCTACTTCTCATTCCGTACCGCTTCTTCACTTGTTGAGTCGTACAAATCTTGCATGTTTCGCATCCTTGGTTTTCTTGGGTCATCTTCATCATCAATTGTTGGTAAATTTGTCGGTGTGTTTGTTGTTGTAGTGATTGCACCGGTAGATGCTTCTCCTTTCTCGAATATCACTTCCGTTGATTTTTCCCAATCCCACGAACTCGACTCGTTTACATGCACATCTCGACTGACTACTACTTTCTTCTCTATTGGATCAAACAACTTGAAAACTTTTGTCTTTTCATCATAGCCGATAAAGATATATCTTTTTCTTTTTTCATCAAGCTTGGTTCTTCTTTGATCTGGTACATGCGAATAGGCCACACTACCGAATACTTTGAAATGCGATACGGTCAGTTTTAGTCCACTCCAAGCTTCTTGTGGTGTTCGGTTCACCAATTTCGTATGTGGGCATCGATTTTGAACATACATGACGCATTGAACCGCTTCTTCCCAAAATTCTTTAGGAATGTCTTTGCTCTTCAACATCGATCGAACCATGTCAAGAATAGTCTAATTTTTCCTCTCGGCCACACCGTTTTGTTCAGGTGAGTAAGGTACGGTTAAAAACCTCTTGATTCCTTGTTCCTCGCAATATTTCGTAAAGGCAGTTGACATGTACTCTCCGACTCTATCTGACCGTAAAGCCTTGATATAATGCTCGGTTGTCTTCTCTACTAACATATTGAATTTCTTGAACACCTCGAATGCCTCATATTTTTCCTTCAAAAAATAAACCCAAGTTTTCCTTGTGCAATCATCAATAAAAGTGATAAAATACCTTTTCTCACTGAATGACTTTGTTGTGATAGGACCGCATATGTCGGTGTGTTTCAACTCGAGAGACCTCATTGCACGATATTCTGCCTTTTTTTAAAAAATATTCCTTGCTTGTTTTTCGAGTACACATCCCTCACAAAATTTCTTAATGTAATCCATGTCAGGTAGCCCGTGTACCATATCCTTCCTTGCTAACTCTTTTAGGCCACCGTAATGCAAGTGTCTAGATCATAAGTGCCACAACAAGGCCTTATCCTCCATGTTAACTTGCAAACATCTTTCTAGCACCTTTCTCAAGTTAAGTTTGAACATTTGATTCTTGGCCATCTCCACACGTGCAAACAACTGACTTTTTTTGTCCTTCAAGTGCAACATTTGGTCTTTCATGAAAACTGAATATCCCTTCTCCAATAACTGCCCCATGCTAAGGATATTACTTTTCAAATCGGGCACATAATAAACATCCTCAATCGATCATTCTTTACCATCTTTTTGATAATAACATATTTTACCTCAGCCCTTTACTTGAACCTTTGATGCATCTCCAATTGACACGTGCCCTTATTCTATCTCTTGCATCTCCACAAAAAGGTGTTTGTGCCCGCACATATGATTACTAGTACCGGTATCAAGATACCACACCGTGTCGTTGTCAGGAACGATATTTTCATTGGCCATCATGAGAACACCATCTTCTCTTGTCTCCTCTTCCACGACTAGATTCACGTTTTCTTCTACCTTTTTCTCGGAATAGCACTCCTTTGCATAGTGCCCATGCTTGCCGCAATTATAGCACTAGACATTTGATTTTCACTCTTTTGCATAGTGCCCATGCTTGCCGCAGTTGAAGCACTCAACATTTGAATGATTTAACTGGTCGCCTCTCCCACGGTCACGTCCTCTACCTCACCAATTTTGTTGGATTGACTGCCCCTTCTCCTTATAGTATCCACCTCGACTTCGGCCTCCATCACCGCGACCATTGCTGCGACCTCCACGGTCGTGCCCTCTACCTCGAAAGTTTTAAGTATAGAGTACCTTTTCGTCTTTGATAGACACCTTGGCTTGCAGTGCTTCCTCAAGAGACTCATTCTTCTTTTTCTTCTTGCGTTGCTCATGTACCTCTAGTGACCCAGTGATATCGTCTACAGATAGCTCCTCCAGGTCCTTCGACTCTTTAATAGCACATACAACATTCTCAAAATCATCAGTTAGTGACCGCAAAATTTTCTCCACAGCCCTTGAGTCCTTTAGAGTTTCACCATTACACTTGAGCTGATTTACCACAGTTTGCACACGCGTGATGTAGTCGGATACACCTTCCAACTCCTTCATCTTCATACCCTCCAACTCGTCGCGTAGAGTTTGGAGTCTTACTTCCTTTACTCCGTCAGCCCCCTTGAATACTTTTTGCAACATATCCCATGCTTCCTTGCCAGTTGTCGCGCTCGCTATCTTTTCAAAGTCCAACTCGTCAACCGCTTGAAAAAGCATGTATAGTGTTGTCTTGTCCTTCATTCGTGTATTTTTCAATGTCTTGATTTCAGTTACTGTCATATCTTCGGTATTCTCTAGTTCGGTGAAACTGTTCCCGACTACTTCCCATGCATCTTGGGCCCCAAGCAATGCTCGCATTTGAATGCTCCAGTTGTTGTAGTTGGCTTTCGTCAGTCATGGTAGCGGCATACCCTACATTTTCCCGTAAATTGTCATTGGCTCGGAATACCAATTTGTAAGTATTTGATATATATTTCGGTGGAGGGAAAAGAGACACAATTCTCACAACAACTCTTGTATTATTCAAACTATCTTTTTGTATTTTCTCTTTACCTTCTTACATGAGAATACAAATCTATTTATAGCCTTAGACATGACTCTTAAAATTTGTATTTAAAAACAGAATTAAACAACTCAAAACCAGAAAATAGCACAGTAAATTCTGACCCTTCACTACTAAAACTGCCATAATGGTTAACGTTTTCCCCTTGAAATTGTCATTTAAAAACAGCCTTAAATCTGTCCACTGTGCAGTTACGAATTTAATGGCCAATTAAGTTTATTCACCAACATAATCGACAAGCACCAATTCTATTAAATTTCCACACATCATCCCTTGAATCAATGCTTGTAACAGGAGTAGTAATGTGATGAGTATCCGGATACAAACCATGTTTCTGCCATTAATAATCTGTAATTTTTTAACAACTCAAAAAACACCTAAAGATATCTAAATGAAAGCATATATTTTCAAGTCCATAATCAAAAAAAGTAATAAAGTAGCCATAACCAAACACATAGCTTCCATAACCAAGAACCATAAAGAATTAAGAAAATAACAATGAAAGCGTTATCAATATATGTGCGATTATAATGGAGTAAATTGTGCACTCGAATATTGTACCTGTCTTGCACCAATGATATTTGGAGTTTGGTAAGAACGGCGCTGGGGCGTTCATCACTCACATATGCACTGCGATACACAAATCTATCCCACGCTGGACTCTCCAAAACTTCCACTCGAAAAAAGGTTGTTTGATGGTTGTTACATTTATTTGATTGCATTACTTTTATTTACTTTGTTTATTTCATGGAATTATACTTATTATTTGTGCATATCTTGTCTTGATATTTTAGCCCATATTTTTCCTTTTTCTCTATCTTTACCGAATCCACGTTACAATCCTTTTTAAATGCCCTTTTCATTATTGCATCTTGTTCAGTTTTAGTGGTGGAGACTTGATTTTCTTGCAGGCTTATGGTAATAAAATGTTTGGTTCTAGCTTAGTGTATTTTTAATCAAAACACTTTGAGCGAAATGAGTGAATCCTTGTGAGGGTATTAAGGCTTGTTGCGATGAGATTGATAGATTAATAGGATGTCATTATTTGATTAACTTTATACTATTTATGCCTTTCAATTGATTGTTATTTTGATTTGAATAATTTTTGTGAACTTGATTGGTTTTTCTTGAATATGATGAAAGACGAAGGAATGTAAATAGAGTTTTTGACATGTTTGATTGCAGCATGCTTGAGGACAAGCTTTCAATAAGTGATAGGGAATTTGATGAGCGATCATATTTGCATTTATTTTGTTAACAATTATTCCCTTTTTTTATTTGATGTCAGTAATTTGGTTCTATTTTATCTAATTTTGTACAAGCACTTTTTTTCTAGAACCAGCAATAAAGAGGGAAAATGTGTTATTTTTTTATATCTGGAATTGTGGCTAGAAACATGGATACGACTTGGGACAAGATGTGGTACAACATGGTAGAATCTGAAAATTCAATCAGGAGAAACAATTTTTCGAAAATCCTGTCAACATTAGTCTAGAAGTAGGATGAATGGAATTGTTTAAGAGTTTAAGTTTGAATTAATAAAAATTGAGATTTATTTTTTATTATTTATCTTCTAGTATATTTTATTTCATCTTTAGGAAGTTTATCTCTTATAATTCTCTAGGCTACAAATACCCCTTAGGTGAAGCTTGAGAATGTATTTCTTTCTCTTTGGGTTTTATAAAAATTCTCTCTGGTTTATTTTACATTCTTCATCTTTAATTTTTTAGTTTTTACTTTCTTTTCAAAAAATGCTAAGCATGATTGAAATCATACTTAGCAAAACTTTCAATTAGCCAAAGGCTTAGCGATGACTCAATTCTATTTGTGACAATCGAAAAGCGGTTAATATTTTTATATAAAATTCTTGATTCACTAAAATATTGATTTGGTAAATGGTGTTTTCTTTAAAAATCTTTACACTTAAATTTCAACAAATGCACGTTGGCTTGAATTTTGTTTGGGTTTACAGTTTGGGAGGAAGAACCAATTGGTTGTAATTCAACTTCCTATGAATAAACTTAGTGGTGGTCTATTAAGGTTAATCTCGGGTTCAATTCTCAATGAAACACCATAACCCTAGCATGGGTTTTTCCAACACTTAAAGTTACATTGGTGCTGATAGAGATAGTCTCGCTTAGTCGAAGTAAGGATTAAATTTCAAAGATGGACATGGGGATATTGGTTTACTAGAGAGAAAATTAAGTTACAAGGATTGGACCTTGTAGACTATAACCAACATGTATCCGGAGTAACATCTCTTTCTATGATCGATTGGAATTGATGCAAATCGAAGTTTGACACTATTCTCATTCATTTGATTTCTTTTCAATGATTTACCATGTTTTATTTTTCTTTCAAAGTTTGATTTTTTTTGTAAATTTCATAAACCCTCTTTTATTTTCTTTATTTTCACTTTTAATAAGACCAAAACAATTCAACATTGGAAGTTCCGTAGTCCCTACAGATCTACCATTCTTCTATTTGCTACATTTTTATTTATTTTATTTGATAATAAAGAATATTTATTTGAAAATTATGATGCTTGATAGAAAAGTAAGTAAATGGTCCATTTTCATTCATGTTGGGATGGCCAGTACACCTCATGGTGTAGAAGAAAAATTATTTGAGGATCTCACCAATGGTCCAAGACAAAAATTTGAATTCAGGAGGATCAGATACGTATTCACCTTGGGTTCCTCCAATAAAAAAATCAGAAGTGCGGTCATGAACAGTTCAAATTTTTTGCCTCCACGAAAACGTCTTAGCCTCTACTTAATTCACCCGATTGAGAGAAATTTCTTTACTCAAAATTGGTTTGAGAAATTTCATACAAGAAGACTAAACGGATGCAAGACCATCATATTCTATTTATAACGTGTGACTCTAACCCTTAGGGTTTTAACCCGATATTAATAAAAGAAATATATTAACCATAATTATATTCTTTTAATATAAATTCAATATTTTTCTTTCTAATTAAAATGACATGCATATCTATCAAATATATATATATATTAATGTTACTTATACATTTTATTCATGTGCAACAAAATTTTACATGTGTGACTCATTTATAAATTGCTCATTTCAACCTTAAGGTGTGACCCTGTATGTTCCTGTAACATTACTAGTAATTATTATAACCATTCTAATATTACAAACAATGAGTGACATTTTGCAATATATCATTCTCATCTAACTTGCAAGAAGTCATGATTCGACATAACCTCTTCGAGACTAACTCCTTTATTTATTATATCCTTTTTGTCATTTATATCTAGAATAGGCACAAGTTTTGGAATAGTCACACTTGTATAGCTAATATAATGTTTCTTGATATCTAGAGTAAACTATAAAAAAGAAAAATTTGTGATATCTCATATCAACTTGTTCAAGGATGGTCATGCATTTCTAGTCTCGCTCAATCAAGTGGCATGTGATATATTTTCTTTATGTATGAAGGTGTGATATTTTCTTTATTTAATACACATAAATATAACAAAAAGAAAACAACAGCAATGCTTTATTAAATAAACGTGGTAAAGAAAATATGTCAATACAATCATCACATGATTGATCTTTGGGCATACTCTAACACTTCATCCTTGTAACAAAAGATGAAAGAAAGATGAACAAAAACAAGTGCATCAGCAGAATCACATCAGTTTGGTTCCCATTGAGTACATTATTTAATCGTTTCATTTACGTCACCGCCTTATTAGAGGAAATATTATTTGGATAAAATAAATAAATAATTATGGAAATATCCTCCAATTAGGTAGTGACACATGTCACAATTTAATTAGAGATTCAATTATTTTAATATAATTAAATTATGACTAAAATGATAGAATGTATAAATATTGAGAACCAAATATACAAATATACCATGTTTTTCTTAAAATATAAAATTAAACCCTAAACACATTAAAAGTTAACAATAAGTGGCTTGATTGACACATTTAAATAATTGAGTGGTTTGATTGATCAAATTGAAACGTTGGTGGTCAAAATTAAAGGGGATAATAGTTCAATGGTCACTCGTATAGTTTACCCTATATATCTTCATAATAAAATATTTTATATAGAAAAATATTATTAATGACTTATTTTAAAATATTTTTATATTTGTATTATAATTTAAGTTGATATATTTTATATATAATAGAATTAATAAGTGTAAATATAATTTAAATGCTATATTTTTAATATACAACACAATGTCCAAAATGAACATTTTATCTTTTAAAAATCACTTATTAAAAACAATCCCAAAAAGTTAACTTTTGAAAATCACTTTTGAAAGTTCTTTTATAGCAATTTTTAAAGCAATGCCAAACTGGCCCTAACATTAATACTCAACCTTGAACTGACCTCGAAGCATCTTAAGATGCGCTACACATTGAGTATTTACTTCTCATTTGTCTTAACAATTACAGTTGTGTCGTCTACAAATTGTAGATAGGAGAATGTCTGATTTGGTACTACATTTCCAATATCTTCAATATCTTCATCATTTTTAGCTTGTTTAATTAATAAATGTAGGGCTTTCGTAATTATGATAAATAAGAATGGTGAGGACGGATCCCTTTATTATAGTCTTCTCCTCATTCGAAACTCCTTTATTAGAGATTCATTAGCTAACATCAATAGTCTTACCGAAGATGTACACTCCCATATCCAATTCCTCAAAATTTGATCGAAACCCTTTTTCAAGGACCATAATAATAAAAAAAACTATCACCTACCATAGTGATAAGCCTAAGAGAAATCAAATTTTAACACATCCCATGCTTCTTTCCCATCAATGGTCATTGTATGTATTATTTCAATTGTAACCAAAATCTCATCGACGATCTGTCTCCCTTTTATAAAGGTGTATTAAATATCACTAATTAACTTATCCAAAACATCCTTTATCCTTCTCAATATTACTTTCGCCACTATTTTATAGATCCGTCCAACTAAACTAATCAGTCTATAGTAAGAAACATCTGTTGAATTTTTGGATTTCGAAATAATCATGATGAAAGATGCATTAAAACTTTGTGGAAGCTTACATGACTTATGGAACTTCTCCATAAAGAAATGCATCCAGGCATTCCATAAAGAAATGCATATTAAAACCATTTGAACTTTATTTTTTGCTCCATTACACGACCACACGGTCTCCTTGATCTCTTCTAGTAAAAAGGCTTCTCCAAATCATCTGCTTTTGTAACTGAAATTGTCTTGAAATCCAGGTTGAATACATTTATAGATAAAGTGTTTATGAAAATGACTGAACACTACCCAATTAAGCTCCTTTTGTTGATTATTCCAACCATCATTAGATTTCAACCCAAATATTTTATTTCTATGTGCTCGAAATTTGATTGCTTTATGAAAAATGTGGTATTTGAATCCCCCAATGACAACCTATTTATACGAATTTTTTGTCTTCACAATTCTTCTAGTAACCTAACTGTATCCCACAATTCTTTCCTGTATAACTTAAGTTCCATCTGTTTATGTATCTTTCTAAAATTTCAAGAATGGTGATACAAAGGAATGAAAATTTTATGAGGAGTTTCTTGTCGGGTAGTATTTTCAGGAAAAAAGCTATCTCGTGTAAGTTGGAGTAAGGCGTGTTTGTCCCGAAAAAAAGGTGGTGGAATGAGAATGCTAAATTTACAAGCAAAAGATGATGCTTTGTTGGCAAAGTGGGGATTGTGATTTGGTACGAAAAGTGTCACACCCCTATTTTTGTTTAAATTTTAATTGATTAATTTTAGGAACCAATTTGCAATTATTCAAAGTTGCTAGGTTAGTTTTTGAAGCCCCTAAAAGTTCAAGGACTTACCGCTAAATTTAACCATCATTGGTCGGCAAAGAAAAAAATGGGATTAGGTGAGATTTGCAACCATGAGGTTTTGAACCCATGTACTGCAATGTGGTTGCCCTTAGCCCTACAATTTAGGCTAGGGAACTCTTCAATTTTTTTATTTTTCATATATTTTTATTGTGGGTCGCTCTAGTGGCCATAATGTGACACCTTAGATCGGATTGGATCACTCGTATCGGTCTGAGGGTGTTACATTTAGTGGTATAAGAGCTTAGGTTAATTCAAGTATTCTAAGTAGATCGGTTGATCGATTGTTATATAGTGCCTAGTCAGTACATTCCCCTAGATTATAACCGTACTCTTCTAAGTCGGAACTCTAAAGCCGCGTCCTTTATCTATAATAAGTATACAAGAGTATTTTGTCCATTAGGGCTCGACCTGTACATAAAAGAATATCATCAATATTCATCCAGATTCAGTAAAAAACCTCATGAGTAACGTAAGAATTACTTATTCAAGAATGCTAACTTGACTCATGATATGAAAATTAGATTATGTTACCCAAACGTTCCATGATGCAAACTTTATAAGCCAAGTTTCAAGATTAGTAACTACTACCCAAGTGGATTTAAGAGAAAAGTATCTGGTCCAAGATCTGACAAGGTGATTTCCCCCTTAAAGTTATGCATCGATGAACCAAATTGAAGAATTTCCAAAATCATTCTCATTCCAATTTTTGTGATATTGAAACTCGATAAGTGTTGAGCCTCATACCTCCATGATTTGATCATTATTGGATTAAAGGAAAGTGTTTGTGTACTTGGGGAAAGTGTAAACCTCGAGGTGATTCTATTAGTTTGAAAGGAAATAATTATGTCTACATGTTGCAATATAGGTATGCAAGTGTTATTCTGATTAAGAATTGATAATTAAGGTCTAATTAATTCTACAACGAGAATTTTGTTCAGATTTTGAAATTATGACGAGGAAGAGTTATGACGAGTAAACATATGTTAATGGTTAAGGCTCAATGGAGGTATCATGATCATGTAAAATCTACATGAAGATACTCGAGAATTTATGAAAGCTCGGTTTCACTTTTCTTTGACCTGGGTGAATTTCAATTAAATTTTTTTTGAAGGGAAGATAGTTGTCACACCCTTATTATTCTTTAGTTTTTAATTGATTAATTTTGGTGACAAGTTTGTAAGTTTTCAAAGTCACTAAAAATTCAAGAACTCACCCCCTAATTTGACCGTCATTGTTCTACAAAGAAAAAAATATTATTAGGTGAGATTTGCAACCATGAGGTTTTGAACCCACATGTTGCAATATGGTTTCTCTTAGCCATAACATTTTTGGCTAAGACACTTTTTAATTTTTATTTCATTGCAAAATTTTCTTAAATTTCCCCTAAATTTTTTACTCCAAATTCAATTCTAGACAAACCCCTTAATTTGTGTTAAACTTGTCGTCGATCCCCTGATTCCATTCTACTTCCCACCGGCAGTGTTTTATACCACCCCAACCAACGTGTGCTTCATCAAACCACAACCAAAACCTGACCATCCTCTCGCCAAGTAGTCGCGTTGTTCACCATGAATAAGTCATCGAACGTTCGTTGAAGAACCCACTCACTGTCGCTATTTATTTTTTATGATTTATCCCGATGCCCACTCACCTCACTAACACCATCGTTGGATTCCCTTAATTTTTCAAATCCTAACTTAGGTGGTTCTGTCACCTTGTAATCGCATTGTCATCGTCCGACGTGGTAAGTTCTCTGACCATTTTATCATGTGTTTTACTTGTTATCCTTTTGTTGAGAGTTGATATTGGCAATTTAGAGCATCAGGAATGATCGATAGACCTCGTCCTCTGTCAACTAACCCCCATGTTTCACCCATGCGCATGGGGCTCATTCTCAGTGAAGATTGCTATAGAAACCGGTCTTGTTATATAGGATTATGCCGAACCGACATGGTTAGATCGAATCGGTATACTTTTAGAACAGAGTCAACTCGTGTTCAGTCAACTTGTGTTGAGTCAACTTGAACCGGTCTGGCCCGTTGTCTGTGACCCATATTGTTGACTAGAGTTGTCTTTGACTAGGGTTGACTTTGACTTTCACTAGAGTTAACTTTTTTAAATATTCATATTTTATGCTTTTCAATATCCAGAGTTCTAATCTGAAGTCTGTTTTGGTAAATTCAAACCCCATAAGTTATTTTCAGTGTTTTTTATTATAATTTGATTCATATTCCCAATTAAGTTTTGTTTTAGACATAATTTCCTTTTCTATGTATCTGAGATATTTTGGGACATCGAATTCAAGTTCAAGGATGAAAATTTTAGTTTAAATGATCAATTGGTGTATCTATTAAATCGAGGTAATACCTTACTACCTTTTCCATGCTTTATTGAACATGTTGGTATTGGATAATTCATGAATGAAAATTTTTGATCATCTGCTTATCGATGATTATTCTGAAACTAAGGTTGAGTATGCTAAAAAGGATAGTAAAATAGTTGAGGATTTGACTGACTTGTATAAGGAACTAGAATACTAGTAAGAAATAATTTCTAGTTGGTGATTAATTGATAAAGTAATTAACCTCAAGATCCATAAATTTTGATTATTTTTGTTAAAGGTTAAATGTCATAAATACTTAATAATACTAGGATAAGAAATTACAAAATTACCCTTGTAATTCAAAACAAAAAGGATTGTCCCTGAAATTAGAAATAACCTTGAAAGCTTAACATGTCCTGATAAAACTAATGTTTCTCCTGTTAACGACTTGTTTTACCTAGAAAACCATGATAACTGATTATGACCTTTGAGATGGCAAGGAACTTATCGATTCATGAATAAACACCTTAGGACTAATTTACTAGAAGTAATGCATATGAAAAAATTGGATGAAATTACTAAATACCCCTGAAATTAAAAAGAGACTTGGATATCCCATAATAGTGGAAATGACTTAATAATTCATTCTTATCTTGATAGAACTATGGATTCATAGATTAAATTCATAATGTGATTGGAAATTTTTGATAACTGACTCATAACCGTTGAGATCCCTACATACTCTGATTTTCTGATTTTAAAATAAATATTAAATTTATTGGAAGTACTATATGAATCCAAATTTAAAACGACCAAAATAGTCTGGAGCTCCAAAATAACTAGGATAACCTTGAGTACTAAAATGACCAAATACCCTTAGAACCAAGAAATAAGTGGATTCCATTGGATAAACTCTAGAAACACCTATAAACCTAAGTGTTGTACTACCTCTAAAGATCCTAGAGCACAACCCAAGTGTGTCGGACATTTTGGATACAATTGGAATACATAAATAAATAATATCATCGGAATACCTATTTGTTCCCTCAAGATTCTTTTCAATTCAACTAGTGCAGTCATTATTAAGAAGTGAATATTCTAAAGGATATCAGTCTGAATGATTAGTGAGTACCACAGTGGTGAGATCTATTTAATTTGTTTGACCCAAAATCTTGATAATTCGATATAAATCATGAATATTGTAATTACCATTTGGCCTTTATTGGGTTAAAATACTCAAAATTATTCATGAATCTAAATGTTGGAAATGCCTCTAATAGTTAGATTAATGAAATCACTCATTTATATCTAAATGTAAATTTAATTCTAAAGTAAAGGTTATTGAATATCTTCCTGGGGTATTCAGATCTTAAAATTCATGAAGTAGCAATTTCTAAAGGTATGATTAAATCACTTAACAATAAAACCACAGATATCCTATTTTGGAAACCCCAATAAGCTTACAAGTCTTTTCTATCTTCATGATAATTACTACGTGCCTTTGAAAAATATATGAATATTCTAGTGTGTTCCTTATGCACATAAATATTTTCTATAATTTTTAAAAAATATGACTTTTATATCTGAAATAAAAATCCAATTTCTATTCTTTGTATTCTCATAAAAGATATATTTGGTTCTTGATTATTGTCAAAACCGTCCTTTGGGTGGGCCCGAAATCGGGCTTCGACTTAAATTTAATGTGTTAGAGTCGTCACCGATCATTTAAAATTAGGTTGATCGGATACCTTAATTTATCATTTTATTTAATCTGAATTTTTACCATAATTGAATCAGATTTGTGAGTCGATTACAGTCATGGCAGGATTAGCACCCCTGTACTGCCCTTTCAGTACTAATTTAATCTCTCAGTTGTCTTAATGGCGAAAAATAAAAGTGAAATTAAAATTTAAAAGTTTGATCCGCATTGCTTACCATTGAAGAATTTAAAATTGACCTAAAAATATAAATAAAATTAGTGTTAAATAATAAAGCAAAAAAGTAAATAAATTAAGAAATAAAAAACTTTAAATTAAAAGGATTTAAATGTAAAAAAGAGAATAGGGCCTAAATTGATATTATTTGAAAGATGTAAGAAAAAATGTTATGAGGGATCAATTTGCAAAATATAAGAAATTTAAGCATGGATTAAATTGAATGAATTCAAAAATCAAGGGCAAATTTACAACAAGTGACCAAAATGAATTGCGTATAAAAATATTAGGGACTGTAGAAATACTTTAAAATTTTGATAATTACCCATTGGCCACCATTATAAATACCCCTTACTTAAAAAAAACAACATATCTCATTTCACTAAAAAATATTATCCCAAACCCTCTCAAATACTCTGCCCACTCTCCTCAACCGACCCAATGGTCGACCAATAACCGGTGACCGACCACCACCCAACCGCCACTCTGGCCACCACCACCGGTGGTTGAAAATCCCAACTACCCTAAAATATTCTCTTGATATCCTGATTCCTTAATCGAGGTTTGATTTTCGTAAAAACTCTCCAACGACGGAGATCTAAAACCAATGATTCAATTTTTACCTTTAATCTGATGTCTTTTCGAATTCTTGGCTGTTTTTCTTTTCCCAACGAGATCTTGATGCGCACATGGTGTTCTTTATTGAAATAAAGTCTTTAGAATTTACATTTTGCTTTCGATTTCTAATATTTTATTCTTGGTTTCTTCGGATATTTTATGTGCACAATTTTTTTACTCTTCTTCTATGGTCTTATAGTTTTTGATTTGTTGTTGTGTTTTGTTTCTTTCGTATGTGGTTCTTTATGTTGTTTTTGTTCGATGGCTTGGTGAGGGTTTATATAACCCCTCTAACCGTGGTGGTTTCTGAGCATCTCAAGGTATTTCTGAGTATTTCGGGGTTGTTTCTTGGTTATTCATGTTTGACTGGAGATCTCAGATGGTCCAGTCTGAGTTACTATAATCTTCAGGGTTATTTTTTGGTTCTTCGTGGTTCATGTTTGACCGAAGATCTTGGATGGTTCAGTCCGAGTTACTTCGATCTTTGTGTTTTAAATGCCAAAATCTCGGCCGACTGATAATCTCATCGACACGTGATTGCCACGCGCTGCCATTGGTGGCTCTTGAACTTCTGGAACCTTATGGAATTTGATATTGGTCATTGGATTGGTTGCAGATCCAACAGTCCAGGATCGACTGCAGTGTGATGAAATTTTAGGGTTTAAAAAACCTAGCTCTCTTACGATTCTGGTCGTTGATCTCCATCTTTATCTAACAACCCTCATTTATACAACACTAGACTTAATAATGAAACCCTAGTGGCTTCGGCTTGTTTCTTGGGCCTCTGGTTTTCCACTGGGCCTACTGGGTTAGGCTACTCAGTTGGGCTCACTTGGATATTTGGACCCCTTTTATTGGACCAGACATGGACCCTAAAAAACAAAAACTAAAAATAAAATTGATAACAATATAATATAATATATAAAAATAATAATAATAATCAGCTTAATATATATATATATATAAGAAAAACTCTATTATATATTTTCAAAAACTATATATTATATGTTTTTTTAAAAGCTATATAAAATGTTTTCAAAATCGTGTTTTCAAAAATTGTACTATATATTTTCAAAAATCATTTTTTAAAAACTATATATTATTCGTTTTCAAAATTTATTTTCAAAAACCTATTATATACGTCAAATAATTTATACGTTTTAAAAAGCTATATATTATACGTTTTAAAAAATTATTTTCAATAATACAAAACTAGCAGATGGTGCCGAAGGACATGCAGATAATTAAAAATAATATAAATTTTCTTATTGATTCAATATTTTTTAGATTTTCTTCATCAGCTGAGGTTCGACTGATATTTCTTCAAGTACAAGACATGAAGCTTACAATTCTGAGGAAAAGTTCAGAGGACCAGGTTTAAGAGATCGGAATAGGATGTCTAGTTTGTTCTCACCAAACCAAAATAAATAAAACCATAGATTAAAAATGGTATTATTTTATTTCAGTTACACAAATCTTTAAAATCATTGTAATACACTTCACTCAAACACTCCATATGCAGTCCCCCAAAACTGCATCCATAAGGGCTTACCCTAAGCACACAACAAAGGAGCCACCCTAAGAGAGTGCCTTGGGGCCTATGGCCTACCCAAGGGTCACCTTAGGTTCGTAAGTAATTACCAACTTGATTAGAGTTGAACCTCCATACTCCAGACTCCTACCTATACAATATATATTAGAAATCAGATTGAACAGTAAACTATAAAATCAAAATCATGATCTAATAGAATATTGTAAGAATGAAAAATTAATTATTAAAATCACATAAATACCCTCCACCCGGACACCATATGCAATTCCTAATAACTGCATCCATAAGGACTTGCCCTAGGCCCAATAGACCTAGGAGCCAACCTAAGGGAATGCCTTGGGGCCAGAGAGCCTACTCGAGGTCACTTTAGGTTCGTAAAGAATTACCAGCTTCATCAGAGTTGAACCTCCATACTCCACAATCATACCCAAAAAATATCCCAATAATTTGTTCATATCGTAAACAGTAAATTCAATTATCCATAAATCAGACATAATTATATTTTCCAGTGGAAACAGGTAACCAAAGGACATATATCATGTAGCCATGGTTAATAGCTAGTAATTCAATAAATTAGTAATTTAGAATTTTATACAGTTAAAAGACTCAGTAAATCAGTAATTTAGCTAAATCCAATTCCAAGACCGATAAAATAATCATAAATTACATAGGAACACACTAGAAAATTCAGTTATTTTTCGGAGCCATGTAGAAATTATCAAGAAGGGGAATATGAGCTTCTGCAAGTTGATTGGATTTCAGAAATGAGATCTCTACTAAAAAGGGGTTGAATTGATAATAGATCTAAATATACATTAAGAGATTGATGTTTCAGGACCATTTAAGATTTAAGGTATATCATAAAGGTATTTAGGAACTTTTACATTAGAATAAATTAAGATTTCATATATAACCAGAGAGATTCCATTATTTATGCCATCATGGTATTTCGGACAGTTTGATTTCTAATGGATTCTTAGCAAGTTAATTCAATAAGGTTGAAATAATGATTTACAGTATTCAAGATTCATGTCGATTTATCAGGATATTAGTAAACTCGAACTGAACAAATTCGAGCATTACGATACTTGTCAACCACTCAAATCGATGCACATCAAGAATATTCACACTTTAAATACTGACAATTCTAATCTAACTGATCATCTCTAGAACCATCGTTGAACAGATCTTGAGGAACTGTATGCATTCTGATGGTATTTGTTTTATTTATGTATTCCAACAGTCTCTAACATGATCGATGTACTTGAGTCATACTCCACAACCTTTAGGGGTGATATAATGCAAATGTATTCTCGGTGTTTACAAAAATATCAAATAACATTCACTTATTTATAGGTCACGAGGCTAGTTAGGTCAGTTTTGTACTCGGGATTGCTTTGGTCATCTTAGAGTTCAAGGTATTCCAATCATTTTCTTTGATTCAGTCAAATATATATATTATTTCCATTAATTTAATCATTGGGTGATTATTCAAAAATAAAAAATTCTAAATTTTTAATCGCCTAAAGAATTTAAAATCGAAATTAGGATGCTTCTGAACAATCTGAGTACTTATCAAGTGAATAAGTAGTTTATCAAAACAAGGATAGGGTTATTTTAGTTATTACTGATCTTGAAGATTAGTAACCGATTTTCAGGTCTTCCAACTGATTTATAGGTCTTCCAATCAAGTCATGAGTTTAATCGGTGGATTTGTAGTTCTATCAGGTCAAGAAGGAATTTTCAGGTAAATTACACTATTCGGGTCAATTTTGTTTTTTATAATTCATAAGGGAATTTTCGTATTTTCCTTTTCAAATATTTTTGACATCAAAACATTTAACGATAATATTCAGAGTTTAAGGATTATAAGATTAAATTCTTTGTCTATTAATCACTAACCTTAAATTTATTTTTTATCTATCTACCAATTCCTTTGTGCAATTCAATCGAATCTTAACCAATTTATCACTTAAACTGTATTTAGTTCGAGTCCATCCATAACCAAACATCCATGCGTTTGTCCAGTATCAACATATTCGACAAAGCATGTAAAGAGGTAGTAAAGTATTGCATCGATTTTTGAGTCATATCAACAGTCTAAGAATACCTAGTAATCCTATCAGGCAGCTTGAGCGAATCATAATAATTCATTCTAGACTTAGAAATAATTGTTAACAATTTAAGGGTTTAGCATCAGTGCTCTGTGATATGTCTTAATATGTGAGGTTGTTTGCATTCAATTTAAATCAACACCTATCTTGTTTTATTTACTTTACATTCTGCATATTTATTTTGCCTCGACCAAACTTTCCTGCACTCATTAAGTCACCTCTTTATTAGTTCTTAAGTTAACATCTTAGTATGACTTAGTTTGTGACATTAGTTCTAGTTGTGGTGAAAATATATTTCTCGACCAATCCCTGTGGAGACGATACTCACTTACCCTAAATTACTTGAATCGATCGTGTATACTTAGATAGATTTACTTGCCTTAACATATACATTTACAATCGATCAATAAGAAATAGAATGAATATGGGATAGTGAAGTTCTAACTTGTCTACCTTAGAGATAAGGAGCGATTTCAATCGACTAAAAGGGATAGACGCTAGAGTATGATAGATAATGCCTATAGTTTACGCTGAGAGGTATTGCTACAACAACGAATTGTAGTTAACGCTGAGGAGAATTACCATAGCAACCATCTAAGAATACCTAGTAATCTTGTCGGGCAACTTGATCGAGTCATAATAATTCATTCTAGACTTAGAAATAATTGTTGACAATGCAAGGGTTTAGCATCAGTGCTCTGTGATATGTCTGACTATGTGAGTTTGTTTGCATTCGATTTAAATCAACACTTATCTTGTTTTATTTACTTTAGTATTCTGAATTGTTTATTTTATCTCGACCAAACTTTCCTGCACTCATTAAGTCACCTCTTTATTAGTTCTTAAGTTGACAACTTAGTAGGACTTAGTTTGTGACAAAAGTTCTAGTTGTGGTCAAAATATATTTCTCGACCAATCGCTATGGAGACAATACTCACATACCCTATATTACTTGAATCGATTGTGTGTACTTGCACAGATTTGCTTGCCTTAACATATACATTTACAAGGGATCAAGTTTTTGGCGCCATTGCCGGGGATTGACAACTGACGAAATTTTTTAGCCATAACAAGTTCTCTTTGTCACATTATATTTATTTAGTCTAACATAGTTTACTATTTTTATTGTAGGTTTTAATTATTGCATGACCTTGAGATCTTCTGGTAAGCCTTTGGAACCATTTTACCCTGAAGTTGAGCAATCACTCAGACAAAAGGTTGTGCGCCCAAAGAACAAAAAAATAATCAAATCAACTCCAAATGCAACGCAACATGGGAGATTTAGGACCTGATGCAGCTATCAATCTTCAAGTTGCAAGGCCAAGAGAAATACGAGATCATTTGAACCCGATTCTCGATTATCTCAATCCAGGCATAGTGGCACCTGAGATAAAAGCCACTCATTTTGAACTCAAATCGGTGATGTTTAACATGCTAAACTCTATCGGATAATTTGGTGGTTCACCCAATGAGGATGCTAGGCAACATGTTCGTGTTTTCCTTGAAGTATGAGACTCGTGTCGGCAACACGGAGTACATGAAGACGTGCTCAAACTGAAACTTTTCCCTTATTCCTTATGCGATAGAGCAAGATTATGACTCAGCAGAGTTTCTTCAGGCTCAATGGAGTCATGGACAGATTTATACAAGAGTTTCCTACTGCGATACAATCCACCCAATATGAACACACAGCTTCGCAATGACATTGCTAATTTTTGCCAAGGAGATGATGAATCAATGTACGAATGCTGGGATAGGTACAAAAGCCTACTTCGCAAGTGTGTTAAGCATGGTTTTCAAGATTGGACGCAAGTGGTAATGTTTTACAATGGAGTTAATGCACCAACTCGAATGATGCTAGATGCCTCAGTAAATGACTCCTTACTAGAAAAATCACCCGAGGAAGCTTTTGACATCCTCGACAGAATATCAATAATGATTATCAATTTCCAAATACAATATTAGGAACCGGCAGAAAAACATCTAGAGCATATGAATTAGAGGGTAAGGATTTGGTAGCCGCTCAACTTTCTGCCATAACCAACATGTTGAAAAATTTGCAACGTCCTAATGAGGTAATAGAAGTCAAGGTGGCCAATAACACAAGCTTATTTTGTTACGGCAACCATCATGAGAGTGAATGCCCGGAAAACCATGAGTTTCATGGGCAATTACAATCGGAGCAACAATAACCCATATTCAAACACATACAATCGTGGTTGGAGACAACACCCAAATTTCTCATGGAGTCATCAAGGAAACAACAACAATCAAGCAGCAAATTATAGGCCACAACAAAATAATTCTAATCATCAACATTTTTAGAATCAACATCATCAACAGCCCTAACAAAACAATAAAGGTATAGCTTCTTCCTCTAATACTAATTCCAATACTAATTCCTTATAGTTATCATTGCAGGAATTTATGGCTTCGACGAAATACTTCATGGCCTCCACAAAGACCTTGATGTACGAACATTCTGCAACAATTAAAAATCAAGGAAATTTTTTACAAAGCCAAGCAACACTTTTGCAAAGCCATAGTTCATCCCTACGGGCATTGGAGAATCAAGTGGGACAAATTGCTATTATGTGCTTACACTAAGGAGCAAAAAATAGATCAACCAAGATGACAAGTTTGGGGGAAAAACTCAAACAGTTTTCGCCATGGCATAACACAACCTAATGATCAAGCTGAAAATGTTGAACTAGAGGAAAAACATAAAGAGAATGAAATAACTGAAGGTGCAGAAATGCATCGGTCAAACAATGAGAAATTAATGGCCGAGGCCATTATTTTTCAATAAAAACAACAGACAATGTGAGACATCCACCACCATTCCCTCAACGGTTGATGAAGAATAATGATGACATCCATTCAAGAAGTTCGTTGATGTTCTGGATCAGTTGTGTATTAATGTGCCTTTACTTGAAGCCATCGAGAAAATGGCTTTTTATGCCAATTTTCTTAAAGAAATTGTTATGAAGAAACAGAAGGTAGAGTGTATTGCCACTCTAACAGAAATATGTTCAGCAGTGAGCAAACTCCCACCAAAGCAAAACGACCCTTACAGCTTTATAATACCATGCTCAATTGGTAGCAAATTCATATGACGAGCTCTTGTTGATTTGGGATCAAGTGTAAACTTGATACCAAAGTCCATATTTATGAAACTAGACGGGTATCATGCTTGCCCAACTTCAGCCATCTTACAGCTAGTCGATCGATCATATGTGCGGTGAGAGGGTAAAAAAGAGGATGTCATCGTAAAGGTGAATAAATTTGTCTTTCCAGTTGATTTCCTTATCCTGGATTTCGAATCCGATGAAAATGCCCCGATCATCCTGGGACGACCATTCTTAGCCACTGGAGAATCCGAATAGATTGCGAAAAGGGAGAGTTCATAATGCGAGTAGGAGAACAAAGTGTCACCATCAATGTATTCAACTCCATGAAATATGTGGATGAATCAGAAGAGTGCCAATGCATTAGAGAAGTCAAGGATAAGATAATCCCTAGGACAAGGTGAATCTCTACAACTCGATGAATACAACGCTTTGTATCACGACCCTACAACCGAGATGCACGAAAAAGATACATTTGGCCCAAGCGAATTAAAATCAGAAGAGGAATCAGAAATTCATGGCCCTGACAACAAAAATCTGAACAATGAATGCCCTGTAATTGACGCCAATGCATGATACAGAAGAGAGATAAAGTATCAATCGAGACTTCTTCATAATTGATCAGGTATGAAATTTGAAGAATTAGAATATGATGAAGTATAGTCTCAATAGACATCCTTGCAACATGAACCGAAGCAAGAACTTAAATATTTTCCATCACATTTGAAATATGCTTATCTAGGAGTTGATGAAACTCTACCAGTGATAATTTCTGCCAACCTAACCTCCGAACAGGAAAATAGTTTGTTGAATGTTTTGTCACAGCACAGAAAAATTATTGGATGGACAATGACACACTTGAAGTTAATCAATCCGACTATATGAATGCATAAGGGAAAGAAGGCTTAATCCAATCATGAAGATGGTAGTCATAAAGGAAATCATAAAATGATTGGATGTAGGAGTAATATATCCGATAGTTCATGGGTTAGCCAGGTGCAGTGTGTGTCAAAGAAGGGTGGTGTGACCATGATTAAAAGCGAACATGATAAACTCCTTACGACAAGAACAGTCACGGGTTGGTGCATATGCATGGATTACAGGAAGCTCAACAAAGCCACAAAGAAAGACCATTTCCCCTTTCTTTCATCGACCAAATACTTAATAGGTTGGCGAGAAAGGCATTTTATTACTTCCTCGATGGATATTCAGGGTATAACCAAATAGCCATAGCAACGATGGATCAAGAGAAAACAACCTTTACATCCCCGTATGGCACCTATGCATCTAGAAGAATGTCGTTTGGATTGTGTAACGCTTTAGCTACATTCCAAACATGCATGATGGCAATACTTTCAGATATGGTGGAAGAATGCATGGAAATATTTATGGATGATTTCTCCGTCTCGGGTGATGATTTTTAACGATGCCTCGACAATTTATCAAAGGTACTGAAATGATGTGAAGAAGCAAACCTAGTGTTGAATTTGGAGAAATGCCATTTTATGGTAACTGAAGGAATAGTGTTGGGTCATAAAATTTCATGTCAAGGCATTGAAGTCGATAAAGCCAAGGTGGACCTAATTGCAAACCTACCCCCACCAACCAGTGTACGAGGTGTACGAAGCTTCCTTGGACATGCAGGCTTCTAGAGGCAGTTCATAAAAGATTTTTCTCAAATACCTAAACCCTTATGTCTTTTGCTTCAACAAAATCATCCATTTGAATTTACTAATGATTGTTTGAATGCCTTTACAGATTTGAAGAAAAACCTTTCGACAGCACCAATTGTTGTTCCGCCATATTGGAACGAACAATTTGAACTCATGTACGATGCCAGTGACTATGCAGTAAGAGCAGTGCTAGGTCAACGGAAAATTAATTTTTTTCATGTCATATACTATGCAATTCGTGCTCTTAATGATGCACAAGTTAACTATACCACCACTGAAAATGAACTCTTAGTAGTTGTTTTTTCATTCGATAAGTTTAGGCAATACCTAATAGGCACTAAGGTAATTGTGCATACAGATCACTCAGCCATTAAATATATGATTAATAAAATAGATGCAAAGTCTAGACTAATTCGATGATTATTATTACTACATGATTTCGATTTATAAATTAAGGATAGAAAAGGTATAGAGAATCAAGTGGTAGACCATTTGTCTAGGCTAGATAAAAAACCTGATTGTCTTGACATAACAGAAATTAGAGAGGATTTCAATGCTGAGAAAATATTATTTGTCACAGCTGCACCGTTTCTATTCAAGCAATGCGGAGACCAAATAATTTGAAGATCCATTCCAGAAGAAGAGAAGAAAGATAATCTACACCAGTGCCACTTGTCACCATATGGAGGGCATTTCGGTGGAATGAGAACATCAATAAAGGTGCTCCAATCTGGATTTTATTAGCCAATCTTGTTCAAGGATGCACATGAATTCTACAAGACATTTGATAGATGCCAACGAATAGGAAACATATAAAAAAGGCACGAGATGTCATGGCAAAATATTATGGAAATTAAACTATTCAATATATGGGGAATAGACTTCATGGGACCCTTTCCCACATCTTTTGGAGATTTGTACATTCTCTAGGCAGTGGATTATGTATCAAAATGGGATGAAGCCATTGCTAGACTTAAAAATGATTCCAAAACGCTATTAAAATTTTTGCAGAAAAATATATTCACCTGATTTGGAATACCACTAGTTATCCTCAGCAATGAAGGCACTCATTTTGATAATAAATTGATTGCCAATATATTAAAACGATATGAAGTACAACATAGGATTACTATGGAATATCACCCTCAAACGAATGGACAAGCTGAAGTGTCTAACTGATAAATTAAATAGATCATTGAGAAAGTAGTCAACCCAAGTCGAAAAGACTGGTCGCCAAAGCTAGATGAAGCATTATGGGCTTATCGCACAGCATTCAAGGCACCGTTGGGAGTGTCACCATTCAAACTGGTATATGGAGAGGAATGTCATCTACCAGTTGAACTCGAACATAAAACCTACTGGGCCATCAAGAAGCTAAACATCGATGCTCAGCTTGCTGGAGAAAGAAGACTCTTGGAACTAAATGAGATGGATGAATTTAGAGCACACGCCTACGAGAATGCCCACCTATACAAGGAGAAAACAAAACGATGGCATGACAGAAAAATGTTGTCGAGGTAATTGTACTCTGGAAAACAAGTACTGCTCTTTAATTCACGCCCTAAGTTATTCCCATGCAAGTTAAAATGACAATGGTATGGACCATTCATTGTACACCAAGTCCATGACAATGGAGTAATTGAAATCCAGAACCAAAACGATGGTTCCATCTATAAGGTGAACGGACAGAGACTCAAGGAGTACAAAGGAGCCCCAGTTATTCGTAGCAAACCGACATCGTTGGCACATGTTGCCCAAGAGTTTACTTTATTTTCTTGAACAAAATTTCGTTGCCTAGGCAAGAAAAGTTATTTTCTTTATTTATTGTAGGCAAGCAAAGAACACGTGGTTGGATGGGGAATAAGAGCATGCACGAGAATAGAAGAAACCCTATGACGCATGGTTTTGGTGGTAGAATAAAGAGGGAAAGATATCTTTTTCCCCACTTTATGTCCAATCATATATTTCTCATTAATGCAAAAATATTTTCCCTCCAAGAAAGGACAAAACTACCACAAAACAACCCATTACTTTCCAAAGAAATAAACTGCTCAACTTCTTCTTCTTGATCGTGCCTCAACCTCTCATCACTAACCAAGAATTTTTTTTCTCTCCCCATCGTCACCACTGATATCAACTAGGAGCGATGGTAAGAATAAGGAAAGACCCAGCCCCAACACAGAGTTTCGAACGTTTCCAAATAGCCGAAGCAGAAGCACACTACAAAATATTTCAGAAATTTCAAGTCTATTTGGAATATGGATTCGGCTCTCCCGTTGAGGAAGAGGAGTCGTTTGGACCGGAGGTGATGGACGTGATAAAGAAACACAACTTGGAGAAGTTTGCTCGCAATCCCAAAGCTGTAGCACCGACGATGGTAGGAGAATTATATGCCCATCCCGAGGACCTGTCTATCCACACAGTTTATGTTCAAGGAAAGCTTATTCCATTTTCCCCCTCTGCATTCAACTGATACTTTAAGTTGGGAAAAGTGGAGGAGCAGCACAAGCGATTTATAGCTATGGTCGATCAAGAAACGTATAACGGCGTACTACAGGATTTATACTGTGGGTGGGCCAAGTTCGAAGGGAATGCCCCAACGAGGAAAAGAGTAGATCGCCGAGCACTAAAACCGCATGTGAAGTTATGGAACCACTTTCTCCAAGGAAAGCTGATACCAACGTCCCACAACACTACTATCCTCATGAAGAGACTGATGCTCTTGCACTTGACCATATACAGGAGGAAGATCAACGTTGGAGAACTCTTTTTCAAGCAGATCCATGAATGTACCAAGAGGACTTGTGGTAACCTTCTGTTTCCCAACTTGCTAACCATATTATGCAATAATAAGAAGGTTCCTGAGCAACCCTTCGAGGATTTAATTAATCCCAATGAGGATATTACCAAGAAAAAGGTCCCTGAGTTGATGAGTTTCAATGAAGACGACCCAAAAGAAGGTTTGGTACGAGGAGCAAAAATTTTTTTCATGGCTAGAATGGCTGTTGTGGTCACACACACTCGAAAGGACCACTGTCACATTTGTACCAACCCTCACGTGAAGGGAATGAAACTTGGGGTGCAATGGGAATTTGAACACAAATTCATAGGTTTATTCCCCACTATAAATGTGATATGAGGTCACCGTATTAAGGAGACTTGATTTTTAAAACATTTTGAGCTTAAATTATTGAGAGGAGAGGTGGCTGGAAGAAAAAGTTTAACACTTTTTCTTTCCCTTCATCTTTTCCGTGGTGTTTCTCAATTAGCAAGCTCAATGGAGTGGCGAGCTAGGCATCCGAGAAGAGCTAGCGATCTAAGGCAGTTCGTGGTAGCCGAGGGGAGCTCCAGTAGTTCACGTTGAAGGCTTTTACTCCATCCTTTTGATGTTCTTTCTCACTTTATCATTTTTGGGTTGTAAGGAACGAATGGATTTTATGATTTATTTGATGTAATATTCGAACCCCACAATGAACTAGCTTTATTTGGTTAGAGTTCATTATGGATGCTTAAGTTATTTATAATGGATGGTTATTTTTCTTTATGTTTTTATTTATTTTTCTTATGGTGCTTAATGACTTAAGGTTGTAGGAGATATGAGAGTAGTCATTCCTTATGAGACAACTTAGTGTTCGAGAGAAACTAAGTAACTCATCTTTAGTGTTTGAGATAAACTAAGGAGGATTAACATAAGCAATGGGTTTTAGATAGTAACTAGACCTAATCTACCCTTAGACATAAGGATAGGATTTCAATCGACTAAAAGGAGAAGTGCTCGGTCAAGAGGTTAGATGTTAGTGCTGACGCTGAGTGGTATTGTCATGACATATTCTATTGATCTTAACCAATAGGATCCCTGCACATGCTAACGTCGATAGGTATTGCTATGACATTCTCAACCTGTCGAGTCCATTGACTTGAGATAGCATATGGCATTTTCGTAAACTATTTTGGGCAAGTAAGTCATAGAAGCAAGACCATCCTGAGAATATAGACTTAAGTTTCCTAAGTGTCTCCTACCATTCATTCCCATTGTAGCTTGCTTTCGTGAAATTTCCTTTTACACTCTTCTTGATTTAAATATTTTTTGTTTGGTTTTAATTTATTTCTAAATTATTTTAATGTCATTTTCTTTGAATGAAAATTTTAGATATAAATTCCCATGTGTTTTTGCTATTCATCCAAACATGTTAATTTTTTCTTTTTTTTTACTGGCTGAAATCTTCATCTTCATCTTCTCCTCTTTAAAATCCTTTGATGATTTTTATTTACATTCAATTCATTTTCAAATTTGATTTTCAAGCTCTATTTTCTTCCTCTTTATCGTGGCTTTTCTCTAGCTTGGTGGTGTTTTACTTTTCTTTCCTTGTTTTTCATTATTCTTATTCAACTAATTTCCAACAAGGTAAACTTTAGTTTCTTTTTCATTTTATGCTTTAACTAGTAAAAAGATCTTATCCATGATAATAAGATATCGTTCATTTAGATGTTCATTTTAGAGTGCTTAAAATGATTTTCAAAATTAATCAAAGAACTAACTTTTCGTGCAATAAATTAGATGTTAATGCTGAGATTAACCATTTACTAAGTTAGTTTTTCAACCGAAAATGGATTTCACATCCATTTCTTTTAAATTAGTTTAGTTTTGACATTTTTAGAAAATCCAAAAATCACCTTTGTTAATGCTGATTTTATATGATTTATTTATATTTAGGAGTTTATTCAAGTTGATTTTGATCACTTCTAGGTTGAAGGAA
Source organism: Hibiscus syriacus (assembly GCF_006381635.1). Taxonomy (NCBI): domain Eukaryota; kingdom Viridiplantae; phylum Streptophyta; class Magnoliopsida; order Malvales; family Malvaceae; genus Hibiscus; species Hibiscus syriacus. The sequence goes on from NW_024063194.1 coordinate 1,968,019, forward strand.
TTTGTGTTAAGACTGTGGAAGGGTTCGAGTTTAAGAACAATAAGATTTTTGGTACTTTCGGTTTTATTCGCTCTATTTTTGTATCATAGTTTTTTGATCTATTTTGGGTACATTGGTCACATTATTTTATGGTTTCTAAGGTGTTCTTTGGGTCTATGATGGATTAAAATTGGTGCATGATAACTTCGTAAAAAGACTATATTTTAGGTATTTTTACTTAAGTTATTGATTGTCTAAAAACCACTGACATAGCTTTTTTTATGCATATAGTTGCAATTAGGACATGTTTTCATTTTGTGGATAAGTTTTGCCGAGGCAAAGTTTATTTGGCTAAATTGATGCTGCTTAGGAGAAAGGTTGTTTGTTGATTGTGATGATGCAGGAAATGACTGAGGAAGATTTATTTCCCGAGAAAATTAATTTTCTAGGTCCAGTAGAACATAATACGACAATAGTGAGGAACAAATTTTCTTACCAAGGCGAGTTTTATATTGCCTGTCTGACACAATACGAGACAACATTACTGCCATCACGTGGCTAGCTGCCCAATCTACCTCACGTGCAATCATGCCCTCATTAAGGAATTTGAGACCACCATAAACTGTTATGTTAATCACAAAAAGGGTTTAACTTCAAGGTTATTTAAGAACTTTCTAAGGGAACTAAACCCTATAAATTCCCACTATAAATACCCTATTATAACTTTTCATAAAGTGTTCATAATCATTTTGAGAAAATACTCTAGGCTTGGAAAAAGGTGGATGCGACGTCTTTTTTTCCATTGTTCCCCACTCGTCTGTCCTTGGTGCCCTCCATAGCCAGGATTCGCCGGAGCAACGGTTGGGCCCTCGACAGAGGCTAACTACTGGAGCAGTCATGGTGGTTGTCTAATGTCATAGAAAATTTTTGTTCTTGGAGTTTTTCATCTTCTTGTTCTTCATTTTTTTATCTTTTAAGGGTTTATACTTAAAGATTGATTTTTGGGATGATATTTACCACAACATGAACTATTTTATTTGGTGTTGGATGATGCTTGGATGACACTTTATTTGATTGTTAATGAAAGATTTAAGTTTGTTTATGCTAAGTGTTCTTTTGTTCAAAGTTTTAATCTTTTTTCTTGTCAATGTAAGAGCTTTTAAGAGATTGACTGGTGCCACGACAAAACATTCATAGTCTTTGTAAGAGATTTTGAGATATTTCCATTTTTCTAGGTGTTGATACCTAATATCAAGAGAGTTAGGTTAGATCTATGTGAACAAGGGAACTAATCCTGGATGGTGAGTTTCTAATATGCCTTAGAGATAAGGAGAGGGTTTTATTCAAATACACATGATAAATACTTCAGTAAGATAAGCAAAAGGATATAATTTACGTTGAGGGGTATCGTCGTAGCAACAGTTTGACAAATCAAGGGTTGTGGTTCACGTCGAGAATTATTGCCGTAGAGAATTCCTATAATACTTTAGTAAATTCTGTTTGGCAACATAAGCATAGCATACTAGGTCAACCTAGACATAGAATAATTTCTCGTCGTAGCAAATTCAACCCAAGTGCTTCGTTAAAAGTATGATTGTGTGAGGTTGTCAGTTTATTTACAAAGTTTTAACAACTTTAGCCTTGACAACTTTTATTTGTTTACTTATGCATATTTTTCTTGCCTCGATAAAACTTTTATGCTCATTTCACTTTACAATTTTTCTTGCCTCGGCCATACTTTTTTTCTATCCGTTCATACTATTTGTCACTGCACATTTTTCCTTGTTTATACAATCAGACTTAGATACTTACAGTTACTTAGTGACACCTCTTACTAGCTGTAGCAATCTTTTAAAAGCCATTTAATCCATGTGGAGTAGATACTCACTGACTGCATATTAGATGCATCGATTGTGTATACTTGAACAGATTTATGTTCCACAACACACACATTTACATGTGATCAATTTTTGGCACCGTTGCTGGTGATTGGTGTTTTAAAAATTTGTTATAGAATTATCTTGTTTCTTTATTATTTTATCTTTATGGATTTATTCTCTATTTTTACCATTTTCATGTGTTGTGCGGTTACATGACTTGTAGAAGTCCCAAAAACCATTATCTCATTTCCAACAAAGAATATATGTTCAAGGAGTTCAAAAAGTTATATACAAATTTCAAAATAAAGTGGAGTAACCTGAAGAATTCTGCAAGACCACAAACAATTATAGACCACTTAGCTCCTATCTTGGATGACCTTAAGTCTGCTATTGTATCTCCCAATATTCAGATAGACCACTTTGAGCTCAAACTGGTTATGTCATCATGTTGGACTTGATTGGACAGTTTAGTGGTGCTCCTCATAAGGATACAAGAACACATGTTTGAGTATTTCTGGATGTCTTTCATTCCTTTCGACAGTAAGGTGTGCATGAAAATGTACTGGAATTGAAGTTATTTCCATATTATTTGAAAGATCATATCAGGGCATGACTTAATAGTATACCTTCTGGCTCAATAAGGTCCTAGGTGAACTTGTGTAAAAAAATTTGCTATGGAAAAATCCACCCAATATTTCTATGTATGAGTTTTGAGAGTGATACAAAACTTTTCTTCGCAAGTGCACCAATCATGGATTCCACGACTCGACTAATGTTGTGATATATTATAATGGGGTCAACGCACCCACTCTCAAAATGTTGAATGACTGAGTAAATGTTAATCTGCTTGACAAATCACCCGAGGAAGTCTTTAATATCCTTGATAGGATTGCTAACAACAATTATCAATTCCCATCTACAAGTTTGGAACCGGAAGGAAAATGTTTGAGGCATTTGAACTTGATGCCAAGGATTTAGTGTCTGCCCAACTTTTTGCCATAACAAATATGTTTAAAATTTTACAGTGATCCAATAAGGTGAAAGAAGTCAAGGCAACCAGCTCAACATGCAATTATTGCCATAGCAACCTTCATGAAAGTGAATGCCTAGAAAATCAGGAGTCTATCAATGTTGTGGGCAATTTCAATAGAAACAACAAAAACCCCTACTCTCATACCTATAACCCTAGATGGCGTCAGCATCTAAATTTTTCTTGGGGTAATCAAGGGACCAACAACATCCACGCAGGCAACCATAATAGGTCACAATAAAATATTTCTGAAGAAACAAATTTTTAGTATCAAGTGATGCCCTGGAAAAACATTAACAAAGGTTCAACATCTTCTTCAAATGTACCTCCCTTTAAGTTTCTCGACAATAATTTATGGCCTCAACAAAAGATTTTACGACTTCAACTAAGGTCTTGCTGCACGAACACTCTTCAATAATTAAAAACCAAGGCACACTGTTACAAAGTCAGGCAACTTTATGACAAAGTCATAGCTAATCTTTGAGAGCATTGGAGAACCAAGTGAGCCAAATTGCCACGGTGTTACTTTCTCTCCCGCAATGAAGCCTCCCTAGTGATACTGAGGTCAATAAGCCTCATGGAAATGAGTAGCGTAGTAGTGTGCTTTCATTATGGAGTGGCACCCAAATTAATCTGGAAGATAAGTTTGGGGGGAAGAGTCAAGAAATTTCACGCCACGACATTAGACATGAAGAATCTAAAAGTCAAGCTGAAATTGTTGAAGAAGACGAGTTGCCTAATGAGAAGAAAAAGGACGAGGGTTGAACAAGTCATCCTATTGATGGTAACAAAATTATTACCACGACAAATGTTTCACCCCCACCCATAGTAGATGACATCAGACCTTACCACCTTTCCTTCAGAGGTTATAAAAGGTTAAGGAAGAGATCCTATTCCACTACGATTCAACTTCATGTAGAGAGAACTTTAAAGGAGATAGGACTACCTCAAAGGTCATACAATTCAGATGTGGAAGACACGAACTGCCAGGCAAAATATTTTGAAGCTGGAACTAATAAATGTGTGGAGCAGTTTTGTCTATATTGGTGCTCCGATCGAACGCGACAAAACTGCTATATCAATTCATGATATTTTGAGTTTGCATCCCTTCCACCCTCTTTATTCTTTTCTCATGGCACACTTATTTTTTTGAGTTTATGTGTTTGTTTTTCTTTACTTTGTTTCTTTATTTACTTTTAATATTAGTTTTTAGAATAACAGACTCCCAAGCATGTGGATAATGGTAAAGACCCTATGGAAGTCGTACCTATTTAGAAAGAATACTCAATTGGTATTGGCACAAACGACGACATTGCTGATGGTGTCCACCCATTTGCATAAATGCCACAGCGAATTGCAGCACCTCTGATCAAGCATTACCTGAAGATGACATACAATCACGTTTGGACTTATTCACCTTAGGAATCTGCGTAAACCAACCCCACCACCATCAAAGTAGATATTAGTTAAGGTATTTATCATTACATTTCATCTTTAGTTTAGTCTTCATGCATTGAGCATAATGTATCTCTCAAGTTTGGGGGAGGTATTGTTCACACTTAGTCATTTACATTGATAATGTTTAGTAGAATTATTTTTTTATTATGGCAATACTTAGGATCATGTTAGTTACTTGGAATAAGTTGATGATGCCCGATGATGGAAACAATATATATTGTTTAGGTCATAATTATTGTACATGACTATTGAGGAGGATATAACCAACCTTAGGACTTGATTCTTTGTGATTCTTTTAACACGACTGTATGTTTTCTATGCTTAAGGTATTTAGAAATTTTTAGGATAAAACTATTTCGTGCCATGACATCAAATTATTGAAAAGATTAAGTTAAACTTCTTAATGTTATGAATTGCAAATAAATACCTTATCATAACTGTAAATGGACACTCATCTGTGCATCCGCATTACCTAGTACTCTTACTTAAATAAATGTTAGCCTTGGCACATGAGTGAATGAAAGCAGTCACAGATGACTCTACCTGACTAGCTTGGGGGTGGAAGGTATTCTCCCTTTCACCTAGTGTGTGGGATGGTAGGTGTGATGGGTTGACTCCCCTCAAAGCAATATTAAAAATAGGGAAAAATTGAAACTATATGTCGAATAAATAGGAGTGAAGTTGTGCTTAATGAATAATTTTATTCCCTGGAAAAACAAAAGAACTTACTTAGGAGTTTTCTAAATTCGTTAAGCATAGACTAGATACAATTACAAACATACACTAACAAAGGATCCTAATATAGGGAAAGGTCCTTGACTTCTCAGTTAGTCTATCATGTAAAGGCCAAACTTATTGCTAAGAGATGAAATTTTAAACCACTTCACTGTCCTGATTTAGCCTTTTCCATAGCGTTTTATTTTTTATTGCTCATTATCCATTGCTTGAGGACAAGTAATAGCTTAAGCTCGGGGTATAATAACTCCGTAAAAATACTATATTTTAGGGCTTTTTACTTAAGTTATTGATTTTCTAAAAGACATTGACATAGCATTTTAGTTGCATATAGTTACATTTAGGACATATTTTCATGTGGTGGATAAGTTTTTCCAAGGCAAAGTTTATTTGGCTAAATTGATGCCGTTGAGGAGAAAGGTTGTTTGTTGATTGTGATGATGCAGAAATGACCGAGGAAGAATTTATTTTCCAAGACAATTTAATTTGCTAGGGCTAGTGGAATGGAAGATGACGACAGTGAGAAACAGTTTTTCTTGCCAAGGCGAGTTTTATCTCGTCAATCTAACGTAGTAAGAGACAAAATTGCTGATGTCATATGGCCAGATGTCCAATCTATCTCACGAGCAGTTATGTTGTCATCAAGGAATTTAAAACCACCACAAACTGCTATGTTGTTCATAAAAAAGGTTTAACTTTAAGGGTATTTTGGTAATTTATAAGGGAACTAAATCCTAGAAATTACCACTATAAATACCCCATTACAACTCTTCATAAAATGTTCAGAATCATGTAGAGAAAGTACCATAGGGTTGAAAAAAGGCTTGCGGCGTCCTTTTATTATACCATTCCCCACTCATTTGTCCTTAGTGCCCTCCATATCCAGTGATGATTGTTCAGAATCGTTAATCTTTGTTCATTATTTCTTCGATTTTGTGGAGTTATTGCTGCTGATTTGGTTGTGTTATGCCTATTTTCGTGTAGGTCCTTACGTTCCAGAATTAGTGATAAAACAGTTCATTTTTTTCGATTTTGTGGAGTTATTGCTGCTGATTTGGTTGTGTTATGCCTATTTTCGTGTAGGTCCTTACGTTCCAGAATTAGTGATAAAACAAGCGAATTTATTGCTGCTGATTTGGTTGTGTTATGCCTATTTTCGTGTAGGTCCTTACGTTCCAGAATTAGTGATAAAACAAGCGAATTCTGCATTTTTTTATTATTTGGTCATGGCTGGAGACATGGGCACGACGTGGTCTGACGTGGCTATTTCTAGAAGGTCCAGTCAGTGGCGGTTTCTAGAAGACTTCATCTGCACGCCTTTTGGAAGATTGACGAGTAGAATTGCATTAGGAGACTAGTTTAAGTTTGAATTTAAATTTAAAAATAATTGTCTTTTAGGATTATTTTATTTATTTTCTTTGCTTATCTCTTAGGCTTTGAGAGGCTACAAATACCCACCTGGGGTAAGCCTAAAATCATCACTCAAATTACATTCTTCTTTTCTCTCTAGTTTTATTAAAGTTTTCCTCTTTTACTTAGTTTTTCCATTTTTTCTTTTAATTTCAAGCTTTGTTTTCAAAATGCTAAGTATGACTTTTGTCATGCTTAGCTAAACTTTTCAAAAGCCGAGAGTTGTCGCGATGATTCAAATCCAACGGGAGAATTGAAACGGTCCCTTAATATCTTCGGAATATCTCTCTCAATCTCTGCACTTATTTTTCAAAATTAAAACAGTTTTCAAAATCAAAGATTGACTTTGGTCAAGAGGTTGTTGCGATTAAATGTGTGGGAGGAAGATTCGGCTTATAGAAAGCAAATTGACTTCCTGGGAACACACTTGGCGAGATAGTTTCGGCAAGAGGGAATTGAGATCGGAATTGTCTATTATAGAAGCAACAATCTGAGTCGGCCGCTACAAACTTAAACGATAATTGATCTACGACAATTGATGTCGTTAGAATCAATTATCGAATCCGGAATCAAAGATTGCCATGGGTGTTTGGTATACAAGATAGAGTCACGGGGATAGCCCTTGTAGACAAAGTAACCGACGTGAATCCCGAAGAGAAAATCTTATTCGATGATCACAAGGAAATTGAATCAAAGCGTAGCTTTAGGCTACTTTTACCGAATTTATTCACAATCTTCATCTTCTTATTTTTACTTTAATTACTTTTATTTATTTAATCGTTTTTATTATTTTAATATCTTTCTACCAAAATTCCCCCCCATTTTTACTATTTCACGCCTGGTATAAATAAATTAGACAGAAATTTATAATTTTCTAAGTCCCTATGGAATCGACCCTTACTTCTCTTTACTACGTATTTCCTTTATTTATTGATTGAGAATAAGGAATTTATTTTGACACCGAAACAACAGTTGTCAAATTGGCGACGTTGCAGGGGACTTCGCCAAAGTTACTAATTTTTTTTTGTTTTTTATTTATGACCAGGTCTAATCCGGGAGCATTAGTGGAGTACGACCCGGAGATAGAAGCTAAAGCTAGGAGACACTACGCACAGACACTTCGGGAAAGAAAGAGACAACAAACAAATCCAGAAGAAGAATCAAATTTAGGTAATACAAATCCGATGGCCGAACTTACTATTCGAGATTTAGCCGCGGCACCCACTGAACAAGGACCTATGTGTATTGATTTTTCCCAAGGCGATACTCCGTACAAATTGAAAACCGGCCTTATTCATCTCCTCCCTACATTCCGCGGATTGCCGAACGAGGATCCACACAAACATCTCAAGGAATTTCACATGGTCTGCTCCAGCATGAGACCACAGAGAGTAACCGAGGACCAAATTAAACTTAGAGCTTTTCCCTTTTCCTTAGCCGAATTGGCTAAGGAGTAGTTATTTTATCTTCCTCCTAATTCTATTACTATATCGGCTCAAATAACTCATCTTTTTCTTTACAGGTTTTTCCATGCGGCAAAAGTAAGTGAATTATGAAGGAGAATACTTGGAATCAAGCAGCTTGATAGAGAGTCACTCTACGACTACTGGAAGCAGTTTAAGAAGTTATGTTCTAGTTGCCCAGAACATGGGTTAACTGAACAAACACTCATTCAATACTTTTATGAAGGATTATCTCCCCTGTAAATGAAGATGATTGATGCAGCCAACGGTTGAGCCTTGATGAATATGACTCCTACTGAGGCTAGGAACTTAAAATCGACAATGGCTACAAATTCCCAACAATTTCGCACAAATAATGAACCTTCTCGAAGGCTTCATGAGATAAGTTCATCTTCCTTAGAAAATAAAATCGATACGCTAACTTAAGTCGTAAACTCTCTTGTTTCAAGAAAGATAGGGCAAACCCGAGTATGTGGAATATGTGCATTGCCTGATCATCCGATAGACGGTTGTCCACTGATTCAAGATTACGCAACAACTTAAGTCAATGCAGTCGGGAATTTCCCGAGACCTCCCCAAAGAGCTTATAATCCCTACGGCAATACATACAACCCAGGATGGAGGGATCATCCGAATTTTAGCTATGCTCAGAACCCAAGACCAAATAAAATATATCAATCGAGACCACCTCCACCACAACAACAGTCGCAGAATACATCACTAGAATCAATTGTCGAGAGGATAGAACTTTCGCAGGAAAAGTCTCAGAATCGTATCGAATCCCACTTACAAGAGTTAGACAAGTAGATGAGCCAACTGACTCAAACCGTAAGTCGCATGGAATCACAAGGTAAGCTTCGGTCTCAAACTGAAGTAAACCCGAGGGAGAACGTCAGTGCCATCACTCTTCGGAGTGTTACAGTAGTGGCACCACCTATTCCATCCGACCAAGCAGTCCAAAAAGAGAAGAAGACTACTGATGCAGGATCTCAGAAATAGAATGATCAAGAACAAATGGACGATCCGATGCCATCTCCCTATGAAGTGCCACCACTTTTTCCATCGAGGTTAGTCAAAAAGGATAAAAAAGTCGAGGAAAATGAAATATTAGACGTACTTTGGAAGGTGAAAGTTAACATACCTCTCCTTGAGGTTATCTGAAAAGTTCCAAGGTATTGCCAATTTTTGAAGGATCTCTGTACGACTAAAAGGAAACTTACCGGGGTTGAGAAAGTGGATTTAGGTGCGAACGTCTCATCAGTTTTCCAACGACCACTTCCACCGAAGTATAAAGACCAAGGTATGTTTTCAATTCCTTGTAAAATTGGTGAGATTAAAATCAAGCGATCTAGGTGCCTCTATCAATGTAATGCCTCTCTCCGTCTATAATTTAATTTCCACCAAGCCTTTGAAGGAGACGAGAGTTACCTTTCAGCTAGCCGACAAATCAATTATTTATCCTGAATGACTCATAGAAAATATTCTAGTAGAGGTAGAAAACTTAATTTTTCCTGCTGATTTTTATGTGATTGATATGGAAAATGATCGTAGCAACATTGGTTCTGAAATCCTCTTCGGTCGTCCCTTTCTAAGCACGGCAAATGCAAAAATTGACGTTTGAAACGGTATTCTTACTATAGAATTTGACAGTGAGATCATAAAGTTTGACGCTTATAAAGTAATGAGATATCTGGATAACGTGCATAGTATTAATTTTGTTGGCATTATAAAACCTGTTGATGATGAATCTAACTTTGTTGTTTATTTATGCAAGGAATCGGATGATAAAAAAGACGACATAAGGGAGTTGAAAAATATTTCATTTGTTGCTTCGAATTTGACCTTAACTCCTTTAAACACTAAAGATTCACCTTCCCTTTTTCATACACCAAAAAATATATCGAAACCATCGAGGAATCATTTGAAGAAATCAATTTTTGGTAAAAAAGAGGTTTTGACGGACATTATTTTCGACAAGAATTTTAATTTGGGAAAACTCCGAAGAAATCTTTATGAGAATTTTCGAATTTCTCATAAAGAATTTCTTAGTTGGAAAAAGCGAATGAAGTGGAAGTGTCTGTCACAAAACATGTAGTTTGAATCAGGTCGTCGAGCTAACGACATTAAACAAAAGCGCTTCATAGGAGGCAACCCATTGTTTTCAAATTCCGTTATATTTTTATCTTTACTTTTTATTTCATTTTATTTTTATTCATTCAAGCATGTTTAATTTAATTTTTATTTTTATTTTTACAGGAACCGAATAATTTTATTCAAACTTAAATGACGAAGAATTGTAGAAATTTCAATCGAATAGTGCTAATTTCGGAACCCCAGGAGCAGTGGTAAAAAAACGTAGAATAGTGGAACAAGGAAAGACCCGTGCGCACCGTTTCATTAAACGGCGCACGTTAGCACAACCCTTCGAAGGTCAGTGAATGTTAGCAAAACCCATATAAAAAATTCTTTTCCCTTTTTGTTATCTTTCTACCACCCACCATTCCCCAATTCTCTATTATCTTTCAATTTTCCTTTACCATGGACCCCACCATCCCTATTCTATCACCTTTTAATTTTTAAACTCCCCTTTATCCACACAAAAAAAAAACCCCATTTACTTCCAATTCATACACCTCACGGCAGGAACCAAACTTAAACCCATCAACTCGATAGTCATCCCAAAACAAACGCAAAACCATCGCCGCTTATTCTTCTCACCGCCGACGGCATCACCAAACCCCTACGCCTTTACTAATGAGTTTCCACGCCACCCGCTCCTCTCTACTCTACGACGGTGCGCACGCAAAACCGACATGAAATCTGGGGAGTACTCTAATTTTTTCTCTTGCACTTTAATTTTCATTTTGAGGCAAAACGCTTTAAGTGATGTGTAGTAGAGTGTAGGATTGAATTTCCCTTTGATTATCTTTATGTTTCGGTGCTAGTATATGTTGTTGGATTTGTCGAAAATTTCACTGAGTGTCTTTGTCTTGTTGAAAATTATTGGAAAACTATGCTTGTTTGGGAACACAAGATTATTTAAGTTAGGATTTTCTTGATAACGAATAGCATGAATTGTGATAAGTTGGTGTTTTTGTGATATGCCATGACTTTGTTGATTGAAATGTGATTAGCTCAATGCATGAATCAATTTGGTGAGATTTGAGCCTTTACAACCATATCATTTTCGCTCTCATTTAGTTTGATTGAGTGTGTCAAATTTGTCATTGGTATTCTAGAACCTGCATGCTAAATACTGTCGAGATTACACATGAACATGATGCTTAAAGATGATTTGGGCACCTTAGGATTAACCATTCCATTTCCCCACTAAATTGCCTACCCATACATTTTCCCCTTAGCTAACCACATTTGAGTCTATTCCCACTTCTTTATTTTCACCATGTTCATAAACCCGAGCCTTTTTATTTTACCCCTCTTTTCTACCTTTTCAGGGCAAGTGAATAATTTTACCGTTGTATTCTCCATCGAAAAAAATGTTGAATGAAAGAAAAAAGAAAAAAAAAATAGCAGTTCAAAAAAAAAGGTTGTTCGAAAGAAAAAGAGAGAAAAAAATACATGAAAAAATGCATTTCGACAAGAAATTTGTTGATTGATATGTCGTCTTTTTATCTTGTTGTGCTTAATGTTTTGATGGAGTTGAGATTATTATTTGTTAGTTCCCTGCCTTGAATTTTTAGCAATATTTTTAGCCTTTTCCCCGCCTTTACCTAAACCTCGTTACAACCAATAAAAGACCCTTTGATTTATGCATTTTGCTCTTATTAGTAGTGAAGATTTGATTTACTTGCAGGCTTATGGTAATACTGTGTAAATTATGACATTGAGCGTTTCTTGACCCCAAACACATTGAGTGATTCTTATTTTATCATTTGATGCATTGCATACATAACAAATATAACAATAAATATGATGCAATGGTTATAGCCCAAAACAATGACTAAGGTGGCCCATCCCAAGCCAATGGGAGAACCAAAAACCCTAAAGCCTAATACTGCTCTCTAGGTATCTTCTCGCAATTCTTCTTCTCCTTGTGAATCTTCATAGGTTTACAATTTTAAAAGAAACCCGTTTTACATACAAGGGAATAAGATGAGAAAAGAAATACAATAGAGATATAGAAAGGCACGACTCGCATACCGTATTTCAAATTAAACCATTGTAAATTGAACAAGGGTTATAACCATGCATGTCAAACACTGTGCAACAAACATATATATATACACGTTTACGCCTTTGTTAAAAAAATATTATATTGGCCTACAATTTGTACAATGGGATTTTTTTGAAAAATAGTAATTATGTTTCTATGGAAAAACTTCACGATTGATAACACTCATCAACCGAATCGTGCTTTTACAATTTTCAATCCTGAAGATCTTCTGTATCAAAACAACCATTGTTCCCCTACCAAACGCAATCTTCTATCGCACTCCCACGGATTATCATGTCAATGATTGATAAGGATTTCGTAAATACATGCAATAACAAATTGATTGAAAAAAGATTAACACAAATTAACATATTAATTGTTACGGTTATCGATTCGAACAATGATATCATGTATATTTGTCGAAAACGATAAAACTAGAACATGCATCTCATACATATCGCATCAACCAAGAATTAACCCGAATTCAAATCGTACAAGTGGCTTTGATACCACTGTTGGGATTGTCGGCGCACCCCACGGTACAATGAAAACAAAACTTGACGGTCTCACCAGTGATCCAAGTACGTAAAACTAAAATCGGGAGGAAGGTATGTGAATACTTACAGCGGGTTCCTTGAAAAATAGCAAAGACAACAACGATAAGTGGTGATCACAAACTATTCGAATCGAAAGCCTCCACAAAAATAGTCTCAGCCTCTACTTAGTTCACCCGATTGAGAACAAAGTTTTTCTTTTCCCAAAAAATTGTTTTGAGAAAATGGCTGATAGACATTTCCTCTTTTTAAAAATATCAATTACCCTAACATCTTAGGATTTTTAAAGTTATTTGGAATTAATAAATAAAATATTATTTAATTAATTCAAATTAAATATGCATTAAAGACTTATAATCTAAATTACATTATTTTAATGCTTACTTACTATATTTGGGATAATTAAAATCATATGTATATCAAATATACATATCTTAACTATAGATATATTTTAGTAACATGCAATAAATTGTACATCTTTGCTCATTTCAATCCTAGGGTGTGACCCTATAGGTTCTTGTAACGTTAGTAGTAATTATTAGAACAATTCTAATATGACATACAATGAGTGACATCTAGCAATATATCATTGTTACCTAAGTTACAAGAAATTATGATTCGACATATCATCTTCGTGATTAACTCTTTTATGTATTGCATCATTTTGTCAATTATATCTATAATAGGCACAAGTCTTAGAATAGTCACACTTGTATAGACCATCTATTTTTTTTCTTGATATCTAGAGTAGACTATAATTTACGAATAATTTGTGATATCACATATCAACTTATTCGAGCATGGCCATGCATTTCTAGTCTCACTCAATCAAGTGGCCTGTGATATATTTCCTATTATGTAGGAAGGACAAATCATATCTTAACCATATACACCCCACTACATATATCGAGATATATTCAATAACAGTATTTATAGTGTAACCAGTTACGAAGCATGTTTAACTGTATCAAAACATACAACAATATATGTTGGGATGATATTGATCTAAAGTCTGAGGATCATACATATAGTCATAACCATGAACAATGTTATGATTGTTACATAATAATCCAAGCCATATGCTCATGATGGGTCAATCCAATACATTATTCTCTAACAATAGAATCATGTACCAATTCTAACATCTATATGTCAATGACAGCTCCTTGTCATCAATGAATAACATGTTAGTCTTAATCGTATTATAATTGTCCATGCCCATAATAATACTTGATTATGGATCTTTTAATAATGTTATTATATTGACTTTATTATCTTTCAGTTTATGTTAAAGACATACATATAACTGAAAATAATATTGAAAATGCCTTTATTTAATAAAATTGGTAAATAAATGTATTATTACAATCATCATATGATTGGTCTTTGGGCATACTCTAACACTTGCTATAAGGGGGCTCTACAAATGGATCAAGCTAATGACCACCAAACAGAAAAATCCAAACATTGAGCTTACAAAGCCCAGTAGTATTGTAACACCCATTTCTCCTATATGTTTCTGTACAAAAGTCACAGGTGTCACATGACTTTTAAAACATTTCCTTATTTGTAAACCCATATAATTTTGTTTCTAAAAATAAAACATTTTATTATAGTAATAATAAAATGTTCGTTTACTTTCAATAGTTAAAATATTCTTAAAGTTATAACACATTACAAAAATAATAAGTCAAATGCATTCCAGAGCATTTTCATAAGTCCAATACATGCCATCTAATTATCAAAAGTAGACATAATTTTGCTACAGTTACTGATGAAGTAACCTTTGATTGATGATATCCGCTACGCTCCTTACTCCGTTAGTCTTTACTATTACCTACGCGTGAAACCAACACACACTAAGTATTTACTTGGGTATAATAATACAAATGAGGCGTAACTTAAACATGAATATATCATAAAATATCAAGATACGAATTTTAAATCATATTAATACTTAAACTGACTTGGCAAACCAAGGTTCATTCACATAATCTACGAAACTATATTTAGTATGCCCAACATATTTATCAATCAATATTTTTCCAATTTATCCATTATTTGCCCAATGTATGTCAAATGAGAATGCAAGGTACATGTGTTGCACCTAAGTGCCAAAATAGAAATTCACAAACTCATTATGAATTCCATGGATGCACATATAGTGTCGAAAGTACATATAGTACTGATACGAAAATGCACCATTATGCATTAAACAAAATTGATCGATAACTTTTATACATAATTGTATGTCAAAATGGTAATTCAGAAAATCATTATGAATACCATGGTTGCACATCTAGTGCCGAAAGTACACATAGTACTGATACAAAAATGCACCATTATGCATTATACAAAATCGATCGATAATTTTTATATACAATTTATGTCGAAATGACTATGACTCTCAATACACATACAATGGAATTTTAAGTCAAATTCATAGATTAAACATTTATTTCTAAAATTTTGATAACCATTAAAACAACATAAACGTTCATCTATTCCTTTTAGAGCAGTTCATACTCTACAATTATTCGTAATATCATTTCCATAAACATTATGAAAACATATCTAAATACTATAAAACATAATTTTATCAAAACATTCGAGGTTGACTCATCACAAGTTATCCTCATCTCATATAAGTACATAATAATGCACTCACCTGGTATGCCTCATTATTATGCATTAACGGTGTCCGACTATTCGACAACATTATCCTTGCCCTTTTGCTTGCTTGATTCAGGAAATGTTAGTATACTTTCTAACATTTTATACCAAATAATAATACTCAAAAGTACTATTATTCTCAAATTCTATTAAGGTTCATCCTAACTTAAAATTTCAGACTGAATATTATTGGTACCCTCCTATGGTATTGATACTTCTCTACTATGGTACTGATACTCCCTTCAGTATCAATAACATTTTTACATTCTAGAATCCATTTTTCAATTACAATATCGATACCTTCCTCTTTGGTATCGATACCCACATCAGTATCGATACTTCTTGCATCAGTATCAATATTGTTCAACGTCTTCATCCTCTTTCCTTAAATTTAACCCTATATTGGGAGCTTGAGATATGATAGTTTTACCCAATAGAGTGTATGCCAGAATTTTCACTACGGGAATTTCTTGCATGGATGATTTGGATGAGGAAGATTCTTTTCATTTTCAGACAAGAGACAATAAATTAAAGTCTTTCTTAATTCAGTAATTTAAGGCATTCAAATAAGATTTTATCATCTAATTTCAATGGTTGTTCATTTTCTTAAAGGGAGCATGTAATGAAGGCCATATTTACTCACATATTCAAGGCATTCAAAACCATTATCATGTAATTTAAGGGGTTGTTTATAACCTTCAAGAAGTATGCAATGAAGGTTGAATTATTTCACTTAATATGATAATTAAGTGTAATAATTAAACATGGAATGGGAAGAGTGGATAACAAGAAGGTTTAAGAGCATTCAAGGACTACATTTATTCCACTTTATTTCATATTCAAGAAAAACAAGGAAGCCCCATAACCTCTACCCCTTGGATGAATTTAAGGCCAAATTCAGGCCCAAAAGTGTCTACATTCATCCAACAACTCTATCATTTTTGTTTACCAAGGAAGAAGAGAAAAAAAGAGCCATTCAATAGAATTTAACACCATTATTATGAGCATTCATTCTGTTTTGTAACCTATTTACATTTCTGCCTAGAACTACTATAAATAGGCACCCTAGGTTCATCATCATTAATATCATTTTATTTCCTTTTTACATTTTTGTTTAGGCAATTTCAGAGTGCAAAACTCGTGGAATCAGTTTCTTACTAAAATCACGATTGGGTAACAATATATATGCGGGCCACAAAACAAGGATCATGTTAATTGGTATCAGAGTTATGATAATTCAATGAGAAGTCAATTTTCTCTCTCCCAGATTAGTGAAAAAAATGACGAAAATATTAAAGAGGAATGGAGCAACCTTTTTGTCTTTAAAAAATTGAGAGTATCATATATTATTGTCATCAATTCTCTAGTTATCTTCTTCTCACCCTTGTCTATTCTCACATTTTTTCCTTGTTTCTTTGTAGCCATTTTTTTTCTCTTTACTCATTTTAATTCATCTACCTATCCAATTTTGTTTCATCCAAATTCCATAAAACACCTTGTAAACCTTGAGGTAGTTACGCAAATACATGGAAAGGAAGCAAGAGTGGTAAAAGAGAAGAGTGAACAACAAGGGTAAAATCCATCCTGAGCGAAATTTGAGTGCGAGTGACTTTCTTTGGAGTGTATTGGTGAGATTTTTGGGTTGGTGAGGTTATATTTTCATCTTTATTACTAATCTTTTCTTTTCATTATGTTTTTAAAGTAAACATTAACAAATGATTACACAAGACACGACATACGAGATTTTTCATCAAATTTTCAATTTCAAGATTTCGATCAAAAGATGAAGAGTTTGCTAAAAATGTATATCAAAAAATCTCAAAGAAGTTGGATTGAATGATCGAAAGTGGTTTTTGTTCAAGAATGTCTCCACCAATGGTCAAAAGGCAAGTAAAGAGGAGAGATGACAATCGATCCTTTCCTAATTCTACATCTAAATAGAGTTATAGATCGTAGTAGGTGTATTAAAATTTTTGAACAATAAGCAATGTTAGAAGTTCAATGCAGAGTGAGCCAAGCAATTTTCATCTTTCAATCCAGAAAGTCTTGTTAATCTTCGAGAGTGTTTTGACAATTTTTTCTTTAAAAAAACAACTTCAAAGACAACTACAAAAACGAAATGTTTGCAAAAATGAGAAAGAAACGAGAGTTGAAAAAGAAATTGAGAGCAAAGAAAAAGAGATTTATTGAAAGATTGAAGGAGATAAAGTGGAAAAAATGAAATTAGAGTTGAAAAGATTGAAAGTGTGGTTAAAAAACTTGAAAGTGAAAAGAATTAGTTTGATAAATAAATTAATTGTGCAAGAGAGAGAGTCAAATTTCATTTTGCACTAACTTTAACCATTATTCTTCAATTCTTGATCTTCCATTGATTCAGGATGTTAGAAAGGTTTCTAGAAACGAGCCAAATGCATTACCAATCATGAAGATAATTAAACATCCTTCATATGTCAATGATGCGATTGGTGAAAAGATTTTAGAAGATATTTCAAGGAGGTTTTCCATCATCAAGCATCCTACATGGTTTGATATTTCCCTTTCTTTTTAATTGAATTATCTACAACTAGCCTTTGATTTATTTTTTAGAGGGATGATTCAAAAAGATGAAATTGATGTATTGAGTTGTAAGGATAATTTTCTTTGCAATCTTGAGATGTAATTGTCACTTTCAATTATACAAATGAATGATTTGAAGCAAAGGCTATCCACCGATCCAAGAGACGTATTTCTTCAATATGATGAACTAAGGAACATGACTTTTGCTGGACCAAATGTGATACTTGAAGCTCCAAGTCATGTGTTCTTTAACACTCCAAGTGCATTTAAAATCTTGAAGGGAATTCAACAACATCCATATTTGGGTGAACCAATGGAGTTTTCTATCATCAAACAATCAACACCCATTAATATCCACCATAGTTTGCAATTTCTTTCCATTTCCTTATAATTTGTTTTTTCCTTCTAACTATATTTTGTTTTGCAGCAAATTGTGTCACAAACATGGTGTTATCTTTCCAACCTATGGTGTCAAGTTCATTTGTCATTTGGAAATTGATTGTTTCATGAATAGCACTGTCAAATTACAAGAATATGTTATGCCCAAGATTATCCATTTCAAGTGGATGAAACTTTCGCAAGGACAAGGAACTCAATTGGATCACTCTACCTATGTCAAAAAATTCTTACTTGCTATTGAGGTTTGTTCTTTTATTGATATTTTTATTCGAGTATGAATCGTATTAAAGAGGGAGGGAATGATGTGATCTCGAATATGCACCTTTTATCATTTTCTACAATCTCTTTTAGACTGTTTGATCGAAAAATTTTGGTTACATTCGAGAAGCTTATTCGAGCTTCATCTAGGAATTTCAAATCAAGGTTATATTTTTAAAAGCATTTTTCAATCAAAAAGAAGAACCTCCACTGTCATACTCGAGGCTAGAATGTGAAGAAGGAACAACCAAGTTTTAGGGAGGATTTCATCTTCTAGTCGTGCATGAATTTGCATGACTGTCAATAAATTTACATGACATTAAGCTGCATAAGTTAATTAGAAAACTTCTTCATTTAAGCATATATATTTCATTTAAGCATGAGTTTATTAAAACATTTAGGTTTTAATGAAGCTACTTCATTTAACTATGCTCTTTCATTCAATAAATATAGTTCACTAATTAAACTAATTCATTTATTTAATCTGGTTCATTAGCTAAATTATCTCTTTAATGTTTTGCATGGCATGTTTATATTTGTTTATTTTTAGCATGAACGTTTGATTCTTTTGTGTCTAGGTGCATTAGGGAAGTTGAATAGTCATAACAAATGCAAGAATATCAATCAAAATGTCTTCAATTTATGGATTCGATACAAATGTGTTTAGGTTCCGAAATCAATTCTATATTATTCCTCGATCTCTTTTTTTCCAGCACCTTTTGAATGACCTCAATCTGATATCGAGAGAACGAGATATGATCATTTTACCGAAGATAATATAGGCTAGAATTTCATTACGAGAATTTATGCATGGATGATTTGGATGAGTTAAAGCCAAGGAAGGGTATTTTCATTTTCAGCCAAGAGATAGACAATTGAAGTCCTTCTTAATTCAACAATTTAAGGCATTCAAAGTTGATTTTATCATCCAATTTTAAGGGTTGCTAATATTCTTCAAGGGAGTATGCAATGAAGGCCATATTTACTCACCTATTCAAGGCATTTAAAGTCATTATCATCTAATTTAAGGGGCTTTTTATAACCTTCATAGAGCAAGCAATGAAGGCTGAATTATTTCACTTATTATGAAAATTAAGTGTGATAATTAAGCATGGAATAGGAAGTGGACAGCAATAAGGTTTATGAGCATTCAAGGATTACATTCATTCCACTTTATTTCATATTCAAGAAAAACAAGAAAGCCCCATAACCTCCACCATCTTGACAAATTTAAGGCTAAATTCATCCCCAAAAGCGTATACATTGATCCAATGACGTTATCATTTTCGTTCATCAAGAAAGAAGAGAAAAAACAAGCCATTCAAGAGCATTTAACACCATTGTTATGAGCATTCATTATCTTTTGTAACCTATTTACATTTAAGCCTGGAACTACTATAAATAGGCACCTTAGGTTCATTATCATTAATATCATATTCTTTCCTTCTTACATCATTGTTTATGAAATTTCATAGTACAAAACTTGCGGAGTCAATTTTTTACTAGAATCACGGTCAGGAAACAATATATATAACTCGGACCACACAATCGGGATCATATCGATTGGTATTAGAGCTACAATGATTCATACAGAAGTCAGTTTTATCTCTCTCGGGTTACTAAACAAATAAAAAAAGTTGGAAAACATTAAAGGGGGATGGATCAATCTTTTCATCTTTAAAAAATTGAGAAGGCTATATATTCTTGTCATTATTTCTCTAATTATCTATTTCTCTAATTATCTATTTCTCTAATTATCTATTTCTCTAATTATCTATTTCTCTACCTTATCTATTCTCACATTTTTCCCTTCTTGTTGATGTTATCGTGATAAGAGGCGCGACACTATAAACTATACTCAAGACCACGCTCGAAACAATCAACCCATCAGAATTTTTATAACACAAACAAGGAAAAGAAGCACTGTAACACCCATAACCCGTATAATTATACCTACACAGATTATAAATGTCACCCGAATTTCTAAAACCATTTCCTTTTTTTAAAACAACTTAAAAATTTATTTTCTTAAAATGATAACTGATATTATAAAAATATCATATCATATAAATCATGTTTTGTTATAACGAATTTAATTTAAAAGATTTTTTTATGAATAATGAACAGTGAACAGTGGGGGAATCGATTCCTGTAGTAGGGGAATCGGTTCCCCTTAAGTATTCTGGAAATTTTTGCTACAGTAACTTCTGAAAAATACTTATAAAACTCATAAAAATTCAACCTTTCATCATATAAAGTTACCATTTTGTTTCCAAATTTATTCAACAAAACAAATTGAACATCATTAATTACATGCCACTATCTATATCAAAATTTCATCATAGGATGTCTTACTGATATTGCCATATACTCCTCGATGCTTGATTCACTTTAAACTCTTTAATCCATTACTGACTTTTTACCTACGCGTGAAAATCATCACATGCTATGTATAAACTTACTGAGGCAATTTAAAACAATAATCAGTGTAATACAATTCATTCATGAATTTCCATATCAAACTCAAAATGCCATAAAACTATGATACCAATATATCCAATATTTTACCAATATACTTACCATTTATTCCATAAGCTCGTAAGCTTATTTTACCAACATACTTACCATTTAATCCATAAGCTCGTAAGCTTATTTTATCAACATACTTACCATTTAATCCATAAGCTCGTAAGCTTATTTTACCAATATACTTACCATTTAAATCCATAAGCTCGTAAGCTTATTTTATCAATATACTTGCCATTATTACATAAGCTCATAAGTTTATTTTCATGATTACCATTTATTCCACAATAAACCATAAATCATAGCCCATAGTATAACTGTATGAGGAACCCGATATAGGAGTTAAAGGCTGCACCAAAGTGATGAGGTCGAGATTTGCTCACCTAATAATGCACCGTAGTGGTGAGGTTGGGATATACCCACCTAGTAAACTGTAGTGTTTGTACCGTGTCTTCACTAGACACTAAGGCATGCACTATGTGCCATATCTAGACATTCTAGTGCTACCTAATATGCAGCTGCTAGACTCTATGGCATGCCATTAATACCACTGAACCTCAATAACATACTTGGGCATATAGTCAATTTTATTTGATCCATCCATGGCAAAGTATATCAATACCATTTAACATTGGGCAGTTCATACCCGCAATATCATTCATGATAAAAATCATATATGTTCATGATAACATCATATGCAAAAATCAGTGATCAATGCATTTTATATTCCACGTTTGACATATTTAGAATATGTCAAATATATGATAAATGACATAATACCATGCTGCTATAAATAAGGTTAACTTATCGCAAGTCTTCCAGATGATGTATAAAACATCCATGTATAATTTCAAGCATGTATTGCACTCACCTTGACACTTTATCATTTTCCAAATATTTGTGCCTCACTATTGTTCACAATAAACCCACTTGACTTGCTTCAATCGCAAATAAATCATAATTTGTATAATTCTCAAATTCATAATAATACATATGTTAGTATTGTACTAACATAAACATATCCCAAAATAACTCCATAATATATTTGAAACTCATTATCTATCAAAATACTTAACTCTTAATAATTATGTTCTAACATTGGAACCAACTTTTCCAATTTTCACAAAATGGTTCTTCACCATTTTATCACTTAGATTCTTAATACCAATAATTCCATCATCGAAATAATTACCATTCAAATGCTTTGACAAAAGCATAATTACATTTAAGTACTCCCGTTATTCAAATGTTGTACTTAAATCACCAATCTTTTCAATCTTCCAAAATAGTCATATTTCACATCTAACACTCATTTAAATTCCAAAACAACATTTTCCAACATAGTACATCAATTATATAACACTTACACAACAACTCATCAATTTTCCATATTCAAACAACTCGCACTACCTTTAAAGAATCAGTATTCTGTATTGATATACACACTAGAATTTAATTTCGTTTATTCCGTTAAAACTAGACTTGAATACAAATATATCAATATAAATAACTCCTTCTAATTCATTATGTACAATTTATGGTGAATTTTGAAAGTTGATCAACAAAATCTGTTTTGCAGAATCTGCTATCCGATATTTCTGACCTTTTCTTGGTTAAAAATTCATATATCTTTGTATACACCTTGAAATTGATCCCCGTTTATTTTAAACAGAACTAGATCAATATATGAACAATATATAAAAATAAACTCCAAATTATTTTTATATAATTTCTGGTAAATTTCCAAACCCACTGCAAAATTCAAAATATAAACTGTTTTCTTTAACCTCATCCTTATGTACTTCATCAATTCTTACAACCAATTCTTTAAAATCACTTAACTCTTTAAAACCCATAAAACACAAGAATCAACATCCCCTTTCATCAACTCAAGATGAACTTGAACATGAATAGTAATATTTGTCAAAATGTAGAGAATTGAACGTAGAACATTTTTCCTAACCACACCAAGTCTAATTATCAAGAAATAACTTCAAAATTCAAACTAAAAATGTGTACCTTTCTTGCTTGAAAGTGCCGGCCCTTGGAGGAAGAATAGGCTGGAAATGCTCATCCATGATTGATATTAAGAAATAAATCTCACATGGCAATATATATTATAATGGCATTTTTTTATTCCATTCCATAAGAAATTCCATTTTTGCCCTTAATGAATCTTCCTATTCACCATAAAACCAAGCCACCAAATCCATATCATATTACAATGTCAAATACGAATTAATTTGACTTTTATTTCCGAAATTTTTCTTGAATTATCAAAAATTGCGTTTTAGTCACTAAATTCCACTGTTTCGATTAAATCTGAAAAAGTGCACATTTCCAAACCAAATTTCTCTGATATAAAATATTAAAATAATATTTCCAACAAATTTATAACATCTTCCAATTTTTGTAAAATTCCAATTCAATCTGAAATTCCAATTCGATCTGAAATTATCACTTAATTTCCTAAACTTTTTTTCCAAGCTTTATACTTTGACCATCAAACTTTCAAATTTTACATTTTGGTCATTATCTACATTTTTGGGGTATTACAAGCACCGCCAGGATTCCAGATTTATATGAGTACTTTCAATACCTAGGGGCATGTATTCATTGACACCTTACTATAATTGACCACTGGGTCCTAGGACTTACTCTACCTGACGCTTTGATCCACTAATTGTAATACCCTAAACTCGATTTGGCCTAAAGTATCACATAAGACTGCTGAGATAATACATGGTTTTTTTAGAACCTATTCATTTTCCTTTTAAAACATACAACATGTTATCAAATAGACATACATTACAGTTATAAAAGCATTTTATAAATTGGAGCTCCATGATATATAGTTTAAAACCAAAATAATAAAACTCTAAGTTATAAATCTAAATATAATAATAAGGGTACTATGAATATATATGCCCACTAAAGCTGCAGTACATTACTATAGAAATTATGTCAGGGTCATGTTGCGACAGTGCTTCACAAACAACTAAAGTTAACTATATGCAAATAGAAAACATCTAAATGTTGGGCTTACAAATCCCAACAATATAATCACTAATTTAGAGCATAATTGTGAGTCTCATAAACAAAATCTTGCCAAATACATGGTACTAAACAATAATGGGCATGTTCTTAATCAAGTGCTACCTAATTAAGGTTAAACGGTTCTATGAGTAAACCTCTATTGCGTCTCTACGCACACTAACTATAATTGCTCTTCATTATCTAAATGCAACACTAGCTCTAATGTGCATTATTTGAATGCAGCACTGCTAGTATCTGGTCTCACATAGCCCTTAGATAAAAGTGAACTGATGGAACCCCAATGTCATATAACATCGGAAAAATTCCCACTAAGCTATTGAATGATCTCCTGGTCTTCAATAACAGTCAGGTAGAACATGGAGGGGGAGCCAATAACACAAAATATCGGTATAATTCTCACTCAACTAAAGTATGGCTCTCATTATCTAAATGCAACACTAGCTCTAATGTGCATTATTTGAATGCAGCACTGCTAGTATCTGGTCTCACATAGCCCTTAGATAAAAGTGAACTGATGGAACCCAATGTCATATAACATCGGAAAAATTCCCACTAAGCTATTGAATGATCTCCTGGTCTTCAATAACAGTCAGGTAGAACATGGAGGGGGAGCCAATAACACAAAATATCGGTATAATTCTCATCAACTAAAGTATGGCTCGTCTAACTAACTAAGGTAGCATGGCTACACCCTTGCATAATTGGACATACCAAAGTGAGGACATCCTCTCACTAGCTACTGTCTTGTTCATTCTCTTACCTAGAATGTTGTGCAAAGGTTTATTAGTTTGTTACTTTTATTAATTTATTAAGTTGCTTTATTTTGTTCATTCATTACTTAATGGTGTCTTAGTCATTTTATGACTCTAAAGAAGTCTCTATGTGTTTTATGATTTTACAATGATTTCTAATTCTATTTTTCATTGGTGGTAATACTAGCTAGCCCGATACCTCACTCGGGTTCATTACTAGGTACCGACACTCTAGCCACTCTTATCATACTCCTCATCAATACCCCTTGAATTGGAGGGATAACTCATACATTCTCGGTTCACTAACGTTCTTAAAGTACACGATTTCATCTATTACTTAATCTAACTTGCTCATCATACCGCATGTCTGTACATCTTCTAGAATATCCCCATTCTTAATTATTCGATATGCACTCGACTAAAGATACTTCGACGTACCACGCTTAGTATGGTTACTTCAGTTGTAACCCAATCTTATACGTATTTCTGGGTCGTTTTAGCCATTTACGTCATTCATATACTAAGTTCTACCATTATGGATCATCCTTGACTCTTACATGCCTTAAAGAGGTCAAATCTAACCATCCAAAATGGGTAGTATCGATATTGTACTTACAATATCAATACCGTAGGGTCAAGTATCGAGCATAAACCTTGACTCAGGGTCATAAAATGTCATAAATCAAATAAAGTACATCAAATTCATCATCTAATCATGAAATCAAGCATAAACATTAAAATGATTTAAATACTCAAATCTTAAAAACCTTTATGATTATGAAAGTCTTATCACCATAAAGGATTACAAATACACTACATTGATGTCAAAATCCTGAAATGAAGCTCCTTTAGCTGACCAACACTCCCCTCCAGGCTTGGATGATAAAACTCTCACTTTCTTTAGAAAAATACGAAACCCAAAGCTTTAATCCTTAAAATGAGGTTACTAGAGGGATTATGAACGAGTTTGAAGTATAAAAGAGGCTTAAGAACTTACCTTTGAGCTATGAAACTTGGAGTGTAGGAAGGAGAGGGAAAATGTGAAGGAAATTAAGAAATAAAAAAAAGGTTGAGATGAAAGAGATAAAAACTTTCTTCTTGTCTAAAAATGAGATAATCGAACTATAGATCATTCCTCATCTTTCTACAATTCAAAAAGCTCCTTTTATGGTTAAATAATTCAAGCCCTACTTGGTCTATGAATTCCACGAGGTCCACATACCTCTCGAGTAAACCCGAAACTACTAGCTCAGAATTTGAGGTGTTGTGGTTTATATGTCTTTTGTAGTAACTTGTTGCTTTCTTGGATAATATAAACAACATTTATAGAGAAAAAACAGAATCTTATAATTAGATCCTTAATTCATTTAATTAGATTAATAATAGGGTTTCTTGATTCTAAATTAGCTTTAAGTTGGTCTCCAATTTGAAATTAATTAATATATTTAGTTTTGATCTTCTTATTGATTTTACTTTGACCCTGATTGAGTTTCCCAACAAATTTCTAACCACAAGCATTAAGTCATTCGTAATTCAGTTTTTTGAATGCTTTTTTATTTTTGTATAATCATTTATATTTCATTTTATATATTATTAGGATAATAATTAATTATTTTCTAGTAACAAAATAATTCTATTAGGTACCGGTTCTTAGGCGCAACAGGGATAGTTCAATCTTCCACATGCATATTAACTCCCGAATTCGACCATGATTCTAATGTAGATGCATACTAGACCTAAACATAATCAATTATACGTAACCTAAAATGACCAATAGTAACTCTATCCATTAGATATTCAAACTACAACTAAATAGTTTCGACAGTCACCAACCTCGATTGTTCTTCAATAGTTCACCGTTAGTCTCTAATTCTTCTCCTTAAACAGTAAGCAGCACTCAACACCTTCATTTTTCAACAAGATTCTCCTTCTTGTTTCAGCTTAATGTTTGTTAAATGGTGTCTTCTGGTTTCAGATTAATGTTTGTTAAATCCGAACAAATTGCTAAGGTCGCTAAACATCGAAATGTTGAAATTTTAACTTAAATAACCTTATAGACTATAGTCAAATAACTTTGTAAATTTGATGTCAAAAGCAAGGTCAATTTTAATCAAAGATGGTGTAAAACTTTTCTATTGCTGACATGCAATTGTTTAATGCGACATTTTTTTCTGGAACAGTTAAGAAATGTACTTGTATGTTTCACGCTGGTTAACTACTATGTTCTCCATTTAATTTCCACTTCCGATGGTTTCATACTTCAGTGTCTAATGAATGATTCATGGAAACTATATTAGTATACGAACAAATGAATAAGGTTTGGTACAATGCCTGGTTAAACGTTTGGTGTCAGTGTATTTTCCTTGTTCCATTTGGCCTGCAATTAAATGTATTCGTGCTAATAGTGATGTTAATGAATAGAAAACTAGTGAAAACTAATAATAAACATGATCTAGACTCATGAAAAGACTGGGCATGAATAATTAATGATAATAATTAAACAATTTGAAATTTAGACATCCTCATCTTGCTACCTATATATTTTATTTGAATTATTATACAATATAATAGAAATATAATAATACCCTAGCTTATTTTAATAAATAGCCCACATGATATCACTCGCACCATTAAATAGCCTAGCTATTATATGTAGGAAAAAGACGATTGATGATTTGAAGACAAGACTCGCGTTGAAGGTCCCAGGAATGGCCGTGAGGGCCAAACTGTCCATATATATCTGACCCGCGATGCAACATGTCACCGGAAATATTTAAAGTTGTTAATTTCAAGAAGTTTCCTCATCGCTTTCTATAGGGGAAAAAAGATGTTTCCCATACATGCATTTTCTTTTTTTTATCCTTTTTAACCAAACATGCGTGCATTTTCAAAGAATAGATATTCCTTTTGGCAGCTACAAGAGTTTAAGGAGCAAGAATTACCGTCAGCTAGATCAAATTTTCAATCAACATCAAAGATTTAAATTACGGTTTGTTATCAATATAAATATACCCTAAACCCAATTTGGTTACTGTGGAATGGAATTGACATATACATCACTAGAGAACACACCCAAAAAAAAAAGTGGGTAATCTTTTTGACCAAGATGTTAATCTTCAAAACCAACAGTAAACTGGATGAACAAATCAGCACTCATATAGAAACAACGCCAGTCTTCTAATTCTCTATTGCATGGAGAAACAAAAGTAGGATTTTATGTTATAAAAAATGAATTTTTAAATTTTTAAAAAGGAAAGAACTTATAAAATTTCAGAGATTAAAACAGATTTTCAACTAAAAAATATATATATAAAAAAAATCTAAAATATAGGATAATTTTTAAATATTTAGTAAGTAATTGCATGCATGAGTTGCCACAGGTCGCATTATGAAAAGCATAAAAATGACTCAAGAGTCAAGTGGCTAAACAACTTGGCCAAATGCTGTGAAACGGGATACTGAAACCTCAGTTTAGACCCCACAAACTTTTGTTGGTTCAATCAGTGCATTGAAGGTTAAGATGTTTCATCATTCCATTCGAAATCAGATTTTTCTTTTTTATTTGTGAACTTGATTTTCCATTGGAAAAACTGGGCCACTTAATATTTTTTGTTTGAGGCCTCTACTTAGTTATATGTCATTCTCAAACAGTGCCTTCTATATGTGCTAAAAATATATTGAACTGTTTGAGATTAATAGGGATAAAAATTATTTGCAAAGCAAAATCTTATCAAAGTTTTTCTTTATAATTATTGGGACACTTTAACACATATCACACAATTAATTTAATTGATCACTTAGTTTTATGTCATACTCTATAATATTATTGTACATTATATTTATGTGTCCACAATTATAGACTTTAATCCAACAAACTTCGAGTTGAGCAACATATGTTTCATGTCATATGTATAACCTTATCAACTCAAAATTTGCTATAATATAATAAGTATTTGATAGCAATCTCGTCTATCAACTATATTCATATAAGATCAATGCAATCTTTGTCATATCAATTATGACTAGACCCATAAAATGGTCACATATATAAACATAGTCAAATAGCCTAGACTAATCATGGAGTGTAGCATGGAAACTACATGTAATGTGAGCCAAGCATGTAATACCCCAAAATTTTGGTTAGTGACCAAAATGAATAAATTGAAAGTTTGGTGACCATATCATAATTTTGGGGAAAGTTTAGTGACTAAAATTATAATTTTCCCAAAATAAATATATTTATCATGTGAATGAATAGTTAAACCCCAAAATGGTGTTTTGGTGTTACTCGAATTTTCGACACGAAATTTATGTTAAAGGCTATAAAGTGTTAAAGTTCGAGAAAAATTCAGATAATAGCATCGAATTAAAAATCCAAGACATTTTGATAGATGATAGAGCAAGGAAAAAAATGTCATTTTCACGCTTTAAAATAATATGATTTAATATGCAACATTGGATTTAAGGAATTTTCATATCAAATATGAAAAATGGAAATATTGTTATTATGGAATTTCACAAGGGCAAAGTTCGGAACTACTAACCAGATGGATTAGTCTTAGCCCTTAGATGAAGATTTTGACATGTGGTACATTTGTAAGCAATATATCTTAAGGGAAAAGTGGTTTCTTTTTTTAATAGAATGAATTTTAAATTCATTGATGTTATGAAGGTTACATATGGCTAAGTTAAATGAAATAAAAATTTCAAGAGAATTGGTCATCATTTTTACAATTGTCGTGGGTTTCCAAAAGCCTCCAAGGTAAATTTAATTTAATTTTTCAAGTTTTAAGAATTAGATTTTGGATTTAGATGTGAAATTCAATTTTATTCAACTTTAAACTATCTTCAATTTAATACCATTAAATCATGGATTTGATTAGTATTTGATATGAAAATGGAAGAGGGAAAGATTAGGGTTTGATATGATCCTACTGAAGTACTTATTGGTTTTCATCATTATTTCATCTTACCTTACAAGGATGAAAGAAGAGGGAGCTTTTACTTAACTTATACTTCTTTAATTTATTTGAAATTTGTTTCTCTGAGCATGAATATAGAATGTATATTGGCATATATTATGGTTGTAAAAAAATGAATTAGCTGAATATAGAACAAAACATAAATAAAAATCAAGCTCACATTAAAATTCACTAGTAAATAAATAAATTCAAAAAAATGGCTAATTCTCATCTCAAAATACTAAACATTGCATTAATATCAAGTCTTTAGATAATAATATTAAGAGTAAATTATACTCTTGTTATAGTAATCAAACATTGACAATAAATAATTCCAAATAATAGATTCATCTTTGGAGTAATGTAATGCTCATATCAAATAACTTATAATTGTCATGTATTTATTACCACATGTGGTGTTAGAAATTCTGTCTAATATTAACTTTCTTTTGAACTAATTAATAAATGCTTGAAAAAAATATATATAATCATCTTTATATTTTAAATAAATGAACAAAAAAGGTCATTTTAGTAGTATTTTATTTTAATTAATATAATAAAATATTAGAAATGATCAAAATATGAATTAATTTGTTTTAATATATATATATATATATATATATATATATATTAATAATTGAATATCAAAATTGATTTTTTTATCAAATCAAATTGAATATATACATATTTCTTAGACTGCATTAATAATATGTAAAATCATATAAATATTGTGAACCAATCAATTTCTATTAATTTTTATCTTTCAATTGGAATAAAAGTTGACCCTTATTCTCATATGTAATGGGGTGAGGGGAGGTAAGGTAGTAGGATGCCCCCAACGCCAGGTTGAGAGTAGCTTCCGTGGAAGACCTCCGGCAGTAAGAATAATGAATTGCCCACTGTGGGACTCGATCCCACGACCACGAGGTTAAGAGCCTTGCGCTCTACCAATGAATTGCGCTCTAACAATTGAAATAAAAGATATAATAAATTTGAATAAATGTAAACATCATCTCAAGATATCAGATAGTTGTTACCAAAATGTGATATCTAAGTGTGATTATCAAACATTGATACTAAGAACATGTCGAGCAACAATCTTTCTTTGTGTTGATTTATTACTTGTATATCGAACTGAATATTTATCACATGTTCATTACCAAAGTTGCACATATAATTATGTCAACTATTAATCATCATTTGGATCGATCAATATTAACATAACCTAAACTACATGCACATAACATTCAATATAAAATATTTTTTTATAATTGAAGTCACTTTAACTTCTTATTATTTTAATTAATTCGTCCTAAAATAAATATCACTATGCAAATTTATTATTTATATCATAACCAAAGATTAAAACCAATATACAATCATTTAAATTAATGAATTTAAGATTACCATATAAACTGGAATTTTTAATTTTCAAATTTTAAAAACATGATAAGAAAAAATATAAATAATAAAGAGATTCTTTAACCAGAAAGAATTCAGTTCAGATGTAGGAAACCTATCTAGAATCGTAACTCAATCATGTATGATGGAATCATCAAAGAATTGACCTTTTCGAACTTTGTCTGTAACTAAAATAAATAAATATTTACGATTTATTCAAAACACATATCTATTAAAAGATTTAACATTTTTAAGTAAACAATGATGAAAATATAAATAATAAATTAATTTTAAAAAATTCTTCATATGCGAATTATTGATTCCACAATTGTACAGTGTTATCTTACATAATAAACGCGACAGTTTATAAATAAAATTTAATATTCCTTTTACTGTCTTCTAAGTAAACAACTAAAATAAGAAAAACAACAAGATTTTGCTTTGCAAATATTTTTTTGTCTCTATCCATCTCAAACCGTTGAAGATATTTATAGCAAATACCAGAAGCCACTGTTTGAGAATGACCGATAACTAAGCAGAGACCTTAAACAAAGAATATTAAGTGGCCAAGTTTTCCCAATGGCAAATCAAGTTCACAAATAAAAAAGCAAATTTTCATTTCGAATGGAAAGTGTGGAAATGGTCCTTCGGAAGGTCCTGGGTTCACACTTCAACTTGGAATCATATAATAGAGTCGCGACTGACCGTTTTCGAATTAGGTGGATCGAACACCGTAAATTTATTATTACCGAATCTACGTCTTACCTGAGATTTGTCTGATTCGGGAGTCATTTACGATCGAGGAGGATGAGCACCCTCGAGTCGCTCTTTTAGTACCGATCGATTACACTGTTGTCTTAATTGTGAAAAATAAAATTTTAAATAAAAATTTAAGTTAAAGTTTGATCCATAATTACTTACCTTTAATTTTATTTTTAAATTTAAAAAAGGGTTAAAGTAAAAAAACAAAAAAAAACACTGCAAAAAATAATAAAAGGGTCGATGTATCAATTTAAAGAAGTTAAATACAATAAATTGAATGAAAAAATGATTAGATTGAAATAAAATCAAAATTCAATTGTCGAATTACATGTAGGGGCCACATTGAACTACACGTGAAACCTTGAGGGACTGTAGAAATAATTTCAAATAGTCTTAATTGTACATAGGTCCCTCCTATATAAATTACCATTTTCCTTATTTTTCACACATTTGTAACAACTCTCTTAAAAAAAACCTCACCCAAACTCTCTCAACCAAGCTCCTAGCCCCCGCCATGTCTTTATCGCCGAACCACTGCCCACTCGTCGGTCCGATCACCACCCAAGGTGGTCAAAGATCCCTAAATTCCACATTTCAAACACTCCAAACCACCAAAATTTGAATCCAATCATCAAATCCTCAAAAAATAAATTCGCGTACATTTACGAAGGAAACCTTTGGTTCCTAACCCTTCTTGATAGCAACCTTTGGATTCTCCGGTCTCCATGTCGAAATGCTAAGTTCCTCTTTTCTCTCTTTTTCCTTTTGAAGGTTTTATGCGGGCTCGATGGGGACGTATTCCTCTTCAATCATGTTGACTTGATTTGTTTTGGGTTTTGTTTTTCATGCATGTTATTGATTTTTATTTCTGGTCTTGTTTCCATTTACTTCAAACCAAAAATATGTTAAAATTGTGATTCACGTTTCCAATCTTGAGTTGATTGGATGATTGTTCATATTTGCATGTTGATCTGGTTTGATATTTTGTTTGATTTCTTACCAAAATCTATGTAAAAAATCTGGAAAAACATATTGGTTCCGTGCATATATCAATTTCATCGACGCATAAGACCATACAATTTTGAAAAGACACAAATTTGGAAAATCTGATTGAAGAAACAAATTTTCTCTTAAGGTAAAGTATCTCAAGTGAGATAAGATTCGTATTTCGAGGGAAAATTGTCTCATGTAAGAAACTATCTTAAGGAAGACAAACATTTTGTTGAGAAATTTTAAAGATATCCTCAAGAGAGGGAAAATAATCTTAAAAGAACTGATATTTTTTGAAACGATTTCCTTGATAAAGGGGAAATGGTCTTGAGAAAGACAAATTTGAAAGTATCCTTGTGGGAGAAAAATTATCTCAAAAAATTTTGAGAATATCTTCATGGGAGGAAAATAATCAATGATGAATGTTTGATGTCAAGATGCATATGTAAGTAAAATGTGTCAATGATGCAATTGCATGCTTTCATAAATGATAATGATGCAAAGATGCATGGTAAGCCTCCATTCTTCGATTTTCCTCATTTTTTTTTCTCACTCAAGTTCTCATAATTCTTCACTTACAAAAATTTACTCTTCCTGTCCCAACAAACTCTTGCCATAATGTTTCTTCTTTTTGCCTTGAGATTGATCTTGAGCTTTCGTCTCTGATACGCATTTTGATTTTCAAGATGTATTCCATAGATAGACTATCTTGTTCGAAAATATTTTTCTTCTTTTTTTCAAAAAAGCGACAAGTTTGTTGAAGAAACAAAATAATTCAATCTTCAGGCTCACAATTGAAGTGAATTATAAAACGTGATTTCATTAAATATTGATAGAACCAAATATTCTTTCAATCTCTCAAAATTATAGTTCATTGACAAGTAACAAGACTAATGGTAAAGGTTTATTTGGGAAATGTTTATATTGGTTTCATTTTTTAGGGATTTATTGATTTGGTGATCATGTAAACCAGTTCCATGCATTCACGTATATATTTGAGATGCCCCCTTGATCTTCAATGAGTTAGTGCAAAGTACATGTGATTGCTTAAGATACCTTTGTGAGCGCATTCGGTACTATAGTACCAGACTTTTTAGAGAGCGTTCATATTTCAATTCTCCAAAATCTTCCACTTGTTCATGTCTCGTAGACTCCTTTAGCATAAACAATACATAAATATCAATCTAAAAACATAATTCCTAAGTGTTTTGTGTAGTCGACTATAACATATGTTTCTCAACTTCCTTAGTCCACCTTCCATTGGAACACATTCTCTATTGAAAATTTTATGACTCACTTCATTCTTTAATGTATACTTTATTAAATTTGATATTATTATCTTTGCTTTGATTTTGCTGGGAGATTCATCTCTGTGTCACATTAGGGCCACTAGAGTAGCCCAGAATAAAAATAATAGAGAAATATAAAAGTTAATTAAAATATATTAAAATACATGTGTAGAAATCTTTCAAATCGTAAAACATAATTCGTTCATACCTCCCATCATAAATGTTTCAGACTCAATATAAATATCAAATGTGCCCTACATGCCCCCAATTACACTTATACCATATTTTATAAGTAAAACTAGAGAAACTCCCATAACTAAAGTCGTTAATTACACTGGATCTGTCTTTTAACCTAAAATAGTGAATAACACAGTAAGCTTTGGGAAGCTCAATAATACAAAACTAGCAGATGGTGCCGAAGGACATACAGTTAATTAACAAGAATATAAATTTTCATATTGATTCAACATTTATAGATTTTCTTCATGAGCTGAGGTTCGACTGATATTTCTTTAAGTACAAGACATGAAGCTTACAATTCTGAGGAAATGTTTAGAGGACCAGGTTCAAGAGATCATAATAGGATGTCAGTTTGTTCTCACCAAACCAAAATAAATAAAATCATAGATTAAAAATGGTATTATTTTATTTCAGTAAAACAAATCTTTAAAATTATTGTAATACACTTCACTCAAACACTTCATATGCAGTCCCCCAAAACTGCATCCATAAGGGCTTACCCTAAGCACACAAAAAAGAAGCCACACCCTAAGAGAGTACTTTGAGGCCTATGGCCTACCCAAAGGTCAACATAGGTCCGTAAGTAATTACCAACTTGATCACAGTTGAACCTCTGTACTCCAGACTCCTACCTATACAATATATAGTAGAAATCAGATTGAACAGTAAACTATAAAATCAAAATCATGATCTAATAGAATATTGTAAGAATGACAAATTGTTTATTAAAATCACATAAATGCCCTCCACCCAGACACCATATGTAATTCCCAAGAACTGCATCCATAAGGACTTGCCAACCTAAGGGAATACCTTAGGGCCAGAGAGCCTACCCAAGGTCACCTTAGGTTCGTAAAGAATTACTAGCTTCATCAGAGTTGAACCTCCATACTCTATAATCATACCCAAACAATATCCCAATAATTTGTTCATATCATAAACAGTAAATTCCATTATCCATAAATCAGACATAATTATATTTTCCAGTGGAAACATGTAACCAAAGGACATATATCATGTACCATAGTTCATAGCTAGTAATTCAATAAATTAGTAATTTAGAATTTTGTACAGTTAAAAGACTCAGTAAATCAGTAACTAAGCTAAATCACATTCAAAGACCGATAAAATAATCATAAATTACATTGGGAGCACACTAGAAAATTCAGTTATTTTTCGGAGCCATGTAGAAATTATCAAGAAGGGGAATACGAGCTTCTGCAAGTTGATTGGATTTCAGAAATGAGATCCCTACTAAAAAGGGGTTGAATTGATAATAAATCTAAACATACATTCAGAGATTGATGTTTCAGGACCATTTAAGATTTAAGGTATATCATAAAGGTATTTAGGAACTTTTACATTAGAATAAATTAAGATTTCATATATAACCAGAGAGATTCCATTATTTATGCCATCAGGGTATTTTAGACACTTTGATTTCTAATGGATTCTTAGCAAGTTAATCCAAAAAGGGTGAAATAATAATTTACAGTATTCAAGATTCATGTTGATTTATCAGGATATCAGTAAACTCGAACTGAACAAATTCCAACACTGCGATACTTGTCAACTACTCAAATTGATACACTTCAAGAAGATTCACACTTTAAATACTGAAAATGCTAATCTAACTTATCATCTTTAGAACCATCGTTGAACAGATCTTGAGGAACTGTATGTATTCCGATGGTATTTGTTTTATTTATGTATTCCAACAGTCTCCAACAAGACCGATGTACTTGAGTCATACTCCACAACCTTTAGGGGTATATATAATGCATAGGTATTCTCGGTGTTTCCAAAACTATCAAATAACATTCACTTATTTATAGGTCATGAGGCTAGTTAGGTCAGTTTTGCACATGGGATTGCTTTGGTCATCTTAGAGTTCAAGGTATTCCCATCATTTTCTTTGATTCAATCAAATATATATTATTTCCATTAATTTAATCATTGGGTTATTATTCAAAAATAAAAAATTCTAAATTTTTGATCGCCTAAGGAATTTAAAATCGAAAATAGGATGTTTCTGAACAAACCGAGTACTTATCAAGTGAATAAGTAGTTTATCAAAACAAGGATAGGGTTATTTTAGTTATTACTGATCTTTAACATTAGGAACTGATTTTCAGGTCTGATTTACAGGTCTTCTAAACAAGCCTCGGGTTTAGTCGGTGGATTTGTAGTTCTATCAGGTCAAGAAGGAATTTTCAGGTTCATTACACTATTCGGGTCAATTTTGTTTTTTAATACTTCATAAGGGTATTTTCATATTTTCCTTTTCAAATATTTTTGAAATTCAAAACATTTAACAATAATATTAAGAGTTTAAGGATTCTAAGATTATTTTCTTTGTCTATTAATCACGAACCTTAAATTTATTTTTTATCTATCTACCCAATTCCTTTGTGCAATTCAATCGAATCTTAACCAATTTATCACTTAAACTGTATTTAGTTCGAGTCCATCAATAACCAAACATCCATGCATTTGTCCAGTATCAACATATTCCACAAAGCATGCAAAGAGGTAGTAAAGTATTACCTCGATTTTTGAGCCATATAAGTTAACCAATTAAACTTTATTTGATCGCCCTCGAAATTTAATTTCAAACGACATAATGTCTCAGATACATGGAAAAACTAATTAAATTAGAAATGAACCTTAAACGTGAAAATCCGTAATCGAGAGATAAAATGCTGAAAAATAGCTTACCGAGTTCAATTTTGGTAAAACAGACTTCGAAATCGAACTTAAGACGTCAAAAAACATAAGTTATGACTTTTCAAAAAATTTGACTTTTTAATTAAAGTCAACGGGCAAGTCAACGGTAAATGGTTCAGGTCAAGGTCAACGGGTTAGACCGATTCGTGTTGACTTGGTTTGATATGAGTTGAATTGGTCAGGTCAAATAGACTCAGTTAAGATCGGGTTGGGATTGTTCGGTCCACCTGGACCGTTTCTAGAAGGAGCTACAGCTCGAGGAGGAGCCCTACACGTATACGACGATGTGTAGCGATGGTGACGGGATCAGAGATGACAATCGACTACTCCGAAAGCACCAAGACGTCAAAAAATCGACGATGGACGATGGTGTAATGATGTGTTATGGTCTCAGTAGGGTTTTGAGCATACAGAGGTGACGAGTCCAATCACGTCGGTGGTGAGGGAAACGAACTACGCTGGCTGCTAAATTTTACAATTAATTAAGGTAATGAGAGGGGGTTTCGGTGGTGATTCAAACATCGATTCACATCGATTGAAGTGGAATCATGCTATGGTGATGTTTGTTCTTTGGACTCAGGTCGACGATGAGTCAACTGAGGGTGACAGTGTGCTCCAAATATGGCCGGATGATAGTACTTTAACAGATGGGGCTACAACGGCTAGGGTTTGGGTTGTGAATTTGGGGATTTTCAGGTGTTAGTTGATCCAAAACCAATAAAAATGAGTTTTAATAATTTAAAACTCAATAGGAACCTAGCCTAGGTTGTAGGGGTAAGGGTTGCACTGTTGCAACACATGGGTTCAAGACCCTACAACTGTATCTTCACCAAAAATATTTTTTATTTATTATTATTATTATTATTTCTTTTTTTATCCGACAAGAGATGGAAAATTTAAGGGTTTGCTCCCTAAATTATCGTTAAGCTTGCAAATCAACCATCATACTTTGAAATAAAGCATTTTAGTCCTCAACTTCTCCCTTGTTATATCTTTAGTTAAATACTTTAAATTAATAAAATTTAGTCCCAAAATTGGAGTGTGACAATTCTCCTCCCCTTAAAATAATTTTGTTCTCGAAATTCACCTAATTCACATAAAAGTATAAGTGAAGCTTTCTGCAATTTTTCAATATCTCCATGTAGCTTTTACATGATTATGATTCCTCTACTAAACCTTAACCAACTGAATATGCGTTCTCGTCAGAACTCTCCCTTATCGTAATTCAAATACCTTAATAGAATTATCCTTGTGGAAACAATCATACCTTATATACGAGGTTATGTTCATAAAGCGAGTAACATTTTCCAATTTCATATTTGAAGTTGAGCCAGAACTTCTTAGATAAGTAAGTCTCACATTACTAGTGAGACACTTTACTGAATCTGAAAGAATTTTATTTATATTCTTTTATGCATAGGTCGAGCCCTAACTGATAGAATACTTACTTATAGCTCATAAGAGTACGGTCATAATCTAGGGGCATGTATAAACCAAACATCATATGACGATCGATCAACCGATCTACCTTGAAGACTCGACTCAACCTAAGCTCTCATACCACTAAATGTAACACCCTCAGACCGATACAAGTGACCTGATCCAATCTGAGGTGTCACATTAGGGCTACTAGAGCAACACACAATAAAAATAATAGAAAAATTTAAATGTTTTATTAAAACATATAAAAATACAAGTGTAGAAATCGTTCAAATCGTAAACAAAATTCATTCATACCTCCTATCAGAAAAGTTTCCGACTCAATATATAAATCAATAATGCCCTACATGCCTCCTAATTACACTTATACCATACTTTATAAGAAAAGCCTTATGAACTCCCATAACTAAAGTTGTTAGCTACACTAGATCGATCTTTTAACCTGAAATGTAGAATAACAAAGTGAGCTTTGGGAAGCTCAGTAATACAAAATTACCAGATGATGCTGAAGGACATGCAAATAATTAATAAGTTAAAAATTTTCTTATTGATTCAAGCATCTATAGGTTTTCGTGATGAGCTGAGGTTCAACTGATATTTCTTCAAGTAAAAGATAGGAAGCTTACAGTTCAGAGGAAATGTTCAGAGGACCAAGTTCAGGAGATTGGAATAGGATGTCTAGTGTGTTCCCACGAAACCATATAAATAAAATCATAGATTAAAAATAGTATTATTTTATTTCAGTAAAACAAATATTTAAAATCACTTTAATACATTTCACCCGAACACTCCATATGCAGTCCCCCAAAACTCATCCATAAGGGTTACCCTATGCATACAACAAATGAGCCACCCTAAGAGAGTACCTTGGGCCTATGGGCCTACTTAATAGTCACCTTAGGTCCGAAATGAAGTACCAACTTGATCAGAGCCGAACCTCCGTACTCTAGACTCTTGCCCATATAGTATCCAGTAGAAATCAAATTGAATAGTAAACTATAATATTGAATCATGATCCAATAGAATATTATAAAAATGACAATATAGTTATTTAAATCACATAAATGCCCCCATCTCAGACACCATATGTAATTCCCGAGAACTACATCCACAAGGACTTACCCTTGGCCCAATGGACATAGGATCCAACCTAAGGGAATGCCTTGGCGCCTGAGAGCCAACTCAAGGCCACCTTAGGTAAGTAAGGAATTACCAACTTGATCAGAGTTAAACCTCCATAGTCCATAATCATACCTAGACAGTATCCCAATAATATGTTGATATTGTAAACAATAAATTCTATGATCCATAAATTAGCCATAATTATATTTTCCAGTGGAAAGAGGTAACCAAAAGACATATATCATGTAGTCATAGTTCGAAGCCGTTAAATCAATAACTTAGTAATTCAGAATTTTCAACAATTAAAAGACTCAGTAAATTAGTATCTTTGATATATCACATTCAATGATCTATAACACAATCACATAGTATATAGGGAACACACTAGAAATTTAGTTATTTTTTTAGAGGCACGTAGTAATTATTAGGAAGGGGAACACGAGCTTCTGCAAGTTGATTGGATTTCATAAATGGGAACCCTACTAAAAAGGGGTTTAATTGCTAATGGATCTAAATAGACATTCTGAGATTGATGCTTCAGGACCATTTAAGATTTTAGGTGTATCAGCAAGGTATTTAGGAACCTTTACATCATAATAAATTAAGATTTCATATATAACCAGAATGATTCCATTATTTATGACATCACAATATTTTAAACACTTTGATTTCTAATGGATTCTTAGCAAGTTAATCCAATAATGGAGAAACTATGATTTATTGTATTCAAGATTCATGTAGATTTATCAAGATACTGGTTAACTCGAACTGAAAAAATCACATCAAT
The DNA here is from genome assembly GCF_006381635.1 of Hibiscus syriacus. NCBI lineage: Eukaryota > Viridiplantae > Streptophyta > Magnoliopsida > Malvales > Malvaceae > Hibiscus > Hibiscus syriacus. The sequence continues at coordinate 2,008,642 of NW_024063194.1, forward strand.
GCGATACCTGTTAACCACTCAAATTGATGCACTTCAAGAAGATTCACACTTTAAATATTGGCAATATTAGTCTAACTGATCATATTCAGAACCATCATTGAACTGATCTTGAGGAATTATATGTATTCTGATGGTATTTTTCTTATTTATGTATTGCAACAGTCTCCAACATGACCAACGTACTTGAGTCGTACTCCAAAACATGTAGGGAGATATACTACTTAGGTTTTCTCAGTGTTTCCCAAATTATCAAATAACATTCACTTATTTATAGGTCATTAAGGTAGTTAAGTCATTTTTATACAGGAGATTTTTCGGTCATCTTAGAATTCAAGGCATTCCAATCATTTTCTTTGATTCAATCAAATATTTATATCATTTTAAGTAATTTAATAATCGGGCGATTATTCCAAAATCAAAAATTCTAAATTTTTTATCGCCTCAAGAATTTAAAATCGATAAATTGTATGTTTATGAAGAAACCGAGTATTTATCAAGTTAATAAATAGTCTATCAGATTAAAGATGGATTTTTAGGGTTATTTTAGTTATTACTGATCTTAAGGATTAGGAATTGATTTAAAGGTCTTCCAAACAAGTCATGAGTTTAATCGATGGATGTTATGATAAAAAGGACTATCATAGGCAGAGGTGAGCAAAACTCGACTTGACTAAAAAAATTGATTTGGTTGATTAGATTCAATTAAAAAAACTCGAATCAAATTAACTTAGAGTTGTAATTTCATAAACTCGACACAAAAAAAAAAAAATTTCAAGTTCAAATCAAGTCGTAAAATACAACTCGAGTAACTTGAATTGCTCAAATTTTTTAGTAATCAGTGGATTGATTTTTAAGTTTGAGTAGAGTCTCTCAACTTTGTATGATATATGTATATCACATATGAAAAAAATATAAAGAATTGCATATGTATTATATGTGTTTTTCAAAAAGTCATTTAAATTGAAATCAAATAATATCATACTATTACAAATATCAATAATTAAATTTAAATAGAAATTTTAAAAATTTGACTCAGTTTGGCTCAAATTTTATAAAATAGACTCAACTCGAAAAATTTCAAGTCAACTTCGAGTTATAAAATTAGAGTCAGCAACTCAAATAATTTGAAAATATTTTACTCAACTTAGTTCAACTCTATTGAACGCTAACCCCTAATCATGAGTATAACATAAAACTTTTGTCTACTCAAAAGAATTAAAAAAAGGGATGGAAGTAAAATTATAAAAATGAAAAAGGAAAAGCATGGTGTTGAAGCATAGTTGTGTGCATGATCAACAATGACAGTTAAGATTGTTGTATGCATGATGAGCAAGTTAGCTAGTAGTCGGTTAAGGTTGGTTAAGGCTGTTAGGAGTCTGTTAGGAGAATGTTAGAGTAGCTATGCAAGTCTTTTCTTGTATATATACTGATGTAACTCTTTAGTGAAATATAAGTTATGTATATTCTTTATCTCTTCATAAGCATTTTGCTTAAGTTTCAACATGGTATCAAATGTTGGTGATATGGTGACGTGATAGGAGTAAACTCTTCTTTGCTAGTGAATGTTCGTTGATTGTATGGTGCCTCCGGTTTCTCCTCTTTCTAGTGGTGTTGTGAGTAGTTCTGATTACTTGGGAGATGCTCCGAAAGTGTTCACCAATAAATGGTTGAGCATTGTTTTAGATGATCGAAACTTTCTGTTATGGAAACAACAAGTGTTGTTAGCGGTTAGGATTCATCCTCTTGAGAAGTTACTTTCTGGTTCAGTTGTTTCTCCGCATACGATGGTTTAACTGGATGATGGTATTGTTGCTAAAAATGAAGACTATGAGCTCTTTGTGGATCAAGAAAGTGTGTTGGCCTCGTGGTTTTTGTCTATGATTAATTCGTGTTTGTTGCCACATCTGGTGAGAGTTGAAACAACTGCTCAAGTAAGTACGACAATAAACAAGATCTTTGCATGCAAGTCAACAACGAAAGTGATGAATCTGCATTATCAACTCAAAGTAGTTCATCAAGGTGATTTAGGAATACGAGTGTACATCTCTCAAGTTAAAGAAATATATGATGCTTTAGCATCATGTGGAAGCCTAGTGTCCGATCTTAAACACATTGTGATGATCTTAAATGGATTATCAGTGGAGTATAGGCCTATAATCATTGTGTTATCAGCTAGTACGATGCTTTAACATTGGAAGGAGCAGTGTGTACTTATTGACGCTGAGACTCAGCAGAAAAATTTTAATCGCCTTGATATTGTGACAGTTGCTGCTAATGTGGGGCAGGTTAAAAGCTATATGGATAATAGGTCTGATCGATTCTTTCAACAGGATCAAGTTAAATATGAGAGGCATGTAGTTTATAATCAAGTCGGTCATGGTCGAGGGCATGTTAAGGTTCAGTGTCAGTTGTGTGGCAAGAATGGCCATCTTGTTAATCGTTGTTGGTACATTTGACAATCGTTTTTAGGTATGGACACGTCTGATATGAGGAGTTCGTTTAAGGAACAATCCCTACAATTAATGTGTGTCATTATAACTCCACTTTATGTAGTGTGAGAGTAAAACTGGTGTAAGTGAACTGGTCTGGATGGTCAAGAATGATTCTTTCAACAGGATCAAGTTAAATATGAGAGGCATGTAGTTTATAATCAAGTCGGTCATGGTCGAGGGCATGTTAAGGTTCAGTGTCAGTTGTGTGGCAAGAATGGCCATCTTGTTAATCGTTGTTGGTACATATTTGACAAATCGTTTTTAGGTATGGACACGTCTGATATGAGGAGTTCGTTTAAGGAACAATCACCTACAATTAATGTGTGTCATTATAACTCCACTTTATGTGAGTGTGAGAGTAAAACTGGTGTAAGTGGAACTGGTCTGGATGGTCAAGAATGTCTCATACCACTTGAGAATGTGGCTGCAGTAAACCCTACTTTTGCATAATGGTTTGCTGATTTAGGGGCTACCCATCATGTTACATCTGATGCAACAGAAGTTATATATGGCATTAACACTGTTAGCTCGAGCATCCTTGCCTCTTTAGTTATGGTCGTTTATTGTTGTAACAACAACTCATTTGATTAATCGGTTAACTACTAAGGTGCTTCAAGGGTGTACTCCATTTGAGAGGTTGTTTGGGTAGCCTCCAACCTATGATCATCTTAGAGTTTTTAGTTATCATTGTTTTCCCCACTTACGACTGTTTCAACCATACAAACTTGTATATGTCATAACCGTGTGTGCTTTTGGGTTACAGTATGAATAATTGAGGTTATCAATGATTAGCGCCTGATGGGAAAGTGTATATGTCTCGTTATATAGTCTTTGATGAACAGGTGTTTTTGTTTGCTGAGATCATGGACAATAAGAGTACTTCAGCTGTGGTAATTCCTCACAGGTAACTGCAGATGTTAGTCAGCCTGTGATTCAATAGTCTAGATGTGTACCAGTTTATAATAAAAGTGTGTTTGGGGCTGCTGAAGCTAGGGCTTCTAGTAGTGTTCTGGGCCATCCTGTTGGTAGTATTAGTACTGGTGTAAGCGAAAATGGTGATAGTTTCTCAGATATGGTGTTAGATCAGGTATAGCAGCATGGAGAGTTGTCGGTTGTTGAGTCGATTATTGCTGGTGCTTCTAGGCAATCTGAAGATGGTCTAGCGTGTCCCTCATCTTGGAACGGTCATCCAATGATCACTAATAGTAAACGAGGAATTATAAAGCCAAAAGTGTTTTTTACTCAAATTCAAGGAAGTGATAGTGAGCCATGCACGATTGGCCAGTCTCTTCAAAATCCACAGTGGAAGAAAGCAGTTCTGGCTGAGTCTGATGCACTTGAGCAATTGCCAGAAGGGCGAGCAAAAATTGGGTGTAAATTGTTGTTCAAGATTAAGTATAATTTTGATGGTTCTATTTTGAGGCACAAGGCTCGTCTTGTGGCGAGAGGATACTCATAGGTACCTGATCATGATTTTAATGATACATTTAGCCCAGTGGTAAATACTACCACAATAAATGTTGTGTTATCACTGGCTGTGATAAGTGTTCAAAATGATTAATCTTGCTCGTTATTTCTTCGATTTTTTTGAATTATTGTTGCTGAATTGGTCGTGTTATGCTTGTTTTTGTGCAAGTCCTTATTTTCTAGAATTAGTGACAAAATGGGCGTATTCTATAATTTTATTATTATTTGGTCACGGCTGGAGACATGGGCACGACGCAGTGTGACGTGGCAGTTTCTAGAAGGTCCAGTCAGCGATAGTTTCTAGAAGACTTCCTCTGCACGCCTTCTGGAAGATGGACGAGCAGAGTTGCATTAGGAGACTAGATTTAAGTTTGAATTTAAATTAAAAAACAATTATCTTAGGATTATTTTATTATATTTTCTTGTTTATCCTTAGACTTTGAGAGGCTATAAATACCCACTTGGGGTAAGCCTAAATAAATCACTCAAATTACAATCGTCTTTTCTCTCTAGTTTTTATAAAAGCTTTCTCTTTTTACTTTTCAAGTTTTTTATTTTTCTTTTATTTTCAAGCTTTGTTTTTAATATGCTAAGTATGACTTGTGTCATGCTTAGCTAAATTTTTCATAAGCCGAGAGCTGAAGCGATGACTCAATTCCATCGGGATAATTGAAACATGCCCTTAATATCTTCGGAATCTCTCTCAATCTCTGCGCTTATTTTTCAAAATCAAAACAGTTTTCAAAATCAAAGATTAACTTTGGCCAAGAGGTTGTAGCGATTAAATGTATGAGAGGAAGATTCGGCTTATAGAAAGAAAATTCCACTTCCTGGCAATACACTTGGTGAGATGGCTTCGCCAAGAGGGAATTGAGATCGGAATTGACGGTTATTGAAGCAACAATCTGAGTTGGTCGCCAAGAACTTAAACGGTAATTGATCTACGACAATTGATGTTGATAGAATCAATTCTCGAAGCCAAAATCAAAGATTGCCTTGGGTATTCGATATACAAGATAGAGTCACAGGATAGCCCTTGTAGACAAAGTAACTGACGTGAATCCCTGAGGGAAAATCTTATTTGATGATCTAAAGGAAATTGAGTCAAAAGCGAAGCTTAAGGCTATTTTTATCGTATTTATTTGCAATCTTTACCCTCTTATTTTTACTTTAATTGCTTTTATTTATTTAATCATTTTTTTACTATTTAAATCTCATATTACAAAACCCCCATTTTTACTATTTTTGCCTTGTTAGAACTATTCAAACATAAAATTGTGATTTTTTAAGTCCTTGAGGATTCGACCCTTATTTCTCTGTACTACGTATTTCCTTACTTATTGATTGAGAAAAAGGAATTTATTTGACATCCAAAATGATAGTTGTTAGGTTGTGACTCGTGGATGGAGTTTAAGACATGTGTATGTCAATAATGCGTTTCTTAACGGTGAGATTGAAGAAGTATACATGGTGCAACCACCGAGGTTTGAACAATTGGCTAGTAATAGGTCCCGATTGGTCTGTAGGTTAAAGAAGGTGTTGTATGGGTTGCGTCAAGAACTACATATGTGGTATTCCAAGCTACACCAATTTTTATTGGAGCTGGGGTTTTGTGGTACATCAACCGATGCGTCGTTGTTTGTTCGCCGAGTTGATGGAGCTCGTACGTTGGTCTTGGTGTATGTAGATGATATTATTATCATGGGTGAGTCTAATTATGTTGTTCGGTTGCTTGGTCAGATGTTTTCTTTGAAATACTTGGGTGAGCTTGGCTACTTTCTTGGTGTTGAGGTTCATAGGATGCCTGAAATACTTTGTTGTATTTGAGCCATACAAGACCGAATATAGCCTTTAGTGTTAATTGTGTGGCTCAGTATATGCATCGTCCCTATGATGGTCATTGGCTTGCTGTTAAGAGAATTTTACGCTATTTGAGTGGGACAGTTTATTATGGCTTGGTGTTTCGGTCATCCTCTGTGTCTGATACTTAATGTGTTACTGCGTTTGCTAATGTTGATTGGGCCAGTAACATCGATGATCGTAGGTCAGTGTCTGGATCATGTGTGTTTCTTGGATGTAATCTAATTTCATGCGGTGCTAGAAGGTAGAAGACGGTGGCTCGGTCAACAACTGAGGTTGAGTATCGTAGCATTGTTGATACGGTGTCTGAAGTAGTTTGGGTTCGTTCCTTGTTAGCTGATATGGGTGAATTAGTGTCTACAATTCCGATTATGTGGAGTGACAACATGAGTGCTATTGACATGAGTGCTAATCCAGTGTTTCATGCTCTTTCGAAATATATAGAGTTGGATATACATTTTGAGTGTGAGAAGGTAGCTTGTGGAGCTTTTCAAGTAAACTACGTGCCTGCAGAGCATCAAGTAGCTGATGGGTTGACTAAGCCCTTGGTAAAGTGTGCGCACGATTTGTTTCGACCGAAAGTTCAAGTAGCAGAGAAGGAGACAGCTGAGAAGGACTGGGAGAATGTTGAAGCATAGTTGCGTGCATGATCAGCAATGGCAGTTGGGATTGTTGCATGCATGTTGAGCAAGTTGGCTGGTAGTCGGTTAAGGTTGGTTAAGGCTGTTAGGAATCTATTAGGATGTTGTTAGAGTAGCTATGCAAGTCTTTTCTTGTATATATACTGATGTAATTCTTTAGTGAAATATAAGTTCAGTTTTATTCTTTATCTCTTCATAATCATTTTGCTTAAGTTTCAACACAGGGATGGGATATATAACAAACAAAAACAGCAGCCTAGAAGGTAAACGTCTATTTCATCCTTTGTTTTAAACCACTATCAATTCCACACTTAAAGCATATATATATATATATATATATATTAGTTTTACACATCCACACTACATTTGATTTTTCCCTTTTAGATTCTGCTTTCACCAAAAGGAAAGGAAAAAGAGACTAATGCGAGAGACTATCGATGAAGGCCAATGCATTGCTGGTTAAGTGAGCCACTCTGGCAATATTACTCCGAATAGTGTCTTTGATTTTTCCATTAATTGCTTTGGCTTCAATCCCATCCATGCACGTATCTTCATCTGTCAAAGCAGCACTAACCCAAGTCTGTATATTGCTCATTTTCATCTGAAATTCAGGGCCCTCTAGACCCTTCATTTCTGCCATCGATTGGTGCAGTTCATCCACAGAGTCTCTCATGGTCTCCACACAATCAGCAATGACAACCGTTTCTCCGCGCGTTAATCCGTGCTCTTTCGACAACCTCAGTACCAGTGTCGAAGTCGATTGCGCGTTGTTGAGGCTTACGGAGAGAGCGGTATTGGCTAGTTCCCGAGGGCTGGTCTGGATGGTGCTAGCATAGGCTGAGAGTGACTGGTAGCATATGTCGGGATACATCGTCACCTCACATGAAGTTTTAACAAAATCAGTATTGGAAGTCTTCGATTGTGGTTCTAATCTAGCAGCCGAGGAAGGGTTTGTAATACATAAGAATAAAGCGAGGGCGAATGTGGCTTGAAGGGCCATAGAATTGGAAAAAGGACAGCTTTGATAATGTCAAGTACTCCATTGTTGTAGTATTAGTAGTAGTTCTAAATTTCTTCAACGAATCGATGAAGATGGAATGGAGAGAGAGAGCACACATTATAACTAATATATAAGGAAGGGGCAAATGGCAAAGGTGGGTGTAAAAGCAAGTGGGACTGGGAGGGGCATGCAAGTAGGCCCTTGTGAACTCCACCAATAATTGAATAGCGAAAAAACAAAACAATGAGATAGGATTGGTTAGAACACAACTAGAGTTTTTTTGCACAACCTTCATCTTCCTTGTTTGTCTTACTAAAAAATTCGGATAAGGTAGAATTGAGTTGGGTCAAAATTTCAATCCCAAAATCAGATAAGATAGAAAGATATATTTTTCGAATAACAGTATAGTATTGTACAATAAATCGTGACACTTGGTGAATAAACATATTAATAATAATTTATGTGAATTGATGAATATATTTATATTTTAGTTCAAAATTACATCCATTCGATCATATTTATCAGTTTTTCAATAATTGTTTCATCAAAATTCAAGTCTCTTCATCACATGGTCTTAACTTTCCATCAAATACTCTTAACCTATCATTTTATTTTCTCTTCAATATATAAAAGCTAGTTGTGACATAATTTGGACACAACTTAGAAATAGGAAAATACTTAGAAATTTTAATCTTTCTGGAGATAGAGAAATGCGAGATTATGTTCGACTAACGACTATTATTGTGCTTACTAAAATGATTTTTTCTTGTTGTATCTTAAAAAACTGACATCAAACATTATTCAAAGCACAGACGAAAGAATGGATATGCCTTAAAAAATCTACTCATACACACCTCAACATCTTTACCTATTCAATTTTATTTCTGCATACGAGGAAAAAATTTATTCATCTATTTTATTTTAATTAAATGTATTCGTCTTAATTCTGATGTTAATGTAGAGAAAAGTGGTAAAAAAATAATAATATAACTTCATCTAGACTCATGAAAAGGCTGGTCATCCATAATAATGATAATAATTAAAGAAATTGTTTTTTTAAATGAAATTTAGACGTCCTCATCTTGCTATCTAGATATTTTTATACCAATTATTATGCAATATAATATAAATACATTAATAACCTTGTCTATTTGAATAACGAACCCACAAGATATGACTCGCACCATTAAATAGCCCACCTCTTATATGTAGTAGCAAAAAGACGAATGATAATTTGAAGACAAGACTGTCGTTGAAGGTCCCAACCATGGCCATGAGGGCCAAACTGTCATAATTATCGGACCCGCGACCCAATATGTCTATCGGAATTATCTAAGGTTGTTAATTTAAAGACGTTTCCTCATTACTTTCCATAAAAAATAAAATACGTTCCCACATGCATGCATTTTCTTTTTTATTTATTTATAACCCAACATGCATGCATTTCCAAAGAATTTATATTCCTTTTGGCAGCTACAAGAGTTTAAGGAGCAAGAACGACCCTCTGCCAAATTAAATTTTCAATCAACGTCTAACTAAATTAGAATAAATTCTAAATCCAGCTTGGTTATTCCAGACTATATTTTACATATATATCATTAGTAAACTCCAAGAAAAGTGGGAATCCTTTTTGATTGAGAGAGTTAAAGAAACGGTAGAATTGGTTTCAATTGAAATTTTTATCAATAATTTAACTTTTTATAAATAATGGATAGAATAATATTTTAGGTTGAACCGGAAATATTATATTTCTCGATAACATTTTTAGTTGCAACTGAAAATGTTATATAAATTTGTACAATATTTTTATTGTAAACTCTAAAATCATTACATAATATTTTTGGTTGCAATAAAATGTTAAACTTTATAACTTTTTAAGTTGAACATCATAATATTTGGAGTTAAAAATAGTTTTAAACTAACATTAACTTGGTTATTGTGGAATGGAGTTGACATATATATCATTAGAAAACACCAATAAAAATGGGAAATCCTTTTGACCAAAGTGATGTTAATCTTGAAAATCAACAATAAACTAGATGAAACAATCAGCACTCCCAAAAAGATAACAACAGTCTTCTAATTCTCTATTGCATGCATGAGCCGTCTCGACGGATTGTTAGCCGAAGAGAATAAAAATAATGAATGAGCATTGACAGCTGAAGAGTCAAGTGGCTAAACAACATGGCCAAATGCTGTGAAGCCGGCGAGTGAGACCTCATTTTAGACCCCACAAACTTTTGTAGGTTCAATCAGTGCATTGAAGGTAAGATGTTTCCATCTTTCCATTCCAAATCAGATTTTTCCTCTTTATTTGTGAATTTGATCTGCCATGGGGAACTGGGCCACTTGATATTCTTTGTTTAAGGCCTCTGCTTAGTTATCTATCATTCAAAAATAGTAGCGGTTGATATTATTGATAAATGCTTAATTTAGTTAATATTTTATTTTTAAATTATTCCTTAATCATTGATTTTTGTGGTTTATTTGTTTATTTTAATTCATTTTCTGTACATGATGTAAGATTCTGGAAATTGCACAAAAAGGACACAATTCTGCAGTTTTTTTTTTCGGAAACAAAGGTGGCTGGAATTCGGATTTGAATTAAACTCAAGTTTGGGATAATATTTTAAACATTATATTTTATCTTTGTATTTTAGTTTAAATAGGTTTAAGTATTTTAATTAAGTTTTATGATATTATTTTTTATTTTTTATATTTGTTTTAGGTATTTTAATATAAATATGTTTTAGTATTTTAATTATGTTTTAGGATATTATTTTCATATTTTATATTTTTTTAGGTATTTTAATTTAAATAGGTTTTAGTATTTTAATTAGGATTTAGAATATTATTTTATTTTTTAGGTATTTTAGTTTAAATAATTTTAAGTGTTTTAATTAGGATTTAAGATGTTTTAGCTTGTTTTTATGAATTTGAAGGTTATAAATACCCTCTAAGGGTGAGCCTAGAAACATATCTCTCTCAATTGAGAATAAAATCTCTCTCTCTCTATCTTTTCATATACTTTTCTATGCTAAACATGACTTTGGTTATGCTTAGCTAATTTTCTTTCAAGCCGAAGACTAAAGCAAAGGCTCAATTCCAAACATGAGAATTGTAAGGTACTTAAATCGTTTCGGATTTGCTATCTGTTTTTTTATCTTACTTTTCAAATCAAAACGATTTCGACATTGGTCTGGATATTGTTATGGTTAACGTTTGAAGAAGGATTTGCTTATTGAAGAATATTCAACTTCCTGATAACACACTTAGCATAATTGTTTGCTAAGAGGAAATTGAGATCGGAATCTGTTATTGTTGAAACGACACAATCCGAGTTGGCAGCGAATAATTTTTCTTGTAGTATCCGACGTGAATCTTGAAGTAAAAATCAGTTTCGATGATCTGATGAATTTGAGAAAAAGCTGAAGTCTGAGGCTGCTTTCACAATAAGTTTCCCTTTACCTCAATCTCTTTAATTTGTTTATTTAATTATTTTTATTTTAAAAACAACTTTTAAAAATCCCCTTTTAAATTTATTACTATTACCACATCCCTTGGATAACCTACTTCTCTATACTACCTTTTCCTTTTTATTAAGAATCCAAGAAATTTTGATAGCAAACGAAGGTTATCAATTGGCGTCGTTGTCGGGGAGTAACGGCAAGTACTGATTTATTTCCTAGTTTTTTATTACCATAAGAAACCCATGTGAATTAGTAGATCTAGATCCGTAGATCGAAGCAGACGTATACAACATTCCGATGGAAGAAGAACAAATGATTCAAGAACTAGTCACATCACCTGTCACTCATACGCCATTATGCATTAATTTTCCTAGTGGCATGAATCCACTTCAATTAAAGACATGATCATTCATCTTCTCCCACCTTCCATGACTGATCCGCACATGAAGCATCCTTTGTGGAGTTAAACATGGTTTGCACTAGCATTAAACCACAGGGTGTTAGCGATTATCAAATTAAATTGAGAACTCTCCCTTTCTCTTTAGCCGACTTGGCTAAAGATTGGTTATTTTATTTACCTTCAAATTTAGTTAATTCATGGGCCGACATGAATCGAATTTTTCTTGAAAGGTTCTTTCCAGCGGCTAAAGCAAGCGAGTTGCGAATGAGCATTCTTTTCATTCAGCAAAAGAATGAAGAAAGTCTTTATGACTATTGAGAGCGATTTTAAAAGCTTTGTGCACGTTCTCCGCAACACAGATTAAGTGAGCAAACGTTACTTCAATCCTTTTATGAAGACCTTTTACCAATGGAGATGAAAATGGTGGATGTTGCAGTGGAGGAGAATTAGTCAACATGACCCCAACAACAACAAGGGAATTGATTACAACCTTGGCACCCAACTCTCAACAGTTTTCAAGTGAATCCAGCCAACGGGTTCACGAGATAAGTATATTTTCCCTTGAAAATAAGTTAGATAAATTAACTGAAGTAGTTAATTGACTTGTTGCAGAAAAATATGGAGCAACAAGAGCATGTGGGAATTCATGAAATCACGCATCAACAGTAAACGCAAAAACCATCATTGGAGGAATTCATAAGGAAGTTAGCAATTTCACAAGAAAAGTTCATTGTATCCTAGGAAAAATCCCAAAGCCAAACCGATACATATCTTCAAGAGTTAGATAACCAAGTAAGCCGACTAGCTCAAAATGTGGAAAAATTGGAATCACAAGGATGACAACCTTCTCAAACGGAGTTAAATCCGAGAAAAATGTTAGTGTCATCACACTCCGAAGAGGAAAAGTTATCTCACCCGAAGTTCCAGTAGAAAAAGTCGCACATCAGGAAGAACAAGAGGACACACCACCTTCAGAAATACAAGGTATATCTAACTCACATCCTTATCTTTCTTCTCATAAAATCACGCCATCACCCTTCCCATCAAGGTTAATAAAGTGTGATAAAAGAGCTTAAGAAAATGAGATCTTAGAGGTGTTCCAAAAAGTTCAAGTAAACATACCTCTTCTTGAAGTAATTCGACAAGTACCAAGGTATGCTCGATTCTTAAAAGAACTTTGCACAAAAAGGAGGAAATTAATAGGGCATGAAAAGGTAAATTTGGGAGAACATGTCTCTGCAATTTTTCAACGAAAGCTCCCACCAAAGATGAAAGATCAAGGTATGTTCATTATACCTTGCAAAATAGATGATTTTAAAATTAAATTGCAATGTGTGACTTATGAGCTTCAATTAATGTTATGTCATTTTCTATATATAAAATGATTACTAACGAGACTTTGAAGGAAACAGGAATAACCATACAGTTGGTTGATCGATCTGTGATCTATCCAGTGGGAGTAATGGAAAACGTCTTGGTAAAGGTCGATGTATTATTCTTTCTAGCAGATTTCTATGTCATTGACGTGGAACATGATAGGTCGGATTCTTATTCTGAGGTACTCTTAACAATGGAATTTGATGGTGAGATCGTTGAATTTGATGTTTACAAAGTAATGAAATACCCTGATCATGTTGAAAGAATTAATTCTGTTGATGTTATAGAACCTTTAATTGATGAATATATTGAATCTAATTTTTCTTATAATCTTTTTAAGGATCATGAACTTTGCCATGAAAGGAAGAAAAGAAGTTTGAAAATATTAATTCAATCAATTCTGATTTATCTTTATCTTCCTCTAAAACTAAAACTTTACCTTCTGTTTTGCAGGCACCTGAGATAAAATTAAAGCAATTAACGGAGCATTTGAAATATGTCTTTTTGGGCGAAAATAAAACTTTGCCAGTGATCATCTCAAGTAAATTATCCGAAGGATAAAAGGAAGCTTTGGTAGCAGTATTGCGGTCTCAAAAAGAAGCCATAGGATGGACCATTGCCGACATTAAAGGATTAAGAGCCTTGACTTGCATGCACAAGATGAAAGTCGAAGAAGGAGCAAAGTCATCACGTGAAGGATAACGACGATTAAATCCACTGATGATGGAAGTAGTAAAGAAAGAAATTTAGAAACTCCTTGATGTTAACGTAATGTATCCAATTTTGGATAGTAATTGGGTAAGTCCGATTCATGTGGTTCCCAAGAAAACAAGAATCACAGGGGTCGAAAATCAAGAAGGGGAGTTAGTGCCAACAAGAGTTCAATATGGATGGCGAGTTTGTTTTGATTACAAGAAGTGGAACTCTCTTACTCTAAGAGATCATTTTCCTCTTCCTTTTATAGATCAAATGATTGAAAGATTATCTAGGAAAACTCATTATTGTTGCCTTGATGGTTTTTCAGGTTTTTTCCAAATCCCAGTGGCACTAGAGGATTAAGAAAAAATGACTTTTACTTGTCCCTTTGCTACATTTTCATATAGAGGAATGCCCTTTGATCTTCGTAACACACCGGCCACCATCCAAAGAAGTATGTTAAGTATATTTTTCGACTATGTGGAGAAGGGCATCGAAGTCTTTATGGATGACTTCACTGTTTATGGTAACTCTTTTAATGAATGCCATGATAATTTAAATTACTCGGCTCAAAAAAATTATTCGACTAAGAAAAAAGAACTTTTTGCTATAATTTTTGCTTTAGAAAAATTTAGATCCTATTTGCTTGGTACTAAAATTACTGTCTTTTCTGATTATGCAACTATAAGGTATTTGATTAGCAAAAATGAAGCAAAATCGAGGCATTATCTGTTGATCATTCTTTTACAGGAATTTAACTTGGAAATCAAAGACAATAAGGGATGCGAAAATCTGGTAGCGGATCACTTGAGTCAAATTCCCCTTTCCACATCCAAACCACCACTTAGAGAATAATTTCCTGAAGAAAATTTTATGGTGGCGCAAATCATAACTCCATGGTTTGCATACATGGTTAATTATTTGGCCACAGGTAAGTTACCATTAGATTTGACGAGAGCTTAAATCAATCGAATTAAGCGAGAATGCCGATACTATATTTGGGATGGTCCTTATTTATAGAAGCACTGCTCGGATTAGGTAATTCGACGATGTATTGCCGGAAGTGAGGTAAACTCAATTTTAATTTTTTTTCATTCTTACTCTTGTAGTGGTCATTTTGGGCCAAAACGTACAGCTCATAAAATTCTTGAATGCGGTTTCTATTGGCTTAACATCTTTTGGGATTCTTATCTATTTTGTAAAACTTATGAAAGATGTCAACGTATAGGTAATTTAAGTCGTATGAATGAAATGTCACTTAATTCTATACAAGTTTGTGAAATTTTTTATGTTTGGGGAATCGACTAAATGGGTCCTTTTACTTAGTCATTTGGAAATACTTATATTATTTTAGCTATGGATTATGTTTCCAAATGGGTGGAAACTAAAGCCACTCGGAATAATGATGCGAAAACTACAGTTAATTTTTTGAAAAATATTTTTTCAAGGTTTGGCACTCCACGGGCTATAATAAGCAATAGAGGAACACATTTCGTCAACCGAGTAATCGAGTTGCTAATGAATAAATTTGGAGTAACTCAAAGAATTGCTACCCCTTACCATCCACAAACAAATGGACAGACATAAGTATCAAATCGAGAAATTAAAACAATTCTTGAGAAAATTGTTAAACCGGATCGAAATGATTGGAGTTTAAAATTAATCGATGCACTTTGGGCATATCGAACTGCTTATAAAGGTCCCACTGGGATGTCACCATACCGACTTGTTTTTGGTAAACCATGCCATTTACTGGTCGAGTTAGAACATCGGGCTTATTGGGCCGTTAAACAATGTAACATAGACATAGATGTAATTGGTGAAGCTCGGAAATTAGACATTCAATAACTTGAGAAAATCGGAAGAAATGCCTATGATAATGCTCGGATATTCAAAGAAAAAACAAAATAATTTCATGATAGTAGAATTTCTTTTAAAACTTTTTCTATCGGCCAAAAGGTTTTATTATTTAACTCCAAATTTAAACTTTTTACAGGAAAACTCAAATCAAAATGGCTCGGACCGTTTATAGTTACTCAAGTATTTCCTCACGGTTCTGTTGAAATTGAAGATAACTCATGAGTATGATTTAAAGCTAATGTTTAAATATTGAAGCCATATTATTAAAATGCTCCAGTTGGTCTAATCGAAGAAATCAATTTAGAGGAACCCACGCTTTGAAAAATCAGGTCGTCGAGCTAACGACGTTAAACAAAAGTATTTGATGGGAGGCAACCCATTTACGTTTTATTTTCATTTTATTTATTTCATTCCATTTATTTTATTTTATTTTATCATATCCTTAAATTTATTTTATTTTTCTCTGAACAGGTTCAAATTTTGATCGAATATTTCTTACCTTCGCTCGGGCTCATCACGACATGACCGAGGCTACGGTCGCCACTAGATTGGGGAGTATTCTTTTTCCCTCTCTTTGTTTTTAAATTTGATATACGTTTTGGGAGAAAACGGAATAAGTGAGGGGAAGGATAAGCATGTTATTTTTCCTTAACTTATTTAATTGTTTGAAATTGAGTTATTCTGATGTTGATATGTTGGGATCGTTGGTTGCTAGTGTTGAATTTCGCTTTTTACTCTTGCTTCCTTTGGATTATGACCATGTTTTTTATCAAATTTAATTTGCATGATTGGTAGTTGATATAGTTAGTGAATTTTTTGTTGAGTATTGATATTTCATGCTTTTATCGATAGAGATGAACTTGACTCAATGCATATAAACGTTTCTTATGAGATTTGAGCCTAACGAGCATACATTTTCTTTCTTGCTCATTGTTTGACTTGTGTGTGTCGAATTAATTAGGATATTCTAGAACTTGTAATCACAATGCATATTGAGACTACATGTTGAACTTAATGTTTTAATATGATAAGGACACCTAGGATAAACCCACTCTTCCCGAAAAGCCTACATGTTTATATATCCACTAGTGAACCACGTTTGAGCCTATATCACTTTCTTTGTTTTACACCTCATAATTAAACCCGAAGCCTTTCTTTTTTATTTTTCCTCTCTTTTCACACCCTTGCCTAGACTTGAGATCTTGTATCATTATTGTTTCACGAAAAAAATGAAAAAAAAAGTTGTTCACTATTTCGAACAACAAAAAAAGAGAAGAAAAAATACCATTTGTTCGAAAAAACAAAAAAAAAAAGGAAAGAAAAATCGATCGCTTCATTTGTCTTTCATCTATTCTTTTTCTTTTTTTTGTTCTTCATTGCACTTCATGTTAATTTGTGGATTATTCTTAATTATTTTGATCTCTTGTTTCGATATTTTAAACCTTTATTTTCGACCTTTCCCTACCCTAACCTAAGCCCCGTTACACCTTGTTTAAAGACCCCTTGATTATTGCATTATGTTCATTTTTCGTAGTGGATACTTGATTGGATTCCAAGTCTGTGGGAATATTTTGGTTAGTTTCGGTTTGAGCGATTTCATTTACCCCAAAAACTTTGAGTGGATATGTGTGAATCTTTGTGAGGTATTGAGTCATGTTTCATTTAAATTGACAATTAATTGGGATATTTTGGTTACTTTAAATTTTCTTGGTTATGTCTTTGATTGATTGCAACTTGAATTTGGAAAATGTCATGGACTTAATTCGATTGGAAGTTTGAGGAATAAATTGAAATTGAAGATGAAAACTTATGATTTTGATATGTTAATTGAGGAATGCTTGAGGACAAGCATTGAATAAGTGAGGGGGAATTTGATAAGTGCTTAATTTAGTTAATATTTTACTTTTAAATGACTCCTTAATCATTGATTTTTTGGCTTATTTTTCCATTTTAATTCATTTTTTGTACGATACGTATGATTCTGGAAATTGCACAAAAAGGATACAATTTTGTAGTTTTTTATTTTCAGAATTAAAGTTGGCTGGAATTTGAATTTGAATTAAAGTCAAGTTTAGGATAATATTTTAAACATTATATTTTATCTTTGTATTTTAGTTTAAATAGGTTTTAGTATTTTAATTAAGTTTTAGGATATTATTTTTATATTTTATATTTGTTTTAGGTATTTTAATTTAAATAGGTTTTAGTATTTTAATTAGGATTTAGAATATTATATTATATTTTAGGTATTTTAGTTTAAATAATTTTAACTGTTTTAATTAGGATTGAAGATGTTTTAGCATGTTTTTATGAATTTGAAGGCTATAAATACCCTCTAAGGGTGAGCCTAGAAACAAATCTATCTCAATTGAGAATAAAATCTTCTTTTTCTCTCTAGATTTCTCTTTATTTTTCACATACTTTTCTATTATGCTAAGTATGACTTTGGTTATGCTTAGCTAATTTTCTTTTAAGCCGAAGACTAAAGCGAATGCTCAATTCCAAACGTGAGAATTGTAAGGTACTTAAATCACTTCAGATTTTCTCTCTGTTTTATGAGCTTACTTTTCAAATCAAACGATTTCGACATTGGTCCGGATATTGTTATGGTTAATGTTTGAAGAAGGATTTTCTTATTGAAGCATATTCAACTTCCCGAGAACACACTTAGCAAAATTGTTTGCTAAGAAGAAATTGAGATCATAATCAGTTATTGTTGAAATGACGCAATTCGAGTTGGCAGTGAAAATTGTTCTCATAGTAACCGAGGTGAATCTTGAAGTAAAAATTAGTTTCGATGATTTGAGGAATTTGAGACAAAGCTGAAGTCTGAGGCTGCTTTCACAATAAGTTTCCATTTACCTCAATCTCTTTAATTTGTTTATTTAATTATTTTTCTTTTATTTAATTCTTATTTTTATTTTAAAACAACTTTTAAAATCCCCCTTTTAAATTTATTACTATTAATATTTATTATTATATTATTTTTCCTTTTTTTATTATTTATTTTATTTTAATATATATTTTCAACTTCATCTGGAATTCTATCTTCTTCTAAAATCAAGAAAGAGTTTTATTAAATCAAAAACACTACAGTCCTTGTGGATCGACCATGCGTCTTGATACTACCTTTTCCTTTTTATTTATTAAGAAGCCATGAATTATTTTGATAGCAAAACAACGGTTATCAAATTGGCGCAGTTGTCGGGGACTAACTGCAAGTACTGATTTATTTTTCTAGTTTTTTTATGACCTGAAGAAACCTAGTTGAATTAGTAGATCTAGATCCGGAAATCGAAGCAGACGCATACAACATTCCGATGGTTATCAATTATTTTGGTGGTATTTGTTAAATTCCAAATGAAGATTTAAAAAATTATATCTAGAAAATTCTAATTGAATTTTAGATTTAGTTTTCAAAAAAATTATTTGACTAGGTTGTGCTTTAAAGAAGTAAGATGTAGGATGAAATGAACAGATAGGTAAAATTATGTAATCGATCAGGTTTCTGGTTAAATCATGTCAAATTAGGTTAAATTGGATATGAATTATGTCAGGTCAATTTAATGATTCGACTTGAGTCAGATCATGTTCGGGTAGAGTCAGGTTCAGGTCATGGTCATGTTGATTTCAAATTAGATTCAGTTCAGGTCGAGTTAATTTCATATTAGGTCAATATCAGGTCAAGTCAAAATGGTTCAGGTCTGCATTAGTTAAATATTAGGTTAATTAATGTTTGAATTAACTTCAGGTTTGGTCTCATTCAGGCCACATCTCGTTCAAGTCGTGTGACGTCGGTTACATATAAAATTGAAGTCGGGCAATATCTATTTTGGGTGAACTTCAAGTCAGATCTTATTAGGTACAGATAGACTTCATATCGATTCATTTTTAGTTGAATTATTTTTTGTCCTTCACAAACATCTAATTGTAATATCCAAACATGTTTTTAGTAGCATTTTTAAGCGCCCCTAAAACTCCTATCGACGTTATTAAAAGCAC
Organism: Hibiscus syriacus; assembly: GCF_006381635.1. Lineage (NCBI taxonomy): Eukaryota > Viridiplantae > Streptophyta > Magnoliopsida > Malvales > Malvaceae > Hibiscus > Hibiscus syriacus. The sequence continues at coordinate 2,027,907 of NW_024063194.1, forward strand.
CACAAGAAGCACCGATAAAGGAATGGCAACAAAATTTAGTGGCGCTTGTTAATATAAATAATGCTGCAAAAGATATATACATATAGTAGCGTTTCGAAGACAAACGCCACTAATTTCCATGACCTATAGCGACATTTTCCAACAAACGCCAATAATTACATTATCTATAGTGGTGTTTATTATCTCAAACACTGCAATATGTTTTGATATATAGAGGCATTTTTGTCCATAAATGTCGCTATGACCTATGTATATAGTTGTGTTTCTATTGAAAAATGTCTCAAATGTGTTCTCCATTAATGGTTTTTTTATTCCAAAACACCGTAAAAGAACATGACTTATATTTTCTTTGATACGTTCTACCTCCGTTATGATAGAGAAGCGACAGCAGAGGATGATCGTTGCTCTTCATTGAGGAATCAAACCTAGAAAACTCTAAACTCGATCAAAGAATGATATGTTGAATGAAGGATGTGGACGACAACAAGGTAATTGGATTAGGGCTTTTATTTCCTGAGATTAGGACAAGAAGAATATGTTAAGATAATTCTAATTAAATAAGGACAAAAGGAAAAAAAATAAGGGTAATTAAATAAACTAAAAGACAAAATATGTAATAAAGGAATTAAACCTATCTTCCCTTATAATGGGTGGTAAGGGTTATTATGAATGGATTTGGATGGATGAATACTCATTGGAAAGATAACGAGATAAGGATTGTGGAGATTTGAAAATTTACCTGCAGAAGATATGTGTTTAACGCAAACCTTAGGGTTTTGGGAATGATGGTGGCGGGATGATGGTCGAAGAAGATTATTGTTTATGAAGATGAAATATAGATGGATATGTCCTACCGAACCCTCCTAGTCGTAATGAAAAGGAAAACTCGACAATATGACTCTAACCATCCCTCAAATCGCAATGAGAAGGCAAATTAGTGTGTTAATATCTCTTTCTCAAGAACTTGGAATAACTTAAAGGAAAAGATGCTTTGAAGGCACAAGATAATCAACTCTAACAAAAATGTACTCATGTTGTATTATTATTCAAATAAAAGATGAATGAGTTTCCCTTCTTAAATTCTCCTGTCTCTATGTGGGCTTGGATTCATTTGCTGATGAAAGCTTGAACTAGAGTTTGAATTTGTCTTTTAAGAGTTTGGCCCAGTTTCTTGTAATTGGGCGAGATGGATGACTTAGCCTATCATCTTTGGAAAAGTGATATGTGGTGCATGTATCATCTCTCCCCTCCTTAGAAGGATTCATCCAGGAATCTGAAACATTAAAGGAAGATAGGTTAGAAACATTAAAGGATGCACTCATGCCATACACACCTGGGAGATCAATAAGGTATGCATTATCATTAATACGTTTAAGGACTTGGAATAGTTCACCGCCTCATTGGTCAAGTTTAGATTTCTGTTGCTTTGAAAATCTTTATTTTTGCATATGTACCCAAACCCAATTGCCTTGTTTAAATCTGATATATCGTCTTCTTTTATTGACGCTTTGTGCCATAACTTCGTATGTTTTCTCCATCCTTTGCTTGGATTTAGTGTGAGGGTCCTTGACAAATGTTGCTTGTTGTTCACCATCCATGCTAGTAATTTGTTTTAAAGGAAAAGGAACAAGATCCAAAGTATTTAGTGGATTAAATCCATAAACTAACTCGAATGGATAATAACCTATAGTAGAATTGGTATATCTATTATAAATAAATTCTACAAAAGGTAAACATTCTTCCCAGTTACATGTTTTCTTACCAACCACATTTCGAATTAAGGAACCTATAATTCGATTGATTAGCTTAGTTTTCCATCCATTTGTGGATGAAAAGTGGTTGAATAAAGAAGTTTTGTACCAATTTTACCCCCATAATACCTTCCAGAAGTGGTTTATTAATGTTGTGTCACGATTGAACATAATTGTACAAGGAATGCCATAGAGTCAAACAATCTCTTTAAAGAAAATATCGACTACATGTGTTGCATCATCAGTTTTGTGACATGGAATAAAATGCGCCATCTTTGAAAACCTAATAATAACCACAAATATATTATCTTATCCTCTCTTGGTACGAGGTAAGCCTAGGATAAAATCCATTGATAAGTCTATCCAAGGAGAGGAAGAAATTGACAAAGCAATATAAACCATTAGGATTTACCTTTGATTTGTCTTGTTTGCATGTAATGCAAGAAAAACATACATTTTCGACGACTTTCCTCATGTGTGACCAAAAGAAGTGTTTCATGACAATGTCGAGTGTTATGTTAAAACCGAAGTGTCCCATTAGTCCTCCTGCGTGTGCCTCATGGACTAAGAATTCTTGCAAAAATCTTTGCAGAATTCACAACCTGTTCAATCTAAAAAGAAATCCATCTTCAAGGTAAAACTTGTTAAAAACACATTTTGATAAATGGTTGTAAATATTAAAAAAAAAATCTAAGTCAGAAGACTAAAGTTCTTTAATGTTCTCAAATCCTAAAATAACAACATGCATTTAAGTAATAAGTGTATACCTTTGGGATATTGCATCGCCTACTTTAAGATCTTTACCTTATTTATATTGAATCACATAAGGAAAAGAGTCTATGAATGTAACCCATCGAGCATGTCTTTTGTTCAACTTACCTTGACCGTTTAGCAACTATAGTGATTCATGATCCGTATGGATGACAAACTCTTTAAGAAGAAAATTTTTACATACTTCGAGTGAATGAACAAGTACTAGAAGTTCCTTGTCATAAGTTAAGTAATTAAGTCATTCTCCTTTCATCTTCTCGCTAAAGCAAGCGATAGGTTGTTTTTCCTGCATGAGTACTGCGCCTATTCCTGTGCCTAAAGCATCACATTTTAGCTCAAAAGTGTTAGAAAAATTGGGAAGACGAAGAATGGGAGCATAACATAACTTACCTTTTAGAAGTTTGAAAGCTTGTTGTTGTTAAGGTCCCAACTTGAATACAACCGATTTCTTGATTATTTCCGTGAGAGGTGCGACAATGGTAAAGAAGTCTCGAACGAATCGTCGATAACAAATTGCCAAACCATGAAAAGAACATACCTCAATGATATATGATGGTGTGGGCAATTCTTAGATTGCTTTCACCTTTTCTTGATCGACATGGATACCATGTGCACTTATGATAAAACCTAAAAAGATAAGTTTGTCACTACAAAACACACACTTGTCCAGGTTAACAAATAAATGTTCTTTTCATAGAACTTCGAGGATGAAACGAACGTGCCTGGCATTAGAATCAAGAGAAGGCGAGTAAATAAGGATATCATCAAAATCAACAACAACATGCTTATCTATGAACTCTTTCAAAACATGGTTCATTAACCACATGAATGTACTCGGTGCATCGGTAAGGCCACACGACAAGCTATTCGTAGATTCTGAACTTCATTTTGAAACTTGTCTTCCATTCTACTCATTCTTTCATTCAGATTTGGTGGCAATCTCTTTTCAAATCTATCTTTGTAATGATGCAAGAACCATGTAGTTAATCCAATAAATCATCAAGGCATGAAATAGGGTGTCTATATTTGATTGTTATTTTTTTGATTGGTATGCAAACTACACACATTTGAAATGTGTCATCTTTATTTGGAAATAGAATAACTGGAATGATGCATGGACTAAGGCTTTCCAACTCCTTGGTTTCTTTATGATTGCACCGATAAGGAGGTCGATTTAGAATGAAAGATCCCAATATGAAATCCATTTGATGTTCTATTCCTCTTTTAGGTTTTAATCCATTTGGTGGATCACTTAATACATCTGTTAATTTCTGCAAAAATAAAAAATAAAACCACTAGGTAAATTCATGAGGCTAGTAGAAACTAAAAAATATGTCTTTGAATTGGATAAGGATGCAAGTCTTATGGTGGGAAAAGGTTTCTCATAGATCTTTGAACTCGTATAAACATTTTATGACACTTTTTTCTCACAAAAAAATTGTCTCACCTCTCGTTGGTCATTCTTTTAGATTTTATCAGTTTTGACCTCTTTTGCCTCTTTTTTGAAATTCCCAACCTCCTCACAAATTCTTTTTTGATATTGGAGAATGTCTTTTGGATGTATTAGTCGTAAACTATATGAACTTCCATTGATGTTCATAGAGTACTTATTTCCCTTACCATAGTATATGACATCATTGTCATATTGTCACGGTCGTTCCAAAAGAATGTGAGATGCTTACATGGGGAGTACATTGCACCAAACATTGTCACAATATTTACCTATCTTCATATTAACGAGACATTATGTACTCACCTTTAGTTCAGAACTTTCATTAAGTCATTGTAAACAATACGGCTTAGGATGTCGCTGACTCGATAAGTTAAGTTTATACACCACGTAACTGCTAATCACATTAACACAACTTCCATTATCGATGATCAAAGAATAAACTTTATCCTTTATTTGACATGTGAAAGATATTTGTTCTTTGAATATCCGAGTAATCAACTATTTGAATGCTTAAGTTTAACTCACAACTAAGCATGTTTCGTTAAACCCATCACTATCTAACTCATTTTCTGACTCTTTTTCCATTTGATTAGGACATCTTGTTTCTTAGTTAGCCCAACTAGTATCCTCCTCTCGGATTATCATTGTTTTAAAATTCAGACAATCGTGACTGATATGACCATACCCTTTGCATTTAAAGAAAACTAGTTTTTTTTTCTTTGGGTATTTTAGGTTTTCGATCATATCTTTATTAGCCACCTTAGGCTTTTCATTTATGAATTTCTTATTCACGACAGAAGATGAAGTAGAAGAATGAGTAATATTAGATGACGTACCTGGGTAAGAAGAGGATGTACCTTGGTAATTGTCTTTGAATCTAAACCTTCTTTGAAGTTGTGCTTCGATTGTTATTGCTTTCTTTAATGTTTCTTCTAGACTTTCATATCAATGCAAATTAAGAAGATCAACAATGTTTTTGTTTAAGACAACAACAAAATGAGAGATTGTATCTTTCTCTTATTTAGTGATTCCTACTTGATTTATGAGTGATTGCATCTCTTTGTAGTAGTCTTCCATGTAACTCTTTCCATGTCAAAGTTGGTAGAGTCTTTGCTTTACTTCTCTTGTGTAGTGTGTCAAAAGGAAGCGATTTCTCATGACGTCCTTTAGTGTGGCCCATGATGTAATGTATTGGATCCTATTATCGTGGATTGATTTTCTAGTTACATCCACCAAGTGTGTGCATAGCCCATGAATTTCATAGTGACAAGGGGTACCTATTTTGCGATGGGACAGTCATGATAGGAAAACATGAGATCAATCTTTCCTTTCCAATTGATGTAACCATATGGATCATAGTATCCTTTAAATTATGGAATTGTGAACTTTAGTTTAAAGAACAATTCAAGCATTTGAAATTAGTGTAACAACCCAGAAATTTGAAAATAATAATAAAAATAATTAATTGAATTTGGAGGAGTTAATTAAGTAAATTGGTGAAATTTGGGGACTAAATTGGAAGTTTTTAAAACTTGTAGTTTGTTTTAGAGTTAAAGAAAATTCAGGGACCAAGCCCTGAATTTACCCTAGAACGGTAGGTAAGTTGTATTATATACGTGAATTCTGATAGGAAAATTCAGGGACCATCTTCCAACCACAAACCCGACGTCGTCCGAATTCTGATCATCGTTTTGAAACCACCATCATGTTCATCATCGAGCGAGGAACAAACTCCTTAAATTAATTGAAGTGAAACGCTGCCAAACGCTGTAAATTTCAAATTAAAGTCTTGACTTTTTTTATCTCCATCACTGAGAAAATCTTAAATTCATCACCGATCGTTGCTCCGTTTACGACACCTCCCGCACCATTGTGTTCCTTGTGCCGTTCTGAGTCCACCGGTGTCATTCTTGGTCTCCGTCGACGGCGGCGCGTGGGGAGGTGAAGCGGTCAAAGTTTCTAATTTGTTGAAATTAAGCTCTCCGCCGTTCAAAAATTTGAACTGAGCTTTGTAAGTATCTCGAAATCGTCTAAAATAATTTTTAGAAATTTTTCTGTGAATTTTACACTACCGGAAGTGGTCGCACGCACCGCCACTGCACGTGGGGAAGATTAAAATAACCGGTTTTGAACCTGTTTGACCGGTTTCCGACCCGACCCGTTGATCGTTGACCGGGTGACATTTTGGTAATTATTTGAGAAATGGTGCTATTCTGATAATTATTTTGAAAATTGTACTATTTTTGTAAAAAAAAATTAAAAAGCTGACAATTTCGTAAAATTTTTAAAAGAGTGATATTTTAGTAATTATTTTGAAAATGATGCTATTTTGGTAATTAATTTCAAAATGGTGCTATTTTTGTAATTTTAAAAAATGTTAATTTCTTAAAATGGTTGACCAAAAATTTGACCGGCTTTGACCGACCTTTAATCTTTTCTAAGTAAACCTATCCTGATATTTTTTGACGTCCCGAATATGTTTTTGGGGTTCGTTTCACCAAATTTGGAACCGAAAGTCTTCAAATCGTCAGTCAAACCTGTTAACTTTGATTTTGACCAAGAATTTAAATTTTCGAAAAGTCATTTTTGTGTATTTCGACGTCCTGAATCTGATTCCGAAGTTTGTTTTGCCAAATTCTGACCCGAAATTCCCGAATCGAGCATGTGAACCCAAAAAGGCTTAGTATTTTAGTATTTTGATTATTTATTTGAGATTTGGTTAAGGAATTGATCCAGTACAAATATTTGATGAAGGTACTCGTGTTTCACCTGAGTAAGGATCAGTTAGGTCCAGTGTTGTCCGTTCGTTAAATCAGCCCGAACCACGTACTACAAGAATCACCTATAGGTTTCCGTATATTATTTAAATAAAGATTAAGATTATTTATATTAGGATTCCAATATGGATTTTTCCGATTCGTAGGATCTAGTGCTGCAGCAGAGCGTGATCGATAGACCCAGTAGTAGTCTTCCTTATCTGATTTCTCAGACTGTTACATGTGTGTTTACTGACGGTGTTACATTACTGTTTTAAACTATCATATGAATTATTTCAAATTTATGATGTTGTTGAATATTATTACAACATGATACATGTTTTATGAATACTGGTTACCCGACACTTGATTTACCGGATATTACTGATCTGATGTATGGTTTCTGTAATTTCTACATATGATTTTCAAGCATGAACCATTTTCATGTTTTAATGGATTAATATATATTTTCACCTAAATACATACATGTTTATTTCTGTCACTGGGATACTATTGAGGGAAGTATTTCAGGCTCTTTTGTTGTGTGCTCAGGGTAAATCCTCATCACATTTGATTAAAAATCCGTAGATTGTCAGAATCACGACTTGTTTATATAGGCATTTTCTAATGTTTTTTAAAATTCTTATAATAGGGTGGGAAAAGGTCGATGACTTGAAGATGAAACATTGTTATATAGCACCTGATTATGCCTTAGAAGTTCGATTATTTCAGATATTGACTTACATTTTCTTCTTCTATTTTTTCTTTGCAACTGCTGAAAGGTCAAATTCTATAACAAAGAGGTGGCAAGGAAGCGGAAGATAAAACTAGGTGTTGACTGCTCCCATGGGTTGCACCACTAATCGAAGAACTTCCTCCAGAAGAAGAGATAGAAAGAAAAGTTGCTAAGGGAAAGGCAAGGAAGAAGATAACCAAAAATAAATCATGGTTTATTTGTAAGAAATGTCATTATTGTAATTTCTATAAAGTATTGTATTTTATTGTAATTTATAAAATATTTTTTACTTTATTGTAAATTCCAAAAAGTTTTGTACTTTATTGTAAATTCCAAAATGTTTTGTATTTTATTGTAAATTCCAAAAAGTTATGTCCTTTATTGTAAATTATAACTACTTTTTTTATTATAATTTTATATTTTTATAATCTAATAAAGGATTTATGACAATATATTTTCCGTCATTAATACAAAAATATTATATTATTGATGATGATATAAATAATTAGTGACAAATTTTTATTTTATTTGATGACGTAATTAATTGTTACTACATACAAATTATAATGTGATGTTATGCATTAACGTCATAATATGTTTAGGAATACGTGACGAAAACATACACATCATCACATTAGCATTTAGTGACACACCTAGTGTGACGTTCGTCGTGACATCAACTTTTACGTCACAAAATACAAATAGTGACGTAAATGTAAATTTCAATGTCAATATTTTAGAAACCGCAAATAAACAAATTTGTTGAAGTGTAAAACAGGGAAGATAATTGTTAGATGATGCAGAAGAACAATAACAAGGTAAAACAAAAGAACCTAATGCAATAAGAGTCAAAGAAAAATTTGGAAAAACTAATCACGAAAAAACCCTGATTGGCTAAATCTACTTGTGAAACGTCTTTGATGAGGTTGCTGATCTCCAACAATTCTAAACTATTTTGTAGATGTTATCCAATGAGTGTCGGTTGGATCTGGAAAATTTTAGAACCAAATTATTTCTAGAAAATTTTCAACAAAAACCATTGTTCAAATCTATCTCTCAATCTTGAACGATGGATCAGAAGGTCAAATGAAGTTTGATTGATCTGAAATTTGAATTCAATATTTCTCTTATGATGAGGAAAGCACCTGTAAAAAATCATTCACAAATTCCTTCGTTTGTATTATTTGGTTTTTTATTTTGTTACTTTTTTTTTGTGCATTTTTCTTTACTTTTTTGATATTTTGATTTTTTTCTTTACTTTTTTATGAAAAACAGCAAACTAACATAATTAATTGAAACTAAACTGAAAAAAAAATTAAAAATAACCTGAAAATGATGAACTTGTCTCAATTAGCTCCGTTGGGGTACCTTGGCGTTGTACGCTTGCAAGAACAATAAAACTTGTTTGATTCTCTCCAAGAATCATTACAAATATGATACCAATTGATAGAGAAGTTGAAGCGGAAGATCATTGTTGCTTTTCATTGAGGAATCAAACCTAGAAAGCTCTTAATTTGATCAAAGAATGAGAGGATGAATGAATGATGTGGGCGGTAACAAGGTAATTGGATTAGGGTTTTTATTTATTGAGATTAAGAAAAGAAGAATTTGTTAAGACAATTCTATTAAAATAAGGACAAAAAGGAAAGAAGAATCATTGTATTTTATCTTTATTTTAATTTTCTGATTGCCAGATGTCTTCCACGAAAGCTGCTCTCAACCTGGCGTTGGGGGCAGTCTACTACCCTACTTCCCCCTTACCCCATTGCATATGGGAATAGGGTGTTTTTATTGTTGTTCCCCTATAATGGGTGGCAAGGGTTGTTGTGAATGGATTTGGATGGATAAATACTCATTAGAACGATGACGAGATAAGGATTGCAACGAAGAAGGCGGAACATAATTTTGAAAGTTGAATCTTCGTAAAAAGAGATTTGAAAATTTACCCCTAGTAGGTATGTGCTTAGCGTAAATCTTAGGGTTTTGGGAATGATAGTGGCGTGATGATAGAGGAAGAAAATGATGGCTTATGGAAATGGAATATAGATGCATATGTCTTACCAAACCCTCCTAGTCGCAATGAAAATGTAAACTAGGCAATACGAGTCTAATCAACCCTTCTAATTGCAATGAAAAGGTAAACTCGACAATATGACTCTAACCAGCCCTTCTAATCGCAATGAAAAGATAAACTCGGCAATACGACTCTAACCAGCCCTTCTAATCGCAATGAAAAGGCAAACCAGAGAGTGAATATCTCTCTCTAAAGAACTTGGAATAACTTAAAAGAAATGATGCTTCAAAGACACAAGACAATCAACTCTTGCAAAAAATTTACTCACGTTGTATTATTATTGAAAGAAAAGATAGTTGAGTTTCCCTCAAATTATTCTCTCTATGCGGGCTTGGATTCCTTTGTTCATGAAAGCCTATACTGGAGTCTGAAATTTTTCTTTTATGAGTTTGGCCCTGTTTCTTGTAATTGGGACTTGTGAAAGAGTTAGCCCATCATATTTGGAAAAGTGGCGTGTGGTACATTATCTCATTCTCAGTCAAACTTTTTTGTTTTCATTTTTCTGGTCATCTAAAAATCCTCATTTCATGAAAATTGGAAATCAAAAGGATTCAATTTTAATATCAATGAACTTCGCACATAGAAGCAAGAATAAGAGAATGAAATTTCCCCTTTATCACTGATAAATAAGGCATTGCGTTAATAATAATAAAGACGAATCTCATATAAACCTACATGCTTACAAACTGTAAAAAAAATTTAGGCTATTCACTTCCAAATCTTAATAGCCTCATCTCTACTGGTTGATATCAAGAGTCTCTGTTTCAATTTCACAAAAGCCAAAGAGAGGACAGAATCATGGTGGCATCCAGTAGAATCAGTAGTAACAACAGTAAGAACTGCTTTTGCTGTCAAATTTGCTGTTAGAGGTCGTCTCTTAGTCTCTTGTTTGAAAAAAAAAAGTAAGATTCAATAAAATTTGGGCACTTGTCTATATCATATAATTCACTCTTGAATAAACTCCATAATTGAAGAACAAAAAGATTTCAATCAGTAATATGCAATTATATAATTGAATGATATTTTATGTAAATTTATCGTTAGAAGATACCTGTACAACTTGTGCACCAAAACTTGATCTTGCTTCATAGAAATCAACATTTCCAGCTCACTTAAAATTTGGGCCACAGATACTGTGAATTCTATCAGTGCTGCAATGAAAACAATGTAAATAAAATTTCTATAAGATCACTGAACAGGGATAGAAAAGAAATTAGACAATAAACTACAATGATCCCTTAAAATCAGTTTACGTTGCACACAATCTCCTACAGACATAAATTCATGTTTTGGCTGTGGCCAATAGTAACAATTAATTAATAATAAATCTAAATAGTGGGTTAATTACAATCAAATTATAAAAACCGTCAGCCTGTTTTTCATTTGATTAATTTATTCTTGAAAACACAAAGACATTAAAAGGAATCAATTCAATACATTCAAAACAGTTTTTATAAAATAAACTATACCTGGACATGGGTAGCACCATCGAAAATAAACAGAATTAAAAAATAGTAGCATCAAATCACAGAATGACAAAAAATATTCGAGAAGATAACATGCAAATGCACCACCAAGCTTGTCGAGCATCCAATGCCTTGGAGCATTGAGCCTCTTCAAATGTTTCTTCAACCCTCTAGCCTGTAAAAACAAGGAAAATAGGAAAAGTTCAGTCAAAACAGCAGTGCTAGAGACTTTGAAACAAAATAACAAAGAAGAATAACTTTACTCAAATAAAACAAAACAGAAAACCTAGAAATTCAAACAAATAAATCATTAAATAACTTGTAATAAAACAAATATGATAGAACCTAATACCATTTAGAAACTACTATGGAACATATTGAAAAGGAGTATTACATCGAACACACTCGTTTAAGAAGCTAAAGTTCCAATTTCTGCATACAAAGGAATATCATAGTCCTAAACGCCATACCTAGCTATTCAATTTAAACCAGTTGGTTTAAGTTTCAAAATTTGCGAGAATAAGGTTTAAACGGATCAGTAAGTTAGTGACTCAAAATCAACTTGCTTTCTATTGTCTTCATCAACTTTCTCATCAACCAAACAACAACAATAGGGGAGAAAAGGAAACAACTTTACTTTGTTTGACTCAGCCATTTTATTTTTGGAATCGCTCAAAAATTTTATTTTTGTATAACTTAAAAATCTGCCATTACTCCGACAACCATCGCCATCAAAGTAACAAACACGTTGAAATCTTAAAGAAAACCTTAAAGTTGAAACTATGAAAGCAAATAACAAGAAATGTGATTTGAAATCGTAAGTAAAGAATCAGAACAAAATGAAAATGGGTGAAATGAAATTCAAATGAAGGGGAGAAACTAACCATTTTGGTGGAACTATAAGCATCTGTTTTCGATGAGAGATTTTACAATTATTTATGAAGATGCCAGCAACAAGGGGAAATCAAAACCCTAATTTCATTATTTACTGCGGTAATTCATGGTTTCATTTTTTTCTTTTTCGACTGTGACCGGTGAGATTCAAAGAGACGAGAGAAAATTATGGATTAAGAATTTAATAGTGGAGACAAAGGTGAAGTGGGATAAATGATTGGATAATTGCGGCATTTGTTTTACCAAACGGTACTATATTGCTCCACAATTGTTGTGTTTAAAAACACCACTGTATATTGATATTATTGCGACATTTGTTATAGAAACACACCACTGTATATGGATATTATTTTGACATTTGTTATAAAAACGTTACTAAAGTACACGTCTATAACAACGTTTTTATAAAAATGTCATCATATATTTGTCTATAATAGTGTTTTTTTACTGCAAACGCCTCTAAAGGTATGTGTGTATTGTAGCGAGTTCAAGACAACGTCACGAATGTGTAATTTTATGTCGTTTTTATCTAGAAACGCCACGATATGTAAAAAGTTAGCGGCGTATACGTTAAAAACCTATTTTGCTGTAGTGATATATATATAATTCGCATGCCACATTTCATCTTGCAACACCAATCAATTGGCATGGATTAGAACAAATCCAAGTAAATTATCTGTTAGGACAGAACCATATAAACCTAAAGAGTAGATTAACAATTTGTTTTCATGGTGATTCATACAAGTCGCAACAAATAAAATTCAATTCCACAACATGATTTCGTGATGAAGTTCGTATACATGAATCAAAAATAAAACAAATCGATTAATAACATGAAAAAATTATTCTATTAAATAATCGAAAGGAGTATAAAATGAATAAACTTTTGGAACCGGAACAACTGATTAACAACGAGTTGAGGCCTGCAGCTACGTAGTTTCCTTAAGAAAAATCTTCGGCCACTTCATGGTGCTTGAGATCATTGGTCGTTTATCTCCCAAGATCCATCAACTAGATGATCAGCTACAGTTGCATTGCTGAAGAGATAATAAACTATTCCTTGCATTCATCTATCACCAAAAAACTAGAGGAGAGAAAAACGTTTTGAATAATTTTTGAGTTGTTTTAATTGTGTTTAACAGGTTTACACGGTACTTATAGGGATTTCAAATTGTGAACAATTGAAATTTTTTGACCTAATAAAATACTAATGAGAATGACGAAATCAAGCAATTTCAAAAATTTGTTATTTTGATTAAAGGAACCTTTTAATACTTATCCTTTTAATTCCAAAATAAAATTTGAAAAGATATTTTCTATTTGAGGAAAAATATTTCACATTTGGGTTAAATATCTGTAAGTCCACAACGAGCCCAAACGGTTCAGATATTCACATTACCCACTTCGTGCACGTCTGCACATGTACGAATCAACAATTGATTCCACATTTTCCTTAATAATGTTTAGATTAATTTCTTATTCAAAGCTCCAAAATTATCGATTTTTCCCAACAATCCCCCACATGAATGAAATTGGTCATTTTATCAAAAACATTTTGACCCGATGTAGTGATAAACTCTACGATCGATAGTTGCATAAGATAGGTATGTGTCCTCCTTTGAACCTTCTCTTGTGACAATATATTTAATTTTACTACTAAACACTGGACGAGATGTCTTTGAATCATTTTTGTAAATGATGATATACTTCACACAACTACCCTTGTAATAAGAATGTTAGTTCTTATTGGTATGTCCTTAAAGCCATGAAAATTACCTGGTTCTACAAGATTTTAAAAGAACTATGCCTAATAATCTCCTTGAAGCGGTCCCATTTCACTCCCACATAGGTGACTTTTGTTGCTTGGCTCATCGAAACACATAATGGTCATTAAAAGCTTCGCTTAGCCTATACTAATTTGATCATTGTTTACATCATAGGATTGGACCTTGGATGAGTGACCCCCAAAGTGGTCATACACGGTTAATGCAATTAGGTTTATCTCTTTGAACTTAGATCATGAGATCTCTAGTAATTAGGTAAGGTTTTTCTTCACAAACACCATTAATTTTCAATGGGATTTGGTCTCATTCCCTTAGATGTTTTATCAACTTGATCTCGATTATAACCCTTCGGTTAGTAGATTCACAATGTTATCCTTTGATGTTGTAAAATCAATATCAATAACTCAATTTAAGATCAGTTGTCTAATGATATTGTGATGATGATGCATATATCTCAGCTTACCATTATACATAAAGTTTTGTGCTCTACCAATATATGAATAATTTCGGAAGAAACTTTAGTCATTCAAGAATATCCTCCAAGAAATTCTAAAGTCATTCAACTTATTATCCAGACTTGTCTACAGCTAAAAACTCATATCCATTATGGATATGGTTATAATTTTTTTCTTGAGGATTTCTGCAACACAGGTCTTCTTCTTAATGTGAAACACAATCACTTGTACCTTTGATATCTTGTGCAATACCCCAAAATTTTGGATAGCAACCAAAATGTAAATTTTGAAAATTTAGTTGCTAAAGTATAAATTTAGGAAATGTTTAGGGACCAAAGTGCTATAAAGTAATAAAGTTCTGTATAATATTTGGATAATCAGATCTAAACGAAAATTTTGGAAAATTTTAAGGATGATAGTATAAGGTTAATAATTTTATATCCATATTTTTAATCAGTAGAATTTAACATGAGTCATTGGATTTAAGTTGATTTTCCATGTTAAATATAGTCCATTAAATTAAAATGGCAATATTTTAATTTTTGGAATAATGCAAAAGATAAGTGTTGAGTTAATCGATTGACAGAATCGTCCAAGAGGGGGTGAATTGGCAATTAAAAATTTGGTTGAAGCTTTTGCAGAAAATTGAAAGTAATTGCACAACGATTTAGAGTGGTTCGACTTTCTCAACCAAAGTCTACGTCCACTACCTTAGCTATCAACACTAAAGATTTTCCACAAATTCACTAATTTGTCTTTCTTTTGAGGACAAAGAGTAACCTTACAAACCCTCAAGAATTATACCCCAAATTCTTGAGAACACTCTCTGCCAAAGAGAACAATACAAATTTGCAAACTTACAAGGAAATCCTCACTAGGTAGATTGTTTGCACAATTATAGAAAAAAGAAAAGAACACTCAAGAATGAATACAATTGAATACAAGTAGTGTTCTTGAAAACAAAATGAATATTGAATGAAAAATAAGCTTGAAATGCTCAAACTTGAGGTTTGATGCTTTCTCTTTGATTCTAGTTGCTTGTTGTTTCTTGTTGTTGATCAATTGATTCTAAGCTTGTTTAAATACACCTTGAATCACTTTTGAACGTTGGGGATCATTAATGAAGTTATTGAAGCCGTTTAAGTGTGAAAACAATTAATATTTCTGCTTGGAGCGTGGGGGAAATCGGTAACCCCCTCATGGGGAATCAGTTCCCTAAGTGTAAAATTCAAATATTTTGACCGTTAAACAGGGGGAATCGGTTCCCTCTGAGCATTCTATTTTTCTCGGAGCCAAACCATTCAGGGGGAATCGGTACCCCCTTGGCGGGGAATTGGTTCCCTCTGAGCAATATGGAATTTTGGCTTTGAAATGGTTCGAAATATATTGTAAATTTGTTTTGAAATTATTTTAAGATTAAAACTTAATTTTACACTTGAGTAAAGATTAAAAATGACATTTGAAAGATTTGGAGTAATATTTTGATATTCGAATAATTATATCGAATATACTTAGAAAATATTTTTGGAAAATCTTAAAATTCATTTAACTTAATTTGTTATATTTAAATATCAAAATGTTTTCAACAATCTCCCCCTTTTTGATATAACAAAACATTTTAGTAATTTTAAGATTTTATTTTGAAATCAAGTTTGAAATTACTCCCCCTTACTCTAACACTTCTCCCCTTTAAAACATTTTTAACATTTCTCCCCCTTTTTGTTAAATCAAAAAGACTTTTAAAAGATTTTAAACAAGGTTTTAAAATCATTCAGCCAACTGAATATATATAGATAAATAGCTTAAGCTGGTAAGATCACAATCAAGAGAAACGTTAGCCATTAGTTTCATAATCAATATTCATAAACAATGTGACATGGCAAAATTGGTCATATATCTAATTGACGTAAATGATGCAATAATGAATAAATTTAGCCAAACCAAATATATAGAAATATAAGTTCAAATATCCATAATTTATCAAATTAGTTCAAATATCCAACAACCAAAGTAAAAACAATCCAAAAACATTCAAAATGTTGAAACAATAAGTTTTAAGTTCAAAGTACTAAAGCATAACATAGAATCAAGCATCCGTAGGAGGATCGGGAGGAGAAAAATGAGCTCGCATAGCGGCCATCTCATGTGAGAGTGCATAAATGCGTTCATTCATAGAAGTGTTGTTTGTGAGGATCTCCCGGAGAATTTCCAATTATTGAGCTCTCATTGTGGATAAATGAGATTCTATGGAAGTGAAGCTAGAATCCATGGAAGCATATCGAAAATCAAATGTCTCCATAAAGGATCGAAAGTATGGAGGCATTTGATCCTCTGGCTGTGCTTGTTCCTCTCTCGTGCTTGTTCCTCGTGCTGTTCTGGTTCATCGTCGGAGTCGTCAACTTCATGCGGTTGCTCATCGGTACGAACCCAAAGACATGTTTCTTCATTGATCTTCCATCCCGATTTAGTTAAAGAGAATAGATTGATTTGGTTTTTGAGGGGAAAGGAAGCATCAAGACCAACTCTAAGCCCAGTCTTCTTAAACAGATTACTAAGAATACAACCGTAAACTAAAGAAGAACACAATTTCTTATTTGGAACAAGATTTACGGTTTCGACAAGTTCAAAAAAAAATATGTGGAAGGTTAATTTTGTGATTATTTTGGACACAATGAAGCGAAAATAGATCTAAGGCGCGAAGAGTAGAGTAACGGCCCCCGGATGGTCGAAACCACCAAGAGATCATTAGGTGAAGAAAATGGTCATGAAGGTCTAGAACACTTGCACTATCCCTTCGTTTATACTAAGATCCTACCATAAGTTTTTCATTGTCTAACCCTTCATTATCTAATCCTAATGCTTTGGCAATGGATTCTGAGTCAAGATGAAAGAATCGTCCTAGAAGATAGGATCGGATCCCTATGGTTAAGGTTTCCTCTTGGTTTTTAATGCAAACGACATTAGAGTAGAAGATACGAACAAGTTGATGGTAGACAATTGGTTCAATCTCGAAGAGTTTGTCAAATTTCCACTCATGAAGAGTAGGAAGATGACAAAAATTGATGTCTAGCATGGCTTGAAGAGATGGGATACGTTCTTCCCGGATTTTGTAGGACTCAAAGTATTGACAAAACCTATAGTAGAGATTTTGTTTACGACCGGGTTCATTGAAACAAGAATTGCAAATGGTCATGTTTGGATCATCGGGATTAGGAATAGGAATTTGTGGGATAGGTGGAGGATTTGGAGGTGAGTTTGGAGGTTGGCTAGAATGACTAGAGGAGGCCCATAACGTTTATGAAACATGGTTTAAGATAATTGGAATGGAAAGATAACCTGCATTTTAAAAAAAACATATGTATGCAAAATAATCAATCCCAAAACTCAATTGAGTCCTCAATATTTCAAGGTTCTCTAAACCAATCCTAATGAGCAAAGTTTTTGAAAAACTTATTGAAAAATAAGGTTTTGAAAATCAATACATGTATAGTTTTCATAACAACAACGTAATTCAATCAAAACACAATAATTTGAAAAACAATTTTTTCTATTTCAAATATTTCAAAGAATTTTGAAAAATTCTTGTGTTTTTGATGAAATTAGTTGTAAAATCTAGTTTCTAATCACTAAACAATCCATGCCCGATCTAAAGTTCAACCTAGAACTAATTAAAACTAGTTCTAAAATCAAAAATTGATGAAATAGAGGTTTTAGAAAAATACCTTGAAGAATTTCGGATTTGAGTGAGATTAGATGAAGTTTGCACGTTTTTGATGATTCCAACAGGTTTAGGAGATGATATTTGAAGAGAATTCCGATTAAAAATGATGTTTTGATGAAATATGGAAATAGGGTGAGTGTAGAGAGGAGAAACGGCGTGAAGAGAAGAAGAGAGGGTTTGAGTTTTTGGGTGTTCTGCTCGTGTTAAAATCTAGAACCCCAGGGGGATATCGATTCCCCTACAGGGGGAATCGGTTCCCCTTCAAAGGGGGAATTGGTTCCCCTTCAAGGGGGTGTCGATTCCCTCTGCACTAAAATGCTGAAATCTGATTTTTAATTACTCAAAATACTAAATTAATTTTCTCTAGTGGTATTGGCAACTCATATATTGAAAATTAATCATGTTCAATCAATCAAATTTATCATTAAAAATTATTTGAACATAAAGTTAATTTTCACCAAAAATCATAAACTCCCCCTAACTAAAAGCAATGAATGTAATCAAAAAATTACTATTATATGCAGTTTTCATTTATTCTTAAAAGTGCTAAAATTATTTTAAACACTAAGTGAAGATAGATTGGTCAAACCTAATTCTCTCCTAAGTGTCCAAAATCTTTCCTTGTCTAAAGGCTTTGTAAAGATATCCGCTAATTGATGAAAAGTATCAACAAATTCTAGAACTACATCTTCCTTAGTGACATGGTCTCTAATGAAGTGATGTCTTATTTCAATGTGCTTAGTTCTAGAGTGTTAGATGGGATTTTTAGTGAGACAAATAGCACTAGTATTGTCACACTTGATAGGAATAGTACCTACTTCAATTCCATAATCAAAAAGTTGTTGTTTCATCCATAAAACTTGTGCACAACAACTACCGACTAAAATGTATTCCGGTTCAGTGGTAGATAATGTAACACAATTTTGTTTCTTTAAAAACCAAGAAATCAACATATTTCCAAGAATTGGCAAGTACCGAAGGTGTTTTTCCTATCTAATTTGCATCCTCCATAATCCGCATCAGAAAAGGCATGCAATCTAAAGATAGAGTCTCTAGGATACCAAAGTCATAAACTAGGAGTGTCCTTAAGGTATCTAAATATTCTATTAACATCTAGTAAATGTGATTCCTTAGGGCATGATTAAAATCTAGCACATAAGCAAACACTAAACATAATGTCCGGTCTACTAGCAGTTAGATAAAGTAAAGATCCAATCATTGACCTATATAATTTACCATCTACACATTTACCTCCTTCATCTAAGTCATGATTTGTTGAAGAGCTCATTCGAGTGTCATGAGGCTTGCCATTTTCAAGTCCAAATTTCTTGAGCATATCTTTGACGTACTTAGCTTGATTGATGAAGATGCCATCTTTTCTTTGCTTGATTTGGAGTCCCAAGAAAAATGAGAGCTTCCCCATCATGCTCATTTCGAATTCGCTTAGCATTATCTTAGAAAATTCTTGGCAAATAACATCATTAGTAGAACCAAATATTATATCATCAACATAAATTTGAACTACTAATAAATCTTTACCTTTATGCTTTAAAAACAATGTAGTGTCAACCTTCCCTTAAAAAGTTTGACAATCTTTCATACCAAGCTCTAGGAGCTTGTTTTAAATCATAAAGTGCATTCGTCAATTTAAGAACATGATCTGGAAATTTTGAATCTTCAAACCTTGAGGTTGTTCCACATACACTTCTTCTTTTATAAAATCATTTAAAAATGCACTTTTAACATCCATTTGATATAATTTAAATTCATGAAAACATGCAAATGCTAATAATATTCTAATTGCTTCCATCCTAGGTACGGGAGCATATGTTTCATCATAGTCTATGCCCTATTCTTGAGTATACCCTTGAGCAACAAGTCTAGCCTTGTTTATCACTATATTACCACTCTCATCAAGCTTATTCCTAAATACACATCTAGTACCTACAGTAGATTTATTACTAGGCCTTTCAACTAATGTCCATACTTTACTTCTCTCAAATTGATTTAACTCTTATTGCATAGACATAATCCAATGTTCATCATTTAATGCTTCTTTAATATTCTTAGGCTCTATGCATGAGATAAATGCAACATAATTACAAATATTTCTAAGATAAGATCGAATTGTTACCCCTTTGGATGGATCACCTATAATTTCACCTTCCTTAACATAGTTGTACTCCCTTGGATAAGATACTTCCCTTTCTTCAATGGTTGGATTCTCGATAGGATCATGAGTTTCCTCATCTTTCGTTTCTTCCTTTGATAATGATTCTCCAATGTCATGTCTAACGTCATTTGTATTTATAATACCTACATCATCATTCAAACAAGAATCCTTCCCCGGAAGGATATTATCATCGAAAACAACATGTATAGACTCTTCTACAACCAAAGTTCTTTTATTAAATACTCGATAAGCTTTAGAATTTAAAGAATAACCCAGAAAAATTCCTTCATCACTTTTAGCATCAAATTTGCCAAGATTGTATTTACCGTTGTTTAAAACAAAACACTTACATCCAAAAGGATGAAAATAACTAATGTTAGGATTTTTATTTTTGAAAAGTTCATATGGAGTTTTCTATAAGATAGGCCTAATCATTACTCGATTAATAAAATAACAAGTGGTATTTGTGGCTTCCACCCAAAAATACTTTGGCAAATTGTTTTCACAAAGCATGGTTCTAGCCATTTCTTCTAAAGTTTGATTTTCCTCTCAACAACTCCATTTTGTTGAGGGGTTCTAGGTGCTGAAAAATTATGGCTAATACCATTAGAATTACAAAACTCAGTAAATCTAAGATTTTCAAACTCAGTTCCATGAACACTCCTAACACTAGTTATAGAGTAATCTTTTTCGTTTTGGATTACTTTTGAAAACGTGATGAATTTTTCTAATGCTTCATGTTTAGTACTTAAGAATAGAACCCAAGTATATCTAGAATAGTCATCTACCAAGACAAATGCATATTGTTTTCCACCCAAGCTAGTAGTTCTAGATGGCCCAAAAAGATCTAAGTGGATCAATTGTAATACTCTACTAGTTGACACATCATTAATGGGTTTAAAAGAAACTCGCTTTTGTTTTCCTTTAGCACAAGCATCACAGATTTTATCATTATCAAATTTTAGTTTAGGAAGCCCTCGAACCAATTCTCCTTGAACTAACCGTTGCAAAACACTCATGCTAGCATGTCCTAGTCTCCTATGATATAACCAACTATCATGCTCATCTTTTGCAACTAGGAATAAATTAGTCACATTAATAGAATCTAAATGCACCATGTAAATGTTTCCTATTCTATGACCAATAAGCATAATCCGATTAGATGCAATGTCAATAACTTTACAACCATTAGTTTCAAATATGACATTGAATCCTTTATCACAAAATTGACTAATACTCAAGAATATGCTTTAATCCATTCACATATAAAACATTTTTAATTTGTATGGAAGAGGTATTACCTATTGTACCTATACCTATTGTACCTATTGTATGGAAGAGCATCCACTATCAAGGTACCATGAATTTGAATTTGTTTCCCGTGCCTTGTAGCAATGCTCCTTTCCCTACAAATATAGATTAATTTTTTATTTTTGGTACCCAAATTCTTTTGGGTCCATATTCATTAGTTTCCAAAATCCTAGTCCCCTTAGGTATCCATTTGTGTAGAATATATTTATCTTTAGTAGTAATGAGTTCTTTAGGAACCCACATACTTCTAACGATTTTTCCATTAGAGGTTCTTTGGGGACCTCTATGATTGTAGTTTTTAAAATCTTTTCTAATAAAGTTGGATTTTAAATTTTCTCCCTTTTCAAAACGTTTTGTTCCAACTTTATCAAAAGAAGTTTTAAGATCATAAATTTTCTTTTGATGATCATCATTGACCTTTGAAAGTAAATTTTGCAAATCCAAAATTTTCTTTTCAAAGTCTTCTAGTTTGATTTGCAAATCTTTGATTTTACTTTCAAGATCGTTGTTGATTTTGGATTTGGATATGACTTTGTTTTCATTTTTCAATTTTGAAATATCATTTTTATATTTTAAAAACAATTTCTCATAATCCGAAGCCAACTCATTATATTCCTCTAATAGCTCATCATAGGATAAGTCATAAAAATCAGATGAGTTAGAGGTTACCTTAGAATCTTCCCTGAATGCCATTAAGCACAAGTTTGCTACTTCTTGTTCCTCGAACCTTCTTCATCGCTCCATGTAGCCATATGAGCCTTGTGCTTATTCTTTGATTGACCATTTCTCTTCAATTGTGGGCAATCATATTTGACATGCCCTGGCTTTTTGCATTCATAGAAAATGATCGGGTCCTTCTCTTTTGGTTCATTTTTGAAATTTTCATAGCTATGCATTAGAATACTAATTTTAGATTTTTTTACCTCATCGCTACCTTTATGAGTGACTTGAAGCTTGTCCGATATTTCTTTGGCGGTTGTACAAGATGAAACTCTTCCGTATTCATCTGGTCCAAGAGAACAAAATATGATATGAATGACTTTAGAGTTGAGCTGGAACAATCTTGTCTCTCCTTCACTCTATATTCTTGGATGAGTAAGAGGCTTGATATATCCGTATTCTACAACATTCCATGCTCCCATGTCACTTGCGCCTACGCCAATGGTGGTTTCATTAAATTTGACTTGTGATGCTGGGAAGCCACTTGCAGATGCATTGATGTATCAAAGTATTGTTGGGTCTTTGTTGTATTTGAGCCATACAAGACCGAATATAGCCTTTAGTGTTAATCGTGTGGCTCAGTATATGCATCATCCCCTGTGATGGTTATTGGCTTGCTGTTAAGAGAATTTTGCGCTATTTGAGTGGGATAGTTTATTATGGCTTGGTGTTTCGGTCATCCTCTGTGTCTGATACTTACTGTGTTATTGTGTTTGCTAATACTGATTGGGCTAGTAACATCGATGATCGTAGGTCAGTGTCTGGCTCATGTGTATTTCTTGGATGTAATCTAATTTCATGGGGTGCTAGAAGGTAGAAGACAGTGGCTCGGTCAACAACTGAGGTTGAGTATCGTAGTATTGCTGATATAGTGTCTGAAGTAGTTTGGGTTCATTCCTTGTTAGATGATATGGGTGAATTAGTGTCTACAATTCTGATTGTGTGGAGTGACAACACAAGTGCTATTGCCATGAGTGCTAATCCAATGTTTCATGCTCGTTCGAAATATATAGAGTTGGATACACATTTTGAGTGTGAGAAAGTAGCTTGTGGAGTTGTTCAAGTAAACTACGTGCATGCAGAGCATCAAGTAGCTGATGGGTTGACTAAGCCCTTGGTAAAGTGTGCGCACAATTTGTTTCGACTGAAAGTTCAAGTAGCAGAGAAGGAGACAGCTGAGAAGGACTGGGAGAATGTTGAAGCATAGTTACGTGCATTATCAGCAATGGCAGTTGGGATTGTTGCATGCATGTTGAGCAAGTTGGCTGGTAGTCGGTTAAGGCTGTTAGGAATCTGTTAGGAGGTTGTTAGACTAGTTATGCAAATCTTTTCTTGTATATATACTGATGTAATTCTTTAGTGAAATATAAGTTCAGTTTATTCTTTATCTCTTCATAATCATTTTGCTTAAGTTTCAACACAGGGATGGGTTATATAACAAACAAAAACAGTAGCCTAGAAGGTAAACGTCTATTTCATCCTCTGTTTTGACCACTATCAATTCCACACTTAAAGCATATATATATATATATATATATATATATATATATATATATATATTAGTTTTACACATCCACACTACATTTGATTTTTCCCTTTTAGATTCTGCTTTCACCAAAAAGAAAGGAAAAAGAGACTAATGTGAGAGATTATCGATGAAGGCCAATGCATTGCTGGTTAAGTGAGCCACTCTGGCAATATTACTTCGAATAGTGTCTTTGATTTTTCCATTAATTACTTTGGCTTCAATCCCATCCATGCACGTATCTTCATCTATCAAAGTAGTACTAACCCAAGTCTGTATATTGCTCATTTTCATCTAAAATTCAGGGCCCTCTAGACCCTTCATTTTTGCCATCGATTGGTGCAGCTCATCCACAGAGTCTCTCATGGTCTCCACACAATCAGAAATGACAATCGTTTCTCTGTGCGTTAATCCATGCTCTTTTGACAACCTTAGTACCAGTGTCGAAGTCGATTGCTCGTTGTTGAGGCTTACGGAGAGAGCGGTATTGGCTAGTTCCCGAGGGCTGGTCTGGATGGTGCTAGCATAGGCTGAGAGTGACTGGTAGCATATGTCGGGATACATCATCACCTCACATGAAGTTTTAACAAAATCAGTATTGGAAGTCTTCGATTGTGGTTCTAATCTAGCAGCCGAGAAAGGGTTTGTAATACTTAAGAATAAAGCGAGGGCGACAGTGGCTTGAAGGGCATAGAATTGGAAAAAGGACAGCTTTGATAATGTCAAGTACTCCATTGTTGTAGTATTAGTAGTAGATTCTAAATTTCTTCAACGAATCGATGAAGATGGAATGGAGAGAGAGAGCACACATTATAACTAATATATAAGGAATGGGCAAATGGCAAAGGTGTGTTTAAAAGGAAGTGGGACTGGGAGGGGCATGCAAGTTGGCCCTTGTGAACTCCACCAATAATTGAATAGCGAAAAAACAAAACAATGAGATAGGATTGGTTAGAACAAAACTAGAGTTTTTTCTCGAACACAACCTTCATCTTCCTCTTGTTTGTCTCACTAAAAAATTCGGATAAGGTAGAATTTAGTTGGGTCAAAATTTCAATCCCAAAATCAGATAAGATAGAAAAATATATTATTCGAATAACAGTAGAGTATTGTACAAGAAGTCATGACACTTGGTGAATAAACGTATTAATAATAATTTATATGAATTGATGAATATATTTATATTTTAGTTCAAAATTACATCCATTCGATCATATTTATCAGTTTTTCAATAATTTTTTCAGCAAAATTCAAGTCTCTTCATCACATGGTCTTAACTTTCCATCAAATACTCTTAACCTATCATTTTATTTTCTCTTCAATATATAAAAAATGACTTTGGTTATGCTTAGCTAATTTTCTTTCAAGCCGAAGACTAAAGCAAAGGCTCATTTCCAAACGTGAGAATTGTAAGGTACTTAAATCGTTTCAAATTTGCTGTCTGTTTTCTGAGCTTACTTTTCAAATCAAAATGATTTCGACATTGGTCCGGATATTGTTATGGTTAACGTTTGAAGAAGGATTTGCTTATTGAAGAATATTCAACTTCCCGAGAACACACTTAGCATAATTGTTTGCTAAGAGGAAATTGAGATCGAAATTTGTTATTATTGAAATGACACAATCCGAGTTGGCAGCGAATAATTTTTCTTGTAGTATCTGACGTGAATCTTGAAGTAAAAATCAGTTTCGATGATCTGAGGAATTTGAGACAAAGCTGAAGTCTGAGACTGCTTTCACAATAAGTTTCCCTTTACCTCAATCTCTTTAATTTGTTTATTTAATTATTTTTATTTTAAAAACAACTTTTAAAAATACCCTTTTAAATATATTACTATTACTATTTATTATTATATTATTTTTCCTTTTTATTATTTATTTTATTTTAATATATCTTTTCAACTTCATCTGAAATTCTATCTTCTTCTAAAATCAAGAAAGAGTTTTATTAAATCGGAAACACCACAGTCCATGTGGATCGACCTTACTTATCTATACTAACTTTTCCTTTTTATTTATTAATAATCCAGGAATTATTTTGATAGCAAAACGAAGGTTATCAAATTGGCGCCGTTGTCGGGGAGTAACGGCAAGTACTGATTTATTTTCTAGTTTTTTTATGACCATAAGAAACCCAGGTGAATTAGTAGATCTAGATCCGTAGATCGAAGTAGATGTATACAACATTCCGATGGAAGAAGAACAAATGATTCATGTATTAGTCACAACAATTGTCACTCAAACGCCATTATTAATTAATTTTCCTAGTGGTGAGACTCCATTTCAATTAAAGACGGGACTCATTCATATTCTTCCCACCTTCCACGGCTTTCCCACTAAAGATCCGCACAAGCACTTGTTGGAGTTAAACATGGTTTACACTAGCATTAAACCACAGGGTATTAGCGATGATCAAATTAAATTAAGAACTCTCCCTTTCTCTTTAGCCGACTTGGCTAAAGATTGCTTATTTTGTTTACCTCCAAATTTAGTTAATTCATGGGCTGACAAGAATCGATTTTTTCTTGAAAGGTTCTTTTCAGCGGCTAAAGCAAGCGAGTTGAGAATGAGCATTCTTTTCATTCAACAAAAGAATGAAGAAAGTCTTTATGACTATTGGAAGCGATTTAAAAAGCTTTGTGCACGTTCTCCGCAACACGGATTAAATGAGCAAACGTTACTTCAATCCTTTTATTAAGGCCTTTTACCAATGGAGATGAAAATGGTGTATGCTGCCAGGGGAGGAGCATTAGTCAACATGACCCCAACAACAACAAGGGAATTGATTTCAACCATGATAGCCAACGCTCAACAGTTTTCAAGTGAAGCCAGCCAACGGGTTCACGAGATAAGTATATTTTCCCTTGAAAATAAGTTAGATAAAATAACTGAAGTAGTTAATTCACTTGTTGCAGAAAAATATAGAGCAACAAGAGCATGTGTGAATTCATGAAATCACACCTCAACAGCAAACGCAAAAACCATCATTGGAGGAATTCATAGGGAAGTTAGCAATTTCACAAGAAAAGTTCATAGCATCCTAGGAAAAATCCCAAAGCCAAACCGAAACATATTTTCAAGAGTTAGATAACCAAGTAAGCCGACTAGCTCAAACTGTGGAAAAATTAGAATCACAAGGAAGGCTACCTTCTCAAACGGAGTTAAATCCGAGAAAAAATGTTAGTGCCATCACACTCCGAAGAGGAAAAGTTATCTTATCCGAAGTTCCAGCAGAAAAAGTCACACATCAAGAAGAACAAGAGAACACATCACCTTCAGAAATACAAGGTATATCTAACTCACATCCTTCTCTTTCTTCTCATGAAATCACACCACCACCCTTCCCATCAAGGTTATTGAAGCATGATAAAAGAGCTTAATAAAATGAGATCTTAGAGGTGTTCCAAAAAGTTCAAGTCAACATACCTCTTCTTGAAGTAATTCAACAAGTACCAAGGTATGCTGGATTCTTAAAAGAACTTTGCACAAAAAAGAGGAAATTAATGGGGCATGAAAAGGTAAATTTGGGAGAACATGTCTCTATAATTTTTCAACGAAAGCTCCCACCAAAGATGAAGGATCAAGGTATGTTCGCTATACCTTGCAAAATAGATGATTTTAAAATTAAACTGCAATGTGTGACTTAGGAGCTTTAGTTAATGTTATGCCATTTTCTATATATAAAATGATTACTAACGAGACTTTGAAGGAAACATGAATAACCATACAGTTGGTTGATCGATCTGTGATCTATCCAGTGGGAGTAATGAAAAACGTCTTGGTAAAAGTCGATGTATTATTCTTTCCTGCAGATTTCTATGTCATTGACGTGGAACATGATATGTCGGATTCTTATTCCGAGGTACTCTTAGGTCGACCCTTCCTAAGCACAGCACTACAAAGATCAATGTTAGAAGTGGTATACTAACAATGGAATTTGATGGTGAGATCGTTGAATTTGATGTTTACAAAGCAATGAAATGCCCTGATCATGTTGAAAGAATTAATTATGTTGATGTTATAGATCCTTTACTTGATGAATATATTGAATCTAATTTTTCTTATGATCTTTTAAAGGATCATGAACTTTGCCATGAGAGGAAGAAAGAGAGTTTGAAAATATTAATTCAATCAATTCTAATTTATCTTTATCTTCCTCTAAAACTAAAACTTCACCTTCTGTTTTGCAGGCACCTGAGATAAAATTAAAGAAATTAACGGAGCATTTGAAATATGTCTTTTGTGGGCGAAAATAAAACTTTTCCAGTGATCGTCTCAAGTAAATTATCCGAAGGAGAAAATGAAGCTTTGGTAGAAGTATTGCGATCTCACAAAGAAGCCATAGGATGGACCATTACCGACATTAAAGGATTAAGACCCTCGATTTGCATGCACAAGATCAAAGTCGAAGAAGGAGCAAAGTCATCACATGAAGGACAACACCGATTAAATCCACTGATGATGGAAGTAGTAAAGAAAGAAATTTAGAAACTCCTTGATGTTGACGTAATCTATCCAATTTCGGATAGTAATTGGGTAAGTCCGATTCATGTGGTTCCCAAGAAAACAGGAATCATAGTGGTCGAAAATCAAGAAGGGGAGTTAGTGCCAACAAGAGTTCAAAATGGATGGCGAGTTTGTATTGATTACAAGAAGTTAAACTCTCTTACTCAAAAATATCATTTTCCTCTTCCTTTTATAGATCAAATGATTGAAAGATTATCTAGGAAAACTCATTATTATTGCCTTGATGGCTTTTCAGGTTTTTTCCAAATCCCAGTGGCACCAGAGGATTAAGAAAAAATGACTTTTACATGTCCCTTTGGTACATTTGCATATAGACGAATGCCCTTTGGTCTTCGTAACACACCGGCCACCATCCAAAGAAGCATGTTAAGTATATTTTCTGACTATGTGGAGAAGGGCATCGAAGTCTTTATGGATGACTTCACGGTTTATGGTAACTCTTTTAATGAATGCCATGATAATTTAAATAACTCGGCTCAAAAAATTATTCGACTACGAAAAAAGAACTTTTTGCTATAATTTTTGCTATAATTGTTGCTTTAAAAAAATTTAGATCCTATTTACTTGGTACTAAAATTACTGTCTTTTCTGATCATGCAACTATAAGGTATTTGATGAGCAAAAAGGAAGCAAAACCGAGGCATTATCCGTTGATCATTCTTTTACAGTAATTTAACTTGGAAATCAAAGACAATAGGGATGCAAAAATCTGGTAGCAGATCACTTGAGTCTAATTCCCCTTTCCACATCCGAACCACCACTTGAGAATAATTTCCTGAAGAAAAATTGATGGTGGCGCAAAGCATAACTCCATGGTTTGCATACATGGTTAATTATTTGGCCACAGGTAAGTTACCATTAGATTTGCCGAGAGCTTAAATCAATTGAATTAAGTGAGAATGTCGATACTATATTTGGGATGATCCTTATTTATGGAAGTACTGCTCGGATCAGGTAATTCGACGATGTATTTTCGGAAGTGAGGTAAACTGAATTTTACAATTTTTTTCATTCTTACTCTTGTAGTGGTCATTTTGGGCCAAAACGTACAGCTCATAAAATTCTTGAATGCGGTTTCTATTGGCCTAACATCTTTCGGGATTCTTATCTATTTTGTAAAACTTGTGAAAGATGTCAACGTACAGGTAATTTAAGCTGTATTAATGAAATGTCGCTTAATTCTATACAAGTTTGTGAAATTTTTTATGTTTGGGGAATCGACTATATGGGTCCTTTTGCTTCGTCATTTGGAAATACTTATATTATTTTAGCTATGGATTATGTTTCTAAATGGGTGGAAGCTAAAGCCACTCAGAATAATGATACCTAAACTACAGTTAATTTTTTGAAAAATATTTTTTCAAGGTTTGGCACGCCACGGGCTATAATAAGCGATAGAGGAACACATTTCATCAACCGAGTAATCGAGTTGCTAATGAAGAAATTTGGAGTAACTCAAAGAATTGTTACCGCTTACCATCCACAAACAAATAGATAGGCAGAAGTATCAAATCGAGAAATTAAAACAATTCTTGAGAAAATTGTTAAACCAGACCGAAAGGATTGGAGTTTAAAATTAATCTATGCACTTTGGGCATATTGTACTTCTTATAAAGGTCCCATTGGGATGTCACCATACCGACTTGTTTTTGGTAACCATGTCATTTACCGATCGAATTAGAACATCGAGCTTATTGGGTCGTTAAATAATGTAACATAGACATAGATGTTATTGGTGAAGCTCGAAAATTACACATTCAATAACTTGAGGAAATTGGAAGAAATGCCTATGATAGTGCTCAGATATTTAAAGAAAAAACAAAAGAATTTCACGATAGCAGAATTTCTTTTAAAACTTTTTCTATCGGCCAAAAGGTTTTATTATTTAACTCCAAATTTAAACTTTTTACAGGAAAACTCAAATCAAAATGGCTCGGACCGTTTACAGTTACTCAAGTATTTCCTCACGATGATGTTGAAATTGAAGATAACTCAGGAGTACGATTTAAAGCTAATGGTCAAAGATTGAAGCCATATTATGAAAATGCTCCAGTTGGTCTAATCGAAGAAATCAATTTAGAGGAACCCAAGCTTTGAAAGATCAGGTCGTCGAGCTAACGACGTTAAACAAAAGAATTTGATGGGAGGACACCCATTTTCGTTTTATTTTCATTTTATTTATTTCATTCCATTTATTTTATTTTATTTTATCAGATGCTTAATTTTATTTTATTTTTCTCTAAATATATTCAAATTCCGATCAAATATTTCTTAACTTCGCTCGGACTCGTCTCGACGTGACCGAGGCTGCGGTCGCCACTAGATTGGGGAGTATTCTTTTTCCCTGTCTTTGTTTTTAAATTTAATATACGTTTTGGGAAATAACGGAATAAGTGAGGGGAAGGATAAGCATGTTATTTTTCCTTAACTTATTTAATTGTTTGAAATTGAGTTATTCTGATGTTGATATGTTGGGATCGTTGGTTACTAGTCTTGAATTTCTCTTTTTACTCTTGTTTCCTTTGGATTATGACCATGTTTTTTATCAAATTTAATTTACATGATTGGTGGTTGATATAGTTGGTGATTTTTTTGTTGAGTATTGATATTTCATGCTTTTGTCGATAGAGATTAACTTGACTCAATGCATATAAACTTTTCTTGTGAGATTTGAGCCTAACGAGCATACATTTTCTTTCTTGCTCATTGTTTGACTTGTGTGTGCCGAACTGATTAGGATATTCTAGAACTTGTAATCATAATTCATATCAAGACTACATGTTGAAATTAATGTTTTAAAATGATAAGGACACCTAGGATAAACACACTCTTCC
The DNA here is from genome assembly GCF_006381635.1 of Hibiscus syriacus. NCBI lineage: Eukaryota > Viridiplantae > Streptophyta > Magnoliopsida > Malvales > Malvaceae > Hibiscus > Hibiscus syriacus. The sequence goes on from NW_024063194.1 coordinate 2,058,858, forward strand.
CGGAAAGCCTACCTGTTTATATATACACTAGTGAACCACCTTTGAGCCTATTTCCCTTTCTTTGTTTTACACCTCATAATTAAACTATAAGCCTTTCTTTTAATTTTTCCTCTATTTTCACACCCTTGCCTAGACTTGAGATCTTGTATCATTGTTGTTCCACGAAAAAAAATAAAAAAAAAGTTGTTCACTGTTTCGAACAACAAAAAAAGAGAAGAAAAAAAATACCATTTGTTCGAAAAAACAAAAAAAAAGGGAAAGAAAAATCGATCGCTTCATTTTTCTTTCATATATTTTTTTTCCTTTTTTTTGTTCTTCATTGCACTTCATGTTAATTTGTGGATTATTCTTAATTATTTTGATCTCTTGTTTCAATATTTTAAACCTTTATTTTCGACATTTTCCTACCCTAACCTAAGCCCCGCTACACCTTGTTTAAAGACCCCTTGATTATTGCATTATGTTCTTTTTTGGTAGTGGAGACTTGATTGGATTCCAAGCATGTGGTAATATTTTGGTTAGTTTTTGTTTGAGCGATTTCATTTACCCCAAAAACTTTGAGTGGATATGTGTGAATCTTTGTGAGGTATTGATTCATGTTTCATTTAAATTGACAATTAATTGGGATATTTTGGTTACTTTAAATTTTCTTGGTTATATATCTTGCTTGATTGCAACTTGAATTTGGCAATTGTTATGGACTTAATTCGATTGGAAGTTTGAGTAATAAATTGAAATTGAAGATGAAAACTTATGATTTTGATATGTTAATTGAGGAATGCTTGAGGACAAGCATTGAATAAGTGAGAGGGAATTTGATAAGTGCTTAATTTAGTTAATATTTTACTTTTAAATGACTCCTTTTTCATTGATTTTTTGGCTTATTTTTTCATTTTAATTCATTTTCTGTACGATACGTATGATTCTGGAAATTGCACAAAAAGGATACAATTTTGTAGTTTTTTATTTTCAGAATTAAAGCTAGCTGGAATTGGGATTTGAATTAAAGTCAAGTTTAGGATAATATTTTAAACATTATATTTTATCTTTGTATTTTAGTTTAAATAGGTTTTAGTATTTTAATTAAGTTTTAGGATATTATTTTTATATTTTATATTTGTTTTAGGTATTTTAATTTAAATAGGTTTTAATATTTTAATTAGGATTTAGAATATTATATTATTTTTTAGGTATTTTAGTTTAAATAATTTTAAGTGTTTTAATTAGGATTGAAGATGTTTTAGCTTGTTTTTATGAATTTCAAGGCTATAAATACCCTCTAAGGGTGAGCCTAGAAACAAATCTATCTCAATTGAGAATAAAATCTTCTTTTTCTCTCTAGATTTCTCTTTATTTTTCACATACTTTTCTATTAAGCTAAGTATGACTTTAGTTATGCTTAGATAATTTTCTTTTAAGCCGAAGACTAAAGCGAAGGCTCAATTCCAAACGTGAGAATTGTAAGGTACTTAAATCACTTCGGATTTTCTCTCTGTTTTATTAGCTTACTTTTCAAATCAAACGATTTCGACATTGGTCCGGATATTATTATGGTTAACGTTTTGAAGAAAGATTTGCTTATTGAAACATATTCAACTTCTCGAGAACACACTTAGAAAAATTGTTTGCTAAGAAGAAATTGAGATCAAAATCAGTTATTGTTGAAACGACGCAATTCGAGTTGGCAGCGAAAAATTGTTCTCGTAGTAACCGACGTGAATCTTGAAGTAAAAATCAGTTTCGATGATTTGAGGAATTTGAGACAATGCTGAAGTTTGAGGCTGCTTTCACAATAAGTTTCCCGTCACCTCAATCTCTTTAATTTGTTTATTTAATTATTTTTCTTTTATTTAATTCTTATTTTTATTTTAAAACAACTTTTAAAATCCCCCTTTTATATTTATTACTATTAATATTTATTATTATATTATTTTTCCTTTTTTTATTATTTATTTTATTTTAATATACATTTTCAACTTAAATAAACTAAAAGACAAAATATTTAATAAAAGAATTAAACTTATCTTCCCGTATAATGGGTGGCAAGGGTTATTATGAATGGATTTGGATGGATGAATACTTATTGGAAAGATAACGAGATAAGGATTACGGAGATTTGAAAATTTACCTGCAGAAGATATGTGTTTAACGCAAATCTTAGGGTTTTGGGAATGATGGTGGCGGGATGATGGTTGAAGAAGATTATTGTTTATGAAGATGGATTATAGATGGATATGTCCTACCGAACCCTCCTAGTCTTAATAAAAAGGCAAACTCGATAATATGACTCTAACCATCCCTCAAACCATAATGAGAAGGCAAATTAGTGTGTTAAGATCTCTTTCTCAAGAACTTGGAATAACTTAAAGGAAAAGATGCTTTGAAGGCACAAGATAATCAACTCTTACAAAAATTTACTCACGTTGTATTATTATTCAAATAAAAGATGATTGAGTTTCCCTTCTTAATTCTCCTGTCTCTATGTGGGCTTGGATTCCTTTGCTGATGAAAGCCTGAACTGGAGTTTGAATTTGTCTTTTAAGAGTTTGGCCCAGTTTCTTGTAATTGGGTGAGATGGATGACTTAGCCCATCATCTTTGGAAAAGTGGCATATGGTGCATGTATCATCTCTCCCCTCCTTAGAAGGATTCGTCCACGAATCTGAAACATTAAAGGAATATAGGTTAGAAACATTAAAGGATGTACTCACGTCATACACACCTGGGAGATCAATAAGGTATGCATTATCATTGATACGTTTAAGGACTTGGAATAGTTCACCGCCTCATCGGTCAAGTTTAGATTTCTGGTGCTTTAGAAATATTTCTTTTCGCATGTGTACCCAAACCCAATTGCCTTGTTTAAATCTGATATATCGTATTCTTTTATTGACGCTTTGTGCCACAACTTCGTATGTTTTCTCCATCCTTTGCTTGGATTTAGTGTGAGGGTCCTTGACAAATGCTGCTTGTTGTTCACCATCCATGCTAGTAATTTGTTTTAAAGGAAAAGGAACAAGATCCAAAGTATTTAGTGGATTAAATTCATAAACTAACTCGAATGGAGAATAACCTATAGTAGAATTGGTAGATCTATTGTAAGCAAATTCTACAAAAGGTAAACATTATTCCCAATTACATGTTTTCTTACCAACCACATTTCAAATTAAGGAACCTATAATTCGATTGATTAGCTTAGTTTTCTATCCATTTGTGGATGAATAGTGGTTGAATAAAGAAGTTTTGTACCAATTTTACCCCCACAATACCTTCCAGAAGTGGCTTATTAATGTGTTGTCACGATTGAACACAATTGTACGAGGAATGCCATGAAGTCAAACAATCTCTTTAAAGAAAATATCGACTACATGTGTTGCATCATCAATTTTGTGACATGGAATAAAATGTGCCATCTTTGAAAACCTAATAATAACCACAAATATATTATCTTGTCCTCTCTTGGTACGAATTAAGCCTAGGATAAAATCCATTGATAAGTCTATCCAATGAGAGGAATAAATTGACAAAGCTATATATAAACCATTAGGATTTACCTTTGATTTTTTCTTGTTTGCTTTGATAAATGGTTGTAAATATTAAAAAAAATCTTAGTCAGAAGATTAAAGTTCTTTAATGTGCTCAAATCCTAAAATAACAACATGCATTTAAGTAATAAGTGTATACCTTTGGGATATTGCATCGACTACTTTGTGATCTTTACCTTATTTATATCGAATCACATAAGGAAAAGATTCTATGAATGTAACCCATCGAGCATGTCTTTTGTTCAACTTACCTTGACCGTTTAGCAACTTTAGTGATTCATGATCCGTATGGATGACAAACTCTTTAAGAAGAAAATTTTTACATACTTCGAGTGCATGAACAAGTACTTGATGTTTCTTGTCATAAGTTAAGTAATTAAGTCGTGCTCCTTTCATCTTCTCGCTAAAGCAAGCGATAGGTTGTTTTTCTTGCATGAGTACTGCGCCTATGCCTATGCCTAAAGCATCACATTCTAGCTCGAAAGTGTTAGAAAAATTAGGAAGACGAAGAATGGGAGCATAACATAACTTACCTTTTAGAAGTTTGAAAGCTTGTTGTTGTTAAGGTCCCATCTTGAATACAACCGATTTCTTGATTATTTCCATGAGAGATACGACAATGGTGAAGAAGTCTCGAACGAATCGTCGATAAAAAATTTCCAAACCATGAAAAGAACATACCCCAATATATGATGGTGTGGGCAATTCTTAGATTGCTTTCACCTTTTCTTGTCGACATGGATACCATGTGCACTTATGATAAAACCTAAAAAGATAAGTTTGTCACTACAAAACACACACTTGTCCAGGTTAACAAATAAATGTTCTTTTCATAGAACTTTGGTGACGAAATGAACGTGCCTGGCATTAGAATCAAGAGAAGGCGAGTAAATAAGGATATCATCAAAATTAACAACAACATACTTATCTATGAACTCTTTCAAAACATGGTTCATTAACCACATGAATGTACTCGGTGCATCGGTAAGGCCAAATGGCACGACAAGCTATTCGTAGATTCTGAACTTCATTTTGAAACTTGACTTTCATTCAGATTTGGTGGCAATCTCTTTTCAAATCTATCTTTGTAATGATGCAAGAACCATGTAGTTCATCCAATAAATCATCAAGGCATGAAATAGGGTGTCTATATTTGATTGTTATTTTGTTGATTGGTCTGCAATCTACACACATTCGAAATGTGTCATCTTTCTTTGGAAATAGAATAACTGGAACGATGCATGGACTAAGGCTTTCCAACTCCTTGGGTTCTTTATGATTGCACCGATAAGGAGGTCGATTTAGAATGAAAGATCCCGATATGAAATCCATTTGATGTTCTATTCCTCTTTTAGGTTTTAATCCATCTGGTGGATCACTTAATACATCCGTTAATTTCTGTAAAAATAAAAAATAAAAACACTAAGCAAATTCATGAGGCTAGTAGAAACTAAAAAATGTTTCTTTGAATTGGATAAGGATGCAAGTCTTATGGTGGGAAAAGGTTTCTCATATATCTTTGAACTCGTAAAACATTTTAGACACTTTTCTCACAAAAAATTGACTCACCTCTCGTTGGTCATTCTTTTGTTATCAGTTTTGACCTCTTTTGCCTCTTTTTTGAAATTCCTAACCTCTTCACAAATTCTTTTATGATATTGGAGAATGTCTTTTGGATGTATTAGTCGTAAACTATATGAACTTCCATTGATGTTCATAGAGTACTTATTTCCCTTACAATAGTATATGACATCATTGTCATATTGTCACGGTCGTTCCAAAAGAATGTGAGATGCTTACATGGGGAGTATATTGCACCAAACATTGTCACAATATTTACCTATCTTCATATTAACGAGACATTATGTACTCACCTTTAGTTAAGAACTTTCATTAAGTCATTGTAAACAATACGGCTTAGGATGTCGCTGACTCGATAAGTTAAGTTTATACACCACGTAACTGCTAATCACATTAACACAACTTCCATTATCGATGATCAAAGAATAAACTTTATCCTTTATTTGACATGTGAAAGATGTTTGTTATTTGAATGTCCGAGTCATTAACTATTTGAATGCTTAAGTTTAACTCATAACTAAGCATGTTTCGTTAAACCCATCACTATCTAGCTCATTTTCTGACTCTTTTTCCATTTGATTAGGACATCTTGTTTCTTAGTTAGCCCAACTAGTATCCTCCTCTCGAATTATCATTGTTTTAAAATTCGGACAATCGCGACTGATATGACCATACCCTTTGCATTTAAAGAAAACTGGTTTTTTTCTTTGGGTGTTTTAGGTTTCCGATCATATCTTTATTAGCCACCTTAGGCTTTTCATTTATGAATTTCTTATTCACGACAAAAGATGAAGTAGAAGAATGAGTAATATTAGATGAAGTGCCTGGGTAACAAGAGGATGTACCTTGGTAATTGTCTCTGAATCTAAACCTTCTCTGAATTTGTGCTTCGATTGTTATTGCTTTCTTTAATGTTTCTTCTAGACTTTCATATCAATGTAAATTAAGAAGATCAACAATGTTTTTGTTTAATACAACAACAAAATGAGAGATTGTATCTTCCTCTTATTCAGTGATGCCTGCTTGATTTATTAGAGATTGCATCTCTTTGTAGTAGTCTTCCATGTAACTCTTTCCATGTCAAAGTTAGTAGAGTCTTTGCTTTACTTCTCTTGTGTAGTGTGTCAAAAGGAAGCGATTTCTCATGACGTCCTTTAGTGTGGCCCATGATGTAATGTCTTGGATCCTATTATCGTGGATTGATTTTCTAGTTACATCCACCAAGTGTGTGCATAGCCCAAGAATTTCATAGTGACAAGGGGTACCTATTTTGCGATGGGACAGTCATGATAGGAAAACATGAGATCAATCTTTCCTTTCCAATTGATGTAACCATCTGGATCATAGTATCCTTTAAATTATGGAATTGTGAACTTTAGTTTAAAGAATAATTCAAGCATTTGAAATTAGGGTTGTGCACGCCTATGAACCATGAAGTTATTTGGTTCATTGTCTTTGCTCGTGTTATCGACCGGTGGCAGTTGAACCTATTGTTGTCGTATGGACAAGTTTATGTCATTCAATCATTGTTGAATTCCATATAGTAAGGTGGACAGTTTATTTGCAACATTTAATAGTGTTGGTAAGGTATTGTTGAAAGCTTCTTCGCCCATCCTGAAATCACAACACTCAAAAGCAAAAATTTTAAAGTGAAAAGAAAAAAGAAAACAAGAAAACACACATGTCACTCCAATGAAGTACCATAACGAGATACAAGAAAGCTGATCTTATACTCTTTAAAACTTTCTTCTCCAAAAATATTTCTAATGTTCGTATTGGAGTTCAATCACTAGCAAAGGAAGAAAACGTTACTTAAGTTTTTTAAGAGGCCAAAGAAAGTTAAAACTCTAAAATAAGGAGAATGCAAGAAATAAGAAATATGAAAACTCTTGAATCCTACTACTACATCAAATTTATCTATATATGACAAAATTTCTATATGACATTGCATATAACGTCACAAAATATACTATAAAAGTGACATTTTTCTATTTTCGTCACATTTAGTGATTGATTGTATATATTTTATAGAAATTTTAAAAATGGTCATTGATCTTCGTCACTATACGCTTGGAGGCAAAATTTACCTCAAAATATTGGTGGGAAATCTTTCAACGACATTTAGATTAAATGGCAACACCTTAAAATCGTCTCTAATAAAATGGAAGTATGAGTGACGATTTATTATTATGACGAAATGATTTGAATTAGTAACATTATAGATTTGTCACTAATAAGTTTTCTTTGTAACAATTTGATTTGTCACATTATGTAAGATATAAAAGATGACATTTTATTCAAGCGAAAAATAAGTTTAACGTGATGAAGGCAATTATCTGTCACAATCTTATTTTTATATGACAATTTTAAAAATTTTGAGAAAAAAACTTTTAGTGACATCTTAGATATGCCGCTAATTCAAAATCTTATTAGTGATTTTTTTATATAATTTTTTGAATTTTTCAAACTTTTATATATATATATATATATTGAAGACATTTTTTGTTTAATACATATAAGATACTTATATAAGTTGAGTACTAATAAGATAATTATATAAGTCGAGCCCCAAAATCAAGATTAAAAGGGGTTTAAATTTAATGTTCAATATATTAATTATGAAATTTTGATTAAATTGAAAAATATATAAAGTTTCAATGGTCAATCTGTAACTTTTAGAAATTCCAAGTAATTAATGTGAATTATAGACTGTTAGGGGTGGACATTGTTAGGTTTTAACTGAATTAATCGGTCGAATTGAAATTGAATTTGGTTAGTTGGTCGAGTAATTAAATGTTGGATAGGTTAATGATTAAGATTTTTTTTTTAAATTTAATTAACTATTAATTCAATTTGAAACTGATTAATTAACCAATATATATATATATACTAAGCACAAACCTAATAAGAATCAAGATCCAATTATTTTTTTAACAACAATATACACATTAAACTTTCAAGATCCAATCAAACTATAATCCATATGGTAAAAAATTATTTAAATTCAAATTAATCTATCTAAAAAATTATAATAAAATTTTGTTAATTCAAAAATTGATCAAACTTTGTTCAGCTCATTTAATAATTTTTAAAAATTCAATTCGATTAATGGTTAAAGAAAAAGAAGTTTGATCAATTTAATTTTGACTAATTTGATTCATCAATGACTAAATTAATTGACTAAAAACGCTATAAATTATTCAAGGACCGAACTTTAATTTTTATCTTTTGACATATATTTAAAAAAAAACTAAGTTTTTAATATGATTAGGATCCACTTACACCTAATGTAAAATTAAAAATTTTACGTATTAAAAAATGATTTTTAATTGGCATGTGAATTATATATAAATATATATATATATACACACACGTACGTATGTATAAGTGACGTTTAACCTGGTGAATTAAAAGAATTATTTTTAAAAGAGTTTTCTAATATATTTATATGTATATGTAATTTAATGCTAATAAAAATAAACTTTAAGGATATTTGGAAGTAAAGCCTAAAGCTTGCAGCCGATTACCATCTCTCAAATTTAAAAAAAAAAAAAAGTAATATTCTTTAGTTGCAGCGTGAGTTTGCAAAAGGTAAAAACAATCCTTAGGTTTTAGAAGCTAGCGCCTTTGCCTGGGTTATCTGCTACCATCGCGCCGCCGCTGATTTGTATGATCGTATGTGGTCACTTGAGGCATCACCGTTGGGATCGAATGCTACCACCGCTTATCGTTGTCTCTCTATTTTTTTTTTTTTTTGTGCCTTCGTTTTTGACTAGTAAGGATCTGCCCATCTCTTCCGACCCTTTATTGATTATCAAATGGTTGTTAGAGTTATGAAATCTTCAAGGTCCAATTCCTTCCATGGTTTTCGAATGCTAAAGGAAAATATATTATTATTTTAAATAGTAATAAGTAAGATATGGGTTAACCTATGAAAAATTTAAAATTTATTTTATTGGGGGTCTCGAATTTATGTGATTTCTTAAGAAAGTATAATAATTACGTTCGCGCCTTTTAATAATAATATATCTGTATAAGATGAGGTTTAAAGAAATGTGGATTCTTAGGAGATTCATTATTTCGAAACCAGTAAGGAAAAGACATGGAAACATGCGGCAAGCTATAGTGGAAATAAAAAATAGGATAATATTAGGTTATATGTTTGTAAGCTTTAGACATATGTACTGCTTGAGTTTCGCCATTTGTGTTTGGTTCCTTGAAACCCTGCAACCCTGCTCTCAGTTTATCCTCTTTTTTTAATTTTTATTCTAATATACATTTATTTTGGTGTAATAGACTTTGGAGGATGGTATATATTATAAGAATATTGAAGTGAATAAGCCTTTGGAGAAACACAGATCCTTTGATGAGTTACTGCATTATTCATCTGAATTTTTTTCCTTTAATGATACTTCTTGAAACCATTTGTTGAGGGTCTTATGACCATTGTCCACTCTATTATTGGTTAGTACTTGAGCTGTTATGGTACTTCTTGTTGCAACCATTTGTGTATTATTGACTGATGTTTCTATTGTATTAATTCAGATACATAAAATATTGTTGATGGGCCATAAACGAAGGACAAGAGAGTCGGTAGAGCTGCTTCCTTCAATATCATTCCTAGCAGCGTTGGAGCTGCTAGGGTATATGTTATATTATTTTTTAGATTTTCATATATTAGATTTGACTAACATGAAGCAAGTGCATTGAAGTTCAAATTATAATGTAATTTGTTTGAACACAATTTGTTAATGGAGAGCAAATTTACAAAGGATGCCATCGAACTAACATTAGTAGATTCCATGTTATTGACTGTTTGAAGCAACTTATTTTCCTTAAGTATCCTCATCACATTTGATTATAAATCCGTAGATTGTCAGAATCATGACATGTTTATATAGGCATTTTCTAATGTTTTTTAAAATTCTTATAATAGGGTGGGAAAAGGTCGATGACTTGAAGATGAAACATTGTTATATAGCACCTGATTATGCCTTAGAAGTTCGATTATTTCAGATATTGACTTAATTTTCTTCTTCTATTTTTTCTTTGCAACTGCTGAAAGGTCAAATTCTGTAACAAAGAGGTGGCAAGGAAGCGAAAGATAAAACTAGGTGTTGACTGCTCCCATGGGTTCCACCACTAATCGAAGAACTTCCTCCAGAAGAAGAGATAGAAAGAAAAGTTGCTAAGGGAAAGGTAAGGAAGAAGAAAACAAAAAAAAATCATGGTTTATTTGTAAGAAATGTCATTATTGTAATTTCTATAAAGTATTGTATTTTATTGTAATTTATAAAATATTTTTTACTTTATTGTAAATTCCAAAAAGTTTTGTACTTTATTGTAAATTCCAAAAAGTTTTGTATTTTATTGTAAATTCCAAAAAGTTGTGTCCTTTATTGTAAATTATAACTACTTTTTTTATTATAATTTTATATTTTTTATAATCTAATAAAGAAATTATGACAATATATTTTCCGTCATTAATACAAAAAATATTATATTATTGATGATGATATAAACAATTAGTGACAATTTTTTATATTATTTGATGACATAATTAATTGTTACTACATACAAATTATAATGTGATGTTATGCATTAACGTCATAATATGTTTAGCAGTAAGTGACGAAAACATACACATCATCACATTAACATTTAGTGACACACCTAGTGTGACGTTCGTCGTGACATCAACTTTTACGTCACAAAATACAAATAGTGACGTAAATGTAAATTTCAATGTCAATATTTTAGAAACCGCAAATAAACAAATTTGTTGAAGTGTAAAACAAGGAAGAGAATGTGTTAGATGATGCAGAAGAACAATAAAAAGGTAAAACAAAAGAACTATTGCAATAAGAGTCAAAGAAAAGTTTGGAAAAACTAATCACGAAAAAACCCTGATTGGCTAAATCTACTTGAGAAACGTCTTTGATGAGGTTGCCGATCTCCAACAATTCTAAACTATTTTGTAGATGTTATCCAATGAGTGTAGGTTAGATCTGGATAATTTCATAACCAAATTATTTCTAGAAAATTTTCAACAAAAACCATCGCTCAAATCTATCTCTCAATCTTGAACGATGGATCAGAGGGTCAAATGAAGTTCGATTGATCTGAAATTTGAATTCAATATTTCTCTTATGATGAGGAAAGCACCTGTAAAAAATCATTTACAAATTCCTTCGTTTGTATTATCTGGTTTTTTTATTTTGTTTCTCTTTTTTGTGCATTTTTCTTTTCTTTTTTGATTTTTTGATTTGTTTCTTTACTTTTTTATGAAAAACAGAAAACTAACATAATTAATTGAAACTAAACTAAAAAAAAATTAAAAATAACCTGAAAATGATGAACTTGTCTCAATTAGCTCCGTTGGGGTACCTTGGCGTTGTATGCTTGCAAGAACAATAAAACTTGTTTGATTCTCTCCAAGAATCATTACAAATCTGATACCAATTGATAGAGAATTTGAAGCGGAAGATCATCGTTTCTTTTCATTGATGAATCAAACCTAGAAAGCTCTAGATTGGATTAAAGAATGAGAGGATGAATGAATGATGTGGGCGGTAACAAGGTAATTGGATTAGGGTTTTTATTTATTGAGATTAAGAAAAGAAGAATTTGTTAAGACAATTCTATTAAAATAAGGACAAAAAGGAAAGAAGAATCATTGTATTTTATCTTTATTTTTATTTTCTAATTGCCGGAGGTCTTCCACGAAAGCTGCTCTCAACCTGGCGTTGGGGGTAGCCTACTACCCTACTTCCCCCTTACCCCATTGCATATGGGAATAGGGTTTTGTTGTTTTTGTTGTTCCCTTATAATGGGCGGCAAGGGTTGCTGTGAATGGATTTGGATGGATAAATACTCATTGGAACGATGACGAGATAAGGATTGCAACGAAGAAGACGGAACATAATTTTGACGGTTGTATCTTCATAAAAAGAGATTTAAAAATTTACCCCTAGTAGGTATGCGCTTAGCGCAAATCTTAGGGTTTTGGGAATGATGTTGGCGTGATGATAGAGGAAGAAAATGATGGCTTATGGAGATGGAATATAGATGCATATGCCTTACCAAACCCTCCTAGTCGCAATGAAAATGTAAACTTGGCAATACGACTCTAATCAGCCCTTCTAATCGCAATGAAAAGGTAAACTCGACAATATGACTCTAACCAGCCCTTCTAATCGCAATGAAAAGGTAAACTCGGCAATACGACTCTAACCAGCCCTTCTAATCGCAATGAAAAGGCGAACCAGACTGTGAATATCTCTCTCTAAAGAACTTGGAAGAACTTAAAGGAAATAATGCTTCAAAGGCACAAGACAATCAACTTTTGCAAAAATGTACTCATGTTGTATTATTATTGAAAGAAAAGATAGTTAAGTTTCCCTCCTTAAATTAATCTGTCTCTATGTGGGCTTGGATTCCTTTGTTGATGAAAGCAAGCCTATACTGGAGTCTGATGTTTTTCTTTTAAGAGTTTGGCCCAGCTTCTTGTAAATGGGACATGTGGAAGTTAGCCCATCATCTTTGGAAAAGTGGCGTGTGCTGCATTATCACGTTCTCATTCATACTTTTCTGCGTTCATTTTTCTGGTCATCTAAAAATCCTCATTTCATGCAAATTGGAAATCAAAAGGATTCAATTTTAATATCAATGAACTTCGCACATAGAAGCAAGAATAAGAGAATGGTATTTCCCCTTTATCATTGATAAGTAAGGCATTGCATTAATAATAATAAAGACGAATCTCATATAAACCTACATGCTCACAAACTGTAAAAAAAAAATTAGGCTATTCATTTCCAAATCTTAATAGCCTCATCTCTACTGGTTGATATCTATCGTAACCGGTTTTTGTCCGGGCACGAATTTTACTTGGCGGGGATAAAAATAATTTTGATTTTAAAAAAAATGTTTTTAGGAGTCGCCATTGACCTTTTGGGGTTAGGTAGGTCAAATACCTAAAAAAATCTTTTAAAATAGTTTTGAATAAAACATAATTTAAAAGATAAAATTGGTCTGCGTATAACCAAAAATTTTAGTAAAACAGGATTCGTGGTCGATTACGTTTGGGGAAGGATTAGTACCCCCACAACGCCCAAAATTGGTACTTATTAATTATAAATTGTCTCTATTATTAGATATTTAAAAATTCAAAAATATGGTTAATTTATAATCTTATTATTTCAAATTTATAATTTTAAGAAAAATAATTTTTATAAAGTAAAAATGAATATTTGTAGGGTTTTATAAATAAAATATTTATTTATTTATAAATATCAGAAAAGGGCATCTAGTTGTTTTAAGACTGCTCTTTTCTTTAATATTAATAAATAAATATTAATAAGAATATAATAATTTTTTTCTAAACATATGATTAACTAAGAGTGAATTAAATATAATATTTTATTAAAAAAATCAAAAAGGACATCTAATTACATTAAGACTGTCAATTTCTTAATATTTAAAATAAACAAATATTATTATTTAATCAAATATATATACGACTAAAATAAAATAATAATAATTAAAGTACTAATTTAAACATATTGAAATTAAAAAGATAATGATAAAATTAAATAAAATAAAACAATGATAAAAAATTAAAACTATATGATTAAATTAAAAATAATAAAATCTAGATATTATTAGTGTAAATTAACTATAGATAATAATTCACATTAAAATATAATTTATCAAAAAAATATTGTCATACTTATAATAGTAACAAATGTTCATATTTCTTTTTTATTACAACCGGTTACAAGAAAATTTTGATTTTTAATATTAAATTTTACATAGAGATTCTTCACAATGATTGATGCCATTGATTAAGGAGAAAGACTAAAAAACAATTTATTATATTATTTTACATTAGGTAGAAGGAAATTATGGTCATAAGAGACCAGTAAACGTCTTTATCCTAATGTAATTTTAAATTATTATTAAATATATGTATATTTAATGTAATTTAATAATAATTAATAATTCAAGATCAAAATAAAATATATTAATAATTAAAAGGACTAAATATGGTATTTTACCTTATTATTAATATAGTGACTAAATTAAAATTATATTAAATTCTAATATCAAATTAAAATATCCGGGATTAATATATTAATTATTAAAATTAAAGGTCTAAATCTATTATTTTTCCTAAAATATTTATATTTCATCAATATGACCAAATTATAATTTAATTAAAATTAAGAGTCTAAATTAAAAGGTTCGAGACTTGATTAAAGTGACTAAAATGTAATGTTACAAAGTTACAAGGGTAGCGGAAAGGGTTTTATCATGTGTGAAATTGCACAATCATCCCTCATAAAAACGGTGTCGTTTTGATGAGGGTATTAATACCCTTTAACCGGCCTAAGAGGGCCATTTGTTTCATTTTCTGCCTTCTCTCTAAATTCTCCAACCGGAGGAAGGCCGGCTGCCACATTCCGGCGCCGATCACCGCCGCCGGCCACTGTCTCCGGTGGCTGAAGATTACCAAACTACACCAAATTAAGGATTTCAACTCCTAAAGGCCAAATTCGGCCTCCTTTTGCCCTAAATACCCTTAGATCGACCTAGATCTAAGGTTTTTTTTACCTTTGACTTTCAGCTTTCTGACGGCGCGAGGAGGCTCTGATGACTGCAGTTTTCTCGGTAAGTTTCTCTCTTATCTTTTCTTTCGATATTTGGTTATTGGGTGGTTGTTGTCTGTTTCCCCTTTTTCTGCTGTGTTGGGTATGGTTCTCCTTTGTTCCTCCATCCTCCTCTGTGTTTGTCTCTCTGCTCCTTTTCTTCTCTGTAGGAGATGGCCATTTATAGGCCTCGCCGGTGTCTTCTTCGGACCGGTTAAAGGAATGGCCCTCTGTGAGTCACCGAACTATGGTGGTGACTCACCATAGGGTAGCAACATGGACAAGGCAGCTGGCTTCTGGAGGCTTCAGCGTGGCAGCAGGGCGTTAGATCACCTGGCAGTGCTGGAAGCTGCTGCAACTGATGCGTGGAGGGGCTGCTCGCTGGAAGCTGTTGGAAATGATGCGTGGAGGGGCTGCTGGATGGAGGGGGCTGCTCGGGTAAAAATTTAGTGTCTACAGCTGACCCTCTTTGCTCATTCTTATGTTAACAAGAATAGGGCAAAGACGAAAAGATAATAAATTTTTGTTCATTTGACTTCTCTTAATTAAAATGGAAATGTTGAACAAGTTCTTCTTTGTTTGGATTAGTTCTTCTCATTATGAACTCTTCCATTCTTCCAATGGGGATGATAATTTATCTTCTTCTATGATGTAATTGAGCAAAAAGTTGAACAAATTCTTCTCATTATGAACTTCTTCTTCTTTTTCATATGAGTTCTTCTCATTATGAACTTTCTCTGGCAACGCTGATCCATCAGGTGATGAATTTGAGCAAAAGGTTGAACAAGTTTTTCTCATTATGAACTTCTTCTTCATTCTTCAGATGAGTTCTTCTCATTATGAACTTCCTCTGAAAATATTGATCCTCAAATGAGGTTCTACTTTCATTCAATTTCATAGGAGATGAATCAATGCAAGGTTGAACAAGTTCTTCTCATTATGAATTTTCTTTTCCTCTTCAGATAATTTCTTCTCATTATGAACTTTCTCTGGAAAAGTTGGTGTTGATCTATCTCCTTTTGTGATAGAGTTATGCAAAAGGTTAAACAAGCTCTTCTCATTATGAACTTCTTCTTCTTCTTCAGATAAATTCTTCTCATTATGAACTTTCTCTGGTAACGTTGATCCATCGGGTGATTAATTTGAGCAAAAGGTTGAACAAGTTCTTCTCATTATGAACTTCTTCTTCCTTCTTCAGATGAGTTCTTCTCATTATGAACACTTCTGGAAATATTGATCCTCAAATGAGGTTCTTCTTTCATTCAATTCCATAGGAGATGAATCAATGCAAGGTTGAACAAGTTCTTCTCATTATGAACTTTCTTTTCCTCTTCAGATAAGTTCTTCTCATTATGAACTTTCTCTAGAAAAGTTGGTGTTGATTTATCTCCTTCTGTGATAGAGTTATGCAAAAGGTTGAACAAGCTCTTCTCATTATGAACTTTTTCTTCTTCTTCAGATAAATCCTTCTCATTATGAACTTTCTCTGGCAACGCTGATCCATCGGGTGATGAATTTGAGCAAAAGGTTGAACAAGTTCTTCTCATTATGAACTTCTTCTTCCTTCTTCAGATGAGTTCTTCTCATTATGAACACTTCTGGAAATGTTGATCCATCAAGTGATGGATTTGAGCAAAAGGTTGAACAAGTTCTTCTCATTATAAACTTCCTCTTTCTTCTTCAAATGAGTTCTTCTCATTATGAACTCTTCCGGAAATGTTGATCCATTGAATGATGGATTCAAATCTTTGCTAAAAATCTTTGAAATTCCTGTCGTTGGATCCACTAGTATCTTTTTGTTAAAATTTCTGCTTCCCTTATGTGGAAAGAAGTCTTCATCATATCTCATTTCAAACCTTGGGGTTGAAAAAGACAAACTTCATCTTGGATCAATAATTGGAAACCATATGATCACAAAATTGGTTCAACACCATAATTACTGGTTTGTAAAACATTTGCCAACACATTCATCATCTCATGTGGTTTCTGCTTGGATTGATGTTCAGGGAAACTCTTTGCACAGTGTCCAAAGCTTTTATATGATGTCACCAGACCACTTGAGAACAAAATTTAGTGGGAATACAAATGAGATGCTGGCGTGTTTCATGACCAAAAAGTTGGTCAAATTCACAAGATGTGTCAGTGTCGAATTGAATAAGAGACACGGAATGATCTTGATATTATCTCGGACAAGGGAAAAATGTGATATCGATCACGATTTCTTCTATGATGAGCGTTGTATGAAGTAAAACCATATCAACTATATGAGCCATGTACAAAATGATATCCATGGAATTCTTGCCGCTGGGGATGAAACGCACATGATAAAACTAAATGGATGAAAACTCAGTTCAGCCTAAATGACAATGATAACCCCAGTAACAACGGGAAAGAGCAATATAAGTAAGTCGAGCCTCTTTATTCAATGTCATCAAAAACTGATGTGAAAAACAGCTTCGTAACCCCAACAATATGGTTGAAACTAACTGCCAGGAATCTCAAATAAATATTTTCAATTGTCATCGACACAGAGAATGCAAAATTGAAAGCTGAGATTTTGAAGAACTGAACCCCGGATCGAATGGTCTACCTGGGGATCATCTTTATTCATGCAACCATGGTGTATCTTAATAAAGAACACACTGCCATGTGACACATGGTTAAGAAGATTGGGTATTTGAAACCATACTTGCTGAGTATATATTTGTTCAACAACAGGACCCTAATGCAACTGCATGATGAACGAAGCAATTATGTATAGTCAGCTCGACTGTTACTGTTTCACCATTTTCATTCTTCATATCTTTATGTCTCATTGGAAATATTTTTTTCAAGTCAATGATCTTGACACAGGATGATATGGGCCTTCAGCATGCCCCAACAATTGTTGATACGAACGTTCAAAATACATCAACATTCATGATTCTGATTGAAATAGGCTTTCAGCATGCCCCAACAATTGCTGATACGAACGTTCAAAATACATCAACATTCTTCATTCTGATTAAAAGGGCTTTCATCATGCCCAATCATTTTGCTGATATAAACACTCAGGATACATCAACATTCCTCATTCTGATTGAAAAGGGTTTTCAGCATGCCCCAGCATTTTGCTGATGTAAACATTCAGGATACATCAATAGTCTTGATTCTGATTGAAAAGGGTTTTCAGCATGCCCCAGCATTTTGCTGATATAAACATTCAGGATACATCAACATTCCTGATTCTGATTGAAAAGGGTTTTCAGTATGCCCCAGCATTTTGCTGATATAAACATTCAGGATACATCAATATTCTTGATTCTGATTGAAAAGGGTTTTCAGCATGCCCCAAATTTGCTTCTTGTTAATCTGAGCCTTCAAAATGCCCCACATGGATCTGTCTGAAGGAACCTTTAAAATGCCCCAACATTTGCTGATACAGATGTTAAAAGTGTGCTCAACATTACTTCTTGTTGAGATGAGCCTTCAAAAATGCCCAAATATTCATACTGACTGTGAGCCTTCAAAATGCCCCAATATTTTATTTCTGGTTGAAATAGGCCCTCAAGATGTCCCTCTAGATCTGTCTGAATTGGGCTTTCGAGATGCCTCAATATTCTGCTTCTGATTCACTCTCAATGTATGTTTGACTGGAATATCATGATCCTTATGAGGTCCAATTTTGACAATGCACTGTTATGGGTACTTGTGGCTTTATTCGTGCCCCAAATCTGTTTATCTTGAATACTCTCATTCTAGTGTCACTGAACAGTACTGTTGTCAAGTAACTGGAGGAATTCTCTTCATGTTGTCACAAACTTAAGAAGTACTCAATCATTCTGACAGAAACGTCTAAGATTTATGTCTTCTGAATGAGGTGACTGTTTTATGGATCTGGAGGGATTTAGTCAGACAGAGCGGTATAAATCGCTTGGTAATCCATTCCAGGCTTACACAGTGGCTTATCATCTTTCAGTGAAGGCTATCTCTGAAATATACTTTTCTGTGGGAGAGAAACCAATTTACGCGAACAGTAATCTGATGCAATGGCAAGAATACATATACAGTGGTACAGGCTCATAAAAAATCCGCACTCATGCAACATGTTGATTCTGATTACAACTCATCTGATTATGAAGCGATCTTTCATGATGATTTCACAGATATTGATAGTTCTTCTGATATCGAGGAAATCATGAATTATGATTCTGATGAGGAGAATAAACTGTTATACTTGACAAAAATGGGTTACTCAGAGGCTAAGGCTTCAATAACCATGGAGATATGTGGTCTGAATTCATCAATTGTAGAGTTGACAGATTTTATATGTGCTTCTCAAATATCAAAGGCTGCTGACGCACTTCTTCAGAAACATATCAGATAACTCAAAGAACATTTCCACTAGATGCTATTGGGCCTCCTTATTTCTACTAAGAGAACGTGACACTTGCTCCAATTGGTGCTTAGACTGAAATGTCACAGTACTGATTTAGAGCTAGAATTTGTAGATTCGAAATATTTTCATGCTGCTACACGGAAAAAGGCTATATTCATAATCTACCAATTGAGAACAGATTTCTTCTTATTTTGCTTCCTCCATGCGCCATACATGATGCTTTTCCATTGACTAAACATGGTGGCCTTCCTGGGCTTCAAGAACAAAGTTGAACTGTTTACAAACATGTACAGGAAGTGCCAAATTGGCAGAAATGATCCTTAAGGCTCTTGAAGCTTATGACGATGAGTCATCTTTGAGTGTCCAAAATTATGTTCTATATGAGTGCCAAAAATGGAATCCGGTATGAATTGGAAGGCATAAAGTTGTTCCGCTTAAATCGGATGAGGTAGAAATGTTTCTAGGTTTCCCTAAAAACCATACACGAGGAGTACAATCTGCTAGAGACATGTTCCCTGGTAGTATCAATGTCCTGTCTCTTTTCTCTATGATCAGTGATACAGAGGTTGTGTTCTACTTTCTTGGCATACATTTGAAAACATATGTGCAAGAACATAGTGATCAGTTGGAGCAATTGATGAGTAGATTTGGCGAATTCAACCTTGTCGTCGATGGCATCCATTGTAACGACCTTACAGGAAGAAATAAACCTCATTGAGATGAACTATAATATTTTTATTGGTGCCTTTTCTTGCAATGCGTGCTACAACGACTGTCTTTTTTGTTGCTTCAAAATATGCACTGCAATATCTCACTCTTCCTGAACCATGGAAATGTTTGGTTCATAGTAAAACTGGTTATCTCATCTTTTGGAATCAGGTAACCAATGTTACCCAATATGAAAGGCATACAAATGTAGAATTTGTTCCAATGTCTTATTCTGTGCCATATGTTCTCAATTTCAAGTTCAGCAATCTTTTGAAAGACATAATGGATATAATCTTGTCAAGGAAATTGATCAGCATGGAAAAGACAGCAATGATGTATCAAGACTTGAGCCATCATCACAGTATAACCAGAGTGCAGGTAGTGACTTGTTCATTCCCATAATACATCTTACTGGGACTTTTATCTCTGTGATGTAATCTGCCAGAAACATGGATTGATGGCTGGGGAAAATAATTTGTCTGGTGATTCTTACCGCCCTCAGCATGAAATAAGCGATAATCTTTCCTGATGGATTGCTAATGATATCACCGGAGAGCGCCACAAGTTCAATTCTCTAGACTTTCTGGCTTCTTGAACAACTTGCTTTCAAGAAAGTGAAATACTTCATCATTCTGGCCTCATTTATTCTTTTTCTACAATTGAGGTAGAATAGGCATCAACTTGCTTCAATGACCTTCCTCATTTGAGACTGTCCTGTTTGAAAATGTTTTTTCTCCTTTCTTTATTGAAGAATGAAAGAATTTTGCAAAGTAATGCCCTTCTCAGGTTCACAATAGAATTAAATCATAAACAATGAGTTTAATGAATATCAAATAAATCAACTACACTTTTAAATCATTCAAAAATCATAGTCATATGACAAGTGTCAAAATTATTACCTGATTTGAGGTGTAGGTTGATTTTGGTAAAGTAGGTTCTTTCAAGTTAGTTTAATATATTGCTTTGGGCTTCCACTAACTTGAAGAAATGGTTGTTATGCCCATCTATGTAGAAATACTTCTTGTTTCCAGACTTTCAGGGACGTCTTTGGGATGTGCGGTGCTTTATCAAGAGCTTAAGATCATCTCTTATGTCGTTGTTGCACCATTCCATATTCAAGCCTCCTTTTCAGGTTTTCAACTCAAATCCTCCTTTGGTTCCAAGATGTTATTTACAAATTTACATCTTGAACCTCTTTTTATCATTTTTTATATCATGCATTAAAGATTTTAAAAAAACAATTTTGTAAATAACAATCAATCCTGAGAGGCGGAATGGAATCTGAAGATAGTCCATTTCACATAGAAATCCATGTATGATTAGCATGGACTTTTCAGGTACGTAACGTAGGCCAGGGCTTATGTTTACGAAAGAAAGGGATAAAAAGGCCCAAACAAGTGTTTAAGGGTAATTAAACCAAGGATCAATTTTGATGCCTTTAATCTTGCCTTGCTTGACTTGGATTTGCTTTGATGGGGGGTTTTCCATAAGATTTATTCATCTCTAGCATTTCTTGTGATTCTTGTTGAAATATGAATCTTTGAACTTATTGTACTTGATCAACCTTGTAGCTTTGGGCTCAATTATTCACCCATCGTGATTCAATTTTTTCCTTTTTTCCTTTTTTCCTTTTTCCTTTTTCCCTTTTTTTTGAATGAGTATATGACTCAATTGCTTTGAGAACCTCATTTTCCTCTTGTATTTTGAAAATTCTTTCGTTATTCTTGAATGGATTGGTCTTAAAACACTTTTCATTTGATCTAACTTGTATTTCAAAACTCTCTTCATTTCATGAAGATTTGCCTTCGTAATAAAGATGGATTAACTATCTTCACTTTGCCTCCCCAATGTGGAGGGTAATCCTTGGTTAGGGTTGAATTAGAAAAAATATTATAGGCTCAAAAGGGGACAACAAGGGATATATATATACATATATTTAAAAGGATAAATGAAACAATGCCTTTCGTCATCTCATACACAGAAGCCTTTGTAAAAAAAATGTATCCCCAGGGGGATGAATATTCAAGATTAATCTTTATTTATATGAAAACAATGTAATTAATGCATGATATATATTTATTTCAATCAATCCTTTTTTTTTTCTTCTTTGAGTATGCCCCAATCACTCGAAATTATATTCGATACGTTGATCCATGATGCCTCATCTCGTCTCTTCTTGCAGGAAGATTCACAAATAATTTGAAAGTTTGGTTCTCTTGAGGTCTTTTGGTTTATGATGGTTTTGTATTTGGAATGACAAGTGTGACTTTGGAAGTCATGTATATGGTGGAAGGTAATATCATCAATCAACTCTACCCGAGAAGGTAAACATCTGGAGTTGGTGTCTTAAAAAGAGGTAGAGATATTTCTTCAGAATCTCAGATAATTGTAGTGTCAGTATTTGGTTTTGGTAAGGATCGGGTAATTGGCATTGGATGGGATATGGAAGATATAATTTTACCACTTGCCAAAGATCTATAATTCTTGAAAAATTAAAAGAATATTTAATCTACTTGATACTCAAGAATTTCAAGATTAAAATTTAATTCTTTGTTCATAACCATAAAAGAAACACAAGTTTATTTATTGCACACAAGGCAGAGAAAGGAACAAAAAACATGTTCAAACAAGATGCTAAAAATAGAAAGGTACTATAGTGGTAGATAACAACTTCCACTCGTTTAGTTAGCTTGCATCTATTATTCCTTGAATGTTGGGTGTGTACTTGGCCCAGGATTTTTATCTTTATTTGCCCCCCATTCCTTGATCGTTTCTTGTGTCAAGACTCCCTTGTCAATGAGCATCTCTATTTCCTTTAACAGTGACCAACAATTCCCTGTTGAATGTCCAGATACTCCCAAGTGAAAATTACAGAAGCCATTTTGATCGTAGCAATGGGCATAAGGCTTTGGTGACACCTTCACCAATCTTGGTGTAATGTATTGACCTTTAACCAAATGAGGGTACAGGTCTGAGATAGATTCTTGAAACACCTTCAGAGTTTTTCTTGCTTGCGAGGCTATCACTTTCTTTGATCATTCTGAACGACTGAATGCTCTCATGTTATCGAGGGGGTTCTGGACGCTCATTTCAGCTATAACTAGGGTAGTATTAACCAGACTCCTTAAGTTGCCCCTTGCTTTATTGGTTTTCGAAAAATCTGATATAGGTATATGAGGTGTCTTCTGGGTCATATCTGCCTCATTCTTTTTTAGACCTATAGGCCAATCTCGAATTACCTCCATGGGAGTATTTTTCCATTTTCTTGCGCCCAATATTCTTCGCAGGATTTGGTTACATTAGTTTCTGTTGCAACAACGGTTTCTGAACATTGAACCTTAACCCCTTCTTTTTTCTTGCATTTTTGAATTGCTTGCTCTAAGGGATCTTGGAAATTTCCCTCAAGGTTACCAGGAACCTTAGCTGAACAATTTGAAATTCCAGTCTGATTTATCCAAGGATCCTCCTTATAGGTCCAATTCTCATTTGGAGGCCACTGTGGTGGAACAAGTCGTGGAGTAGTTAATTTGGCGGAGAGCATTTTTGAATGCAGTTTTTCAATTGAACAATGGAAGAGAGAAAATTGAAAACCCTGCACATTCTTTTTCTTCTTAACAATTTTACAGGGTTTGGCACCATGTTTAACTGAATAAGACCTCATTATATTAACCTTAGCTTCTTTCTCGACTTCAGTATCGTCAGATCTGCTTATTTTACCATTCTTGATAGCTATTTTGATCATTTCTCCAATCATGACTATGTCAGAGAAATTATTAGGGGCAGCCCCTATCATGTGATTAATATAGGGAAATTTTAATGTACTGATGAACAAAGTAGTGAACTCCCTTCCAGTCAATGGTGAATACACTTGAAAAGCGACGCCACTCAATCGTTGTGAATACTGTCGAAAACTTTCATTGCATTTCATATTCATGTTTTGCAACATTGTTTGATCAGGGGTCATATCATCCATGTGCTTGTATTGACCCAAAAAGGCTTGAGCTAAGTCCCTCCAAGAACATATTTGAGTATGTTTTAGCTGATTATACCATTTGGATGCAGACCCAGATAAACTGTCTTGGAAACAGTGGATCAACAATTTTTCATTCTCTACATAGCCAGTTATACGACGACAGTACATAATGATATGATATTCAAGGCATGTGGTCCCATTATACTTCTCAAAATATGGAATTTTAAAATTTGGTGGGAGAACTAAGTCGGGGACCAAGTTCAATTCTTTGGCGTCAATCTCATAAAATGATTCAACCGTCTCTCTAGAAGTAGTACAAAATTCATTTGACTTAAACCCAGAAACAGTAAGATAGTCAGTGGGGAACGAAACTCCAGCTTGATATTGTGAGTTCTTAACAGTGAAATGAACTGGTGATTGGATTTCCTGACGTACAGAGGTATGCTCAGGAATGTGAACAGGTGTAATACCCAAAGGATTTGTGGAGTTTTCAACAAGACTCTTTTTAGCAGTCAAATGCTTCTCAATCATTTCTTTCATATTGTTCAGTAGATCGATCTGAGAATTAGCTTCGATTTGTGCCAACTTGCTCCTCAATTTTTCTTGTGTCTCTTTTTGCTCTATCTCTAATTTGGATAGCCTATCTTCAGTTTCTTTAGAAATTTTTCTTGTGTCGTGCTGAGCGTTCTTGCTTCAAGGAAAAATCAAGATCACTTCATTTGAAATCCTTATTTTAATGAATGAATGTTTTAATGTATTATGACATAAAAAATGCAAAGATGCCAAATGCAAATGTAAATATGTGAATGTAATAATAAGAATACAAATTGTGCAATACAAAATCAAACAAAAAAATACAAATGCAAAGATGCCAAATGTAAATATGCAAATGTAAAAATGTAAATGTAAATTATTTAAAATACCAGAATAGGACATCCAGTTATATTAAGACTGCCCTTTTCTTTGATATTGAAAATAAATAAACATTATTATTTAATTAAATATGTTTTAATGCATGATGTAAGTTTAAAAATGTAAATGTAAATACAAACGTAAAAATGTACAAATGCAAAATACAAATGCATGTATGAAAAGGTGTTACTCAATAGTGATCATCTTAGAACAGATTTCATTGAACATAAAAGTTTCCGTGCATCAAACAAAACTTTACATATATGGGACATCTTTCAGTCCTAACTTCAACAAAACTTTACATATAGGGGATAACTTTCCCTCCTAACTTCTCTAAAGCCAAGTTAGTTTCCATTCATGATCAACAGTTGAATTATCAGTATGTTTCAATTCTTTGTAAAGTTAGGTTGGTTTATCCGCTTATGGGTCATATTGTTTGTCTGGACTGTAGCTTCTTCTGTGACATTTTTTTTCTTCATCTTCTGTGTCACTTCTCGGAGTTGCTCATTTTCCCTTGTAAGAGAACATTTTTGTCCAAGAAGTTCTTGAACAAGATTTTCATATAAGTTGCAGTTCTTTTTCAGCTTGGTGACCCCTGTTATCCACTCTTCTGGGGTACTTCCTAGGCCAGCATTTTGAAAGGCTTGACTGATCTTCTGAAAATATTCATGCATGGTTTCATTTCTTTGCTCAATTTCTTGTTTTGGTCGTTCAAGTCCTTCAAATAGCATGCTTGAGCTTCATAAAAACCTCCTCCACTCTGAATGCCCTAACTGATGCTCTTACCATAGTCTGCTTTTGGTATCAATCTGGCAGAATCTTTGTGGAGTACTTTTTGTATTAATATAACAGGATCTCTGTGTGCATTGTTCATTTCTATCTTCAGAGTTTCTTCAGGATGCCTTTCCTTGGTCGCATCATATTTTGTTTGATCATAAAACTTTTTATCCATTTACGATTTCTTTTCAATTTGATGAACAGTCTTTCAAGTCAACACCTTTTGGTTATGCCATGATCATGCAATGCAGACAAAAGAATATAAACAAAAATGGAAAAATAAAAAAATAATAGTTAGTACCAACTGATGGAAAGAAAAATTATATATATAAAGGTATAACTCCTAGCCTCATGCTTTCTAGTTCCATGCTTTGTTTGAAAAAATTAACCTAACTGCATGATTTCTAGTTCGCAGGCATTTATTCAGAAAAAAATAATGAATAAATTAAAAGCTAGAACTTATTTCTCCTTTGTGTACACCTACGGACAGAGGTTCAATACTGTCTTAGATCAGGTGAAGTGCTAGGGTTTATTATATGCAGGGTTTCAATTCTAGGAGTAAAGGTACCCGAATTGTCCTTGTTAGTGCCCCCTTTGGCTGCTAACCCTCTATCCTAGTCCATCACAGACTAAAGTGGATCGAGTTCAATTCGAGGGGATACACTTCTCTATGCCTGACACGGAGAATAAATTCTCACGAAGATATAGAGCATATGAACCCCGAAAGCTACTTGCTAGGTCTGACACGGAGAATAAATTCTCACGAAGACGTCGCTTTCACTCCCACTTAAAAGGGACAAATCTCAGTTATAGAGATTATGTTTATGCAATGCATGTGTTGTGTGTGAGGATAAATGTTCAAACATCTGACAGATAAATAATGAAATAAAATACTTGAAAAATAAAATGAAACATTAATAAAATAATATACATATAAATATTATGAAAATAATAAGTATATATAAAAATTTTGAAAAGAAAGAATTAAAAATTAAATATATGAATTTTTAATTTTTAATTAATAGAGACAATTTATAATTGATTTTAAAGTTTGACCAATTTCCCCAGCGGAGTCGCCAAGCTATCGTAACCGATTTTTGTCCGGGCAAAAATTTTACTTGGCGGGGATAAAAATAATTTTGATTTAAAAAAATGTTTTTAGGAGTCGCCATTGACCTTTTGGGGTTAGGTAGGTTAAATACCTAAAAAATCTTTTAAAATAGTTTTGAATAAAACATAATTTAAAAGATAAAATTGGTTTGCGTATAACCAAAAATTTTAGTAAAACAGGATTCGTGGTCGATTACGTTTGGGGAAGGATTAGCACCCCCACAACGCCCAAAATTGGTACTTATTAATTATAAATTGTCTCTATTATTAGATATTTAAAAATTCAAAAATATGGTTAATTTATAATCTTATTATTTCAAATTTATAATTTTAAGAAAAATAATTTTTAAAAAGTAAAAATGTATATTTTTAGGGTTTTATAAATAAAATATTTATTTATTT
This sequence comes from Hibiscus syriacus, assembly GCF_006381635.1. Lineage (NCBI taxonomy): Eukaryota > Viridiplantae > Streptophyta > Magnoliopsida > Malvales > Malvaceae > Hibiscus > Hibiscus syriacus. The sequence goes on from NW_024063194.1 coordinate 2,085,893, forward strand.
AGAAATATCAGAAAATGGCATCTAGTTGCTTTAAGACTGCTCCTTTCTTTAATATTAATAAATAAATATTAATAAGAATATAATAATTTTTTCTAAACATATGATTAACTAAGAGTGAATTAAATATAATATTTTATTAAAAAATATCAAAAAGGACATCTAATTGCATTAAGACTGTCAATTTCTTAATATTTAAAATAAACAAATATTATTATTTAATCAAATATATATATGACTAAAATAAAATAATAATAATTAAAGTACTAATTTAAACATATTGAAATTAAAAAGTTAATGATAAAATTAAATAAAATAAAACAGTGATAAAAAATTAAAACTATATGATTAAATTAAAAATAATAAAATCTAGATATTATTAGTGTAAATTAACTATAGATAATAATTCACATTAAAATATAATTTATCAAAAAAAATATTGTCATACTTGTAATAGTAACAAATGTTCATATTTCTTTTTTATTACAACCGGTTACAAGAAAATTTTGATTTTTAATATTAAATTTTATATAGAGATTATTCACAATGATTGATGCCATTGATTAAGGAGAAAGACTAAAAAACAATTTATTATATTATTTTACATTAGGTAGAAGGAAATTATGGTCATAATAGACCAGTAAACGTCTTTATCCTAATGTAATTTTAAATTATTATTAAATATATGTATATTTAATGTAATTTAATAATAATTAATAATTCAAGATCAAAATAAAATATATTAATAATTAAAAGGACTAAATATGGTATTTTACCTTATTATTAATATAGTGACTAAATTAAAATTATATTAAATTCGAATATCAAATTAAAATAACCGGGATTAATATATTAATTATTAAAATTAAAGGTCTAAATATGTTATTTTCCTAAAATATTTATATTTCATGAATATGACCAAATTATAATTTAATTTAAAATTAAGAGTCTAAATTAAAAGGTTCGAGACTTGATTAAAGTGACTAAAATGTAATGTTACAAAGTTACAAGGGTAGCGGAAAGGGTTTTATCATGTGTGAAATTGCACAATCATCTCTCATCAAAACGGTGTCGTTTTGATGAGGGTATTAATACCCTTTAACTGGCCTAAGAGGGCCATTTGTTTCATTTTCTGGCTTGGCTTCTCTCTTTTAGAGAGAGAAGCTCTGCCTTCTCTCTAAATTCTCCAACCAGAGGAAGGCCGGCTGCCACATTCCGGCGCCGATCACCGCCGCCGGTCACCGTCTCCGGTGGCCGAAGATTACCAAACTACACCAAATTAAGGATTTCAACTCCTAAAGGCCAAATCCGGCCTCCTTTTACCCTAAATCCCCTTAGATCGACCTAGATCTAAGGTTTTTTTACCTTTGATTTTTGGCTTTCCGACGGTGCGAGGAGGCTCCGATGACTGCAGTTTCCTCGATAAGTTTCTCTCTTCTCTTTTCTTTCGATATTTGGCTGTTGGGTGGTTGCTGTCTGTTTCCCCTTTTTCTGCTGTGTTGGGTATGGTTCTCCTTTGTTCCTCCGTCCTCCTCTGTGTTTGTCTCTCTGCTCCTTTTCTTCTCTGCAGGAGATGGCCATTTATAGGCCTCGCCGGTGTCTTCTTCGGACCGGTTAAAGGAATGGCCCTCTGTGAGTCACCGAACTATGGTGGTGACTCACCATAGGGTAGCAACGTGGACAAGGCAGCTGGCTTCTGGAGGCTTCAGCATGGCAGCAGGGCGTTAGATCACCTGGCAGTGCTGAAAGCCGCTGCAACTGATGCGTGGAGGGGCTGCTCGCTGGAAGCTGCTGGAAATGATGCGTGGAGGGGCTGCTGGATGGAGGGGGCTGCTCGGGTAAAAATTTAGTGTCTACAATATCAAGAGTCTCTGTTTCAATTTCACAAAAGCCAAAGAGAGGACAGAATCCTGGTGGCATCCAGTAGAATCAGTAGTAACAACAGTAGGAACTGCTTTTGCTGTCAAATTTGCTGTTAGAGGTCGTCTCTTAGTCTCTTGTTTGAAAAAAAAAAGTAAGATTCAATAAAATTCAATAAAATTTGGGTACTTGTCTATATCATATAATTCACTCTTGAATAAACTCCATAATTGAAGAACAAAAAGATTTCAATCAGTAATATGTAATTATATAATTGAATGATATTTTATGTAAATTTATCGTTAGAAGATACCTGTACAACTTGTGCACCAAAACTTGATCTTGCTTCATAGAAATCAACATTTCCAGCTCACTTAAAATTTGGGCCACAGATACTGTGAATTCTATCAGGGCTGCAATGAAAACAATGAAAATAAAATTTCTATAAGATCACTGAACAGGGATAGAAAAGAAATTAGACAATAAACTACAATGATCCCTTAAAATCAGTTTACGTTGCACACAATCTCCTACAGACATAAATTCAAGTTTTGGCTGTGGCCAATAGTAACAATTAATTTATAATAAATCTAAATAGTGGGTTAATTACAATCAACTTATAAAAAACGTCAGCCTGTTTTTCATTTGATTAATTTATTCTTGAAAACACAAAGACATTTAAAGGAATCAATTCAATACATTCAAAACATTTTTTATAAAATAAACTATACCTGGACATGGGTAGCACCGTCGAAAATAAACAGAATTAAAAAATAGTAGCATCAAATCACAGAATGACAAAAAATATTCGAGAAGATAACATGCAAATGCACCACCAAGCTTGTCGAGCATCCAATGCCATGGAGCATTGAGCCTCTTCAAATGTTTCTTCAACCCTCTAGCCTGTAAAAACAAGGAAAATAGGAAAAGTTCAGTCAAAACAGCAGTGCTAGAGACTTTGAAACAAAATAACAAAGAAGAATAACTTTACTCAAATCAAACAAAACAGAAAACCTAGAAATTCAAACAAATAAATCATTAAATAACTTGTAATAAAACAAATATGATAGAACCTAATACCATTTAGAAACTACTATGGAACACATTGAAAAGGAGTATTACATCGAACACACTCGTTTAAGAAACTAAAGTTCCAATTTCTGCATACAAAGGAATATCATAGTCCTAAACGCCATACCTAGCTATTCAATTTAAACCAGTTGGTTTAAGTTTCAAAATTTGTGAGAATAAGGTTTGCACGGATCAGTAAGTTAGTGACTCAAAATCAACTTGCTTTCTATTGTCTTCATCAACGTTCTCATCAACCAAACAACAACAATAGGGGAGAAAAGGAAACAACTTTACTTTGTTTGACTCAGCCATTTTATTTTTGGAATCGTTCAAAAATTTTATTTTTGTATAACTTAAAAATCTGCCATTACTCCGACAACCATCGCCATCAAAGTAACAAACACGTTGAAATCTTAAAGAAAACCTTAAAGTTGAAACTATGAAAGCAAATAACAAGAAATGTGATTTGAAATCGTAAGTAAAGAATCAGAACAAAATGAAAATGGGTGAAATGAAATTCAAATGAAGGGGAGAAACTAACCATTTTGGTGGAACTATAAGCATCTGTTTTCGATGAGAGATTTTAGAATTGTTTATGAAGATGCCAGCAACGAGGGGAAATCAAAACCATAATTTCATTATTTACTGCGGTAATTCATGGTTTCATTTTTTTCTTTTTCGACTGTGACCGGTGATATTCAAAGAGACGAGAGAAAATTATGGATTAAGAATTTAATAGTGGAGACAAGGGTGAAGTGGGATAAATGATTGGATAATTGCGGCATTTGTTTTACCAAACGGTACTATATTGCTCCACAATTGTTGTGTTTAAAAACACCACTGTATATGGATATTATTTGACATTTGTTATAAAAACGCTACTAAAGTACACGTCTATAACAACGTTTTTATAAAAATGTCATCATATATTTGTCTATAATAGCATTTTTTTACTGCAAACGCCACTAAAGGTATGTGTGTAGCGAGTTCAAGACAACGTCACGAATGTGTAATTTTATGGCGTTTTTATCTAGAAACGCCACGATATGTAAAAAGTTAGTGGCGTATACGCTAAAAACCTATTTTGCTGTACTGATATATATATAACTCGCATGCCACATTTCATCTTGCAACACCAATCAATTGGCATGGATTAGAACAAATCCAAGTAAATTATCTGTTAGGACAGAACCATATAAACCTAAAGAGTAGATTAACAATTTGTTTTCATGGTGATTCATACAAGTCGCAACAAATAAAATTCAATTACACAACATGACTTCGTCATGAAGTTCGTATACATGAATCAAGAATAAAACAAATCGATTAATAACATGAAAAAATTATTCTATTAAATAATCGAAAGGAGTATAAAATGAATACACTTTTGGAACCGGAACAACTGATTGACAATGAGTTGAGGCCTGCAGCTACGTAGTTTCCTTAAGAAAAATCTTCGGCCACTTTATGGTGCTTGAGATCATTGGTCGTTTATCTCCCAAGATCCATCAACTAGATGATCAGCTACAGTTGCATTGCTGAAGAGATCATAAACTATTCCTTGCATTCATCTATCACCAAAAAACTAGAAGAGAGAAAAACGTTTTGAATAATTTTTGAGTTGTTTTAATTGTGTTTAATCTAGTAGGTTTACACGATACTTATAGGGATTTCAAATTGTGAACAATTGAAAATTTTTGACCTAATGAAATACTAATGAGAATGAAGAAATCAAGCAATTTCCAAAATTTGTTATTTTGATTAAAGGAACCTTTTAATACTTATCCTTTTAATTCCAAAATAAAATTTGAAAAGATATTTTCTATTTGAGGAAAAATATTTAACATTTGGGTTAAATATCTGTAAGTCCACAACGAGCCCAAACGGTTCAGACATTAACATTACCCACATCGTGCACGTCTGCACATGTACGAATCAACAATTGATTCCACATTTTCCTTAATAATGTTTAGATTAATTTCTTATTCAAAGCTCCAAAATTATCGATTTTTCCCAACAATCCCCCACATGAATGAAATTGGTCATTTTATCAAAAACATTTTGACCCGATGTAGTGATAAACTCTACGATCGATAGTTGCATAAGATAGGTATGTGTCCTCCTTTGAACCTTCTCTTGTGACAATATATTTAATTTTACTGCTAAACACTGGACGAGATGTCTTTGAATCATTTTTGTAAATGATGATATACTTCACACAACTACCCTTGTAATAAGAATGTTAGTTCTTATTGGAATGTCCTTAAAGCCATGAAAATTACCTGGTTCTACAAGATTTTAAAAGAACTATGCCTAATAATCTCCTTGAAGCGGTCCCATTTCACTCCCACATAGGTGACTTTTGTTGCTTGGCTCATCGAAACACATAATGGTCATTAAAAGTTTTGCTTAGCCTATACTAATTTGATCATTGTTTACATCATAGGATTGGACCTTGGATGGGTGACCCCCAAAGTGGTCGTACACAGTTAATGCAATTAGGTTTATCTCTTTGAACCTAGATCATGAGATCTCTAGCAATTAGGTAAGGTTTTTCTTCACAAACACCTTTAATTTTCAATGGGATTTGGTCTCATTCCCTTAGATGTTTTCTCAACTTGATCTCGATTTTAACCCTTCGGTTAGTAGATTCGTAATGTTATCTTTTGATGTTGTAAAATCAATATCAATAACTCAATTTAAGATCAGTTGTCTAATGGTATTGTGTCGATGATGCATATATCTCAGCTTACCATTATACATAAAGTTTTGTGCTCTACCAATATATGAATAATTTCGGAACAAACTTTAGTCATTCAAAAATATCCTCCAAGAAATTCTAAAGTCATTCAACTTATTATCTAGACTTGTCTACAGCTGAAAACTCATATCCATTATGGATATGGTTATAATTTTTTTCTTGAGGATTTCTGCAACACAGGTCTTCTTCTTAATGTGAAACACAATCACTTGTACCTTTGATATCTTGTGCAATACCCCAAAATTTTGGATAGCAACCAAAATGTAAATTTTGAAAATTTAGTAGCTAAAGTATAAATTTAGGAAATGTTTAGGGACCAAAGTGCTATAAAGTAATAAAGTTCAGTATAATATTTGGATAATCAGATCGAAACGAAAATTTTGGAAAATTTTAAGGATGATAGTATAAGGTTAATAATTTTATTTCCATATTTTTAATCAGTAGAATTTAACATGAGTCATTGGATTTAAGTTGATTTTCCATGTTAAATCCAGTCCATTAAATTAAAATGGAAATATTTTAATTTTTGGAATAATGCAAAAGATAAGTGTTGAGTTAATCGATTAACAGAATCAGCCAAGAGGGGGTGAATTGGCAATTAAAAATTTTGTGGAAGCTTTTGCAGAAAATTGAAAGTAATTGCACAGCGATTTAGAGTGGTTTGACTTTCTCAACCAAAGTCTACGTCCACTACCTTAGCTATCCACACTAAGGATTTTCCACAAATTCACTAATTTGTCTTTCTTTTGAGGACAAAGAGTAACCTTATAAACCCTCAAGAATTTAAACCCTCAAGAATTATACCCCAAATTCTTTAGAACATTCTCTCCCAAAGAGAACAATACAAATTTGCAAACTTACAAGGAAATCCTCACAAGGTAGATTGTTTGCACAATTCTAGAACAAAGAAAAGAACAATCAAGAATGAATACAATTGAGTACAAGTAGTGTTCTTGAAAGCAAAATGAATATTGAATGAAAAATAAGCTTGAAATGCTCAAACTTGAAGTTTGATGCTTTCTCTTTGATTCTCTCTTGATAGTTGCTTGTAGTTTCTTGTTGTTGATCAATGGCTTCTAAGCTTGTTTAAATACACCTTGAATCACTTCTGAACGTTGGGGATCATTAATGAAGTTATTGGAGCTGTTTAAGTGTGAAAACAATTAATATTTCTGCTTGGAGCGTGGGGGGAATCGGTACCCCCTCATGGGGAATCGGTTCCCTAAGTGTAAAATTCAAATATTTCAACCGTTAAACAGGGGGAATTGGTACCCCCTTAGGGGGAATCGGTTCCCTCCGAGCATTTTGTTTTTCTCGGAGCCAAACCATTCATGGGGGAATCGGTACCCCTTTGGCAGGGAATCGGTTCCCTCTGAGCAATCTGGAATTTTTGGCTTTGAAATGGTTCAAAATATTTTGTAAAATTGTTTTGAAATTATTTTAAGATTAAAACTTAATTTTACACTTGAGTAAGGATTAAAAATGACATTTGAAAGATTTGGAGTAATATTTTGATATTCGAATAATTATATCGAATATACTTAGAAAATCTTTTTGGAAAATCTTAAAATTCATTTAACTTAATTTGTTATATCGAAATATCAAAATGTTTTTAACAATCTCCCCCTTTTTGATATAACAAAACATTTTAGTAATTTTAAGATTTTATTTTGAAATCAAGTTTGAAATTACTCCCCCTTACTCTAACACTTCTCCCCTTTAAAACATTTTTAACATTTCTCCCCTATTTGTTAAATCAAAAAGACTTTTAAAAGATTTTAAACAAGGTTTTGAAATCATTCAGCCAACTGATTATATATAGATAAATAGCTTAAGCTGCTAAGATCACAATCAAGAGAAACGTTAGCCATTAGTTTCATAATCAATATTCATAAACAATGTGACATGACAAAATTGGTCATTTATCTAATTGATGTAAATGATGCAATAATGAATAAATTTAACCAAACCAAATATATAGAAATATAAGTTCAAACATCCATAATTTATCAAATTAGTTCAAATATCCAACAACCAAAGTAAAAACAATCCAAAAACATTCAAAATGTTGAAACAATAAGTTTTAAGTTCAAAGTACTAAAGCATAACACAGAATCAAGCATCCGTAAGAGGATCGGGAGGAGGAAAATGAGCTCGCATAGCGGCCATCTCATGTGAGAGTGCATCAATGCGTTCATTCATAGAAGCGTTGTTTGTGAGCATCTCCCGGAGAATTTCCAATTGTTGAGCTCCTATTGTGGATAAATGAGATTCTATGGAAGTGAAGCGAGAATCCATGGAAACAGATCGGAAATCGAATGTCTCCATAAAGGATCGAAAGTATGGAGGAATTTGATCCTTTGGTTGTGCTTGTTCCTCTGCTCGAGCTTGTTCCTCATGCTGTTCTGGTTCATCATCGGAGTCGTCAACTTCATGCAGTTGCTCACCGGTACGAACCCAAAGACCAGTTTCTTCATTGATCTTCCATCCCGATTTAGTTAAAGAGAATATATTGATTTGGTTTTTGAGGGGAAAGGAAGCATCAAGACCAACTCTAAGCCCAGCCTTCTTAAACAGATTACTAAGAATACAATCGTAAACTAAAGAAGAACACAATTTCTTATTGGGAACAAGATTTACGATTTCGACAAGTTCAGCAAAAATAATCTGTGGAATGTTACTTTTTTGATTATTTTGGACACAATGAAGCTAAAATAGATCTAAGGCGCGAAGAGTAGAGTAACGGCCCCCGGATGGTCGAAACCACCAAGAGATCATTAGGTGAAGAAAACGGTCATGAAGGACTAGAACACTTGCATTATCCCTTCGTTTATACTAAGATCCTACCGTAAGTTGTTCATTGTCTAACCCTTCATTATCTAATCCTAATACTTTGGCAATGGATTCCGAGTCAAGATGAAAGAATCATCTTAGAAGATATGATCGGATCCCTATGGTTAAGGTTTTCTCTCGGTTTTTAATGCAAACGGCATTAGAGTAGAAGATATGAACAAGTTGATGGTAGATAATTGGTTCAAGCTCGAAGAGTTTGTCAAATTTCCACTCATGAAGAGTAGGAAGATGACGAAAATTGATGTCTAGCATGACTTGAAGAGATAGGATACGTTCTTCCCAGATTTTGTAGGACTCAAAGTATTGACAAAACCTATAGTAGAGATTTTGTTTACGACTGGGTTCATTGAAACAAGAATTGCGAATGGTCATGTTTGGATAATCGAGATTAGGAATAGGAATTTGTGGGATAGGTGGAGGATTTGGAGGTGATCTTGGAGGTTGGCTATAATGACTAGAGGAGGCCCTAGAACGTTTATGAGACATGGTTTAAGATAATTGGAATGGAAAGATAACCTGCATTTTTAAAAAAAACATATGTATGCAAAATAATCAATCCCAAAACTCAATTGAGTCCTCAATATTTCAAGGTTATCTAAACCAATCCTAATGGGCAAAGTTTTTGAAAAACGTATTAAAAAATAAGGTTTTGAAAATCAATATATGTATAGTTTTCATAACAACAACGTAATTCAATCAAAACACAATAATTTGAAAAACAATTTTTTTATTTAAAAAATTTCAAAGAATTTTGGAAAATTCTTGTGTTTTTGATGAAATTAGTTGTAAAATCTAGTTTCTAATCACTAAACAATCAATGCCCGATCTAATGTTCAACCTATAACTAATTAAAACTAGTTCTAAAATCAAAAATTGATGAAATAGAGGTTTTAGAAAAATACCTTGAAGAATTTTGGATTTGTGTGAGATTAGATGAAGTTTGCACGTTTTTGATGATTCCAACAGGTTTAGGAGATGATATTTGAAGAGAATTCCGATTAAAAATGATGTTTTGATGAAATATGGAGATAGAGTGAGTGTAGAGAGTAGAAACGACGTGAAGAGAATAAGAGAGGGTTTGAGTTTTTGGATGTTATGCCCGTGTTAAAAACTAGAACCCCAGGGGGTATCGATTCCCCTACAGGGGGAATCAGTTCCCCTTCAAAGGGGGAATCGGTTCACCTTCAAGGGGGTATCGATTCCCTCTGCACTAAAAATGCTAAAATCTGATTTTTAAATACTCAAAATGCTAAATTAATTTTCTCTAGTGGTATTTGCAACTCATATATTGAAAATTAATTATGTTCAATCAATCAAATTTATCATTAAAAATTATTTGAACATAAAGTTAATTTTCACCAAAAATCATAAACTCCCCCTAACTAAAAGCAATGAATGTAATAAAAAAATTACTATTATATGCATTTTTCATTTATTCTTAAAAGTGATAAAAATATTTTAAACACTAAGTGAAGATAGATTGGTCAAACCTAATTCTCTCCTAAGTGTCCAAAATATTTCCTTGTCTAAAGGCTTTGTAAAGATATCCGCTAATTGATGAAAAGTATCAACAAATTCTAGAACAACATATTCCTTAGTGACATGGTCTCTAATGAAGTGATGTCTTATTTCAATGTGCTTAGTTCTAGAGTGTTGGATGGGATTTTTAGTGAGACAAATAGCACTAGTATTGTCACACTTGATAGGAATAGTACCTACTTTAATTCCATAATCAAAATGTTGTTGTTTCATCCATAAAACTTGTGCACAACAACTACCGGCTGAAATGTATTCCGCTTCAGTGGTAGGTAATGCAACACAATTTTCTTTCTTTGAAAACCAAGAAATCAACATATTTCCAAGGAATTGGCAAGTACCGAAGGGGCTTTTCCTATCTAATTTGCATCCTCCATAATCCGCATCAGAAAAGGCATGCAAGCTAAAGCTAGAGTCTCTAGGATACCAAATTCCTAAACTAGGAGTGTCCTTAAGGTATCTAAAGATTCTCTTAACAGCTAGTAAATGTGATTCCTTAGGGCATGATTGAAATCTAGCATATAAGCAAACACTAAACATAATGTCTGGTCTACTTGTAGTTAGATAAAGTAAAGATCCAATCATTGGACTATATAATTTAACATCTACACATTTACCTCCTTCATCTAAGTCAAGCTTTGTTGAAGAGCTCATTGGAGTGTCATGAGGCTTGCCATTTTCCTGTCCAAATTTCTTGAGCATATCTTTGACGTACTTAGCTTGATTGATGAAGATGCCATCTTTTTTTTGCTTGATTTGGAGTCCCAAGAAAAATGAGAGCTCCCCCATCATGCTCATTTTGAATTCGCTTAGCATTAGCTTAGAAAATTCTTGGCAAAGAACATCATTAGTAGAACCAAATATTATATCATCAACATAAATTTGAACTACTAATAAATTTTTACCTTTATGATTTAAAAACAATGTAGTGTCAACCTTCCCTTTTGAAAAACCTTTTTCAATAAAAAAGTTTGACAATCTTTCATACCAATCTCTAGGAGCTTGTTTTAAACCATAAAGTGCTTTTCTCAATTTAAGAACATGATCCGGAAATATTGAATCTTCAAAACCTGGATTCCACATACACTTCTTCTTTTATAAAACCATTTAAAATGCACTTTTAACATCCATTTGATATAATTTAAATTCATGAAAACATGCATATGCTAATAACATTCTAATTGCTTCCATCATAGCTACAGGAGCATATGTTTCATCATAGTCTATGCCCTCTTCTTGAGTATACCCTTGAGAAACAAGTCTAGCCTTGTTTCTCACTATATTACCACTCTCATCAAGCTTATTCCTAAATACCCATCTAGTACCTACAATAGATTTATTACTAGGCCTTTCAACTAATGTCCATACTTTACTTCTCTCAAATTGATTTAACTCTTCTTACATAGACATAATCCAATGTTCATCATTTAATGCTTCTTTATATTCTTAGGCTCTATGCATGTGATAAATGCAACATAATTACAAATATTTCTAAGAGAAGATTGAGTTGTTACCCCTTTGGATGGATCACCTATAATCTCACCATCCTTGACATAGTTGTACTCTCTTGGTTAAGATACTTCCCTTTCTTCAATGGTTGGATTCTCATGAGGATCATGAGTTTCCTCATCTTTCGTTTCTTCCTTTGATGATGATTCTCCAACGTCATGTCTAAAGTCATTTGTATTTATAATACCTACATCATCATTCAAACAAGAATCCTTCCTCGGAAGGAGATTATCATCGAAAACAACATTTATAGACTCTTCTACAACTAAAGTTCTTTGATTAAATACTCGATAAGCTTTAGAATTTAAGGAATAACTCAAAAAAATTCCTTCATCACTTTTAGCATCAAATTTGCCAAGATTGTCTTTACCGTTGTTTAAAACAAAACACTTACATCCAAAAGGATGAAAATAACTAATGTTAGGCTTTTTAATTTTGAAAAGTTCATATGGAGTTTTCTATAAGATAGTCCTAATCATTACTCGCTTAATAACATAACAAGCGGTATTTATGGCTTCCGCCCAAAAATACTTTGGCAAATTGTTTTCACAAAGCATGGTTCTAGCCATTTCTTCTAAAGTTCGCTTTTTCCTCTCAACAACTCCATTTTGTTGATGGGTTCTAGGTGCTAAAAAATTATGGCTAATACCATTAGAATTACAAAACTCAGTAAATCCAAGATTTTCAAACTTAGTTCCATGATCACTCCTAACACTAGTTATAGAGTAACCTTTTTCGTTTTGGATTACTTTTGAAAATGTGATGAATTTTTCTAATGCTTCATCTTTAGTACTTAAGAATAGAACCAAAGTATATCTAGAATAGTTATCTACCAAGACAGATGCATATTGTTTTCCACCCAATTTAGTAGTTCTAGATGGCCCAAAAAGATCTAAGTGGATCAATTGTAATACTCTACTAGTTGACACATCATTAATGGGTTTAAAAGAAACTCTCTTTTGTTTTCCTTTAGCACAAGCATCATAGATTTTATCATTATCAAATTTTAGTTTAGGCAGCCCTCGAACCAATTCTCCTTGAACTAACCGTTGCAAAACACTCATGCTAGCATGTCCTAGTCTCCTATGCCATAACCAACTATCATGCTCATCTTTTGTAACTAGGCATAAATTAGTCACATTAATAGAATCTAAATGCACCATGTAAATGTTTCCTATTCCATGACCAATAAGCATAATCCAATTAGATCCAATGTCAATAACTTTACAACCATTAGTTTCAAATATGACATTGAATCCTTTATCACAAAATTGACTAATACTCAAAAGATTATGCTTTAATCCATCCGCATATAAAACATTTTTAATTTATATGGAAGAGGTATTACCTATTGTACCTATACCTTCAATGTGACCTTTTGAATTATCACAAAAAGTCACTTCTCCTCCATTTTTGGCGTTAAGCTCTATGAACCGGTTTTTATCCCTGGTCATGTGTCTCGAGCATCCACTATCAAGGTACCATGAATTTAAATTTGCTTCTGATGCCTTGTAGCAATGCTCCTTTCCCTACAAACATAGATTAATTTTTTATTTTTGGTTTCATTAGTTTCCAAAATCCTAGTCCCCTTAGGTATCCATTTGTGTTGGATATCTTTATCTTTAGTAGTAATGAGTTCTTTAGGAACCCACATACTTCTAACGATTTTTTCATTAAAAGTTCCTTGGGGACCTCTATGATTGTAGTTTTTAAAATCTTTTTTAAAATCTCATTTTTCAAAACGTTTTGTTCCAACTTTATCAAAAGAAGTTTTAAGATCATCAATTTTCTTTTGATGATCATCATTGACCTTTGAAAGTAAATTTTGCAAATCCAATTTTTCTTTTCAAACTCTTCTAGTTTGATTTGCAAATCTTTGATTTTACTTTCAATATCGTTGTTAGTTTTGGATATGAGTTTGTTTTCATTTTTCAATTTTGAAACATCATATTTATATTTTAAAAACAATTTCTCATAATCTGAAGCCAACTCATTATATTCCTCTAATAGCTCATCATAGGATAAGTCATCAAAATCAGATGACTTAGTGATTACCTTAGAATCTTCCCCGAATACCATCAAGCACAAGTTTGCTACTTCTTGTTCCTCTTCATCAGAACCTTCTTCATCGCTCCATGTAGCCACATGAGCCTTGTTCTTATTCTTTGATTAACTCTTTCTCTTTAATTGTGGGTAATCATATTTAACATGCCCCGACTTTTTGCATTCATAGCAAATGATCGGGTCCTTCTCTTTTGGCTCATTCTTGAAATTTTCATAGCTATGCGTTACAATACTAATTTTAGATTTTTTTACCTAATCAATACATTCATGAGTGACTTGAAGCTTGTATATTTCTTTGGCGGGTTTACAATATGAAACTCTTCTGTATTCATCTGGTCCAAGAGCACAAAATATGATATGTATGGCTTTAGAGTTCAGCTGGAACAATCTTGTCACTCATTCACTCCACATTCTTGGATGAGTAAGAGGCTTGATATATTCATCTTCTACAACACTCCATACTCCCATGTCACTTGCTTGAATGAAGTACATCATCCTATTTTTCTAATAAGCATAGTTAGCCCCATTAAAGAAATGAGGCTTGTTGATGGGCATCGAATCGAGACCAGAGTCGAAGTTTGAAGTGGAGGCCATTGATGACTTTGATTATCGGTGTAACTATTTTCGAATCGAATCAAGAGGTGATTAAACCTTCAAATGAGTTAGGCTCTAATACAAATTGTTGAGTTAATCGATTGACGGAATCATCCAAGAGGGGGGTGAATTGGCAATTAAAAATTTGGTGAAAGCTTTTGCAGAAAATTGAAAGTAATTGCACATCGATTTAGAGTGGTTCGACTTTCTCAACCAAAGTCTACGTCCACTACCTTAGCTATCCACACTAAGGATTTTCCAAAAATTCACTAATTTGTCTTTCTTTTGAGGACAAAGAGTAACCTTACAAACCCTCAAGAATTATACCCCAAATTCTTGAGAACACACTCTCCCAAAGAGAACAATACAGATTTGCAAACTTACAAGGAAATCTTCACAAGGTAGATTGTTTGCACAATTCTATAACAAAGAAAAGAACACTCAAGAATGAATACAATTGAGTACAAGTAGTGTTCTTGAAAGCAAAATGAATATTGAATGAAAAATAAGCTTGAAATGCTCAAACTTGAGGTTTGATGCTTTCTCTTTGATTCTCTCTTGATTCTAGTTGCTTGTTGTTTATTGTTGTTGATCAATGGCTTCTAAGCTTGTTTAAATACACCTTGAATCCCTTCTGAACATTGAGGATCATTAATGAAGTCATTGGAGCCGTTTAAGTGTGAAAACAGTTAATATTTCTGTTTGGAGCGTGGGGGGAATCGGTACCCGCTCTTGGGGAATCAGTTCCCTAAGTGTAAAATTCAAATATTTTGACCGTTAAACAGGGGTGTGTGGGAATCGGTTCCCTCCGAGCATTCTGTTTTTCTCGGAGCGAAACCATTCAGGGGGAATCAGTTCCCTCTAGGCAATCTGGAATTTTTGGCTTTGAAATGGTTCGAAATATTTTGTAAAATTGTTTTGAAATTATTTTAAGATTAAAACTAAATTTTACACTTGAGTAAGGATTAAAATTGACATTTGAAAGATTTGGAGTAATATTTTGATATTCGAATAATTATATCGAATATACTTAGAAAATCTTTTTGGAAAATCTTAAAATTCATTTAACTTAATTTGTTATATCGAAATATCAAAATGTTTTCAACAATAAGTTGGAAGACGAGAAAATCTTTGCCCATGTTTGACTATGATGATGTAAGGAATGATATCATGGTAATGGCATGGCGGTAATTATCATGATTTAGTAATGGTAAAATGGTAATTTTTAATTAAATGATTTTTTAATTCATTTAATTGGATTATAAGACAAGTGTACTAGATTTTTAGCTAGAAAATTCATGAAACTTTGTTCTTCTTCAACCTCCATTCCATGAGTCTTCTGTATGGTAAGAAAAAAAATTATTTTTAATTTTAAGCTTAATTACTTGTTTTTTTGGATTAAAACATGAAATAAGAATGAAATTCTCTATTATTTGGTACCAATTATTCATAATTTCGTTGCTTAAATCCTTAGTTTCATGAATATGGTGGATGAAGAGGAAGTTGAATTTTATTGATTTAAGGATGGATTTTGATGTTAGTGATGTGATTGATTCATTTCCAAGATTGTAACACCCACAGACCAATGTGGGTGACCCGATCCAATCCGGGGAGTCACATTAGGGCCACCAAAACGACCCATAGTAAAATTCCATGAAAAAATTAAACTTTTTGTTAAAATGTATAAAATCATAAAATATTTTCTAATTAAAATAAAAATTCGAAAAACTATCATATGTTACAGTTAGAATTAAAATCATACATGTTCATACTCATTATAAAAATCAAATATGACCTACATGCCCCCTAACTACACTTGTACCATACTTTGCAAGCAAAGCCGAATGGAACTCCTTTACTGATTTCGATAGATGTACATGATCAAATCGTTTAACCTGAAATGAATAGTAAAAAGACTGAGCTTTGGGAAGCTCAGTAATACAGAACTTCCTAATGATGCTCAAGAATATGCAAATAATAGACAAACATAAAAAAAATTCCTTATCTACTAGACGTCTACAGGTTTTTAGGATGAGCTGAGATTGCACTGATATTTCTTAGAGTAAAAACCATGAATATTTCAGTTTATACGAATCATTCAGAGGCCCAAGTTTTTAGGAGATCGAAATAGGATGTCTAGTGTATTCCAACCAAAATCCAGTAAAAAGGGTACACATCTTTTTAAAACAGTAACAGTTTAAAAAATATTTTTAAAACTATAGTAAAACCCACCAACCGGACACCTTTATGCAATTTTTCCATAATTGCATCCATAAAGACTTACCCTAAGCACACATCAAAGGAGTCACAATAAGGGAGTGCCTTGGGGCCTGAGAGCCTACCCAAGAAAGTTTATCGTGTCCTTGGAGCCTACTCAAAGGTCACCTTAGGTCCGTATGAAATTACTAGCTCGATCAGTTTGAACCTATATAAGGAATTACCTGTTTGACCGAGTTGAACCTGCATACTCTAACCTACCCATACAGTACCCACTCTAAATTAGATTTAGCAGTAACTTTAATATCAAAATAATGATCCCATAGTATATAGTAAAAATGATCATGTAATTATTTAAATCACATAAATGCCATCCAACCATACACCATATGCAGTCACTTGATTTACCCAAGGGAGTGTCTTCGGGCCTGAGAGCCTACCTAAGAAAGTTTCTCGGGGACTCGAAGCCTACCCAAAGATCACCTTAGGTCTGTAAGGAATTAGCATCTCGATCGGTTTGAACCTATATAAGGAATTACCAGTTTGACCAAGCTAAACCTCCATATTCTAGTGTCCTACCTAGATAATGTTCCAGTAAAATAGTTAAACTAGTAACAAATAGATTCCATGATCTATAAATAAGAAATTATCATATTTTACAGTGAAAATAGGTAACCAGAGAACATATTTAAGGTAACCATAGCTAATATAAGAAATGTTTGTGGAAAATATTCCAAGGGCATTACATTGGAAGGGTATATGGTTTATATATGCTCGATATGGGAATGTCGTTGGTGCGTTCATTGCAAATAAGCTAAGTAATAGAGGTAAGCAGTTTGGTTTTATTAGGTTTGGAAGCAAGGTAGAGAAAAAACGTGGTATGTAGAAGCTTAACGGTTTTGTTCTAAATGGTTTCAAATTATCGGTTCAGTTTGAAAAGTCTAGAGGTTTTTGAAGAGTGTGAGGTCTAAGAAAAACATATTGTGAGATAATGAGATGGGGGGTTTAATCAAGCAGAGCCATCAAATAAGGCCTTTCAAAGGAACTTTTACCAAGAGTAGGAATAAACTAGTAATTTTCAGTTTAAAAATAAAGAAGGGGTAAGATTGGGCAAAAATGAGGTGAGTTCAGTGAAGCATATAAAAGGATTTATAAAGGAGGTCTTGTTGAAATTGAAAATTTTTCTGGTGGGAAAGATGTCAATGGTTTGTAGCATGATGGAGATTGGTTTTTGTTTGTAGAAATTGGGAATGAAGAGTGTCAAAGTCCAATGAATCGGAAGTAAATCCTTTCTATTAAGCTTTGAAGATGATGAATTGTTCATGATGGTAGAAGACTTGACCTGGTCATATCTCAAAAAATCTTCTCGAAGGTCGAGCTCTGGTCAGAATCATTGGATAAGTCAGATAGGGTGAGCTAGATTAAGGTATCGGGTATCCCATTGCAATGCTAGAATCATATTACCATTAAAAGGGTATTTTTGAATCTTTAGGTGATAATGTAGATCACTCCATTGATTGTGAGAAAGTAATGATTCTGATAACTACAAACCAAGATAAAAGGATCGACGAAACAATGAAGATAGAAATTGGAAACTATATTCACTTGATACGAGTATTGGAAATAGACATTTTCTATGATGTTAGAACATCAAATCAATGGGGAGTCATAAAAAAATTAAACAGAGGTTCAAATGATCATAAGGAGGAATTCTAGATGAACTAAATGGAAGAGGATAACTCTGGCGCATCTTTGGCTAAGGTTGAGAAAACGGAAGAAGTGAGGGATGTTGCTTAACTGTGTGTTGCTTTGGGAATAAATTCAATAGAAATGATGATCCTAATTTACCAGAGAAAACACGCCTTCTAAATGAATTAGAATTGAGTGGTGGAGGAGGTATTTTGGCGGCTCAGGATCCTTCTCGTACTGATGGTAATTGCGAATCAATAAAGAGGTCAAAGAGTGACGATAGGATTGGGTTGGCTGGGCTAGATTCAAGATAGGTGGAAGAAGGGATTGGTTCTGAAGATGGGCTTTCGACTGAAAATCTTGGCTTCAAAAATCGCTCAAATTCTAGTAGAGAGACAGGTTGTCATTTTGATGTTGATGCTAAAAACGTTGAAGGATCAATAAGGAAGGTTAAAGTTTATCTTGAGGAGTACGTTGAAGAAAATCGAGAAGCTGGCAAGAAGGTCGATAGTAGTGCCTTGAAAAATGGAGATGTTGGTTTCAATATGGGTAGCAGTACTGATTCTCCTATAACTAATGAAGTTCCGAATCACTTGCAAAATCTAAAAGAAGTGGCGGTGAGAATTTATTTTTAGTTGTTGGTTTAATTGAGCCGAAAGATATAGATAAACTTGAGGGGCAATTGGAGAACCAAAAAGAATTGGTATAAAATATCAAATCGATTACTCTTAAGGACATAAAGGGGCGGGATGACTTTGTGACTGTTGATTTGGGCAATTTCTTTGCAGAAGTAAAGCAGTTGAGAAAATCTAAAAAATTGAAAAGGTATGGATATTTTTTGAAACTACAAAATCAAGTTCTATCAGTTTCAAGTAGAATAAAAAGGGATCAAGCGTTTAAGAAGCTCAAATTGAAGATAAAGGATTTGGAGTCCTCAGAGTTATCAAGAAGGTCATTATCTGATTCATATTTAAAAGGTAGATGGTTGGTTGCGTATAAAGATGTCGAGAAAACTTTGGAGTTGAGAAAAAGCCTAGGTATCCAAATATCTGGCGAGGAGCTGGAGGTGGTGAAGGAAGTAGCAATGTTAGAAATGAATTAAAGTTGGGTTGAATCGTGTTAGGGTCCGGTGGCAATTAGTAGTTTTGTGATGTTAATTCTCTATAGGTTTGTTAGACGTTATTAGGAGATAGCTAAGTCTTTAGAGTGCTACTTGTTTTTGTAGGAGTTTAGTATTGAGATGTTGTTGTCGCATGAGTGTGAAGATGAGACTTTAGACGACTCTGACTTTTTTCATCCATTTTTAAAGCTTGTTAGTAATTTTGCTAATGATGCGTTGTTCTTTTAGTTCTATTTTAGTAAGCAGTTTGTGTTGTTTGGCGTCTGGTTTATTTTGTTCTGTTGATTTTTTTATTTGTTATTGTTTTGATCTTTGTTTGGTGGAGTTGACACTTTTCTTTGTTATAATGTTGAGGTGGAATTTTCATGTTGGAGTGTGTGTAACAGTCCTTTTAACTAGGTTGTCTTAGTGGAGTGTGGAAAGATTAATTTCATTCTTGAGGTGGGTACTTATAATATTGGCTATAAGGTGGGTCCAATGATGTATTATTGAGAATAGAACAATTTGGCATACTGTTAGAAAAATATTTAAAGAATTACAGTTTAAAGATTTTTTTGTGGAATCGATGAAGTTACATGAATGAGTGGAGCCAAAAAAAGGTTCACTCTCTTAGTTGCAATTAATATTTTGCTGGTGCAATTAAGATATTGTTGCGGTTGATCACTATGTTGGGTTGTGGTTTTTGGTGAGGTGATTTACATAGGTCCACCACATTTGAGAAAGTGTTTTCATTATTTGTTGTCAAGACCATTGTTTCATCAAGTTTAAAATGCAAGAACTCTCCAAGTTATGGTTCTAGGAGTTTTGGTATTTGAATCAATTTAATGTTGTGTAATATAAGTGTGGGCAGTTTGGTTGATAATTAAAATTGACTGAATGGATTAATTGTCTGTTTCGTTGTATTCGTTTTGTTAGCTTCTGGTTGGTTTTGTACCTTATACCTAGTTTTGAGTACTCTTTTCCTCCATCTAGGTTAGGGAGGTTTTTAACGAGACTCTTAACTTAGGTTTGATGAATTATTAATAAAATTAAATTTGACGAGCAAAAAAAAACCCAGTAAATCAGCGATTTCGAAAAATCATGTTTTAAAACAAGTAAATCATTTACATGTCACGCAATGAACACGATAGAAGATTCAAATATTATTTGAAGATACTTGGTATTTATCAAGTAAGGGACCATGAAACTTTTATAATTTAATAGGATTTCATAATCAATATCCCTGTAAAAGGAAGGTCTGATAACTAACAAATTCATCATTCATTTAGGAAGTGATTTATCAAGATCATACAATATTCAAATATTTTTCGTATGCAATTGAGTATCAAGAAGGCATTCAAAATCTTGTGCATTAGAGTTACTTATGATTTAAAGTATGACATGATTGATTCCATTACTCAAACAAACAGGGGTATTCAAGACAATTTGATTCTTAAATAATTCTCGTTAATTTAACTCAATAAGGATAGAGCAGTGATTTGTGGTATTCAAGATTATGTATTGAATTATCATGATTTCAAGTCTGATTGAACTACAGATCCCAATACTGTGATACTTGACAATCATTAGGATCGTGATACTACACTATTATTCACTTCTTATTACTGACTGCAACAACTGATATGATCAATATCAGAATCATCCTTGATCAGTTCTTGAGGGGATGAATAGGTATTCCGTTGGTATTTATTTCATTTCCACGTTGTAATAGCATCCCAAAATTTCCAACGACTTGAGTCGTGTTCCATAACATTTAGAGGCAGTACATTATTTAGGTTCATCGATGTTCCCATAGTCTATTCAACGAAATTCACTTAATCCAAGTCATAAAGATATTTAGGTCACCTCGGCATTGGGGTTATTTTAGTCATTTTGGGGTCCAGGTACATTAGTTATTTCAAAACTTGAGAATAATTCATCATTAAAAACTTCAGTGACATGTCGTACTTCCAGTAATCTAATCCTCAAATGATCATTCAGAAATAAGGGGATCGTCGAATTAATAATTTCTAAATGTAAAAGTTTATTTTTTGAGGGTTTTTAAATAAATTAGGAATTTAATCAATGATTCCATGGTTCAAGCGAATCAAAATTTGAGTTCTCATGTCATCTCCATTATCATAGCCATCCATTGTCCATTTTACATTTTAAGCGTATTATCATCATCCCATTCAATTCTGTCAGTGTCATTAGTTTTGATAAAATTAGGCTTCAAAGTATTATAGTTCTTTTAGAGTTCAGGGTATTTTGGTCATTTGAACATTTGAGGTTATTCCAATTATTTCGTAGCTCAATGACAATTCGGTAATTCCTTTTAATCCAAACAAATAATTGGTCAAGTATGTCCTTTATTGGTTATTCTTCACTATCAGAGGAAGTCTTAATCTTTTATCACATAGGCCTATTTTTGATAATTTCTTATCCAAATATTCTCCGTAATTAATCTTTAAATAAAATAATCAAAATTTACAGATCTTGAAGTCAATTCATTTATTAGTGAATCACTGAACTTATAATTATTTTCGATCGATCTTCCAGTTTATTATGTGAGACCTCTGAGTCTTATCCAATTTACTGTATTTTTATCGAAAATATGTTCGACATAAAATATAATTAATTTTACCCAAAGAAACATTTCATCGATGCAATTACCAATTATCAACAAGTTCTGAAAAGTATACAAAAGGTAGTAAAGTATTACCTCGATCTTCATACTCCATCGATCGTACATTTAAACTCCAATTGATCACTCTCAAACTTGAATTCAACGTCCAATAATTCTTCGAATACATAGCAACCAAATTTACGTTGGAGAAACCAAATTGAATATGAAGATAAAACACTGAAAAATGGCTTAAAGAGTGCAAATATGGAAAAATGGACTTCGGATTCGGACTCATGACGTCGAAAAACATAAAATTTGACTTTTTAGGTCAAAGTAAACGATTAACTCAGACGAGTTAACTTGGACTGGGTTGACTCGATCGGGTCGGGTTAACTTGGTTCAGACTAGTTTAACTGGACCAGTTTGGGTCGGTCCAGACCAACTGCATCGGTTTTAGAAGGAACTAGAAATGGGGACGAGCCTCACACGTACGCAGCGGCGCGTGGTGGCAGCGACAAGGTCGAGGTGGCTGGACAAGCATCCCAAGATCAAACATGAACCAATTACGACCCAATTCAACATCAAAGAAAGCCAAGTCAACATTGAAATTAACTGAAAAATGATCAAAGCCTACCCAAGACGGCGGTCGGCGACAAGATGATTTTTGACTGATAAACCCGGTCAGGTTTCAGTCACAAGGAGCTGGGAATTCCAATGCTCGGGGAGGTGAGGTGAGTTGTTGCTCGAGGTGGTCGGAATCGAGAAAATCAGGGCGATGAAGGGGGTTTTCATCAAACCTTCTATCATTTTATCCTAATAATTAGAGGTTGATCAGGAGCTTTTGACGGTTAGGGTTTGGTCGAGGTAGGAAGCCAATTCGATTGGTGGTGACGGTGCACATTGGCGACGACTGGATAGTAGAGAATCGGGCAATAAGGGTCGATGGGGCTAGGGTTCGGTGTCTTCAAATTGGGGGTTTACTCGGGTTTATTTTTCCCTTCCTTAGAAAAATAGGAAAATCCAGTTTTGAAATCGAGCTGTAGGTTTCTAACACTTACAATTTAATCCTTTAAATTACTTAAACTAATAAAATCTAGGCCCTAAATTAGGGTATGATAATTCTCCTCCCCTTAAAAGAATTTGATCCTTAAAATTCACTCAAATCAGAGAAATGCATAAGCGACGCTTTCAACAATTCTTCAATATCTTCAAGTAGCTTTTACAGAAGTACGGGTCCTCTACTATTCTTTAACCAACTGAAAGTACATTCTCTTCAAAACTCTCCCTCATTCCAATTAAATAATTTGAACATAATTATCCTTG
The DNA here is from genome assembly GCF_006381635.1 of Hibiscus syriacus. Classification (NCBI taxonomy): domain Eukaryota; kingdom Viridiplantae; phylum Streptophyta; class Magnoliopsida; order Malvales; family Malvaceae; genus Hibiscus; species Hibiscus syriacus. The sequence goes on from NW_024063194.1 coordinate 2,109,092, forward strand.
TGGAATCAATTCGACTTGGCTACAAGGTTAGGTTCATAGAGCGACAATATATCTCAATTTCATTTATGGAGTCAGGTCAGAATTTCTCGGATGAAAAACTCTCACATTACTTGTGAGACACTTTACAGAATTTGGATAAACGTAATTGTATCCCTTTATGCATAGGTCAAACCCTAACATATAGAAAACTTGGGTTAGCTCGTTACAGAGAGGGACTCGACCTTGGAGTTTCAGCTTAAAGAAGTACAATTATAGTCTAGGGGCATGTACTGACCAGACATCTTATGACAATCAACGGCTGATCTACCTAGAAAACTCAACTCAACCTAAGCTCTGATACCACTAAATATAACACACACAGACCGATACAGGTAACCCGATCTGATTCGGGGATTCACATTAGAGCCACCAAAGCGACCCATAATGAAATTCCTAGAAAAATTTATTGTTTTTGTTAAAATCTGTAAAATCATAAAATAATTTATAATTAAAATAAAAGTTCCAAACTATTCATAGATTACATACATAATTAAAATCATACATGTTCATACTTATTATAAAAACTAAATGTGACCTACATGTGCCCTAACTATACTTGTACCATACTCTGCAAGCAAAGTGGAATGAAACTCCTTTACTGATGTCGATAGATGTACATGATCAAATATTTTAACCTGAAATGAACATTAAAAAGAGTGAGATTTGGAAATCTCAATAATAGAAAACTACCAGTGATGTTAAAGGACATACAGAATATAGGCAAACATAAAAAAGTTTCCTTATTTATTTATACGTCTACAAGTTTTCGGGAGGAGCTGAGGTTCCACTGATATTTCTTAAAGTAAAAGCCATCAAGATTTCAGTTCATACGAAACATTCAGAAGACCAAGTTTTCAGGAGATCGGAATAGGATTTTTATTGTGTTCCAACCAAATTCTAGTAAAAAGGGTGCAAATCTTTTTAAACAATAACAATTTAAAACACATTTTTAAAACCATAGTAAAACCCTCCAATAGAACATCTTTATGCAGCTTCCCTATAACTGCATCCATAAGGAATTACCCTAAGCACACACTAAAAGAGCCAGCCTAAGGGAGTGCCTTGGGGCTTGAGAGCCTACCCAAGAAAGTTTCTCGGGGCCTCGGAGCCTACTCAAGGGTCACCTTAGGTCTATATGGAATTACCATCTCGATCCATTTGAACCTATATAAGGAATTACCAGTTTGACCGAGCTGAACATGCATACTCCAACCTACCCATACAATACCCAGTAGAAGTCAGATTGAGCAGTAACTTTAATATCAAAATAATGATTCAATATTATATAGTAAAAATGATAAAGTAATTATTTAAATCACATAAATGCCCTCCACCCATATACAATATGCAGTCCCATGATTTTCCCAATGGAGTGCCTTGGGGGCTGAGAGCCTACCCAAGAAAGTTTATCGAGGCCCAGGATCCTACCTAAGGGATACCTTAGGTCCGTAAGGAATTACCATCTCGACCGGTCTGAACCTATATAATGAATTACCAGTTTAACCGAGCTGAACCTCCATACTCTAGTATCTTACCAAGAAAATGTCCCAATAAAATAGTTCAAGAAGTAACTAATATATTCTATGATCCATAAATCAGAAATGATCATATTTTATAGTGAAAACATGTAACCAGAGAACATATTTCAGGTAACCATAGCTCATAAACCAGTAAATCAGTGATTTCGAAAATTTGTTTTTAAAACAAATAATACATTTGCATGTCACATAAGGAACACACAAGAGAATCCAGATATTATTTGGAGATATTTGGTATTTATCAAGTAGAGGACCGTGAAACTTTTGTAATTTAATAGGATTTCATAATCAATATCCCTATAAAAGGGGGTTTGATAGCTAACTAATTCATCATTTATTCGGGAAGTGATTTCTCAAGATCATACAGTACTCAGATATTTTTCGTAGGTAATTGAGTATTAGAAAGACATTAAAAATCTTGTGCATCAGAGTTACTTAAGATTTCAAGTATGACAATAGTGATTCCATTACTCAAACAAACAGGGGTATTCCAAACAATTTCATTCTTGGAGAATTCTCATTAATTTAACACAATAAGGATATATCGGTGATTTCTGGTATTCAAGATTATGTATTGAATTATTAGGATTTCGAGTCCGATTGAACTACAGATCCCAATATTGTGATACTTTTCAATCATTAGGACCGTGATACTTTATTATTATTCACTTCTTACTACTAACTGCACCAGCTGATCTGATCATTAGAATTATCCTTGATCAGTTCTTGAGGAGACAAATAGGTATTTCGTTGGTATTTATTTCATTTCCACATTGTAATAGCATCCCAAAATGTCCGACGACTTGGGTCGTGCTCCATAACCTTTAGAAGCAGTACATCATTTATGTTCATCGATGTTCCTATAGTCTATCCAACGACATTCACTTAATCCAAGTCATAAATATATTTAGGCCATTCGACATTCGAGGTTATTTTAGTCATTTTGGGGTGCATGCATAATATTTATTTCAAAACTTGAGAATAATTCATCATTTAAACACTTCAGTGACGTATCACACTTCCAATAATCTAATCCTCAAATTGTCAATAAAAAACAAAGTGATCATCGTATTAAGAATTTTCAATGTAGAAGTTAATTTTTGGGGGTTTTTAAATTGATCGGGAATTTAATCGGTGATTCCAAGGTTCAAGCGAATCCAAATTTAAGTTCTCAGGTCATCTCCATTATCACAGCCATCAATTGCCCTTTTTACATTTTAAGCGTATTATCGTCATTCCATTCAATTATGTCAGCAACATTACTTTCGATAAAAGTAGGCTTCAAAGTATTATAGTTCCTTTATAGTTCAGGGTATTTTAGTTATTTGAACATTTGAGGTTATTTTATTTATTCCATAGCTCGTGGACATTTCGGTAATTCCTTTTTGAGTTATTATTCACCGTTGGGGGAAGTCTTAATCTTTTACAATACGAGGTCATTTTCATAATTTTACCCCATAGGGCTATTTTTTTATAATTTCTTATCCATATATTCCTGGTATCTAACCTTTAAAGAAAATAATCAAAATTTACAGATCATGAAGTCAATTCATTTATTAATGAATCACTAAACTTATAATTAGTTTAGATTGATCTTCTAGTTTCTTATGCAAGCCATCTAAGTCTTATACAATTTACTGTCTTTTTACCGAAATTTTGTTCGACACCAAAAATAATTAATTTTACCCAAAGGACCAAACATTTCATCGATGCAGTTACCAATTATCAACAAGTTTTGGAAATCATACAAAAGGTAGTAAAATATTACCTCGGTCTTCTTGCTCTGTCGATTGAACATTTAAACTCTAATCGATCACTCTCGAACTTGAATTCGACGTTAAATAATTCATCGGATACATAGAAACCATATTTACGTCAGAAACTGAACTTAATTGAGAAGCCAAATTGAATATGAAGACAAAAAAACTAAAAATGACTTACTGAGTGAGAATTTTGCAAAACGGACTTCAGATTCAGACTCAAGATGTCAAAAAACATAAAATATGATTTTTCAAAATTTTGACTTTTTGGGTCAAAGTTAACAGATTGACTCGGATGAGTTGACTCAGTCCGGGTTAACTAAGTTGGGTCGGGTTGACTCTATGTTACTATTAGATTATATAAGAATAGCAGAAAAAAGTTTACCATTGTCGGGTACACAAACCCTATTATTGAAAAAAAAGTAACTAGTCAGAATTAACTGAGAACTTAGAGTCAAGATTACTTCAAATTTTATAAAAAAAAACTTGAAGTTTATCACCTGTTTGTTGAAATTTGGGATTCTCAAAAAGATGGTAGACTAAACTTGAATTTTGACCAGAAGAATTTCCTTTATCACCATTTTGTTCTTATATTGTTCTCTCATCTCCATTGATTTAGTTTTTATGATTTGAATGAAGTTTGAAAATATTTTAAACCCCACCATGAATTAACTAAATTGGATAGGTTTTTGGGGATTTATGTTTTGTTATATTACTTTTATTGCTTTGGATTTTTATTTGATTTCAATGTTTTTTTCGTCAATATCATCTTGAATTATTGTTTAGTTATTTAGAAATAAATGTTTAACTTATCTATTTCCTTAAGACTTGAAATACTTATTTTCATGAAATTAAATTGTTGAATACAAGTTTTATTCATGAAAGTAAATGAAGGCTACTACATCTTATAAATAAGTAAGTTTTAGACGACTAAAAGGAGTTAGCATTAAGGACGAAATTTATTCCAAGGATAATGCATATATGTATTGTTGTAGCAATAATTGTCAACAAATCTTCCTTTAGTCATAGTGTGAAGGCACAAATGGAAACTCTGTTAAGCATTCAATTTAACTTAATTCGTCATATTAATTCAATCAGGGAAAAAAACATAAGTCTTAAGATCTTGCCTTATTATTATTAGTGATTTTACATTCTAAAGTGTTTACTTGTTGTGGCAATTCTTGTTTGTGACAATTTTCTTGTCCTAGCAATTATTGTTTTTCTTTATTTCTTTGAGTCTTCTGCCTTGAACTTCATTGAATTTACTCCTTCCAAACCTTCACTTATGCACCCTCCCACTTTAGAGTTAAAACCCTTACATTCACATTTTAAGCATGTTTATTTAGGTTCCAATGAAACTTTGCCTATGATTGTTTCTGGTACTTAAGCTTAACCAAGAGAGTAGTTCTATTAATGTTTTAGCTCAACATAAAAAGGCTTTAGGTTGGACCATTACTAATTTGAAAGGCACTGAAAACCAAGTAGCTAGTCATATTTTCAGGCTAAAAATTATGAAAGAACTAAGGACTGAATTAGAAATTAAGGAGGAATTTCCTAATGAGAAACTATTATTTGCCACAACAATTTCGTGGTATTCTCAAATTGTTAATTTTCTTGTTAGTTGTAATTTGTCTCCTGATTTGAATAGTCAGGGAAAGAACAATTCCATGCACAATGTTCGCTAATGTCATTCGGATAAACCCTACCTCTTCAAACAATGTGATGACCACATGATTAGAAGATGTGACCCCAAAGAATAACAAAAAGAGATCTTATACCAGTGCCTTCCAGATACATGTGGAGTGTACTTTTGAGCAGATAGGACTAATGCAAAGATCATATAATCTAAGTTCTATTCATCTACACTCTTCACGGAAACCAAGATTTCTATAAATCTTGTGATAAATGGCAAAGGACGATGGAAATACATAGAAGAAATGAAATGCCCAAGCAAAATATACTAAAGGTGGAACTGTTATATGTGTGGGTCATTTTCGTCTATACTGGTGCCCATATCGAATATGACAAAATTGCCACATCAATTTAGGATGTTTGATATTTTACACCCTTTCAACCCTCTCTAATTTCTACTATGGAAATTTTTTTTCTTTATTTCTTTATTGTTTAATTTTAATATTAATTTTTTTAGTAAAACAAACTTCCAACCATGTGGACAAGGGAGAAACCCCCATGAATGCTAAACCCACTTAAGAAGAAGTCACATTTTCTACTAGTACAAGTAATGAAATGAATGATTACATCTCTCTTTCCCCAATGCCACAATAAATTGTAACACCATTTACCAGGCATCGCTTGAAGAGGACAGTCGGTCGTGTCTGGAAACCACCCACGGAGGAATCCGATGAAGAAATATTATGCCCTTCTTAGTCGAGACTAACTAGCCCATTGTTGTGTTAAGAAAGAAGCGCGTCAAACACATGATGCACAAACCCCACCACAACCAAAGTAGACTTAGCCAAGGTACCTTGCAGTGCATTGCATTTCATGTAGCTTGGTTTTAACTTATTTTTCATGCATTAAGGACAATGCCTCTTTCAAGTTTGGGGGAGGTGGTTTTCATGGTTAATCATTTGCATTTTTAGTTGCTAACATAATTTTTCTATAGCATTTTTTTAACTTAGAGATAGTTTATTGAATAAGTTGATGAAGTATGATGATGAGAAAAAACTTTTATTGCCTTGATTAAATGTACATGATTGTTGAAATTGGTAGAATTGACTTTAGCACTTTATTGTTCGTGAATATTTTATACACAATTGCAAGCTCTCTATACTTAAGAATTTTAGAAACTTTTTATGAAAGAACTCTTTTTTTCCTTTAGTATGATATGAAATTAATGAACAATTTAATGCTCAATGATAGCAAGAAAGGATTAATTTAAACTCCCTTGTGCTTATTGAAAATTTTGAAATGTGAATAAATGTTACGACATAAACTTTAGACAGACACTTCTCTTTGCATTTAATTGCCTCGAAACCCAATTGAATAAAATGTAGCAGCAGCATATGAGTGAATGAAAGTAGTCATGGGATGACTCTGCTCAATAAGCTAGGGAATCGGGTGTTTGCTCCACTTCATTTTCAAGTCTAAGAAAGTATCTACGATAAGTTGATTCCCTTTGTAACAGTGAAAAAAATTTAAAGGAAGTGAGAGTAAACTTGTGCTTAAAGATTAAACAATTACTAAGGTAGAATATAAAACTTACTTAGAATTTTTCTAACATTGTTAAGCATAGATTAGATGCAATTGCGCACACACATGCAAAGAACCAAACCCTAGGGAAAAGTTCTTTAAGTCTCGATATGTCTAGTATGTTAAACCCAATTAATTTTGAGGAATTAACCCTTTCCATAGCATGTGTCTATGTTGAAATTTTTCCATAGCATTCTTACTGTTAACTACTACCCATTACTTGAGGATAAGCAATATCTTAAGTTTGATGGTGTGATAACCCTAAAAAAGGCTATATTTCGTGACTTTTTACTTAGGTTATTGGTTGTTTAAAAGCCCGTTTCATAGTATATAATTGCATTTAGACCCATGTAGTTGGATATGTTGGTGTTTGTTTTATTACATCATTTTATTCACAAATTTGTGTTGCTTAAGGGAAAGGTGGTGTTTTGGTGGTGAATTCTACAGTTGAAGGAGGCTATAGGAGAATTGGAAAATACTAAGTCATTTTTGATAGTATTTCTAGGTAAAAAATGTTGCAGCATTCTGGCCAGCATTCCTGGGCGCAGAAAAGGACACGAAAGAAGAAGATATTTATTCGATGTTGTTTACATGAATCCCTTTTTCTAGCTGTCACACATGAATTTCTCTTTCCATTTGTCCAACCCAAACTTGTGAAGGGTGTATTCACTTAGGGCACAAAAGGAATATGGGCACAAAACCATAGGAGCCCTTAGTATAAATAGATAAGGATACCTCATTCTTAAAGAGCTTCGAAAATATGAGATAAGAGAGAGATGATGATGCGACTTTAAAAAATTCTTCATTTTTCTTCCCTTCATTCGTCTTTCGTGGTGTCCTCAATAGCCAAGCTTCAAGGGGATAACAAGATGGCCCTTTGAGAGAAGCTAGTTTGCTAATGCTTTTTACGGCAGTGCACACTTGGGAGTTTCTCTTCTCATTTTGTTGATTTTCATTCTTATTTACTGGTGGGTTTGTAATGGAAAATATGTTGAAGATGTTTGATTCTATCACCACCATGATCTAACTTATTTGGCGTGGATTTTCTATAGATGAATATACTTTCTTTCATGAATGGTTTAATATTTTCCATGTTTAAATGCTTGTTTTGTTCATTGTTTAAATGCTTAGATTTGTAAAAGTTTCAAGAGATATATGTTTTATATGTTTGATGTTTAATATTGAGAGAGTTAGTCTTAGATCAACGTGAATAATGAGGTTATCTTGGGAAGTAAAACCCTAACTTTCCTTAAACATAATGATAAGGTTTCAACGACTAAATCATATGTGGGTTCGACATTCGACAATCGACAATAAATGTGTCCAATTTATTACTTAAACAATGTGTGTATACTTACACATAATGTTGTGATATTAATCAATACATCACGTAACACTTCACTAACCATCATACATGAAGAAATGTAGTTTTACTAGAAACTCTTTCATTATGTTTGAGCTCGTTATATTGTTGATTATTTTAGGTCTTTCACTTGAAACAAAATACAAGAAAGAAACTAGTGGAGTTTTTTTACTCCCTAGTAACTCTTCGAGTAACACTTCACTTTGAGACTTGAAGTCATTCAAATAACTTTCCTCCATGAATATTGCACAAATATAGACTTTGATAGCTTGGTCTTTTAAGGTTATAAGGTTATCCTCATTTGGTTCCTTTAGGGTATTCACAGACATAGAAAATTTTGTCATTGAGTCTAACTTCTTCTCATCCTTATCTATTATGTGTGCTAAACATCCCCCAAATCGTAAGATACTAGAAACTCTTTCATTGTGTTAGGGCTCGTTATATTGTTGATTATTTTAGGTCTTTCACTTGAAACGAAATACAAGATAGAAACTAGTGGAGTTCTTTTACCTTCTAGTAACTCTTCGAGTAACACTTCACTTTGAGACTTGAAGACATTCAAATAACTTTCCTACATGAATGTTTCACAAATATAGACTTTGATCGCTTGGTCTTTAAGGTTATAAGGCAATCCTCATTTTGTTCCTTTAGGGTATTCATAGACACGAAATATTTTGTCACTGAGTCTAACTTCTTCCCATCCTTATCTATTATGTGCACTAAACATCCCCCAAATCTTAAGATAAATTAGGTTGAACTTCCCGTCATGCCACATCTTAAAAAGATTTCTAGGTGCAGACATGGTATGTAATTTAGAATGTTACAAACTACCCTAAGGGTGAGCATTTTATCGATTCGAGTCGAGTAAAAAAATGTGAGTTATTCGAGTTGACAAGTTGTATTTTACAACTCGAACTTAACTTGAAATTTTTTGGGTCAAGTTATTTGAGTTTCTATGCTAATTTTTTATAATTATTTATAATATTATGAAAAGGATATGTTCCATTTTTTACTTTCTTTAACCATATATTATATTCATAATATTATATTCTTTTTCATTTTATAATGTTCGAGTTATTCCAGTTACTATAGTCTTTTCACATTATAATATTATTTAATATATCAAGTACAAGCTAAAATTATAAAATATATTCACAATATTATATTCTAAAGAAAATACTTTGAGGGTAAAATATTGATGAGAGTATAAAGGAGTCAATGAATTGATGGGAATAAAGAATTTGCAAACAGTTGTAGTCAAAAGACCAAATTTAGTAAAATGAAAAGTTAATGGACTAAATAAAAAGAGAGAGTACATTTTTAGTAAAAAGTAAGAATTGGAGTTACATAAGTGTAGATACCCGTTTTATCTAGGTTATTGTTAATAATAATATTATTATTATTTATATATTTTATTTTATTTTGCAGGCCCCAAATTACAACAAGCTAACCGGGCATATAATTACATCAAACCGGCCCAACTGGTTCGGCCCAAACTAAACAAGACCAAGTGACCCGATGGACCCAAACTGGGCCAAAAAAAAATCCCAAACCAAAGAACAACAAAAAGCAAGGAACTGGGGTTTGAAACCCTAGGGTTTCTAGCCGCTACCGCTGCCGGTGTAAGAAGAATCGCGCCGCTGCCGCCATTATGGTCACTCGCTCCCACTAATTCCAGCCGTCGTTCAAACTACTTTATCATCATCATCTCAGCCAACAATGACAGCCAAATCAACAAGTCAAAAAATATCACCAAAAAACCATTAAAATATATTAAAATCCTGAAAAATCGAGACAATGTAATGCATGTTTAGGGAAAACATTCCATTGGATGTAGCCCCACTATTTAACCATATTTATCATGAAACCAAACAAAAGAATAGAGATATAAGGATCAGAGATGGATCAGAGAAGGTTCAGGGGGTTCAAAAAACAGAAAAAAAGAAAGAAAGAAACAGAGTGAGCATTCGGGTTTGACCTAAAAAGGGAGAAAAAGAAAAACCATTTGAAAAGATTTTGAGAAAAAATTTTAAAAAAATAAATAATAAAGAACAAATGAGAGAGTTTACCCTTGGTTTCGGTCCTCTTTGCTTCGTTGGAGCTATGGCATACATCAAAACATCGAAGGTAATATTCTCATGTGAGGATTTGTAAGGGTTTTTATTTGGGTTTTTGTGGTTTTGTGTAAAAAATATTTAAGATGAGGTAGATAGGGACCCATGGAAGTCGTCGGCCCTTCGTCGGGACCATCCAAGGTGGCGGCCTGAGGGGAAAGTTTTCTCCCCTTTCGATTTAAGTCAAAGAAAATGGGAAGTTCAGAGAAAGGGGAGAACGACACCGAAAATGGGCAGGGAAGAATGAGGGTTAGGGTTCCTTCAATGCTAAAATAGGGTATTTATGAGAGAGGATCTCAAGTTTCGAATTTGCATTTTAGCCCCAGATTGCAACTTTTCTTAAGTTTATGATTTTGGCCTCTTTTATTTACTCGTGTTCATTTTGGTCACTATAAGCTATGTATTTTTTATTATTTCGATTTCCAGCGTGTAATTTTGGATATTTGTATTTCGGTCCTTAATATATGGGTTTATTACATTTTTAGTGTTTATAATATGTTATTCTTATAGTATGTTCTGTGTTATTTATTTATTTTGTTTTTGAGACATTAACTTTCTAGTTTTATTATTTAGTCCCCTTTTGCTTGTTATCTTATTTTTAAGATTATTTTAATTTGAATGCCTTACTTTAAATATGTCCATTTTGATCTCGAATGCCTTACTTTAAATATGTCCATTTTGATCTCGAATGATAGAAATTGGTCTATTTACGATTGTAGACAAGTAAAATATTTGCAATGGTTTTCTTGATTTCTTTTTGTTCTATATTTTAATCCCTAAAGTTATCATATTTATTATTTTAATACTTCATTTACATGTTCGTTAATTTTTTCTAGTTGTAATATTTTCAAATGTTATTTTACTCGAGGAATTTATAGAAGCATGCCATAACTAACAAGGAATGTGTTTCCAATAATTGTTCGAACAAGATAATGCATTTTATATTCGAATAAATTTGTTTTTTTAATATAATTAATGTATGTATTTTATCTAAAAATTTGGGCAATATTATTTTGTGTGGGGAATTTATGGAAGTACCCCTTAAGTAACAAGGAGTGTGTTTCCTAGAATTATTCGTAAAAAATAGCAACCCTTATATTTTTTCTAAAAATGATCATAATTTAAATGTATATTCGAAAATACCAATTTCAATATTTAGATGACGTATAATCGCTTAGGTACCGATTTTGGGCGTTGTGTGGTGCCAATTCTTCCCACACGTAATCGACTCTCGAACCCTTTTCAAAATTAATTTCTAGTTAAACGTAAATCATTTTTTATCTTTTAAAATCATTTTTTTTAAAATTATTTTAAAAGTTATTTTTAGGTATTCGACCTACCTAACCCAAAGATCTAAGGTGACTCCAAATTTACTTATTTTTACATTTATTTTAAAACCCATCATTTTCCAAGAATAAGTTCGATCATTCCCCGACATAGCTCCAAAATGCTTAAGGATCGTTCCAACATCTTGGTCACTCTGCTAGAGACATTAGAGAGTCAGGACGTAATCGATTACACGTCATCTTTTTCGTTGAAAATGGTAAATTCGAATGATATTTAAATTTTGATCCTCATGTTTTGGTTGCATCACATTGTACATCTTTTATTTATTAGTTGTACTAACATGTGATTTACATGTTTCAGATTTTTGACTTTTGTTTTGGTGTGTTTGTTTTTGGATCAAGGATAAGGATTGTTAGTTTCCCTTTACTTGCACTATAACCGTTCGATACTTAGAGCCTTCTAATTGTGCTCTGTCCCATTAGGTAGGGGTGAACGCTATGCTTACATCAGAAAAATTATTTTTCTCTGCACGGGCTTTAGCAAGTAACCTCTGGGGTACATATACATTGTGTTTACGAGTGAAACATTGAGTTTCCTCACATGGACATATGGAAATGCATCCTCTTAAATTAATCTTGATACGTTTAAGCCTATAATGGGTGAGGATCGAGGGTCTGGCAGGCCAAAGGGGGCACCAGCAAAGGATAATTTGAGGACCCTGTTAGTAATACCGAATTTATTTATTTATTTTGCAAAAAGCATGAGAATTAGAAGAGTACGCGGTTATGTTCATTTTTTTTCAAACAAGAATACGAACTAGATGGCATGAGGTTAGGATTTATATGTTGAACGAAACATGGGGGTAGAAAACATGTTGGGTAGAATTGTTATAAAAGCACTTCAGCGTAGATACCATATTGGGTAGGATCTTTTCCTTTCATAAATATTTCTTTTATTTTTTGGTTAAGTGGTACTAACAATTTCTTTTGTTTTATCTTATTTTTATCTTCCTTATGTTTTTATTTTTATTTTCACATCATAACAAAATAAGGTATTAATTCAGAAGTGATTGATCGAATCAAAAGGCTTTCATATCGACATAAGAGTTCCATAACTAGATAGCCAACTCCGTAAGGGCGACGACTTACAAACAATGTTGATCCAAGAAAGAAGAGCTCAAAGCTGATCGAAGATTCCTGTTAAATGAACAAAGATCAAGATAGTACCAAATAGTCAGATGCTAGTTGAGTCAAGAATGAGAAGATCGTTCATGAGATATCAATGCCATTTTTCTCTTAGAGTATCCTACGGAAATGGAGGTCTAGAGATCCAACAATTACAATAGTTGAATTAAAATGAAGATATACGAATTAACACTTTGAGAAGACCAACAATGACTACGAAGACAATATCAAAGCTAGAGAAAGGCCTAGATAAAGTAAATGAAGAAAATGAAGCTTGTTTGTCTAGTGTAAGGAGAACTCATGGTTTGATGAAGGTTGTTCTATGGTGGTCGCTTTTGAAACTAACACCTTGTGCATTTGAATTTGCATTGGCATTCTTGTTTTGCATTAGCTTATTAATTTATTTATTTTGCTATTTTTTCCTTTATAATAATTCTTGTATTTTTGTTATCTTATTTGTACTAACTTAATTTTATGTTACTTTTCTTTTTACTTGCATCGCATGATCATGACATAATCAAGGTATTGATTTGTGAGTGGTCATCAGAGTAAAAGGTTTTTATAATGGAAAAAGGGTTTCACAATCAAGAAAACTATAATACAGCCGGGATATGGCATCTTGAGGAAACTCCAAGGATACTGGAGAGCTATGCACCCGAAGATCGTATGCCCAATGAAGAGCAAGAGGAGATGAGAGAGCAAATTTCCAAGACGATGGATAAAATAATGGCTTTAGCCAAAGGAAAAGAGACTTCTAGAAAAGAAAAAAAAGAGCTCGATGAAAACAATCTCGTGATGTCATATATACAAGGGACTAGTTTAGACCAAGTTGAGTCTAGCCGATCTGATAAAGCACACACAATTACCATTCGTATTAACAAGTTGTCTGGAGACAGCAAGGAAATGATGACAATTGTAGATTTAAGAAAGATGAAAAGAAGTCATGCAAACAGAACTCGTGGGAATTTGAGAGTCTTCTCCCAACATTAGGAGAAATAAACCTAAAGACTCTAGTTTAATCCAAGTCGAGAGGTTGCCCTCATTTTGATATATCCCTGTATCATCTAAGGAGTTGTATATAAGCTTTTAGAAGCTTGGGAGGTGGCATCGAATTATGTGAAACCTTTGCAACCTCCGTATCCAAATTGGTATGACGTCAATGTTCATTGTGAATATCATGTCGGAGCTCAAGGACATTCCATTGAGAATTTTACTGTCGTCAAGCATTGAGTTCAATACCTTTTGGATCATGGAATATTATAGTTCGAGATGAAAGGTCAACCTAGTTTCGTAGTTGATTGTCTTATTAATATGGAGCCAAAAATGTTCAAAGGTAAGGGTATTAGTGGGGACATCTAGAAGGAAGAATGTTTGCTAAAGTATGAAGTTTAAATTCTTCATTTGAGGAATGAAAATGATAAACTCAATAGAGAGATGGAAGTCATGCGTGATGGTTTTCAAAGGATCGGTCAAGCTTTTAAAATTTTTGGTATAGGAAAAGTCCCAGAGGAGTGGGCAAAAGGGGTCACTAAATTGAAAAATGATCTTGAAAAATGGAGAAATAATTGCAAGGTACATGAAGGTCGAGCCAGCAAGTTCTCTTATGATTTACATATTGTAGAAGAATGGTGCAATAAAACCGTTATTTATTTGGGAAGATGTCAAGGAAAAAATCAGATGTTGAATATATCTATATCCAACATGGAAGCTTCATATCAACGCCACAAGCATGAGATTGATGCTGAGCTAGAAGCCACTAGAGCCAGGAACAAAACATTAATGAAGATTGTAGATAATTATGGAGATATTACACGAGAACTTCATAACCACAAAGACTTTCTTACAAGGAAGAATGAACAAAATTGTCTACGGCTCCAAGAGTTGACTCAGAAGATGAAGGAAAAAGATGATGTCATACAAGAAATTATTGCCCAAGTAAGTAATATGGCTCACAAATTGGTTGATTTAGCCAGCTTTGCAACAGAATTGAAGTAAATTGAATACTCGACACTTGAGCATGAGTGGAAGTTCACTTGGCTTTTGAGGGAGATAGAGAAGTTAGGAGTGAAAGCTATCCCTTATATGTGAAGTTTGTTTGATGTATTAAAACCATTTTGTTCAATAAAATTTGTTTTAAGATGGTCACTCTAGCATGACACCTTTTGCATAAATGCATTTCCATCGCATTTGTTTATTTAAGCATTTTATATACATTGGTTATGAAAACAATTTATGGAGGGTTATATGACAGTAATACCAAGATCATTCATTCATACTACTTATTCTTCATCGTGACCAAAAAAATGGAAACAATGGAGCAATCTCATGAGGGGTCACTAGATCAGTTGCAAGAGCAATTGGTAGGGTTAGAACAAGATATAAGAAATCAAGCATTGGTTCTCTACAATATGTATCAAATCATATGATCCAGGTGATGTCAAATAAGACTGTCAATAGAGAGAAGATAGTTGATAAAGAATATCAGTGTTATCAGACTAATGCATCGAGAAGGATAATATACCCCGGGCTTCCCACTCGAACCTAAAGAATAGCCTCATTAATCATGTGCAATAATAGGATGGATTCAAGAAGTTAAAGGAAGCAATTGGAGCTATGAAAAAAAAATTAATACCTCTCACAAAGAACTAGAAGTGTGGGAGCTCAGCTTGGTCCCAGGTTTGGTCATCCCACATGAATTTAGGGTGCTAATTTTGAGAAATATGATGGTATCAGTTCTTCCCTAATCCACCTAAGAATGTTTTGCAAAAAGATGGAAAGGTACATAAATGACTATAATATGATGATTCACTACTTCCATGATAGTCTTGCTGGGCCAACTATAATATGGTATAATTGTTTAAACATATAGTAGATAAAGAGATGGGTCGATCTAGCTGATACCTTTGTGGGGCAATATGGATATGTTAAAGGCTAAGCTCTAATGGGACGTGATCTTCAAGGAATAAGGATGAAAGGCATTGAAAGCTTTCAAGAGTATACCTTAATATGGAGAGGGGTGGCAACACAAGTTCAACCTCCCATGTTAGAATAAGAGATATCATATATGTTTCATAATTCTCTCCCATATCCTTTCTTCGAGTTAATACTGGAAAACTCAACAGGGGACTTCAAGGATTTTGTGACAGTTGGGAATTAATTGAAAAATAAATTAGCAAATGAAACTTAAAACGCACTTCCAAAAGATCAACCGATCAAAAATCAAAAGTTGGTGATGCAAATGAATGTCGCATTTAGAGCCCCACACCCGTAAAAGAAAAGAAGCATCTAGTCGTTCGGACTGACCAAAGAAAGTCTCACGATTGAGAAATACTTTGGATGTGTTCCATATGTCTATCTCAGATCATTACCCTTATTTTATTAAAGGTCAATACCTCACGCCGAGGCCAACGAAAGTTCCACCAAACCCTTTTACTTACAGCTATGATCAAAATAGTGTATGTGATTTCCACTTGGGGGCATCTGGGCATTCTACGGGGAATTCTAGGCCACTTCTAAAAGAGATAGAGATGTTTTTTGAAAATGGAACATTGACTCAAGAATTGGTGGAACAGTGGATGACGAACTCTAGTGGGGCATCAAAGCACAAAATGTAGCATATGATTGATTCAAGTGCCACTACATTAGATAAATAATAGGGTATCTTAATTAGGAATAAATCATTTCATCCATAATGGAGCTTTATTCCATTTGCAACATCTTGTTTGAACTTGTTTTTTGTTCTTTCTCAGATTTTTTGTAAGGATATTTAAATAAATTTGTACTACTTTAAAGATGGTGAGCATTGAATCAAATTTGCAATATTACAGTTATTTGAATATCAACTGAAGTAAAAACTCTTTGAGTGATTAGAGTTATAAATCTTTGACAAAGTGACAAGATTGAAAGCTGATAAAACAAGGACACTCGACTTTACCCAGAAGATACACTCGAACACCATACCCTTCTATTGCAGGGATCGATATAGCGTTCTCCTCTCATAAGGAAATGAACAAGAGGTTTGGTATTAAGGTATGTATAAGATCGGACAACATGGGGCATCTCTTGTGTATGACATTGCAAAACTGATTAAACTACACTTCTGTTGATGACGTTCAATAATGATCCTAGTCTTCACAAATGGAACGGTGGAGTGGATGGATTTAGTATATGTCAGTTGTTTGGGAACTAAACTCTAAAAATGGGATTGCATGACCATCAAAGACACATAGACTATAACAGGTTCTTCTTGATGAGCTTAAGAAATTCTAATATGATTACTCAAAAGGTTAATAAATCGTTATTATTGATTATAAAATAAAGTTGAGCTATTCCACTAAAGCAATTAGTTATAGAGGAAACTCAAAAGCCACGACTTTATGAATAAATTGCATTCAAATCATTACATTGCTTGGGTACTCGACAGTTCGGTGTTTGCTCCACTATAATTGTCAAGTCGAATACTTTGTGATGAGATAAACCCTTCAGCTAGCCCAATGAAGGTGATTATAATATATATACAATAAAGTTGAATTCAACTAGCCAAACAATGGCAAATTAAATCAAAGTTTATCTAATAACGAGTTTCAGTAAAATGGAATAAGGAAATTGTGGAACACCTGTTATAGTCAACCTCACACAAGCACTCAGAAATTTTATATTTAGATTGATTTCTCTACACTACCTATGTTAAGGAAGTTTGCAAAGCTTGAACAAATGGAAGATTTTAGAGAACTGAAATAGAAGTGTGCTAGAAATTTTAGTAATTGATTATGCTAGTTGCATCATTTTGTTCGCATCAAGTTAAAATACCAAGCCAAGAAAGAGGGGCCTATTGTAATGTTCACAAGGACCAAGGAAGAAAATACATCTTTGATGACTAAAACCTTAGAAAAGAGGAAGCCAACCAATCAATTTTGACACTTTTAAAAGAGCTATAACTTTGAAAATATTAAAAGAGTTGTTGCTTGTTTTGATATTCTGTGAACTCATGTTCATGATTTGCTTCAATTGTGAGCTTGAATTAAGAAGTAATACTTTACAAAATTCTTTCATTCTTTGATTTCTAAAATAAAATAAATGAGAAAAAACATTTTCAAACAGGACAATCTCAAATGCGAAAGGTCCTTAAAGCAGGTAATGCACATTCTGCCTCTATTAGAGAAAAGAATAAGCGATGTCAGAATAATGAAGCATTCCACAATCTTGAAAGCAACTAGTCCATGAGGATAGAATTTGTAGCACTTACTTGTGACGTTGTCGGTAACCCGTCGAGAAGCAGATGATCACCATATTTAAAAGGGGCACATATTCTAGCTCATAGTATTTCTGTTACCAAAATTGATCACTTATTAAGTGTATGTGGCATCATAACATTGTTGTTTAGTAATGCAAGAGTGAGACCAGCCAAGGATGAAAGTTTCGCACACAAATAGGGATGAGTCATGAAAGTATCTACATTGGGGCATGACCAAAAGTCTAGATCATGTTGGGATAACAAGGTTCAGACTAAAAATACATTGAGAATGAGTCTCACAACTTGGAGTGTCTAGGGACAGACCATGATATTGAGCAGAGATTATCTTGTAGAGCACATCATTCGACTATCAATTAACTGTAGGGTCATAGAAAAAAAAACTCTGATAGCGCAATTAAGTCAAGGATAAAGGTCATAATTCTGACTGCAGCAAAAATTCAAGAAATGAAATATCTCTCCTGAGACTTTAATGCAAACGGGAGGCAAAGAAGACACAAAGATATAAATTGATCAGATGGCTCTTAAAAAATGCAAGCTTGAAATTATAAGTTGCTACACTGATATATGAAGTAAACTCTGGAGAGGAATGATCAAGTGGAAGAAGACCGAGTTCGCCATTTTGGAGTCAAATGAAGATTGAATCAAAATTTATGCATTCAGGATAACATTATTTGCATAAAAGAAAATGTATTACATTGATACATTTAATTACATTCATATTTCACACATATACCCATGGTTTTTACAGATCTTCATATGAAAAGAGAAGATTTATGATGTCAAAATTCTAACAAATGGAAGGTATAATTAAAACCTCAAATACAAAGAATCATGTTCAAAGAGGCAGAACCTGAAGAAAAGGGGGCTAACCCAAAGAAGAAGCATTAGTTTGAAGTGGGGCATGTTACCCGACCATTATGTTGTTTTGAAAATGAAAAAGTTATTTCCAAAGTTTCTCATATTAATTTTTTTCAGAAAATCAAATTTTTGAAAAGTAAGAAAGCCAATTCCAAAGTTTCTTATCCAGTAAATTATTTCCAAAATTATTAAGTCCTTCGGGCTATCAGTAAGTCTTTCGAGCATGATGATTAAATCCTTCGGGTCATTTATAAGTCTTTCGAGTGAGATGATAAGTCCTTCGGTCCATCCGTAAGACCTTCAGGCAGGATGTTTCCACATTATTTTCGAAAAATGAGAAAGCGATTTCCAAAGTTTCTCATTTAATGTTTTTAGAAAATGAAATTTTTGAAAAGTAAGAAAATGATTTCCAAAGTTTCTTATCCAGTAAATTATTTCCAAAATTTGTAAGTTATTCGGGCCATCAATAAGTCTTTCAAGCATAATGATTAAATCCTTCGGGTTCTTTAGAGCGAGATGCTAAGTCCTTCGGGCTATCCGTAAGACCTTCAGGCATGATGTTTTCACATGAATTTGAAAAATGAGAGAGCGATTTCAAAAGTTTCTCATTTAATGTTTTCATAAAATTAAATTCTTGAAAAATAAGAAAGTGATTTCCAAAGTTTCTTACCCGGTAAATTATTTCCAAAATTAGTAAGTCCTTCAGGCCATTAGTAAGTCCTTAAGGCCATTAGTAAGTCTTTCAAGAATAATGATTAAATCCTTCGGGTTATCTGTCGGTATCACTTGAGACAGTGTCGGGATGGAACCAGGCAAAAACATGTAGATTTTTTATCTTTGCCCTATTCTCGTTAACACAAGCATGGGCAAAGAGGGGCAGCTGTAGATACCTATTTTGTATGGGTTATTATTAATATTATTATTATTATTATATTTTATTTTATTTTGTGGCCCCAATTACAGCAGGCCAACCAGACCCAGAATTACATCAAATCGGCCCAACCGATTTGGCCCAAACTAAACAAGCCCCAAGTGACCCGATGGACCCAAATCAAGCCCAACAGCAAGGCCCAATAGAAAGCAAGCAAATAAGGTTTGAAACCCTAGGGTTTCCAGCCGCTGCTAGTGTGGGAAGAGTCGCGTCGTCGCCGTTCCGGTCACTCGCTCCCGCCGATTCCAGCCGCCGTGCAAACTACTCCATCATCATCATATCAGCCTACATTAACAACCAAATCAATAAGTCAAACAATATCACAAAAAAACCAATTTAAAATATATATTAAAATCCTAGAAAATTGGGACAAGTTAATGCATGTTTAGGGAAATCATTCCCTTAAATGTAGCCCCACTATTTCACCATATTCATCACGAAACCAAACCAATAAAAGAGATATATAAGGAACAAGTCAGGGAAGGTTCGGGGGGTTCAAAAAATAGGGAAAAAAAAGAAACAGAGGGAGCATTTGGGTTTGGCCGAAAAAGGGAGAAAAAAGAAAAACCATTTGAAAAGCTTTTGAGAAAAAATTCAAAAAAAACTAAATAATAAATAAAAAAGAAGAGAGTTTACCCCTTGGTTCCGGTACTCTTTGCTTCCTTGGAGCGGTGGGAGTCATCAAAGCATCGAAGGTAATATTATCGGGTGAGGGTTTGTAAGGGTTTTTATTTGGGTTTTTGTGGTTTTATTTAAAAGGAATTTAAAATGAGGTATATAGGGAGCCATGGGGGTCTTCGGCCCTTCGCCTGGACCATCCAAGGTGGTGGTCGGAGGGGAAAGTCTTCTCCCCTTTCAGTTTAAGTCAAAGAAAAAAAAAGAAAATGGGATGTTGAGAGAAAAGGGGAACGACACCGGAAATGGGAAGGGAAGAATGGGGGTTAGGGTTCCTTCAATGCTATAATAGGGTATTTAAATCCCATTCAATACGACGTCGTTTTAAGGCCTCGGGGTTTTTTAAAAACAAGCGCATGGGTATTTACAGGAGAGGGTCTCAGGTTTTGATATTTTACATTTTAGGCCCAGATTGCAACTTTCCTAAGTTTATGATTTTGGCCTCTTTTATTTACGCGTGTTCATTTTGGTCATTGTAAGCTATGTATTTTTTATTATTTCGATTTCCAGCGTGTAATTTTGGATATTTGTATTTCGTTCCTAAATATATTGGTTTATTACATTTTTCAGTGTTTGTAATATGTTATTTTTATAGTATGTGCTATGTTATTTATTTAATTTGTTTTTGAGACATTAACTTTCTAGTTTTATTATTTAGTCCCCTTTTGCTTGTTATCTTATTTTTAGGAATATTTTAATTTGAATGTCTTACTTTAAATATGTCCATTTTGATCTCGAATGATAGAAATTGGTCTATTTACGATTGTAGTACCTAACAAGTAAAATTTTTGCAATGGTTCTCTTGATTTCTTTTGGTTCTATATTTTAATCCTTAAAGTTATCATATTTATTATTTTAATCATTCATTTACTTGTTCATTAATTTTTACTAGTTGTAATATTTTCAAATGTTATTTTACTCGATGAATTTATAGAAACGCTCCTTAACTTACAAGGAGTGTGTTTCCAAGAATTGTTCGAACAAGATAATGCATTTTATATTCAAATGAATTTGTTTTTTTAATGTAGTTAATGTATGTATTTTATCTAAAAATTTGGGCAATATTATTTTGTTTGGGGAATTCATGGAAGTGTCCCTTAACTAACAAGGAGTGTGTTTTAGTGAATTGTTCGTACAAAATAACAACCGTTATATTTTTTTCTAAAAAGGATCATGATTTAAATGTATATTCAAATTTTCCAATTTCAATTTTTAGATGACGTATAATCCTTAGGTACCGATTTCGGGCGTTGTGGGGGTGCTAATCCTTCCCCACACGTAATCGACTCCCAAATCCTTTTCAAAACGAATTTCTGGTTTTAAAATTATTTTAAAAGGTATTTTTAGGTATTCGACCTACCTAACTCAAAGGTCCATGGCGACTCCAAATTTAGTTATTTTTATATTTATTTTAAAAACCAACCTTTTCCAATATTAAGTTGGATTACTCCCCGTCATATCCCTAAAAAGCTTAAGGACCATTCCGACAATAAGTATTCTATTCCAGTATACGAGCATTTTGTTCAAATTTGGTAAAAAGGGACTTAAAATAAAGGATGAGTTGAAGAATTAAGAAAAATATAAAAGATCAAGGGACTAAATTGAAAAATATAAAATTTGTTATCAAAAGGAGGAATTGAAAGTACATATGTTTTCGACGATGGTTTAGGAGCAAAATGTTTAAACTTAGTTAAAGATGGACTTAAAATGAAGGATGAATTGAATGAATAATAAAATCAGAGACTAAATCGTAAAACCGTCAAAATACTTAGTTAAATTTTTTATTTTTGAGTAACTCTGAAATTTTAAAATTTCAACTTGACTTGAATTAGAAATATAAAACCAAATTGATAATTCTAGTTGGCTCGAATAACTCGAAATTGAAAAACAAAATCGATTTTTCAAATTGAGTCGAATTTTGCTCACCGCTTAATGACTCCAAATATATAGCGGATATGAATAACTAAGCATTGATAGAATCATGTCCATGAACGTCCAATTTCTTATCACTTTTATACCCTTTTATTGTGGAGTTCCTGATGCAATCAGTTGAAATAGGATGTCGTTCTTTGTGAGGTATCCTAGAAAGATAAACTCGTCCAAAAATAATGATCAATTTGATTTAAGCGAAGTGTATTAAGGGATAAACTCAATTATTTCTCACTTCCTTTCAAAACTATTGAAATTTATGTACAAAACTATTGAACTCTATCAAAAGCTTCCCTCTTACGATGTATTAGATATACATATTCATATATGGAAATACCATCTATGAAAGTTATGTAATATTCATAACTACCTCTCACAACGACATTGATGGGGCTACATATGTTAGTGTATATAAATTCTAAGAGTTTAGTAGCACTTGTATCTTTACACATTGTATCATTTTAGCCATTATACCTAGATAGTTTACATTCAACCTCTACACATAGATCAATTTGATTCTAATTCTAAAATATCCAAATAATCATTAAACAAAGAAAAAAAATTAAATATTTTAAAACTAACTTGGATAAAAATATATTGATAAAAAGTAAAAACTTTACGATGAAAGTATTTTTTTGAATTAATTAAACAAAAACTAAAAAACTAAAACAAACCCACAAAAAATCTCATCAGAATTTGGAATTACTCAACAAGACAATAAAGAAAATTTCCCATAAAATTAAATAAGTAAAATTTTGAATATTCCACTAAAATATTAAATCCAAAAAAAAAATCAAAACATTCAACTAAAAAATGAAAAAAAAAACTGAAAATTATACTACCAAGAATAGTGATGAGTGTATTGGATGATAAACCTTTTCCTATATGGTTAACAAATCAAATAACCTAGTTTTTGATTTCAAACTTAAACATTTTGAAGTAATAGTTATTGATTTCAAACTTAAACCTTTTCCTATATCGGATATTTCTTGTTTGGGTCTGCAGTCTGCATTTATAAAAGTAATTTTCTTGTGGGAAAAAGTAAGGTTTAGCCAAACCAAAATATATCAAAGCAATTATTGAGACATGAAAGTTAGTAAAAGAAAAATCAAAGAGAAGACTTAATAAAATTCTACCGACTATAAAAATCAAAGAATTTAAGGGTGAGAGATTTGGGTTTTACTGTTTAGACTTAATTATATGATATATTTCTTGTTCCCCCCCCCATATAAAATTGATCTTTACCTTTTTAGAATTGTGATTATTACGATCAACGTGTAATGGTTAAAGGACTAAGACTACTATAATATCAATCATACAAATTTTTTAAATTCTTAATTTTTAAAATCATAATTAAATATATATCTACCACCTCTATCTAAAGATTGGGTGGCATGGAAAGGAACCGGTATTGGGGTTTTATTGTCACAACTCCTCCGAGAGTTATATAGTTTTAGTCCTGTAAACGAATCGAACGTTAAGCAAACCTTTAGCGAACCGTTAGGCGGGAGGTTCGTTTATGTTTGATTATTTATTAAACGAACGAACATAAACAATATTTTGTGTTCATTTAATTAAATGAATGAACATGAACAGAGGTCTTGTTCGTTCATTTACATTAGTGAATGTTCGGTTATATGTTCGTTCTTTTATGTTCGTTTATGTGTGCTCATTTATGTTTAGTTCAATCTCTCTATACCCATTTAAAATATTAAAGCCCAATAAATTTTAATCTAATACCCATAAATATTTTAAAATTTAATTAATTTTAAATACAAATAAAAAAAAACTCAAAACTATTAAATAAAATATAATCCTAAAATTGTTAGGAAAGAAAAAAAATATATTTTCCTTTATATTCGTTTTTTGTTCATTTATGTTCATTTATTTTGTTCATTTACGTTCGTTCATTTTTGTTCGTTTACGTTTATTTATTATGTTCGTTAACATCCGTTCGTTTATGCTCCTTAATTTGTGTTAGTTTATCATTTAAAAGAACGAACATGAACGAACACGAACAAGCTACATTCCTTAACGAATGGACACGAACAAGAAATTTTTCGTTCGTTTATGTTCGTGTTAGGTTAAAGTTAAATGAACGAACATGAACATACCCCGTTCGTGTTCGTTTGGCTCCTTTACAGGCCTATAAAGTTTGAATGGAAATAGAAAATCTGGCTTGGATCAGTTCCCCGAAGGTTGAAGTTTTGT
This sequence comes from Hibiscus syriacus, assembly GCF_006381635.1. NCBI lineage: Eukaryota > Viridiplantae > Streptophyta > Magnoliopsida > Malvales > Malvaceae > Hibiscus > Hibiscus syriacus. The sequence goes on from NW_024063194.1 coordinate 2,133,448, forward strand.
TTGGATGCTAATGCACGGTCGTCTTACGTCAAAAATCGAGTTAGCTAATAGAAGTGTTGGCTTAGATGGAAATGTTCTTTGCCCTTTTTGTAGTTTAAATTCAGAATATGTGACCCACCTTACCTTTTCTTCTCATGTCTTGTGTCTTCGAAATTACAAATGTATTTTTTCTCTATTTAGAACATATCTCTAGCACTTCCAGTTAATCCAAAGACGTTCATGAACTCTTGGTAGGAAGCTTTGTTTGGTAGTGAGAAATACTTACTATGGAACAGGATCCCGTTTGTACCATTATGGTCGATTTGGCTATGTAGAAATGAGAATGCCTTTATGGAGAAAAAATTGATCCCACTCAACTGAGATTTTTTATCTAAAACTAGGCTGGCATGATGGTTCAAGGCCAAGTTTCCCCTTGCTCCCCCTTCTTTTGAGAATCTGGTCCCGGACCCTTATTATGCTCGAAGAATATCGAGTATTAAAGATAAAAGACCGGTTCAGGCCAAGTGTCAGCTCCTCCAACTGATTTTTTTGAAATTTATTATCGACGGGGCTATGAAAAATGATGGAAGTGCTGGTGGAATTTGAATTGGAAGTGTAAGTTGTCCAGGTCTCCCTGTCCAAGGTAAAATCTTTGCAATTGAGCATGCTATCAAAAATTTTTTTTCCATCTCAATGGAAGGTTAACTTCAGACTTATAATCGAGAGAGTGATATGAAAGTTGCAATTAATTGGATCGTCGGACCCTCTAAAGTTTCGAGTATTTACGCTAAAAAAATTGCAGAAGTTTCGAAGGTCATTCAAATGAATAGTTGGATCTCTCGATACTATCCTAGAATTTATAATATTGAGGCAGATAAATTGGCGAAAGAATCGGTGTCAAAAAGTCTGACGGTCTCGCAACTTAGTAGGGTGAATATGCCGACTAGATGGGATGTGTTTACTAGGGAAGCTATAAAAACCCCAAAGCTTAGTAAAGAACTTACAAGGTAACGAGCAGGAGGTGATTCGAGACATTACTTTGTTCGAAGAAACAGAATACACTGGTAAGGAGATATAATTATTTTTTGTTTCATGTGGTTGTAAGTAAGGAGTTTCCATGAAGACCTTGTCTTCTTTGTTGAGTGGGATAAGAATTGTTGTGTAGGAGTCATTGAGCAAGGAGTGAGGAACATTCTAAGAATTTAGGGGAGTATTTTCAAGTTATTAAGATAGCGTCAGATGTTCTTTAGATGATTTTTTTAATAGTTTTTTCCTCTTTCTGTGGAGCGTATCATTGTTAAATTAAAGGTCATTCATTGTATAATGATTCATTATCTATGGGTGCGTATGAGGTTCTTGGAAGATGATGCTTTTCTTCAATACTGTAGAGCGTGAAGTGTGGTTTGTTAACGTTAAGCTAAGAAAACAAGCTTCAAATAAAAAAGGAGAGAAAGAGCATACAACAAAGAGAAGGGAATGCAAAAGGTCAAAACAAGATTGAAAAAAGATGGAGAGGCTTTAGATTGCACTCTCAACGTTTAACATTTTCATTTAATAGGATTACAAAACATAAAAATCTAAAATGTACATCTATCAAACATGAGTGGAAAAGTAACACTTAACTTAAAACATACTCAAAAAACAGCCAATAAACAGCGTTACAGCTAACATACAAAACATATTTGATTTCCAATATCACACTCAATACTTCAACACTCCACCTTCAGATTGATATTGGACATACCAAGCTCATGTTTGAGAAAAGAAATTCTATTTCTTGAAAGAGCCTTTGTCATCAAATCAACATGATGTATTTCAAAATAACAAAATTCCATCTTGATCTGCAAATGATTTTCAACCTGGCAAATAGCATGAAACTTCACATTGATATGCTTCATTCTATCATGTCAAATTCGATTTCCAGCAATTGTTATAGCAGACTTGTTGTCACAAAGTAGAACAGTAGCACCTTCTTGCTCAAATCCAAGATCAGAAAGCAAATTTCGCAACTAATTTGCTTGATTTACTGCAACAACAAGAGCAATGTATTTACTTTCAACAGTTGATTGAGCCACAACTTGTTGCCTTTTTTAACTTCAACAGATCACACAATACTAAGATTGAAAATATATCTAGATGTACTCTTCATATCTTCCAAACTTCCAGCCCAACCACTGTCAGAATATCCATTCAACAATACACTTTCAGTCCTCAAATAACTCAGCCCCTTACACATTGTACGTTTTACGTACCTAAAAACTCTCTTAGCAACACCCAAATGAACATTAGTTGGTGAACTTAGGAATATTGATGGCAACATTGCAGAGAGCATTAAATCTGGCCTTGTGGTTATCAAATACAGTAGACTTCCAACTAAGCTTCTGAAAGTGGACGAAACTTTAAGCTTCTCACCATAATTCCTTGACAACTCCAAGTTAAGAGGAAATGGTGAATCAACTCCTTTGCATGATTCAAACTTGAATTTCCTTAGATCATCTAAGGCATATTTCTGTTATGAAATAAAGATACCAACCTTATCTTAATTTATTTCCATGCCGAGAAAGTAGTTCATCAGGTCAAGATTAGACATCTCAAATTTCTCTTGCATACCCAAGTTGAATATTGAAACAACTTCAGCATTGCTTCCCCATTACCAACAACTTATCAACATAAAGAGAAACAACAAGCAAATTAGCATTCTCACCTTTCTTAAGATATAAAGTAGCTTCATTGATGCTCATCTGAAATCTCAAAAGTGATGGCATTTATGGTTTTCTGGGTACGTCAAGAAGGGCTTTTCAAACTTGTGATATGGACATGGTAGCAGCTGTCTCTAAATATTTGAGTTTTACTTCAATTTTGTATCACTCCAATCGGGGAAAATTTGGTCAATCGTGCCTCCCCGCATGAAATTCCAAGTTCACTGCAGCGATAGGCCATTGAAAATTTGTTTATCTATTAGTGGAATTTTGAATCAACTCGTCATTCGAGTACATATGTAGGAGTACATACATTCAAGGTTTGATAGGAGGAAGACCATGCAGTTCATACAAAAGAGTGAGTCTCATGCCGAGGTTGAGAGAACAACAACATCCATTAACATAGGATTTCATGCATCAGCTCCATAACAAATACAGCTCCTCAGTGCATAAAAATGAGCTGTGGACTAGCTTGCGATCGGGCTTCTTCTTCGGTTCCTTAGTCGACTCAAATAGGTCTTCATTCTAAATGCTAGGGGCTATAATCCAAGGAAGATTTTCAAATCTGGTTTCAACAGTAGCTTATAACAATCCAATATGGTGCAATGAATCTTTTGATTCAACACACCATCCGTCTAGTCTGGTTCTACTACTTATCATCCATCTTTAAATTTGAATTCAGCAGTTGCGAATTAAAATCAAGTGTCGATATTGAGTCTGTATTGCAGGCAGTATTCAATTAATTTACGGGTACTCCTTTTCCCCTACGTTGTCTCGATTGAGTCTCAACTCGATCCTGTTATGAAGGAGTTTTTAACGAGGTCCTATTTGCGTTTAATAAAAAGAGTCAAACTAGATATTAGTTCTTCTCAAATGTGTCATGTTATCAACTTGATGGGAATCCACGGTAAAGTGATCATTTTATGAGTTCTGAATAATATTAGTGATTGTAACCAACTTTTGAAATTTTAGTGATAAGAAAAAAAAACATTAGAACTTTAGAAGTTTATTGATCCATGACATGGGATGGACCAAGGGATGGGTGGAGAGTCTTGCCCCTCCCGAAAATTTAAAATTATCATATATTTTAGATTTCTTCTATGTATTTTCTATTGAAAATATGTTTTTATGCCCCTAAATTTTAAAAGTTTGTCTGAAAATTTTAAAAGTTCACACATAGCATAAAATTATTCGTCTGTCCCCTTCTCATGAGTAGGGTTGTTCATAAATGGTTAACTGTACCGCTAATAGTTAACCATTATTAACGGTTCAATTATAGGTAGGTTAACCTAATACAATTTTTGTCAAAACTTTTTAATAATTCATACTATAAAAAAGTGTAGTATTTAATATATATTTACACCGGTGTAAGTAAATGAAATAAAGAAGTATAACGCTTAATACATACTTACACCGGTGCAAGTGAATAAAATAAAGAAGTATAGCGTTTAATATATACTTACACCGGTATAAATTTATATATCTCTCAATATCTTAGTATTTAACAATAAACACATAATTATATTGATGTAAATTTTTTTATATTTTTAAAGGAATAAAAAATAATAAATAATAAAAATATTATAAATAATATAAAATTATATTAATTTATTTTTCTAAAAATATAAAAACAATTTATAAATATAATTATAAATTTAATTTGTTAATGGTTATCAAAATTCACAACCGTAACCTTAACTATTAATTATCATTTTTAGCGGTTCGGTTAACCAACATTTTTTGGCATTAATAATTTGATTAATTATCCTGTTAAACGTAACTGTTATTAACGGTTACGATTAACGGTTTTGGGTCTTTTAAACATCCTGTACTCATGAGCGTAGTTTACATTTTTTTAAGAAAAATAGAATGAAACTGAAAATTTAAATATCAAATTAATGAAAACAAAATACTCAAATACTAAAGATAATTTTTCTATTATACTATCAATTTACATATTAACCCTTTGTTCGTACCTTTTGAACACTTCGTGTTCCTAATGATCTCCAATTACTTACGGATAATTAGCCTCCTTTTTATGTTTATCGGATACCAGATATGCGACAAGTACGTACATGGACAAGCAGTAAACACTATTCCCTATAAATTGCAGCCCTTCCCTTCACCCACCTTCCCCCATTCCACTACCTCTCCTTAGTTTTTTTTTTTTAACAAAGAAAGAAAAAGGGCAACCACATTCTCCAACAATTTTTTGGACTTCCTTCTAGTTCTTGTTGCCCTTAATTGCTTCATAAATATAAGTTTCGGTGGGAGGCAATTTGACCCAAAATCTAGCGTCCAGTTCATCAAAACATCCTGCAGTTCAACGACGGACCCCCGATCTCTGTTGTAAAACGCTGTTGGGTCAGGCCAGCACAATCCAAACGAGCCCGCAACTCATCCAACATGCAGCGCTAAACGTGACGCTTTTGGACGTCAAAACGACGACGGAGTCAATGGTCCAACTTTCCCAAACCCAACGATTGCCGCCAAAAGTTGTAGTTTTTTGGAAACATTTTGAAAACATATATAATATATGATTTTTTAAAAAATATATATAATATATAGTTTTTGAAAACCTTTTAAAAACTTATATAATATATAGTTTTGAAATCATTTTGAAAACTTATATAATATATAGTTTTAAAATATTTTTGAAAACATATATAATATATGGTTTAAAAACATTTTGAAAATTATATAATTTATAGTTTTGAAAACTTTTTTAAAATGTATATATAATATATAGTTTTAAAATATTTTTAAAAATATATTATTATTGTTATTTATTTTTATTTATCTTATTTTATCTTATTTTATTAATTTTATTTATTTTTATTTTGGTCCAGGTCCAAGTCCAATGTCCAGAAACAAGCCCAACTGGGTAGCCTGTCCCAACAGACCCGGTTTAGCCCAAAGGAGCATGTTAGGGTTTTGATATTTAGTCAGGCATCGCGCAAGCTATGCGCATGGCAGCCACGCACCCAAATGGCCAGTAGTTTCTGGCCGAAATCCCCGAGACTGAACCATCCCGGGGTTCTCGGTCAACCAACAACCACGATCCCGTCCCTTTCGGGACTCAAAACAGCCAACATTGGGGCTATAAAAAGCCACCAGTGAGGCCAAACAGAGGACATCAACAAAGAGGCCAAACAACCAACATCGAAACAGAGCATCGAAACATAGAAACACCAACTACCAACAACACCAAGAGATACGAAAACAACACATCAAACCGAGATAAAAAAAAAGGAACACAACCATCGACCACAACGACACAATCGAACCACAAGAAAAAAAACCAGAAAATATTCAACAACAACTAAAGTAATCGAAGAACCGTCGAGAAGCCCAATAGTCATCGGCGAAAGGTAAAGTTCGAGATCTATTTGCGTAGATCTACGATGATTGAGAGCCTTTTTCGATGATCGGTGGCTAGATTCCGAGTCAGGGGAAAAAGGGCTTTTGAATGGTGTATCTTATGGGTCTCCGGGCGTTGTGGATGATGGCCAGAGAGATTTCTGGCCGACGGTTGGCGGTGGGGTCCATAGGAGGAGGCCGGTTTTTGGGAGAGTTTAAGGAAGGAGAGAAGTTTTTTTTTCCATGGTTTGGTCAAAAATGATTTTTTTTTTTGGTTTTACCTATTTATATGCGAGGTACTAAGATGCAAATGGAAAATTATTAATTTCTTTCTGTCGTCCCCCAACTTTTGAACTGCAATTCATTTTTGTCACTGTGTTCAATTTGGCGTCTGATTCTTCAATTTATTCAATTCGGTCCCTATTTATAATTTACATTTTTTACAATTTAACCCCTCTAACTCTTTATGTTTCTCTTGCAGCTCATTTTTAGTTTCGATTTAATCCATTAATTTCAATTTGTTTCAATTTAATCCTCTTAGTTTTTATTTTTTATATATTTTTAAAATTATTTTTTCTTTTTTTCTTTTTTTGTATTTTATTACTTTTAAAATTTAACATTTTTTTATTACTTTCTTTTGATTTATTTAATATTTTTTCCTTTGTTTTTTATTTATTTTTTATTTTATTTTTCCTTTTGATTTATTATTATTATTATTTTATTTTTACTTTTATGTTTTTTTCTTTGATTCATTTAATATTTATTTATTATTTTTTTATCTAACATTTTTACCTTTTTCAGAATAATTCCAACCAATCAAATGTGTGTAATTTGAATCGGGTTTTAAATTTTAATTTTAATTTTTAATATTTTTCCATTAGGACAACCGTCAAATTAATTGATACCGAAATGTCAGTACAAGGTTGTTAATCCTTTCTTGACTGTAACCGACTCCCGAACCCGACACATTTCTGGTAAAACACATATCAAGTAAGATGGTGTCTGATCCACCTAAATATTTTTAAAATGATCAGTGGCGACTCTAATCCACTTATTTAAGTCGAAGCCCAATTTCGGGCCCAACCGAAAGACAACCACGACAGCTTGGCGATTCTGCTAGGAATAGGTAAGTGCGTTAGGCCAGGATTAATTTTCGGTTGTCTTTTTTAATTGAAAATAATAAATTTAAATTTATTTATTCGATTCTAATTATTTATCTTTGATTATTTTTCAAATAAATAGTTGTACTGACATTTTTTCAATGAATTCAGATTTTTGAAAAAGTTTTCATCTCTGGCTCTATACCCAAGCTCCGAACCCTTTTAAGTAGGGGTGAAAGCGACGCCTTCATGAGAATTTATTCTCCGCATAGGCCTAGCAAGTAACCTTCGGGATTCATATACCTTATGTCTTCGTGTGAATTTATTCACCGTGCAGGCATAAGGGAATGTATCCTCTCGAATTTAACTTACTCCACATGAGCTTGTAGGGGAAAGAACATAAAAAGGTTACTGGCCTAGGGAGTCCCTTCAAAGACAACAAGAAAAATATGGTAAAGCGATAGCTAAAACTGGAGGCCATTGTTGACAAATTTAGGAAACAAACAGATAAACTTCATATAGTTCCTATCGATGGAGGGCTCCAATGGTATTTCCGTTAGGGAACATACTCAGTAGAGAGTAAAAACCAGGGATGCCGCCATTCGACACTTCTTGGGACAAGTACAAAAAGCAGCTCAGAAATGCTGAAATGGTTCGACAGGGTATTCAACAGGTGACAGAAGAAGGCGGAAGACGAATCAACCAGTCATGAGTTATTCGGGGTCTAAAAGAATATACCTTTAAAATGTTTTTTGTCTCTTAAGAAATAACACTTTTGTCCCCAATAAGGATTATTTATAGTAACAGACACATTTTTGGATCAATGCCTCAAATATTTCATGCATCATGCATTTAGACATATTTTGCATTTTGTTATTTTCATTTCTTTACATTCGCGTTAACTAACAGAGGAATGTCTCTTCAAAAATGGGAACAAATATTGTATATACCACCTCAAGCATTGGACACACCCCATCCACATAACACCCACTCAAAAAAGAAGAAGATATAAGCAAAAATTGCTTAACTTGGAGAGAACATGCTATGGTTACAGAAGGAACTGGAAGAAAAAATAAGTCAAAGTCAACAAAATACCTTAAATTCCATCGCTAGGAACCAAGACTTGTTGGTTGACCAGATTATTTCAAGGTTGTCCGGCCTGATTCAAATGATTGCTCCTGGGTAGGGGCATTTGAGGGGGTGGCTATACCACCTACTCCATAGTTGGTAATTTCACTTGGAATCTTACCAGGAATTCAAGGGGATTCATCTACCACGATAGCACAAGCCTTTGTAACCAACCTTCAAAATAATTCAGATTATTACCACATTCTGAAGTTTGGTAAGGAAGTCAAAACAAAGAAGGTAGAAACGACCACTAAACAAGGAGGTAGGTCGAGTAGAAAACATCCCATGAAGAAGAAATAAGGAGAGATTATTAGCATTTTCAACACTTGAAAAGGTATTACAATCTCCAAATCAAAACCAATTGAAGATGTACCGTCAGGTACTTCTAGATAAGATTCGAGAGAAGCAAATAGAGAAAAGGGGAAGGAGCATTTTGATCTCATTCCCATGACATATAAGGAGCTTTATTAACAGTTTTTTGACGCACATCTGGTGTCACCATATCCAGAGAAACCTCTAAAGCCCCCATACCCTAGGTGGTATGACGAAAATGCGCACTATGAATATCATGGCGGTGTTTCGGGGCATTGACAACTGTCGTTTCGGTGTCAAAATAAATTCCTTATTCTCAATCAATAAATAAAGGAAATGCGTAGTAAAGAGAAGTAAGGGTCGATTCCATAGTGACTTAGAAAATTATAAATTTCTGTCTGATTTATTTTATGCCAGGCGTGAAACAGTAAAAATGAGGGGGAATTTTGGTAAAAAGAAATTAAAATAATAAAAACGATTAAATAAATAAAAGTAATTAAAGTAAAAATAAGAAGATGAAGATTGTGAATAAATTTGGTAAAAGTAGCCTCAAGCTTCGCTTTGATTCAATTTCCTTATGATCATCGAATAAGATTTTCTATTCGAGATTCACGTCGGTTACTTTGTCTACAAGGGTTATCCCCGTGACTCTATCTTGTATACCGAACACCCAAGGCAATCTTTGATTCCGGCTTCGATAATTGATTCTAACGACATCAATTATCGTAGATCAATTACCGTTTAAGTTCGTAGAATCCAACTCGGATTGTTGCTTCTATAATCGTCAATTCCGATCTCAATTCCCTCTTGGCGAAACTATCTCGCCAAGTGTGTTCCCAGGAAGTCGAATTGCTTTCTATAAGCCGAATCTTCCTCCCACACATTTAATCGCAACAACCTCTTGACCAAAGTCAATCTTTGATTTTGAAAACTATTTTGATTTTGAAAAGTAAGCGCAGAGATTGAGAGAGATATTCCGAAGATATTAAGGGACCGTTTCAATTCTCCCGTTGGAATTGAATCATCATGATAGGTCTCGGCTTTTGAAAGGTTTAGCTAAGCATGACAAAAGCCATACTTAGCATTTTGAAAACAAAACTTGAAAATAAAAGAAAAAAAGGAAAAACTTGAAAAGTAAAAAGAGAAAACTTTAATAAAACTAGAGAGAAAAGAAGAATGTAATTTGAGTGATGAGTTTAGGCTTACCCCAAGTGGGTATTTATAGCCTCTCAAAGCCTAAAGGATAAGCAAAGAAAATAATAAAATAATACAAAAAGATAATTGTTTTTAAATTTAAATTCAAACTTAAACTAGTCTCCTAATGCAACTCTACTCGTCAATCTTCCAGAAGGTGTGCGGATGAAGTCTTCAAGAAACCGCCGCTGACTGGACCTTTTGGAAACTGCCACGTCAGACCACGTCATGCCCAGAGTCGTGCCCATGTCTCCAGCCATGACCAAATAAAAAAAAATGCATAATTCTCCCGTTTTGTCACAAATTCTGGAAAGCAAGGACATGTACAAAAATAAGTATAACAAGACCAATTCATCAGCAATAACTCCACAAAATAGAAGAAATAACGAGCAAATATTAACGATTTTGAACACTCATCAAATTCCCCCTCACTTATCTCATGCTTGTCATCAAGTATAATTAACCAAATCAGTCAAAAACTTCATTAAACGTTCTTTTGTCAAGTTTCACATTCAAGGAAGCAAGGTAGAGACCACAATAACTATTCAAGTCAAGAAATCAATCAGTTGAACATCACCAATTAGAGCAAGTCAAGTGCAATTGTAATATCCATTCCTTCATTAATCTCAATGCTCATAACTCAACACCTCACTGGGATTCACTCAAATCACTCTATGTGTTTGGGGTAAAGAAACTCTCAATGTCAGAATTGACACGGTATTACAATAAGCCTGCAAGTAAATCAAATATCCACTACTAATAAGAACAAAATGCATAGATCAAAGGGTATTTTATTGGTTGTAACGGGGCATAGGTACAGGTGGGGAAAAGGCTAAAAATATGGCTAAAAAATAAAGGCAAGGAATTAACAAATAATAATCTCAATTCCATCAAAACATTAAGCACAACAAGATAAAAAGAAGACATATCAAACAACAAATTTCTTGTCGAAATGCATTTTTTTATTTTTCACACTTTTGTTGTTTTGTTTTCTATTTTCTTCTTTCATGTCTTTTTTTCTCTCTTTTTCTTTCGAACAACTTGTTTTTTTTTGAACTGCTATTTTTTTCTTTCTTTCATTCAACATTTTTTTTGATGGAGAATACAACGGTAAAATTATTCACTTGCCCTGAAAAAGGTAGAAAAGAGAGATAAAATAAAATGGATCTAGTTTATGAATATGGTAAAAACAAAGAAACGAGAATAGGCTCCAAAGTGGTTAGCTAAGGGGAAAATACATAGGTAGGCTTTTTAGTGAGGAAACGGAATGGTTAATCCTAAGGTGCCCAAATCATCTTTAAGCATTATGGTCATGTGTAATCTCGACAGTATTTAACATGTAGGTTCTAGAATACCAATGCCAAATTCGACACACTCAATCAAACAAAATAAGAGCAAAAATGATATGCTCGTTAAGGCTCATGTCTCACCAAATTGTTTCATGCATTGAGCTAATCACATTTCAACCAACGAAGTCATGAAATATCACAAAAACACCAACTTATCACAATTCATGTTATTCGCTATCAAGAACATACTAACTTAAATAATCATGTGTTCCCAAACAAGCATATCATTCTAAATATTTTCAACAAGACAAAGACAATCAATGAAATTTTTGACAAATCCAACCAATACATACTAGCATCGAAAAATAAAGATAATAAAAGGGAAATTCAATCCTACACTCTACTCCCCCTCGCTTAAAGCGTTTTGCCTCAAAACAAAAATTAAAGTGTAAGAGAAAAAATTAGAGTACTCCCCAGATTTCATGTCGGTTTTGCGTGCGCACCGTCGTGGAGTAGAGAGGAGCGGGTGGCGAGGAAACTCGTTAGCAAAGGCGTAGGGGTTCAGTGATGCCATCGGCGGTGAGGAGAAGAAGGGATGATAGTTTTGTGTTTGTTTGGGGATGGCTATCGAGTTGATGGGTTTAAGTTTGGTTTCTGCCGTGGGGTGTCTAAATTGGAAGTAAATGGGATTTTTGTTTTTTTGTATGGATAAAGGGGAGTTTAAAAATTAAAAGGTGATAGAGATAGGGATGGTGGGGTCCATGGTAAAAGGAAATTAAAAGAGAATAGAGAATTGGGGAATGGGGAATGGTGGGCGGCAGAAAGATAACAAAAAGGGGAAATAATTTTTCATATGGGTTTGCTAACATGCGCTAACCTTCAAAGGGTTGTGCTAACGTGCGCCGTTTAAGGAAACGGTGCGGACGGGTCTTTTCTTGTTCCACTGTTCTGCATTTTTTTATCACTGCTCCTGGGGTTCCGAAATTAGGACTATTCGACTGAAATTTCTGCAATTCTTCGTCGTTTAAGTTTGAATAAAATTATTTGGTTCCTGTAAAAATAAAAATTAAATTAAATTAAACATGCTTGAATGAATAAAAATAAAATGAAACAAAAAGTAAAGATAAAAATAAAAATATAACAGAATTGAAAACAATGGGTTGCCTCCCATGAAGCGCTTTTGTTTAGTGTCGTTAGCTAGACGACTTGATTCAGACTACAGGTTTCGTGATAGACACTTCCACTTCATTCTCTTTTTCCAACTAAGAAATTCTTTATGAGAAATTTGAAAATTCTCATAAATATTTCTTCGAATTTTTCCCAAATTAAAATTCTTGTCGAAAAGAATGTCCGTCAAACATCTTTTTTACCAAAAATTGATTTCTTCAAACGATTCCTCGATGGTTTCGACATAATTGTTGGTGCTTGCAAAAGGGAAGGTGAATCTTTAGTGTTTAAAGGAGTTAAGATCAAATTCGAATCAACAAATGAAATATTGTTCAACTCCCTTATGTCTTCTTTTTTATCATCCAATTCCTTGCATAAATAATCAACAAAGTTAGATTCATCATCAATAGGTTTAATAATGTCAACAAAATTAATACTATACACGTTATCTGGATATTTCATTGCTTTATAAACATAAAACTTTATGATCTCACCGTCGAACTCTATAATAAGAATACTGCTTCGAACGTCAATTTTTGCATTTGCCGTGCTTAGAAAGGTACGACCGAGGAGGATTTCAGAACCAATGTTGCTACGATCATTTTCCATCTCAATCACATAAAAATCAGCAGGAAAAATTAAGTCTTCTACGTCTACTAGAACATTTTCTATGAGTCCTTCAAGATAAATAATTGATTTGTCGGCTAGCTGATGTGTAACTCTCGTCTCCTTCAAAGGCTTGGTGGAAATTAAATTATAGACGGAGAAAGGTATTAAATTGATAGAGGCACCTAGATCGCACATAGCTCGCTTGATTTTAATCTCACCAATTTTACAAGGTATTGAAAACATACCTTGGTCTTTATACTTCGGTGGAAGTGGTCGTTGGAAAACTGCTGAGGCGTTCGCACCTAAATCCACTTTCTCGACCCCGATAAGTTTCCTTTTAGTCGTACAGAGATCCTTCAAAAACCGGCAATACCTTGGAACTTTCTGGATAACCTCAAGGAGAGGTATGTTAACTTACACCTTTCGAAGTACGTCTAATATTTCATTTTCCTCGACTTTTTTATCCTTTTTGACTAACCTCGATGGAAAAGGTGGTGGCACGTCATAGGGAGATGGCGTCTGATAGTCCATTTGTTCTTCATCATTCTCTTTATGGGATCCTGTGTCAGCAGTCTTCTTCTCTTTTTGGACTGCTTGGTCTGATGAAATAGGTGGCGCCACTACTATACCACTCCGAAGAGTGATGGCACTGACGTTCTCCCTCGGGTTTACTTCAGTTTGAGATGGAAGCTTACCTTGTGATTCCATGCGACTTACAGTTTTTAGCCAGTTGGCTCATCTGATTGTCTAACTCTTGTAAGTGGGCTTCGGTGTGATTCTGAAATTTTTCCTGGGAAAGTGCTAACCTCTCGACAATCGATTCTAGTGATGTCTTCTGCGACTGTTGTTATGGTGGAGGTGGTCTCGATTGATAGCTTTGATTTGGTCTTGGGTTTTGAGCATAACTGAAATTTGGATGATCTCTCCATACTGGGTTGTATGTATTGCCGTAGGGATTATAAGCTCTTTGGGGAGGTCCTGGGAAATTCCCGATTGCATTGACATGAGCTGTTGCATCATCATGAATCAGTGGACAACCGTTTGTCAGATGATCAGGTAATGCACATATTCCACATACTCGGTTTTGCCATATCTTTCCTGAAACAAGAGTGTTTATGACTTTAGTTAGCTTATCGATTTTATTTTCTAAGGAAGATGAACTTATCTCATGAACCCTTCGAGAAGGTTCATTATTTGTGCGAAATTGTTGGGAATTTGCAGCCATTTTCGATATCAAGTCCCTAGCCTCAGTAGTAGTCATATTCACCAAGCTGGCTGCATCGATCATCTTCATTTCCAGGGGAGATAATCCTTCATAAAAGTATTGAATGAGTGATTGTTCAGTTAATACATGTTGTGGGCAACTAGAACATAACTTCTTAAAATGCTCCCAGTAGTCGTAAAGTGACTCTCCATCAAGCTGCTTGATTCCAAGTATTCTCCTTCGTAATTCACTTACTTTTGCCGTATGGAAAAACCTGTCAAGAAAATAACGAGTCATTTGAGCCCATGTAGTAATAGAATTAGGAGGAATATAAAATAACCACTCCTTAGCCGAATCCGCTAAGGAAAAAGGAAAAGCTCTAAGTTTTATTTGGTCCTCGGTTACTCCCTGTGGTGTCATGCTGGAGCAAACCATGTGAAATTCCTTGAGATGTTTGTGTGGATCCTCGTTTGGCAATCCGCAGAATGTAGGGAGGAGATAAATAAGGCCAGTTTTCAATTGGTATGGAGTTTCGCCTTGGGGAAAATCAATGCTCAAAGGCACTTGTTCAGTAGGTGCCGCGGCTAACTCCCGAATAGTAAGTTCGGCCATCATATTTGTATTACCTGAATTTTATTCTTCTTCTAGATTTGATTATTGTCTCCTTCTTTCCCGAAACGTCTGTGTGTGGAGTCTCCTAGCTTTGGCTTCAATCTCCGGGTTGTACTCCACTAATGTGCCCGGATTAGTCCTGGTCATAAATCAAAAGCAAACAAAAATTAGTATCTTTGGCTAAATCCCTGGCAACAGCACCAATTTGACAACTGTCGTTTCGTTGTCAAAATCAATTCCTTATTCTCAATCAATAAATAAAGGAAATGCGTAGTAAAGAGAAGTAAGGGTCGATTCCACAGGGACTTAGAAAATTATAAATTTCTGTCTGATTTATTTATGCCAGGCGTGAAACAGTAAAAATGGGGAGGGGGATTTTGGTAAAAAGATATGAAAATAATAAAAACGAATAAATAAATAAAAGTAATTAAAGTAAAAATAAGAAGATGAAGATTGTGAATAAATTCTGTAAAAGTAGCCTCAAGCTACGCTTTGATTCAATCTCCTTATGATTATCGAATAAGATTTTCTCTTCGGGATTCACGTTGGTTACTTTGTCTACAAGGGCTATCCCCGTGACTCTATCTTGTATACTGAACACCCAAGGCAATCTTTGATTCCGGCTTCGATAATTGATTCTAACGACATCAATTGTCGTAGATCAATTACCGTTTAAGTTCGTAGCGTCCGACTCGGATTGTTGCTTCTATAACCGTCAATTCCGATCTCAATTCCCTCTTGGCGAAACTATCTCTCCAAGTGTGTTCCCAGGAAGTCGAATTGCTTTCTATAAGCCGAATCTTCCTCCCACACATTTAATCGCAACAACCTCTTGACCAAAGTCAATCTTTGACTTTGAAAACTGTTTTAATTTTGAAAAGTAAGCGCAGCGATTGAGAGACATATTCCGAAGATATTAAGGGACCGTTTTAATTATACCGTTGGAATTGAATCATCGCGACAGCTCTTGGCTTTTGAAAAGTTTAGCTAAGCATGACAAAAGTCATACTTAGCACTTTGAAAACAAAGCTTGAAAATAAAAGAAAAAAGGAAAAACTTGAAAAGTAAAAAGAGAAAACTTTAAGAAAACTAGAGAAAAAAGAAGAATGTAATTCGAGTGATGAGTTTAGGCTTACTCCAAGTGGGTATTTATAGCCTCTCAAAGCCTAAAGGATAAGCAAAGAAAATAATAAAATAATACAAAAGATAATTGTTTTTAAATTTAAATTCAAACTTAAACTAGTCTCCTAATGCAACTCTACTCGTCAATCTTCTAGAAGGCGTACAGATGAAGTCTTCTAGAAACCGCCGCTGACTAGACCTTCTAGAAACTACCACGTCAGACCGCGTCATGCCCAAAGTCATGCCCATATCTCCAGTCGTGACCAAATAATAAAAAAAATGCATAATTCAACCGTTTTGCCACAAATTCTGGAAAGCAAGGACATGTACAAAAATAAGTATAACACGACCAATTCAGCAGCAATAACTCCACAAAATCGAAGAAATAACGAGCAAAGATTAATGATTTTGAACACTCATCAGGCATGCTATTGAAGTGAAGTCGCCTCTTGCTTGTGAATAGAGGCAAATGAGAAATGTGGGGTTTCTTGAACCACATCCTAGTACATCAGATTCCAAAGGTGACAGCCATTATTATTATCACAATAAGGTTGGACATGATGTACAACAATGTGCCAAATTTAGAGCCTTGATCCAGCTAATGATGGATAGAAAATAGCTGGAATTTTACGATGAAAGCAAGGACACTCCCGAAGTAGAAATTTGTGTGTTTGAGGGTACTTCAAAAGAAGCCATGATAAGTGAAACAATTGAGAAATGGGGAGCAAGTGCTGATGAAGGCGTTAATCCAACTAGTGAGGTGTTCTAATGAGGCTTTATTCTATTTTGCAGCATCCTGTTTGAACTTGTTTTTTTGAACTTTCTCATATTTCTTCTTGTAACTTGTTTTTGAACTTTCTCATATTTCTTGTTTATAAGGATATTTAAATGAATTTATGTTGAGCATTGAACCAAATTTACAACTTAAAATTCTTTGAATATCAACTGAATTAAAAATTATGTAAATGATTCAGAGTTACAGATCTTTGACAAAGTGACATCATTAAAATTTGGTAAAATAACAAGGACCCTGTCCTTACCTCAGAAAGATACACTCGAACACCATAAACAAGAGGCTTGGTATTTAGGTATGCATAGGAGCGGACAACATGGGGTATCTTTTGCATATGACGTTACTATACTTTTGTTTAAGACATTCAATGATGATGATGATCTTTACAGATGAAATAGTTGAGTAGGTGAATCTATTTTAGGTCAGTTGCTTGGAAATTGAACTCTAAAGATGAAATTTTTGACCTTCAACAAACACCTAGACTATAACAGGTTCTTCTTGACAATCTTAAGAACATGAATTCGTAAAGTTGAGCTATTCCACTAAATCAATTGGTTATAAAGGAAACTCGAAAGCCCTGTCTTTGTGAATAGATTACATTCAAACAATGACATTGCTTGAACACTTGGCAATTCGGTGTCTGCTACACTACAATTGTCAGGCCGATGACTTTGTGATGAGATAAACCCTTCAGTTAACCTGATAAAAGTTAATATAATATTGAACTGTCCCTTTAGAGCAATTGGTTAAATGCCCTGGCTTTATGGATTCAGCTAGCCAGACAATGGCAAATTAAATCAAATTTATCTAAATAAGGAGTTTCGATAAAGATATACTAAGGGAGTTAAGGAACACCTGCTATAGTCTATTTCACACGAGCACTCAGGAATTTCATTTTTAGACCGATATTTCTGCACTACCTTTGTTAGAGGAGCCTATGAAGCTTGAACAAATGGAAAATTTTAGAGGCCTAAAATAGAAGGTTCGGTAATTTATTATGCTAGTTACGTCATTTTGTCCGCATCCGATTAAAATAAAGAGCTGAGAAAGAGGGGGATGTTACGATGCTAAAAAAATGACATTTTAGTGGCTGAAACCTTAGAAATTAGGAAGCTAACCTGAAGCCAACTCATCAACTTGGACATTTGTCAAAGAGCTATAACTTTGAAAGCATTAAAGAGCTATTGATTCTGTTGATTTTCTGTGAACTCATGTTTATAATTTGATTCGATTGCGAGCCTGAATTAAGGGGCAATGTTTTACATAATTCTTATATTCTTATATCCTTTTTTTCCTCCAAAAATAAGACAAAGGAGAAAAACATTTTCAAATAGGACAGTCTCAAATGTGAAAGGCTGTAACCCGAGAAGAAAATGGGGCATGATCAATTCTGAGTACAAAACCGACAAACAAAATGAGGCTCCATCCGAAATATAAAACAAAACTAATTCATGTTGCATGCATCTTAGACATACTTAAGAGCATCACATTTATCATTTTTTTAGCATACATAAATTTTTGCAGTTTTTTTTTTCAATTTCAAGACAAAAGATACTCGATTCAAAAGCACCTTTTGAAATTGATGGTGGTTGCTTAACTGAGCAGTGAGGAGTACACCTCAACCAATTTGACCTATTGAAAATTCGACAGATCTTGGAATCTAATTCAGACGGGTTCGAGAACTAATTTAGAACAGATCCAGTTCAGCTTAACTCAACGACGAGTGACTAGCTTTCAAGCCAAACTTCAACTTCACGACAGATAATATCTGGCTGACAGAATTTACCACTTGTCTTTCCTGTCAAGGGGAGTCATCTGAAGAACTATGATCGGCTTAGACCGGTGAAGGGGAACCATTTTTCACTTAAATGAACTATTTGCAGCATAGCTCAAGGCGAGAAGGGCTATCTGCCAACAAACCTTCGAGTTCGATTACATTCAGCTCAAGGGCATATCAAATTTACAGCAAAGCTCAAGGCGAGAAGGGCTATCTCCCAATAAGCCTTCGAGTTCGATTACATTCAGCTCAAGGGCATATCAAATTTACAACATAGCTCAAGGCAAGAAGGGCTATTTTCCAGCAAATGTTCGAGTTCGATTACATTCAGCTCAAGGGCATATCAAATTTACAGCATAGCTCAAGACGAGATGGGCTATATGCCAACAAACCTTCGATTTCGATTAAATTCAACTCAAGGGCCTATCAAATGTACAACATAGCTCAAGGCGAGAAGGGTTATCTGCCAACAAACCTTCGAGTTCGATTACATTCAGCCCAAGGGTTTATCAAATTTATAGTATTGCTCAAGGCGAGAAGGGTTATCTGTCAACAAAGACCTTTGAGTTCGATTACATTCAACTCAGAGGCATATCAAATTTATAGCATAGCTCAAGGTGAGAAGGGTTATCTGTCAATAAAGACCTTCGAGTTCGATTACATTAAGCTAAAGGACATATCAAATTTATAGCATAACTCAAGGCGAGAAGGGTTATTTGTCAACAAATACCTTCGAGTTCGATTCCATTCAGCTCAAGGGCAAGTTAAATTTACAGCATAGCTTAAGTCGAGAAAAGCTATTTGTTAACAAAAACTGTCGAGTTCGATTCCATTCAGCTTGATGACACATCAACCATATGGTAGCATCGAGAAACTACTTTCTGGTTTAAGTCGAGGTCCTCATGTTAAGAAGAAGATCTGGGACAATCTCTCAGATTAGTACAACATAACTCAAGGCAAGAAGGGTTATCTATCAATGAAAACTTTCGAGTTCGATTCCATTAAGCTCGATGATGTATCAACTACTTTTCGGTTAAAGTTTAAACCGAGGTCTTTAAGTCAAGAAGAAGACCTAGGTTAGCGGTGCTTTAGTGACAAGAAACCATCTTCCAGCAGTATAACTTAAGTCGAGAAAACTTATCTGTCAACGAAAACTTTTGTGTTCGATTTCGTTTAGCTCAAGGGCCTATCAACCATATGGTGGAGTTAATGAACTATTTTCCAGATGAATTTTCAAACCATGGTCTTTAAACCGAGAAGAAGACCGAAGTTGACTACATTTTGGCAACGAGAAGCCATATTCCGACTTAAATTCCGAACTACGACTTTAATTTCATATCGTTTCAAGATGGACTCGACTTCGTGACAGAGGAGTCATTCGCAACTCAATTTGGCAGGGAATTATTTCTAATTGCAATATCAGTTTTAATTTTAACTCCACAAAAGAGGATATTAGACTCAGGGACCCCTTCATACCGAATGAAAATTTGTGTCCTTTTATCTTTGTCCTATTTTTTGTTCCATGAAAAAAGACAAAGAGGGCAACTGTAGACACTCATTTTCGTCTAATTTATATTTTATTATATATATATATATTATATAGTTTACAAATGATTTTTGAAATATATATAATATATAGTTTTGAAAACGATTTTTGAAAATGTATATATACTATATAGTTTTTTGAAAACATTTTGAAACACATATAATATATGGTTTATAAAAAACATTTTGAAGATATATATAATATATTGTTTTTGAAAACCTTTTAAAAACTTATATAATATCTAGTTTTGAAATCATTTTGAAATCTTATATAATATATAGTTTTAAAACATTTTTTAAAACATATATAATATATGGTTTAAAAACATTTTGAAAATTGTATAATATATAGTTTTGAAAACATTTTAATATATATATATATAATATAGTTTTAAAATATTTTTAAAATATATATTATTTATTTATTTATTTATTTATATTTATCTTTTTTATTTCCTTTTTTTTATTTTGGTCCAAGTCCAAGTCCAAAGTCTAGAAACAGGCCCAACCGAGTAGCCTAACCCAACAGACTCGGTTCATCCCAAAGGATCATGCTAGGGTTTTGATATTTAGTCAGGCGCCACACAAGCAACGCACGTGTCAGCCACACACCCAAACCTCCAGCAGTTTTCGGTCGAAATCCCCGAGACTGAACCATCCCGAGGTTCTTGGTCAACCAACAACCAAGATCACGTCCCGTTCGGGACCCAAAACAACCAACACCAAGGCTATAAAAAGCCATCGGTGAGGCCAAACAGAGGACATCAACAGCGAGGCCAAACAACCAACATCGAAACAGAGCATCGAAACACAGAAACACCAACAACACCAAGAGATACGAAAACAACACATTGACCGAGATAAAAAAAGCAACACGACCATCGACCACAACAACACAATCGAACCACAAGGAAAAAACCAGAAAATATTCAACAACAACCAAAGTAATCGAAGCACTGTCGAGAAGCCCAATAGTCATCGGGGAAAGGTAAAGTTCGAGATCTATTTGCGTAGATCTACGATGATTGAGAGCCTTTTTCGATGATCGGTGGCTATATTCGGGGTCTAGGGAAAAAGGGCTTTCGAAGGGTGTAGCTTATGGGTCTCCGGCCACCGTGGCTGATGGGCGGAGCGATTTATGGCCGACAGTTGGTGATGGGGTTCCATTAGAGAAGGAGGTCGGTTTTTTTCTGATTTGGTGAGAAATGATTTTTTTGGGTTTTGCCTATTTATATGCGAGGTGTTAAGATGCAAATGATAAATTTTTAAATTTTTTCCGTCTCTCAACTTTTAAAGTGTAATTTATTTTCGTCATTGTGTTCAATTTAGCCTCTGAATCTTCAATTTATTCAATTCGGTCCTTATTTATAATTTACATTTTTTTACAATTTAACCCCTCTAACTCTTTATGTTTCTCTTGCAGCTCATTTTTAGTTCCGGTTTAATCCATTAATTTCAATTTGTTTCAATTTGATCCTCTAAGTTTTTATTTTTTTATATTTTTTAAAATTATTTTTTCTTTTTTCTTATTTTTTCTTTTTTCTTATTTTTGTATTTTATTACTTTTAAAATTTAACATTTTTTTATTATTTGTTTCTTTTGATTTATTTAATATTGTTTTTATTTTTTACTTTTTTATTTTATTTCATGTTTTTCTTTGATTTATTTTGATTTATTTTTTATCTTATTTTTTCTTTGATTTATTATTATTATTATTATTATTTTACATTTTTCTTTGATTTATTTATTTTTATTTTTTTCTTTTATTTTTGTGTTTTTGTTTTTTTATTTTATTTTTTCCTTTTGATTTATTATTATTTTTTATGTTTGTTTCTTTGATTCATTTAATATTTATTTTTTTATTTTTTATATAACATTTTTTACTTTTTTAGAAGAATTTCAACCAATCAAAGGTAAGTAATTTGAATCTGTTTTTTTTATTTTAAATTTTTAATTTTTCGCCATGAGGACAACCGAAATATTAATTACTACCGAAAGGGCAGTACAATAGTGTTAATCATTCATTGACTGTGATTACTCCCGAACCCAACACATTTATGTTAAAATGTAGATAAAGTAAGATGGTGTTCGATCTATCTAAATATTTTTAAAATGATCGGTGGTGACTCTAATCCACTTATTTAAGTTGAAGCCCAATTTCGAGCCACCCGAAAGACGACCGCGACACCATGCAGGTTTGCTTGAAGAAACTGAGCGATACCGTTGAAGCGCTGAGGAAGTCGGTCAGCGAGATGGATAAGATTAAATCGTCGAATGTCAGACAAATGGTGCACGATATTCGGTCGTAGGATAGCTCTGCTTTGACGAATGAGAGCAACTGCACTGATGGGTTTGAAGGGGACAATGTGTCCAGTGATTCCATAAGATCACATATTCTCACAATTGCGCATTTGACTAGAAATGCCTTGGCTTTGGTCGAAGATTATAGTAAACAAGTTTAGTACCTAAAATATTGTTTTTGTTTCGTTTCGGTATTTAAAGTTTATTTTTTTAAATCGTAACTAATTTTTAGTTTAGGTTTCCATTTGGTACATTCATCGTTAAAAAAATAATAGAATTGTCGAAGTGATATTTTTATTTTATTTATTTAATGATGACATAGAGTTATCTTATGGTGATACATGAACATCATCGTTAATTTTTTAATGATAATGTACCAAAATAAAACATAAACTAAATGTTAGGTATGATTTTAATAAAATAGGTACTAAAATTGAACAAAAAAAATATTAATTTAGATACTTAATGTATAATTTACCCTAAAAAAGATTGAAACATGAATTTGGTTTTGAATAATTTGGGGGTAAGTACAAGGTAGTATTTATTCGAAGATAATTATCAACTTTTCAATATTGAACACTCACACCCCTGACATATATGGTACTCGAACCCGGGTCCTCAGAAATAACAAAAACTCATTTATCACAAAGTCCTCTTGGTTCGTGCATTAAACCATGTTTTTTAACTTGAAAAACTCAGTAAAATTACTATTTTAGTCGGGGTTATTAATTTATTAAACTTCCACTTGCAATTTTTAACATGATTTTAGATGAATTGACGAAAATTCAAATAGTATTAAGATTTTATAAGTTATATAAATATCTTTATTTTGAATGTAATAATTATTTGGATAAACTACAATGGTGACACCTAATTATTTCTAGATTGTATTTTGACCACCAATGTTCCAATTTAATTAATCAGACCATCCAACTATTTAAATGTTTCAATCAAGCCACTTTTCGTTAACTTTTAACGGAAGAAATGACATGACAATTAAGAAATTTGGTATATTACATATTTGATCATCAAAATTTATATATTCTATAAATTTAGTCATAGTATAATATGATTAAAATAAAACTTAATCTCTAATTAGATGATGATATATATCATTATCTGATTGTAGGATATTTTCATAGTTATTTATTTATTTTATTCAATTTATACTCTTTCCACTAAAGCGATGATACGTGTCACTAATAAGGTGGGAAAATGAAAGCGTGATATAATACTTCCGATATGAATTGAACACAAGTCAAGGGGTGGGTATACACACACATAAACCACTACAATAACCAATTCATTTGTTTTAAAATCACAACATATTTTATATAACTTATTCCATTTAATGATAGTAAAAGAGATTGAAAAAGCAAATTGGGAGGTTCAGATAAATGCAAAACAAGTATGAAATTATATTCACCATTAAATCCAGTCACATACTTATATATAATTTATAAATTTTTTATAAATCTTAAAATTTTGTTGATGGAAGAATTAATTTTTAATTTTTATCTCTTAACTATATTTTACAAGATTTTTAATATATTTTTAATGTTTGTTAATGAAAAAAATAATTCTATTTGTTACTTATAATTTAATAGTTATATATAATATTAGGAATTATTTATTTCATCAATTTTTATCTCTTAACTATATTTTACAAGATTTTTAATATATTTTTAATGTTTGTTAATGAAAAAAATAATTCCATTTGTTACTTATAGTTTAATAGTTATATATAATATTTGGAATTATTTATTTCATCAACTACAATTTAATCTCATATAGAAATATTATATTATAATTAATAAATAAAATTAAAAACTATTTTCAATTAAAAAAATAAAATATATAAAAAAGTTGTATATTATAATTAATAAATAAAAATTAAGAACTATTTATTTCATTAAAAATATGAAAATGATGTAATTTTTTATTATAAATTATAGTTACTAAATAAAAATCAAAATTGTTTATTTCAATAACAAAAAAAATAATATATAAAAATGTTGAAAATTATAGTTAAAATAATTAAGATTTATTTTTTTCTTTAACAAAAATTTAAAACCTATAAAAATGTTGTAAATTATATTCAAACATGTTATTAGATTTAATGGTTAAAGTAATTTTATTCATCCAGTTTTTTATCCCAGTTTGAGTCTCCCCTTTCTCATTTTCACTTTTTCTTTTTGCTATCATTAGGTGCGATAAGTTATGTAAAATATGTTGTGATTTGGAACCAAATGATTTGGTTAGAATAGTGGGTTTAGGTGCGCAAATATTCACCCATTGTCCAAGGTTCGTGATGTAAGTTTAACCTCGATTGTGGATCTAGGAAAGAAGCAAGTATACCTGCAGCAAGATAGGCTTACAAATAGATAGGTCATGTAGGTAGAAGAAATCTATCAATAAGTGGGATATAAATAATGATAGAATAATGAAATGATAGCAAAAATGAGTTGATTTATATGGATAGTTGTGGTGAATGGTAAGAAGAAATATGGTGATGGTAATGGTGAAATGGAAGATAGTATGAACTATGAAGAAAGGTATATTCAATGCTATAGATGAGAAAAGCCCCCAACCTTATGTACTCAATAGTTCGAGTGGTGATAAGGACTTGCCGCTATTGATTATCAAGAATAAAGAAACACAAGTATCAAGATGGAAAGGATGAACGCCACAAGTAACAAAGGCTTGATAAGTTAATAGAGTTTAAAAAGAACTAAAAAGTGAGAATTTTCACAACATAATTTAAGCAAAAAGATGATGCATAAAAATGTCAAAGCATTGGCAATTTATAGAATTTAAAAAAGAATGGGTGAAAAGTTACAAAGGGATTTGACCATGCTTCTATCTTAATGAAAGTACATTATTTAATGATGAATGGCCATGCTTTTAAGGCCTTGTGATGGTTCGACTAACTCTTCAATGCATGTATGAGTGATTTGGTCGAATAGTGATGAATTTATTCGACTATTGGATGCATTGAATGAATGAACATGTTCCTTGGTCGAATGATGCTTGTGTTGGTTTATCATGTTGGCACCAAATTGGGTGGTTACAATGCTTAGGTCGAATGGAGATGTTCCTTGGTGTTTGGTATCTAACTTGATAAGACATGAAGAGTACATGCTTTTATGATGTACATAAAAGCCTTCTTGCTTGCATATGACCTACTTTGAATGCATATGACTTCCTACGCCAAGAGTAATAATGGATCGATGATAAGATGCATGATAAGCATATGGTATGTGATTTGAACCAAGGTAACTGTATAGGTAACTATCTAGGTCAGTAGTAGCAAGGTAGAATTAATCTAGCTAGCTAGTAACACTCCAGCTACTCAGCTACCACCTGAGCTACCCTCAAACTACCTTTAGCGCTCAACTCAGCAACTAGGTCCTCAATTAGTATCCAGCCAGGTTCAACACCCCTTTCAGCTTCTTTAGCTATCCGTTAAGCTCCATTAAGCTTCTTTAAGTTAGCTGAGCTAGCTTTGAGCCTTCATAGCTTGTAATCTTTGTCTTTGAGATGCCATAGCTTGCCTTAACATCCAATTCACCTATGTAAAGCATGAATACAATCAATTAGATTGTATGTGAGCTAGGAGCACAATGCATATATGATGCACTCCTAAGTAATGAATGTAATGGTATAAAAAGCTAAGTTAATAATAAAAACATAACATAGCATAAAATAAACTAAGTAAATATGTGAAAACATATAATATGTTATGCAAAGAACAATATATGCATAATATAAGGATTATAGCATATAATTACTAAGCCTAACATAAGATGCAAATAATAATATGTGTAAATCATATGGAAATGCATGAAGCACATAGCATAATGAGTATGACATTGAATCATCAAGCCTAGCATATCATAAGGCATATGAATGAAATGGTAAGGTATGATGAGCATAGCATAGGGATCATCATATAAGGTGTGATATATAATATATGTAACATAATCATACAAGATAAATTCAATGAAAACATGTGAGAGGTAAGTAAATGTTCCATTGTCCTTCATCGTTGTAACACGAGATGAAAGAAACATGAACAACAACAAGTGTATGAGAAGGATCACATCATCCCCATTCTTTAAGGTGATTTATCCTCAAATCAAAACTCTCGTAATTGAATTCTTCTTTGATATGGGAATGGATGAACCCATACTTCGTTTTTTTAACTTTGACACCTAACTCTTCTTTTTCCTCTTGAAAAAGTAATTAATTTTTTTTTTATGAATGATTAGTGAAAATCAAAGGTTGTGCCAAAAGACACTTCCGAGTCACTTGTTCACGGTGTTTGAATTCTTTTTTGACATGGGAATTGATGAATCCATACTTTTTTCTTTAACTTGAACAGCTAATTCTTCTTGTTCATGAGCACATATCCTTAAACTCCTTCATGATGTTCTTTTGATTCACCATGCCTCTTGGTAATGGCATGAGTCTCTTGTAATCCTCCATTGATTGCATTTTTTTATTTTGAATACATACAAGCCCTTTAGTAATTCTACTTTGGAATTTTCCCTTTGATGATAAGACTTGTCGTTTGGATTCCTTCATTAAAGCCCTTGGTATCATCACGTCCTTTCGCTAAAGATTCATCTTTTGAACTCCTCATTGGCTCGAAATGTCATAACCTTAGATGAAATGGCTTGCCTCTTTGCTTCCTCTCTTTTGATCATGACATTGCTTGTAAAGGGCATCTATCTCTTCAAATCCTTCTTTTGATTCATCACGATGCTTACTAAAAATATCCATCTCTTCAACTTGCCCATATGAATCATCATATTTGTTTACAATTAGGCTTGTCTTCTTGGTTTCTTTCAAAGGCTTGAAATCTCCATGGCTCTTGTTCATCGCCTCTATGCTCATTTTCATATGCAATTGATCCTTATGGATTTTCTTAGGTGCTAATGGGGTTAAGATGATCTTCCTCCCTTCATGCTTGAATGAATAATTGTTGGTGTAGAAATCATGAATGATTTTCTTATCATAATGCCATGACCTCCAGAGTAGAATATGGCTTGCATGCATAAAGATATCGTCATACAACACCTCATCCTTGTATCTGCCTATGCTGAATAAAATTGGTATGTTGAGTTCTTTTCCGTTATTCAAAAATTGTAGATTGTATGGGGCGGGATGCTTTAGAGTCTTCAAATCTAGTTTATCAACCATGATAGTTCTAGCAAAATTAGTGCAACTCCTACCATCAATTATCATGAAACTTACATTCCTGTTGACATTGCAACTTGTGTGGAAAATGTTCTCTCTCTGCTACTCCTTCCACCCCATTTATGTGGTGAGTAGACCTTTAACAATTAGCAATTCACCATCCACGACACTTAATCTCATCTTCAGTCTCTTCAAGTTGCTCTTCATCTATTTCTTCTTCATGGTTAGATGAAAATTTGGACTTTGGCTTTCTTCTTGATCTCTTCCTATGTACTTGAAGCACTTGATATCCCTAGTCACTTCTGAATTTGATGTATGTTTATTCTTGCCTTGGCACTCTCCATAACTACTTGTTTTGGCTTAGTAGGCTACATTGTCTCTAATTTGCAAATATGCTTGCCACCTATATTTGTTTCCTTGACTATATTTGGATGTAGATAAATTGTTACTCCTAGTGTTGGTTCTTCATTTAATATGTCTTTCCATCTTCATTGTCATATGAACCATATCAATTATTTCAACGTAATACTACAATTCAACAATATTAGCAATGTTAAAATGCAAACCATCCAAAACCTTTTCATTGTTACTTCATGATCTTCTTCAATGTTGGCATAAATCATGGAAACTTCCATTTATTTAAATTAGTCTTCAACGTTCTTATTTCCTTGCTTGAGATTTTTTAACTTCTGGAACAAGTCACGATTGTAATGCACAAGAATAAGTCTTCTTCTCATGATCCCCTTTATTTCATGCTAGATGTTGATGGTTCTTTCTCCATTTCTCATTCGAGTGCTAGAAAGTTGATCCCATAAAACCAATGCATAGTCAACAAATTATATGGCTTATATCCACACCTTCTTTTGTTTTGAGTAATTATTGTACTCGAAGGAGGACTATTCATTCTGATGCTATTAAGATTGTCATCAAAGAAAATTTTGCCTCATGGATTCCTTGGAGCATTTCTTATGGAGTCTTGTGTAGATGCTTGACATACTTCATCGTCCTTATATTCTTCTTACTGTTTTGGATACTTTTCATGCCTTAGTTGCCTCCTTGGATTGTTATGGACATTGTTTTGAAGGTTGCCTCTTAAATTTTCATTCCGATGAATCCTTTCACTAAATGACTCGAGCTTCATCCTCAATAATCCAATAATTTCTCTAATGGTTGCTTGTGTTTGATGATTTGGTGCTTCCCCTTGACGTGAGTTTTCTTAACATTGAGACATTGTTAGCAGAAAAGAAAATAAAGGAAACATGTAGAAGGACCTTACCAAAGTAATGTCACAAAACTTTCAATTTCACTCCAAAGAAAATAATATACACTTAATTTAGTCGTGTTTGGTACTCAGGACTGGACTTGACTTTTACTTAGTCGTCTTCTAATCTCCCACACTCATATGCTTTTTACCACTCCATCCTCTCTTATGAAGTCCATTATAAACTCACTTAAACATGGTTAGGGTATGAAAGAAACAAAATATAATGCAAAAGGTGGATTAGGAATAGAAAGAAAAGAAGTAAAGGTTACTTACTAAAGAAGTTCATTTACACCTTTTCTTTCACAACAATCAAGGCCTTAAAGATGGCTTCTAGACTTGATGGTGACAATGGCGTTGTAGTGTTTTTCTACCTTATTCATTTGGTGCTTTATTTTGAACTCCTTTTTCAAGATGATGGAGTCTTACATTTTCTTTGCTTTGTTCCTTGGTCATTTTTCACTTCTTTGTTCTACTTTTGTTTTGTTTTTCTTTTCTTCTTGTAAGGGATTTTCTTTTATACTTTGTTTTTTTGCCCAAAGATCTGAATATCACTTGATTTAAGATGAACCTCAATGTGGTTATATAAAGGAACCAAGTATACATATAACAAGATAGGCTTACAAATAGATAGGTTTGGTAGGAAGATGAAAGATATAAATAGGTAGGATAAAAATAAAGATTGAATAATGAAATAATAACAGAAGTATGCTAATTTATATGCATAGGCGTGGTGATGGTTAAAAAAGAAATATGGTGATGGTAATGGTGAAATGGAAATAGTATGAACTATGAAGGAAGGTATATTCAATGCTATAGATGAGCAAAGCCCCTAGCCTTATGTATTCAATAGTTTGGGTGGTGATAAAGACTTAGCCCCTATGATTATCAAGAAACAAAAGTATCAAGATAGAAAGGATGGACACCACAAGCAACAAAGGCTTCATAAGTCGATAGAGTTCAAGAATAACTAAAAAGAGAAAAAAATCCCACAATATGATTTAAGTAAAAATGATATACCTTTAACTACCATGGTATTGGAAATTTAAAGAATTTTGAAAGCAATGTCAAAAAGTTACAAATAGATTCATCCATGATTCTGTCTTGGTGAAATTACATGATTTAATGATAAATGATCATGTTTTTAAGGCCTTTTGATGGTTCTTGTAACACCCATCTCCCGAACACCTTTCCATACACGAGATACGGATGTCACATCAATTTTTAAAACTTTATGTCATTTGAAAACCCATAAAATTGTGTTTCAATTTTAACAACCATAATTTTAAATACATTACAAAATATTTACTTTAGTTCCATTACATGCCATCTAAGTTTTTGAAATAAATAAGATTGTCTTAGTGTTACTGACGAGTCAACCTTTAATTGATGAAATTTGTTACTACTGCACTCCTTACTCGACAAAATCTCGATTGTTCCCTATGTGTGAAATCAAAACAAATTAAGTATTTACTTAGTGAGACATAATATTGTAAAGATATCACAATTTATACATAAGTATTTTATGACTATTGAATGACGAATTAAATTTCATAATCCATAACGACCAGATAAGCCTTTCTCAGTTAAACCATAATTCTTTCATACAATTATTGGAATTATTCTTAGTAAGCCCAACATACTTATCATTCTGTATTCCCCATTATTCTTTATTTTCCCTGTGTACATTAAATGAGGAAAATACTATACATGTATTGCACCAAAGTGTCAATTGATTAAGTATATTTTATAATCATCATGGGCGGCACCTTAAATACTGTTAACACATTATTTTGTATTTTCATTTGGGCAATCATTTCATGCCCATTATACATTGTTTTCATTTTCCTTTATGACATCCATTCATACCAATTATGCATTGTTGTACATTTTATATATATGGTATCCTTTCATACCACTTATACACTGATTATATTAAAATACAGTATAATTCCTTTAGCCTTTTTTCCCAAAGGCTTTTAGCATTTAATCTTTTAGTCAAAGGTGTTTAATCTTTCATATAACTGGCATAATTGACATTTTTTTCCAAATGCAAAGCTAGGCCATTAATCTTTTACTCAAAGGTATTTAACCTTTCATCTAACTTGCATGATTGACACTTTTCTGCCAAATGCACAACTAGGCCATTAATCTTTTAATCAAAGGTATTTACCCTTTCATCTAACTGGCATAATTGGCACATTTTTTTCAAATAAAATGCTAGACCATTAATCTTTTACTCAAAGGTATTTGAAATTTCATCTAACTGGCATAATTGACACTGTTCTCCCTAGGCTATTAATCTTTTACTCAAAGGTATTTAACCTTTCATCTAACTTACATAAATGACACCTTTCTACCAAATGCATAGCTAGGCCATTAATCTTTTACTCAAAGGTATTTAACCTTTCATCTAACAGGCATAATTGCCACCTTTCTGCCAAATGCACAGCTAGGCCATTAATCTTTTACTTTAGAACATATCATACTCTAATAATTATTCATATAATCATTTAAGTATTTAATTTCATTATAAATTATATAGTTTACACTTGTAGTGCCAAAACAGTCATTCCCCAAACATTTATATAATTTATATGGGTTGCACATCCACTAACAATACGAAAATTCATAAACTTATTATGAATTTCTTAGTTTTTGAACTAATTCGTATCATCCATAAGGATTAGATAAGTCCCTATTATTGAAACCAAATTTCTTTCATATTATTATCATAAACATCCTTAGTATTTCCAACATACCTTTCTTTCTTATACATTTTTCTTTTCATTTTTCTTTAGTAATTATTTGTTAATTTCATTTATGACACCCTTTCATGCCTTAGCGCATCCTTTCATGCATTTCATTTATGGTATCCTTTCATGCCTTAATGCATCCTTTCATGTATTTCATTTATGGCATCCTTTCATGTATTTCATTTATGGCATCCTTTCATTCCTTAATGCATCCTTTCATGCATTTCATTTATGGCATCCTTTCATGAATTTTAAGTTATGAATTCGGATTAGAATAGTTCTTACTCTAAAACTCATTCATAATACACTTTCCATACACATAATGATAACATAGTCAATACTATAAAACATACAAAAATTTAAACATTCTAATTGAATCTTCTTCATCTCAAATAATTATAATTAGGTACTCACCTGGATTGCCTTGCTATTATATCTAAAACACAAAGTTGATTACTCAGCTACTTTACTTTTGCCTTTTGATTTGCTTGACTCAGGCGCTTGATTTCGATCTACTCAAGCATCCATAAAGACACGTACAATATCAATTGTTAGTATATTTCCTAACAATTATGCTTAAACATTACTCAAGAGTACATATTATCATATTTTCTATAGCAATCTTAGCTTATCTTCACATTTCTGACTCAATAATATCGAAACCCTTACCATGGTATTGATATTACTATACTATGGTACTGATACTCCATCATGATATCAATACCATTTCTACATTATGTTAACAATGGTATCGATACCATCCTCATAGTATCGA
The DNA here is from genome assembly GCF_006381635.1 of Hibiscus syriacus. Lineage (NCBI taxonomy): Eukaryota > Viridiplantae > Streptophyta > Magnoliopsida > Malvales > Malvaceae > Hibiscus > Hibiscus syriacus. The sequence continues at coordinate 2,165,633 of NW_024063194.1, forward strand.
TACTCTTACATCGGTATCGATACTACGCAGCGGATTCTACTGATTTTAAACCTATAGTATCTGTATTGTTCTATCAGTACCGATACCCTTACCATATTTTACATTTTTCTGCCCGAAACTTACCCAAATTTGGTCAAATTTCCTTATGTTTACCCCCAACAATACTATTAAACTCTTATCTACTTATCCCTTCTAACTTTCTTTCATTTAGCTTCTTAAAACATCTAAAATCTCTCAAGCACACTTTAATCTAAGAATCACACGATATTTTCTAACTTGTTTTTAAAATCATCCAATACTTCTAATCTTTTATTTACTTCATTGACAAGTCAAATCTACTAGTAAACATCAATAAACACTCATATCATAACATATCATTACAAAACCCATTTCCTTAAATATCACATATTTCATTCATCTTTTAGGTTTGATCCTATTTAATCCTTCCTTAAACCTCTATAATATTCAATGCTTCAAAAACCAACCAAAAACGAAAGAAGAAACTATCCAAATAAAATATCACCTTTGCTATGGGGGAGAGCTTTTCCACGAGAAAGAAGAGAAAAGAGAGATAACTTACTTTCCTCTTTTTCTCCCTTTTAAATACCTAATATGGATATATTTTAATTTCAATTTCCCTCAAAAGACCGAATTGCCCTTTTTATTCATCTTTCTATTCAATTTAGTTCAAAACACTATTACAAATCATTTTTTCATCTTTTAACATTTATTCAAATAAATCCCCAAATTTGAAATCTTTTCAATAAAGTCCCTTATCCAATATTTGGGACATTACAATTCTCCCCCTTAAGAAAATTTGTCCTCAAATTTAAAAACCTTATGTGTTTACCACAATACTATAACTAGAGGAATCACTTAGTTACACAGTTTCTGTATTTCTCTAGTCCATATCTATGTTAGTTCTTTTTCATAATTCAATTCTAATCGAATTTATATTTTCCCCATAACCCATTTTCCATTCATGAATCGAGATTGATTGAAACAATTTAGAAGATATTTGATGTTCAACTTTTCCTCTAATAGTACTTCAGACATTTTGCAAAACTTTTCGTGATGTCTCTATTCAAATCAGGCCACTCAACTGACTCTTAGATCTCGATATCTCTTGTTTCCACCTGAATGCATAGTCAACTGACTTAATGCTTCAACCAAATATCTTTCTAAATTTTTAATTGTCAGAAATACAAAGTCTCCCACAATAATACGAACATCCGTCGAACCTGACCTCAAAATACATTAATCTCTTTATTTTTCTACCTATAGAATTATTATTAAAAAATTGTTCGTCTTTCCTGCCTCGGTTTTACTATCTTCAATTCCACCAGTATTTTAGGCTATTGTAATTAGCACCACTATAGTACCACTCACTATACAGATAACGAGGTCAAATCATTTAAGGCAACTTGACTACTACCGACTCTAAATCATGCTTAGAAAATTCCTCTTAGGAATCTTTGACTATATCGAGGCATATGCCATAACCTTACCTTTGTACATAAGCACTCTTCTTAAATTGTTGATAGAGGCATCAGTAAAAACCAGATAGATTTATATGAAAAGATATCTATCAATTCCCTATTTTGTGAGATTATCAAACAATTATACTTTAATTATTTGAGTTTCTACCATATTAGCTATAAAAGCTAAATATATTTTTCTGACATCATTTTCTTCACAATCATTATCGATGTTACGTTGAACAATGATCTTTCTTTCTCTCCAAAAACTATAATTTCCATACTCTTTGCATTTTTTTGAATTAATCGTCTTTGGAGAAAAATAACCTATACTCAATATAATCTCAACTCATCAATGAGAATTCCATCAGGTTCATCAGGAACATAGCCCCTGGAACCTTTATCAATTGTTTACTACCTGTGCGACTCACTTTTGCATTATGACCCACTAAGGTTTACCACTATTATCTCACTCGAGATTAAGTTAAATAGAATACTTTTATTTTTAAAATATTTCATTTCCTTATTAAGGAAATCCATGTAACTCTTCCAGATCCATTTAAATATTCTCGAGAAATTGAAACATTTTCTCTCTCAACTATGAAAGTCTAGTTATCTACATCATTTAATAAGAAGACTTGACAACTTTGTAGCAATAATGTCATAACAGTTAATGCTAAAAACAATTACACTATTAAAGAAACTTACACATTTTCCTCTCATTACAAACTTGACAATTTTCCAAGTTCTCGAGAATTAATATCGATTTTAAATAATAATTTATTGAAGAATAAAATGGGTAGAAATTCCATTTTCACCAATTACCTTCTAAAAGTAACTCTATTAGGTCCATAAAACTTAACATTTATTCTTAAGCAACTAATAATCAATTGATCTACTAATAATTCATCTTTTTATAAGCTTTTACCAGTTAATTTATTTACTGCTTACTCATTTACTCAAATACAAAAACATCGTTAAACGCTGGGGCACTCCTTCCACAAAATAGAGGAAACTCCTAGCAACCTCTACCATTCTACGACATTATAATGAAATCATGTCGGATTATCTTAGGTCGATTTTGATCTCAACCTTTTTTCAATATCATCTACTTTCTTACCTTTGTCCTTAGTTTCCTACATCTATTAGAACATACATATGAATAACGCTCAAGTTAATAAGGAGTGACATCTATCACACTCTAATTGACACCCTATCAGTAACTTTGACAATCTTAATGGCATGTAATCCTTTTTCTCAATTCAATTAAACTCAGTTTCGACCGAGAATCGGCTAAACCTGTAGCTCTGATACCGATAAATGTAACACCCAACTTCCGTATACCTTTCCGTATATGAGATACGGATGTCACATCTTTTTTAAAACATTATGTCATTTGAAAACCAGTAAAATTTCATTTCAATTTTAACAATCGCAAAGTATGATATTCATAGAAGCAAAATAAAAAAAACCATAATTTTAAATACATTACAAAATATTTACTACTGAGTCAACCTAACTGACGAGTCAACCCGTAAAATTTTGTTTCAATTTTAACAATCGCAAAATTTCATTTTAATTTTAAAATTTTGTTTTCAAATAAATAAGCTTATCCCAACGTTACTGACGAGTCAACCTTTAATCAATGAAAGTTGTTACTGCTGCACTCCTTACTCGATAAAATCTCGATTGTTCCATATGCATGAAATCAACACACGTTAAGTATTTACTTAGTGAGACATAATACTATAAAGATATCACAATTTATACATAAGTATTTTATGACTATTGAATGACGAATTAAATTTCATAATCCATAAGGACCAGATAAGCCTCTCTCAGTTAAACCATAATTCTTTCATACAATTATTGGAATTATTCTTAGTAAGCCCAACATACTTATCCTTCCGTATATTTTTCCCCATTATTCTTTATTTTCACTGTGTACATTAAATGAGAAAATACTATACATGTATTGCAATACCAAAGGGTCAATTGATCATGTATCTTTTATAATCATCATGGGTTGCACCTTAAATACTGTTAACACATCATTTTGTATTTTCATTTGGGGCATCCTTTAATGCCCATTATACATTATTTTCATTTTCCTTTATGACATCCATTCATACCAATTATGCATTGTTGTATATTTTATATATATGGTATCATTTCATACCACTTATACACCGATTATATCAAAATGCATTATAATTCCTTTAGTCTTTTTCCCAAAGGCTTTTAGCATTTAATCTTTTAGTCGAAGGTGTTTAACATTCATATAACTGGCATAATTGACACATTTTTTGCCAAATGCACAGCTAGGCCATTAATCTTTTACTCAAAGGTATTTAACCTTTCATCTAACTGTCATAATTGACACATTTCTTCCAAATGCACAGCTAGGCTCTTAATATTTTACTCAAAGATATTTAACATTTCATCTAAACGGCATAGTTGACAATTTTCTGCCAAATGCACATCTAGGTCATTGATCGCTTGTAAATGTATATGTTAAGACAAGAAAATCAGTGCAAGTATACACAATCGATGCAAGTAATATAGTAGAGAGTGAGTATCGTCTCCACAGGGATTTGATTAGAAATATATTTTCACCACAACTAGAATTAATGTCACCAACTAAATTCTAAGAAGTAATGGACCTAAGAACTAATATTAAAGAGATATGAATAAGGGTTCAATGATATCAGAAAAGTGTGGTCGAGACAAAGAAAATATGCAGACTGATAAACAAAATAAAATAAGTATTGGTTTAAATATAATGCAAACAACCTCACATATTCAGAAGTGCCACATAGCACTGATGCTAAACTATTATCTCGGCAACAATTATTTTAAGCCCATAATGAATTATTATGACTTACTAAGTTGCCCGACAGGATTACTAGGTACTCTCGGACGGTTGCTATGGAAATACCTCTCGGCGTTAACTATAGACGTTGTCTATCCTACTCTAATATCTATCCTTATTAGTCATTTAAAACTCACTCCTTATGTCTAAGGTAGACAAGTTAGAACTTCACCATCCCGGATTCATTCCATTGCTCACGTTGATCTCTCTTAATTCTCTCGAATTCAAGTATCACTATCTCAACAAAAGGCTATCTCTCGATGCTCTTACAGTGTTAAGACATGTTTTACTGTAACCCCAGGCGATCTCTCGATGCTCTTACAGTGTTAAGGCAAAATATTTAAACTTTGAGCAAAACAGTTATAAGCAAAACATAATTCATCATTCATAAACATAAAAATATTATTCAGGCAAAACAAAGTTTAACACCCAATAAAGCATTCATGGTGTTATCAAAGATCATCCAAGATTAAATCGTTTAATATAACCCCAAATAAAATAAGATTTTAAGAACAAAGAAAGAACGACTCCCAAAACCAAGGGCTCTGTCGCGACAATCCTAATCAACACCACACCTGCCTTGGTGATCATGCTCTCTCGAGGCCTGATCACCGCTCTGCTATCGTCTGGATGTAGAGGACACCAAGGAAGATTGGTGGGTTGACGATGGGGAAGCACTGCAGTTGCTTGCTTATGCTTTAGGTAAATCTCTTCTCTCTTCTTCTTTCCTCTTTCTTTTGGCGGCTTCGGCTGGTATTTATGAGGAAAAATCTCCTAGGGCTTTGTATACTTTTGGAGTTTCCTTAGTTAGCCGTTATTAATTGCCCAAACTTAAAAAGGAAAGGTGGTTGGCGGCTGTCAAAATATTCTTGCTTGCACGTGAAGTAGGTCATCCAGCTGGCATGTGACATAGGTAGTTTCGCCATATCTGCTTCAGACTTTTTCTTATAAATCTTGCCTTGGCGAGATAAATATGCTCCTCACGTTCTCTTCTGTTCCGTTGGCCCTTACATCTTTTCATTGTCAAGATTGAAATGTTCTTCCTCTGTAGGATTCCTGCACAAACACAACCCAAACATCCCTTTCTCCTTAGCAACATCAGTTAAGCCAAATAAATCTTGCCTAAGAAAAACTTATCCATCACAAGCTAATATAACCTATATGCAACTAAATGTAACTAAAAATACAGTGCATACTTTATTTAGACGAGCAATAACTTAAGTGAAAAGTCTAGAAATTAAGTCATTTTGCGGAGTTATCACACCCCCAAACTTAAGCTATTGTTTATCCTCAAGCAATGGATAATAGCTAGAAAAAAATTTAAAATTGTCATGGCCTCAACATGTTCAATAGTCATATCAGTCAAGTCCCTTCCCTAGTCAGGATCCTTTGCTATTGTGTGTGCGTGATTGTAACCAGTCTATGCATAGAGGCAATTAGAAAACTTAAAGTAAGCACTTCTAGGTTGTCAATGCAACAAATTATTCATCAGTCTTAGTTTATACTCCTAGATATTTATCAACTTTTATTCTCTTTATTCACAATATTTTTAGGGGAGTCAGCTCATCACAACTACCGTCCCACACTCTAGGTGAAAGGAAGCATACCTTCCACCCCCAAGCTAGTCGGGCAGAGTCATCCTGTGACTACTTTCATTCACTCATATGCCTTGGCTACTCTTAATTTCTTTTGGAGTTTTTCTTGTTCATGCCTTTGCACAGAGGAGTGTCCCTTTGTATTTTTTGAGTTTTCAAGTTTTTTAAACACTAGAGAGTTTTAACCTTACCCTTAGAATATTTTGAAGTCTCGACAAATAGAAAGTTCCTTCCTAAAAATTTTACAGATTACCTAGAAAAAGATAGCCTACAATCGTGTTTATATGTTTCATAGGATCAAGCCTAAGGTTGGTTCTCTTCTTCAGATAGTCTTTACAATAATTCTGGCCTAGGTAATAAAATTTTACATTCATCATCGAGCATCCCTAATTCATTCCTAACAATAATCCTAACTTGCTTATGTCATGACAACCAAAATTTCAACCAATTAACATAAATTACTATTTAACAAAGTATGGAAGAATGGTACATTACCTTCCCCCAAACTTGAGGGATACATTGTCCAAAATGCATGAAAATTACACTAAATGATACTATATGTAGATGCGATAAAAATAAAAAAAATCTAAACTATAAAAAGAAAACTCTCTGTGGTGGTGTGGCTTGACTGGACGCCCTCGTGTTGCGTCTTTTGGGAGGAGAGGGACTCTCGGATCCTGAGTCGACTGTTGTTGGTTGAGAAGGAGATGACTGAAGTATACGGCCCGCCGTTCTCTTATAGTGATTCTTACTAGTCGAGGGACGTGCTGGAGTGGACTGCTCGGTCGCGGGAGTCGGTTGTGTTGGAACTAGTGGTGGACTAGGAGCTGCTGTTGGGGCTAGTGGTTTTGAGCTAACTGGGGACGGAATAGGATCCTGCTCAGGTTGCTTCGGTGCTGGCATGAAATCTTCATCAGTGAAGAAGTGGGGTGGAGTATCACTACTGCTGTTGGTGGTGGATAAGGATGAGGAACTCTTCTGTGTCGCCTTGGCCTTCTTCTGGTACGGGTGAGACATGGGTCGCCAGTGGTGGAGCTTCAGAGGATACTTCTGGTGGAAAGTCTGGAGGAACATAAGATGTTAAGGCATGGAATGTGCTGTCGCCCACATTGTAATTGAGGGTGACACTATGGATGGTTGGTAGTCTTATCATTGTGGTCGGGAGCAACTCCTTGATGAAGGTGTTGAGTTGCATGACTCTTGCCTTGGCATACTCGAAGTAAATTTTCATGTGGTCCTCTAGGCGTCTGATCTTTTCACGCGCCTCTCGCGTGTGTGTGACCACAACGGCCATTCTAGTTGTGGCAACCGATTTTGCTCCCCACTCCAGACCTTCATTTAGATCATCATCATTGAAACTCATCAACTTGGGGACCTTTTTCTTTATAATACCCTCCATGGGTTTGATGAAGTCTTTGAATGGTTCCTCACAAACCTTTTTCTTTCTGCACAATGCGGTAATAAGGTTTGGAAACAGTAGGTTACCCCGGTTCTTTGTGGTACATTCATGGATCTTCTCAAAGATGATCTCACCCACGTCGAGCTTCCTACCGTATATGATCGATTATAATAGCATCAGCCGCTTGACGAGGAGAGTGGTGTTGTGGGACGTTGACATCAGCATGCCTTTAAGAAAATGGTTCTAAAATTTCACGTGCGATTTGAGGGCTCGGCGATCTACTCGCTTCCTTGGGGGCATTCCCTTCGAACTTGGCCCACCCAAAGAATAAATCCTATAGAACTCCATTGTACGTTTCTTGATATGTTTCTGCCACAAATCTCTTGTGTTGGTCATCCACTTTCCCCAACTTAAAGTATTTGTTCAGTGTCGAGGGGGAGAATCGAATGAGTTTACCTCGAACATATATTGTGTGGTTGGAGGGATCCTCGAGATGGGCATAGAACTCCCTCACCATTGTTGGTGCTACGACGTTAGGATTTTGGGAAAACTTCTCCCAGTTATGCTTCTTGATGATGTCCATCACCTCGAGTCCAAACTGGTCCTCGCCTTTGGCTGGAAAGATTAATCCATCTTCCAAATAGACTTGGTGATATGATCGCCAATAGCAAAGACCTGGAGAAGTACCCAAGTGGCCCCATCACACGAGAAAGGGCTAAGGATTTTCAAGAAACCATGGAGAGTATGTTCACATCATGTTTGGAACGTGATGAAGAAGGAATAATAAGGGAGGAACACTTTACATTGCTTATGCATGAATTTGCATGAGAATTTAAAGTTTGCATAACATTCATTGCATTAATAAGTGTGTTGTTCATTCAAGCATGCATTGCATTTAAATCATCTAGTTCATTCATCAAATTAGTTCTTTTATTAGACTAAATCTTAATTGTTTCATGCATATTTTCAATTAAATATTGAATAAAGTTCACCTTTGTGTCTAGGTGCATGAGAGAATTTGAATGTTTGATGAACGTGATGAAGAAGGAATAATAAGGGAGGAACACTTTACTTTGCTTATGCATGAATTTGCATGAGAATTTAAAGTTTGCATAACATTCATTGCATTAATAAGTGTGCTGTTCATTCAAGCATGCATTGCATTTAAATCATCTACTTCATTCATCAAATTAGTTCATTTATTATATTAATTCTTAATTGTTTCATGCATGTTTTCAATTAAATATTGAATGAAGTTCACCTTTGTGTCTAGGTGCATGAGAAAAGTTGAATGGTTTCATCATATGCAAGAATGTTAGTCAGAATGTCTTCCAATTCTGGATGCGATAAAGATGTGTTTGGTTCTAGAAATCAATTTGAAAATATTCCTCTATCTCTTAGATTTCCAACGCCTTTTGAATCACCTTAATCCGATAACGGGAGCTTGAGATATGATCGATTTATTGAAGACAATGCATGCTGGAATTGTTACGAGAATTTTATGCATGGATGATTTGGATGAGTTTGAGACAAGGGAGAATCTTTTCAACTTCATCCAAGTGACAAGCCATTGAAGGACTCTTAATTCACCTATTAAAGGCATTCAAAGCTGATTGTTATCATCTAAGTTCTAGGGTTGTTCATATTCTTCAAGGGAACGTGCAATGAAGGGTGATTTAATTCACTTATCAAGACAATTTTCAGCACAGAATAGCAAGAGTCTTCCTACCCTTGGATGAAATTAAGACCAAATTCAGCTTCAAATTGTCTAGATTCATCCCAAAATGATCTAGAATATTCATCCAACTTTGAAGATAAGAAGACAAAGCATTCAAGTGCATTTTATTGCTAAATTGATGAGAATGTTTTCATCTTTTGAGTCTTTTCATATGCTTCTTAGAAATACAATAAATAGGCACCTTGGGATCATTTGTAGACACATTTTTGAATATATAAAACATCTTTGAGAGGTTGCTTTCATTCTTGTTCTCTTGTAGAACTTTATCGGCTCCAAGATAGTCTTGTAGTCTTCATCCATTTCCTTTTGTTATAGCGTTGGTTCCTAGCTCATATATAGCTAGTGGGTCACGTTCCATACTCTTCCACCTCGATTCCATCATATTATATTTTGGGTTCTTAGCTCTATATAGCTAACGGGTTGCAATCCATTTCCTTGAGATTCTTCATGCTACAAACAAACTCCCTACTATCTTCACCAACCTTTTCATCCTTTATTTTCCTTAACCACAACCATCACTCTTCCTACGCTGCTAATCCATTTCAACATATCTTTCATCTTTACATTTCCATATTTATCTATCTATTTCTATTTTACAACGTTGTTTGTGAATTTCAAATTACATTCAAAATATTGTGGAGTTCTTACTAGAATCACGATCGGGTATTTTCATATATGACTTGAAACACGTAATCGAGATCATATCATTTGGTATCAGACCTAGTCGATTCAGTAAGTGTATCATTTTTCTATCTTCCGTGTTAGTAAAAAAATAAAAACAAAAATAAAAACAAAAACAAAAGAAAGAAGAAAAAAAATTAAAGAGGGAGGGAGTAATTCTTTTCATCTTTAAAAAAAATATTTACTTCATCTTTATAGTCAATTATTCAATTTTTACCTTTACTTACCATCTCTTTTCCTTGTAGCCAATTTCCTTTCACTAGCATTACTACCAAACCATAATTGTTTCAGCCGAAGTCCACTAGACCTTGTAAGCCTTGAGGAAGTTCCCAAAAGGACTTGAAATGAAAGCTCGAGTGATAAAAGGTCAGAGTGATCATTAAGGGTAAAAGCCATCCCGCATGAAACACGAGTGGGAGTGACTTTTCTTGGAGTGTTTGGTGAGGTTATTTTTTTTATTACTAATTATGTCTCATCATTCGGGAGACAATTCTCAAGTTACAGGTACCTTTGAACCAAACCTACAAATGCAAGCCATGGTGCGTGAATTGACTACGATTTTGAAGGAAGAGTTGGAACCTCTCCAAGAACGTATTGACCGTATTAAAGAAGAGCGTACTCAAGGATTTCGAGAGCAAGAAGATGTCAATCAAGGAGGAAATGAAGAAGTGGAAAGACCAGAAGAAGATCGTGCAACACAACAAAGAATGGGAAATCGAGGTATAAGGCCCCAAAGGTTTCATCCATTAATGGATGATAATCTTGTTAATATCAAGATTTCCATTCCACCATTCCAAGGTAAGACGGATCCCGAGGCTTACCTAGCATGGGAAAAGAAGGTAGAGCACATCTTCGAGTGACATGATTATTCCGAACTCAAGAAGGTAAAACTCGCTGCCTTTGAGTTTATGGATTATGAACTAATATTGTGGGATCAATTGACATCAAATAAGAGACGCAATAGAGAACAACCTATCACTACATGGGATAAAATGAAAGCAGTGATGCGAAGACGATTCATTCCAACCCACTACCATCGGGAGTTATTCGACCGTCTTCAAAACCTTTCACAAGGTAACCAAAGTGTTAAAGATTATCACAAAGAGATGGAGGTGGCCATGATTCGAGATAACATCGATGAGGATCGAGAATCCACAATGGCAAGATTCCTAGCGGGACTTAATCCAGACATTGCGAATGTGGTTGAGTTACAACATTATGTGGAGATGGAAGACATGGTGCATATGGCCATAAAGGTGGGAAAACAACTCAAAAGAAAGGGTTCCACATGATCATATGGGATTGCAACTTTAAAATGGGGGAAAAGTTCATACAAGAAGACTTCTCCATTGTCATCCCACAAAAGAGGAGGACCGCCCAAAGGAAGTAAGCCCATTGTCGAAACCAGCAAGGGTAACACTGCCGCCACTCAAAATCGTTCTCGTGACATACAATGTTTTAAGTGTTTGAGGCGTGGACACATTACAAGGAAATGTCCAAATCGCAACACCATGCTTCTTCGAGGTTATGGAGAAGTTAAATCGGAACAAGAAGAGGATGAGAATGAAGATGCTACCATTGATATGGAAAATTAGAGCATGTCGTGGAAGAAGAGGCCATTGTTGTCAAAAGGAGCCTAAACGTGCAATCCAATGGAGGAGATGAACAACGTGAAAATATCTTCCATACTCGCTACCACATTGGAGGAAAGGTAAGCTTTGTTATTATTGATGGAGGTAGTTGCACTAATGCTGCTAGTACCTTAATGGTAGATAGACTTGGCTTGGTAACAACAAAGCATCCACAACCTTATAAACTGTAATGGCTCAACGATGGAGGAGAACTCAAGGTGACCAAGCAAGTTCGAATTGCTTTCTCCATAGGGAAGTACAAAGATGAGGTGTTATGTGATGTTGTACCAATGCATGCAAGCCATTTACTACAGGGAAGGCCTTGGTAATTTGATATACGAGTGATCTATGACAGTTATACCAACCGGTATACATTCACCCATGAGGCAAGGAATATCACTTTAGCTCCACTTTCACCAAAGCAAATACATGAAGACCAAATTTAATTGAGAGGAAAATTTGAAAAAGCCAAAGAGAGAGAGACCAAAATTGAGGTAAAATCAAAAGAGTGTGATCAAAATGAGGGAAGGAAAATTATCATTCTTTCTAAAGAGAGAGAGTTGAAAAAGTGTTTAATGATGGTAAAGGAAACACTTGTGCTCATGTACAAGGAAATGTTTTTGAACACTAACTACCTTGATCAAAATTTGCCTGCTTTTGTTGTGTCTTTATTGTATGAGTTTGATGACCTATTTTCGGAAGAAATACCAAGTGGATTGCTACCTATTGATGGCATAAAACATGAAATAGAATTTGTTCCTGGTGCCGTCATTCCAAACCGACCAGCATACCAAAGCAACCCCGAAGAAACTAAGGAATTACAAAGGCAAGTATCTGAGTTGATGACAAAAGGCTACGTGAGGGAAAGCCTTAGCCCATGTGCTGTGTCGGTTCTACTTGTGCCAAAGAAGGATGGAACATGGCGCATGTTTGTGGATTGTCGAGCGGTAAACAAAATTACGGTAAAGTATCGTCACCCTATTCCTTACTTAGATGACATGTTACATGAGCTTAGCGGTTCTAACCTCTTTTCTAAGATTGAACTTAAGAGTGGTTACCACCAAATACGAATGTGAGAAGGTGATGAGTGGAAAACAACATTCAAAATGAAGTAAGGTCTTTATGAGTGGTTGGTTATGCCTTTTGGCTTAACTAATACACCAAGCACATTTATGAGGTTAATGAATCATGTTCTTAGGCCATTATTGGGTAAGTTTTGTGTGGTTTATTTTGACGACATTATAATATATAGTAAAACCATGGAAGAACATATTCAATATTTGAGGTCAGTTTTACTTATTTTGAGGAAGGAAAAATTGTTTGCTAATTTACAAAAATGCACATTTTGTGTTGACAGGGTTATTTTCCTAGGTTTTGTTGTGAGTTCTGAAGGTTTGGAGGTTGACAAAGAGAAGGTTAAAGCCATTGAAGAATGGCCACGACCTATAAGCATTTCTCAAGTTAGAAGCTTCCATGGACTTGCAAGTTTTTATCAGAGATTCTTCCCAAACTTCAGCACCATAGCCGCCCCACTAACAAGTGTTATTAAGAAGAATTCTAAATTCTTTTGGGGGAAAGAACAATATAATTCCTTTAATGGAATTAAAGATTGTTTAATACATGCCCCTTTACTTGCTCTACCTAATTTTAATTTAACTTTTGAAATTGATTGTGATGCATCAAGTGAAGGAATTGGAGCAGTCTTGTCTCAAGGTGGACTTCCTATAACATATTTTAGTGAGAAATTAAGTGAAGCTACGCTTAATTATCCTACCTATGACAAAGAGATGTATGCTCTTGTGAGGGCAATGGAAACATGGCAAAACTACCTTTGGCCTAAGGAGTTCATCATTCACACTGATCATGAGGCGTTGAAACATACTTGGGGGCGGCATAAACTCAACAAAAGGCATGCCAAATGGGTAGATTTTCTTGAAACTTTTCCATATGTTATCAAGTACAAGAAATGTAAGGAGAATATAGTTGCTGATGCATTGTCCCGAAGGTATGCTCTTTTAAACACTTTGGAATCTAAGTTATTGGGTTTTACTTTTATTAAAGACTTATATGTTTCTGACTCTGATTTTGGGGAAATTTAAAAGCTTGTGAGAAAGGAACGATTGATAAATACTTTAAACATGATGGTTTTCTATTCAAGGAAGGGAGGCTATGCATCCCTCATGGTTCCATGCGAGAATTGCTCACTATGGAAGCCCATGGAGGAGGATTAATGGGACATTTTGGGATAGCAAAGACTTTGGCTATACTTCAAGAACATCTATATTGGCCCAAAATGAAACGAGATGTGGAAAGGTTATGTGAGCATTGCATTACTTGCAAGAAGGCCAAATCTAAAGTCATGCCACATGGACTTTACACACCACTACCCATACCGGAAGCACCATGGATGGATATTTCAATGGATTTTGTGCTAAGGCTTCCACGCACAAAGAACAACAAAGACTCCATCTTTGTAGTTGTTGATAGATTTTCCAAAATGGCTCATTTCATTCCCTGTGACAAAACTAATGATGCCTCGCATATTGCTACTTTGTTTTTCAGGGAAATTTTAAGGCTACATGGTATACCAAGAACTATTGTGTCTGATCGGGATGTGAAGTTCTTAAGCCATTTTTGGAGAGCCCTATTGAGTATGATTGGTACTAAGTTACTACTCTCCACCACTTGCCACCCTCAAACGGATGGTCAAACTGAAGTGGTGAATCGAGTATTTTCCATGTTACTTCGATCTATCATTCGGAAGAATTTGAGAACATGGAAGGAGAGTTTACCACATGTGGAGTTTGCATACAACCATTCAATCCATACTACTACGGGGCATACGCCTTTCGAAGTGGTGTATGGGTTTAATTCATTAACACTGATAGACTTGTTACCATTACCTGCTGATCAAATTGTGAATAAAGATGGACTTAAAAAAGCTAAGTTTGTTAAAAAGCTTCAACAACAAGTAAGGGAGAACATTGAAAAGCGAACTAATCAATACGAGCAGCAAACAAATAAGGGTCGTAAGCGAATTACTTTTGAGCCAGGGGATTGGGTTTGGCTGCACATGAGGAAAGAAAGGTTTTCGGCACAACGAAAGTCCAAATTAATGCCTCAGGGAGATGGACCATTCCAAATAGTCAAGAAGATCAATGACAACGCCTATCAATTAGATCTTCCAGGTGAGTTTAATGTTAGTGCAACCTTCAACGTTGTTGACTTGTGTCCTTATGATATAGGTGACGATTTGGGGACAAATCACCTTAAAGAGGGAGGGACTAATATGATCGCCAATAGCAAAGACCCGAAGAAGTACCCAAGTGGCCCCATCACACGAGCAAGGGCTAAGGAGTTTCAAGCAGCCATGGAGAGTATGTTCACATCATGTTTGGAACGTAATGAAGAAGGAATAATAAGGGAAGAACACTTTACTTTGCTTATGCATGAATTTGCATGAGAATTTAAAGTTTGCATAACATTCATTACATTAATAAGTGTGTTGTTCATTCAAGCATGCATTGCATTTAAATCATCTACTTCATTCATCAAATTAGTTCATTTATTAGATTAAATCTTAATTGTTTCATGCATGTTTTCAATTAAATATTGAATAAAGTTCACCTTTGTGTCTAGGTGCATGAGAAAAGTTGAATGGTTTCATCATATGCAAGAATGTTAGTCAGAATGTCCTCCAATTCTGGATGCGATAAAGATGTGTTTAGTTCTAGAAATCAATTTGAAAATATTCCTCTATCTCCTAGCTTTCCAACGCCTTTTGAATCACCTTAATCCGATATCGGGAGCTTGAGATATGATTGATTTATTGAAGACAGTGCATGATGGAATTGTTACGAGAATTTTATGCATGGATGATTTGGATGAGTTTGAGACAAGGGAGAGTCTTTTCAACTTCCGCCAAGTGACAAGCCATTGAAGGACTCTTAATTCACCTATTAAAGGCATTCAAAGCTGATTGTTATCATCTAAGTTCTAGGGTTGTTCATATTCTTCAAGGGAACGTGCAATGAAGGGTGATTTAATTCACTTATCAAGACAATTTTTAGCACGGAATAACAAGAGTCTTCCTCCCCTTGGACGAAATTAAGACCAAATTCAGCTTCAAATTGTCTAGATTCATCCCAAAATGATCTAGAATATTCATCCAACTTTGAAGATAAGAAGACAAAGCATTCAAGTGCATTTTATTGCTAAATTGATGAGAATGTTTTCATCTTTTGAGTCTTTTCATATGCTTCTTAGAAATACAATAAATAGGCCCCTTGGGATCTTTTGTAGACACATTTTTGAATATATAAAACATCTTTGAGAGGTTGCTTTCATTCTTGTTCTTTTGTAGAACTTTATCGGCTTCAAGATAGTCTTGTAGTCTTCATCCATTTCCTTTTGTTATAGCGTTGGTTCCTAGCTCATATATAGCTAGTGGGTCACGTTCCATACTCTTCCACCTCGATTCCATCATATTATATTGTGGGTTCTTAGCTCTATATAGCTAACGGGTCGCAATCCATTTCCTTGAGATTCTTCATACTACAAACCAACTCCCTACTATCTTCACCAAACTTTTCATCCTTTATTTTCCTTAACCACAACCATCACTCTTCCTACGCTGCTAATCCATTTCAACATATCTTTCATCTTTACATTTCCATATTTATCTATCTATTTCTATTTTACAACATTGTTTGTGAATTTCATATTACATTCAAAGTATTTTGGAGTTCTTACTAGAATCACGATATGACATTTTTATATATGACTCGAAACACGTAATTGAGATCATATCACTTGGCGTCGCTGAATGGTTTTGAAGCGTACTTCTGCTTCAGAATTTCGAAATGTTTGAAACTATGTTTGGGGGTTGGGTTCAGTCTTGATCTCACCATTTTTCTTGGCTTATTTTAGTGGTGGCGATGGGGAAGTATTTTCGAGAGAAAGAAAAATTTATGGTTTGTGAAGAAAAGGGGGACACACTATGAAGAAGAAGAAGAATGTATGGTTTTTCTTGAGAAAGTGATGGGTGGTTTGGGTTAATTTTGTCCTTGCATTGTAGGGAAAAGATTTCTCATTGAATGAGAAATATTTGATTTGACATAAAAAAGGAAGAAAATATATCTTTCCCTCTTTATTCTGCCGCCAAAACACGTACCCTAGGGCTTATTCTTTTTTATTCATGCATGCTTCAACTCCCCATGCTGCCACGTGTTCCTTGCTTACCTACAATATGAAAGAAGAAAAATATAAAATAAAATGGATTAAAGAAGAAAATAACTTAACTTATTTATCTACAGAACTCAGGTTTTCGTTGCCTAGACAACGAGTAATTGCTCAATTAAGAAAAGCAAATTCTTGGGCATCATGTGCCAACGATGTCGGTTTGTCTCGCAGAACTGGGCCCAATTGTACTCCTTGAGTCTCTGCCCATTCACTTTGAAGATGGAACCATCGGTTTGGTTCTGAATTTCAATTGCTCCATTGTCATGGACTTGGTGAACGATGAATGGTCCTAACCATCGTGATTTTAGCTTGCCTGGTAATAACTTAAGGCGTGAATTGTAAAGCAGTACTTATTATCCAGAATAAAATTGCCTCGACAATATTTTTCTTTCATACCATCATTTTGTTTTCTCCTTGTAAAGGCGGGCATTCTCGTATGCATGTGCTCTAAATTCATCCATCTCGTTCAGATCCAATAGTCTTCTCTCACGAGCAAGCTAAGCATCCATGTTTATCTTTTTGATGGCCCAATAAGCTTTATGTTCGAGTTCAACCGGTAGATGACATTCCTTTCCATAGACCAGCTTGAATGGGGACATTCCCAGCGGTGTCTTGAATATTGTACGATAAGCCCATAGTGTTTCATCTAACTTTAGTGACCAATCTTTTTGACTTGGGTTAACCACTTTTTCAATGATCTACTTGATTTCTCGGTTAGACACTTCAGATTATCCATTCGTTTGAGGGTGTTACGCCAAAGAGATTTTATGTCATACTCTATATCTTTTCAATGCCTTGGTAATCAATTTATTATCAAAATGTGTGCCTTCATCGCTAATGAGAGCTCGTGGTGTTCCAAAGCGAGTGAATATATTTTTGTGCAAAAACTTCAACATCGTCTTGGAATCATTCTTAGATGTTGCAATGGCTTCAACCCATTTTGATATGTAATCCACTACCAAAAGAATGTACATATCTCTGACTGAAGTAGGAAAAGGTCTTGATTATTGCCGCTTCCTTGATTATTCCATGAGAAATTTGGGTGTTGTCTCTAACCAGGATTGTACGTGTTGGAATAGGGATTGTTGTTGTTCCAATTGTAGTTTCCCACAAAATTGGTTGTCTCATGGTTTTCAGGACATTCACTCTTGTGATGGTTGCCATGACAAAATAAGCACACATTATTGGTCGCCTTGACTTCCAATACCTCATTAGGACGTTGCAAATTTTTCAACATATTGATTATGGTAGAAAGTTGGGCTGCTACCGAATCCTTGCTCTCTAGTTGTTATGCTCCAGGGTGTTTACTGTCGGTTCCCAATCTTGCACATTGGAATTGAAAGTCATTAATTGTTATCCTATCGAGGATGTCAAAAGCTTCCTCGGGTGATTTGTCTAGAAGGGTGACATTTGCTGAGGTATCTAGCATCATTCGAGTTGGTGCATTGACTCCATTGTAAAACATCACCACTTGCATCCAATCATGAAATCCATGGTTAACACATTTGCGAAGTAGGCTTTTATACCTATCCCAACATTCGTACATTGATTCATCATCACCTTGGCGAAAACTTGTAATGTCGTTCCGAAGCTGTGTATTCATATTAGGCGGATTATATCGGAGTAGGAAACTCTTGTATAAATCTGACCATGAATCCATTGATCCGGAAGGAACTCCGCTGAGCCAAACTCTTTCTCTATCACGTAAGGAGTAAGGAAAAAGTTTTAGTTTGAGCACATCTTCATGTACTCCTTGTTGTCAGAATGAATCACATGCTTTAAGGAAAGCACGCACATGATGTCTAGCATCTTCATTGGGTCTACCACCAAATTGGCCAATAGAATTCAGTATATTAAACATTACTAGTTTAAGTTCAAAATGAGTGGCTTGTATCTCAGGTGCCACTATGCCAGGATTGAGGTCATCAAAAATTCGGTTCAAGTGATCTTGTATCGCTCTTGGTCTTGCAACTTGAGGATTTATCACTGCATGTGGGTCTCCTAAATCTCCCATGTCGTTTTGCATTTGATTCAATTGTGCTATGGTTCTTTGGGCACACAATCTTTGTATGAACGATTGCTCAACTTTGGGGTCAAATGGTTCCAAAGGCTTACCAGAAGATCTCAAGGTCATGCAATAATAAAAACCTATAAAAGAAAATAATAAACTATGTTAGACTAAATAAATAAAATGTGACAAAAAGAACTTGTTATGGCTAAAAATTTTGTCAATTGCTAATCCCTGTCAACGATGTAAAAAAATTGATCGCTTGTAAATGTATATGATAAGACAAGAAAATTTGTGCAAGTATACACAATCGATGCAAGTAATATAGTAGTGAGTGAGTATCGTCTCCACAGAGATTGGATTAGAAATATATTTTCACCATAACTAGAATTAATGTCACCAACTAAATTCTACGAAGTAATGGACCTAAGAACTAATATTAAAGAGCTATGAATAAGGGTTCAATGATCTCAGAAAAGTTTGTTCGAGACAAAGAAAATATACAAACTGATAAACAAAATAAAACAAGTATTGCTTTAAATATAATGCAAACAAGCTCACATATTCAGACGTGCCACAGAGCACTGATGCTAAACTATTATCTAGGCAATAATTATTATAAGCCCAGAATGAATTATTATGACTTACTAAGCTGCCCGACTGGATTACTAGGTATTCTCGGACGATGGCTATGGCAATACCTCTTGGCGTTAACTATAGACGTTGTCTCTCCTACTCTATCATCTATCCCTATTAGTCGTTTGAAACTCACTCCTTATCTCTAAGGTAGACAAGTTAGAACTTCACCATCCTGGATTCATTCCATTGCTCACGTTGATCTCTCTTAATTCTCTCGAATTCAAGTATCATTATCTCAACAAATGGTTATCTCTCGATGCTCTTACAGTGTTAAGACATGTTCTACCGTAACCCTAGGCGATCTCTCAATGCTCTTACAGTGTTAAGGCAAAATATTTAAACTACGAGCAAAACAGTTATAAGCAAAACATAATTAATCATTCATAAACATAAAAATATTGTTCATGAAAAACAAAGTTTAACATACAGTAAAGCATTCATGGTGTTATCAAAGATCATACAAGATTAAATCGTTTAATACAACCCCAAATAAAATAAGAGTTTAAGAACAAAGGAAGAACGACTCCCAAAATCGGGGGCTCTGTCGCGACAATCCTGATCAGCACCATGCATGCCTTGGTGATCACCCTCTCTCGAGGCTTGATCACCGCTCTGCTATTGTCTGGCTATGGAGGACACCAAGTAAGATTGGTGAGTGGACGATGGGGAAGCATTGTAGTTGCTTGCATGCACCCCTGCAGTGCATCCATGCACCTGCCACTAGTGCATCGATGCACCATGTAGTGCATCCATGCACTCCATTTCGAATGCAATTAGTGCATCCATGTATCATTCTATGCATCGATGCATCTTACTGTGCATCCATGCACCAAGGCTGCAACGACTAGTAACGGCTAGTTTATTTGATTTTAATGAAGGGGTATCGTTGCACCTTGATAGTGCACCGATGCTCCATGTTATGGGCAGCCTTTTTAGTAGAAATATCATCCCCAAATGGCTCCAAAACATCCCCAATGGTTATATACGACATCAAACACATTCCAAGCTATAAATACAAGCTAAGGACACTTGAAGAAGCAAGAGAACAACTATCCAAGCAATCAAACACAAGAGAAGAGTTTTTCATTCTTATTTTCATTTTTCTCTTGTAAATATTTTGTTCTTGTGAGTTCAATCTTGTAAACAACTACCTTAAAGAGGTTTTCTTGTTTACGTTTATTATCCTTAGTAAAGGGGAAAGGTTCTAGCTAAGCCCGTGTAAAAGCTAGGGAAAGGTTCTAATTTAACCCGTGAAAAACTAGGGAGTTGTAAGGTTATCTCTTTGTCCTCAAAAGAAAGAACAAATTAGTGAATTTGTTGGAAAATCCTTGGTGAGGAGCTAAGGTAGTGGATGTAGACTTTGGTTGAGAAAGTCGAACCACTCTAAATCGTTGTGCAATTTTCTATCTTTCAATCTCCTGACTCCCTAAACTCAAAAACCGTTCCGACCCCTCTTTACAAACTATTCCGGTTGTCGAATCAAGCTTCTGAAAATCCCAACAATACTAGTGCTATTTGTCTCACTAAAAATCTCATCCAACACTCTAGAACTAAGCACATTGAAATTAGACATCACTTCATTAGAGACCATGTCGCTAAGGAATATGTAGTTCTAGAATTTGTTGATACTTTGCACCAATTAGTGGATATCTTTACAAAACCTTTAGACAAAGAAAGATTTTGGACACTTATGAGAGAATTAGGTTTAACCAACCTATCTTCATTTAGTGTTTAAAATATATTTTTAGCACTTTTAAGAATAAATGAAAATTGCTTATAATAATAATTTTTTATTGCATTCTTTGCTATTAGTTAGGGGGAGTTTATGTTCTTTGGTGAAAATAAATTTTATGTTCAAATGTAGTTTATGGATTAATTTGATTGATTGAACATGATTAATTTTCAATATATGAGTTGCCAATACCACTAGAGCTAATTAATTTAGCATTCTTGAGTGTTTAAAACGGATTTTTGTCATTTTTTTGCTTCATGCATCGGTACACTTAACAGTGCATCGATGCATCCCTTTGAATGTGCATCGATACACCATGAAGGTGCACCGATGCACGCCTTGAATGTGCATCGATGCACAAGGCCATGAATCGATGCATCCGTCGGGTTTTGGGTTTAAAAGGCTTATTTTCTTATTTGTTTTAAACCCTAAAACTAAACCCTCTCTAGCCATACGCGTCTCTTCCTCTCTAAATCATCCTTTTGCTCAAAATCAATGAAAACTTGTCGGAATCTTCAAGCTTTTTATCTATATATCCTGCTACTATCATTATCGTGGAACACAACATCTCATTCTCATCAATCTTAAATTTTCAAGGTATTTTTCTAAAAACTTATAGTTTATCATATTTTGATCTTAGGACTAGTTTTAATTAGTTATAGGATGAACATTATATCGGGCATTGATTGTTTGATGATTACAAACTAGATTTTACAACTAATTTCATCAAACGCTCACAAATTTTCAAAAAAAAAATTTGAATTTTTCGAAATTTAAAAAAAATCGAAAATCTGAATTTAATTTTTAAATTTGATGTTTTTGATTTAATTATGTTGTTTTCATGAAAACTATACATATTATGATTTTTCAAAAATTATTTTCAAATAGTTTTCAAAACCTTGCCATTAGGATTCGATTTAGAGAACTTTGAATTATTGAGGACTCAATTGAGTTTTGGGATTGATTATTGTGCATCAATGTGTTTTCAAATTACAGGTTTCATACCTTATTCCGATACCTTACCAATGGCCAATCCTAAACGTCCTAGGACTTCATCGAGTCGTTCAACCCGACCTCCTAATCTCATTCCTCCTCCTCCTAATAGTCTTATAGGATCTTGTTTTAATATGCCTGAACGTCATAGAGACGACTTGTACTCTAGGTACATAAATTCTTTCCAATCCTATAGAATCTGGAAAGAGCGTATTCCTTTTCTTCAAGCCATGATAGATATTGACTTCGAATACCTTATGATTCTTAAAACTTGGATTGATTTTGATGTTTCTAGAGTATTTGTTTTGGTTTGTTAAATGTTTGAATTTTTTAGGAGTTGGATGATTGGATATTTGAACTTAATATATATATATTTGGTTTGGTGGAATTTTCTTATGTTTGCATCATTAGACATATATGACCAATTATGTCATTTCACATTTGATTATGAATATTGTTTATCAAAACTAATGGCTAAACTCTCTTTTGATCTTTGATCTTAGCAGCTTAAGCTATATATATATATTTAATCAATTGGCTATGTTTTTCAAAACCTTGTTTAGAACATTTTAAAGTCTTTTTGATATAACAAAAAGGGGGAGAAGTGTAAAAGTGTTATAGGGGAGGAGTGTTAGAGTAAGGGGGAGTAATTTTTCAAAATTTATTTTCAAAGAAAATATTAAAATTACACGCATGTTTTATTATATCAAAAAGGGGAAGATTGTTGAAAACATTTTGATGTTTCGATATAACAAATTAAGTATAAATGAATTTTAAGATTTTACAAATGATTTTCTAAGTATATTCGATTTAATTACTCGAATATCAAATTATTACTCCAAGTCTTCAAGATCAATTTCAAACCTTACTAAATGTGTAAAATTGTGTTTTGTACTTAATATATTTTTGAAACAATTTTTACAAAGTATTTTGAGCCAAATCAAGCCTTAAATCAATTTTTCAAAGTGATGCATCGATGCACCAATCCATGCATCGATGCACCATGGAATAAATTGAACATCGAACACATTTCATTCATCGATGCACATACCATGCATCGATGCACATACCATGCATCGATGCACTCAGAGTTTTATGAAAACATCGAATGCATTTGATGCATCGATGCACTCAGGCTATTTTGAAACATCGAATACATTTTATGCAGCGTTGCACTCTTAGTGCACCGATGCACTAAGGGTCCAACGGTCAAAATATTTGAATTTTACACTTGATGCACCGATGCACCTTGGGTATGCATCGATGCACTGATGCTCCCAACTGATTTAATTAATTGTTTTCACACTTAAATGGCTCTATTGACTCCAATAATAATCCCCAATGTTCAGAATCATTTAAAGGAGTATTTAAACAAGCTTAGAAGCCATTGATCAAAAACAAGAAAACACAAGAAACAAGAATCAAGAGAGAATCAAAGATAAAGCATCAAACCTCAAGTTTGATCATTTCAAGCCTATTTTTCATTCAATATTCATTTTGCTTTCAAGAACAATACTTGTACTGAATTGTATTCATTTTTTAGTGTTTTTTCTTTGTTCTAGAATTGTGCAAACAATCTACCTTGTGAGGATTTCCTTGTAAGTTTGCAAATTTGTAATCTTCTCTTTGAGAAAGAGTGTTCTCAAGAATTGAGGTATATTCTTGGGAGAGTTGTAAGGTTATCTCTTTGGCCTCAAAAGAAAGAACAAATTAGTGAATTTATTGGAAAATCCTTAGTGTGGATAGCTAAGGTAGTGGACGTAGACTTTGGTTGAGAAATTCGAACCACTCTAAATCGTTGTGCAAATCTTTTCAATTTTCTGCAAAAGCTTCCACCAAAATTTTAATTGCCAATTCACCCCCCTCTTGGCCAATTCCATCGATCGATTAACTCAACAAAAAGCATTATATATCCTCGAAGAAGACGACGCTGCCTCTACTACTACTCCAAGTAAACGCTTCTCTCTTTTATTTAATTTTTTGTTTAATGTTTGATTCAGTTCCCAAGCCACCTCCAATCAAGTTTCATAATGTAGGTGGAAGGTCGTTATCTGTTTCAACTGAAGCATTGAATCGCACAAGGAGTCTTCTCGGTGAACCGGAGCTAGGGGATTTATTTGGTGAAATGGATGAAGAGTTTATCCATATATAGTTTACACGGAGGAGAAACTTAACGATGCTTCATCAAAAAAGGAAAACTGTTTCTTTTACTTTCTTTCCCCACAAAGGTGCAATGAAGACTAATTTTTAGTGAACAATATTTTTTTCAATTCAAAGTGAAAAAACTTAGACTAAATTCTAGAGAACAATGCCAAACTACATTACATTTAATTTTAATTTTTATAAATTTTAAATGATTTTGTTGTTAAGTATTTTTCTACATAACTTGTGTCTTAATTTATTTGTATGGTTGTTGTTAATTTGATAAAGCTACATGATATTAAATTTAGGTGATGTAGAGCAGAAATGAAATATGCAAAATCAATTAATATTAGCTAAAGAAAGGTAATTAGCGGCGTTTGTATCCAAAACCGTCGCTATAGATTTGACCTTTTGCGGTATTTGTTCCAAAAATGTCACTATAGATCTAGACCTTTTGCGGCATTTGTTCCAAAAATGCCGCTATAGATCTGACCTTCTGTGGCGTTTGTATCAAATAAATGCCGCTATAGATCTGACCTTTTACGGCATTTGTTCCAAAAACGCCGCTATATATCTCGACCTTTTGCGATGTTAGTTCTAAAAACGCCACTATAGATCTTAACCTATTGCGGCCGTTTTTGTTCGCAAACGCCACTAACTTTAGTGACGTTGGTATAGTCGATGCTTCTTGTGGCGTTTTTCCTATCACCACAAGTACTTTTAGCGGCACTTAAAAATGTCGCTATAGGACTAAAAACGCCGCTAAAACTCTATTTTGCTGTAGTGGAGGCATGGAAACCCCGTGAATTTCATAATTAAAGTCGTTGGGCCAAGTGTGAGCTTAATTGGGTTGGAATTGAGCTCAACTAGCCATTAAAGGAGTTCATTAATTGTAGAAAGATGAGGAAGGACCTATAGTGTGATTATCTCATTTTAAAAAGATGAAGGTTTTTTATCGTCTTCATCTCCTCTTTCTCTTCACTTCTTCTATTCTTCTCATTTTCCCTCTCATTCCTCTACAAGCTCCATAAATAAAAGGTAAGCCCATTAAGTCATTTCCAACTTTTTTTAAGCTTCATTTTCATTCCTAATCCCTCTAGCAACATCATTTTAGTGATTCAAGTCTTGGGTTCTTTATAGCTAAAGAGAACACTGGGGGTTTTCATCCAAGTCTTGGTTGAGAGTGATTGCTACTTAAAGAAGCTTCATTTGAGGATTCTTTAACCACGGTAGTGTATTTCTATTCCTTTAAAGTGTTAAGGACTTCATAAGGATGAATTGTTAAGATTTTGATATTTGAGCATTTCAGGGTTTCATACTTGATTGATGTCGTTGATGGCGAATTTGATGTAAAACATATTTTTTTATGACACTTTATGACCTTAAGTAATTTTTTAAAACTTTAGCATATGATTTGGAACCAAACTAAGACATTTGGGATGATTTTTGGGTGTTTCTCGAGCTTAAATAAGACATTTCTTGGTTTGAGTATCGATACTAGATGAATTGGCATGAAAATTATAGATTTTCATCTGGGTGTATCAATATTGCCCCTACAATATCGATACTCGGGGTATGGAGTATCGATACTAAACCATATTTTCAGCAATAGAAGTCATTTTTGGTACTGATACTCAAAGGGGTATCGATAATTGAACCTAGGGTATCGATACTGTAAGTAGAGTATCGATACTACCCCTTTGGATGGTTGGATTTAACCTTTTTAAGGTCTGTAAGAACTAAAGATGACCCGTAATGGTAGAACTTAGTTTGTAAGGGACATAATTGGCCAAAAGTGCCTCGAAAACACTTGTAGGAGTGGGGTACAACTAAGGTAACCATAGTAGGCGTAACACGTTCAAGTATCTTTAGTCAAGCACGTAGTAAGTATCTAATAATAAAGGATCGTTATAGAGGATATACCGACAAACGGTATAGAGAATTAATCATATTACAAAAATAGCGGGATCGTGTCCGACATGAATGTTAGCGAATGGTTGACGTACATATGTCCTCTAATTCAAAGGTGAATTGAGGGAAAACATCGATTGAGCGAATAGATTATCGCTACACAGTAATGAATCTGAGTCAAGTATCGGGCTAGTTAGTATCACAACTAGTTAACAACAAACCAGTAATTGTCAATAAATCATGAAGCACATAGAGACCTCTTTAGAGATAAAAATAGCTAAAACACTATTAAGTAACGAATAAGTAGAATAGAAAAGCTTAATAGATTAACAACAATAACAAAATAATACACCCTTGCATAACGTTCTAGATAAGAGAGCAAGCGAGATAACATCTAGTAAGAATATGACCTCACTTTAGTGTGTCTAGCTATGCTAGGGTACAATGAGGCTACCTTAATGACTCTAATGGGAAAGTGTCAGTGCACGAGGCGCTTCAGTGGCTAACTAGGGTGCGAGGCCTGAACACTCATGAGGAGTGGGTTAAAAATGTCAATGTTTTGTGGCTTTTGGGCCCTTAGATATGCATGTATAGTTGCAACAGACCAGTACAACAGTTATTAGTAAAGCTTGGCTTTGTGCTATGTGATTCCAAGCCAATGCTTCAGTTGAGCTGGAATTTTTGATACTATGTGATGTCGAACTTCCTCCTCAATGGTTTACCTGATGTTATGTGATACCAGGGGATCATTCAAAAGCTTAGAGTGGACTTTACCAATACTATGTGATATCGATACCCCCTCCTAGTAGGTTAGTATCTGACGTTATATAAGACTAGATACTAGAACAACGATGTTAGTGTTACATTTAGATCATGCGTAGTAATTATAGTCATTATGGTTAGAGATCCTCTAGCGTTGAACTCATGGTGAGGCCCTCACAAAAGGATTAAGGGAAGTGTGATACTCTTACTTCATTATAGAACAGTCAGACCTTATGTAAGTAGCGCTTGATTAATATTATGCATGTACCTACTGCTTAGTACTATGTCTTCAACATGCTTGTGTTTATTAAACTATTAATGATGTTCTAGATTAGCAAATATATTGATGGGCATTGTAAGCTCAACATTCAGATGTTTCCCATTCGCAAGTTATTAGCTTATTTAGTTTGAGGAGCACCGTCGCAGTAGGACTCCTAGCATCTCCTTTAGAGTATCGTATTGTCGCTTTAGTGAGCATATGTATTCATTGAATCTTACACATGTATTCAAATTTGTAACTCTGAGTTTGTACTATTATGATTTAAACTGTGTCACAGAACTCTGGTTTATAAAATATTCTTATAACAATTATTTATGTTCATTCTCGATACAATAGTTTGTTTTAAAATGAAAATGAACAAGTTTTGAGAAATCAAGGTTTACCTCGGTGGGCCAATGTGACACTTTGAGTCCATTCGGGTTTAGAGTGTTACAATATCAATAGTTAGCCATATGTTATGTTTGAATTTTGCATTATGGTGACCATAAATCTCTGTGAAATGAAAGTGTTCATCGGCATATTTAATTATGACACCAATATGGTTCGGATAATACGACAAAAGCTCAACATTAACTGTATTATTCCAAAGAAACATAAGACTAGTACAATTATCACCACGATCGACTGGAATACATTCATGAATTCCTAACTTATTTCTAATACCATCTCTATGAAATTGACGTAATCTAGTTTCACTTTCAACCAAAACATTAATAGAACAATGAGCGGTAAACCTCCCTAACTCTTGAACTGCTCGAGGACTACACAATCCTCAGCAGTTCCAACATAATAGATTCATGGGGTCTGGCAGGGCTGTTCCGCAACTTCCCCCTATATCTTCTTTGTCTTTCCAGATATTTCAATGACATTTTCTGAAGTAGACGACACTATGAACCGTTTAGAGATGCACCGGAAGTAAGAGTAACAATGAAGAACAATGCAATTAACTTGAATAGGCGGGAATGTATAGCTGTCCGAGGACGAAAATATGAAGAGAGAGGCTTCCAATCGAACAGGGATTCAGTCCCACAACTATAGGCGATAAAATTTATCATCCCATTCGAACCATGAAAGATATGGAGGAGCCAGAATTCTAATTGTAATTGCAATTAATATCGTGCATATGGACAAATTACACATCGGATAGTTATCCATACAGTCCACGTTGTGGTTTGGGCGAGTCATGCATAATTAAATGTGAACAGACCAAGGAATTACGCTTTATTGTGGAACCCCAAACCATTCTAGATGTCCCTTCAATACAAAGGACTCTGGAGTCCAATCAGAAACAGAATTCTTCACACCAAAATATGAACCATTTATTATAATATCGTAGGAACTCATATCAAAGTGGGATCATTGAATAGGGTACATCCTTTGTTAACACTACATGTAAGCAAATTGGATGCACGAAGTAATTGCTTCTACACAGTATTTGACTTTAATTAGAATAGACAGACCTAATGATTCCAAACTAGCCAGATCACAATTAATCACGTGGGGGGAAACTTTAATCTGAAGCCATCTTGCAAATTGGATTCCCAGGCTATAAATTATAAGATGCATGGGGCCTTTGCGTGCCCCTTTTCATGGCGTGTATGCTCGACATATGCATATGAATTCATTTGTCCGAAATATAACATTGTTCATGGACAGAAAGCAGTCGCTTCCATGTATTGCCGTCTATAATACAACAAAGAGAATAGTGTTAAACATTATATAAACAACTGTTTCCCATAATAGGCTATGCCATAGGAGAGTATCAAAGGATCCTTTTGTGAACACATGTATGGTACAGTACTAAACCAGGTGTTACATAGATGACATGTTAACCTTTTAACCAACTTGACCGTATTCCACAACGGTTGCGTTGTGAATAATTCTCGGAACAATTGAACTTCCACCAGATAGGAGTCGTAACCAAATGGGACAATAACTACCTCCCACGAAGAAAAGAGGTAGGAATCCTGCATCGCACAGGAGCTGGGGTATCCAGGCGCTGTGGTCGCCTAGCTTTACTCCGGTTTGTAAACTGGTCGGAATTTAGATACCACAAATCCGTAACAGTAACCATGGTCGGAAGTGTTTCGTTGAAATCCAACGCAAGAAGCATGAAAACCAAAAGCCATAACCAAGAACCAAAACCCTGCATCGAAACATCTAAAAGATGATTCCGATGGCCAAAGAACTGCTTATCCAAAGGATAGCAGTCCGGAAACTTTACGGGAAGCAAAAGGTATAATCGACAAGCACCAATTCTATTAAAATTCTACACACCATTCCTTGAAACAATGCTTATAACAGGAGTAGTAATGTGATGAGTATCCAGATACAACCCATTTTTCTGCCATTAATAATATGAAATTTTTAAACAACTCAAAAAACACCTAAAGATATCTAGATGAAAGCATATATTTTCAAGTCCATATTCAAAAACGTAATAAAGTAGCCATAACCAAACACATAGCTTCCATTACCAAGAACCATAAAGAATTAAGTAATTAACAATGAAAGCATTATCAATATATGTGCGATTATAATGGAGTAAATTATGCACTCGAATATTGTACCTGTCTTGCACCAATGATATTTGGAGTTTGGTAAGAACGGCGCTGGGGCGTTCATTACTCACATATGCACTGCGATACACAAATCTATCCCACGCTGGACTCTCCAAAACTTCCACTCGAAAAAAGGTTGTTTGATGGTTGTTACATTTATTTGATTGCATTACTTTTATTCACTTTGTTTATTTCATGGAATTATACTTATTATTTGTGCATCTCTTGTCTTGATATTTTAGCCCATATTTTCCCTTTTTCTCTAACTTTACTGAATCCCCGTTACAATCCTTTTTAAAGAACCTTTTCATTATTGCATCTTGTTCAGTTTTAGTGGTGGAGACTTGGTTTTCTTGCAGGCTTATGGTAATATAATGTTTGGTTCTGGCTTAGAGTATTTTCACTCGAAACACTTTGAACGAAATGAGTGAATCCTTGTGAGGGTATTAAGGCTTGTTGCATTGAGATTGATAGATTAATAGGATGTCATGATTAATTAACTTTATACTATTTATGCCTTTCAATTGATTGTTAGTTTGATTTGAATAATTTTTGTGAACTTGACTTGAATGGTTTTTCTTGAATACGATGCAAGACGAAGGAATGTAAATAGAGTTTTTGACATGTTTGATTGAAGCATGCTTGAGGACAAGCTTTAAATAAGTGAGAGAGAATTTGATGAGTGATCATATTTGCATTTATTTTGTTAACCATTATTCCCTTTTTTTATTTTATGTCACTAATTTGGTTCTATTTTACCTATTTTTGTGTAGGCACTTTTTTCTAGAACCAACAATAAATAGGGCAAATGTGTTATTTTTTTTATTTCTGGAATCGCGGCTAGAAACATGGATACGATTTGGGACAAGATGTGGTACAACATGGTAGAATCTGAAAATTCATTCAGGAGAAACAATTTTTCGAAAATCCAGTCAACATTAGTCTAGAAGTAGGATGAATGGAACTGTTTAGGAGTTTAAGTTTGAATTGAAAAAAATATATTTGATATTTATTTTTTATTATTTATCTTCTAAGATAGTTTATTAATTTCAATATTTTATTTCATCTTTAGGAAGTTTATCTCTTGTAATTCTCTAGGCTTCAAATACCCCTTAGGTGAAGCTTGAGAATGTATTTCTTTCTCTTTGGGTTTTATAAAAATTCTCTTTGGTTTTATTTTACATTCTTCATCTTTAATTTTTTAGTTGTTACTTTCTTTTCAAAAAATGCTAAGCGTGATTTCAATCATGCTTAGCAAAACTTTTAATTAGCCAAAGGCTTAGCGATGACTCAATTCAATTTGTGACAATCGAAAAGCGGTTAATATCTTCATATAAAATTCTTGATTCACTAAAATCTTGATTTGGTGATTGGTGTTTTCTTTAAAAATTTTTACACTTTAATTTCAACAAATGCACATTGGCTTGAATTTTGTTTGGGTTTACAGTTTGGGAGGAAGAACCAGTTGGTCATAATTCAACTTCCTATGAATAAACTTAGTGGCGGTCCATTAAGGTTAGTCTCGGGTTCGATTCTAATTGAAACACCGTAACCCTAGCATGGGCTTTTCCAACACTTAAAGTTGCATTGGTGCTGATGGAGATAGTCTTGCTTAGTCGAAGTAAGGATTGGTTCAACAATATCCCCCTTTTTTTATATAACAAAACGTTTGAAAAATTGTTTTTGGTAAAACTCCCCATAATAAAATATTTAATGAATAAGATACTAATTGTTGAAAAATGTTATGTCCCATTTTTCATTGAGAAATTGAATTTTTAAAACCCTATAATTCTCCCCCTTTTTGTTATATCAAAAATATTTCAACATTAAAGTTAAACATAACATTGGAGAATAAGTGGTAATTTTAACATTAAAGAGCATTTAAAGAATCTAAACCCCCCCCCTCAAAAAGTGCATTCCAAACAAAAATTTGACTTTGAAAGCTTGATACTTAAACAAAATTGAATTTCAACAAAGAATAACAAACATGTCAATAGCACATGAAATTCAATATAACCAAGACTAAAATACTTTATGCAATACCAAATATTGAAATTAAGTACATGTGCATAATGCTTTCAAAAATGTTATGCATTTGAAGAATTTGATATAAATTGTTAGAGAGATATTTTTTGCATTTAAAACACATGCATAAACATTTAAATTTAGATCAAAAATTAAAGTTTTGTAAAATCAAAGCATTTGAAATTTTGATATTAATTGTTAGAGATATATCATTTTCATTTAAAACCAATTTTGACCAAAGTTTATTATGATGAACTAAAAAGTATGAAAAATCATTAAAATTTTATAATGTTCATCATAACACATTTTTCAACATACATGAGATAGAAAACATGAAATCATATAAAATCAAAACTTATGCATGCATAAGCAACTAAATGAGCAACCAAATAATCAAAAACAAAAACATTAAGCTTAGAGGTTACCCATTACTTTTCAAGTATGGCTAGAGCATTTGAATATATTCATTTTCATCATCATTGCTCCCGCACACCTACAAGAGACATTTAAGTAGATTTTGGTATCCAAAATGCTTTGGATCCTTAAGCATTAGTTTCAATGCCCCTTTTTCCCTTCGGTACCCATACTTGTCTAATTTTAAAATGTTTTCCTTTCTTAAAGCACAAGTATGTTCCAAATGACCATAAAAATGGCAACGTGAACATTTTACCAATTTTAAACATAATGAGTTGTTTTTAGAAATTAACTCCTTTTCTTTTGATAAGATCTCAAGCTTAACCTTCAAATCAAAATTCTATTTTTCTAAATCATTGATTTTGACTTTTGAAAGCTCTAAATCATTTTTAAAAGTTTCATTTTGTTTTTTAAAATCAACTTTTTCTTTCAAAACCAAATCATTTTCAACTTTAAGTTATGAATTAATTTCTTATATTTGGAATTCATGGTCTCAAATTCCAAATACAACTCATTATAAGAAACTTGTAACTCATCAAAAAAATAAGAATCAAATTCATTTGAGTTAGAAGTTACCATAGAATCATCTCCGATGAGGCATAGGTTAGCTACTTCATATTCATCATTGGAGTGATTTTCATCACTTCAAGCTGAAAAAAATGCCTTTTTCTTGTATGATCCCTTCTTATTTAGGAGGGGACAATCATGTTTCACATGCCCCGTTCTTTGACAATTGAAGCACACTGAGGGACTCTTCTTCTTGCTTGATTCATGCTTCACTTCCTTAGAAGTCATGAATCTCTTAAATGTTTTTTAGAGCTTCGCCATCTCTTCTTCTTCATCATCGTCTTCATCCACATCTTCATTTGAATCTTGATTGCTCTCATTGGTAGAATTGAAGGTAATGCTTACCTCCTTCTTTTTCTTGTTTTGTTTCTCTTAATCTTCTTCTTCTTCCTTCACCATCAACTCATGAGTGAAAAGAGAACCAATCATCTCATCAAGAGTGGGACACTTTAAATTCTTAGCCTCAATAATCGTCGTCATCTTTGATTGCCAAGACTTTGGAAGAGAGTATATCATATTCCTCATAAGCTTTTCATTAGGGATCACTTCTACAAATACCTTGAGGCCGTTGACAATCATGAAAAATCTATTTGTTATAGCTTTGATGTTTTCATTGAGTTTTGTCTTGAAATTCTCGTAGTTATGGTTGAGAAGACATATCTTGGCCTCCCTCACTTCATTGGTTCATTCATGAGTGACTTGGAGCTTGTCACAAATCCCCTTGGCATTGGAACAAGAGGAGACTCTTCCATATTCATCCGGGCCTAGTGCACAAAATAGAATGTGCATAACCTTAGCATTGAGTTGGAACTTCTTCTTTTCTCAATCACTCAAATCATCCATCCTACTGGGTGGAGTGGAGTAACCCTACATGATCAAGTTCCAAGCTCCTAGATCATTTGCTTGAGTGAAAAGCATCATCCTATTCTTCTAATAGGCCTAATTTTCTACATTGAAATACGATGGCTTGTTGACCGGTTGAGAATCTTTAAGGTAGTAA
Organism: Hibiscus syriacus; assembly: GCF_006381635.1. Lineage (NCBI taxonomy): Eukaryota > Viridiplantae > Streptophyta > Magnoliopsida > Malvales > Malvaceae > Hibiscus > Hibiscus syriacus. The sequence goes on from NW_024063194.1 coordinate 2,199,302, forward strand.
GAGCCGAAGGTCGAAGTAATATTTTTGTCGATTGTATAGGGAATCAGTAGAGCTTCTTCTAGGATCATCTCAAGGTGGTTAAACCTTCTAATAAGTCAAGCTCTGATACCAATTGTCTGGATTTTCAAAGCTCAATTTGATCAACCGAAAAGTGCACAAGGGGTTGAATTGGAGCAAATTTATTTAGAGAGTAAGGAGAATAAAAGATAGAAAAATTGGCACAACGATCTGTAGTGGTTTGACTTCTTAACTAAGTCTACATCCACTACCTTAACTCCTCACTAAGGATTTTATAAAAAAAAATCACTAATTTGTTCTTCCTTTTTTAAGGACAAATAGATAACATTTACAAAACTCCCTAGCTCTTCAAAGGCTCAGCTAGAACCAAATCCCTTTACAAGAAAAATAAATGTAAACAAAGAAAATCTCTAAAAAGTAGGGTGTTTACAAAATTAAACTCACAATAACAAATTATTTACAAGATAATAAGAGTAAAGAGTAAAAAGCTCTTCTTTTGTGCTTTAATGCTTGAATAGGTGTTCTAACCATTCTCCAAGTGTCTTGAACTTGTATTTATATGTTGGAATGATTTTATGGTCGTTTCTAGCCGTTATGAGTGATTTGGAGCCATTTGGGATGTTTTCTCTGCAAAATAAAACTGCCCAGTATAGAGTGTATCGGTACTTCTATAGAGAGTATTGGTACTACCTTTGTTATTTTTAAATACAACTAGCCGTTACTAGCCATTGGGCCTGACGGTATCGATACTAAGCATGTGGTACTGATACTACTATTGATACTAAGCCTATGGTACCGATACTACTATTTAAGTAGTATTTGTACCCCATTAGGTATCAATATCATTTTTGCATTCTGGAATTTGAGCAATGCTGGTAGTATTGACACCTAGTGAGTATTGATAATACATAGTGAGTATTGATACTTCCCTTACATTTGGTATTTGTACCATATGAACAACATTGATACTGTTCATGAGGTATCGATGCTGTAAGAATAGTATGGGTAGTTCATGTCCTGAAAAGCATTTTGTGCTCAATTCCAAGTTAAATGGACTTTGAATTATTTTTGAAAAACTTTGAATAAATTCAATTCAAGTCCAAAAACATTTTTCCATAATTTGTTATATTAAAATATAGAACAATCTCCCCCTTTTTTTATATAACAAAACATTTCAAAATTTGTTTTTGGCAAAACTCCCCCTTAATAAAATATTAAATGAGAAATATACTAGTTGTTAGAAACTGTTCAGCTCCCCCTTTTTATTAAGAAATTGAATTTTTCAAACCCCATACTTCTCCCTCTTTTAGTTATATAAAATATAATTCAACTTTAAAGTTCAAAAATAACATTGGAGAATAAGTGGTAATTTGACATTAAAAAGCATTTGAAAAATGAAAGCTCCCCCTCAAAAAGTGCATTCCAAACAAAAATTTGACTTTAAAAGCATGGCACTTAAACAAAATTAAATTTCAAAAAAGAATAACAAACATGTCAGTAGCACATGAAATTCAATATATTCACATCTAAAATATTTTATGCAATAAAAATTATTGAAATTAAGTACATGTGCATAAAGCTTTCAAAAATGTTATGCATTTGAAGAATTTGATATCAATTGTTAGAGAATTATATTTTGCCTTTAAAACACATGCATAACCATTTAAATTTAGGTCAAAAATTAAAATTTTTAAAATCAAAGCATTTGAAATTTTGATATCAATTGTTAGAGATATATCATTTTCATTTAAAACCAATTTTGACCAAAAATTATTACGATGAACTAAAAAGTATGAAAAATCATTAAAATTTTAGAATGTTCATCATAACACATTTTCAACATACATGAGATAGAAAACATGAAATCATTTAAAATCAAAACTCATGCATGCATAAACCTAAATTAGCAACCAAATAATAAAAAACAAAAGAATTAAGTTTAGAGGTTACCCATTCATTTTCAAGTGTTGTTAGAGCATTTGAATATCTTCATTTTCATCACCATTTCTCCCACACACCTACAAGAGACATTTGAGTAGATTTTGGTATCCAAATTGCCTTGGATCCTTAAGTGTTAGTTTCAATGCCCCTTGTTCCATTAGGAACCCATACTTGTCTAATTTTAAAATGTTTTCCTTTCTATAAAGGGAAAGTATGTTCCGAATGACCATGAAAATGACAATGTGAGCGCTTTTTCATTTTGAAACATAATGAGTTGTTTTTAGAAACTTGTTCTTTTGTTAAGCTCTCAAGCTTGACCTTCAAATCAAAATTTTCTTTTTCTAAATCATTGATTTTGAGTTTTAAAAGCTCTAAATCATTTTTTGAAGATTCATTTTGTTTTTCAAAATCAACTTTTTCTTTCAAAACCAAATCATTTTCAAGTTTAAGTTTTGAAAATAATTTCTTATATTTGAAATTTTTTGTAACAATTTCCAAATACAACTCATTATAAGCACCTTGTAACTCATCAAAAGAATAAGAATCTAATTCATTTGAGTTACAATTTACCATATAATCTTCTCCGATGGCCATGAGGCATAGGTTGGCTACTTCATCTTCATCATTGGAGTCATCTTCATCACTCCAAGCTACCACAAATGTCTTTTTCTTGCATGATCTCTTCTTCTTTAGGAGGGGACATTCATACTTGACATGTCCCGTTCTTTGACCATTGAAGCACATTGAGGGACTCTTCTTCTTGCTCGATTCATGCTTCACTTCCTTAAAAGTCATGAATCTCTTAAATCTTTTGAAGAGCTTCACCATCTCTTCATTTAAATCTTGATTGCTCTCATTTGTGGACTTGAAGGCAATGTCTACCTCATTCTTTTTCTTGTTTTTCTTCTCTCTATCTTCTTCCTCTTTCTTCACCATCAACTCATGAGTGAAAAGAGAACCAATCAGCTCATCGAGAATGAGAGACTTTAAATTCTTACCCTCAATGATCGTCCTCTTCTTCGATTGCTAAGACTTTGGATGAAAGTAGATCATATTTCTCATAAGCTTCTCATTAGGGATGACTTCTCTAAATCCCTTCAGGCCATTGACAATCACAGAAAATCTATTCGTCATAGCTTTAATGTTTTCATCGGGTTTCGTCTTAAAATTCTAGTAATTATGGTTAAGAAGACTTATCTTGGTTTCCGTCACTTTATCGATTCCTTCTTGAATGACATGGAGCTTGTCTCAAATCTCCTTGGTATTGAAGCAAGAGGAGACTCTTCCATATTCATCTGGTCCTAGTGCACAAAATAGAATATGCATAGTCTTAGCATTGAGTTGGAACTTCTTCTTCTCTCCATAACTCCAATCATCTATCTCACCGGGTAGAGTGGAGTAACCCTTCATGATTGAGTTCCAAGCTCCTAGATCATTTGGTTGAATGAAAATCATCATCTTATTCTTCCAATAAACGTAATTTTCTCCATTTAAATATAGTGTCTTGTTGACCGGTTGAGAACCTTCAAGGTAGTAAGAGTCGGTGTCGAAGCCATCTTTTTATCGGTTACGTAGGGAATCGGTAGAGAGCATCTTCTAGGATAGTCTCAAGGTGGTTAAACCTTGTAATGATTCATACTCTTATACCAATTGTTGGGATTTTCGAAGCTCAATTTGATCAACTAAAAATTGCACAAGGGGCTGAATTGGCATAATTTTGTTTAGGGAGTAAGGAAGAATAAAATATAGAAAAATTGGCACAGCGGTTTATAGTAGTTTGACTTCTCAACTAAGTCTGCGTCCACTACCTTAGCTCCTCACTAAGGATTTTTCTAACAAATTCACTAATTTGTTCTTTTTTTCAAGGACAAAGAGATAACCATTACAAAAATCCCTAGCTTTGTAACACCCCAATTTAGGGGCTAAATTTAAGAAATTACAAAGTAGTGGATTTAATTTGGTATTTTGAAAGAAACAGTAGGTTAAATTGCAAAATTTTAAAGTTGGCAGACCATTTTATGAAGTGCACGAAGTTCAGTGGATAAACTCTTGGTTTAGCCATTTTTAATTATGAGATGATATATACCCCCAATCTCCCGTATGTTTCTGGAAATTTTTCCAGTTTTCCTTCTCCCGTCAACCCTCCTTCTAACTCCGATCTACTCGCCGTCCGACCTCTGATCAAAGAGCCAAAACCACCATCGTGTTCGTTGTCAACCGAGGAACCAAACCCCTCAAACCTTTCGTTGTGAATCATCACCGCTCGTCGTGAATTTCAGTCGGAAGTATCGTCGATAATAACTCAGTTTTAGTTGGTTTTTCATCGATTCACGACGATCGGGTCATCCATTTACGACACCTCCCGCACCATCGTGTTCCTTGAGCCGTTCCGAGTTCACTGGTGTCCTCCCTTTCTCCGACGACAGTGGCGTGTGTGGAGGTGAAGCGGTCAAAGTTTCCGATTCGTTGAAATTGAGCTCTCCGCCATTCAAAAAATTGAACCGAGCTTTGTCAGTATCTCGAAATCGATTAAAATAATTTTTAAGAATTTTTCCAAGAATTTTCCGATATCAGTGCACTGTTCACGCGCCGCCACTGCGCGTGGGGAAGGAAAAATGACCGGTTTGACCGGTTTTGTAACCCATTTGACCGGTTTGACCGGTCACAACCCGACCCGTTGACCCAACCCGACCTGTTGACCCGACCCGTTGACCCGACCCATTGACCGTTGACCGTTGACCGGCGTTGACCACTGTTGACTAAAACTTTGACTGGCTTTGACCGGGCATTAAACGACCTTTGACTTTGACCGAGTATACCTATCCTGACATTTTTCGACGTTCCAAATCCGATTCTGCAGTCCGTTTCTCGAAATTTGAACCCGAAGGCCTCGAAATTACCGGTCAAACCCATTGACTTTGATTTTGATCGAAGATTCCAAATTTTTGAAAAGCCATATTTTATGCTTTCGACGTCCTGAATCTGAACCCGAAGTCGGTTTTGCCAAATTCGAACCCGGTAAGCTATTTTTGACTGATTTATCATCCGATTCGATCCGTTTTTCAGAATTAAGCTCCGTTTTTTATGTAATTTCTGTTTATATGGATCCGAGGAAATATTGGAAGTTGAATTGAAGATCAAAGGTGTTCGAATGGAATTTTTATGGTCGATGAGTATTGCACGGAAATCGAGGTAATACTTTACTACCTCTTTATGCTTTATAGAACATGTTGGTATTGGTAAATGCATGAATGGAAATGTTTGGTCTCATATGTGTAATTAATGAAGATCTACACTCAATACGAATACGGTCGAAAGTAGGTAACTGAATATGGCTCAGATGACTATAAGAAATTGGAGGACAGTTGGAATTAAATTACAAGTTCTGGAATTAAATGATAAAAGAATCAACCATGGATATGTAGATTATAATTTATCTCATTAAAGGTACTTAGATGATAAATTATGAGAATATTTCGATTAGATAAAATTACAAAATTACCCTTATGTTGGAAAATGACAAGAATTGTCTCCGGAAGTGGATTAATAAATCTGAAAAGAATTATTGATCTGATAAAACTATTGATGTGCATAAGAAATGTTAGTTTTACTTGGAAATTATGGATAACCGGTTTTTAACCCCAAGAAGGTTTATGCTAGATACTAGAAGTCTTTTAAGGAATCATTTCAAGATCAAAGAATGTTCGAGGAAGCAATTAATCATAGGATCTCTATATTATATTATTTTCGTTAAGAGCTAATATCGATATTATTTGGTTAAGAAATTACGAAAATTCCCTTGAGAGATAAAGTAGACAGAGTTGACCCTGAAGGAGAAAGCACTTTGAAGATTTGTACTTAACTCGATTAAGTACAAATTTAATTATTAATATTCTGTCTTTGTAAAGAAAATTCATAATATTGCGTTTGTAAAATCCGAGAAGGCATCCGAGTTATGAGTAAATACCTGAAGAACAATTTGTCGGGGGTGTTCTGTTGTCAGAATTGTTCAAAAGGACTGAAATAAATGATAAGATTGAATTTAATAGTAATATCAGACGGAAGGAAATGATTAAAGTACACTGAATTTGTACAATTACCAAAATACCCCTGTAATGGAAATAACCCAAGAATATCACCAAGCTCAAGAATGATTGGATATCCTTGAGTTCTGGAATAAATGGAATAAAGCTGAACACCAAAATTACCAAAATAACCTTATCGCCTAAACTAAGTAAATACCTTGGATTAATTAAGGAATCCAAATAAGCATAGGAATTGGACTACCTTTAAAAGTTATGGAACATAACTTAAGTGAGCTGATCAACCTTAATAATATGTCATTACCTGAACGACATAGATATTACTTGAATGCATATTCGTCTACTCAAGTTTAGCTCAATGATAATTTTGGAAGTATTTAGCTCAGCTCAACTCTAGATTGCATTCGGTACTAAGAATTGGATATTTGTTCGACAAATCAACCACGAAGACCAAACTGAACTGAACAGAAGTACAATATGTATCTGAAATTCAGAAATGTACGGAATTACTCTGGAAAATCCCAAAGTAACTGGAATAGACTTGAATGCTAAATGAACTAAGCAACCTCAAGCACGTCAGTATTTCATGATATATTGGAAGCGTAAAAATAAAATAAAGAGATTGGAAGATCTATTCAGTGATGATTCCGAAAATGATCTATGGACAAGATTTTGTGGTATTAAAGAGTAAATACCCTGGAAGAACAATGAATTGATCAATCGACAAGCATTAATTTTGGGAGCTATTCATTTAAGAGTTGTTTGATAATCCGATCAATCAACATAGATTGTAAATGTCCTGAATCTTCATTTCTTCCTTACAGCTCAAGTCATATTCTGAATAATTGATGATTTTGTCAATTATTGAACTCTTCCAATAGTGATTCTGAATTCCGATATTCTATCGGCATACTGAATAACTGTGTTTCTCTGCCTGATACAGTACCTCTAAATAATACCAATAAACTCTGGTGTGTTCCCTAATTACATAAATATTTTATCTGATTTCCGAATTGAATTCTGTTCTGATACGTTACCTGAATTATGTTCTGATTCTGATATGGATTCTGTTCTGATATCTTATATGAATTCTATTTTGATTTCTGATATCTCCGTTTACCGACGGAGAAATGTTTTATCTGGGGGGTTTATTGTTGGAGGAAGATTACTGCAGGCTCCTCGGCTGTGTGCTCAGGGCCTTACTGTTACTGGTTGTGCGGGGTGTATGGTTCCGGGGAACCTACACAAACAGATTGTGAAAGGATGGGGGTGTATATATATATATGCTTTAAAAATATATATATATATTTTTACTGGTTTTATGGGAACACACTAGATAACCTATTCTGATCTCCTGAACTCAGTCATCCGAAATATTTGTCTGAACTGAAAGCTCATTGTCCGTTACCATCTGAAATATCAGTAGAATCTCTGCTCAGCATAAAAATCTATAAACGTTCGGAAATAATAAGGATATGTATGTTTATCTGTATCTTCACGTTCTTCAGCATTATCTGGTAGTTCTGTATTACTGAGCTTTTCAAAGCTCACTCTATTACTCATCTTTTCAGGTTAAAAGAATTGTACCAGTGCATCTATCGACTTCAGTAAGGGAGTTTTTCCGGCGTTGTTGCAGAGTGTGGTACATGTGATTAGGGGGCATGCAATTGTATTTTGATTTATATACGAGTCTGGAAATCTGTTTTATTTTTAAATAGTGACAACTGATTTTATTAGTTTACATGTAATTTAAAAAGTTTTAAATTTTCCACTATTTTTACAGTGGGTCGCTCCGGTGGCCCAAATGTGACACCCCGGATCGGATCTGGTTACCCTTATCGGTCTGTCGGGGTTACATTTAATGGTATCATAGCTTTGGTTTGAGTCAAAATTTTCAAGCTAGACCGACAGGTCGGATGTCAAAATATGTTTGATCAGTACATGCCCCTAGACTGCAATCGTACCTCTCTGAGCTGGAACTCCATGGTTGAGTCCCTATCTGTATTGAGTAAACCTAAGTTTCTATTCGTTAAGATTGCACCTTTGCAAAAAAATAATACTAGTAACATATGTATAAATGATGTAAACTACCTCACGATCCATGTGAGAGTTAATTATCCGAGAAATTCTTACCTGACTCCGGAAATGAAATTGAGATATGCTGCTGCTCTATGAGCCTATTCACGTAGCCAAGGCTGAATTTATTTCACAAGGATAAAGTTGTTTTGATTATTTACTTGGACTGAGGGAGAATTCTGAAGAGATTGATTACTCGAGAAAATTTTCGTTCAGATTCTTTTATTGAAATGAGGAAAAGTTATGATAAGAATGTATGCTCAGCTAGTTAAGGATTAGTGAAGGATTCGTATTTCTATAAGAGCTACATGAAAGTTATGAAAGAATTGATGGAAGTTTCATTTCTGCAATTATGTGACACGAATGAATTTCGGGGACGAAATTCTTTTAAGGAGGGGAGAATTGTAACACCCCAATTTAGGGGCTAAATTTAAGAAATTATAAAGTGGTGGAATTAATTTGGTATTTTGAAAGAAACAGTGGGTTAAATTGTAAAATTTTAAAGTTGGCAGACCGTTTTATGAAGTGTAGGAAGTTCAGTGGCTAAACTCTTGGTTTAGCCATTTTTAATTATGAGATGATATATACCCCTAATATCCCATATGTTTCTGGAAATTTTTCCAGTTTTCCCTCTCCCGTCAACCCTTCTTCTAACTCCGATCTACTCGTCGTCTGACCTCCGATCGTCGAACCAAAACCATCATCGTGTTCGTTGTCAACTGAGGAACCAAACCCCTCAAACCTTTCGTCGTGAATCATCACCGCTCGTCGGAAGTATCGTCGGTAATAACTCGGTTTTAGGTGGTTTTTCATCGATTCACGAAGATCGGGTCATCCGTTTACGACACCTCCCGTACCATCGTGTTCCTTGAGCCATTCCGAGTCCACCGGTGTCCTCCCTTTTCTCCGGCGGCGGCGGCGCGTGTGGAGGTGAAGCGGTCAAAGTTTCTGATTCGTTAAAATCGAGCTCTCCGCCGTTCAAAAAAGTGAACCGAGCTTTGTAAGTATCTCGAAATCGATTAAAATAATTTTTAGGAATTTTTCTGGGAATTTTCTGATATCAGTGCACTGTTCACGCGCCCCTACGCGCCTTCACTGCACGTGGGGAAGGAAAAATGATCGGTTTGACCGGTTTTGTAACCCATTTGACCGGTTTGACTGGTCACAACCCGACCCGACCCGTTTACCCGACCCGACCTGTTGACCCGACCCGTTGACCCGTTGACCGTTGACCCGTTGACCGTTGATCGGCGTTGACCACTGTTGACCAAAACTTTGACTGGCTTTGACCGGGCATTAAACGACCTTTGACTTTGACCGAGTATACCTATCCTGACATTTTTCGATGTTCCAAATCCGATTACGCAGTCCGTTTCTCAAAATTCGAACCCGAAGGCCTTGGAATTACCGGTCAAACCCGTTGACTTTAATTTTGACCGAAGATTCCAAATTTTCAAAAAGCCATATTTTATGCTTTCGACGTCTTGAATCCGAATCCGAAGTCGGTTTTGCCAAATTCGAACCCGGTAAGCTGTTATTGACTGATTTATCATCCGATTCGATCCGTTTTTCAGAATTAAACTCCGTTTTTGATGTAATTTCTGTTTATATGGATCCGAGGAAATATTGGAAGTTGAATTGAAGATCAAAGGTGTTCGAATAGAATTTTTATGGTTGATCAATATTGCACAGAAATCGAGGTAATACTTTACTACCTCTTTATGCTTTATAGAACATGTTGGTATTGGTAAATGCATGAATGGAAATGTTTGGTCTCATATGTGTAATTAATGAAGATCTACACTCAATACGAATACAGTCGAAAGTAGGTAACTGAATATGGCTCAGATGACTATAAGAAATTGAAGGACAGTTGGAATTAAATTACAAGTTCTGGAATTAAGTGATAAAAGAATCAACCATGGATATGTAGATTATAATTTATCTCATTAAAGGTACTTAGATGATAAATTATGAGAATATTTCGATTAGATAAAATTACCAAATTACCCTTATGTTGGAAAATGACAAGAATTATCTCCGGAAGTGGATTAATAAATCTGAAAAGAATTATTGATCTGATAAAACTATTGATGTGCATAAGAAATGTTAGTTTTACTTGGAAATTATGGATAACCGGTTTTTAACCCAAGAAGGTTTTTACTACTAGAAGTCTTTTAAGGAATCATTTCAAGATCAAAGAATGTTCGAGGAAGCAATTAATCATAGGATCTCTATATTATATTATTTTCGTTAAGAGCTAATATCAACATTATTTGGTTAAGAAATTACGAAAATTCCCTTGAGAGATAAAGTAGTCAGAGTTGACCCTGAAGAAGAAAGTACTTTGAGGATTTGTACTTAACTCGATTAAGTACAAATTTAATTATTAATATTCTATCTTTGTAAAGAAAAATTCATAATATTGCGTTTGTAAAATCCGAGAAGGCACTTGACCCGGAAATATCCGAGTTATGAGTAAATACATGAAGAACAATTTGTGGGGGGTGTTCTGTTGTCAGAATTGTTCGAAAGGATTGAAATAAATGATAAGATTGAATTTAATAGTAAGATCAGACGGAAGGAAATGATTAAAGTACACTGAATCTGTACAATGACCAAAATACCCCTGTAATGGAAATGACCCAAGAATATCACCATGCTCAGGAATGATTGGATATCCTCGAGTTCTGAAATAAATGGAATAAAATTGAACACCAAAATAACCTTATGGCCTAAACTAAGTAAATACCTTGGATTAATTAAGGAATCCAAATAAGCATAGGTATTGGACTACCTTTAAAAGTTATGGAACATAACTTAAGTGAGCCGATCAACCTTAATAATATGTCATTACCTAAACGACATAGATATTACATGAATGCATGTTCGTCTACTCAAGTTTAGCACAATGATAATTTTGGAAGTATTCAGCTCAACTCAACTCTAGATTGCATTCGGTACTAAGAATTGGATATTTGTTCGACAAATCAACCACGAAGACCAAACTGAACTGAACGGAAGTACAATATGTATTTGAAATTCAGAAACATACGGAATTACTCTGGAAAATCCCGAAGTAACTAGAATAGACTTGAATGCTAAATGAACTAAGCAACCTCAAGCATGTCAGTATTTCATGATATATTAGAAGCGTAAAAATAAAATAAAGACATTGGAAGATCTATTCAGTGATGATTCTGAAAATGATCTATGGACAAGATTTTGTGGTATTAAAGAGTAAATACCCTGGAAGAACAATGAATTGATCAATCGACAAGCATTAATTTTGGGAGCTATTCATTTAAGAGTTGTTTGATAATCCGATCAATCAACATAGATTGTAAATGTCCTGAATCTTCATTTCTTCCTTACAGCTCAAGTCATATTCTGAATAATTGATGATTTTGTCAATTATTGAACTCTTCCAATAGTGATTCTGAATTCCGATATTCTATCGGCATACTGAATAACTGTGTTTCTCTGCCTGATACAGTACCTCTAAATAATACCAATAAACTCTGGTGTGTTCCCTAATTACATAAATATTTTATCTGATTTCCGAATTGAATTCTGTTCTGATACGTTACCTGAATTATGTTCTGATTCTGATATGGATTCTGTTCTGATATCTTATATGAATTCTATTTTGATTTCTGATATCTTCGTTTACCGACGGAGAAATGTTTTATCTGGGGGGTTTATTGTTGGAGGAAGATTACTGCAGGCTCCTCGGCTGTGTGCTCAGGGCCTTACTGTTACTGGTTGTGCGGGGTGTATGGTTCCGGGGAACCTACACAAACAGATTGTGAAAGGATGGGGGTGTATATATATATATGCTTTAAAAATAATATATATATATTTTTACTGGTTTTATGGGAACACACTAGATAACCTATTCTGATCTCATGAACTCAGTCATCCGAAATATTTGTCTGAACTGAAAGCTCATTGTCCGTTACCATCTGAAATATCAGTAGAATCTCTGCTCAGCATAAAAATCTATAAACGTTCGGAAATAATAAGGATATGTATGTTTATCTGTATCTTCACGTTCTTCAGCATTATCTGGTAGTTCTGTATTACTGAGCTTTTCAAAGCTCACTCTATTACTCACCTTTTCAGGTTAAAAGAATTGTACCAGTACATCTATCGACTTCAGTAAGGGATTTTTTCCGGCGTTGTTGCAAAGTGTGGTACATGTGATTAGGGGGCATGTAATTGTATTTTGATTTATATACGAGTCTGGAAATCTGTTTTATTTTTAAATAGTGACAACTGATTTTATTAGTTTACATGTAATTTAAAAAGTTTTAAATTTTCCACTATTTTATAGTGGGTCGCTCCGATGGCCCAAATGTGACACCCCGGATCGGATCTGGTTACCCTAATCGGTCTGTGGGGGTTACAAGCTTTTCAAAGGCTCATCTAAACCCAAATCCATTTACAAGGAAAAGAAATGTAAACAAAGAAAACCTCTAAAAGGTAGGGTGTTTACAAAATAAAGCTCGCAAGAACAAAATATTTATAAGATAATATGAATAAAGAGTGAAAAGTTCTTCTCTTGTGTTTGAATTCTTTAATAGGTGTTCTAACCCTTATTCAAGTTTCTTGAACTTGTATTTATATATTGCAATGCGTTTGTGGCCATTTCTAGCCATTAGAAGTGATTTGGAACCGTTGTGGATGTTTTCTTTGCAAAATAAAATTGCCTAGTACAGAGGGTATTGGTACTCCTATAGTGAGTACTACCTTTGTTATTTTTAAATAAAACTAGTCGTTACTAGCCATTGGGCCTGATGGTATCGATGCTAAGCCTATGGTATCGATATTATTATGTAAAGTAGTATCGGTACTCCATTGGGTATCGGTATCATTTTTGCATTATGGAATTTAAGCAATGTTGGTAGTATCGATACTACCTAGTGAGTATCGATACTTCCCTTACCTTTGGTATCGGTACCATATGAACAACATCTTCATGATTTTCATGGCGATTGGATGTCATGTATCTTCAAACCTATCAATATAATCATATCTCTAACCCCAACTACTCTAGTTGTTGCAACCTAATTCAATGTATTTCTCTATCGTTTCACTCCATCCACTTTCTGTAGTGGAGAATTTTCTTCCATCAAAACCATCGTCACATTTTCTCTTAGTTCTTTCATGTTTGTTCCTTCTTTAAATGTCCCAGTCCCAATTTTTAACCTTCCTCCCCTCACCACACCACCCTTCAATCCAAAATTTTCCTTTTCCTTATTTGTATTATCCCGATTCTCCAGACCCTACTCCTCATGAAACAAAGGGCTAGGTAAAAAAGGTTTATGTCACATTGGAGCCCTCAAAGAAATGTCCCATTGTGGCATCACCCCATGCATCAATTGAAGCACCCATAGTGGACAGAAACCTTCCCTTGACCTAACTTCCCACAAACAAAGCAAAACACCCTTAACTTCTCGTATTGGAATGGAACAAAGTTAAAACCACCTCTCATTAGTGCAATATTCTTTTTTCTCTTCAATGGTTTTTTAACATCCAACATCACACAAATCCGCAAACATCCTTTGTATCCTAAAGTAATCGTTTTTACATCAAACTCGACGTACACCCCTAATGAAATTTCCCAATTGCTTCGCGACCTGCTTAGAAATAAATCCAATATGTAGATCATTTTCCAATACCCAAAATCCCATAAAATTAAGAATAATCATTTGTGGATTTTCATCCTTCTCTAATCAATAAAGAACCAAAATATGTGAATTGAAATACCAAGGACCCTCATTCAAAATCCTCTCCACATCCATATCATGGAAAAGATGGATCAGAAATCGTTGTTCTTCCAATTCAGTTATCGAAATGCCCCTGATTGGATGCCAAACATTTGCCATCATTTTCTTCATAGCATGGAAATTGATACTATTTGTATTGATAAAATGACCAACTAAACATTTTTCAAACAAGATCAATGTAGTAGTTGTTGAGTTCTCAAGTTGAAGAATTTCTTCTTTCTCCACACCAAGATCCATTCCCTCCAACTCCTTTGTTCTATCACCCATCTCCACCCTGCTCTTTCACCTACTACCAAGATTCACACAATCCTAGATCACAAGAAAATCAACAAAACAAAATGGACTAAATGACCAAAACAACCCTAATGTTGGGTAGATAGAAAAACCCCTAATATTGGGTAGATTAGTAATATGTTATATTCAAATGATGTTGGATTTTTTTTTTATTTTATAAGGAACATTTGTAATAAAATAAATTTTGATATTTTACATTTGTGTCTTATTATAAAATAGTTTAAGGATCTCATTTTAAAATATAACACAAGGTATACACATATTTTGAGATGAAATTATCCATGCTTATTACTTATCTAATATTTATTAAAAATATAACACAAGATATACACATCTTTTGAGATGAAAATGTCCATGCTTATTACTTAGCTGATATTTATTAATAAAATTATGTTATTTTCTATAGTTCATGGTAACTTTGCTCTGTTTAAAAACATTTGGTGTTAATTATACACTATTAATGATATAAATATATATAAAAAATTATTTAATCTATGAAATATATATTTGCTTCAAAATATATATTGTGAATTTGGTTTAATCAAAATTTTAGTTTTGATAGCTGATTTTTAAGAAAAGTTTTAGAAACAAATAAATATGTAATTTTACCATATCTAATATTTTTAAAGATTTAATGAAATAAAATATTATCAAAGTGATTTCTTGTATAGATTAATTTATTAAAATATCAAGATAATTATGTGTTTTTTTGTAATTCATGTGTTTATTAATTGGTCTAAAGATGAGTTAATATTTGATAGACTTTCAAACCACAATTGTTGTAATAAATGTTTGAAAACTATAAGGTATTTTATGTGAGCATTACATTAGTCTAAAGGATAATCTATTGTTCAATATGCATGAACCAAATTACCTCACTAGTTAAAGGAGTTGTTTTTGTTCCTAGAGGTTACAGGTTCGAGCACAAGCAACTGTAGGGTGATTTCACATTCATTGTCAAATGGTTAAGTGTAGTGTCTAAAGATGAGTTAATATTTGATAGACTTTCAAACCACAATTGTTGTAATAAATGTTTGAAAACTATAAGGTATTTTATGTGAGCATTACATTAGTCTAAAGGATAATCTATTGTTCAATATGCATGAACCAAATTACCTCACTAGTTAAAGGAGTTGTTTTTGTTCCTAGAGGTTACAGGTTCGAGCACAAGCAACTGTAGGGTGATTTCACATTCATTGTCAAATGGTTAAGTGTAGTTAAAATAGATACTGCTTTGTAAACACCTTATAGCTTAATAAAAAATTCTATTGTTCAATATTAATGGTGTGTTTGGTGCATTTAGATGAGATATTTATGAAATTTGACATGAGCTATTTTTTTATTATTTTTGTTCTATATTTAGCTAGTTCTTCTAATGCCACAATATTTCTTAATTTTAATTCAATACTCATGCTTAATGGAACGACTTTTAATGAATGGAAAAGAAACTTACTGATAGTGATTAGATGTATAGACATATACCTTGTATTAAAGGAAGAACAACATGTACCTCTCATCGTTGTAGAAAACACCCTTGACACATAAAGGGATTTTGAAGCACAACATATTGAAAGTTTTTAGGGGCACATAATTTAAAGAAATTAATAAGATAAGTTTTCTCTACTAAAAAGGGTAAGTTTGAGATGACAGGCCTTTTAACTTCTTTTTTTTCTATGAAGTATAAGGGCCAAGGAAATGTGAGGGAGTACATTATAGAAATGTTTCATATTGCTTCAAAACTTAATATACTTAAGATCAAGCTTTTTAAAAAAAAAGATTTGATCGTTCTTATGGCTTTGTCACTTCATGTGCAATTTAACCATTTTTTAATTAGTTATAACTACCAAAATGAGAAATAAACTCCAAATGATATGAAAGTGCCCACTTGACTAGATCCTCTAAAGATAAGGACAAATAAATAAAAAATAAAAATGAAGCTGCTAAGGGTCCAACTCAAAAGAAACAACATCATGTTAAAGAAAGTTGTTTCTTTTGTAATAAATCTAGACACGTAGAGAAAGATTGTACCAAATATCATGTCTGGCATACAAAGAAAGATATAATTCTTACTATAGCCTGATATTAGGTTAATTTAACTTTAGTACCTAGAAACACTTGGTGGATAGATTCTAGTGTTATGACTCACATAATTATTTTTATATAAGATTATCTCAGCTACTAAAAGCCAAAAGACACGTATTTTTGGGCGATGAAATATCGATTGAAGTGGAAGTAATTGGGCATATTATGTTGTTCTTAGGAAATGATTTTTATCTAGATTTAAAATACACTCTCATTATATCATCTTTTAGGTGAAATTTTATTTTTGTCTCTTTAATGGACAATTTTAGATATTTTTAGTCATTTGAAAAAAATCAATTTAATTTGTATTTAAATTCAAATGTTATTAGAACTATTATTTATGTGTTGGATATAATTGCATCCTACTATGAAACTTTGCATATGGAATCACGTGTAACTAAATACAAATTAAATAAAGAAAAAATGACATCATTGTGACATAAGCATTTAGGTCATATCTCAAAACGTAAAGTTAACTATCTAATGTCAAATGATATTTAGGCTCCCTTGACTTTATAAATTTTGATGTTTGTGTTGACTATATCAAGGGAAAATATACCAAAATTAAGATGTTAAGCGCTACCAGAACTAAAGATGTCTTATAAATAATTCATACCTATATTTTTTTCCATCTTCTAGGGAATCCTAGAATGGTCAACAATATTTCATAACATTTACTTACGTTATGGGTACTAATATCTCATTTATGAGAAATTTCAATCTTTAAACGTATTCAAAGCTTATAAAATAGAAATAGAGAATCAATTCAACAAAAGAATTAAGAAAGTTGTATTTAATAGTGATGGTGAGTACTACGGTAGATATGATGGCTTAGGTTAACAGTGTGTAGGACCAGCTGTAAAATTTCTAGAAAAATATAGTATTGTCCGAGATTACACCATGTTAGGAATACCTAACATGAATGGTGTAGTTGAGAGACATAATAAAACACTCTTTAAGTATATGATAAGGATCATGATTGTTCATCCTATCTTACCTAATGATAACTCCGTGATAGGAGTTATATTCGTATACTCTATGACTAGATTTTTACATATTCTTAAGTAAAATATTTTATATTCACTATAGAATTCATAACATTTTATAATATTTATTTACTGCATTCTTTTGAAGGGATATATTGGTTTTTTGTGTGTAATTCTATCTTGTTGATACCTTTAATTCTCATTTTGTTATTTGTGTACTTAAATATATTTCGAGCTTTAAGATACCCTACAGTAATATTACAATTGTCAAACAAAAGTTTTGGGATATTTCTAAATAAGAACGATGCATAACATTAACTTTGGAGAAAATAATTCAGTTATCTTAGTGATCTCGACGATTATATAAAAAACACGAAATTTATTATGACTGAGCAGGAAATTTTGTGTGACCCTAGCCTCCTCATGGAGTATTATAGAAGTTGACAAGCTAAGTTGTTAAGGAGCTTCTTTTCCGCTGTTTACTCGCTCCATTATTATATTCTCTATTCTTCTTTGTTTTTCTTATAATTTTTATCTTTATTTAAGCAATGGTGCTCTAACATAGGAACGGCCTTTCTGCCCAAGGATTGAAATGTGGTGTGCCGAGAGGTCACCTTGAACTTTGACCATCTTTACTGATCACTGTCAAGTTTAATAGGCATCTAAGATGAACTCTTATGTGTTGGGACCGTCGACTCACCCCATGGCGCAGCGGAAACAAAAATTTGATAATCTCACCAGCGATCCAAGTACGATAAACAGAAATCGGGAGGAAATGATGCGAATACTTACAGTGGGTTCCTTGAAAAAAAACAACAAGGACAGTAGCGACTAATGGTGGTGTCGATCGATTCAAAACGTAAGCCTCCGCAAAACCACGTCTCGACCTCTACTCAGTTCACCCGATTAAGAGCAATATTTGTTTTTCCCAAAACTGTTTTGAGAAAAACGGCTAAAGATAATGTGTAAAAACAGTTGCTAGACCTTACACCTCCTTTTATATCCAAGTTACCCTAACATATTAAGGATTTTATTATTTCAAATTAATTAAATCTTTATTTAATTAATTTAAATTAAATATTCAGAATTATTAAATATATGTATATCAACATACATAACTCTAGATATATTTAGTCGTACACAAATTGTACCATTTGCTCATTTCAATCCTAGGGTGTGATCCTGAGTGTTCTTGTAACGTTAGTAGTAATTATTAGAACAATTATAATATTACATACAATGAGTGACATCTAGCAATATATCATTGTCACCTAAGTTACAAGAAAATATGATTCGACATATCATTTTCGTGATGAACTCTTTTATGTATTACATCCTTTTGTCCTTTATAACTAGAATAGGCACAAGTCTTGGAATAGTCACACTCATATAGCCTATCTATTGTTTCTTGATATCTAGAGTAGACTTATTAACTAATAATTTGTGATATCTCATATCAACTTTGTAACACCCATCTCCCTTATACCCGTTCATACACGAGATATGGATGTCATGTCACTTAATAAGATATGTGTCATTTGATAACCCGTAAAAATTTGTTTTAATTCGATTAACCACAAAATAGGATATTTACCGTTACTGATGAGAGTCAACCTTAACTAATGATACCCACTGCTATTGTTGCACTCCTTACTTAATTTATCTCCGCTTTTACCAACACATGGAAACATCACACATTAAGTATTTACTTAGTGAGACATAAGATTATAAAGTAACCTTTATGTATATAAGTATGTTCTTTTTATTTAATTTGTACTAATCTTTTATGTTTTGTTTACATTTCCTTTATAACATACTTTCATACTAATTATGCATTGTTCTACATTATATATATATATATATATATATATATATATATATATATATATATATATATATATATATATATATATATCATCCCTTCATATCACTTATGCACCATTCATATCACAATACATTAAAATTCCTTTATCCTATTACTCATCAGTGTTTAACCCTTTATCTAACTGGCATAATTAACACCTTTCTGCCAATTGCACAATTAGGACTCAAAGACACTTAGTCTTTCATCTAGCTGGCATATATGACACCTTTCTGTTATATGCACAATTAGACCTTTACATCTTTTATTTTGGAATAGCTTCTATTCTAATACTTACTTTCAATATCAATTCACTATCTTTTAATTTATTATAACCCTTATACATTTGCACCCTTAGTTCTCACATGGTAATTTACCAATTTCTTATTTATGTTCATTTATTAAGATGCACACGTAGTGCTTATACCGTTACTTCTCAACTATTTCTATAATCTATGTGGTTGGCATACCCATTACCAATATAAATATCCATTTTTTTCCTTATAATGAGATTCTTATTTTTAGACACATATATTTCCTATTCGAAAATTCATACACTTAGTATGATTTCTTTATCATTTTAGCACACAAAGTGCCCTTATTTGGAAATTCATACACTTTGTATCATTTCCTCTTTTATGTCGACAATGCACTCATATGCATTTCAACTTTGGCATCATTTCATGCTAATAATGCACCCATATGCATTATTCTGTTATGCCGATAATGAACCCGTATACATATAAGCTAAGGCATCCTTTCATGCCATTAATGCACCCATATGCATTATTCTTTTATGCCGATAATGTACATATCAACTAAGGCATCCTTTCATACCGTTAATGCACCCATATGCATTATTCTCTTATGCCGATAATGTACCCATATACATATCAGCTAAGGTATCCTTTCATGCAATTAATGCACCCATATGAATTATTCTTTTATTCATTCGTTTTAGAGCATTTCATACTCTAAAACTCATGAATAAAATTCTTTTCATACCTTAAATAAAAATTAATAAATATTGTAAAACATACTTTACAATTTAAACAGTTTAATTGTATTGATTTCATACAATAAATGTACTCACATGACTTTAATTGCTATGCATCCAAAATGTAAGGTTGATTACTCCGGTATTTTGCCTTTACCCTTGGTTTTGTTTGTTTTGGGAGCTTGGTTTCGATCTATCCCACATTCATTACACACATACATAATATCAATTGTTAGTATCTTTCCTAACAATTACAACTTAACATAAATCAAAATATTTATTATTAACTTCCTACAACATTATCAGCTCCAAATTAACATTTCTGGCCCTTTGGTATCGATACCCCTGCTTATGGTATCGATACTACCCTATTAGGGTATCGATACCTTCTTCATGTATCGATACCAAAATTAATTTTGATGTAGCCCGGTATCGATACCACCTCCATGGAATCGATACCCCTATGCTATGGTACCGATACCCTATCTAGGTATCGATACCTAAATTAGATTTGATGTTTACTGGTATCGATACCCTTACCATGGTATCGATACCACATTGCTTGGGTACCGATACTGGTTGAATCAATATCGATACCTCTCAGATGATTTAGCTAATTTTTTTCTATGGTATCGATACCACTTCATTAGGTATCGATACCCCTACCCAAATTTTCTAGTTTTTAACCCAAAATTTACCCAACTTTAGCTAATTTTTCTCTCATTTTCCCTTAACAACACTATATAACACTTCTCTACTTAACCCTACTTCCTTTCCTTCATTTAGACACTTAAAATATCCAACATTCCTCAAGAGCATTTGATTCTAAGAATCACACCATAATTTGTAACTTGTTATTTCACTCAACCAAGGCTTCTAATCTTTCATTTACCTTACTAACAAGCCAATTTTACCAACAAACCTAACAAACCTTCATATATTAACATTTCATTTCAAAACTCATTTTCTAAAATCACTAATATTTTCTCCATTTCATGACTTTAATCTCAGTTAATCCTTTATTATGCACATATATCACATAACATAACCAAAGCAACCCATAATTTAAAGAAAACACTAGCTAAGGAGAATTTACCTTATGGTAGGGAGAAGAGGGCACCCACGTGAAGAAGGAAAAGTAGAAGAGGAAGTGTAGAAAATACACTTTACTTTCCTCTTTCCTTCCTATTTAAAAACCCTAACTATTTTTAAATTTCATTTTCCTCTTAAAAGACCAAAATGCCCTCTTAACTCCTTTATTGCTACAATTTAGTTCAAGATACTATTTCAAATCATTTTCTCATCTTTTACCAATTATGCAATTAAATCATCACATTTCTTTTCAATTTAGTCCCTAACCTAATATTTAGGGTATTACAATTCTCCCCCTCTTAAAAAAAATTGTCCTCGAATTTTAAAACTTTATGCTCTTTCCACAGTACTTCAAATAAAGAAATAGTTTTGTTACTCGTTTTTTTCTAGATTTCTCTAATCCAAATCTGTATTGATTCTTTTTCATAACTCAACTTTAATGGAATCCCCATTTACCAAAGTAAAAACATGCAATGGATTTGATTGGTCATTAATAAGCAATGACACATGAAAACATTATAAGTCACGTCCATTTCGGGAGACAAAAGTTAACTGAATAAATCTATTAAGGTTCACTAATTTTCGAACTTAGTTGAAACCACAATATTTCCTTTCAAAAAATACTTTATCGAAAACTTTATCACTTTCTTGACACTCAACTACTTTTCTCTTTAAATCAGCATAAGACTTTTGTAATTAGCACCACTATAGCATCGCTCACTATACAATTAATGACGTCAAATCTTTTAAAATAATCGACAGCCGACTCTAAAACATGTGTAGATAATTCCTATTGTGAGTCTTTAACTTTATTGAGGCATATGTCACAATTTTACCTTTGTGCATAAGCACACTTCCTAAACTGTTGATATATGCACTAGTAAAAACTACATAATCTTTACCCAACTTAAGTTGTATAAACGATGGTATTCCTGTTACAATCCTCTTTAGTAATTCAAAACTCTCGTGACCCTTTTTCATGCTCCCAAAAAGACATATCTTTCTTTATAACTTGGTTAGCAACAAAACTAACATCGAAAAGTTATTCACTAACATTAGATAATAACCAACAAGCCCAAAATAAATCCAACTTTAGGATCATTCTTTGGGAATTTCTAATTTACTCCAACATGAGTTTCTCTTAGAATCTACTCTTATACCTTATACTTAAACAACCTGGCAACTGAAAGCCATTTCGGTTAACCAGAATTTCACATTTGAATTATTTTGGCAAACAAGTTCTTCTCTCGAAGAGTCTTATTTAATTGTCAAAATCTATGTATAACCACATGGATTTATCTTCTTTTTGCTAATAACTCACATACTTTCCAAGATAAAATACTCAAGTTGATAAAACTTTTCTCAATCAACTCTATAATTGATTCTCAAATTCTCTTGACTCCCTTAAGTCATTTAATACTAAATCATAGAAGCATGTTCAATACCTTAATAACTATTAATCTTGAACTCTACCTTTCGATATGGAGGTAATTCAATAATTTTACCTGCAAAGACATCTATAAATTCCCAAATTTTTGTGAGATTATCAAACAATTCTACTTTAATTATTTGAGTATATTTATCACTAACCATAATATATATATATATATATCTTTCTGACATCATTTTCTTCACCATCATTATCGATATCACCTTGAGCGATGATTTTACTTTCTCACTAAAACTATACTTTTCATAATCTCGGTATCTTTCTGGAATAATCGTCTCTAAAGACAAACAACTTATTTTCAATATGATTTTAACTCATCATTTGATAATTTCATCAGGTTCACCGGAACATAGCCCCTAGAATCTTTATCAATTATTTACTACTTGTCCAACTCATCTTTGCACCATGACTCACTAGGGGTTTACTGTTATCATTTCACTCGAGATTAAGTTAAATAGAACACTTTTATTTTAAAATCTTTCATTTCCTTCTTAAAGTAATACGTATAACTTTTTCGGATTCATTTAAAATATTCTTGAGCAGTTGAAACATATTTCATTTCAACTATGAAAATCTATTTATCCACATCATTTAATAAGAATACTGGAAAACTTTGTAGCGATAATCTCATAACAGTTAATGTAAAAATTACACTAGTAACCAATTTACTCTTTTTTTATCATTATGAACTCGACACTTTTCCAAGTTCTCGAGAATTAAATCGTAATTTTTAAAAAAATAATTCATTAAAGCATGAAATGGGTAGTAAATCCATTTTCACAATTTACTTTCTAAAAAGAACTCTATTAGATTCATTAAAACTTAACATTTATTCTTAAACAAATCATGCTCAGTTGATCCACTAACAACTCCTTTTTCTAAAAACTTTTAGTGGTCCATGTACTTACCGCTTATTCATTTTCTCTTACTCAAATTAACCATACCTTTACCATTTTAATGCTTCACTTAAGTATTTCTCAATTACAAAAACATCGTTAAAAGCTGGGGCATTCCTTCCACATAATGGAGAAAAATCCCTAATAACTTTTAACCTTCTAAGACATGATACTGAAGTCATGTCAAATTCTCTTGGGTCGAATTTAATCTGGACCTTCTTTTCAATATCATCTACTTTTGTCCTTGGTTTTCGATAATAATAAAAGCAATCACATTAGTAAGGAGTGGCGTCTATCACACTCTAATTGACACCATATCAATAACTTTGACAATCTTAATGGCATGTAATCCTTTTTCTCAATTCATTTAAACCCGATTTTGACTGAGACTTGGCTAAACCTATAGCTCTAATACCAATAAATGTAACACCCATCACCCGTATACCCATTCGTACACGAGATATGGATGTCACATCACTTAATAAGATGTTTGTCATTTGAAAACTCGTAAAAATTTGTTTCAATTCAATTAACCACAAAATATGATATTTTTGAAAGCAACATACTAAAATATTCACTTAATTACATTACAAAATGTTTATCATAATTTAATTACATGCCAACTAAGTTTTTAAATTGAATAAGATTGTCCTACCGTTACTGGTGAGAGTTAACCTTAACTAATGATACACACTACTACTACTGCACTCCTTACTTCATTTATCTCTGTTTTTACCTACGCGTGGAAACAAGACACATTAAGTATTTACTTAGTGAGACATAAGATTATAAAGTAACCTTTATGTATATAAGTATGTCCTTTTTATTTAATTTGTACTAAATTATATATTACTTAAGGATTATATGATCCTTCTCATTTAAATTGTATTCCATTTACAATTATCTTAAGTATTTTAGTATACCTAGCATACCTATTTTCCACTATATTTTCCTTCTCCATTTATCTCTCTAGTCCTAAACCTTTATTTTCATTGATAGCATCCCAACATGCTTATAATACACCATTATACCATTTCCATTTTGGCATCCTTTCATGCTTTTTATACACTATTATACATTTTCTTTTATGGCATTCTTGCATGCATTTTATGTTATGTTTCTGTTTTCCTTTATAACATACATTCATACTAATTATGCATTGTTGTACATTATATATATATATATATATATATATATCATCATCATCATTTCATATCACTTATGCACCATTCATATCACAATATATTAAAATTCATTTATCCTATTACTCATCAGTATTTAACCCTTTATCTAACTGGCATAATTAACACCTTTCTGCCAATTGCACAATTAGGACTCAAAGACACTTAGTCTTTCACCTAGCTGGCATATATGACACCTTTATGTTATATGCACAGTTAGGCCTTTACATCTTTTAATTTGGAATAGCTTTTATTCTATTACTTACTTTCAATATCAATTCACTATCTTTTAATTCATTATAACCCTTATACATTTGCACCCTTAGTGCTCACATGGTAATTTACCAATTTCTTATTTCTGTTCATTTATTAAGATGCACACGTAGTGCTTATACCGTTACTTCTCAACCATTTCTATAATCTATGTGGTTGGCATACCCATTACCAATATAAAGATCCATTTTTTTTAATATTATGCGATTCTTATGTTTATACACATATATTTCCTATACGAAAATTCATACACTTAGTATGATTTCCTTATCATTTTAGCACATAAAGTGACCTTATCTGAAAATTAATACACTTAGTATAATTTCTTTATCATTTTAGCACACAAAGTGCCCTTATCTGGAAATTCATACACTTAGTATGATTTCCTCTTTTATATCGATAATGCACCCATATGCATTTCAACTTTGGCATCTTTTCATGCCAATAATGCACCTATATGCATTATTCTGTTACTCCGATAATGTACCTATCTACATATTAGCTAAGTCATCCTTTTATGCCATTAATGCACCCATATACATTATTCCTTTATGCCGATAATATACCCATATACATATCATCTAAGGCATCATTTCATACCATTAATGCACTCATATGCATTATTCTTTTATGCCGATAATGTACCCATATACATATCAGCTATGGCATGCCATTAATGCCATTAATGCACCCTTATGCATTATTCTTTTATTCATTAGTTTTAGAGCATTTGATACTCTGAAACTCATGAATAAAATTCTTTTCATACCTTAAATAAAACTTAATAAATATTGTAAAACATACTTTACAATTTAAACATTTTAATTGTATTGATTTCATACAATAAATGTACTCACATGACTTTCCTTGCTATGCATCCAAAACGTAAGGTTGATTACTCCGGTATTTTGCCTATACCCTTGGTTTTGTTTGTTTCGGGAGCTTGGTTTCTATCTATCCCACATTCACTACATACATGCATAATATCAATTGTTAGTATTTTTCCTAGTAATTATAACTTAACATAAATCAAAATATTTATTATTAACTTCCTACAACATTTTTAGCTCCAAATTAATATTTCTGGCCCTTTGGTATCGATACTCCTGCTTATGGTATTGATACTACCCTATTAGGGTATCGATACCCCCTTCATGTATCGATACCAAAATTAGTTTCAATGTAGCCCGGTATCGATACCCTCACCATGGTATCGATAACCCTATGATATGGTATCGATACCCCATCTAGGCATCGATACCCAAATTAGATTCGATGTTTACTAGTATCGATACCTTTACCATGGTATCGACGCCACATTGCTTGGGGTGTCGATATTGGTTGAATTAGTATCGATACCTCTCAGATGATTTAGCCTAATTTTTGCTTATGGTATCGATACCACTTCATTAAGTACTGATACCCCTGCCTAGATTTTCAGTTTTCAACCCGAAATTACCCAACTATACAAATTAGATTCGATGTTTACTAGTATCGATACCTTTACCATGGTATCGACGCCACATTGCTTGGGGTGTCGATATTGGTTGAATTAGTATCGATACCTCTCAGATGATTTAGCCTAATTTTTGCTTATGGTATCGATACCACTTCATTAAGTACTGATACCCCTGCCTAGATTTTTCAGTTTTCAACCCGAAATTTACCCAACTTTGGCTAATTTTCCTCTCATTTTCCCTTAACAACACTATATAACACTTCTCTACTTAACCCTACTTCCTTTCCTTCATTTAGACACTTAAAATATCCAATATTCCTCAAGAGCATTTGATTCTAAGAATCACACCATAATTTCTAACTTGTTATTTCACTCAACCAATACTTCTAATCTTTCATTTACCTTAATGACAAGTCAATTTTACCAACAAACCTTCATATATTAACATTTCATTTCAAAACCCATTTTCTAAAATCACCAATATAACTTTAATCTCAATTAATCCTTTATTATGCATATATATCACTTAACATAACCAAAGAAACCCATAATTTAAAGAGAACACTAGCTAAGGATAATTTACCTTATGTTAGGGAGAAGATGGCACCCACGTGAAGAAGGAAGAGAAGAAGAGGAAGTGTAGAAAATACACTTTACTTTCCTCTTTCATTCCTATTTAAAAACCCTAACTATTTTTAAATTTTATTTTCCTCTTAAAAGACCAAAATGCCCTCTTAACTCCTTTATTGCTACAATTTAGTTCAATATACTATTTCAAATCATTTTCTCATCTTTTACCAATTATTCAATTAAATCATCAAATTTTAATTCTTTTCAATTTAGTCCCTAACCTAATATTTGGAGTATTACAAACTTATTCGAGCATGGTTATGCATTTCTACTCTCACTCAATCAATTGGCATGTGATATATTTCCTATTATGTAGGAAGGACAAATCCTATCTTAATCATACACACTTACTACATATATCGAGATATATTCAATAACAGTCTTTGTAGAGCAACCAATTACGGAGCTTGTTTAATACAACAATATATGTTGGGATAGTATTGATCTCAAGTCTGAGGATCATACATACAGTCATCATCATGAGCAATGTTATGACTGTCACATAATAATCCAAGACATATGCTCATGGTGGGTCAATCCAATACATTGTTCTCTAACAATATAATCATGTATCAATTCTGACATCTCTATGTCAATGACAACTCGTTGTCATCAATTAATAACATGTTAGTCTTAAGCATATTATTATTGTCCATGCCCATAATAAAACTTTACAAGGGATCTTTTAATAATAACAATTATGTTATATATGGACTTTATATCTTCCAGTTTATGTTAAACACATATATATAACTGAAAATAATAGCGGTAATGCCTTTATTCAATAAAATCGGTAAATAAAATGTATCATTACAATTATCATATGATTGGTCTTTGAGCATACTCTAACAAAATCTCGTATCGTTTGGATTTTTTTTTAATTTTATGAATGTCTTTGAAAGATAAATGTGTATATTGTAGAAATCCACGTCACAATAGAAAATATTGTTGAATTCTATTAGCATCTCGCAATCTCACACCATAATATTTGAAAAATTCATTTGTACTTTATATTTTTTAATATAGACTTTATTTAAATTAAACAAATTTTAACATATCTTTATATACAATAATGTATTCCATTTTTATCAATTTGTATGGATGTGATAAAATTTAAAACAAACATATCTGGAGCCATAAACCTAAAAAATCTAAACTTTAAAAAATCCACACCCAAAACCAGTATCCCAAACCTAAAAACCCTAAAATTGAAAACCCATAAATTATAAAACCCCAGAAGACATATTTCTTATAACATACTAACGCTACTGATTAAAAACATCTTCTTGTTCTATGTGACATAAAAGAGTATTATCTTAGTATTTACTAATATTTTTCAAAATTTGGGTTATCTTTACAACGTCCAAGATTAATACCTAATCAACTATATGTTATCTTCATATTAGAATTTTCCAAGTTCGAATGTAAAATTAAACTAATATCCTCTCAGTCAATAATAATGACAAGGGGATCTGGAGGAGCTGTAATTGTGACGTTATTCGTGGATAATCTTCCGTCGAAGCTGCACTGGAAGGGATTATGGAAAATATTTGGAAGGCAAGGTGGAGTCAGTAGCATGTTCATAGCAAGCAAAGGGAGCACAAGAAGATCAAGGTTCGCTTTCGCACGCACTGGTTCCAGGGATGATGCCTTATGGAAGTTACAAAGGCTAAACGGTCTTATAATCAATGATAGCAGAATATCGGTGAGCTTGGCGAAACATGATAGCAGATTTTCGGAGAACAATAAACATGTACCATATGAATAAATGGGTTCTGAAAAATACGGAGCATTTGTTGGTTGAAAGGAGTTGCGAGGTAAATAAGACCCAAGAGTTGTTTGTACAGAAAAGGATTAATGGCCATGTCCAGGAAAGAGATGCTTGAAAGTTGAGGAGGTGTCTTGTGGGAACTATTGCATCAGTTTGTGCATAAGAAGAATTACAATGAGGTGGCAGGAATGGGGCCTTGGGGAGATAGAAGTACAAACAATTGGGGGTAAAACATACCCACTAACTATTGAAGAAGAAGAGCTGTAGTTTTTCTTAGAGGATCTCCAGTGGTCTTATTTGTTGGCTATTTTATTGGGGAATTTTGAGGCATTTGGAGAAAAATATGGATCATAAGTTGGATTGTAAAAAGGTCTCTATTCTAATCAACACCAAACAAAGATCTTGAATTATGAAAGTAGTGGAAATGGTGGCAGGAAACGTGTTATATGAGGTTGGAGTATCTAAGCTTAGATTTGAGGATAAATCTAATCTTGGGTGTAAAGGATTATGGGTGTGAATCATCGTAGAAGCTCTCCAACGAAACGACTTCTGAATCGTCACAGGAAAAAATCGATAGTCATGATCGTCCTTTGGAGGTTAAAGAAGCATTGAATGATGTTTGTCGTGGGAATAGTCTTGTCGAAAATAATCATGACGTGGGAAGAATGGGAATGTCAATAGGCTCGTGGAAGAGTCTGGAACATTTTTGGAAGCTACTAAGAAAAATTAAAACCATGTGCTTGATAATACTGAACATGATGTTAGGGCATCGATGATGGGTCTAGAGTAATAATAGTGTTGGAGCCGTTGAATTGGATGATCCACCTATAGAAAACATTCTCTCTGTTGCTAATGAGACTTTAAATGATGATGAGACCGATTGATGGAACCCGAGAGCCTTAGAAGATGTTAGGGGTATGGGCCTAGATGGTATGAATGATATTGGGTTGGATTCTTGTTCTGTCCGTTGGGCCAAAAACTATAATGGGAAAATGAATGGCCTATTAAGAGGAGAAGGGCAACTGGGAGATAAAGTCTCATCTTTTCCAGAATTTGTCCAAGTGGAAGCATAAAACCAAAGAAATTCGGTTCCCCTTTGAATCTCCAAGACAAAGTACTTTCCAAGTCTGATAGAAGGAAAAGGGATAGAGCATTAAAGAAGAACAAGTTAAAGAGGTTGGACCTGGAGTACTTTAAACTTTCTGGTCGGTCGTTGTCGGGCTTACATCTTAAATATAGGTGGTGAGCGGTGAAAGGGAGGCTGAGTCGACTCTAGAATGCTGGTAATGCTCACAGGCATAGTATCCCACATTGCAAAGAAATATCCTTTGTAAAGAGTAATTAAAGAGTCTCCTCTTCCCTCTTTTATTAAATGTGGATAAGATATCTTCCTCGCATGAGCGAACAGTTGTGGTTTGGCTGACTCAGCTCAAATTCAAGTTGTGATCGTATAATACGTGTCTTTGTTATGTCCACATGCATTTTATTCTTTTTAAAAAAAAATCGTAAGAATTTACTCGTGTTATCTAAAAGAAAAGAAAGGTTTTAATTTTTGGTTTTATAAACTGTTTACTTTTAATAGAATTATATCCTCAAATTAAATCACTGAAGTTGATAGCTAAATAGAAAAGTTGTCAGGCTATTTATAAGGATGTATCTAGAATGTTTTATATCGGCTAAACTCTCGAGATAAC
This sequence comes from Hibiscus syriacus, assembly GCF_006381635.1. Classification (NCBI taxonomy): domain Eukaryota; kingdom Viridiplantae; phylum Streptophyta; class Magnoliopsida; order Malvales; family Malvaceae; genus Hibiscus; species Hibiscus syriacus. The sequence continues at coordinate 2,229,838 of NW_024063194.1, forward strand.
GTTCTCGAACAAATTATTTCATGAAATAATGCTATCTCAAGATTAATTGCTCAAATAGGGTGAAATCTACAGTGTTGGCCGTAGGTCGCCATGCCATCTACTAGGTCGCCATGTCTTCCCGGCAAGCTATGAGAGAGATTGTGTGTGCCATGCACGTTCCAACACGCTGGGCATCTGAGGCCATCCGACCGAGGCTATCCGAACGAGCTATACGATGGCATCCGAGGAATCATGCGAGGAGCAGGAGGGAGTGCATGGCGACCTACAAGGTCGCCAGGAGTGCATGGCGACCTACAAGGTCGCCCGGAGGTCATGGCGACCTATGCTTGTGGACGTGCATGGCTGGCCACGTAGTAGGTCGCCCGGAAGGCACGGCGACCTACGGCCAACACTGTAGATTTCACCCTATTTGAGCAATTAATCTTAGGAAAGCATTATCTCGTGAAATAATTTGTTTGAGAACGTTATCTCGAGAGTTTAGCCATTTTATATCCTTATACAACTATTAAATTGTAAGAACTACATGCGCTTAATCATAACCTTAATCTATGTCGATTAAATAGTTGTTTCAACAACTATTTTGACTTGTAGCTAGACAACTTTGACGGTTGATACATCCAGTCACAGCGAAGAAATTACAACTATTAAATTAACTATTTTTGGAGATAATTAAAATAATATTTTACTATAAGTTTTAATTAGACATTTTTACCTCTCATTTGAATCCTATAAATAACTGTTTCATTTCAACATTTCATATTATCAAAAATAAAATATGTTTTGTGCTTTTTAAGCCCTCCACCCTCTTTATATTTTAAAGGCTTCCATTTTTATTTTTAGTGCTAAGAGAAGAGCAATACCATCATAATTTATTTTGATCTTTGAGTGTACGATTATCAGAAATATTGTATTAACCTCGTGGGACGACCGCCTACTGTAGTGATTATACACTTTGAGACAAAATCTTTTCTAAGGCAGTGGTTTTATACCATGAAAAGATTTATTCTTGTTGTTTACTTTATTTCTATAACTATCCAATCAGTGCGAATGGTTTGCTTTTGCAGAAATTTTTACCAACATGGAATTGGGTAAAAGATGGGAATTTCGATAATGGAAAATGAACTAGGGATTGTGAACGTATTGGTCTCTCTAAAGCTTGCTTGAAAAAATGGCCTGAGTAGGGGTCGACTGGTACGATATTAGGATTGCAAAATATGGATTTTGTGGTGGAATGTGCTTGGGTTAGGTGTGGGAGCAAAGTCATTCAATAAAATTGAGATGTTACTTGTAGACATTAATTTTTTCATAAATATAATAATTATTATTATTAATATAATATATATTATTATTATTATTATTTATTATTAAATAAATATATATATTACAAATTACATCATAGGCCCAATAATCCCGAAGCCCAACAAGCCCAATAATGGAACCCTAAACCAAATTAGGGTTTGTGCCTCATTCCAGCAGCCGCCATTGATCACAACCGTTGGATATGGCAAGATCCAACGGCCCAAAAGGGTTTGTATCATTCATGCTAGGGTTTCAAACCCTAGCGCCGTAGCCGCCTCTGCCAGGTGCATTGTCCAGCTGCTGCCAAGTGCTCCAACCGGCCACTACCGACGGTCAGCCGCCCCACGTCGATACCTCACTGCCACGACGCTTCTCCAGAAGTTTCCAAGAGTACCACACAGCCGCCCACGTCGTGCTCTATGGTGAGTCACCACCATAGCTATGGTGACTCACCGAGCTTTACCCTTGTGACTGGTCCAAAACGAGACTCGGTGGTGGCTATAAAGCCATCGGTCACCTGCAAGAAAAAAAGAGAGACAAACACAGACACGAGAAACAACGGAAAACGAACAGACGAAGAAAACACAACGAACACCAGCAACCAGAGGCAAGAAAAACCAAAAAGAAAGGAGAGAAGCCTTACCCTTGACGCTTTGTTTGCTCTCGGAAATCCCAAACGTCGCCGAAGATCCAAACATCGAAGGTAAATAAAACCTAGATCTACGGGGTTTGAGGGATTTTTATGACAAAAGGAGGCTAGATTTGGTCTTAGTATTGAAATAGGGCTATTTTAGGGTAACTTGGCGATTTTCGGCCACCGTAGAGGGTGGCCGGCGGGGTGATTGGCGCCGAAGCAAGGCGGCCGACGGTGTCTGGTTCTCCCTCCGGTGAGGGAAAACCAGAGAGAACGAGAGCTTCTCTCTCAAATGAGAGAGAAGCAAAAATTAAAAATGAAGAATGGCCCTAGGGCTGGCCATTTAAGGGTTTAAATACCCTCTCCCAAACGACGTCGTTTTGGGGGAGGGTGTTTCTGTAATTTCATAAGGGATAAACCCCTTCCGCGGTGTTCCATGTTTGTAATTGTTACAAAATAGTCACCACCAGTTATTTTGTATTTATTTTAATTTGACATTCGAATTTTAATATATTTTTTAGTCATTAATCAGTAAATATTTATATATTTAGGATAAATATTATTTAGTCCCTCATATTTTTATATTTAATATTTCAATCCCGAATAACTAATAGGTTAAATCACACTGTTAGCGCTCAAATTTTATAATATTTCGAGTTAGAGCATTTAAGTTTATAGCTTATAATTTAATCATTAATTATTTTATCATAAGCTTTTATTTTATTATTTACACCTATAGTTTTAATTTTCTATATTCTAGTAACATATTATTATTATGTTTAAATTACACTTTTAATGCCCATATTTTATATATTTCGAATTAGTACTCTAGTTTTATAATTTTACATTTTAATCATTAAATTTTCATTTTTGACTATGAATTTTAATATTTTACATTAATACTATTTTTTAATTCCTTTTATTTAATCATTATTTGTAATATTATTTTATTATTATTATTATTATTATTATTATTATTGCTTTAATTATTATTATATTATTATTTATTTATATAAATATATAAATATATAATAAATAATATTTGTTTATTTATTCTATTTGTTTTCTATTAAATCCTACATTTCATAATTACTTTTAATAATCATATTTAATATATATTTATTTTTCAATATTAAGAAAAGGACTGTCTTAAAGCACCTAGAAGTCCGTTTTTTGATATTTTTACTAAATATCCTATTTTTATAAATCATATATTAACTTTTAAGAAATGTTTTATTTTTATTTTTATCAAAGAAAAGAGTTGTCTTAAAGCACCTCGAAGCCATTTTCTGATATTTCTAAACAAATAAATATCTTATTTAAAAATATAATATATTTTCTTAAAATTATAAATTTGAAATAACAGGATTATGAATTAAATATATTTTTGAATTTTTAAATTTCTAATAATAGAGACAATTTATAATTAATAAGTATCAATTTGGGCGTTGTGGGGGTGTTAATCCTTCCCCAAACGTAATCGACCACAAACCCCTTTTTATTATTAAAAAAGAATGAATTTTTGATTAAAACGCAGACCAGTTTATCTTTAACTGATGTTTTCCTAAAAACTCTTTTAAAAGATAATTTTTAGGTATTCGACCTACCTGACCCAAAAGGCCAATGACGACTCCTTAAAATATTTTTTTAAAAACCATTTATTCACATTATTTTCCCTCCAAGTAAAAATTTCATGCCCAGACGAAAACCGGTTACGACAGCTTGGCGACTTCGCTGGGGACTGATCAAACTTTAAAACTAATTATTAATTATCTCTATCAATTAGAAAATTAAAAATTCATATATTTAATTTTTAATTCTTTATTTTCAAAATTTTTATATGTATACTTATTATTTTCATAATATTTATATGTTATTAATGCTTTATTTTCAAATATTAAATTTTATTATTTATTTGTTAGAAGTTTGAACATTTCTCCTCACACACAATACTTGCATTGCATAAACATAATCTCTATAACTGAGATTTGTCCCTTTTAAGTGGGAGTGAAAGCGACGTCTTCGTGAGAATTTATTCTCTGTGTCAGACCTAGCAAGTAGCTTTCGAGGTTCATATGCTCTATGTCTTCGTGGGAATTTATTCTCCGTGTCAGGCATAAAGAAATGTGTCCCCTTGAATTAAACTCGGTCCGCTTAAGTCTGTGATGGACTAAGATTGAGGGTTAGTAGCCCAAGGGGGCACTAACAAGGACAATTCGGGTACCTTTACTCTTAGAACCAAAACCCTGCATATAATAAACCTCTATCTGTAGGTGTACACAAAGGATAAAATCTCTAGCTTTTAATTTGATTTATTTTCTTTTCTTTTTTCTAAATAAATACATGCGAACTAGTAATCATGCGGGTAGGTAATTTTTCCAAACAAAGCAGGGAACTAGAAAGCATGATGTTAGGATTTATACTTTGATAGATAGGATTTTTTTTTCTTTCCATTAATTGGTACTAACCAATTTATTTTTCCTTTCTCATTTTTATTTTTCATACATTTTATTTTGCTTTAACTTGTTTATATTGATTTCTTTTGTTTACATTGCATGATCATGGCATAACCAAAAGGTGTTTACTTGAAAGACTATTCATCAAATTGGAAAGAAATTATAAATGGACAAAAAGTTTTATGATCAAACAAAATATGATGCGGCCAAGGAAAGACATCCTGAAGAAACTCTGAAGATAGAAATGAGCAATGCATACAGAGATCCTGTTATATTAATACCAAAAGTACTCCACAAAGATTCTACCAAATTGATACCAAAAGCAGTCTATGGTAAGAGCATCAGTCAGGGCATTCAGAGTGGAGAAGGTTTTTATGAAGCTCAAGCATGTTATTTGAAGGACTTGAATGACCAAAACAAGAAATTGAGCACAGAAGTGGAAATCATGCATGCAGATTTCCAAAAGATCAGTCAAGCCTTTCGAAATGCTGGTATAGGAAACACTCCAGAAGAATGGATAACAGGGGTCACTAAGTTGAAAAATAACTGCAACATATATGAATATCTTGTCCAAGAACTTCTTGAACATAAAAGTTCTCTTACAAGGGAAAACGAACAACTTTGAGAAGTGACATGGAAGATAAAGGAAAAAGAGAATGTCATGGAAGAAGTTGCAGTCCAGATAAGCAATATAGAAGAAGTTGTAGTATAGACAAGCAATATGGCCCATAAGCTAATAGACTAACTTGGCATTAGAGAAGTTAGGAGGGAAAGTTATCCCCTATAGGTAAATTTTTGTTGAAGTTAGGACTGAAAGATGTCTCCTGCATGTAAAAGTTTTGTTTGATGCACGGAAACTTTTGTGTTCAATGAAATTTGTTCTAAGATGATCACTCTTGAGTAACACCTTTTCATATATACATTTGCATTTCACATCTTTGCATTTGCATTTTTGTTTTGTATTTATACTTTTATGTTTGCTTTTGTATTGCACAATTTGCATTTTTATTGTTACATTCACATATTTACATTTGCATTTACATTTTGCATTTTTTTCTTTTTTACGTTTATATTTATATTTTCATTTTTGGATTTGCATATTTGCATAATTACATTTTATTTCAAACTATTCTACATGCATTTAATCATGACAACGTGGAATAATTTGCGGAGAATTCCATGACAAAATCAAAGTGGAGTTAACTTGGTCTTCCTAAAGAAGGATAATAGCCATGAATGAGATTTTAGCAAGGGTTGGTAGAATTGAGAAACTACAAGAGCAATTTATCGAGACACAACAAAAGATGATTGGTCAAGTAAAAAAGTTCCAGGAGGATTCAAAGGAACAACTGACCAAATTGATGGACCTGGTGAATATTGTAATCCATGGAGAGAAACCCTTAGAGTATCCTGTTGTGAAACATTTAAATGGGATTATGAATAATGTAGATGATGCAATGGAAACAAATGATCAGAACTTTGCCAGGGAATGTGAAAATTCTATAAATCTCCAAAAATTGAGTATGACCCCAAAAGATGAGACAAAGATCAAGTTGAAGAGAAGCATAGAAGAAATTTCAGTACCATTGAAGAAAGCTAAACAAAGAAAACATCTAGATCGTCAGTCACAAGGTCTTCAAGAAAGTAAAGAAAACAATTGTAATGTGACAGTGATGTCAGGGGAAATTCTACCCAAGTTTCCTTCAGTTTCATGCAGCAAGTTATATCCTGAGTTACTCAAAGCCCATCTTATTAGCCCATGTCAGGCTAAGCCTTTGTTTCCTCCTTACCCGAGATGGTATAATGAGAAAGTCTTTTGTGAATATCATGCTGGAATCCGAGGACACTCCATCGAGAATTGCGGTAACTTCAAAAGACAAGTTCAAGACCTTTTGGTTCATAAAATCATAAGAGTGGATATTAACAGTCAATCCATTTTGATTAAACAATCGGGATTCAAACCCCACAATGAAGTTAACACAGTCAAGGAAAATGAAGATCATACAACAGAAGATATTGAAAAGAAAAAAGGCAAAATTGAGGAATATAAAGTATGTATGACAGATTCAACTCCTGATACTTCTCTGATACTAAAGAATGAGAAAGAAATGAAAAGAGTGGTAATTCGAGATTGGCCCACAGGTTTAAGAATGAATGGAAAAAATGTAACTCTGAAGAAACCTCAAACATTTGTATCAGATATTCTGAGGACAAGTGAAGCAATGGGCAATATAAAGAGTCTGGTGAATACTACTCCAATCACAGCTGCAAGATGCATTCAGAATCAGAACAAAATTTTCATCACCAAAGGAAGCTGTTCTGAATATAAAATTGAGCCCAATTTCCACTCGGGGAAGAAGAAGATGATGATAGAGACTGATCAGGAAGAAGCAAAGATTTTTGCATTTGCGGGTTTATCCAAAGAAGTTGACACAAAAGATGATCAAGAAATGGGGGGCAAATGAGGACAAAAACCTTAGTCCTATTACACACCTAACATTATAGTGAGGCATGATAGATAAACAAGTGGAAGTTGATATCTACCACTGTAGTACCTTTCTACTTTCAGCATCTTGTTTGAACTTGTTTTTTGATCCTTTTCTCCGCCCTTTGTGCAATAAATAAATTTGTGTTGTTTTTATGGTTATGAGCAAGGAATTAAGTTTTAATCTTGAAATTCTTGAGTATCAGGTAGATTAAATATTCTTTTAATTTTTCAAGAGTTATATATCTGTGGCAAGTGGTAAAGTTATATCTTCCATATCCCATCCAACGCCAATTACTTGATCCTTACAAAACCAAATCCTGACACTACGATTATCTAAGACTCTGAAGAAATATCTCTACATATATTTGAGAGACCAAATCCAGATGTTTACTGGTTTATGATACTACCTTCCACCACATACACGACTTCAAAAGTCATACTTTTGTCCTTCCAAATACAAAACCATCATAAACCAAATGACCTCAAAAGAACCAAACTTTCAATTATCCGTGAATCTTCCTGCAAGAAGAGACGAGATGAGGCATTATGGACCAGCTTATCAAAGATAATTTCGAGTGATTGGAGCATACTCAAAGAAGAAGAAATGATTGATTTAAATAAATATATCATGCATTAATTACATTGTTTTCATGTAAATGAAAGTTAATCTTGAATATTCATCCTCCTGGAGATACATCTTTTCAAAAAAACTTCTATGTATGAGACGACTGAACTTTGTGCACAGTTTAAGCATGCAAACTCATTGACATATCACCCAAAGATGAATGAGGCAGTTGAAGGAACAAATAAGAACATTAAGATGATCATTACAAAGATCACTGAAACTTACAAGGATTGGCACGAGAAGCTACCTTTCGCCTTATATACATATCGAAATACTGTTCGAACATCACTGAGGCAACACCTTATTATTCAGTATTACCAATTTGAGATACCATCACTTTGTATCTTAAAGGAGCTAAAATTAGAGGAGGCTGAAGGGATCAAAGCTCGGCATATGCATCAGAAACGGATGATGAAAGATCACATCCGAGAGAGTTCCAAGAGGGTGATCTAGTGTTTAAAAAGATCTTGCCTATACATAAAAATTTCCGTGAGAAATGAATGTCTAATTGGGACGTCAAATATTGTAAAAAAATAGGCCTTTTACGGAGAAGCATTGATTTTGGCAGAAATGAATGGGATAGTTATGAGAAACCAAATAAACTCAGATTCTGTCAAGAAATATTATACTTGAAAAAAAAAGGAAAAAAATAAAAAAATGAAAAAATTGAACCAAGATGGGTGACTCATGGAGCCTCAAGTTACAAGATTGATCAAGTATAATTAATTCAAAGATTTAGATTCAATAAGAAGCGCAAGAAATACTGGAAATGAATGAATCTCATGAGAAAATCCCCAGAAAAGCAGAACCAAGTCAAGTAAAGCAAGATTGAAGGCATCTAATTAAAAGAGAATATCTTCAGAATTCATTCCGCCTCTCAAGATTGATTTTTATTTGAAAAAATTGGTTTTTAAAATCTTTAATGCATGATATGAAAAATGATAAAAGGGGGGTTCAAGATGTAAATTTTGAATAACATCTTGAAACCAAAGGAGGATTCAAGTTGAAAACCTGAAAAGGTGGCTCGAATATTAAATGGTGCAACAACGACATAAGAGACGATCTTAAGCTCTTAATGAAGCACCACACATCCCAAAGATGTTCCTGAGAGTCAGACAAAAGAAGTATCTCTATGATATGAGCATAACAACGAGAACTATCTCTACAAGATGAGTATAACAATCATTTCTTCAAGTTAACCCAAAGAGACATATATACTGGACTAATCTAAGAGACCTTACTTTACCAGAATCAGCCTACACCTTAAATCAGTTAATAGTTTTGACACTTGCCATAGGACTATGATTTTTGAATGATTTAAAAGAGTAGTTGATTTATTTGATGTTTATTAATTTCATGTATTATGATTTAATTCTATTGTGAACCTGAAAAGGGCAATACTTTACAAAATTTTGTCATTCTTCGATAAAGAAAGGAGAAAAAACATTTTCAAACAAGACAGACTCAAATGAGGAAGGTCCTTGAAGCAAGTTGTTGCCTATTCTACCTCTATTGAAGAAAAAGAATAAGTCAGGCCAAAATGATGAAGAACTTTCTTGAAAGTAAGTGGTCCAAGAAGCCATAAAGTCTGGATAATTGAACTTATGAAGATCTCCTGTAACATTATTAGCAATCCATCAAGAAAGATTATCACTTATTTCATGCTGAGGGCGATAAGCATCACCAGACAAATTATTTTCCCCAGCCATCAATCCTTGTTCTCTAAAATATTACATCACAGAGTTATAAGTCCCATTAAGGTATATTATGGGAATGAACAAGTCCACCATATGCACTCTGGTTATACTGTGATACTGGTTCAAGTCTTGATGCATCATTGCTGCCTCTTCCATGCCGATTATTTTCCTTGTCAGGATTATATCCATTATGTCCTTCAGAAGATTATTGAACTTGAAATGAATGACTTATGGCACAGAATAAGACATTGGAACATATTCTACACTTGTATGCCTTTCATATTAGGTAACATTGGTTACAGGATTCCAAAAGTAGAGATAATCAGTTTTACTATCAACTAAACCTTTCTATGGTTTGGGAAGAGTGAGATATGGTAGTGCGTATCTTGGGGTTACAAAAGAGAAAGTTGTTGTGGAAGCCATTGCAAGAAAATGCACCAATAAAAATCTTCTAGTTCATCCCGATGATGTTTATTTCTTCCAGTAAGGTTGTTACACTGGATGCCACCGACAACAAGGTCGAGTCCATCAAATCTACTCATCAATTGCTCTAATAGATCACCATTCAGTTTTTGCACATTTCAAGGATATGCTAAGACAGTAGAAGGCAACCTCTACATCACTGATTCCAGAGAAAAGAGATAGAACATTGATACCACCGGGGAACATATCTCTAGAAGATCCTCCTCATGTATGGTTTTTAAGGAAACCTAGAAGCATTTCCACCTCATCAGGCTCAAGTGGAACAAATTTATTCCTTCTGACCCATACCATATTTTAGTTTCGACACTCATCAAGAACATACTTCTGGACACTCGAAGGTGGATCATCGTCATAAGCTTCAAGAGCCTTACGGATCCTTTCTGTCAATTTGGCACTTCCTGTACATGTTTGTAAGCAGTTCAGCTTTGTTCTTGGATCCCAAGAAGGTCACCATTTCTTTGTCAACGAAAAAGCATCATGAATGGTGCGCGGAGGAAGAAGAATAAGAGGAAATATGTTCTCAATTGGCAGATTATGAATATAGCCCCTTTTTTTCGTGCAGCAGCACAAAAATACTTCGCATCTACAAATTTTGGCTCCACATTTATATAAGTACCATAACATTTCTTCCCAAATACAACTGGATCAAATACCACGTTATCATAGTAGAAATAAGGAGGCCCAATAGCATCTTCTGGAAGTGTTCTTTGAGTTATCTGATCTGGTTCGGTGAGAACCTCAAAACCAATCATTGGAGTTGAAAGATGAACTGCATGATCGTCTTCATTAAGAAGCTTCTTTTCAAGCTTCATCTGATCTTTCCTTTTCCAAAGATCATAGCCCGAGTTTTACCTTTTCTTGTAATTGGGGTCATTTCATATTGATTTCCTATCTTCTACTGGAAAAAATGCGTCAGTAGCCTTAGCCATTTGAGCAGCACATATAAAATCTATCAACTCTGCAATTGATGAATCCGGACCACATATCTCCATGATTATTAAAGCCTCAGTCTCTGAGTACCCCATTTTCGTCAAATATAACAGTTTATTCTCCTCATCAGAATCAAAATTCAGGATTTCCTCGGTACAGTCTGAAATGAATTACCAAGCGATTTACACCATTCTGTCCAATTAGATCCCTTCAGATCCAAAGAATGGGCACCTCATTCGGAAGAGGCACATATCTTAGACATTTCTGTCAGAATGATTGATTACTTCTTAAGTTTGTGACAACATGAAGAGAATTCCTCAAGTTACTTTACAACACTGCTGTTTAGTGACATCAGAATGAGAGTATTCAAGATAAACATATTTGGGGCACAGATAAATCCGCAAATACCCACAACAATACATTGTCAAAATTGGACCTCGTGGGGATCATGAAATTCAAATCAAACAAACATTGAGAATAAGCCTTACAGTTTAGAATGTGGGGGCGTTTTGAAAGCCTAATTAAGATAGATTCATGCGGGATATCTTGAAAGCCCATTTCAACCAGAAATAAAATAGTGGGGCATTCTTGGAGGCTCATCTCAGCAAGAAGTAATATTAAACACACTTTTAACATCTGTAACGAAAAATGTTGGAACATTTTAAAGATTAATTCAGACAGTTCCATGTGGGGTATTTTGAAGGCTCAGATTAACAAAAAGCAAATGTTGGGGCATGCTGAAAACCCATTTCAATCAAAATCAGAAATGTTAATGCATTTTGAACGTTCATCTCAACAAATATTAGGGCATGCTAAAGGCCCACATCATCCTGTGTCAAGATCATTGCCTTGAACAAATATTTCCAATGAGATAGAAATGTATGAAGAATGAAAATGGAGAAACAGTGACAGTCGAGCTGATTATACATAATTGCTTCTTTCATCAGACAGTTACACTAGGGTTCTGATGTTTACTCAGCAAGTATGGTTTCAAATACCCAATCTTCTTAACCATGTATCACATGAAATCGTCTTCTTTCTTAGGCTACACTATGGTTACAAGGGTAAAGATAGTCCCCAGGTAGACCATTCGATCCAGGGTTCAGTTCCTCAAAATCTCAGCTTTGAATTTTGCATTCTCTGTGTCGGTGATGATTGGAAATATTTATTTGAGATTCCTGGCAGTTAGTTTCAACCGTACTGTTGGGGTTACAAAGCTTTTTTTCACATCAGTTTTTGTTTACTTGATGACATTGAATAAAGAGACTATGTTTACGTATATTACCCTTATTCCTGTTGTTACTGTGGTTATCATTATCAGCCAGGGTGAACTGAGTTTTCATCTATTCTGGTTTTATCATGTGCGTTTCATCCCCAGCGGCAAGAATTCCATGAACATCCTTCTGTACATGGTTCCTATAGTTGATGTGTTTCTACTTCCTACAACACTCGTTGTGGAAAAAAATATGACCAGTATCACTCTGGTACTTACCTGAGACGATATCAAGATCAATTGGAATCTCTTATTCAATTCATCACTAGCATATTTTGTGAATTTGACCAACTTTTTGGTCACGAAACACACTAACCTCTCACCTGTATTCCCCATGAGTTTTGTTCTTAAGAAGTCTTGTGACATCATATAAAAGCTTTGAACACTGAGAAAAGAGCTTCCTTAACCAGAAATTTATGCAGAAGCCATAGGAAGAGATGAATGCGTTGTCAAATGTTTTATGAACATCTGGACAGAAACCACATGAGAGGATAAATGTGTTGTTAAATATTTTCCGAACCAGTGATTATGGTGCCGAACCAATGTTGCTATCATATGGTGTTTTCATTTATTGATCTGAGATAAAATTTTCTTCAACCCCAAGGTTTGAAATGAGATATGATGAAGATTTCTTTCCACAAAAGGGAAGAAGAAATTTTAACAACAAGAAACTAGTGGATCCAAAAAATGTTGAACGACAGGTTGTTGTTAAGCATCTCGACATGATATGGTCCAAGTTGCCTTATTGAGATTTGATTAGATGTGGAGACATGAAGGAATTAAGATACATCCTCCTTATAATGTGTTGCAAGAGTCAGATCAAAACAGATGTTGATCTCCTAATTAATCCCTGCTGAGTCAGGTATATCTACATCTATATTCCTCAAAGATGATAGATTTTCTTTAGATTTTGAATTTTTACACAAGTCCAAGAAAAGAAAGCCGATGTTATCAAAGATGATAGATTTTGTTTTTAAAGATGAAAGCTTTATTGAATTTTTAAATTTCTAATAATAGAGACAATTTATAATTAATAAGTACCAATTTGGGATGGGTGCTAATCCTTCCCCAAACGTAATCGACCACGAACCCATTTTTATTATTAAAAAAGAATGAATTTTTGGTTAAAACGCAGACCATTTTATCTTTTAACTGATGTTTTCCTAAAAACTCTTTTAAAAGATATTTTTTAAGTATTCAACCTATCTGACCCAAAAGGCCGATGGCGACTCCTTAAAATATTTAAAAAAAAACTATTTATTCACATTATTTTCCCGCCAAGTAAAAATTTCGTGCCCGGACGAAAACCGGTTACAACATTACTATTGTAGGAAAATAGAAAGAACATTGGAGGTATCGGCTGTTCGTAAATTCTGACTAGATGACTATTTAGATTTCAGAACTGCTAGTGTTATGGGAAAATTAGGAGGTTTAATTGTGGTGTTGAACAAAACTTTGTTTTCAATCAAAATTTCGATTGTTAATAGGAGGTTTATTTGTGTGTCGGGTAGCTGGTTACTTACAAGGATGAAATCGACAATTGTTTGTGTTTATGCCCCTGGAAATGTGACTGATCAGATGGATCATTGGAGTATTCTCTTAAGCCTGAGGTTAAATGATTAACATTTTTGGATAGTTGGTGACTTCAACGTGGTGAGGAGTAAATCTGAGAGAAGCGAGTGTGTGGATTCTCTGTCGGGGACTAAGGAGTTCAATAAGTTTATTTCAGAATGCAGGCTGGTATATATTCTGGTGAAGGGGAAGAAATTTACTTGGTCCGATCCTGCTCAGAAGAGGAGTAGGTTAGATAAATTCCTTGTGGACGAACAATGAGTACTTGGAAATGAGAACTTTGAGCTAATTTGCCTGAAAAGAGTGATTTCTGACCATGTAGCAGTGTTGTTAGTAAATGGAAGCCTTAATTGGGATCCAAAACTATTAAAAATTTTAAATGAGCGGCTTCAAAAAAAGAAAAAAGAATACAGAGAGATAATTAAGTTGGTATTCAAAAACGATCAGGGTAACGGGTCGGAGATACATCAAACTTAGAAGGTTAAAAGGTGCTTTAAAAAGGTGAAATCCAATTCATGCAGGGATTTTAATGTCAAGGATAAGATTTTTAAAGGAAAGGTTAATGATTTAGAAGAAGTTGGCAATTGCGTGGATTTGAGTAAGCATGATCAACATTTTATAAGTTTAATAAAGAAGGAGCTTTGGGAAGCGGTTAGATTCCAGGAAGAATTTTGGAGAGAGAAATCACGAATAAAGTGGCTTGCACTAGGGGGCTCCAACGCAACTTTTTTTCAAAGGGCGGTTAAATTTCGAAACCATAAAAGCAATATTAGAGGGTTGAGATTCCAAAAGAAATGGGTAACTGATCCTAAGAAACTGAAGTGAGCTCAATTAAGTCATTTCAACATCAATTTGGTTGCTCGAATCGAGACTGGAGTGCCATTTCCATTTTGAATTCAAGTCTATATCTATAGCATAGGCTAATACGCTGAAAGAGCCGTTTACCTCGAGGGAAATTAAAGAAGATGTTTGGTCGTGCGATGGTTCTAAAGTCCCTGGGCCTGATGGGTTCAACCTTTACTTCTTCAAAGAATGCTAGTCCCTTGTGAAAGATGAATTAAAAGGTGTGTTCGACAAGTTCCACAAATCTGGCAGGCTTCCTCTAAGCTTGAACTCATCATTTTTGTGATTATTCCGAATGTAAGAAACGCATCTGTTGTGTCTGATTATAGGTCAATTAGTTTGGTCGAATTGGCTTACAAAATCGTTGCTAAGGTATTATATAGTAGACTGAGGATGGTGTTAGAAAAATTGATTGGAGATACCCAGTACGCTTTTATAGCAGGTCGTCAGATATGCGATTGAATTTTGGTAGCGAACGAAATTATCCATTCTATGGCTTCAGGTCGTCTGATTATAGGTCAATCAGATGTCCTTGTACCTAGCCGGCACAAACTAAATCTCATTGAAAAAATCTTATTTTTATTTATTCATTGATTGAAGTAGTAGCATACTCTACGTAGCTACATATCAGCACATAGCCCTTGATGATTTAGGGAAGGATGGTGAAGGTCATTGTATTTCACAAGATAATCATTCAAAAGCTATTTTTAATATTATTTTTGAGAAATAATATAGAAATATTTTTAAAAAGCACATTAGGGTCATCTTTAATCTTGCATTTATAATTATTGTGTTCAGTTAAATAATATTATCGAAAGTATTTTCTGGGATTACTATTTCTTTATATAGGTTGAATATTAAGTCAATCTTTTAAATACTGATGATATTTTCCTCATCAAATTGTAAGTACAACTTATAGTATTTAAACTTTAATATCTATAACATGTGTAACATAATTTGTCACTTAATTTTACGTCATACTTTATGGTGGTATTGTACATTAAACATGAGACCACAATTATAGATTTTAGTCCAATATAAGATAAAATATTTATTTTATATATTATTTTTAAAAAAATAAATTATAAATTGATAATTTCACTCACAGATGATCTTCACAAAATTAAAAAAAACAATTCTTAAATTTCAAATTTTGAAAAATAAATTTTTTATTAATTGAAAAATACTTTTTAACTAAAGTTGAAAAGCTACCTCATTAGTATAGTACTGTACTTTTGAAGAATAATGCTAATTTGATCATACCCAAAGCAAAGTGATGTTTAAACTCTAAGGGCGAGGGCACATTCTCCCTAAAACAAGGATACTGCAATTTTTAAGCAGAAATATCAACAATCAAATAAAAGTATTTTTATATATATAAAAAAATCATTCTATGTTCATGAGTGAAAATTGAAGCCTGATCATATAATCAAAGGTTTGCTTCAATTACTTAATTCTTAGCTGGATCAAAGACTTGAGTTTTGACATTAGTTGTTTTCCATGGATAAAAAATTTAATAATGAAATCATTCAGAATAGTAAATGATTGAATACGCGTGTATGTTTGACATTTCATAGATTAAATTGTAAAGTGAAGGGTTTGCTTGACCTATAATTTACAAAGCACATGGTGAAGCCAGCTTTTGTGGCCATTCGAACACGAGTGATGGAAGCATAATGGTTACTTCCTTTAAAGGCACTGTTGCTTCCAATGTACACGAGCTCAACAAATGAATACCCTATATATATACGGGATAATAAAAGATTACTGATTCGTATCTCTTTGTGTAAGGAACATGTTCTCAATATCTCAATTCCACTCAACCGTTTGCTTAACAATTTCATTATTGTATTGATGGACTCTGTAATAAAAGCGAATGTTATTTTCTTATAGATTCTGAATTCGAAATATTATGTTTGTGTAATGCGTATACGTTGTCAATAAGTTAAAGAAATTTTAAATATATACTATCTTGTAATCCTTCCAAACTATTAAAAGAAAATAATTTCATTAGGACCAACCAGAAAGTACATGCATCCTCAGAATCTAAGGTATTTTTTTCTTTTTGAAAAAAGGAACTTTATTTTCTGGTTTCCTTGATCAATTATCTACTGTTTACGTAAAGAATGCCAATGTGTATATTATACTATCATAATTCAATACTACCACATAATGAGCAAGCAAAGCAAACGTTTTCTTGAATTTTCTTTGTATCTTGCATTTGCAATTATTATGTCATTTTCTTTGTTCTGCAAACAATCTAATCTTTCAACCCATGTCCATTTCTCCTACCTAAAGATATGTAGGACCCTTAAATACTCAACAATCCGATCAAAGAAACAAAAGCAAAAAAATGAACGTTCAAGGTTCACCATTGGCCATGGAGATTAAGACGTTAATTTTTTTCATATCACTCACTTCAATTCTATCCATGGCGTTCTCTAGGAGTACTCGAAGCAATATAACATGGTGGTGCAGCAATACTCCGCACCCGGAACCTTGCAGATATTTCATGAGCCACGGGCACGGCGCCCACCGTTTCGCTCCGAAACACATGACTCAGTTCCGGAAGATAATGGTTCGACTGGCCTTGGATCAAGCCATCATAGCCGGAAAGAACACCAAGGGGTTCGGCCATAGTTGTGAGAATTGGAAGCAGAAGGCAGCATGGAGAGATTGTCTCAAGCTCTTTGATGACACCATTCATCAACTCAACCGTACTCTACGAGACCTGGAGAGCAGCAGCAGGAAGAAGATGAGTTGCAGTGATTTCGATGCACAAACTTGGCTTAGCACAGCACTGACCAACATCCGAACATGCGAATCAGGGTTCATGGATTTCAATGTTTCAGATTCTCTCACTCCCTCGACATCCAATAACATTTCCCAAATGATTAGCAATAGCTTAGCTGTTAACGGGATCTTCTTGCGTAGGAAAAATCTTACTGAAGTTTTACCCCGTTGGCTCTCGAGGCTCGATAAGCGGTTGCTGCTGTCTTCGACAACAAAAGCGAGGGCACATCTTGTGGTGGCTAAAGATGGTTTCGGAAATTTTCGGACGGTTCAAGCTGCTTTAAATGCTGCCGCAAAGAGGAAAAGGACTACCAGGTTTATTATATATGTAAAAAGAGGTGTTTATCGGGAAAATATTGAGGTTTCCACTACTAACCTTAACATTATGCTGATTGGAGAAGGCATGAAACGTACAATAATCACCGGCAGCAGGAGTGTCGGCTCAGGTTACACTACCTACAGCTCTGCTACTGCTGGTACAATAATTTGATCTCCATCTCTCTCTTTTCTTTTCAAAATTTAAACACTTAATTATATTAATAACTATCATGCAATCACACGTTCACTTCCAGAAGATTAAAACCTGGAACTATCTGGTGGAGAATTTCAACCTGAGAATTTTCAGGGTCTCAATATGTCCTTATCGCACTTAGGGTTAGGGATATAGATGAGATGAGGCATATAACATGTTATTTGAGTTTGAATCAATCAGTTCTCGATTTGAATAAATATAACTTGAGTTCGAACTCGACTCAAAAAGTTAGAGAACAACCCGAAAGTATAATATGTTATATTTTTAGTTTTTGAATTAAATTATTAATTATAATATTAAAATTTATATGTTATTTTTTCTTTAAAAATTACAAGGTTTTTATATACTTAAAGTTCATGTTCAAGCTATAATCAAATGAGTTTGAGAATGCTTTGAGTTTAAATTTTTCTAGCTCGAATCGAGCTTCAATTTTTTTATTTTAAGTTCAAGTTGAGCTTGACAATTTTAAGCTCGCTAGATTTTGATTCGAGTCTAGTTTAATTTTGAACTTTTCGAATTGAGTCGAACTAAGTAATACTCGAACTCGACTCAGTTCGTTTACGGCCCTAATTGCACTATATTAAGACTAACATTTTGAGTTGCTGACGGTAGGCATCGACGGCCCTGGGTTCATGGCTCTGGACATGACATTCAGCAACACAGCAGGGCCATCAAAAGGCCAAGCAGTTGCACTCCGATCCGCATCTGATCTCTCGGTCTTCTACAGATGTGCCATCCAGGGATATCAAGACACCCTCATGGTACATTCACAGCGCCAATTCTACAGAGAATGCTATATCTATGGCACCGTAGACATCATATTTGGCAATGCAGCAGTAGTTCTACAAAACTGCTCCATCTTTGCCAGAAGACCCTTAAAGGGACAGGCAAACATGATCACCGCACAAGGCCGAAACGACCCTTACCAGAACACCGGGATCGCGATCCATAATTCGAGAATTTTAGCCTCAAACGATCTCAAACCGGTGGTCGGTACAGTCAAAACATACTTAGGGAGGCCATGGCAGCAGTATTCTCGGACGGTTGTCCTCAAAACTTATCTTGACATCTTAGTTAGTCCTTCGGGGTGGTCGAAATGGGGCAATTCTGACTTTGAACTTAATACATTGTACTATGGGGAGTATAAGAATTATGGACCGTCGTCTTCAACTAAATGGAGAGTTAAATGGCCTGGTTTTCATGTTATAACTAGCCCCAGTGTGGCATCACGTTTCACTGCTAATAGCCTTATTGCAGGCGGATCATGGTTACCGGCCACTGGTGTGCCATTCACTGCTGGCCTATGAAAATGTACTATACAGACCAGAATTGTCATTATTCATTGTATTTAATTATTTTTACTTTGATTTTAGTTCGTTGTGAATACATTCTTGCCTATGATCAATAAAATGCGTTTAAAATTCTTTTTATTGATACTTTACTAATTGGCACTAATAAGTAGGGCTATAAATGAGTCTAGTAGAATTTGAGGCCATTAAGTTTGATTTTATTTGAAAACTTACAAGTTTAAATTTGTCAAGTTTGACTTGTACTCGAAATAAAAAATTAAAGTTAGACTCGACTTGAAATAAAAAATTGAAGCTCGACTAAAACTCAAAAAAACTTAAACTCGAAATATTCTTAGACTTAGTTCGATTGAAGCTCAAATTCAAGCTCGACCTTAAACCTTAAAATACATGAAACCTTATATCGTATATTTCAAAAAAAACATTTAAATATTAATATTATTAATACTTTAATTTAAAAAAATCTAATACATTATTTTTTCGAGTTACTCGTGGATTTTTCGAATCGGATATCAAGTAGCTCATTTCGGCTCGTTAAGAATTCGAGCTCAACTTGAATCTATTTGCTTTGATATTTGATTGAGCTTTGATCCAATTAATCTCAAAGTAACTCACGATCTATCCATCTCATTTACAATCCTACTAATCAATATTAATGTTGGAATATTTTTTGTCACGCAAAATTGGGTTAAAATACAAGAGAGGGAATAAACTATGAAGTCCAAGAAGGCGTGAGACAACTAATAGCCAGAGAGGAGCCCAATAAAAACAGAGCCAGTGAGCTCAATTACTGAGAAGACTCAAACCCAATGACTCTGTTCGCACCAAGAAACTGGCCAGGTTCATTTAAAAAGAAAAACAGGTCTCGTTAAAAAATCTTTTCTACCTAATATTAAAATGTTGGTCCTACGAGGAAAAAATGCCTTAAATATATTAAATTAAATAAATCATACATCGGTTAATACCTTTGAAGAGATAATCTCTTGATACTCCGAATAAAAAAACAACAAAGACAAAGAATAAAGGGTTTATTTAACTAAACAATCAGCAACCTAATTGTAAGAACTTAACTAAAGAAATATGAAAACTATCGTGGCAATCACAACTTTATAATAATTTTGTGCGTTGAACCTTAAAAAAAATTAATTTTGTGAGTTGAAGATTAGAGGTCAGAGAAAGGGTATTAAATAAGGCAAACAAAACCTTTCATTTTTTATTAAAATAAATACTTACTCCATTTTGTGATACCCAGCGGAGTCACCAAGCTATCGTAACCGTTCTTCGGGTAACCCCAAAATTGGGCTTCGTCTTTAATAAAACATGCAAGAGCCGCCATTGATCATTTATATTTTTTACATGTTAAATTAAAATTTAAATATTCGATTCAAATCACTTACCTTTAATTGATTTTAAATTTATCCTAAAAAACGAAGCCAAATGAAAATAAAATAATAAAATAAAATAAATAAAAGAATATTAAAAAAAATAAAAAAAATAAAAAAATAAGTTTAGGGATTGAATAAAAAATAAAATTAAAAGGTTAAATCGGAAAATATGAGGAGTTTGTGGGCAAATTAAAGTTAATTGGGGGGCTACAATGAAAGAAATAAAAGTTAAGTGTCCAATTTTTAAAAATATAAAAATATAAACGAGGATTAAATTGAATAAATTAAAATTTTGAAGGCAAAATTATGCATGGTGACCAAAATGAATTATGCATCAAAATATCTGGGACTGTGAAAATAATTTAACTATTTCATAATTACACAATGACCCTCCCTATAAATACACCTCAAAACACAAAAAAAATAAACATCTTATTTCACCCAACTGAGCCCTCTCCTTTCTCTAAGTTCTCTCTATCCTCTCCCCTAATCGACTTATGGTCGACCATCACTCCAATGATGCCCCGCCTCGCCGACCACAGCTCCGACCACCACCACTGGTGGCTGAAAACTTAAAACCTACCCAAAACGTTCTCTACACCACCCCAACACCAAAACCGAACCCCAGGTCCCCTAAAAATCCCTTAAACGACGTAGATCTAAGGTGAAAGATTTGATTTTTTACATAGTGGCCTTTTGTATTTCAGTGTCCTTGTTCCTCACAGTGGTGCTTTCCGTCGTGCAGCTGAATCTATTTTCTTCGTACCTTGATATTTGCGATGGATATTCAAATATGCTTTTTTCTTTTTTTTTTTGCTTGTGTAATGTTTGGATGGTTTTAGTTTTGCTTGTTATTGCTTATATTTTGTTTGGTGTTTTTCTTGTGATTTTGGTTGTTTGGTTGTTTTCCGATTGATCCTTTTTGACATATTAGGTGGGGGTATTTATACCCCACCGCCGGTGCTTGTTGTTTCAGCCCCCAATGGGTTGTTTCTCTCGTTCCCATTATTTTTGGGCCGTTCGGTCGTGAGTACGACCGACAATCCAATGATAGTTCAGTCCTGGGTCCTTTGGCTGGGAATCTCGGCCGGTCTGTTACCACATTGGCGCGTGGCCTTCACGTGCTACTCCTGATGCTTCCTGGCCGTTGGATCAAAGGGCCAGATCCAACGACCCTTGGTCGTGCGACGCTCCTTTTCTAGACATAAAACCCTAATCGGGTTAGGGCTGGGTCAGGCCCCTTACCCGATTGGGCTTCTGTTGGAATGATTTTGGACTCTTTTGGGCCTAAAATAATAAAAGAAAAATAAAGAATAAAGAATAAAGAATAAAATAGAATAAATAAAAAAATAAATATAATTATAATAATAAAACTATACAATATAAAATATGTTTTCAAAAATCGTTTTTAAAAAAATTATATATTATATGTTTTCAAAAGTATTTTTGAAAGCTATATTATATACGTTTTCAAAAATGCTTTCAAAACTATATATTATATGTTTATAAAAATGTTTTAAAAACTATATATTATATACGTTTTCGAGAAATGTTTTTAAAACTATATTATATATATATATATATTCAAAAATATTCAAAACTATATATTATATTCGTTATATATATACTAAATAAAACCCAGACGAAAATGAGTGACTACAGTTTAACCTTCTAAATAAGCTTCAATGCAAAGTGTTTCATCGCTTCAGGAGAATCATCAGAGACTCTTAATTTCTTTTCTCTTGGCAAGAGAGGTTGACAGTGGAGCAGTTGGAACAACATTTCTCATGCTCTTTCAGACCTTCTGGTTGTAGAGCGCCATATTTTCCTCCTGGTGATGTTTCTGCAAAAGCCACTGACCAGTGCAACATATGAGATCAGGTCACGTTCAATCCGGTTTCTGTCTGTCGCAGTCGTCTTTCGGGTGGGCCTGAAATTAGGCTTTGACTTAAATAAATGGGTTAGAGTCACCACCGATCATTTATTTTTTAAAACATAAAAAAACTAGGTTAATCAAACACCTTTTAACCTGATCTATGTTTTACCAGAAATATGTCGGATTCGAGAGTCGGTTGCAGTCAAGGAAGGATTAGCACCCTTGTACTGCTCTTTCGGTACTAATTTAATTTCTAGTTCTCTTAATTAAGAAAATTACAAGTTAAATTAAAAAGAAAAAAATTCGATTCAAATTACTTACCGTTAATCGATTGAAATTACCTCTAAAAAATTGAAAATGTTAGATTATAAAATAAAAGAAATATCAAATAAAAATTAAATTAAATTAAAATAAAATAAAATAAAATAAATCAAAGAAGGAAATATTAAAATTTAAAAATGCTATACAAAAATGTTTTAAAAAATAAAATAAATGAAGAAAATATTAAATTTCAGAAAAGAAAAATAATAAAATCTAAAAAATGTTAAAAGAGAAAATAAAAATAAAAAAATAAAAAAAAGAAGTGGGAAAATAAAAATAATACAAAACAAAATAAAAAAGTGTTAAATAAAATAATAAATAATAGTAACAAAGATAATAAAGGGGTTTTTAAAAGTTGTTTTTAAAATAAAAGATAAGAATTAAATAAAAATAAATAAATAATATAAAGATATTGAGATAAAGAGAAACTTATAGTGAAAGCAGTCTTAGACTTCAGCTTTGATCAAATTCTTCGGATCATCGAAACATATCTTTACTTCAAAATTCAATTCTACTTACAAGGACAATTCTTCGTTGCCAACTCGGATTATGTTGTTTTAACAATAACTGGTTCTGATCTTAGTTTCCTTTTAGCAAACAATTTTGCTAAGTGTGTTCTCGAAAATTCGAATATGCTTCAAAAAGTCAATCATTCTTACAATTCTCACGTTTGGAATTGAGTCTTCGCTTTAGCCCTTGACTTAAAAGAAAATTAACTAAGCATGACCAAAGTCATACTTAGCATTTGTTGAAAACGAAAATTAAAAGAAAATAAAGGAGTATGCAAAAATAGGGAGAAAGCTAGAGAAAAAAAAAGATTTTATTCTCAGATGTGTGTGTCCTTAGGCTTACCCTGAGAGGGTATTTATAGCCTTCAAATTCCTAAAAACAAGCTAAAGATAATTCCTAAAATAATATCTTTTATCCAAATTAAAACACTTAAAACTATTTAAACTAAAATACCTAAAACAAAGATAAAATAAAATAATATTTAAAATAATATCCTAAATCCTATTTAAAATAATATCCTAAATCATAATTGAAATACAAACATCTATTTAAACTAAAATAAAAAGATAAAATATAATATTATTATATATACTAAATAAGCCCCAGACGAAAATGGGTGTCTACAACTGCCCCTCTTTTTCCTTTTTGGTGCAACGAAAAATATGACAAAGATAAAAGGACATAAAATTTTGTTCGGTAGTTGCGGATGACTTCTCCGTCGCAAAGTTGGGTCAATCGTTTGGGTACGATATCCTTCGTTGTGAAGTCGAAATCCTAGGTGGCTCATTCGTTGTGAAGTTGAGCTTTGAACTGAAAAATCCTGAGCACGATATCCTTCATCGTGAAGTTGAAACCGGGCTCAAAGCATTGGAAAGTCGTTCCTGGATCGTCTTC
The DNA here is from genome assembly GCF_006381635.1 of Hibiscus syriacus. Classification (NCBI taxonomy): domain Eukaryota; kingdom Viridiplantae; phylum Streptophyta; class Magnoliopsida; order Malvales; family Malvaceae; genus Hibiscus; species Hibiscus syriacus. Next base: position 2,253,756 of record NW_024063194.1, read on the forward strand.
AAGCCCAATATACTTCGTCGTGAAGATGAAATTTGACCTGAAGACTTTGTTATGAAACTGGTTTTTCGTTGTTGTGTTACAGATGACTCATTCATCGTGAAGTTTGGTCAATCTTTTGGGTACGATATCCTTCGTTGTGAAGTCGAAATCGTAGGTGACTTATTCATTATGAAGTTGAGCTTTGAATTGGATATCCTTCGTTGTGAAGTTGAAATCCAATCTTGTAAATTGAATCGCTTTGTGATTAATATATTTCGTTGTGAAGTTGAAATTGTGGAAGGATAATTCGCTGTGAAGTTGAGCTTTGAATTGGATGTCCTTCGTTGTGAAGTTGAAATCCATTCTTGAAAATTGCATTGGCTCGAGTTTAATATCATTCGCTGTGAAGTTGACATTGACTTTTACAAGAATAATTTGGAGGGAAATCTTTAATTTGTGGTTGTCAGTTCTGATGACTCTTGATTCTGGAAACTTGAATTTATGATATTGATCTTGGATTCTCCACCATGTTTAAATCCAATGTATAGAATTTTATTTCTTGTATTGGTTTGGGCAATGCCTTTCAGTTATCTCAGGTATGGTGCATAAGCCTTGATTGACTTCTGAATATCTTTTAGAAACTGCCAAGTCAAACCGTGTCATGCCCAGAGTCGTTCCCATGTCTCCATCTGTGACCAAATAATAAAAAAATTGCAGAATGCATTACTTTTAGAGCAATTTCCATATCTAACGTCTTGCACAGTTATTAAAAAAATGATTAAGGAGTAATTTAAAAGCAAAATATTAACTAAATCAAATTTCTCCTCACTTATTCAATGCTTATCCTCAAGTATTCCTTAATTAACATATCAAAATCATAAGTTGCCATCTTCAATTTCAATTTATTCCTCAAACTTTCAATTGAACTAAGTCCATGACATTTTTCAAATTCAAGTTACAATCAAGCAAAGACATAACTAAGAAAATTTAAAGTAAGAAAGACATCCCAATTAATTGCCAATTTCAATGAAACATGACTCAATACCTCACAAAGATTCACACATATCCGTTCAAAGTGTTTGGGGTGAATGAAATCGCTCAAACAGAAACTAACCAAAACATTACCATAGGTTTGGAATCCAATCAAGTCTCCACTACAAAAAATGAATATAATGCAATAATAAAGGGGTATTTAAACAAGGTGTAACGGGGTTTAGGTTAGGGTGGGGAAAAGGCCAAAAAGGAAGGTTTAAAATACCAAAACAATAGATCAAAATAATTAAGAACAATCCACGAATTAATATGAAGCGCAATGAAAAACAAAACAAGGAAAAGGAATATATGAAAGACGATTGAAACGGTCAATTTTCCTTCTATTTTTTTCTTTTTTTGAACGAAGGGTTTTTGTTGTTGTTCAAAACAGTGAACATCTTGCTTTTTTTGAAGCAATGATTTTTTTCTTTTTTTTTCATTGAACAAGAGTTATACAAGATCTCAAGTCTCGGTAAGGGTGTAAAAAGAGAGTAAAAATAAAAAGAAAGGCTTCGAGTTTAATTGAGGTGTAAAATAAAGAACAGTAAATAGGCTTAAATGTGGTTCACTAGTGGATATGTAATAGGTAGGCTTTTTGGGAAAAGTGGGTTTATCCTAGGTGCCTCTATCACATTAAAACATTACGTTCGATATGTAGTCTCGATATGCATTATGATTACAAGTTCTAGAACATCATAATTAGTCCGACACACTCAAGTCAAACAATGAGAAAGAAAAAAAAATGTATTCTCCTTAAGCTCAAATCTCACAAAAAAAGTTTATATGCACTGATTCAACTTCATGTATAATGACGAAAGCATGAAATATCAATACTCAATAAAAAAATTCACCAGCTATACCAATCACCAATCATGCAAATTAAATTTGATCAAAACATGATCACAATCCAAAAGGAAGCAAGAGTATAAAATGATGTTCAAGACTAGCAACTAACGTTCTCAACACATTAATATCAGAATAACTCAATTTCAAACAATCAAACAAGTCAAGGAAAAATTTGACGACATGCTTATCTTTCCCCTTACTTAATCCGTTTTGTTCCAAAACGTATGTCAAAATTAAAAATAAAGAGAGGAAAAATGAATACTCCCCAATCTAGTGGCAAAAAAAATTTGGACCATTTCTCGATTTGTACGTGTCATCCTTGTGCAGGGGACATGCTAGTCTTCGTCTATGAAGTCAAAGTCTAGTAGCTCGTAATTTTCAGTAGTGTTTTCTGCCAAGAAATTCGATATGACACTTTGCTTTATAGTTTTTTGGCTCATGTACTCGATATAAATCTCGATTTCTTTGTGCATCATGTCATGAAACAAGGTCACCATGTCTCTTTGATATGTTACCCCAATATTCTTTAGTCCGAAGGGCATCACCTTGTAGCAGAATGTTCCCTACATTATGAAAATGTGGTCTTTTCCATGTCCTCAGGATGCATATTAATCTGGTTATATCCTAAGAATCCGTCCATGAATGAGAAAATAGCGTTCCCGGTAGTATTATCCACCAAAGTGTCTATGTGTGGAAGAGGAAAGTTATCTTTAAGACTCACCTTGTTAAGGTCTCGGTAATAAATACACATGTGTACTTTTCCGTCTTTCTTTAGAACCGACACTATGTTAGCAACCCATTTCGGATACTTGGCCACTTGAAGGAAGTCGACATCGAATTATTTCTTGACCTCTTCCTTGATCTTAAGGAGCATTTCAGGTCTCATTCTCCTTAGCTTTTGTTGCACAGTTTTGTATTCTGTTTTGATGGGTAGTTTTGGGACTACCATATCCGTAACTAGTCTCGACATGTCTTGATAAGACCATGCAAACACATCTTTGTATTCTTGAAGTAAGAATATTAAGTTTTTTCTTGCTTCAGTTGAGAGAGTTATGCCAATTTTGACTTCTTTTCTCTCATATTCTGTACCTAGATTCAGGACTTCGATTTTTTCTTTATGTGGCAATATTTGCTTGTCTTCTCTTTCTATCATTCTTAACAACTCGGAAGGTAAATTGCATTCATCTTCATTGTCACATTCATCAACTTCCCCAAGACAAACGAACTGTTCAAAATCTACTTCCAGGTCAGTATTATCAACAAATGCATTATCATTATCTTGGACTCTGAAATAAATTTGAAAACCACAGGTAATTCTTCAGTCGTCCAGTTGCTAAGCACCGGTCCAAGTGGCAAAGGGCGGATTCTTGACCCGTCCATATTTTTGGCATTCTCTGTGATTATAGAGTTAATACTCCAATCTTTCAAAGCAGCCTCTAAATCCGGTGAAGTCGTTCTAAACTCTTAACCACCATATTTAAATGTTTCATAAAGAGGTGGAAAAATCATGGGTTACCATTGAAATTCACTCCCATTTAATCAGGCCAATCTTCTTTCTCAGGTTTTTTGAATTTCCTTCCTCTTATGTTGTTGACTTTTCTGTTAGTTAATGTGAATGTAAAATCATGGAAAATAATAAAACTGAAATGCAAGGTATGAAAATAATGCATGATGCATGAGAATTTGAGGCATTGATCCGGAAACGTGTCTGTTATTATAAACAATCTTTATTGAAACAAAAGTGTTTTATTTTTTAAGAGATCATTCTGAATAAATATTCTAAACCCCAAACAACTTCTAATAGGTTGACAAGTCTTCTTTCTTCATCTGTCACTGGGCCACTCCGGCTTTTCTTGCTAAACCATGCAAGTGACGAGCTTCTTTTTATACTTGTTCCAGGAATTCTCGGATAACTGCATATCTAGCTTTCACCCTTTGTTGGGGTTGTTCTTAATGAAAATGCCACTGAAGTCCCCCATCAAAGGGAACTATCTAAAGCTCACTTGATTGTTTCTTGAACTCGTCCACAATAGCTTACAACTCAGCTACGGTTTTGCCATCCTTATCTTGTTGTTTCTGAAGAGACTTCTCTAAATCAGTTACCTGGATACTCAAATGCTTATTCTGGTGCTGGCTGTCTAACAAACATCTCTGAGAAGTCTTTAGCTATTCTTTCAAGGTCTCTATTTCATCATGTCCTTCAAACTTCTTGTTCAGGTTGCTAGCTTCACTTTTCCAGTACTCTGAAGACCTTTTTCAGATTGGAATTGCTCTAGACTTGTTCTTGATATCCTTTTCTCAAATCCTCAAGATCAAAAAAAAAATTTCTTCTGTTCCCTCTCTATCAGCATCCAACTTCCACTGGAATCTTTCAGCCTTGAGTTCTCTTAGACTTTGTTTCAGCTCCTGTTTTTCGGCTTTAAATTCTTTCCTTGCTATCTCTAGCTCAGGGGGAACATGCTTAAGATGTTTTTCCATGGTTTGAGTGTCTTCATGGTTTGGCACTGGGATGGTGACCTCCGTCATTCCAAATAATCTGGAGTAAGCATGTCTTTAGCGGCCACGACATCCATACCATGACTCAGCTATTTCTTTGACCTTTTTTCTTGTAATTGTCCCCATTATATGCAAATTTCGATCCAAATATTCCATGTGTTGTTGGGACTAATTGACGTGACCCATACTAAAAAAGTGGATAGTATCCGACTCCTTCCCATAATTTGAGTAATGTCATAGTTTCAGAGTCTCTACATCAGAAAAGAACGTCACTATGAGTTAACCAGGGGCTCTCCAAACAATATCCCTATCCTGAAGGTGAGTGAATACCTTTATCCATTTTTCTTTTGGGACACCTTCTTGCCATTTCAAGGTGAGGAATTCCCCCAAAAGAGAATAAGTGGTGTTGAATCGACGGTAAGAAATCCCATTAGTCTTCTAGAAGTGACTATGGATCCAAACTTGGAGAAGCTGTGCATACCCTATAAATCTTCATCCACCAGTCTTTTTACAATGGTTGAGGGAGTGAAATGTTTCAGCTAAAATTATCGGTGTTGGATTTACTTGCTTCAGGAGCTGTTCAAACAGTTCCACCACAAGTGCCTCAATGTACCCCAAAGTCTTTGGAAAAATAACCAAACCATAAATGCCTAGTGTAAAAAGGTCCATTGCCTTCCATTCATCGGGGTGATTCTTCATTAGTAATTTGATATGGGTCCAAGCAATTCCTTCACAATGCAACAAAACAGTGTATTCTTCGATTGTGGGTACCATGTCTTCTTGGTTAAATGTGAAGAAAATGTACCCCGGATTCCAGAATTGTACTAAGGCTCTGATTAGGGGCTCATCTCTTCTAACATAGAATAGAAGTGCAATATCACCATACCTGCAGACAGAACTTCCTTTTCTGGACATTTTTCCAGCTATCCCAAATGCTCTTTAGTTTTTTAACATCGTTCTGCTTTAGGCTGGCAGAAGCATAACCAACCAGATCTGACACATAGTTTTCTTGCAGATTGTCTCCCTTTTCTTTCTGAGTATTTTCGGACATAGTTGTACCTTGACGTTTTTCATCTCTTGCATTATAACCCATTTGTCAATTAATGCATATTATTTGTGTGTAACAAACGCTTTTTTGCGAATCAATTACCTATTTTTATGATGCAAATGAAAAAAAAATAAACTTGAAAGAAAAATAAGTTAGTAAGATAGAAATGATATAATGATAAAAGTAAAAAAAATGATAAGGAAGTAAAATATCTTAGGTTTTGAAATGGAGTTTCGGGGCAGGCTCTAATTCCCTGTAATCTCCCGGTTTAGGTTCTAAAAAAAAGGAACCCGAGTTCTCCTTGCTGGTGCCCCTTGGGCTTGCCAAACCCTCAGTCCTAAGCCCATTACAATTCTATGTGGACCAAGTTAAACTCGAAAGGATACATTTTCTTATGTCCATACGGAGAATAAATTCACACGAAGACATAAGGTATATGAATCCCGGACGTTACTTGCTATGCCTATATGGAGAATAAATTCCCACGAAGGCGTCGCTTTCACCTCCACTTAAGAAAAGGTTTGGAGCTCGGGTATAGAGCCTGAGATGAAAATGTTTAATAATCTGAAATTAGTAAAAAATGTTAGTACAACTATTTATTTGAAAAATAATCAAAGGTAAGTAATAAGGATCGAAAAATTACATTAAAATTTAAACTTACAATTTTCACTTAGGAAGACAACCGGAAATTAGTCTTAGCCTGACTCACTTACCTATCCCCAACAAAGTCGCCAAACTGTCACGGTCGTCTTTCTGGTGGGCCCGGAATTGGGATTTGACTTAAATAAATGGGTTAGAGTCACCACCGATCATTTATTTTTAAAACATAAAAAACTAGGTTAATCAGACACCTTCTTACATGATCTGCGTTTTACCAGAAATATGTGAGATTCAGGAGTCGGTTACAATTAAGGAAGAATTAACACCCTTGTACCTCCTTTTCGGTACAAATTTAATTTCCAGTTGTCTTAATTAATAAAATTGCAAGTTAAATTAAAAAGTAAACATTTGATTCAAATTACTTACCGTTAATCGATTGAAAATATCTCTAAAAAGTTGAAAACGTTAGATTATAAAATAAAAGAAATATCAAATTAAAATAAATCAAAGAATGAAATATTAAATTTTAAAAATGTTATATAAAAATGTTTAAAAAATAAAATAAATGAAGAAAATATTAAATTCCAGAAGAAAAAAATAATAAACTATAAAAAATGTTAAAAGAAAAAATAAAAATAAAACAAAATAAAAAAAAGAAGAAGTGGGAAAATAAAAATAAAACAAAATAAAATAAAAAGTGTTAAATAAAATAATAAATAATAATAGTAAAGATAAAAAAGGTTTTTAAAAATTGTTTTTAAAATAAGAGATAAGAATTAAATAAAAGAAAATAATTAAATAAATAATCTAAATAGATTGAAATAAAGAGAAACTCATAGTGAAAGTCTCAGATTTCAGCTTTGCCTCAAAATTCTTCGGATCATCGAAACATATATTTACTTCAAAATTCACGTAGGCTTACAAGGACAATTCTTCGCTGCCAACTCAGATTATGTTGTTTCAACAATAATTGGTTCCGATTTCAGTTTCCTTCTAACAAACAATATTACTAAGTGTGTTCTCGGAAGAATACTGAGAGATGATGCGTTGGAGGAGTTTTTGAGCAGAGGGTAGCAACCCAAAATTGACGAGTTGGTCAATGAAGGAGGGGCAAAGGGAAAATCGGTCGGTGGGAATGGATGAAACGGTCGGGTCTAGAGGAAGAGCAGCTGAGGTGGTTACTGCTCTTCTAGTTTTGAAGAACAATTGGCGTGAAACAAGTCTTTTATTTCTCATGTTTAGAAGCAGCGGATGGACATATGAAAATTTTGTTGAAAAAAGTATTAGTAAGAAGGAGAAAGTTGCAATTTTGCTTGGAAGAAGAAGGTCTGGTATTGTTAATGGGGTTGGAACGTTTTTTATTTTCACCGCCCCTTCTGGTTTTGGAACGTTGATGAGAGAAGTGCATGCTGAGGACGAGAACCGAACAAACACACACAGTTGAGTTTGTCCAAAACCCTCGAGTTGCAAAACTACCTATTTGGTCACTCACATCAATCATCTAATCAATTTAGACTCCTTCGGTTTGTGAAAATGACCCCTTTTTCCTTACAATAATGAATCATGTGCTCAGAATCTCTAATGCCATGAGTGACTGTAACATCTTCAAATTTTGGTTTTAAAATTTTTTCGACGTTCAGTGATTGCAAAAAAAAATCTTCATGTTTCATTTTGATATTTAGTATTCCAAGAATTTATTAATTTCATTTAACGTGTTAGATTAAATATTAATTGATTTGGATAAAGGTTTAATTGCTAAAGTGGAAGAAATGAAGGATTTGAAAACTTTAGTAAAAAGGGTAAAACTTAGGGATCAAAGTGAAAATAAGGAAAGAGTTGAATGGTTTAAGATTAATTAGACCATAATAAAGTACAAGGGGTGGAATGATGGATGGTTTTAGTTGTTAAGGGATTTTTTTATACCTCGAGGTCTCGAGTTCAACATCGATAATTGAGTCTTTAAATATATGTTATATTGTATTTACTTTAAATTTATAAATTTATTAAAAACTACATTTTTAAAATTAATAAATAAGATGATATCTCGTCATATCTTGCATTTTTTGTCTGATTAGAGTAAAGCTTAAATTATCTTCAGTTTTTGCTAAAATTAAGCAAACTCAATTGTGAAGAAGCATCCAACAGTTTTATAAGGGCTATTTGACATAACTGACACCGTTTTTTTTAAATTTTCCCTTTCTGGCACCGTTTGACCAATATTTCCAGAAGTAGCACCCTTTCTGCTGAGTTGGCAAAGGCGCGTCCCCGGGGACGCGCTTTACCCGTGTTTTCGCTGAGTTGGATGCCACGTGTGGAAGGCGCATCCCCGGGGACGCGCCTTTGCCAACTCAGCAGACACGTATTTTATTTAATAATAAATAGTTTATTTTTATTATTATTATAAATTAATAATATATTATGTAAAATATTTCGATTATAATGTAAGAATTATCAAATGTATTTTGTTAATGTGTGTTAAAGGTGGAGTGAATTATCTACATTAATATGATATAACAATATATGAAAACCAGTTTTGACTTTATTGTAGTTATAGGAAAAATGTATGAAATTATAATATTACACATATGGTTATATTATTTTTTGATTTTGATTATCGATCTATTAATTTTATCAGTTAATTATTTAAATGTTATCAATCTAGTCATCTCATATCAATATTTAACGAAAATATTGATGTATAAGTTAATAAATTAATATAATTACATATTTAATCTTCAAGACTTACATATTTTATAAAATTAGTCTTATTGAAAATTTAATTTAATAAATTTAATCCTCCAATCAGAACATGAAATGTGTCATCGTATACATAAATTTTTTAATAACTTTTAATTTGTTTAATTTAATATTTTTCTCTACTTAGAAGGTGGAATTATTATTATATTTTAAAAAAAATTATAACTAATAATATTAATTATTATATTAAATAAATATATTATATATATTTATGTATTTAAAAGTTAAAAAAATTATTTAGGTGTACATACATTGACAAATTATATAAATGCAATAACATTAAATTATTAGAAACAAAAACATTTATTTAAATACAATATTAATTACATAAGAGTTAACGGTTATATGATGATAACAGAGCTGGACATTTTTTTCTATTGTGCCCGATGTTTCTACAATGCCCACATCCTTTTTGTTCTGTTGACATCTCCCGAATATCCATATCACAATGTATTCTAGTAGATTTTGGACGACCTGAGTCCCTCAATAGCAATGGATCTGGTACAATTGTAAGCCAAGTTTGAATCTTATTTGGGTCTTTTTCGTTTCCTATGGGCGGAAACTCAAATTCATATACCTTGAATACTTGTGAAAGTTGGTATACGGGATCAACATAATTTTTGTAGTCCAAATGCGAATGTGAGCAAGCAGCAATGACATGAGAGCATGGATATTTGAGTGCTTGAAAGAAACCACAATCGCACCACCTCTCTTACAGATTAATTTTGAAAGAGTTAGCTTCAATCCCTTGCAGGGGACGTGGCATTTCGGTTACACGAAACAATTCACGGGTGCGAGAAAAATTTGTAACTAACATCCCATTTGATGCAGCCACTTTTTTCTGTAAATCAACTACTAGTCTTGGGTGGTAAATATGTCCGTTTTGCATCCAAATAAGAGCTTGTCCACCGATCTTTGCAAAGAGTTGACCCAAACGAAAATAAGTCGTTTTAACCAACGTCGTGACTGGTAAATGACGCGCCCCCCCCTTTAAGGTTGAATTTATTGCTTCAGCCAAGTTTGTTGTCATATGACCATAGCGATACCCCCCGTCATATGCATTTGTCCACATTTCTTTGCTGATGTCCATAATGTACTCGCACCCCTTCTTATTTTTGCCAAACAGCTCTTGTAGCATCGACTCAAACCTTTGAGGTAAGAGTTCGTAACCTAAGCCATTAGGAATATGTAATAGTTAATATGAAGTATAAATAAGTAATAAGAAATTGATAGAAAAATTGGGAAAAAGTAACATACCCATCCGCACGACTAACTGACGTTCATCGTTCTTCTTGTATTTTCCGTAATAGTTTGCAGCAATATGACGGACACAATAACGATGTTGAACATGTGGAGGTCTATACATTGTACCCAAAGAGTCCATTGCTGCTTTTATCCCGGCTCCTCGGTCTGAAATAATGCATACTCGTTCCCTGGTGACAACATGTAAACGTAAATTTTTAAGGAAAAAAGCCCAAGACTCAGTGTCTTCTCCTTGAACGAGGGAAAACGCAACAGGAAGAATATTGCGGTTTCCATCTTGGACCACAACCAATAATAAAACTTGCTTGTATTTCCCATACAAGAAAGTACCATCAATTTGGACAATTGGTTTACAGTACTTGACTGCATTAATACACTGAGGGTAAGTCCAAAAGACTCGGTAAAATTGGCAACGATCGCAAACCATTCGATCATTCACGTAATGATGTTGAGTTTCAAACTCAACAATTGTCCCGGGATTAAGTCTTTGCACAACATGAAACCAATTAGGCAGCTCGTTGTAAGAGGAATCCCATTCGCCATGAAGTTTGCAAATGGCATTCTGTTTTGCCAACCACGCTTTTTTATATGAGACAATGTACCCATATCGTGACTGTATAGCAGAAATCAACACTGCAACAGCTATATGAGAGTTTTGCTTCACAATGGGCATGATTGCTTGACAAATAATGTTGGAGTCCAAGTTGGGATGATCCTGGTTTATACCTGTTGCACAACATGTATGAGGACCGTTGTATCTGGTTAGTTCCCATAAGTTGTTCTTCCTCTTCCTCTTTGATACACGAACCATCCATTGACATCCGTTGTCACGTTGGACGCAGTAGCAGACATATTTCTCCGTGTTAGATCGATCAACTCGGGACTGAACCGAGTTACGAATATTGTAACTCTTTATTGCCATCATTGCTTCCTCCTTCGATGCGAACTCCATTCCAATATGTAAATTACCGTCATTGACTGATGATTGAAGTCCATAGTTACCAACATCAGGAAGATCTGGAAATTCAGGCTCATACATTGCATCATAATCAGCCTCATACATATGTGCAGGAAGTTCGGCTGGTGTTGTATTTATCGGAACGTCATCCTCCTCATCATCAGAATGTACGTTAAACTGTGGTGAGTCAGGTTCAACGAATAATCCCGTTTCAGCACCATCTGCACCTGGCTCCCGAAGAGGTTCTTCTGGTGGAGATGAGGGTTCCTCCGATAATCCAATGTTGAGGTCAAATAAGTTCCCGCTTGCGTGTCCTCCCCTTGAACTTGAGGCCATTGTATCATGTGGGATGTGAATAGACTGTCGTCTCGTTGGCATTTCCATATGTAAGTCGAAAACATTGGCAGATGAATGTCTGCCCCTTGAAGTAGAAGAGATGTTGCCATATGGATTATTGGTGAAGCCACGTGGGTTGAGATCATAAGCAGTTGCAGATGAATGCCTTCCTATTGAACTTGATGGCATGGTATATGGCGTTGGATCCGCCATTAATGATGTGAAATCATTACAAATCAGTTGTGTCGGGCTATCAACTTGATCAGTTTGATATGCAATGCCAAAGTGAGTGGAATATGAGAGACCACGAGTTGCACGAACCTCAATAAAAGTGGCATACATTTCAATAAGAGATTGTGAACTCTCCATATGAGCATCAACCATCATAGAAACATCATCATCGTTTGAAAGCTGAAATGATGTATACGTGAGCGGAAAAAGTTCAGTAGGAAATCTGTACTGAAGTGAAGATAGTCTTCTCTGGCCTGCTACACGAATCTTTAACAAAATTTTTGTGATTAACTCCTCAATTGTGATGTTTCTCTTCAAGGTTAAGGGGATATAATGATCTGACTCAAAAACAACCCCCTCTTCAGCTTCCTTAATTTCTCCATCATACAAAACAACAGCAGAAAGACGACTCATTTTCAGAGAATTTGAGAATTTAGAGTTTGGGAATTTGAGAATTTGAAAGATTGTGAACTGAAGTTTGTTTTGAAAGTTTATAATACGTTGCATATAATAGTGTCTATAATCGGAGTACTATTCACATGAAGGCACGTTCCCGGGGGCGCGCCTTCCATTATTTCGTCATAGAATATGTTATCATTGCCCTATTATGTCATTCATGTCCCTCGGGGACACTAGATATATCAGTACCTATTATTTCACTATTCACATGAAGGCGCGTTCCCGGGGGCGCGCCTTCCATTATTTCGTCAGAGAATATGTTATCATTGCCCTATTATGTCACTCATGTCCCTCGGGGACACTAGATATATCAGTACCTATTATTTCACTATTCACATGAAGGCGTGTTCCCGGGGGCGCGACTTCCATTATTTCGTCAGAGAATATGTTATCATTGCCCTATTATGTCACTCATGTCCCTCGGGGACAATAGATATATCAGTACCTATTATTTCACTATTCACATTAAGGCGCGTTCCCGGGGGCTCTCCTTCCATTATTTCGTCAGAGAATATGTTATCATTGCCCTATTATGTCACTCATGTCCCTCGGGGACACTAGATATATCAGTACCTATTATTTCACTATTCACATGAAGGCGCGTTCCCGGGGGAGCGCCTTCCATTATTTCGTCAGAGAATATGTTATCATTGCCCTATTATGTCACTCATGTCCCTCGGGGACACTAGATATATCAGTACCTATTATTTCTCAGGGGACATGAAGGCGCGTTCCTGGGGGCTCGCCTTCCATTATTTTGTCATAGAATATGTTATCATTGCCCCATTATGTCACTCATGTCCCTCGGGGACACTAGATATATCAGTAAATCAGGTAAATTATAACCAAAATTTAACTTCTTTTGAAAGTTCAGCAAGTTAAGAATAACTTAAATTAAAACGTTATGTGAAGTTTGAATAAATTAGATAAAATGTTATGGATAAATTGAATAAATGTGAAGTGATAAGTTGATTGTGACATTGAAATTATATGGAATGAGCATTGAAATGTGACATTGAATAAATTGCCAATTCACCCCCCTCTTGGCCGATTCCGTCGATCGATGAACTCAACATAAGTTGATTTTAATGTATACGTTTTAATATATATGTTAATGATAAAATCATATGTATGGATAAATTTAATTTCAATTTAAGTATTGTGAACTATAATTGGAATATAACTTTTAATTTCGAATACAATTGGAATATTAAGTTGAAATTTAATGTTAAATTTCGAGTACTATAATTTATATTTTAAATTTAAATTTGAATAATATTATTTTTATTTTTATTTTAAATTTCGAATAATATAATTTGTATTTTAAAAACATTTATCAAACATTTAATGTTAAATGTGAATAAAAAATAACATTAAAAAATATGTATGTAACAACCATGAAACATTTAAATAACATAACCAAATTACATAAAATTCTGAAATATAATTATTTAAATAACATTAAATATAACTGGATCACCGATGTCGTCTTCTCGAATGAGTTCCATATGGCGGTGGTTGTCTATTTCTTGGAGGATTTCTTCGTGGAACTTGTTCTTCAGTCTCCTCATCTTCACTATCATCATCATCAGCATTTTCTTCATTTGGTGTAGATGACGCTGAAGGGGCTGAAGGGCCTGTATAAAATAACGACCCTGGAGGAGTGCTAGTAACAATCCCACCGCTCCCTGGGAACTGTGAAAACTTTGGAAACATTGGCATCGATGTCTGTGATCCAGATGGAGATTGAGGTGTCTGCGGAGAAGCACCACCAGCCAAATAAGATGCATATGAACCATATGCTGGATCATTAAACATAGTCGTATATGCACCTCCATATGGTATAAAACCCTGCGGGCTAGGCATGTAACCTGGCGGGCTAGGAATGTAACCCTGCGGGCTCGGAATGTAACCCTGCGGGCTTGGAATGTAACCCTGCGGAGATGGCATATAAACTGGTGGGCTTGGCATATGAAGTGGAGGGCTGGGCATGTACCCCTGCGGCATCGACAAATAAGGATGTTGTGGTGGGACTGATGCAGAACCGGTAGCGCCTTCTCTCCGTCCACGCGTCGGGGGACGATGATATTCAGACGGTTGACGTCTTTCTCGGCGCCTAGGAATGTTAACCCCTCGTGCTTCCGCCGAAAGTAGAAACGGCTTCCCATTTTCATTAAACCAGTCCATATAGTTATCCGTAACCATATGACCAGTTTCAGCGTAATATTGTCGAGGGGCCACCAGTGTATATTAGTTCTCCTAAAGCGCAATCCAATCTCTGTGTCTCACCACCCAATTAACATCTTTCTTTCCTCGTTTATCTATGTTATGCACGTCGTCTAAATTCCTAGGAGCTCCAGGAATATATTGCGTACAACTATACTGACGGAGCACGCGATCAACAGGATGCCACTCAATAATAGCATAACATATAAGAGGTATAACCGATATCCATACCTCTAATGACCCACTAAGGTGGGGTGGGATGCAAGCTTTCACTTCATCGCTCGCATAAGGTATCCACTGAAACTGAAATATAAATATACAATTCAAATAAATAAAATATTCTAATTATATCTAACATTTTAAATTAAAATATTAATAATTAAACAAATTTAAAAACATACCTCAGACCCAGCTTTCGTATCAATAAGTAAACGAATTTCCTCTAACCCAGTAGGTATACTTTTATGGTCCTTTCTTTTCATCGACCACCTATGAAATATAGTATAAACTAAATATCACCCTATTTAATTGAAAATATTTAAATCAAAATTTAGTTTGAAAATTACCTCAACAATAAGGGGAATACGTATGGTTCATTCACGATCGGGCATAAGAAAGGCATGCGGAACCACGCCCATGATTGTAGAAGCAAAAGACATCCACCGATAGCAGTTTTCTTATAATTCGTCGCCCGACACATTTCTCTAAAGAGAAATGCCAAAACTGTAGCACCCCAACTATATCTTCCAGCTTCATCAAAATCGATCAGATGCCGCAACCACATACAATGCACCTGGTTGCGAGATTTGTCGGGCATCAATATTCCTCCAATTATTCGTAGAATATATGCCCGAGCACATGCCTTTGCTTGATCCTCTGAAGCATTTTCATTTAAAACCTCAAAATTAGCTTTCAACCAAGATAAAGCTATTCTACCTCCATTAAACTCTGGCGGAGCAGCTCCAAGATAATCAATGCACATTGATTGCCAATCACCATCCGCCATACCACACATCATATTTTCGTCGACGGGAAGCCCCAGATGCATAGAGACATCCTCCAATGTAATTGTCGCCTCTCCACATGGAAGGTGAAAAGTGTGTGTCTCGGGCCTCCACCTCTCAATCAGTGCAGAAATTAGGACAGGTTCGAGTTTGCAACCGCCTATAATTGTTGCAATATACCCGAACCCGGCAGAAGCCAAATATGGCAAAATACGTTCCGGTGTCGGTATACGTGGATTTTTAATAAAAGTCCCTAAAATACGACCAGCATCCTAAATAATATACATTATAAAAAATAAAAATTAATATAAATTCATAATAACTTTAAAATAAAAATAAATTTAAATATTAACATTAATTATAAAAAATATTCCCATATCGCTAAAATGTCTGGAGATATGATCAATATCCAATCGCAACAGCATTTCGTTTTCCATTATAACTGTAGACAAAACAATATAATTAGCAAAAAAAAATTAATAATTCTAAATAAATAATAATTATATAAATATTATTTTAATAAAAATATAATATTTACATAAATATATTAATATAAAAAATAATAACTATTTAAAAAAATACTAACATAAAAATAAATTTCTTACCACTAATAACAAATTTAAAACTCAAATAGTTGGAGAATTTGAGTTATAAGAGAGGAGAATATGATTTTGGTGTGAAGAATGAGGGAGGGTTGAGGGGGTTTATATAGGGGAGGAGGAGGGGTAGTTAGGAAAAACGGATGGAGGCATTTATGACATTTAATGGAAGGCGCGTCCCTGGGGATGCGCTTTCCACACGTGTTTGCTGAGTTGGCGAAGGCGCGTCCCCGGGGATGCGCCTTCCACACGTGGCATCCAACTCAGCGAAAACACGGGTAAAGCGCATCCCCGGGGACGCGCCTTTGCCAACTCAGCAGAAAGGGTTCTACTTCTGGAAATATTGGTCAAACGGTGTCAGAAAGGGAAAATTTAAAAAAAACGGTGTTAGTTATGTCAAATAGCCTTTTATAAGAGTGCATAGGAAATCTTGGAAGCTATCTTTACTCTATCGTACCTCAAGAAACTCTGTTGGTCCTGTGGAAAGTTTTAAACCCTAAAATCTTTTTCTAAAAATTAGAAGTCTTCCTCTCACCCAAATTATAAATTTAGTCCATATTTGGAACCAATTATGTTGTTATCTTTCCATCGGTATTATCTATTTCAAGTTATGGATAGGTGAATTCTAAACCTATAACACCTAAATTCGATTCGACCTGAAATTCAGAAAATTTAAATATTGCTTGAAACAACCGAAGCTTATCTGAAATGATTACTTATAATTATAATAAAACCATCTACTGTTATAACGTAAATATTAAGTTTTACAATTGGGGAGCTCCTAAATAACATCTAAAAACATCAGAGTTTAATAAAAGAGTTACAACTCAATTATACATAAGGTCTATGAAGTACATGCCCTCTAAAATAACCAAATGATATAATCATGGAGCAACGAAATACATCAAGTATAGATCCTAACACACCTCCTATACTTTCGGAGATATAAGATAGTGGCATTGTCATTGAATAACTAAAGTGTTATAGAACTAGTACTAAAGTGCATCAGCATTGATACAAAAGCATATTAGCATTAATACGAAAGTGTCTTAGTATTGATGTAAATGTATTTGAATATTTCACATTCATTTATTTTATTCGATTGTTGTACATTCAAGTAGCTCAGGTGTCTTCGACGTTTCTTGAGTGGCAAGCAAAGGCATAAGTCTTACTAGGGATGTAAATGAGACGAGACAGGTCGCGAGCTATTTGAGATGGACTCGGTCAAATCTTAATCAACACTCGAATCGAATGAACTCGACTCGAGCTCGAACTTGACTCGAATTCTTAACGAGCTAAAACGAGTTATTTAATAATCGACTCGAAAAGCTCGCGAGCTACTCAAAAAATGTTATATTATAATTTTAGATTTTTTTTTAAAATTAAATTATTAAACATATATTAAAAATACATATATTAAAAATACATTATTGATAATTATAAATTTTTAAAAATATATTTTAAAATGTAATATAGGATTTTTGTAGGTTTAAATTCGAATTTGAGTTCGAGGTTGAATCGAGCCCAAAATCGAGCTTCAATCGAGTTCGAGGTTGAATCGAGCTCAAAATCAAGCTTCAATCGAGCTCCTGAATTTTTTTGAGTTCGAGACTTTTCGAGTTCAAGTGGAGTTTCAATATTATATTTCGAGTTCGAGCTGAACTTGATAATTTTTAGCTCGTGAGTTTTCGAGTAGAGTCGAGCCTAATTTTAAACTTTTCGAGTTCGAGTCGAGATTAGCAATACTCGAGCTCGACTCGCCTCGTTTACATCCCTAAGTCTTACAGA
Source organism: Hibiscus syriacus (assembly GCF_006381635.1). Lineage (NCBI taxonomy): Eukaryota > Viridiplantae > Streptophyta > Magnoliopsida > Malvales > Malvaceae > Hibiscus > Hibiscus syriacus. The sequence continues at coordinate 2,271,378 of NW_024063194.1, forward strand.
ATATTACCAAATAACATTCTTATGCTTATCACACACATAGTATGGGTTATCACTTGCAAGCTTTTATTATTAAGGTTACCGACCCTTAAACCCCTGACTTGAATCTCGAGGTTAAATAAACTCTAGCTCATTTCTTATTCACGATGGTACCAGTACTCGAACTTGTAGTATCGACACTTCTCTCTTATGATATTGATTCTACCCTGAGTATCAATACCTAAACTACATTTAATGTTTTAAGGAAGCCTTATAGTATCGATACTCCAATATAGAGTATCAATATAATTCTCTTAGGGTAACTATACCAACCCAGGTACCGATACCAAATTTAGATTAGATGTTTGAAAAATTAATTAGTATCGACACTCTTACTTATTGTATTAATACTTCTTCTTTGTGCGGTATCAATATTGCCCAAGTACCGATACCAAAATTGGCTACTGGAATTTACAACTTAACGATGGTATCAATACCTTAAGAGTAGTATTGATACCCTATGAACAGATTATCGATGCTACTTCACCAAAATTTCTTAACTTTGGCCTTTTAGACGAAAATAATCGGTACTGTTCATTCAATACCGATACCCTAACCCAGAAAACTTTATTTTCTTATGAGAAAGTTACTTTTTTACTACCTAAAGGCCTCCTAAGACCCTCAAATGTTATTTAAATCTTATGAGAGTTTAAGGGATAATAATATGTCATTTTCATGCATGAAAAATATCAAAACACCTTGTTGATAATCATTTTCGTCTGGACCATTTTTTATTATTTATTTATTAAATACTTTTATTTTTTTCTTTCTTTTTTTAGATTAAAAAACCCAAACCGGACCCAAAATACAAATCGACACAAAAGAATTAAGGACCAATAGCCTATATATTTTAGGGTTTTCAAAAACCCTAGCTGCTTAGCCTCTAAGTGTTGCCACCGTCACCACCAGAGCTTCGCGTTGTTGCCACCATTGAAGCCAGATCCGAGTAACCCTTGTTTCAAAATCACATCTGAAAAATAAATAAATCCCAAAGAAATCACAATTAATCCCAGGCATTAAATGAATGGGATTTTTCTCCCCCAACGCTATCAATAGACCCATTGTTTCCATCATTTCGACATGTAACATTGGAAAATATAAAAGAAAAGGATTTTCTAACAAAGAGAAAGGGGATTTCGAAAAATAAAAAAATAATCCAACCAATAGCAACCCATTCAAAAAAAAGAAAGAAAGAAAGAAAGGGAAACAAGAGCAAACCTTACCGTTTTCAAAGCTCACCGGGAAGCCAAAAGGTCACCTATTTTTGAAAATTCCAAATGGTATATTGTATATCTAGGTTTTTAGATTGAGTTTTCAGCTAAAGGGACCTCAGTTTCGGATTAAGGAAATAAAGAGGAAATATTTTGGGTGTTTATTTCCTTTCCAACCATCGTGAACGACGGTGGGGGCCACTGGTGAGTAGGGGCCACTGGTGAGTAGGGGCCACTGGTGAGTGGTGGCCATGTCTCCTGTGAGAGGGGAGAGTTGAAGGAGTTTATGAACTCTCTCCCTCTCTTTAGGAACAAAAGAAGACAATGAGAAGATTTCATAAATTTAAGCCTTGATTTTACTTTTTTATACCCCTGTGAAACTACGTCATTTTAGGGCTGATACACTTCCACTTTGGTGCTAAGTGTTAATAGCTTAGATGGCCCCTCTGATTTGTATTCTTTTTATTTTGGTTATTTAATCGAAATATTTTGTTTCTATTTTCGTGTTTTAATTTTATTATGCTTATATTTTGGTCCATATTTCCCTTGTAATATATTTTGTGATGTTTTCAATTTTGGCTTCTATTTTTTTCAAGTGCTCATATTAGTCCCTCATTTTATTTGATGACTAGAAAATACATGTTTCATGTTTAGATCCTTAATTATGTTGTGTTTTGGTTACTGTTTAGGCTATTATGGATTATTTTTATGATTGGTCCTTGTTCCCATTTGCCAAATTATGATTTAATCCTTAGTGTAGTTTTTCTTATTTGTATATTTAATCATCATATTTTTTATTACTTATTTTATTCCATTTTTAGGAATATTTAATCCATGTTTTTATTTGTCTCGATTTAATCTTTGTACTTTTTATTATTTTATTTTAACCCTTGTATTTTATTAATGTATATATGTATATAATTTAAGATAACATTCTTTTCAATTTATCACTTATGTATTATATTTCAAATATAAGTGTTTGTTTAATATTTTAATATCTATAAAGTTTCTGATTGTTCGACTAACCCATGAAAGACTTAAAAAATATGGAGTACTCTTCCCAGGGTTATTCTAATAAAAAATATTTTATTATTATTATTTATTTGTATCTTATCATGCTTTAAAATATAAATATATTTATCTCAAATAAAGATACCTTATATATATATATATATATATATATATTAATTATAGTCTATTTTATTTGAAATATACCTCGAACGAAGATGATCTGTTGGAAAACCTCCAAACACTTGGAGTGATATTATTCCTTAAGAGACACGAATGAAAGGCATATAGTTAATTTCTAAATTAATAAATATTAATATGGATGTTTTTTTTTCATGTTATATTGAATATTTTATTTATCTTTTACATGGCATTTATTAATGTTGCATTCATAAATCATGTATTTATTTTCTCGTTTTCCAAAATCATTAAAGGCAATGGGTCTTGCGTCATGGGTTAACGAAATCACGTCCAACATGAATGAAATTCAATTTTCGCTAATTCACGTAGTAAGGGAACATCATTTTTAAATAAAACCGAGTGAATTAAATCATTTTTATTGAGTTAAAAGTTTTAAAAAGAGATTCATTCATTTTTTTAATTTATAGAAATGAAAAGGATCAAAATTTAAATTTCAAATTTTGTATAATTCCATCGTTTTAAACACCATATAATCAAGAGGTACCAATTTTGGGAGTTGTAGGGGTACTTGCCTTTCCTCACACGTATTTGACTTCTGAATCCATAAAAACGAATTTATGGTAATACGCATAGCAATCTTTGCCTTTTGAACGACTTTTTTAAAATTCGTTAAAAATACATTTTTTGGATATTCGACCTACCTAACCTAAAGGTCGATGGCGACTCCAAATTTCAAATTAATCCAAAATTTTCTAAAAATAAAGTCACAATTATTTTTAAATTATTTATAAAAATTGTTATGAAAGCTTGGTGACTCCGCTGGAGAGACACTAGAGAGTTAGGCCCTATTCGATTATATGTTTCTTGAGTAGTTGTAATTTTACAAGTTTGAATTATTACTTGAATTGTGATCATTTTAATTTCAATTTTTGTAATAATGCATCATTTTTTACTCTTGTAAATAGTTGTGTAGATGTTTGATTTCAAACTTGTTAAGGTTTTCAAAAAAGAGTCTTGATTTTTTATTTTTGTCAAAAGGTCTGTGAGTTCCTCATCACACCACATTACATGCATTTACATGTCATAAGCTTTATACCGAGCTTTATCCCGCTAAGTGGGAGCGAGTCGATAGTGCCTTGATGAGTAGCCCTCCGCAAAGGATAGTGAATCACTCCCACAGTACATGCACTTATGATCTTCATGAGTAGCCCTCTGTGTTAGACATAAGGAACGTGCTCCCTCAAAGTCTATAATAGATGAGGATTAAGGGTTTGATAGCCCAAGGGGGCATCGACAAAGACAAATTGAGTACCTTTTTCTAGGACCGAAGCCATGCATATAGTGAACCCTTGCCCGTTAGAAGTAATGCTAAAGTTCCATCTAATAGTAGTCACCCTAAATTTATTTCTAAATGAAAGCATGCAAACTAGATACACATAACAAATTTCTTTATGAATGAAAGCATGCGAACTAGATACCATGCTGTTAGGACTAATTTTCTAAAAGAAATTATATTTGGTAGAAATCATATTTGGGTAGATATATTGATTGGGTAGGTATTATATTTACCTTAAATAACACTTTTATCTTTATCTATTACTTTAACTGTACTAATTCATGTTTCTCATTTTTTTCATTTTCACCTTTTTGCATTGCATCATCATCGAAGCATGACATGAAGGTGGTGATCCGCAAATGACCCTCTAATTGGAAATTTTTCATAAATAGAAAAAAACTTATCAATCAAGTAGTCGCATACACAAACATAGACTATTGGCTAATTGAAGGTTAGAGACATCGAGGAGGAAGTTCACTCGAAGATCATGCATCAAATTTGATCAACATAACAACATCCAAGATTTGAAATATGATCTGTTGATCAGAGAAATGATGCAGTCATAGAATATTGTTTACAAAAGGTTCCACTTTTCGTAATCAAAGCCCGAAGCACAACTCTGGTGTCGTAGGGGTATAAAGAACATATTTTGAATGAAGTTTCTGTACAAATCTAGGAGGTCGTAGAGCACTTAAGGGTCATAGTTTTCAAGTATGAAGATCCCAACCAAAACCCTAACCCACTTTAGATCTAGAAAACAAAGCCAAGTCATGACTGTAAAATGAACTATCTTGTAAAAATGAAGACTTTTCTCTCTAATGAAACTTTTTTATGATATTCATTTTTGGGATCAATACCTTTTTTATTGCATTCATATTTAAATCCATGCATTTTAAATTTGTATTGCATTTATCTATGCTTTATTGCATGCATCATTCATGAAAATATAAGTTTAATTCATGGAGGATTCCATGGCTATGGTCTTAATCACGCAACGAAGTACTAAAAAAAGAAGTAAAATTTGAACAACTGAAGAAAAAACTACAAGATAATGCAAATAGATTGGGAAGGCAAATTGGAACGATCATAAAAGACTACTATGGATCGAATCTTACAAAACCATGCCAGTATGGTCAACCAGATTGTTGAGAAATTGGGTGGGTTCAAAAAGGAAAAAGTCAAGGAAAAGATTTTACTGACTGGGGAAACTAATAAGTGTATGACAATGCATGTTACTCCTTAGCTAATCACCTCACTCGAGAGGCTTCGAAGCCACTAAGCAAGTTCCTTCATCCCTAAGACTTAGGTAATCATGACAAACCCTTAGTGTAACTTCACCGATCATGGCATGTTTGATCAAATGAAGAAATGTGAGAATGAGGTCCCTGAGAATTTGAAAAGAGATGCAAATACTATCTCAAAGGAATGAGAGGACACAACTCCCAAGAACAAGTGGATGCATGTGAGTTAGCCTTAGTTCCCAGCTTGGTACTCCTACCCAAATTCAAAATGCTTGAATTTGAAAAGTACAGAAGAACCAGTTGGCCTACTGTTCATCTCATGAATTTTTTTCAGATGATGGATGGATATACCAACAATGATCAAATACAAATCCATTGTTTTCTAGAGAATTTGATCGAATCTGCTTCTAAGTGGCACAATCAAATAAACCACAATAAGGTTCACTCCCAAAAGGATCTGGCCCATGCGTTTTTGGGCCAATACAAATGCATGACATAATGGCCTTTGATCGAACAACATTGCAAAACATGGAGATGAAGCATAACCAAAGCTTCCAACCAAATGCATAATGATGGAGGGACGTTGCATCCCAAGTGAATCCATCAATGATTAGAAAAGAGTTTATCACCATGTTCATCGACACACTGAAATCTCCCTATATCAACCATATTCTAGGCATTGCCGCTAATAATTTCTCTGGCATCATCATGTGTGGAGATATGACCAAAAGAGTTGTCAATAATCGCAAAATATGGGGCACTAGCAGTGCTAACACCTAGATAGGAGATGAAGTCAATACAATGGGCTCCTATGAAGCTAATCATGGGACCATTCTCATAAGGTGATCCAAGAAAATACTGTCATTGATCCAATCTCAATGACCTATGAGGAATTACTTCTGATGATTGTTGAGAAGAACCTTGTGACCTCATTTCAGTCAAAGCCAAAAGAGCCCCCATATCCTGAGGGCTACAATGTTGACAACATATGCAACTACCACATAGGAAGCTCAAGGCATTCTACTGAGAACTGTGGGGCACTGAAGCACAAGGTCCAAAATCTAATTGATTCAGGGAATGGGCATTCAATTAGTAATGGGGTATTCCAATTGAGAAGAAGTTATTTACATCTACCATTAATCGTTTTGCACTTGTATGAAAAATGTATTTCATCTTTTTTAAAATTATTATTTTTTATTACTTCCTCTATTTTAGAGTTTGTATGTCCCTTGACATTAAAACATATTAAATAAAATGCTACCTTATGAGGTTATGAATGATGAGTAAATTTTAATATTTAAATTCTTTAAATATAAACTAAATTACAAACTCTTTTGAGCATCAAAGTTATAGCCTCTTTGGTAAGTGACAAGATTGAACCCTAGAAAACAATTATCCTAAATCATACTTCATAAAGTACACCTGAATATTACACCCTTCTCTTGCAGTGACCAAGATAGCCTTCAACTCCTACAAAAATATATTCAAAGGGCTTAGCATTCAGGTATGTGTAGGAGCAGAAAACACAAGGCATCTTGTATATGATGTTGCAAAGCATATTAGATTACACTTTTTTTAGGACATTCAATGATGATTATAATCTTCATAGATGAAATAATGGAGTATATGGATCTAGTTTAGGGCAAATTGCTTTAGAATTGAACTCTATATATGAGATTTTCTATACTTTAATGACACCCATGTTATAACAGGTTCTTCTTGAAACTGAATACATATACCCATGATGTTAATGTAATCATATATATATATATATATATATATATATATATATATATATATATATATATATATATATATATATATATATATATGTATAATAAAGTTGAGTTATTCCTCTAAATCAATTGGTTAAAAGCACTTGCTTTATGGATAGATTCCTTCAGCTAGACAAATAAAGGCAAATTGAATTGAATTTAATTAAATAAAGAGTTTCGGTGAAAATGAACTAAGGGAGTTGAGGAATACTTGTTTTAGTCAATTTCACACAAGCACTAAGAAATTTTATTTTTAGACCGATATTTTCGCAATGCTTCTACTAAAGGAGTCTATGAAGCTTTAATAAATGGAAGATTTCAGAGAACCAAAATAGAAGTGTTCTAAAAGGTCTAGCAGTATGCTAGTTGCATCATTTGCCAAGCTGTGAAAAAAGGGTGTGTCATAATGTTCACATGGACAGAGACAAAGAAAGCAACTCGATGACTAAAACCTTAGAATTTAAGAAGCCAACCTAAATTCAAACCGCTAACTCTTGACATTTGTCAAAGAGTTATAACATTTAAAGATTAAAAAGATTAGTTAATTTTTAATATGTAATGAACTCTTTTTTTGTAATTTATCTCAATTGGGAACCTAAAGTAAGTGGTTACATTTTTCAAAACTTCGTCAAACGTTCTTCAAAATTCTTTCTTCAAACATTTCTCAAAATTCTTTCATAAAAGATTTTCGAACAAGATAATCTCTCTAGAGTATATATTGGCAATTAACAAATGTCTATCAAACATAGAAGATCATGCTCAGAATTGGGGCAAGAAAATATGAAATTTGGGGAACCAATCAGTATTGAGGCAAGAAGAACAAGTTGTCATAAGTCAAGAATTGCAAAGGGATACCCCATGTATGATCTCAATTAATCGAATCATTTCAATAAGATTTGACCTTCACAATAAGCTTGGTTCTCTGATCAAATCAGAGGTAAGAGTAAGCAGATTAGTTACCACGACTAAGCACCAAATACTACACATACTTGGCCACCAATGCCAAATAGTACTTGGACTTGGCCACCAAGGTTGAATAGTAGAGGACTTGGCCAACAATGTTAAATAGTATAGGGACCAAGGCCACCAAAGCAAACAATAGGGGAAATTTCTTCTGCTATGACTAAAGATCGTTCAAAAAAAAGCGATGAAGTCTTAGTTTCCAAATCAAATCATGCAAAATTGTATCAAATATTCATCACAATCATATTAGATCATTTGTAGGTCATATCACATGTGACACACATGGAATCATAACATATGGTATTTTCAAATAGGATCCGAGAAATCCATATCATTAGTAGATCAATCATCTTTCAATCATGACTAAACCTCCTCAACGCAAAGGAGCAATGCCATCCTCAAAATTTGACATTCAGAAATCACCAAAAAATGACCAAATCTCTTCAACACGTATGAGTAATGTCATTTACAAAATCAAATTATCTTCAGAATATCAAACTTCCTTAACACAAAGGCAAAATATTATCTCCACAGGCACAATTATCCAAATATGACTAGACGTCCTCAACGCAAAGAAATAATACCGTCCACTGACTAGACATCCTCAACGTAAAGAAACAATGTCATCACCAGGTTTGACATCGAGAAAATACCTAAAGCGACTAGATCACCCCATCACGTAGGAGTCGTGTTATTCCCAAAATCAAATTATCTTTGGGAAAACAGAATTCCTCAACATAAAGGAACAATGTTATATTCAGATGCAATTTTCAAATACGACTAGCTGTCCTCAAGATGAAGGAACAATATCGTCAACAAACTGGACATTCTCAAACAAAGTTTCAAATCATCAAACAATGATTATACTTCCTTAACGTGAAGGAACATATTGCTTGTATCCTTTTAGATTGCTTTGCTTGAAGCAAAATTTCATCTTGCTTATCATAGTTTCTCTTGAAACACAAAAACAATTTTTTCCTCACTCGAGGAAATTTTGTCTCAAAAGAAAAAAATTTATCTCACATGAGATAATTTATTTTGAAATAAATTTTGTTTCCACAGAAACCCAAAGCATTGACATAGTTTCTTTTAGAAAAAATCTTGTCTTGCTTAAAATTTTCTTTTCGTTTAAAACACAACTTCTAGCATTATAAATTTGAACTCTTTTGAGAATGTTTTCTTTCGAAACAAGATCTTGAAAAGTCATCTCGCTTGAGACAAAGCCTATTTTTAGTATCGCTTGAGACAACAACAATTTTTCAAAACAAAAGATAGAACCGAAAGAAAATTGCTTGTCCTTTTTTCTTTGCCCAATTCGTTTCTTCACACCAATGAACAAAGTGGACAACTATTGACAACCATTTTCTTAAGGTCCTATTTTTATTATTATTTATTTATTAAATAATTTTATTCTTTGCTTTCTTTTTTCAGATTACAAAGCCCAAACTTGGCCCAAAATATAAATCGAACCAAAATAAAAAAATCCCAAAAAAATCCTAACTAATCCCATAAGATATGGGGCATTAAAAGAATGAGGTTTTTCTTCATCGACACTAATAATAGACCCATTGTTGCTATCATTTCAACATGTAAGCAGAACAAATATAAAAGAAGAGGATTTTTGAGCAAAAAGAGGGGATATTTAAATTGAACGACCCATCGATAATATCCCATTAAAAAAATGAGAACAAGAGAAAATATTACCGTGTTTGAAGCTTATTGAGAAGCTATAGGGTCATCGATTTTTTTAAGATTTCAAAATGTATATGGTAGATATAGGCTTTTAGGTTGAGTTTTTGGCTAAAGGGATCTCGATTTTGGATTAAGGGAATAAAGAGGAAAATTTTGGGTTGTTTGTTTTCTTTCTAGCCACTATGAACAGTAATGGAGGCCATTAGTGAGAGGTGGCCTTATCTATGGTGAGAGGAACGAGTTGAGAGAGTTTATGAATTGTCTTCCTCTCTTTAGGAACAATAAGAAAATGAGAAGGCTTAAGAAATTTAAACCTTGATTTTAGGTTTTTATACCCCGTGTGAAACTATGTTGTTTTATGGGGTAATACACATACATTTTGGCACTAGGGGTTAATACCTTAGATGGTCCCTCTGATTTTTAATCTTATTATTTTGATCATTTAATCGAAATATTTTGTTTCTATTTCCGTGCTTTAATTTTATTATGCTTATATTATGATTCATATTTCCCTTGTAATATATTTTGTGATATTTTCAATTTTGGCTTCTATTTTTTTAAGTTCCCATATTAGACCCTCATGTTATTTCATAACTAGAAAATATATGTTTCATGTTTAGATCCTTAATTATGTTGTGTTTTGGTCACAGTTTGGACTAATATGGTTTATTTGTATGATTGGTCCCTATTCCCCTTTGCCAAATATGATTTAATCCTTAGTGTAGTTTTTCTTATTTGTATAATTAGTTACCATATTTTTTATTGCTTATTTGAATCCTTTTTTATGCATATTTAATCCATGTTTTTATTTGTCTATGTTTAATCTCTGTAGTTTTTATTATTTTAATTTAACCCTTGTATTTTTATAAATATATATTATTTAAGGTAGCATTCTATTTAATTTATCACTTATGTATTATATTTCAAATATAAGTGTTTGTTTAATATTTTAATATCTATAAAGTTTTCGATTGTTCAACTAACTTATTAAAGACTATCAAAATCTAGAGTGCTCATTTGAGGGGTATTCCAATAAAAAAAATTTCTATTTACTATTTATTATTTATTTGTATCTAATCATGCTTAAAAATATAAATATATTTTATCTTAGATAAAGAAACCTCTTATATATATATAAAAACATATTTTTTATGGGTACCTCGTTTCGCGCCTGGAGAATCTAGTTTAAGTTGGGTAGAAGCGTTATCGCAGTTGTTCGTCGTGGAACGTTTCATTGCTTTACAGTTCTAATTTGGAATATATAGAATGGAATGAATACACTAGTCTATGAGGATAAACTTCAACCTCCGTGGCTTATAGATTTAAATGCACAGGTGCTCCAGAATGTGTTTAAATCGGCCAGGAATTCCAGTGTTCGCGGTATAGCATGCACAACTACTGAGTTCCACCGCAACAAGAGTCGACCAGTGTTACCCAGCAGAAGTGACATATGCCCGACCCTGGAGTTGTTAACATTAATGTTGCCCAATAACTCGTGATTCTGCTGGGTTACCCCTGGGGGTATGGAGGTCTCAACGCTATCTTGTGGGGAAGCTGGGATTGTCAAAGTACATGTAATCGTGGCTAATTCGTATTTTGCTATCAAGAACCAATGGATGAATGTGGTATTTGTAACATCCTAAATTTTAATTTACATTTATTTTGAATTTCATTTTATTAATTTTGGGGACTAGATTGGGAATATTTAAAAATTAAAGGTTAATTTTAAAAATTCTTAATGTTCAGGGACTCATTCCCTAATTTAACTATTGTTTATCTATTGAAAAAAAAAGAAATAAGTTAAGGTCGGTGGGTTTTGAATCCATAAATGAGGGTATGGTGATCCATGCTCTAGTCATTAGGCTAGGGCACTATTAGTGTCAAATTTTCATTTTAAACATTTTTATAAAATATTATAGATGAGTTTTTAAACCCTAAAATCAGATGGATCTCAATTACTATCAAACCAAATCCCCCAAAATTTTATATCCTCTATTATCATCGTTTCTTCCTGGAATCGTCGGTCTCTGACCACCATGTCGAGCACCGCGGGAACCATTGTAACTGGCGTTCACCCACAACCAAAACCCCTCAAATAGTCCATCGTAAAAAGCCCCCTATTACCAAAAATCGGCCTTCGAATGCTTCAATAAAACCATCATCGTCGTGAACTTTATCATAATTGTACATTGATTTTTCCATTGTCGTTATTCACTACCGTCGTCACTGAGTTCCCCACTCAATTCTGACCAAAACTTGACCCCTTGTCGCTATCGAATCCTCCTTCATTAGCATGGGTAAGCTCAGATTTAGGTTTTTAGTGACTTTGGCAATTTTTGTTATGATCTTTGGGTTGATATTGGTTAATTCAAGTTTGTAGATGAACTAGCGATAATCGACAATCTAAAACGACCTCTTTCACTGCTATACGCATCGCCACATGTCGATAGAGCTCGTGGGGGCTCCTCTGCTGATCCAGGAGCCTTATGGAATTAGTCCAGTAAACCCGAATCGGGTTGAACTGAGACAACTCAATAAGCCAACTCACTAAGTTAACCCGATTGAGTCAACTCGAATAGAGTCAACTCAATGATTTTGACCAACCGTTGACTTAACCATTGACCTGATCGTTCACTTTGACCAAAGTTGACTTTGACTTTTAGCAATGTCTACATTGACCAAAAATTAAAAATTTATGAAAAGTCATATTTATATTTTGACGTTCTGAGTCTAAATCCGAAGTTTGTTTTGCCAAATTCAAACTCGGTAAGATATTTTTCGGCATTTTATCTCCTGATTTAATACGAATTTGTGCGTTTAAGTTATATTTCTAATGTAATTGGTTTTGCCATGTATCCGAGACATTATATGACATGGAATAAAGTTCGAGGGTGATCAAATGGAGTTTAATTGGTTAACCGATGTGGCTCAAAAGTCAAAGTAATACATTACTACCTTTTGCTTGCTTTATAGAACATGTTTGCATTGGATTATGCATGGATAAATATATTTTGTCGCATGTATATAGTTAATCATCTCTAAACTTGATTTGAATGCAATAAAATGTATGTAAACTAATAAAACTCGTATGACTCTATCAGAAATTAGAAGTCTCGTAATAAATAATTCCAAGTTTAGTGATTAATCAGTTCAGCGATTAACCACACAAGCCTTAAATTCTAGTTATCCCCGTTAAAATTTCTAATACCAAAAATACCCAGATAAGAAATTATGAAATTACCCTTAAGATGTAAAAATGATATTGAATTGCTCTTGTTAGTGAATTTAACATGAGAATTAGTTTTTGACCTGATAAAATTATTGATTCACATGTTAATTTCATGATTTGTTTGGAGAATCATTGATAACTAGTTCATAACCTTCGTAAAGGCTCAAAATCTAGAACTACCGATTTCTGAGCAAGTACTTAAAGACTAACACCATGGAATTAATTTTTATGTTTGAATTGTTTGAAATGATCGAAATAAATGAATTGATTGAATTAAATGAAAAGATTGGATTAAATGAAACGACCATAATATCCATGAACTTCAACTGGATCAAAATACTCCAAGCTCTAATATGACTAAAGTGCTCTTGAGCTCAATAAGAACTAGTATACCCTTGAGATTCAAAATTATTTAAATACTCTCACGAATTGGAATAAGGGAATATCTTTAGATAATTATGGGAATACTGATAAAGTTGAGGTTGTATTGCTTCTAAAGGTTAAAGTACGACTCAAGCTTATCAGTCATGCTTGCTACTGTTAAGATTAAAAAGTTAGAATAATTATCACATGAATATATTTATGCCTCACCGGGATTTTTCCAACGATTATTTGTGAAGGAGGATTTGTTCGATCATATAGTGCAGTTAGTATGAAAAAAATCAATATCCGTGAAGTATTCCTACCAGAGTCTTGCTAAGTATTACAATGATGAGAAATGTTTAGCTTGATTGGACTCGAAAATTGATAATTCGTTAAGAATATGGAATATTGCAAATCATCATTTTACTTTTATTGAGTTACTTCTAAAACATCTCATAGATCCAAAATGACTAAAATGCCTTTGTGAATCTGATTGACAGAATCACCCCTAGAATATCCAAATCTTAAGTAATTCTGATATAACATTTCTTAAATACCCTTCAGATATTTTCAAATACTAAATGATCCTGATGTATCACTTTATGAATGACTGATTAATCCGCTAGCTATCGAACCTATTTAGTAAGGTTCTCCTTTCTAAAATCCTATCAATTTACAAAACTTCCATGGTTCCCTACCTTATTTAATAAGTGTACTCATGTATTCTGATTGTAAGGTTTGATATGTGAGGGAAATGAATGTCGTTAATATTCAAACTAATTCTGAAAACTACCTCGCAAGTAGCAAATTGGTTTTTTATTTCAGAATTTTGACCAGACTCCTGGTATGAATCAGGATCATATTAACCTGAATACTATGTGATCATCAGCTCATAGTCATGCTAATAAGTAGAATCTTAAAGTTACTTTGGGATATAAAAAGGAATATATCTATGTGATGCATTCTCGTTGGCATGGAGAAGTGGGTTGTAGAAAAAATATAGTGTTCAAGCTCCGACAAGGTGATTTTCCCTAACTTCTGCTTCGATAAACTGAATTCAAGAATTTATGGATTCATTCTTGTTCCAATTTTATGAGATTAAAATACGATAATTATCGAGGATCTATCTTCCAGACCCTAGCCACGTTATTCAGTTAGAGGATGTTGAGTTGAGGCTAGATTTATCCTATGAGGAGGATCCTATTCAAATTTTGGATCAAGATAAAAGAGTACAGAGGAGCAAGCGTATTTTGATGATAAAGATTCAGTGAAGTAACCATGGTCCTGTAGAAGCTACTTGGGAGATAGAGGAATCAATGAAGGAGCAGTTTCCTTACTTTTTTGCATCAGGTAAATTTCGAGGACAAAATTTTCTTTAGGGGGGAGAGTTGTAACACCCCCAAATTTTAATTTACTTTTAATTTGATTTTTATTTCATTAATTTTGGGGACTAGATAGTGAAAATTTAAAAACCTAAGGTCAATTTTCAAAATTTTAAAAGTTTAGAGACTGGTTACCTGATTAAACCATTATTGATTTGTTAAGAAAAAAATAAGTTAAGGTTGATGGGTTTTGAACCTAGACAGGATGGTATGATGAACCATGCACTAGCTATTAGGCAAGGGAACTATTTGTGTCAGAGTTCCATTTTAAACATTTTTTTAAAAGATTACAAATGGGATTTTAAATCCCAAAATCTGATGGATCTCAGTTACTATCGAACCAAATCCCCCAAAATTTTATCTCCCATGTTGCCATCACTTATGCCTCGAATCATCGTCCTCTAACCACTATGTCGTGCACCTCTGGTACCATTGTGACCAGGTTAAACCCCTTAAACCATCCATTATAAAAAGCCCACGGTTACCGTAAATCGGACTTCAAACACTTCAATAAAACCATCACCATCGTGAACTATATCATAAGTTTACACCAGTTTGGCCACCACCGTTCTTCACTACCATCATCATTGAGTTCCTCACTCATTTATGACCAGAACTCGGCCCCTCCAGTTCCTTGTCGCCATCGAATCCTCATTCCTAAGCATGGGTAAGTTCGGATTTAAGTTTTCTGTGATTTTGGTAATTTTTGGTTTGATATTGGTTAATTCCAGTATGTAGATAAAACGAGATAAAAATGAGCCCCGCCATCGCTACATGCACCGGCACTCGCTTGTAGTGCGCGTGGGGCTCCTCTGCCGATCCAAGAGCCTTATTGAACCTGTCCAATCTGATCGAACTGAATCGAGCCAAGTTAACTCGCTGAGTCAACCTGATTGAGTTAACTTGAATAGAGTTAACTCGTTGACTCTGGTTAACCGTTGACTTTGACTAAAGTTAACTTTGATTTTGACCAGCATTGACTTTTACCAAAAAGTCAAATTTTTTGAAAAGTCATATTTTATATATTTTTTACGTCTTGAATATGAATCCGAAGTCCGTTTTTCCAAATTCAAACTCGATAAGCTACTTTTCAGCATTTTATCTCCTGATTCATTACGAATTATTACGTTTAAGTTCACTTTCTAATATAATTGGTTTTGACATGATACGAGACATTATGGGACATGGAATTAAAGTTCAAGGGCGATCAACCGGAGTTTAATTGGTTAACCGATATGGCTTGAAAATTGAAGTAATAGATTACGACCTTTTGCATGCTTTATGGAACATGTTGGTATTAGTTAATCCTTGGATGAATATATTTTGCCACATGTATATAGTTAATCATCTCTAAACTCGATCCGAATAAAGTAAAAAGTATGTAAACTAATAAGACTTGTATGACTCTATCAGAAATTAGAAGTCTGGTAATACATAATTCCAAGTTCAGTGATTAATCAGTGCATCGATTAACCGCATAAACCTTAAATTTTGATTATCCTCGTTAAAACTTGTAATAATAAAAATACCCATATAAGAAATTACAAAATTGCCCCTGATGAAATGACCAAAATACCCATGAACTTCAACTGGATCAAAATACTCCGATCTCTGATATGACCGAAGTACCCTTGAGTTCCATAATAACTAATATACCCTTAAGATTCTAAATTAGTTAAATACCCTCATGACTTGGAATAAGGGAATATCATTAGATAATTATGGGAGTACTGATAAAATTAAAGGTTGTATCGCTCCTAAAGGTTGAAGCACGACCCAAGCTTATCGACCATGCTTGCTACCGTTAAGATTCAAGAGTTAGAATAATTATCGCATGAATATATTCATGCCTCACTGGGATCTGTTCAATGAATATTTGTGAAGGTGGATTTGTTCGATCACATAGTGCAGTCAATATGAAAAAATCAATATTCGTGAAGTGTTCTTACCATAGTCTTGCTAAGTATTACAATGATGAGAAATTTTTAGCTTGATTGGACTCGGAAGCTGATAATTCATTATGAATATAAAAAATTGCAAATCATCATTCTAATTTTATTGAGTTAAATATTAAAACATATCATAGATCTAAAATGACTAAAATGCCCTTATAACTCGGATTGATGGAATCACCCCTGGAATATCTGAATCTTAAATAATTTTGATACAACAAATCATAAATACCCTTAAGATATTTTCGAGTACTAAATGATCCTAATGTATCATTTTATGAATTACTGATTAATTTGCTAACTATCAAACCCTTTTTAGTTGGGATCTCATTTCTGAAAGCCTATCAATTTACAAAAGTTTCGCGGTTCCCTGTCTGATAAATACCAAGTACCTTTAGAAAAATAGCTGGATTCTCAAGTGTGTTCCGTATGTGCTATATGATTGGTTTATATGTTCTGAAATGTGATTTTCCAAAATTACTAATTTATTGAATCTTTTAATTGTTCGATATTCTGATTTACTGATGTATTGATTTGCTATTTATAAACTACGGCTACATGATATGTGCTCTCTGGTTACCTATTTTAATTAGAAAATATAATCGTTCCTGATTTATGGATCATGGAATATATTGTTTACTGTATGAACTGGTTATTAGGATATTGTCTGGGTAGGATTTTGGAGTATGGAGGTTCAACTCTGATCAAGCTGGTAATTCCTTACGGACCTAAGTTGACCTTGGGTGGGCTCTGAGGCCCCAATGCATTTCCTTGGGTAGGATCTAAGGCCCCAAGGTACTTTCTTGGTTAGGCTCTTAGGCCCTAAGGTACTCCCTTGGGTAGGCTCTCAAGACCCAAGATATTCTCTCAGGTTGGCACCTTCGCCCAAATGGGCGTAGGGTGAGTCCTTATGGATGCAATTATGGGGAACTGCATATCGGTGTTCGGTTTGAAGGTATTATTGTGGTCTTAAAAATATGTTTTAAACTATTATTGTTTTAAACAAATCTGTACACTTTCTATGGTTTTGTTGGAACACACTAGACTCTTCATCTCAATCTGCTGAATCTGTCTCTTTGAATATTTCCATCATATTTTGATTTCTTGATGATTACCTGAAGAAATAATTAGTGAAATCTGAGCTCGTCGCTAGAATCTGATGATATCAATATCATTAAAAAAATTTATACTTGATCATATATCTGATGGCCTATTGCATTCATCTGGTAGTCTGTATTACTGAGCTTTCCAAAGCTCACTTAGTTACTTACCATTTCAGATTAAAGAGTTTGATCGTGTGCATTTACCAACATTAGTAAAGGAGTTCCATCGACGTTGCTTGCAGAGTACAATGCATGTAATTAGGTGGCATGTAGGTTGTATTCTGTTTTTACATTCGAATCTGATACTTATTTTATTACTGGATTTTGTTGATTCACATTTTTAATATATAAATGATTTTCTAAAATTGTATTTTATCTATAATTTTTTTACAATTTTAAATAGATTAACAAAATTTTTAAATTTTCCAGGATTTTCAGTCTGGGTCGCTCAGGTGACCCTAATGTTGTACCCCGTATGAGATCAGATCACCTGTATCGGTGTAAGGGTGTTACAGTATTTAAGTTTGATTCTACTATAGTGGTGAACAAGATCCGAGATAGATCACATAATGTTTCCACCATAGGATTTCAGTTATAGAATACCCGAAATTTATTTTACTGTAAAACATTGTTTGTAATTCAGTTTGTATGACGTGATGCAACAAGGTAGCACATACTTTGGCTACCTTAGCACTACGGTTGGGTAGTTCCTTGTTATTCGACTCAGTTTTTCTTGAGATTATTGCATCTGATGTATATTGTTTCATAGTTTCCCTGTAATAGAATTTTGGCACTCTTTTCCCCTAATTAGGACTAGAATGAGTTTTAAATTAGAACTGTTGTTTCTCTCATATATATATATATATATATATATATATATATATTTCATGATAAATTATTTTAACTATAGGCTATTTTATTAGAAATGTCTCGAACGAAGGGTGATCTATTGGAAAACCTCAAAACACTTGGGGTAAGATTCCTTAAGACGTATGAATGAAAGACATACCGTTAATTTCTAAATTAATAAAAAAATATGTGTGTTTTCTTTTATTTTTCATGTTATATTCAATATTTCAATTATCCTATACATGACATTTATTAATGTTTGATTCATAAATAATGTATTTATTGACTTGTTTTCCAAAATCATTAAAGGCAATGTGCCTTGAATTATGGGTTAACGAAATTAGTCAAAAATAATTGGATTTCAATTTATGTTAAGTAACGTAGTAAGGGAAGATCCTTTTTAAATAAAACCGAGTAAATTTATTCATTTTTATCAAGTCAAAAGTTTTAAAAAGGGATTAATTCATTTTCTTTAATTTATAGAAATGAAAAGAATCGAAATTTAAATTTCGAAATCAAAGTTTTTGAAAATTTCATCGTTTTAGAAAACATATAATTGAGGGGTACGAATTTTTAGTAATATATAAACCAATTTTCTTCATTTAAAAGTCACTTCTGAAATTTGTTAAAAATAAATTTTTTAGGTAGTAATATATAAACCAATTTTCTTCATTTAAAAGTCACTTCTGAAATTTGTTAAAAATAAATTTTTTAGGTATTCGACCTACCTAACCTAAAGGTCAATGGTGACTCCATATTTCAAATTAATCCATAATTTTATAAAAATAAAATCATAATTTTTTTTTAAATTGTTTATAAAAAATAATTATGGAACACCTCATTTCTCTCATGAACACGAAAATACCCAACACACACCCATTCACTCATACAACCAAACAATTAACACTTAGTGATCTACAAGCATTATAGATGAGTTAGGAGTGTGTTACCTTGATCCTAATTGATGGGAAACACCCCAAGGTCAATCAAGAACAAACTTTTCCTTGATCTTTCTTTTGAAGCTCTCTCTAACTTCTTTCACTAACCAAAAGTAAGGAAACAAATTGTTAACTCACTTAAAGACTTAAATGGGGTGGAAATATGATTCTTGATTCTTAAAAATAAATTAGGGACACCCTAGAACCTAAAAGCCAAAACCCATCTAAAACCTCTACCATGGTCACCATGGTCAAACTTAGAGATGATAGGCTTGAAATTAAGCTCTATAAGATAAGATTATTGTTCTTAACTTATTATGAAATATGAGCAACAAAGCTACTAAGTTGGAAAACTTGGAGAGGAAGAAGAAAGAAAGGAAGAGATGAAAAAAAGACAAGAGAATGAAATCTCTTCTCAACATGTGACCTCACCAACTTAATAGGAATCAACCTTATTTTCAAAAATGGGTTTGATTACCACTTTAGTTCTTCATTCTTTGATCTCAAATAAAAAAAATGTCATTTTTATCTCTGCATGGACCCAAAACTTAGCCCAACAATCCTAAACATGACCCAACTCTTAGTGATGGTCCACTGTACTCACTTTAAACCCAAACAATTTATCTGAAACTACTAGCTTGATATTTAGCATTTTACAACTCTCTCCTCCTTAAAAGAATTTCATCCTCATAATTTACCTGATATGAATAGGTACAAGTACTGTAGTTGAATAGCTTTTTCAATTTTCCGCGTCACTTCCTTAATTCCATGATTTCTCTAAAGAACCTTTACGAGCGGAATCCTCTTGTTTCGTAATTCCTTTACCTCTCATGCCAAAATTCTTAATGGTTCATCAACATAAGACATGTGCTGATTCACTTCGATCTATTCTAATGAAATGACAGGCGATGGGTCAGATTGATATCTCCTAAGCATGGACACATGGAAAATGCTATGGATGCACTCAATCTCAGGTGGCAAGGCTAGACATAAGCTATTGGACCAACCCTCTTAAGTATATCTTAAGAAAACATGGGGTTAATTTCCCTTTACGCCCAAAACAAATTATTTTCCTCTGAGGTGACACCTTAAGATATACTTTTCCCCCACAACAAACTTTATTTCTTTATGCTTCAGAACCATGCAAGATCTTTTTCTGTCAAACACCTCTTTCAAATGGGCTTAATCAAACAAGTTTTTTTCCTCAACCTCTCGAATCAAATCTAACCCAAATATGTTTCTCTCGTTGATTTCCATCCAACACATAGGAGTCCTACATTTCCATCCCTATAATACCTCATACGGATCCATCTGAATGGTAGTTTGGTAGCTATTGTTGAAGGCAAACTCGAACAATGAAAGATGATCCTCCCAACAACCCTCAGAGTTGAAAATGCAACAATGAAGCATATCTTCTATGATCTGAATTACCCACTCAGATTGGCCATCCGTTTGTGGATGAAAAGTTGTACTAAGTGAAATTGTGTACCTAAAGCCTCATGAAGTGCTTTCTAAAACCTCAAAGAAAAACACGAATCTTTACCAGAAATGATCGATGTAGGTACTCCATGGAGCCTTAATATCTCCCTAATATACAACTGAGCCAATCACTTATGGGTTAAATTCATCCGTACTGGAAGAAAATGAGTCATCTTTGTTAACCTGTCTACTACTACCCAAACTACATCATACCTTTTGCTCTTCATTGGTAACCCGATCACAGTATACATGGTCAATGTATCAAATTTTCATTGTGGTATCTGAATGGACTGAAGCTAACCCAAAGTATCCTGATGTTCCACCTTAACCTATGGGAAAGCCAAGCAATTCGACATAAATTTGGATACCTCCCTCTTCATGATCAACCACTAAAACAACTATCGAAGCTCTTGATACATTTTGTTACTCGTAGGGTAGACTATGAACAAATTACTATGGGTTTCACCAAGGATCCTAATTCGTAGTTTCTTAAAGATCGACACACGTAAATGACTTTGAAAGTATAACATGTCCCTATCCTTTAACTCAAAACCGATTAATTTGCTTTGGTGAACTCGTTCTACTCTAGACATCAAACGTCTATTGATCCTTTATAGCCCTTTTACTTTTGTAACTAACTCTGGCTGGACTCTTAGCTCCGTTTACAATTCTCCCTCAAGTGGTCATACTCAACCATGCAAACATTGCTCGAAGACCTGACATTGACTTATAACTCAAAGCATCTGTCACCACATTAGCTTTACCCATACGATAGTTTATAACACATTAATAATTATTAAGTAGGTCGACCCAATGATGTTGTCTTAACTTCAATTCCTTTTGAGTAAGAAAATACTTGATACTTTTTTTATCGGCGAAGATATAATACTTCTCTCAAAAAAGATAACGCCTTCAAATTTTTATACAAAAGACCACTACGACAAGTTCTAAGTCGTGAGTAAGATAATTACGCTATTGCGGTTTTGAGTTGTGGGGTCATATAAGTCATTACCCTCCATTGTTATATTAAGACACATCATAACGTATTTATTGAAGGGTCACTAAACACGATGTAGTCTTTATCATACTCTAGCTACGTCAACATCAAGGCTTGATTCAGGATCTCATTTAACTTCTTGAAGCTCTATTGACATTTTGCATTCCAAACAAAAGGCATTCCCTTCTGAAGTAACTTAGTCATAGGGGCAGTGATCACTAAAAACCCCTTGATAAAACGATGGTAGTATCCAACAAGCCCAATGAAACTATACACTTTACATACGTTTCGCGATGGTTTCTATTCAACCACTGCATGAATTTTTATGGGTCTACCCGAATACCATCCATAGACACCACATGACCCAGGAAGAATACCTCGTTTATCCAAAACTTGCACTTACTAAACTTAGTATACAATTGACACTCCCAAAGTGTATGAAGCATAATAAAGATATGGCGATCATGGTCCTCCTCTGACAGCAAGTAGACAAAAATTTTGTTGATGAAAACTACCACAAATTGATCTAAGTATAGGTGAAAAAATCGATTCAATAGGTCTATAAACATTTTTGGTGCATTGGTAACTCTAAATGGTATCTCTAGAAACTAGTAGTGCCAATACTAGGTCCTAAACATCATCTTTTCTATGTCGGTCTCCTTAACCTTTAACTAATAATATTTTGATCTCAGATCTATCTTAGAGAATACAGTTTCTCCTCTAAGTTGGTAAAACAAATCATCGATCATCGAAAGTGGGTATCTATTCTTAATCGTTAACTTTTACAATTATCGATAGTCGATACACAAGCTCACTAACCTATTTTTCTTCTTAAAAAGCACTGGTGCTCCCCATGGCGATATACTCGATCAAATTAAACCCCTCTCTTATAAATCTTGAATCTAAGCCTCTAACTCCTTTAACTCAATTCGTTAACTTTTACAATTATCGATAGTCGATACACAAGCTCACTAACCTATTTTTCTTCTTAAAAAGCACTGGTGCTCCCCATGGCGATATACTCGATCAAATTAAACCCCTCTCTTATAAATCTTGAATCTAAGCCTCTAACTCCTTTAACTCAATTAGTTCCATGCAATAGGGAGCAATAGACACTGTATGTACTCCTAGCAAAAATTCAATAACAATTTCTAAGTCACGATCTGGTGGTAACCCTAATAATACCTCTGAAAACACTTTTGGGAAAGTCTCACACCATACGAATATCCTCAAATATTGGCTTCAAAACTCTAATATCTACTATGTGTGGTACAAATACGTCGCAAACCCGACTAATTAACCTCTATGCCGCTAAGATTAAAACAATCTTAAAAGAACAACCAAGCCCTTCACCAACCACTACAACCTTGATACCATCGTCTTTTCTAAGTTTAAGTTGTCTAGCCTTACATCTCAAACTCGTGTCGTGATCTAATAACCAATCCATCCCTATGATTAAATCAAACTTTCAGAATGATAGTTTCATAAGGTCAGCATGAAAAGTCTGGCCTTGAAACTCTAACAAACATTTACGATGAACCTTGTCCACTAGAACATCTAGTCTTAATGGACTAGAAACCATAACCTAAATATAGGAATGAATAGAACCCAGATATATCAAAGCGGTAACATGAGTATTGAAAATGGTGAAAATACCTGAAATGGAATTGGTTGGCTCACACTCCTCACGAGCCTTCACCGTATACTGTCTCGAGGCAACCCTAGCCTCTAGTCCAGCTACTAATCTGGTAGTGCCCCAACTCTGCTACCTTAACATCATACTATCACCCCATTGGATAGACCCTCAACCATTATGAATGAACTAAATTAACCTCTAAGCAACTAGTAATACCAAACTCCTTTTATCGGTACATTCCTTAGTAAAGTTCTCTAATAAGCCACAACTGAAGGATACCTTTGAAATTCGATGACATTTCCCAATATGTCATTTTTTACACTGTCCACATAAGGAATGTTGTGGACCCTTGGTCAATCTTCTAGTGCTCTCCATAGTCCTCATGCTCTTCATTCTCTTTATCGCATTGGCCTATAGAGTCAACTCTACAATAACCCTAGAGGGGTCGTTCGTTATGTGTATGAGGATATTAATGTGTAACCCTTATATAAACCTCCTATTGTTAAACTCCTTAATTGCTACTAATTCTAGCGCGTAGAGGCTCAAACAAAAGAAGTCCACTCATACTTAAATACACATTGATCACCCTAAACTAGATGCGTGAAATGGTTGTTCATGTCATTAGTGTCTGCCTACCCAATATATTTATGTCTTGATTCAACAAGGAAGTACTCCTAGCTTGATCTTTTTGGATCCAAAGCTAACTCGACTATCTCCCACCAGTCTATGGAATCAACCTTCATCAAAGCAGCAATGTACTCACGTTTACTCTTGGGGTTGAGGTATAGTTATCAGAGAGTGCAAAGTGTGTTGCGAATCAACTGGTTGGTAATAATGGGATCATCATCCCCCAAATCAAGAAAATTAGTGGTCATATAGTGACAGAGTCTCTCTACTAAGGGCTCTTAAGGTACTACAAGTGGTGGTATAGGTGGAATGAACGCATAAGTGTTATCAGAATGGCTCTAACTCTCTACCTAATGATGAAGTGGGGTTTCTAAATAAGGTGACCTTATCTATTCTTGAGTCCTCTAGGATGTCCAAATCTTTTATTCCATGATGAACTCATCGCCAATAACTTCAATAATGAGGAATGACTCTCGTCTCGACCCTCCTAGCTACAAGCAAGATTGTCAGCCATATCCCACATAATTCAAACAAAATATGAGCCATATCTTACACTAAGCTTAATAACTTACACCCCTTTAGTTATCTTTCATATTCTTAGTTTTAGGTAACCCGATACTTAGAGTGTTGTATCACTTTTCAGATTAAATTATTACATAAATATAAAGATTTATTCAAATTTTCATTTTAGATTTTATTTATATTTTTATTTGACAAATATTTATTATTAATGTAATTTTAGGACATTGGACGTTACAATTACTGTGGAGACTGAACATTGTTATTTGGTATTGTTTTTACGTTTGCATTATGACTTATTTTATTATTTAAATTGTTTCAGATACTTTATAATTTTGAAATCAATACATATGCCCATTATTGTCAATACGTGAAACTTATGGATCCGACCCATTACTTATAGGTTAGGTAAATGGGGTTACAATATGCATCTAATGGGCATGATCATTTTCCTTCCGGCCTCTTCATTGGGTGGCAAAGATGACACAAGATGAAGGGATGCATCATTCCATCTCCAATGACTACAAAGGATGACAAAGTGACCTTTCTTTTGAAGCACCAACATCTACAAACATGAAGAGGCGTGATTTTTTATTTAAAGGGTGCTAAAAAGAGACATGCTTATTTGTTCACACCTCTTCGTAATAGGGAATGATGAAGGGAATTACTTTAAAAGTCATTATTATTCATTCATACCTCTTAATAAAGATTACAATCATGAAATGACATAAGCATAGTGAAAGAACCTATTTATTCAAGGCATGAGAGTTACATGGAGGGACAAAACTCAAGACATAAAAACATAGATTTTCATCAAAGGATGGTTCAACAAAAGCCTCATTTATCTTCATTATGGTCATATATCTCTTTACTCTATAAATAGTGTATCAGGCTTCATTTTGTATAACCAATCAACTTTTTTAAAATTTGAGTGAATTTAAGTGAGAATTCAATTCTCTTTGTTCTTTAAGTACTCATTGACTTATCAAGTCTATAATTATGGTGTCAACCTTTCTTCTTGATATTGTTGGTTACTAATTTGTTAATTAGAGGGTCACATTTAATTGTAGACATTATAATATATGGGCCAATACTATTGTATATTGGTTCTATCTTAGGCCTAAATAATATCTTATCCTTATACCATTCAACCATTCCTTTATTCTTTCTTATTATTTCTTATGCCATTCCTATTAAAGTCTACATGCACGAAACCTTGTCACCATAATCATATTTCCCTACTTCATAATTTTCTATACCTTAAACCATATCTAAATCATTCTACTTAACACTATCTTACATGCCTATATATTAATCCATCTTATCTTATTCATTTTTTTCAATCATCCTAATACATCACCCTACGTATTCCAAAAGATTGATTACTTGATTATAGATGGAGACATTTCAAGCATTCCTGGTAAATATCATCCAATAGCGTATCATATCCACTATCAAGATCAATATTTGAGAAGATGCTTACTCCATTCAATTCATCTAACATGTCATCTAAGTGAGGTATATGATGGTGATACTTGATTATGATTTGGTTGACCACTTGAAAATCTACACACACGCCAATATTTAACTTTTTTCGGTACCAAAAACATTGGTACAACACAAGGGATTTGACTATCTCTGATATAACATTTCTCTAAAATTTGGCTACTTGTCTTTGCAATTATTTAGTTTCCTCTGGGTACTTGTGGTATGCATGACGATTTAGAATGTTTGCTTAGTGTATAAAATCAATTTCATTTTTAATTCCTTAAATGGGTTGTAAACTACTAGGAATCTCTTTTGGAAAGATGTCTTCAAAATCGTGCGACAAAGAAACAATGTGGAGGAACAAATTTTCCTAAAAATATTGTTAGTAGCAAAAAGATTCTCCTTGTAAATGAGTGCAATAAGTGTTTCATGTGTTGAAAGAAACTTCCTAATTTCATTATCACTTACAAAAAAATTCAATTTTTTTGTCTTAATCCCTCTTTTGATTTCTTTAATTTATTTACCCTCTCATTGTTGTATTTCTCTCTTCTTTTTCAATTACACTCTCACTTTTATTTTTCTTATCACCCTTATTTTTCTTTTTATTTTCTCTCACTACTTCAAAAGTCCTTTTTAAATGAATCTGGTCATCATGAACTTTGCTTGGAGTCAGTGGTGCCACGGTGATCTTTTTACCTTTATGGGTGAAAATATATCGATTGGTGAAACCATCATGGACTACACGTCGATCAAACTACTAAGATCAACCCAATAGAATGTGTCCAATGTGTATTAGAAATATGTCACATAACCCCTAGTCTTTGTATTTTCCGATGGAAAATTGTATGCGCACTTGGTTGATGACTTTTAGTTCTCCTCCCTCATGAAGCTTTTGTAACTTGCAAGGTTGGGGATGTTTTTTGGTTTTAATCTAAGCCTTTCTACCATCAAAGTTCTGGAAACTTTAGTTCAACTTCCATCATCAATGATGACAAAACATACGTTTCCGTTGACATGGCAGCGAGTATGGAAAATGTTTTCTCATTGTTCTTCTCCTACCATTTCTTATCAGTTTGGACTTCTCTTGAGAACTAACATCAATCCATCAATGGAAAGTTCAAGGTCTTTCTGCTCGTCAATTAGCTCAATTTCTTCCTCATACTCATATTCGATCTCTATATTATCTAGAAGTAACATGGTACTTTTAGTTTGGACATTAACTGACAATATCCCATGTCCTAGATGTTTAAAGCATTTAATGTCTCATGACCATTCGGGTATGACTGTTTACTTCATTTTTCTCGTATAAACTTTTGGCTTATTTGGTTTAGATGTCCCAACATTCTCTTTGTAAGGTATGGCTCATAAATATACCGGTAAACAGGGTTAATTTTGTAATTATGTACCAGGGTTTTCTATTATAAATAGAGATGTAACCTAAACCTATGAGAATTGAATAAAATTTTCTAGCGCCGCCTAGGCACCGAGGACGTAAGCACATTGCCGAACCTCGTTAAAATTCTTGTGTTCTTTCGTTTACTTTGCCCGATTTATCAACAATTGATATCAGATATCAGGAGCAAAATTCGAAGTCACAAAATTCGATGGTCTGGGTAACTTTGGATTATGGAAAACGAGGGTGAAGGATCTGTTGGCACAGCAGGGGATCCTGAAGGCTTTGCGACCTACAAAGCCGGTGTCGATGGAGGAGGAAGATTGGGAAGAATTGCAACAACGAGCGGTAGGAACCATACGATTATGCTTGGCGGACGAGGTTATGTATCACGTCATGCATCTATCGTCTCCAGACAAAATTTGGAGGAAGTTGGAAAGTCAGTTTATGTCCAAATCCTTAACGGCAAAACTGTATCTAAAGCAGCGGCTGTATGGGCTGAAGATGCAGGATGATCATGATTTGGCGCAACACGTGAATGTCTTCAATCAAATTGTTTCTGATTTGGCTCGGCTTGATGTAAAAATTGAGGATGAAGACAGAGCGATGATTTTGTTGTGTTCGTTACCTCACTCTTACGAACACATGGTGACTACTCTTACATATGGGAAAGAGACTATCAACGTTGAGTAGATTATTGCATCCTTGTTGGCTCACAACCAGCGGAAGCAAAATGCAGGGGAAAACTCTCAAGCCGATAGCTTATATGTCAAGGGTAATCGAGACCGTGGACGGAAGCCAGAGAAGGAAGGGTCTGGCAAGCGGAATTCCAGATCCAAATCTAGGGATAAGAAGACAATTCACTGTTACATGTGCAAGGAGGTGGGACATATAAAGCGAGACTGTCCGAAGTTGAAAAAACAGACTGATGAGAAGTGTGATGTTTCATCCAAGTCTGTGAACGTGGTCGAGGATGACAATTCTGATTGCAGTGAGGGTGATATGCTTTCTATTTCAACGACTCAATTGACGGATGCGTGGATTTTTGATTCTGGATGTTCTTATCACATCACACCAAATAGGGAATGGTTTTTTACATACAGGTCGATTAATTCTGGTTCTGTTTATTTGGGTGATGATCGATGTTGCAATATTGTTGGTATTGGTGATGTCATAATTAAAATGTATGATGGCTCTGTTCGGACGTTGAGTGGTGTTCGACATATCCCAGATTTGAAGAAGAATTTGATTTCTTTGGGCACTTTGCACAAGAATGATTTTATCCCTAAGGCTGATGAGGATAGGGAAACCATTCGGATTGTTAAAGGTGCTTTGACTGTGATGAAAGGAAAGATGACTGCAGGAAATATTTATAGATTGTTAGGGAGTACCATTGCAGGTGGAGTTCATTCTGTTGAGTCCTGTGATGATACTACAAAACTGTGGCATATGCGTCTTGCTCATCTTAGTGAACGTGGTATGACAGAATTACACAAAAGAAATCTGTTGCATGGTGTCAAAAGCTGTAAGCTCGATTTTTGCAAGTATTGTGTTCTTGGTAAACTGACTAAAGTCCGTTTCAAGACTGCGAGGCACACAACTCAAGGGATTCTTGATTATGTGCATTCTGATTTATGGGGGCCTTCCACGACATCGTCTTTGGGTGGATCCAGGTATTATGTTACTTTTATTGATGATTTTCACGGAAAGTTTGGGTGTATTTTTTGAAATAGAAATCTGAAGTTTTTGAGAAGTTCAAGCTGTGGAAAGTTGAGGTAGAAAACCAAACAGGATGAAAAATCAAGTGTTTGCGGTCTGACAATGGTACGGAGTACACAGATTCACAGTTCTTACACTTCTGTAAGGAGAACGGGATTAAGAGACATTTTACAGTGCGCAAGACACCACAACAGAATGGTGTTGCGGAACAGATGAACAGGTCGTTGAATGAAAGAGCCAGATGTTTGCGGTTGAATGCGGGGCTTCCCAAACACTTCTGGGCCGAGGCTGTTAACATTGTGTGTTATCTTATCAACAGATCGCCAAGGGCATCATTGGCTGGGAAACTTGCAGAAAAGGTATGGACTGGTCATGATGTTAGTTTTGATAACTTACGGATTTTTGGTTGTCCTGCTTATGTGCATGTACCTGCTGATGAGAGATCCAAACTTGATGCAAAATCGAAGGAGTGCATTTTTTTGGGTTACAAGAAAGGTGTCAAAGGATTCAAGTTCTGGGATCCAGTTGCGAAGAAAATTGTGATCAGTAGAGATGTTGTTTTTGATGAACAATCCATGTTGCAACAGAAGAAAGACACGACAGTGATGGATTTCGAGCAGTTTCCAGTTGAGAAACCAGAAACTTTTCAACCGACTTCTGGTGGTTCCACTACGGATGATTTGCAGGATTATAGTCTCGCCAGAGATAGGGTGAGACGGACGAATATAAAGCCTCCGAGTAGATTGGGTTTTGAATACTTGGTCTCTTTTGCACTTATTGTTAGCAGTGATGATCCAATTAATTTTCATGATGTTGTTACTAGTCAGGAAAACGACAAGTGGATGGCAGCCATGGTTGAGGAGATGGAGTCTTTGAATCACAATCGTACATGGGAGTTGGTTCGCCTTCCTAAGGGTAAAAAGGCGATTGGTTGCAAATGGGTGTATAAGAAGAAACCAGTAGTAACAGAAAAAGAGGGGGAGAAGTTCAAGTTCAAGGCTCGTTTGGTAGCAAAGGGTTTTTCACAGCAGAAAGGAGTTGATTATGATGAAATTTTTTCTCCTGTGGTCAGTCACACTTCAATCCGAGTAGTACTTGCATTGGTGGCCAGTTGGGATTTGCATTTAGAGTAGATGGATGTTAAAACTGCTTTTTTGCATGGTGATTTAGAGGAGCAGATCTACATGCGGGAACCTTAAGGTTTCACTCAACCTGGAAACGAGCATTTAGTTTGCAGATTGAAGAAATCTTTGTACGGGTTGAAACAGTCTCCGAGACAGAGGTATAAACGGGTTGACTCCTATATGATCAAGATTGGCTACAACCGATGTGAGTATGATTGTTGTGTCTATGTTAAGAGCCTTGATGATGGTTCTTTTATTTTTCTATTACTGTATGTTGATGATATGTGGATTACTGCGAAGAACATGGATGATGTTATCGGTTTGAAAACTTTATTGAGTCAGGAATTTGATATGAAAGATTTAGGTGCTGCAAAGAAAATTCTTGGAATGGAAATTTTCAGGGACAGAGACTCAAGGAGACTATGGCTATCTCAACGGGGTTATGTTGAAAAAATGCTAGAAAGGTTTGCGATGATCAGCGCAAAACCAGTTAGCACTTCATTGGCGAACCACTTTAAGCTCTCATCAGAACAGTGCCCTAAGATAGATAAGGAAGCTGAAGATATGGCAGAGGTTCCGTATTCTAATGCTGTTGGCTGCTTGATGTATGCAATGGTATGTACTCGTCTTGATTTAGCTCATGTTATTAGTCAAGTTTGTAAGTACATGTCTAAACCTGGTAAGCAACATTAGGAAGCAGTCAAGTGGATCTTTTGATACTTAAAGGGTATTGTGGGACATGGAATTGTTTTTTGTAGTCAACGAGATAATCCTTTGGTTGTAGGATATGTGGATTCAGACTATGCAGGTGACTTGGATAATAGAAGATCTACGATAGGGTATGTTTTTACTCTTGGTGGAGAACCTATTTGTTGGAAGTCTACTGTTCAATCTATAGTGGCACTATCTACAACTGAAGCTGAGTACATGGCAGCAGCTGAAGCTACAAAAGAAGCTTTATGGCTCACTGGTTTAGTGAAGGACTTGGGTGTTCAGCAAGGTGGAGTTCAGCTACTTTGCGACAATCAAAGTGCTATTCACTTAGCTAAGAATCAGGTATATCGTGCTAGAACTAAGCACATTGATGTACGTTTTCACAAGATCAGAGAGTTGGTTGCATCTGAAGAGATTTTGTTTCAGAAGGTACACACTGATGAGAATGCCGCTGATATGTTCACCAAGCCAGTTACGACAGACAAGTTCAAGCATTTCTTGAACTTGTTGAATGTTTCAAGTTGTTAAAGAACTAAGGTAACCTAACCCACATTGAATGTTTCCTAAGGGGCAGGATATTCACCAAGTTGGAGATTTGTAAGGTATGGCTCATAAATATACCGGTATGTCCCAACATTCTCTTTGTAAGGTATGGCTCATAAATATATCGGTAAACATGGTTAATTTTGTAATTATGTACCAGGGTTTTCTATTATAAATAGAGATGTAACCTAAACCTATGAGAATTGAATAAAATTTTCTAGCGTCGCCTAGGCACCGAGGACGTAAGCAAATTGCCAAACCTCGTTAAAATTCTTGTGTTCTTTCGTTTACTTTGCCCGATTTATCAACACTCTTTGATTTGGAACGATGTGGCCTTCTTATTTGTTCCTTGTCCCCACTTACATGTAGTAGTATTAAAGTTTTAGGAAACATTTCTTTACTTCAATTTCCATTCAACTTTCATGGCCATATACACCATTCATAAATTTCAACATAATCTTACAACTCCACGATATTGGCTATATTGGGGCTAAGTTTGGCTAAGAATCTGACCATCGTGGCTCTCAATATTCCTTAACATAAGCATGAATTATTGAAACTTTTATTTCTTTTTAGTAACTCTCAACACTATGGTTTCCTTGAGTAAGGGTCTGAAGGCGTCGAAATAACTCTCGGTGATAATTAGTCGGGATGAATCTTCTTCTCATTATTGTATTTTATTTCTATCCACATAAAAATTAGTCTTTCCTTTTTTCTCCTTCTGGTAGAGGTTAGTTCATCCTAACAAACTAAAACATAATCAATGAATTCAATTGTATCCAACTTTACCTTCTTCAGTCCGAAATATTTGTGACAATAAAATATATCATCAATATTCTTCTCCAACTCGAGATATCTTTGGGGTCTGTTTTCCCTTAGAAGGGTGGAATGAAGATCTTAAATTTAACGAGGTTACCATCCATCCGAGGTTCTGCAATTTGATGTATGGGTTCTAGGCGTCTTGATCCTTGTTGAGAGGCTTGCTCGAATGTTTGATCTTCATCTACTTATTCTTCATACTCTTCTATATATTCTTCTTCCAAAGTTTCCCTCGAATTCCCATGTATTCTATGACCTTGAGTCACTTGAATACCTTGGTATCCTTCAAGCATTTTTAGATGTCGGTCCTAGTAGTGTTTGGATTAACTTTATCATGTGTTTTGAAAAGAATTTGATGCCCTATTTTCTAACTTATCATCGATAAAACACCATATCTTCTAGTATATATTTTGAAATTAGTCTCCATTTGTTTTATACGAAACTAAATTATCATAAAAATATTGTAATACCCTAAAATTTTGGCTAGTAACTAAAGTGAATAAATTGAAAGTTTGGTGACCAAGTATAAACTTGAGAAAACATTTATGGACTAAAAGGTTTTTTTAAAATTTATATATTTTAGTCTATTATATGAATAGTTTACCCCCAATAATGATGCTTTGGTGCTACCTGGATTTTTGTATGGAATTTGTGATAAAGGATATAAAATGTTAAAGTTTGGGAAATTTTTTGGATAATCGAATCAAATCGGATATTTGGGATATTTGATATATAATAAGGAAAGGTAAATAATGACATTTCCATGTCTTAAAATTATAAGATTTAATATGGACAATTGGATTTAAGTTGATTTTCCATGTTAAATCTAAGCCATTGGATGAAAAATGACAAGATTGTAATTTTAGGATTTTTCAATGGCAAGTTTGGTATCTACTAACTACATGGTTTAACTATAGTCTTTGAATGAAGATTTTAACATGTGGAATGATGATGAGAATATGATTTTAAGGGTAAAATGGTGATTTTGTAAGAAAATAAAATAAAATTTCATTTTATTAAAAAGATGACAAATGGCTTATAAATAAGGTATAGATTTTTCATGAAATTTGCTCATATTTTCTTCTCTTTGTCGTGAGTCTCCAAGGTAAGAAGGAAATATTTTCTTTTGATATTTCAAACCATTTGGTTAGGAATTTTGATGACAGAATGAAATAAAAAAATTGATCTACATGAAATTCTCTATCTTTTGTTACTTTTATTTCATGTTTTTCATGCTAAAATCCCTATGTTCTTGCTTAGGGTGGATGAAGGAGATATTATTTTTTGATATCTCATGGCTTGATTATGATGTATTAAATGTTGTTGAATCATTTCCAATATTGAAAGATGATGAAAAACCATTTCAATTGGTTCATGAATAATTTAATTAATTAGGGTTTTTTATGAACTTGGAAGTTTGATATGGTTTTTAATATTGGAGTGATTTATAATGTTTATATATGATGTTTGGAAGAATAATTCATGCTTGATTCAAGTTGGAGACCATGTCTAAGATGCTACATGATATTCAACCATGGTGAATAAATTAGGGAAAATTATTCAATGTTGTTTTAAGGCTTGAAATGATGAATTGATGATTATACAAGCTTTAGAATGTTGTTTGAATCAATTTGGAAGTAGGGAAAGTTCAAGTGACTAATTTGGAATGTGTATAAATGATAGATTTGATGTTGAAATTAATGTAGAATGCTTAAATGAGATAAAGGAAGATTGAATCTAAGGTTAAATGCAAGAGATCCTTTTGAAAATTATGGAAATATTGGGATGAATTTTGAAAAAAAAATCATTTTGATAATAAATTTCGAAATTTGGAATTTATTAGGTGAATTATCCTTTGATTGGATATTGAGAGAATTAAAGTTATTTTATGAAGTGTTAGTGGAATTTTGAGGTGTTAATGTTGAATTGGATCATATGAAATAGATTTAGCATGGAATAATCATCAAAAGAATTTTTAGAAAATTCTTTTTTATTTTACGCCTATTTGTGGTAAGGTACTAACATGTACTTTGAATTGTATGTGTTTTGTAAATGATGTATGTGTTGGTCTTGATCAAAATCGAGATCAAAGTATGCTTAAAGTTAAAGAAAAAGTGAAGGAGTAAAGTTTATTGCTAATTAGTTTTGTTAGTGAAGTATATCGGGTATGTGCATTCTTATCTTATACTATTATATATGATATAAGAAAGGCTTGTGATGAGCCAACCTTGAATGTTTAGAAATAAAAATGATCTTCTATATAGTAGGACATTTTCATAATATTTTGTTAAACAGAATTTGAATGATTTTGGGTATGAACTGCCCAATGCACTATTATATGATATTTTGATATATCTATATCTACAGATATCTTTGATAAATGTGATATGTGATTTTAATAAAAATGCTCATTGTACGTACATTAAGAGTCTTTGGTATAGTTGACACGCCATAGAGGTCGAGTAATAGCAGCTGCATTATGTCCATATTAATGTGATTTTGGTACTGTTGAGTCAATCAAACAAATGGAATGGCTAAATAGAGGTGAATTGAAAACTAAAAAAATAATGGAAGCTTTTTGCAAGAAATAGAAAAATTTGAAACCAACAATTTTATAGTTGTTCAACTTCTTCAATCAAGTCTATATCCACTACCTCATCTTCCACAATAAGAATTTCAACAAGTTCACTAATTTTTTCAAACATTTTAAGACAAGGTGTAAATGTACAACACACTTAGACTTATACCTTAAAGTCTCAAGTGTACAACCCTTTCTAAGAAGAAATTACAAATAGCAAACATTGAAAATCCCCTTACAAGGGAAAGTGTTTGCACAATTCAGAACAAATAAAACACTTGAAAACATGTTTAAACAAACAAATACACTCCCTGATGTGTGTGAAGGAAGGTTCTTGTCGAGCAACCAAGAATGAGGTTCAGGAAGAGACAAGTAGTGGAAGTAACAAAGTTAATAATAATCCTCCTATTTAGTCTGATCATGGTGGTGTTCAGGCACATCAGGGAGTGCCAGTGCAAGATTAAAGAAACTTCTTTCGAACTTTAGATATGATTCTCATGAGATTTCAACCGCTTGTTGCTCTATCACCTTGATTATCGTTCGTTAAAGAAATTAAAAAGTTTAGGAGCTCATGAGTTTAAAGGAGAATTTGATGAGGGTCAAATTGATATTGATCTCTACTTAACGATTTAAGACTATTTTGGATGGATTCCATTGTAACAATGTTGAAAATTAGATGGGGTAGTTTCATTACTCAGAGGACAGGCTCGAGTATGGCGGAATAATGACATTGTGCATGTTCCTTATGAGAATGTAACTTGGGAGTTCTTTTAAGAGAAGTTTAAGAAAAAGTATATCAGAGATTAGTTCATCCGAGAAATAAAATGTAAATCATGTGTTTTAATGATACTTTATAACCCTAAGCAATTTTCTAAAGATTTAGCATATGACTAGGAACCAAACTAAGACCTTTATAGTGATTTTTGGGTTTTGTTGAGCTTAAATAAGATATTTTTTTATCGAGTATCGATAATGGATAAAAAGTATTGGTAATGGAAGATTTTGAATGCTTTCTAAGTAATATACACAGGGAATATCAATAATCTAAGGAGCAGTACAAATGTTGTACTACTGATTTAGATACTGAGGGAAATAGTATTTATACTTGGGGTAATTTTTGCAATCCAATAGCCATTTTTAGTACCGATACTTATAGGGGTATCGATACTTGACATGGGAGTATCGATATTTCATGTAAGGTATCGATACTACTCATTTTGAATTATTCAATTCGACTTTGTTAAAGTCTGTAAGAGTTAAGGATAACTTGTAATGATGGGCCTTAGTCCACATGGGACTTAAATGGAAAAAGGTGCCTAAAAATATCCTTAAAAGTAGGGTACGACTAAAGTTATCATGATAGGAGTAATATGTCCAAGTATCTTCAGTCAAACACGTATCGAATAATTAATAACAAGGACCATTGTAAAGGATTTATCGATATGTGGTACGATAAGTAAGTCAGATTAAGTAACAATGGAAATCATGTATTTCGGGAACGCTAGTGAACCGAGAACGTATAAGTTGTCCCTCCAATTCAAGGGGTATTAAAGATAAGTGAGATAAGAGCGACTAAAGTGTCATTACCCAATAATGAACTATTTCACGCAATGAGCTAGCTAGTATTATAGGCAATGAAAGCTAACATAGTAATCATTGTAAAATCACAAAAAGCATTGAGAATTCTTTAGAGACAAAAAAAATTACTAAAACTCTTTTAAGTAACGAATGACGAAAATAAAGTAGCTTAATAAACTAACAAAATTAATAGACTAATAAATCTTTAAATAACATTCTAGGTAGTAAAACGAGCACGATATCAACTAGTGAGAGGATAACCTCACTTTAGTGTGTCTAGCTATGCTAGAGTGCAACCATGCTACCTTAGTTGTCCTAGTGTTATGCGACCTTAGGGACCTCAGTCATGTATATGTTGTTGCTTTTGTCCAATATAGGATTTATCAAAAAAGCATGGCTTGATTATATGTTCTATCAAGCCAATACTTTAGTTGAGCGGGAATTATCGATGTTATGTGTAACTAGAATTCCTTTTCCATGGTCTACCTGATGATATGTGATATAGGAGATCATTCAACAGTTAAAGGGGGACTTTACCAATGCTATGTGACACTAGTACCCGCTCCCATCATGCTAGTATTTGATGCTATGTGAGACTAAATACTAGTACATTAGTGTTAGTGTCGCATTCAAATAATGCATAGTAATGTTAGCGTTGCATTTAGATAATACACATTAGGGTTTCATGTGTCACATTTAGAGAATGCATATCAATTATAGTTAGTATGGGTAGAGACCCAATAGAGGTGTATTTATGGCAACGCCCTAAGTAGATAATTAAGGGAAACATGAGACCCCTAGTTGAGTGGTAGAATAGTTAAACCTTAAGTAACTAGCACTTGATTAAGTTCATGCATGTATCTATTGTTAGTACCATATCTTTAGCATGCTTACATTTTTTAGACTCATAATACTGCTCTAGTTCAGTGATTATACTATTGAGATTTCTAAGTTCATTGTTCGAATATTTTTCATTCCTATGTCATTAGCTTGAGCTATTCATGGAGAACCATCATAGTAGAACTTCCAACACCTTTTCCAAAGTACTATCTTGTAGCTTTAGTGGGCATATGTATCCATAAGACCCTTATTATTGTATTCAAACTTATAACTCTATGTTTGTACTATTTTGGTTTTAAATTATGTGGCAGGGAGCTCCAATTTATAAAATGTTTTTATAACTGTTGTGAATGTCTATTTTGATACCATATTGTATGTTTCAAAAAGAAAATGATCATGTTTTGAAAATCAAGGGCTGCCTCGATATGACACTTTAGGCCCATTTGGGCTTAGGGTGTTACATTTAGTGCTATCAGAGCATCAGGTTGAGTTGATACTAGGACCTAGTGGTTAATTATAGTAAAGTGTCATTGAATACATCCCATGGGTACTGAAAATACTCATATAAGTCTGGAATCCAGATGGTGCTTAATTTTTTTATTTGTGTTGTAGAAATTTGCGGTGACTGATAGTTCTAAGCGTGGTCTCGAGGATAGGATAGAAAGTCATCCTTCTCATCCCAATAGCATTAGTGATGAGTTCTTGCCTAGGGTAGGGTTCATTAGGCCCCATTAGGCACAAGAGTCGTAGAGGTGGCCTTCGTTAGTGGTTTAACTTCTACCCTAAAAGAGAGTAGATATTATTCCTAGAACACAAAACCTTCATCCAGCCACCCAAAGTATGATGGTGCTAATAGAATTCATAGTAGAGAGACTCAGGAGGTACAAGACAACTGAATTCTTCGGTTGAAGTGAAGATGATCCAACTTCGGTCTACCAATGGTTGAGGGATACCATGAAGACTTTGAAACAACTTCACTTTACCCTAGAGCGTAAGTTAGAGTGCTTAACCTTTTTGCTCAAGCGTGATGTTATTGGTTGTTGGGAGATTATAGAGATGGCTCTACAGCCAGAGGTGCCTACGTTGGATCAGTTCTTAAATGAGTTTAGAAGTAAGTTTATTAGTGAGGCACGTATGGATGTTTTGAGAATGCATTTCTATTAGCTAGTTTAGGGAGATTGCTCAGTGTACGAGTATGATATATATTTTATTCGGTTGTGTTCCTACTCTCTAGAGTTAGTTTTGATAGAGTCCTTGAGGTGCAAGAGGTTCCTATAGAGGCTTCACATCGACATCCTTTCACAGTTGGCGGTAAACATGCCTAAAGTGTTTCCAGAATTATTGCGACAGGCTAAGCCCATGGAGAGGGTGTAAGGTATGAGGAAGAGTTTGTTGAGTGAGTTGGCCATCTCAAGTATGAGGACTTGTGTATCAATATAACTACCTCAGTCGATGGCCAAGAGGGACAAAGATTTATGTGAGTAGAGGAGAGTGACTTAAACTTTATAACTCCAGCCAAGTCAGAGTTTAGACACAAGGTCTCATAGGATACTATTAGCTTTGAAGTTTGTACCGAGCGTTGGAAGCTCCAGTAGAGTTTCAGATTATTCAAAGTGTGAGCATTGTGGAAAGAAACATCAATGAAGGTGATTCAGACTCTCTAGGAAGTGTTATATATGCAAATCCTTATACCATGTAGTGGAGGATTTTCCTAGTTCAAATAATGATGCCTCAGCTCGACTTGGGGTAGCGACCATAGTAGCTCAACGTGGCATAGGATATTCACAGAGAGGCATCAGTTCTATGCTCGAGAAAGAGAACAAATGAGAGAACCAACATGGTTTCTATTCAACTATGCATGAACCAATATTTAATATCACATTGAGGCTTTGACAAGATGTTGATGATGTATATGAGATGGTATCATGTAATTATTTATGTTGGGCTAGTTATCATGAGTTTGTGCTATTCTACGTGGAGTCAAGCGAGCTAAATAGAAAATGGTATTCTTGTAGAGAATCTGAGAGCAAGGATCTGAGTGGCTAGTTGGTGGGCCTTAGTGAAATAGACCAGAGTGACCTTAGATATTCTTCGAGGGCTTGGGTTAGGTTCAGTTGTCGACCCAAGAAAGGTTGTTAGCACAATAGTGGTGTTATCCTTAGGGTTGAGGGTCTCAAGATTGAAATATAGGTGTTGTTCCTAATTGCGGTAAATGTCACTTGCTTTATCAGTTGAGGGTTCACATGACTGATCCCATAAAGTTTAA
Source organism: Hibiscus syriacus (assembly GCF_006381635.1). NCBI lineage: Eukaryota > Viridiplantae > Streptophyta > Magnoliopsida > Malvales > Malvaceae > Hibiscus > Hibiscus syriacus. The sequence continues at coordinate 2,310,917 of NW_024063194.1, forward strand.
GTAATCTCAAGTCCAGCCTTGGAGGTAAAATCTTCAAGAGAATGCTAAGAATACCCAAGCCTTATCTGTGATGTCTTCATGTTGGTGTACGTGCGCGAGCTATATATAAGACATAGTAGCTTGTAGAATTATGTAATATCGAGGATTTTAGTGCTTGAGACTAAAGGAGATCAATAACTTTAAGTGTGATTTACTAGAATTAGCAATCGATTAATAGCATAATTGTGGTAAGAAATCGTGGGTATAAAATGTAGATGTATAGAATTCTTAAGTCAAATCGTGGATAAGAGGGATCTTGCTATGCATTGAGTGCTTTCTAGGAGACCTAGATGCAACTAGTTTTCTAAGTATGTATCTGATTTCCAGTTGTGGTTTCCTTAGAAGCATGAGCTGGTGAGTGGTGTGTATGTGAATTACAAGGAAAATGGGAATCAGTCAAGTAGCATAAATGATTATTAAATCATATTTGTGCACCAAAACCATATAGATCGATATTTAGGAAGTTGAAATTTTCCATCAAAACTTTAGTAGTCAAGATTGAGATTGTGTATGGCGTGTCCGTAAGATCTCAATGTGATTTATGATGAGTTATCTAAGTTAAGTAAGTATCAGAGATTTACAAAATTTTACATCATGTTAACTCGACTTAGCAGGTGTTAGCCAATGAAAGGAGTCAATGATAGCAATTTGAATCGTGGGGTAGTATTATCCTTGTATTATGTTTTGAGCATCCGATGTTAGAACAATCGGAATAAGAACCTTTTCTTTATGACTTTTAAAGGTTCTTGTTTGAGGGACGACGTGGGTAACATCCTTTGTAAAATCGTAGGTTGATTTTAAAAGATTTCGAGTTACATGCCATGTTGTTATAACTTCTTTATTGAGGATCGGACTTAATAAGAATTTTGGTGCTCCAAGGTTTCTAAGTATATGACCTATGGATAGGTCGTTATTCGATCTTTTTAAATTTCAGGGATAAAATTTCTTTCTAGGAGGGAAGAGTTGTAACACCCCAAATTCTGGGCTAGTAGTTTCAAGTTTACCCGAGAGGTATGTGGACCTCATAGAGTTAATAAATAAAGATATTGGGTCATGTTTGGGGTTAATTGGTTATGAATTGAGTCAAAGTAGATGTAAAGGATATTTTTGAATTGTAGAAAGATGAGAAAGCACCTATAGTGTGATTACCACATTTTTAAAAAGATTGAAGCTTTTATCTCTTTTATAACATTTTTCTCTTTATTTCTTCATTTTCATGTCATTTCCCCCTCATTTTTCCTCTCCATGTTCCATCAAAAGTAAGTTCTTGAGCCTCTTTCATACTTCAAATTCATCTATCATCCCTCTAGCAACCTTGTTTTAAGGATTCAAGCTCTATGTTTCTTATTTTGTTATAGAATGTAAGGGTTTTATCGTTCAAGCCCTAGAGGAGAGTGTTGATTGGCTAAAGGAGCTTTATTTTGAGATTCTAACATCTAGGTAATGTATTTATGATCCATTGTGGTGTTAAGACTTTTATAAGCATGATGAGTTGTTAAGATTTGGGTATTTGAGCATTTTAGTGTTCCATATTTGATCCATGCCATAGATGACGAATTTGATGTAAAGAATGTGTTTTTATGATACTTTATGACCCTAAGTAACTTTCTAAAGCTTTAAAACATGATTAGAAACCAAACTAAGGCATTTAGGGTGACTTTTGGGTGTTTCATGAGCTTAAATAAGACATTTCTAGGATTGAGTATCGATACAATTCATTTTAGATGATTCAATTTGACTCCGCTAAGGCCCTTAAGAGTTAAAGATGAGCGAAGTGGGGTACGAATGAATCATACTAGGCATAATACGTCCAAGTATATTATGTATGGTACGTATTGAATAATTAAGAATGAGGATTGTTGCAAATGATGTACTGACAAGCAGTACGATATGTAAGTCATATTAAGTAAGAGCGAAAATCATGTACATAGGGAATGTTAGTGAACCGAGAACGTAAAAGTCGACCCTTCAATTCAAGGGGTATTGAAGAGAGGTGAGATAAGAGCGACTGGAGTGTCACAACCTAGTATCAAGTATCGGGCTAGCTATTATTACATTTAGTGAATAGAAAACTCAATAATCTTTGTAAAATTAAGAAATTCATATAGACTTCTTTAGAGACAGAAAATGAGTAAAACACCTTTAACTAGAAAATGACCAAATAAAGCAGCTTAATAAACCAACAGAAGTAACAGATTAATAAACCCTTAAATAATGTTCTATGTAGTAGTACGAGCGTGTAACACCCCATCCCTTCCATGTAGGATGACATGGATACCTGAACGTGCCTTAGACTTCGATCATGTTGGACATGTAAAAATGTCCTAAACATGCGTTCTAAAGAGGAAGCAATTAAAATAAACATTTGTTATAATACACATAGCAACATGTCAATAAGTATTTAAAATATCATAAAACAATGTTCTCTAATATAATAGGGTTAACTAAATCAATTTTCATAATTTATATCATTAGCTGATAAATTATAAAATCAAAGTTAATATTAGTCATTATTAATCCCTGATTGGTAACATACAAATTTTTAGTTTAATTGAATATAATCCAAGGACTTAATTGAACATCTATTCTTTAGGGATTAAAATATAATTACTTTAAAAGTCTCGTACGAACATCATTCAAACAAACAATATTCCCATTATGAAATTTTAATCATCATACTATGACTAAACAAATCTCTTCGAATTCTAAGTTATAACCAAGTAGTAAACAAAATTCCTGGGGTCAAACTAAGGTTTAGGGATACTTAGGACCTTTGATGAAATGAATTTTCCTATTTTTCATCGAGCAACCAGTGAAGGGATCGATCCCATTTCATGGGAGATTGATCATTTGCAACACAATAAGGAAGGGATTGATCCTTTAAAGCAAGGGATCGAACCTTCGTGAGAAGGGATCAATCCTTTCCCCATTGGATCGATCATTTTTCTGTAAAAGAATAGATTTTAATATGAACATGCAAGAACGGGTTAACAAAATTCTATGTGATCATTCCTATGGTCTATATACATGCATGTACATGTTCAAATCACTTCATACACATCATAATACACTTGTAGCATACTTCATAATAGAAATCAACACATTATATTACAATTTTGCTTTGAAAGTCAATTATTGCATAAACAATTTACTTTATCCTAAGTCACTTAACCAATTAGCATATATTCACTCATTTTATGCATCATAAGGCTCTAACATATTATACATACTCTATGTAACTTGTATTGGCCATTCAAACACTTATAGAGTTTATGGAAACACATTGAGCATTCTACCTAACATAAAATCTGCAACTAACAAGAACCATAAACATCATCATCAACATATCATGTTAACAAGTAATTCAAAGACGATATTTACTACCATAATATTTACATACACTTAGTATCACATAATTCAACTAAATCTAAACTCAACTTCCCCACAATGCCTCAAGTTTAACACGTGGTTCACATACTCTTATAAAAAACCATGTCTGATTTGATCACCACCAGATATTGTTGCGGAAGATGGCTATCAGATAGAGCAAAATCGCAACTGATAATTTGAGAAAATAAAAATGAAGATAAAAATGACACAAATTTTACGTGGAAAACCCCTAAAAATTTGGGGTAAAAACCACGGGCAACGGTAGAAGAATTTCACTATGAGAAAATAGGAATTACAACCTCTCTCGATCTACCAAGGAGAAAACAATGATAATTCTCTCTCGATAAAAAGGAGAAAACAACTCTCAAGAAACTCTCTAAATTCTCTAGTATTGGAAGAAAGCTAGAATGCTTTGGGATGGTTTTGAAGCTAAATGAGCTAGGGTATTTATAGTAGAAGCTTTAAGGACTAATCTTATAAATACCCTAAAGTATAATGACTAATTTTAGCAATTTTACCATACAAAAAATCAACAAGAATGTGCTGCCACCAAATTCCACTGAATTCAAGCACATTGGAGCTGTCAAATTTGAAAAACAAATTTGCAGCAAAGTATGACTTTTTTTTTCAACAATCTCCCACTTGAAGATTTGATTTGAACAATCATATCTTCAGACCATTCTTTATACCTTGTACCTTCATGTTGCTTATGCTCTAACAGGCCACAAGATGATCGATACCAAGTAAATTTATCATCGTTGATCACCTTCGTCATGAAATCTGCTATGTTGTATTTGGTATGGATCTTCTGCATATCTACTGTCCCTTCTTCCACTTTTTCACGAATGAAATGGTACTGAACTCGTATGTGTTTTGTCCTTGAATGAAATGCTGGATTCCTTGCTAGATGTAAGGCGCTTTGACTGTCACAAAATAGAGAGACATACTCTTGATTGTGCCCAAGATCCTCCAATAACATCTTCAACCAAATTGCTTCTTTATTGGCTTGTGTAGCTACTACATATTCTGCTTCTGTTGTGGATGTAGCCACAACTGACTGCAACTTAGAAACCCAGCTTACAGCTCCATCAGCAACTTTGAACACATATCCTGTTGTAGATTTGCTTTTATCCAAATCCCCTGCATAGTCAGAATCTACATACCCATTGATTAGTAAGTTTGATCCTCCATAATATAATGCAACATTTGAGGTCCCTTTGATGTATCTCAGGATCCTCTTTACTGTATTCCAATGCTCTTTGCCTGGATTCGCCATGTACCGACTAACCACTCCCACTGCTTGTGCAATGTCTGGTCTTGTGCATATCATAGCGAACATTAAACTTCTCACTGCCCATGCATACGATACTCGAGACATCTCCATTCTCTCTTCTTCACTGTTAGGACTCATACTGGAGGATAATTTGAAGTTAATAGGAAGAGGGGTAGAAATTGGCTTACAATCTTGCATGTTGAATCGTGACAAGATCTTCTTTAAGTAATTCTTTTGTGAAAGCCAAATCTTCCTATTACTTCTGTCTCAGTGAATTTGCATCCCTAGAATCTTGTTTGCTGATCCAAAGTCCTTCATTTCAAATTCCCTATCCAGTTGTGCCTTCAATTCTTCAATATGTTCTTTGTTGGGTCCTGCAACCAACATGTCATCTACATACAACAGTAATATAACAAAATCGTTATCACCAGACCTCTTGAAATAAGCACAAGGGTCTGTGTTAAGTCTGTTGTATCCAAGGCACATAATGAAGGAATCAAATCTCTTATACCAACACCTCGGCGCCTGCTTTAGATCGTACAGAGATTTGTTCAACCTACAAACCAAGTTCTTCTTTTCTTTTTCTTCAAAACCTTCAGGCTGGAGCATGTAAATATCTTCTTCAAGATTTCCATGAAGAAAAGATGTTTTAACATCTAGCTGCTCTAGATGTAAGTCCAATGTAGCACACATTGCCAAAACTACTCGAACTGTTGTTAGTCGAACCACAGGAGAAAATATTTCATTGAAATCAATACCTTCTTTTTGAGCATATCCTTTGACCACCAGTCTTGCACGATACCACTCAACTTGATCGTCACCATTTCACTTGATTTTGAAGACCCATTTGTTACCAATCGGATTCCTTCCTTGTGGTAGTGGCACAAGGTCCCATGTATTATTTTTATGAAGGGCTTCGATTTCTTCTTGCATCCCCATCACCCACAGTGAAGCATCTGAGCTTTTTATTGCCTCCTGGTATATTGATGGCTCACCGTCCTCTGTTAAAAGGCAGTATGCAATATTACCTTCTATAACATAATCCGAGTACCAATTGGGATGTCTTCTCACATGATCTGATTGACGAGTTGTTGGTGCTTCAGAACTCTCTGGTTCTTGTTCATCATGTGCTGGTTCTGCTTCAGAAGAATCTCCTTGTTCAAACTCCTTTTCCACATTTATCTGTGTAGTCTCTGACTTTTCAGTGATATCATCGTCTTCTTTTCTTTGTAGTTTATCCTCTACAAAGATAACATCCCTATTGATGATCACTTTGCGGGCAGTGGGATCCCACAAGCGTTACCCCTTGACTCCATCAACATACCCCAAGAATTTGCATTTCCTGGATTTTGGATCCAGCTTTGAGATTTCTTGGGAGTTGTACATCACGTACACAATACTTCCAAGTATATGGAGGTTTGAATAATCAGCTGTCTTACCAGTCCACATCTCCATTGGTGTCTTCAGCTCTATTGCAGTTGATGGAGCTCGATTCACCAAATAACAGGCGGTATTGACTGCTTCTTCCCAGAATGATTTTTCTAGGCATGCATCCCTCAACATTGCTCTTATTCTTTCTAACAAGGTTCTGTTCATCCGCTCTGCCACTCCATTTTGTTGAGGAGTGTTTGCCACTGTGAACTGTCTTTTGATGCCTTCTTTCCTGCAAAAGTCATCAAATTCTTCGCTTGTGTATTCACCTCCATTATCTTTTCTGAAACACTTGATCTTATTTCCAGAATTAAGTTCCACCCGCGCTTTGAAGTTTTTGAAAGTTGAAAACACATCTGAATTCTTTTTAATAGGGTACACCCAACATCTCCTGGAGTAGTCATCAATAAATGAGACAAAGTATTTTTCTCCGCCAAGGGATGTAACCGGTGCTTGCCATACATCAGAGTGAACCAATTCTAGAACACTTTTGCCTCTATAATTTGATGTGTTGAATTTCAACCGGTGCTGCTTACTTGTTATGCAATGCTCACACAAAGTAAGTGATACCTTTGTTAAGCCTGGAAGTAGCTTTTGCTCCACAAAGACTTTCATTCCTTGTTCTGACATGTGTCCAAGTTTCTGATGCCATAGCATTACAGAATCTGAACTACATGAGGCAACAGAGGCTTCTACTTCTAGCAAAGTCTCTCCCTTCAACATGTACAAGTTTGCTGCTATCTTTTCGCCTTTCAGCACCACAAGCGCTCCACAGAACACCTTCATGATTCCTTTCCGTGTCTCAATCTTGCTTGCATTATTTTCCAATAATCCGTAGGATAATAAATTTTTCTTTAGGCCTTTCACGTGCCGCACATCTCGAACAACTTTAATTGTTCCATCATACATCTTCAATTTGATGGTTCCCACATCAATGATCTCTAAGGCATGATCATTGCAACTATACACAGATCCTCCTGAGACAGGTTCATACTGATGGAACCATTCTCTTCTTGAGGTCATGTGATATGTTGCTCTTGAATCAATGAGCCATATATCTGCAAATCTTTTTCTTCCTTCCACGGTGGTTGACGCTTCACAGCATAGTGCATCTCCATCATCTGAAGTGTTTGCGGTATTGCCTTGTGGATTAGAGTTTTTATTTAGACTCCAATAATCCTTCTTCAAGTGACCCTTCTTTCCACAGTTGTAGCTCTTTAAATTCTTCTTGCTCCTCGACTTTGATCTACCATGTTTGTGACTGCTGCTTTGGCCATGTTCTATTGATCTCCCTCTCGTCGTTGTCAACGCTTCTACTTGTTGCAGATTTACTTGTCTATCTTCCTTGTTCTTGCGCCGATTTTCTTCTTGTAGAACATCAGTTGCAACGTCATCGAAGACTAGACTGGTGATATTATTGTTTGTCAAGTTGATGATGAGTTGATCATACGAATCCGGTAGACTTTGAAGTAGAAGTTCAGCACGTTCTTGTTCTACTATTTTACAGCTTAAGGATGTAAGTTGAGAAAATAAAGTGTTCAGTGTGTTTAAGTGCTCCATCACTGAAGTAGATTCTGACATCCGAAGAGTGTACAATTTCCTCTTAAGGAAAATTTTATTGTGCAACGATGTGGCCTCGTACAATTTGGTGAGATGATCACATATCTCCTTAGATGTCTTCTTCTCCTCGATGCTTGACAATACTTCATCTGCTAATGCTAGATGAAAGTTTGCCATAGCATTTCCGTCCATCTCGTTCCATTTGTTGTCATATGCGAAATCCATCGGCCTTTCATTGATAGCCGCTAGACACCCGTCTTTCCTCAGGATGGCCTTCATCTTCAATTTTCACAGTGAGAAATTTCTCCAATTGAATTTTTCAATATCAAATTTTGTTGCCATAGCTTCTATTATTGATAGCTCCCACTATTTCACTATCATGAACAGTTCTCTATAACCTCAAAGAATGGGTAATACCTTCTTATTTTCTTATGTTGGAGGATCCACCTTTTGGTGGCAACCACAAAGACAATAAGCAGATATTACACACTCAAATCTGGCTCGGATACCAATTGTTGCGGAAGACGGCTATCGGATAGAGCAAAATCGCAACTGATAATTTGAGAAAATAAAAATGAAGATAAAAGAGACACAAAATTTACGTGGAAAACCCCTAAAAATTTAGGGTAAAAACCACGGGAAATGGTAGAAGAATTTCACTATGAGAAAATAGGAATTACAACCTCTCTCGATCTACCAAGGAGAAAACAATGATAATTCTCTCTCGATAAAAGGGAGAAAACAACTCTCAAGAAACTCTCTAAATTCTCTAGTATTGGAAGAAAGCTAGAATGCTTTGGGATGGTTTTGAAGCTAAATGAGCTAGGGTATTTATAGTAGAAGCTTTAAGGACTAATCTTGTAAATACCCTAAAGTATAATGACTAATTTTAACAATTTTACCATACAAAAAATCAACAAGAATGTGCTGCCACCGAATTCCACTGAATTCACGCACATTGGAGCTGCCAAATTTGAAAAACAAATTTGCAGCAAAGTATGACTTTTTTTTTCAACAGATATCACTTCCACACCAATGAACCATCCTCTAATTCTCTGTAAAAAAATTGTGCGACGTAGTGTGAGCTAAAATCCCAGTGAAAACCTATAACTTTTATTATAATGCACATAGCAAAATCACTGAAAGCACACTAAATGTTGTACGAGCTTTATCAAAACATGCTTGAAACTTAGTTATCCAAATGCAACAAGATTTCTTACTTTTATCATCACATTGAACTTATTTTCCAGATTATACATGCTCGGTATTATTATGATTAACAATGCACACACATTCCCATTAGCACAATTACCTTTTTCTAAAAGTTTGTACACACATCACACACAATAATTTCATTTAAGACAGTTGGCATTCGTTCAAAACACTACTTATCAATGGATACAAGGACTCCATGCCACTCCTTTTATTTTGCACTCACTTAGGTCCCAACATTAACATTTCAGAGCAAAGCTCAACGTACCAACCTTATCTCGTATAACTTCTCGGAGCGAAACTCAACGTATAAACCTTACATAGTATCCCTTGCAATCACACTTTTAAAACATTTAGTTCCTAGGCATGCCTTTCATATACGAAGTTCCATTAAGAATAATTTCCAATTAAGTCAAGTTCACCATAAATAGTTTCCACGTGATGCATAGTATATACATACACCTATTCATTTCAAAAACATAGTTTTTCAAACTAAGGTAGTTGTCATGATCAACCAGAATAGAATACTGAATTATCTCCACTCATTCTTGGACAACAAACTGTCTTTACTCGTCCATAGCTAATTCATAATAGCATACCAACATAAGTTGTAATATTGTATACGCATCACAAGGTAACATAATGCTCATGTTTAGTCATGTTTATCATGCTCAAATGTAATCATCATAATGTTCATATGGTAAAATCCAATATCAATACAGAAATATGACTCAATCTTAGTATTCCACTAAGATTCTTACCATCATAACCTTTGATTAACATTACCGATGTTTTTATTATAAAAGAATAGACAACCACGCACCTAAACCGCTTTTACCACATGAAATTGATCCAAACTCGCGCCAAAACTTCACCGGACATTAATGCACCAATTTTACTCCATCGTTGACCCCAAAAAACACCTTATAAACCACAAAATAATGTCACCAAAGTACCCAAAAGAGAGCTGAAAATATGTTACGAAAACATAGCGAAGAACACCTAAACTACTGAAAGTCTTACCGTTCTTGAACTTGAAACCTTACACAACTTTAACACAAACTCCTTAACCTAGAAATGATCAAAAGAAACTTAAATCAACTTCTAAACATCAAATAACCGTCCAAAATCAGTAGCAAAAAAAGTTATCCCCAGATTTTCAAAAAATGTCAAAACTAAACTTATTTCAAAGAAATTAATGTTAAATATATTCCTGATTGAAAAACTAATTTAACAAAATATTAATCTAATCATTAGCATCTAATTTATCACAAGAAAACCAACAAATCATTGAAAGAAAGTTAGTTATTTGATTAATTCTAAATATCATTTGAACCACCCTAAAATCAACATCTCAACGATAACTATCATAAATAATCTTAAAAGGGATATTTTTAATCGTTGAAGCATAAAAGAACCATGAAACTAAAGTTCACCTTGATGGAAATTTGTTAAAAATAATGATAAACAAGAAAGGAAAAGAAAACTCCACCAAATTAGAGCAAAGCCACGACAAGGAGGAAGAACAAGAGAGATTGAAAATCAAGTTTGAAAATTGATTGAATCTAAATAAAAATCAGCAAAGAATTTGAGAGAAGAGAATATGAAGATTTTAGCAATTAGAGAAAATGAATGTGTTTGGATGAATAGCAAAAACATTAAGGAAGTTATAACTAAATTTTTGTTAAAAGGAAAAATTATATCAAAATCATTTAAAAATGGATTAAAACCAAATAAAAGAAATTAAAAATCAAGAAGAGTGTAAAAATTGGAGTTCACAATAAAATAAGGAAATAAGGAGAAAATATCAACTCTTGGTATAATCGCTTCATAAATTTTGATAATTCAATCCTATTTCATTTTAGTCACTAAAATCTTACTTTTAAACTTATTCAATTTAGTCACCGAATTAACCCAAGTCAAAATCAATTTTAATATTCTAAAATAACTTATACTTTAAAAATTCTCAAAATTATGACATCTCCAAAAATCTCAAAAATTTACTGAACCACCAATCTGATTTACCAACCTGAATTTTGGGATATTACAAGTATCTCCCCTTAAAAGGTATTTCTTCCTTGAAATTACTTGAGGCGAACAAAAACAGATACTGTACGTTGATCATCTCTTCAAACTGCCACGTAGCCTATTCGGTGTTATAATTACTTCACAACACATGTACTAATGGAATTGACTAGTTTTTAAGAACTTTTACCTCACGTGCTAGGATCTATACAAGTTTCTCCTCATATGATAGATTAGCACGAACCTCGGTATCTTTAATTGGAATAATATGTTATGGATCTGAACGATACCTCATCAACATTGATATACGAAACACATCATGAATGCGCTCTAGTTTAACAGGTAACCAAATAAGATAAGAAATCGGTCTCACACATACCAATAAACCTTGGACTAAGCTTTCTTTTACAACCAAATTAATCTTAACATTTTCTTCCCAGGTGAAACTTTCAGGAAAACAAGATCACTCACATTATACTCAATCTAACAATGCTTTAAATTCGAATAAGACTTCTATTGATCAAAAGCAACTTTCAATCTATCAGTGATCAACATAACTTTTTCTCCACCTCCTTAATCAAATCAGGCCTTACAGCCCGTCTTTCGCCAAACATGGTCCAACATAAGAGAGTAGGACACTTTTTCCCATATATTGTTTCAAAAGGAGCCATCTAAATACTCGATTGGTAAATATTATTAAAAGCAGACTTCCCTAATGGAAAATACCTCTCCTAATATCCACTGAAATTGATAACACAAACTCGAAGCATATCTTCAAGGATTTGAATCACATGCTCAGACTGACCATCCATCTGAGGATGATAAGCCATACTAAACTTAAGTCTCAAACCCAAAGCTTTTTGCAAACTTTTCCAAAACGTTGATGTAAAACGAGGACCACAATCTGAGATAATCAAAACAAGAACAGCATACAAATGAAATATCTCAACAATATATAACTCAGCCAACTTTTGCAATGTAGGTCATACACACATGGACAAAATGTGTACTTTTCAAGAAACGATTCATAATCACCCACAAAGAATTTTTTTGATGGAGTTAAAGGCGCACTCGAAACAAAATCCATCGTGCCATGATCCACTTCCACTCAGGAATGCTAATTGGTTGTAATAAACTTGAAGGACATCGATATTTAATCGTTACACGCTAAAACATTAAACATCGTCCTATAAACTTAATAATGTCACGCTTCATTCCTAGCCACCAATACAATTCACGGAGATCCATGTACATCTACATACTAAAAGGATGACTGGAAAAGGATCACTATATGCCTCCAAAAGAATCTCACGCCTCAAGTCCACATCATCTGGTACACACATGTCACATTGAAAACACAAAAAACTCTCATCACCAAAGAATAGCTACTCTCAGAACAATCTCGGACCAACTGAACTTTAGCAGCCAATAACCGGTCAGACGAATGCAACCAAAGACTGTGTTGTGACAAAACAAGTTGAACTCAAATCTCTGCAACCAAAGCACCATCATTCGTAATGCTCAATTGGTTGAATAAAGCTCGCAAGTCTCTCATCGATTTACGACTCAACACATCAGCTACTACATTCATCTTCCCGGGTTGATATTATATCGAACAATCATAATACTTTAATAGCTCAACACAACATCTTTGCCTTAAATTATGTTCCCTCTGAGTCAAGAGATACTTAAAAATCTTATGATCATTGTAGATGATACACTTTGCACCATACAAATATTTTTATTAAACCTTCAATGCGAACAACTATTGTAGCTAACTCTAAATCATAAATTATACTCGTGAGGCCTTGGTTGCCTCAATGCGTAGGCCATTACTCTACCTTCTTGCATCAACATGTAACCACGTCCAATAATGGATGCATCAATGTAAACAATAAAACCTTTCCATGATTTTAGCTGCAATAACAAAGGAGCCTCGGGTTAAATCATCTTCAGTTTCTCAAAACTACACTTTCTTTCCTCTGTCCGCTCAAACTTTGTATTGTTCTACAACAATTTCTTTAAAGGAAAATCCTTCCACAAATCGACAGTAATACCTAGCTAATCTAAGGAAACTACAGACTTCGATAGCGCTCTTTGGTAGTTTTCACTCTACTACAGCCTTAATTTTATTTGGATCAATCTAAATACCCTCAGCTAAAAAACATTAACTAAGACAGCCACTTCCTTAAGCCAAAACTCGCACTTCGAGATCTTTGCATACAACTGTTTCTCTCACAAAACTTGTAGAACAATCCTAAGGTGCGAGTCACGCTCCTTTTCTATTCATGAATACACTGGAATGTCATCAATGAATAATACCACAAAATGATCCAAAATATGATGAAAAGCTCAGTTCATCAAATCCATAAAATAAGTTGGAGCGTTTGTCAAACTGAAGGGCATTACTAGAAACTCATAATCTCTATAACACATACTAAGCATAGTCTTTTTTACAACTGGTTTGGTAACTTTCAACTGATAATAACCCAATCTTACATCAATCTTTGAAAACACATTAACCCCTAAAAACTGATCAAACAAGTCATCAATCCTCACTAACGGGTACCCATTTTTTATTATTAACTTGTTCAATTGACAATAATCAATGAACATGCGCAACATACTATCTCTCCTCTTTACGAACAACATTAGAGCACCCTACGATGAAACACTCGGATGAATGAACCCATAATTGGGCAATTCTTGGAATTACGTCTTCAAATCCTTAGGTACCGTGAGATAGGGATCAATGGACACCGGAACTGAACTAATATAAATCTTGATGTTAAACTTAACCTCATGATCTGGCAGTAACTCTGAAAGCTCTTTAGGGAACACATCTGGAAAGTCCTTAAATGTCGGAATATCCTGAACACGTAACTCCTTACCTCCTGGATTAAGGATATATACCAAATATGCCTCACAAAATTAGCTTAACATCTTGCTTACATCTTGTAACACCCATTTCCAATATACGTCCCCGTACACGAGTCGTAGATGTCACATAACTTTTAAAACATTTCCATATTTAAAAATAAGTAAAATTTTTGTTTCTTTAGATAAAAATGTTTAATTTTATAATATCAAAAACATCCATTAACTACTAATATGTAAAAGAGTGTTTAAGTCCATCACGTAGTAGTTTAAGTTCAAATATAATAAAACACTACAAACCATATATCAAATACCATACCCGAGCATCATAATATAACTAATACATGCCAACTAGTAATATCAAAATAAACATATAAATATGTCATACTGTTAATGATAAGGCAACCCTTGACAGTTGATATATCTACACTCCTTACTCCAATCTTATGCTATTACCTACACGTGAAACAATCACATGATAAGTATTCTCTTAGTGAGGCATAATAAAGTAAGTAAGCCATTTAAAACATAGGTATAATGATAAAGATCAAATACGATTTTAATCTGTATAATATATAACCACTTAAAACTGACTTGATAAGCCAATTTTCCATCAAGTAACCTACGAAATATTATTTCCATATACATAGCATACTATCAATCGATGTATTCAAAATTCCATTCACAATCCAATGTATGACAAATGAGAATTCAAGGTACCCAATAAGAACCTAATTGTCGCAATAACGTATAGGTATTGTGGTACACATCAACACTAAACAAACTGATTCTGAAGTAGTAAAATTATACCACTACCATCCTTGCACACAAAGTGCCGAAAGTACACAAGGTACTGAAAGTACGCAAGGTACTAACATGATTATGCAACAAATGCATTAAACAAAATTGATCGATAGCCATTATACACCAAGTATGCAATTACATGCATAGATATACAGTGCACAAAGTACTATTATAATACCACCTTATTTATGGTATTAAAATTGAACCTATGACTCTCAATGTACATACAATAGGCTTTAAAATACAAATCACATGTTAAACATTTATTATAAACCATTAATAAGTGATAATTTGTGTGAAACATATCCATTCACTTTAGGGTAGTTCGTACCCTAAAATCATTCCTAAAATAATTTTCATAAACTTTATGAAAATATTTATTTATCAAAATACATTAAAAAAATATTTAAGGTTGACTCATTGTAAGTCGTCCTCATATCATATAAGTACATATTAAATGCACTAACCTGGTATGCCTCACTATT
Organism: Hibiscus syriacus; assembly: GCF_006381635.1. NCBI lineage: Eukaryota > Viridiplantae > Streptophyta > Magnoliopsida > Malvales > Malvaceae > Hibiscus > Hibiscus syriacus. The sequence continues at coordinate 2,326,013 of NW_024063194.1, forward strand.
ATGCCTTACTGTCAATATCCATTTAGTCTTGAACTTTTTCCTTGCCTTATGTTTTGCTTGTATCTTGAGTTTGTTCATGATCTACACAAGCATCCATACAAGCACATATAAATATAAAATTACATGTAGTATTCATACTAACATTTTATACATAATAATAATGCTCAAAAGTTCTATTATTTTCGAATTCTTCTAAAATTCATCTTAACTTTTATTTTTTTACTCGTAATGGGACATTGTCATTAATTCTTGAATTCAAGGCCAAAATAAGCCCAATAAATTCCCAAAATTTAATTTCCATCCCAATGACTCAACATTACCATAATTAACACTTTTGTCAATAACTATTCCAATATTTGCCATTTTATTCTTGAACTTTGTCAACTTTTCAAAATGTCTAAATTTCACATTTTAATCTCAATTTAAGCACTCAAACATTAATTTTCAACAATGTACGTCAAATATTGAGTACTTACACATTCAATCCATAATCTTTCAAAATTTATGAATAGGTCCCCTAACTTTTGAAGAATTACAAAATGGCCCAAAAAATTTTCTAAGGCTTGTAGAACCTTCCAAATATCATTTATAGGCCTCATGAAATTTTTCATAAATTTTACCCAACATTTCCTTAAGGTTGAAACTTTATGAACTTGTATAATCATATACAAGTAGTTTTAATTATCAAACAAGCTTGAAAATAATTCTACAACCTCAAAAACATCAAAATCCTTCAACAAGTCCTTAAACCTTAATATGAACATAAACCCTATAATTTGGGATCTTTGAACACAAATCAAATTAGCATGCAATAATGGTACAAAATGATAGCATTTTTCGAATAGAACAATTTTCTATTTCACGTCCTAATCCAAAAACCAAAAGAAATTGCTCAAAAATAAGAAATAAAATTTCTCTTACGTAGGGTTTGGGGTACACGACCAAGAGCTGAAAATTCACCAAGCTTTCATGAAATTTCTAAGTAATTTCATGTTAATTTACTTTATATTTAAGCTTAAATGAATTTAATATTCAATTAATGAGAAATGTTCATTTTACCATTTATGAAACTTGATATTTACTTTAATACCAAGCCACATAACACTTATCATCTTCCTAAAGTTAAACATGAACAAAATATTTCACCCTTTACAACTTTTCCCATGTAATCTTTTCAAAATTTCAATCTTGCCATTTTTCATCCAACGATCCAAATTAAACATGTCAATAATTCCTAAAATCCAATGTTAAATATTATTTTACATCATTTAAACATGTTGAGATAATATTTTTAAGCTTAATTTATCATCTTTCAAATTTTTCCAAAATTTCTATTCGATCTGATATACTGAATTTTTATCGGACTTTAACAACTTCCAATTTTTAACATAATTTATGGATCAAACATTTGTTTTCCATAAAATCCCACTCTCAAGAGTAAACTATCCATTTATGGAATAAAAAATCTTTTTGGAAAAATTACCACTTTAGTCCCTAAATATTTCCTAATTTTATACTTTGATCACCAAACTTTCAAAATTTATGTTTTGGCCATTAACCAAAATTTGGGTTATTACACATCCAATGCTAAAACAATGTTAGAAAGGAACTCATGCCTTTAATCAATGACCACCAACTCAATCCCCATGGATGTCTTCAAAATAGCACGTGACAGTTCAAAATCCAAATGTATGCGATGTTCTCAAAGCTAATATATCCCTAGAATGATGTTAAAACCATGAAATGACAGTTTTATACGGTCAAATAGAAACACCTTACATTGAAAAATTAACAGACACTTGTGGTAAACTTTATCTACTAATGCACTTTCACCCAAAGCACTCGTGGCCACCATACCTACTTCATTGATACTTACAGAAATATTAAACCAATCTACCAAATAGATAAGAATATATGAATGTGAAGAGCGATAATCAATCAAGGTGATCAAAGGAAAAGACTCCAAAGAAAAGGTAAATGTGATCACATAGGTGGACACGATCCTAATGGTCACGGATCGCATAAACTCTCTCAGGTCTACAACCTTCAACTGGAGCATGACAGTCATGTCTTATGCCTTGAATTTGATCCTGCTGACCACCACAAACTCTACCACCTCCATGACCCAGTGGAGCCACAACAACAATGTCCTCAGTTCTATGCGGACAATCTTGAATATGATGTCCCATAAATGCATAGTGAAAACAAGCTCTTGAACGACACCAACACTCTCCTCCATCATTCTTAGCACAAGTATCACATAGGAGATGTCTAGCGTACCCAGGAACAGGTGGAATAACTCTATATGTCAACCTCTGCTAAGATCAGAGTCACTATGACCCCTCTTTACTGAGTGGCCCTAGAAACCCAATGCACTAGGCAATCTCTTTTCTTATACTTTATGGTTCGGCTCACCCAAGGTACTCTCGACATTTCTTACTTGATCAACCAAACTATAAAACACATCTGAAGAAATAATCACCAATTAAGCATGAATCTCTCACTTCAACCCATCCTAAAGTCTCTTTCAACGCTCAGCCTCAATCGGTATAATCTCAACAATATACTGTTTAAGTCTGACAAAATTTACCTCATATTTAGAAACTGACATCCTACTTTGAACCAAATCAAAAATTTCCTTATTCCTAGCATCTTTGTATAGAGAACCCATAAACTTCTTTTGAAACGACTCTTGAAAGAACACCCAAGTCAAACGATTGGTTACAACCCCTCTTTTAATGGTTAACCACTAGCAGTGTGCATCACCCTAAAGAAAAGATGCTATACATCCCAACTTCTTAATGTCGGAGTAACCCATATGCTCAAGAATCCGCATGACGTTATCCATTCATTCCTTAGCTAGAAATGACTCTATACGATAAACTCTACTAAACTCTTTAATTCCAAGCGCTCTCAAATGCTTCAAATGTAACCCACGATTCACCGGTTCAGGTGCGATAATTAATGAAACATTCGAAACTACTCTCTAAAAAGCACCAACAATCGATTATACTAATTGGTCGATATCAAGGTTGGTGTTTGGAGCCACAGGTGGAGGTCCATTGACACCACTCCCAACCGAAGTTGCATTAACACTAATGGTCGGGCACTGACCCTCAAGAACTCAAAATATAACATGAAGTCATAGAGAACTATAATAGTAAGGAACTACACAATTAAACAAAATAAGGTTAGAAGCTCATCATGTTATCAAATAACAACATGTAAGTTAGAAAAGAGTATTTAAGGTAAAGTGGTTTCTGATTATCTACCCTGACATGCATACACTTACTTATATAACCATAGCTCTGATACCACCAAATGTAACGACCCATACCCGGTTACGTAGGATGACACGTATACCTGAGCATACATTAGACTTCAATCTTGTCGGACATACAAAAATCTCATAAACATATGTACTAAAGTGAAAGTAATTAAAATAAGCATTCATTATAATACACATAGCAACAGATCAATAGGTATTTATACTCACGATATTCGGTCTTCTAAAATATCATAAAATAATATTCTCTAATATGATAAGGGCAATTGAATTAATTTGCAAAATTTCTATCATTAATCTATAAATTATAAAATCAAAGTTAATATTAGTCATTATTAATCCATAATTGGCAATATACAAAGTTTCAATTTAATCAAATATCATCTAAGGCCTTATTGAACATGCATTCTTTAGAGACTAAAATGTAACAACTCTAAAAGTCTCATCTAAACATCATTCAAACAAACAATATTCCCATTATGAAATTTTATTGATCATACTGTGACAAAAAAAATCCCTTCGAATTCCTTTTCTGGGTCATTTTAAGCATTTACAAACTTCTTAATGTCAAACTAGGGTTTATTAATACTTAGGACCTTTAATGAATTGAATTTTCCATTTTTCATTGAGCAAATAGTGAAGGGATCAATCCCTTTTCATGGGGGATCGATCTCTTACAACACAGTAAGGAATGTATAAATCCTTTTTTGGAAAACATCAGAATTTAATATGAACATGTAAGAACGAGTTAACAAACTTCTATGTAATCTTCCTATGGTCTAGATGCATGCATTCATATGCTCAAAACACTTCATACACATCATAATACATTTGTATCATACTTCATAACAACAGTCAGCGCATTATATTAGGATTTTGCATTGAAAGTCAATTCTTGCATAAATAACTTACTTTATCCTAAGTCAGTTAACCAAATAGCACATATTCAATCATTTCATGTATCCTAAGGTTATAACATATTATGCACACTCTATATAACTTTTCTAGGCCATTCAATCACTTATTAGAATTCATGGCAACACTTTGAGTATTCTACCTAACATGAAATCCACAACTAATAAGAACCATAAACATCATCATCAATATATCGTGTTCACAAATAATTCAAAGACCATATTTACCAACATAATATTTACATATACTTGGCATCACAAAATTCAACTAAATCCCAACTAAACTTCCCCTACATTGCCTCAAGTTCAACACATGGTTCACATACTTTTATAAAACGACAAGTCTTATTTGATCACCACCAAATGGCACTTCCACACAAATCAACCAGCCTCTAATTATTTGTAAAAATTTGTGTAACGGAGTGTGAGCTTAAAGCCCATTGAATGCTTATACCATCTATTATAATTCACATAGTAAAATAAATGAAATCACCCTAAATTATGTACGATCTTTATTAAAACATACTTCGAACTTACTTATCCAAATGCACACTTATCATCTCATTGAACTTATTTTCTGGATTATACATTCTCAATATTATTATGATCAATAATGCATACACATCTTCCTACATGCACAATTACCTTTTATTTGAAAGTCCTCACACACATTACACATAATAAATTCATTTTAAAATCGTTGGTATTTGTTCAAAACACAACTTATCAATGGATAAACCAACTCCATACCACACCTTTTATTTTGGACTTACATAGGTCCCAACTTCAACATTTTAGACCAAATCTCAATGCACCAACCTTACCTCGTATAACTTCTTGTAGAAAAGCTCAATGTAAAGACCTTGCCTCATATCACTTACAATCACACTTCTAAAACATTAAGTACTCATTCCTAGGAATGTCTTTCATATCTAAAGTTCCAATAAGAATAATTACTAATTAAGACAAGTTCACCATAAAAAGTTGTCAAGTGATGCATAGAATATACAAATAAATATTCATTTTCAAAACTAAGGTGGTTGTCATGATCAACTCGAATAGAATAGTGAATTGCCTTCACTTATTCTTGAACAAAAAAATGTCTTCACTCGTCAATTTTAAATTCATAATCGATTACAAACATATGTTGTAAAATTGTATATGCATCACAAGGTAACATCGTGCTCATCTTTAATCATGCTTATTGTTCAAATGTCATCATCATAATGCTCATATCATAGAATCAAAATTTAAGTTCTGAATAAAATAAGTAAATAAGGAGAAAATATCAACTCCTGGTATAATCGCTTCATAGATTTTGATAATTCGATCATATTTCATTTTAGTCACTAAAATCATATTTTTAAACTTATTCAATTTACTTACCCAATTAACCCAAGTCAAAATCAACAATAATATTCTAAAATAATTTTTACTTTAAAAAATCTCAAAATTATTACTTTTTTCCAAAATATTGAAATTTTATCAAACCATTGATCCAAACTACCAACCCGGATTTTAGGATGTTATATGGCCAGATAGTAACTAGTGGGACAATGACCTCACTTTAGTGTGTCTCACTATACTAGGGTGTATCCAGGCTATCTTAGTTGCTCTAGTGAGGCGTTATCAATGTTATGCGACATTAGGGCCCTCATCCATGCATGTGTAGTTGCATCCGTCCAGTATAATAGTTATTAGAAAAGCTTTGCTTGATGTTATGTGATATCAAGACAATTGTTAAGTTGAGTAGGAATTATCGATGATATGTGATACTATAATTCCCCCTCCATGTTCTACATGATACTATGTGATACAAGGACATCATTTAACAGTTAAAGGGGGACTTTAATGATGCTATGTTATATTAGTACCCCCTCATAGTAGGTTAGTATCTGATACTATGTGAGATCATATACGAGCATAGCAGTGTCATTGTCACATCCAGATAATGCACCGTAGTGTCAGCTTTGCATTCAGATAATGCACCGTAGTGTCAACTTTCCATTCAGATAATGCACATCAGTGTGTCATGTGTCGAATTTAAAGAATGCACAACATCTATAGTTAGTGTGGGTAAAGACCAAATAGAGGTGTATTCATGGCGAGACTCTTAGCAAAGGATTAAGGGAAGAATGAGAACCCTACTTCAGCATTAGAATAGTTAAACCTTAACTAGGAAGCACTTGATTAAGATCATGCATGTATCTATTAATTAGTATCATATTTTTATGAGACTCACAATGCTGCTATAGTTTAGTGATTATATAAATGGGTTGTGTAAGTTCAACGTTTAGATGTTTTCTGTTCATAGGTTATTAGCTTGAGTGGTTTGTGGAGCACCGTCGTAGTAGGATTTCCAACATCTCTTCCAAAGTACTATGTTGTAGTTTTAGTGGGCATATGTTTTCATAGGACCCTTATTATTGTATTCAGGTTTATAATTCTGAGTTTGTACTATTTTGGTTTTAATTTATGCGTTATAGAGCTCCGATTTATAACATGTCTTATAAATATCATGAATGTCTATTTTGATATTGCATTATATGTTTTAAAAAGAAAATGATCATGTTTGGAAAATGAGAGGTTGCCTCGGTGGCCCAATGTGACATTTTAGGCCCATTCGGGTTTAGGATGTTAGAAAAATCCTCGGTAAGTGTATACTTAATGTATGATGAATTTCACAAATAGGTGATATCAAATGGAGTAGGGAGTATTTGGCATTTACTAGCGAGGAATACATCTCCAGAAGTAATGACATCTTATTGATGTATTTTGATTTTCTAGTTGGCATGTATATATATATACACATATGTGTTAATGAGATTTGGTATGACTATGTTTTAATGGGTTTGTAATAATTTACCCAGTAGTTTTTTGTTGAATAATATATAAGTATACTAGTTATAAAAATGAATTTGTAGGTTCATATTTTAGTAAAACTAGTTTAAACTAACACTAAGATGAATTTTAGTTTAAGCAGTTTTTAAGGAGTTTTATTTATTATATATTAGAGTTATGAATCTCTAGGTTGCTGCTTGAAAATGGATTTGATTTGAATGTTAGAAAATGAAATTAAATTTTACACGATTAAATGGTTTGTAATTTATTGTTTTTGAAATGAATGGTTTAAAAACAAATATTTATTGATCTCTATTAGGAAATGTTTCATAAGTTCATGTGACATCTCTGACTCGTATTCGATGTTGAAAACATGAAGGGGTGTTACAAATAAAATGTTATAAGAATCTCTTTCTAATAATTTTTATAAAATTTATGGTGATTTTAGAAATCTACTATCAAGATGATAAAATCTAGGTAGATTTCATTACTTTGCTTCTTTAGCTTATGCACTAATTCTATTAATATTGTAAATAAAAAGAAATTTAACCTAAATGTATGAATCAAAAAGTAATATAATATCCAAGAGTCACTTCTTACCATAGTAACTCAATCACTAGCTCATTGCAAGCCAATGTTTACATTTAACATAAATACATCATAAAAATAGACTCACTTTGACACTTTAAACATAAACCAAATGTAGTCTTCCCGAAAGATTTATATGAGCTCTCATCCTTTCCTTTATTAAGAACTTAGATGGTTCACACGCATCAATTATAAAGAAACTAAAATCAAAGAAATATGTTAAAATCCATTCTAACCATGCATACAAATATAATGAATTCTCTAAACAAATTTGATGCCCAATCAAAACTAACTACATTTCATATACTCCAAACTAACCTTGAATACCAAAATTTCACTAAATATTTTATCTCTTTTAAGGTTTCAATGATCAAATTAGAGTTTTTCACATTTTAATTCTAAAGGTAATAATTTTACCATCAAACTAAAGCTTGGCTAATGCCAACCAACATGAATACTTCAATTTGATCAAAACCCTAAACCGCTAATTGGAAACCCTAATAGTCAAATATACTATGGTTTGTTCACACTTGAACTTTTTATTCAAACAACATTGTAAAGCTTGTACAACATTTAATCCTCCATGATAATCATCAAAACAAGCTAGAATAATTTTCCCTAATTTTCTTCTTCATGGCCTAACCTTATATTTCAACTTATGCATGAAATTCATCTTGATTCAAGCATGGAAAAGAAACAATGAATCTTTCAAGTCCAAGACTTAATCTAATTTAATCCATAAACCATAATCTTTCTTTCTTCAAATTTCATAGTTTATACCAACTAAAACAATAAATCAATGGCATCAAATTGAAAAGAATTCAAAAGATAATAAAATTATATTTCACGGTTTCACCTTAAATCTAAACCAAAATAATTGAAATATCAAATTGAAGTGTTTTACCATTTACCTTACCAACCAATGCAATTGAACATGAAAGATGGAGAAAGTCTTGAAATTTTCAAATCAGATATTAAAGTCATTTGTCATCTTTTAAATAAAATGAATTTAAATTTAATTTTATTACAAAATAACCAATTTACCCTTGAAATCCAATACTCACCATTATGGCACAACTCAAAATATCCATCTAAGGGCAAAATTAATCAATTGAGTTAGTAGTTACCAATTTTGCCATTGTAGAATTCCATAATTACAAGATTGCCATTTTTCATCCAACGACAGAGATTTAACATGGAAATTCAAATCAAATCCAGTGCTTCATATTAAATCTTAGCATTTTAAATCTTTTAAATGAAATTATTTCCCTTTTTATTTCGTCAAGCAAAATGTTTCAAATTTTTGATTCGATCCGATTATCCGAATTTTTCCCTAACTTTAACATTTTATAGTCTTTAACAGAAATTTCGTATTGAAAATTATAGTAAAAAAACCTTCATTCTTAGAGGTAATTTTTTTATTCATAGGATAAAAAAGACCTATTTTGTGGAAATTGCCATTCTAATCCATAAAATTTTCCCAAACTTATATCTTGGTCACCAAATTTTCAATTTATTCATTTTTTTTCTTTAACCAAAATTTCGGGGTATTAGAATTCTCCCTTAAGAAAAATTCATCCTTCAATTTTTGTACATACCTGGTTCAACTAGATGGGGATACAACTCTCTAATCACTTTCTTGTTTTTCCCCAAGTAGCTCCCTCTACTTTATGATTCCTCTAATGAATTTTGACAATTGAGATTGTCTTGTTTCATAGTTCTTTTATTCCAGAAGTTATAATCTTTACCGAATATTCTTCTTAAATCATATTCAATTATATTTCAATTTCTTTCGGAGTGATGACAAGAGAAGAATCAAAACCATAACTTCTAGGCACCGACACATGAAAAACATTATGATCTTTATTCATTTCAGGAGATAAAGGTAGTTAATATGCGATAAGAACAACTCTTTTCATAATCTCATAAGGATCAGTAAATATCAGACTCAATTTTCCCTTTTCTTCCAATCCGTAGCACCTTCTTACAAGATAATACTTTAAGAGATACATTTTCATTGACTTGATATTTAATATATTTTATATTTAGATATGAATAACGTTTTTATCAGTTAACAACACTCTTAAGTTGAAAACTAGAGATAAAATTTAAGTTGAGTTACCAAAGCTTTATACAAATACTTTCAAAATCATGAAGTAAACCTCATATCTCTTTATACGCAATTGATACTAGCATCCCATGAAGTTGAACTATCTCTCAAATATACAAGTCAACATATTCATCCATAAAATTATCGATTTGAACTGGAATGAAGTGTGTTGAATTAGTCAATCTATCCATAATTAATTAAATTATATATTTTTTACTTGGTGTTAGTAGTAAGCCCGATACAAAATCCATTGTAACTTTTTTCCAGTTCAATCAATGAATAAAAATTGGTTGTAACAATCTTGAAGGCACCTGATATTATGCTTTGCCCGATTAGCAAGTTAAACACTTAGAAACAAATTCAGTTATATAGCTCTTTTCATGCTAGTCCACCAGTTCAACTCTTTAAGTCTTGACACATCTAGAATGTCCCTTTGTATGAAGCTCCCGCTTAAATTCATCATCACCAAGTATACTCCTTTCTCAACTTGTTCTACTCTTGACAACCAATTTTCATCTTTTGACTATCTTTGATTTGTTCTAACAAGGAAGGTTTTGAATTCATTAAGCAACCAATGCACTTTCCTTTCTCATAGAAAAATGTGCAATCAATGTTCTTAAATGAGAGAGTATCTTTTGACTTAGTGCATCCACTAAAGCAATAGGTTCCCTTGAAATTGTATAATCTTTTCTAGATTTGAGTCGTACTAACACATGAGCTTCTATTAATATCTTCTTAAATCTATCATAACTTTCTTGACCCATTACAGTCCAACGAAATGACATTGTATTAGAAATCATGACATCCTAGTAGCATGCATACATTTAGAGACTCAAAACAAACTCATTTTAGTATGAGAACTAACTAAACATATAGATATGATACGAATAAATATAACACCCCTTCCCATATTTGTCACCGAATAGGAGTAAAAGATGTCACATAAACTTATGAAACTTACCTTATTGAAAATCGACAATAATTAGTTTCTTTAAAACTATTATTACCAACGTAAGCTAGTTTATAACTTATTACAACCTGTGTTTGAGTAAAGTTTGTATCAAATACTAATAACATATACATGCCAACTAGTGAAATCGAATAAATCATACTTATTTCATTACTGATATTGTAGGTGTGCTTCTCGATATATAAGATGCCCGACACTCTCTTCTCCGATCTTTGCTCTTTACCTACACGTGAAAAAAATTCATCACACGCTAAGTATACACTTAGTGAGGCATGATCAATAATACAAAGTAAAAATATTGATGATATAAAATAAATCATATAATGAAATTACAAAATATATCATATAATATTATATGAGCATATAAAATGAACTTATATCAAAAGTCATTTCCAATTCAAAGATACATGAAATCATTAAGTCAAATATAAAACATTTTATGCTAAATCACTTATCTATCATAACCTGCACTTTATGATATTTTTTTATGTCATATCCCAACGTATATAAATGAGAATTTAAGGTATGTGAGTCATTGAGAATGCACTTTTCATGCCAGTCACTTGTACAAATACGATCAACATTGTATCAATGTACTAATAATCAGGAATACCATAGTAACATTATCACTCTACTATGTAATTTATTATTAAGCGTACAATAGTACCATAAACACTCTACTATGTACTCAATGTAAATGCTAATTCTCCACCTTTATGGTATGCCAACTATACCAAGAACTCTCAATGTACATACAATTGCCTTTACCATTAATTATCACTTGTTCTTCATAATCAAAGACAAAAATATTTTGAACATTTCATATAATATCACAATGGGAAGTTCATACCCTAAATATTTTTTTCCACATAACATGAATATATCATTGATCGCTTATCTTGTTAACACGTAAATAATATCTCCATCATATAATAAATATCATAATTATCATGTCAATACAATATAGTTGGCTCATATCAAGCCTTTAAAATAACATATAACATAAAAGTAGTATAAAATGCATGATTTACCACTCATTTCGTTTGTTAATCACTTCACCTCAATAGAACTTAGATGGCTCACATGCATTAATTACACATCATACACTTCAAATTAACCAAAGTGTCACTAAAACCCTATTTTATTTCTCTTAGAGTTTCAAGGACCAAATTAAGATTTTTTTACATTTCAATTTCAAATTTAATAATTTCACCACCAAAATGAAGCTTAGATGATAGCAATCAACATGAACACTTTAATTTCATTAAAACCCTAAATTCGTAATTAAAAACCCTAATAGTTAAATATATCATTGTGTAGTCACACTTGAACTTTTTCTTCAAACAACATTATAAAGCTTGAACATTTAATCCTCCATGATAATCATCAAAAGAATCTTGAATAATCTTCCATAATTTTTTTCTTCAAGTCCTAACCTTGTATATCAACTTATCCATGAAATTCAGCTGGATTCAAGCATGGAGAAGCTATATGATAAATTAATCCTTCAAGTCCAATACTTAATCCAATTTCATCCATAAACCCTAATCTTTATTTCTCCAAAATCCATAGCTAATACCAACCAATATCATAAATTAATGTTACCAAATTAAAGAGAATTCAAAGAAGAACAAAATTTTATTTCAACCAAAATACTTGAAAAATAAAATGAAAATTTTCCCACTTACCTTAGCAACCCATGACTATGAAGAGAAAAGATGGAGGAAGTCTTGAAATTTTCAAATCAGTTAATAAATTCATTTGTCATCTTTTAAAATAAAATGAATTTAAAATTTATTTTTATTACAAAATGACCATTATACTCTTAATATCCAATGTTGACTGTTATCCCACATGTTAAAATCTCCCTCCATGGGTTAGGATTAATCCATAGAGTTAGTAGTTACTAATTTTTCCCTTGTAAAATTCCATAATTATAGTCTTGCAATTTTTCATCCAACGACTTGAATTTGACATGGAGATTTAACTTAAATACAATGGTCCATATTAAATCTTATCATTTTATAGCTTTAAAATTACATTATTAACCTTTCCCTCATCAAATGCAATATCTTGAATTTTTTATTCAATCTGATTGTCAAAAAATTTCTCGAACTTTACACTTTATAGCCTTTAACACAAATTTCGTACCAAAAATTAAAGTAATAAAAAATGTCATTCTTGAGGGTAAACTATTCATTCACGGGGTAACAGTACATATTTTAGAAAAATTATCATCTTGGTCCTTAAACTTTTCCCTAATTTTTACTTTGGTCACTAAACTATCTATTTATTTATTTTGGTCATTAACCAAAATTTTGGGGTATTGCAAAATATGTTTCTTTTGATGATCTAATTCTTTTTGTAAAGTCAAGTTCTTATCTTGAGATGTGTACATTCTTGTTTTCACCTATCCTTGAAGAAATTTTCCTTTTATTTGAATTGTTTCCCTTCATTATTTTTTCCTATATTGAAGAAGTATGAAGGAAGGAACATGTCCTTTAAATGCATCCTTTTACATTTTCATCCAATTAGGTTTTTTGTCTCTTTAAGTTTGATTTGTTTCCTTTCACCTAAATTCGGTTATGCTTGAAGGAACATGCTTCCTTGCCATCATTATATCTCTTCTTGTACCCATTCATTCCTTTAAATGTAGTCGTCTATCATGTTTCCATCCAACATGCTTCCAAAACAACATTCCTTGCAGTATATAACAAGATATTAAAAGCCTATAATATATGCTTAATATGAATAAGTAATATGCTTTAAAATGACTTAATTTCTAATACACAACAACATATAAAAATGTGAAAAAAATGTAAATATGCAATATGCAGCTGTTGTAATGTCTTTTTTGATGAACAAATAAATTTTCAATGAAAACCATAAATTATGACTTATTTGGGCAAAAAATAATTTGTGTGTATATTTTGATTAAATTGATTTGGAGTCGCCATGAACCTTTGGGTTAGGTAGGTCGAACACCTAAAAAGTCTTCTAAACAATTTTAAGAAAAATCAATTTTAAGAAAAAAAATTTGGTATACGCTTGTTAAAGCTTTATTTTATGTTAGGGAGTTGATTATGCGTGGGGAAGGGTTAGCACCCACACAACACCCAAACATGAGTGATTAAAATATAATAATCCAATAAAAGAGGCTAACTCAATATTCATTCAAACTTAAGATGGCTTCATGTGCAATATGACTATCATCAAAAATATTTGAAAGAGCTCTTTTCTTCATATAGTTAAGAAAACAAAGGGGAAAAAAGCTATGGTGTTTCACCGGGGAAGGGAGGACCACCGTCCATCACTGGTATCTGGTGGTCGTTCAATTCCAAACTTCAAGGGAAGGTTCATCTCAACACCAAGAGATCGAATATGGTCTTGGTTTTGAAAGAAGTGGCCTTTAGCACAAAAAACAAAACAAACTTCAACTTTCCACTATTTTAATCTGATTAATTCGTCGTTGGATCATTTTTGTTCCGAGGTATGTTGTTATCCTTGGTATTCTCCTTCAGTTGATCGTTCGGATCTATCGTCAGGTCACTAGAGCTGTCATCATTGAAGACCCAATAATAAGATCTTCCCTTCTTTTCTTCCCTTTTTTTTATTTTTTTGTGTGGATTCATGTCTTTTTTTTTTGGTCAAATACTTACTGGTTATTATGGTTGTGTCTTGCTCCCTTTTTTTTCTTGCATATTATATATGAGGAGATGGTGCGCGTGGAGCTAATGGCAGGGCATGGTGAGTAGTAGTAGTTGGTGAGCTTAGGATGGTGTTGCTATGAAGCAGTATGGGCACATGTAAGGGCTTGGCAGGGAATTAATTTTTATTTGACTTTTTTTGTACTTTTAATTAATTTTTTGGGACAAAATGGTGATTACAACTGCCCCTATCACTTATTGGAGTGAAACAAGACTAGATCAAAGACATAAAACACCATTTTTTGTCTGAACTGTTCAAATCTCCTAGCTACAAGTTCTTCTCACTTTGAACTTTTCACTCGTTTCGAACGAATTCTTCTCATTATGAACCCTTCTATTGGAAATGATAATCCACCTTCTTCTGCGATTGATTTCAATTGAAATCTTCTTTTTCAGTCATTGGACTATAAAACGAAGTCTTTGCTAACTTTGAATTCTTGTCAAATATTTGACATTTGAGTGGAATTTTTTTTGATTCAATAGAAGTTATCTCAGGTGAGATAAAATTTTATTTCGAGTGAAACAATTTTAAAATTTGTGTTTCAAGGGAAAACTACCTTGAGCGAGACAAAATATGTTTTTAGAAAAACAATCGCAAGTGAGATCAATTTTGTTTCAAGTGAAACAATTTCAAAATTTGTGTTTCAAGGGAAAACCGTCTCAAGCAAGATGAAATTTGTTTTTAGGAAAATAATCTCAAGAGAGATCAATTTTGTTTCAAGTGAAACAACTGCGAAATTTGGGTTTCAATGGAGACTACCTCAACCGAGATGAAACTTTGTTTTGAGAGAAACAACCTCAAAGGTTTATGTTTCAAGAGAAACAACCTCAAAGGTTTATGTTTCAAGAGAAACTTTCTCAAGCAAGACAAAATTTGTTTCAAGAGAAACAATCTCAAAGGTTTATGTTTCAAGAGAAACTATCTCAAGCGAGAAAAAATTTGTTTCAAGAGAAAATGTCTCAAGGGAGACAGGCAATATGCTCCTTCATGTTGATGAGATCTAGTTGCGTTTAGAAGTTCTGATCATTCACTTCAGGATGTTAAATCCATGAACGATGTTGTTCCTTCATGTTTAGGATGTCTAGTCGTCACCAAAATTTTATTTCCTGAAAGATCTATAAAAATGATACATTTATGAATGACTATCTTGGATGTTTTTATGGATGTCAATATAACTTTTATTTCATATATTTGATTTGATTTTTATTTTAATAGAAAATATATTTTTTAAATTTTTCCTTGTGAGAAGAGAAAATGATCTTGAGAAAGGAAAATTAGATAATGTCCTCGTGAGAGGAGAAAAATGGCCTTTAAGAAAAATGAAATAAGGATTTTAAGGAAAAACAGTCTTAAGAAAGACTAGATTGATATTCTTAGATGAAAATCTTGAGAAAAATGAAATTATTTTCTCAAAAGTGATTATAAAGGCTTCCTTACGAGAGGGGAAACAAAATTTTTTACTGCACGCGCTGATGAATGTATGATGCAAATGTGCAATTTCATGTGACGTGTATGTTTATGTTGATGCATGTTTTCTTGATCAATGGACGCACGAGCAGTTTTTATTATCTTCCTGATTCGATTATCTTCATTTTGCACCAGAGTGTACTCTTGCAAAATTCGACATGCGACAATTTGTTCTTCTTGCCCCATTAAATTTTACCTAAAAATTTCAGCTTCCCTTGCCCCAGTTTCGATCATGAACTTCTGTGTCTGAGAGATATTTGTTGAATTTCAATATATACTTACCGAGAGATTATCTTGTTTGAAAATGTTTTTCTTCCTTTGAAAAAATTCAATGAATAAATTTAAAAAAATATGTGAATTTTTATTGTTGAAGAAACTAAAATAAAGCCCCCATCTTTGGACTCATTATTGGAGTAGATCAGAAAACATGAGTTCATTGAATATCAAAAGAATTAATTGTGCCTTTAATATTTTATAATTACAATTCTTGGCAAATGTCAGGATTGACAGGTTGGTTTTCAGGTTATTTACCTAAATTTTGAGGTTTATTTCATCGATTCATCTTTCTTCTTCTTTTATCAGTCCTTGTGAACCTTATGACAAGCCCCCTTTCATGACTTGGCATTTTAATCAGATGTAGACAAAAGGATGTAACTAGCATAGTCAATTGCTAGACTTTTAGAAAATTTCTATTTCAGTTCTCTGAAATCTTCCATTTGTTCAAGCTTCATATACTCATTTAGTAGAGGCAGTATAGAAATATCAGTCTAAAAACATAATTATTGAGTGCTTGTGTTAAGTTGACTATAATAGATGTTTCTCAAAACCCTTTAGTCCATCGTCCACCAACACTCCTTATTAATTCGAACCTTGAACTTTTGTCGTTTCCTTGAAATTTATTGCTTTGATTTAGTTTTCCATTATTTTGGCATAGATGAGGGATTCATCCTGTCACAAAGTCTTTTACTTGACAGCCATAGTGGAGCAAACACCAAATTGCTAGGTATCCGATCAATGTCACGATTTGAATATAATCTACTCATAAAGCTAGGGCTTTTGAGTTATTTCTCTAACAAATTGCTTTAGCGGAATAGATCTAGCTTTATTGCATTTACCTTATTAAAATATTTCATTATGGTGTCGTTAAAAGTAAGTGAATTTCATATTTAGAATTTAATTTCCAAGCAAATGACCTAAACTAAATTTATCTACTTAATTATTCCATCTGTGAAGGTCATGATCTTCATCAAACATCATCCATAGAAGTATAATCTAATAAGCTTTGAAATATCATACACATAACAAATATCTAAATCCTAAGCCCCTTGATTGTCTCTTCGTAGTAGTAGATGATTATCTTGGTCCTAGTAAGAGAAGGGTGTGATATTCTGGTGTATCTTTTAGATTAGAATCAAGGGTCCTTGTTTTGCAGAGGTTCAATCTTGTCATTTTTCAAAGATTTATAACCTCAATTATTAAACAGCTTTTAATTTAGTTGATATTCCAAGAATTTCAAGATTAAATTTTTTTCATTCCTCATAACCCTCATAAGGTAACATTTTATTTAAAATGTTTGAGTGTAAAATGCTTTGAAAGAATTTCAACATAGGAAGAAAGAAAGAAAAACAAGTTCAAACAAAATGAAATGTTTTTTATGAGAGTGCAAGAAAAATTCCTGATGGATGCCATAACCCTTTCTTGATCATAATGCCCCATTACACATCAAATGTCCATGCCCCTAAATTTTAGACCTTACGCTTGCTCTATTTTAGCTTCCCAATCTATTTGCATCCTTTGTAAATTCTCTTCCAATTCTTTCTTCAGTTTTTCAAATTTTGCTTCCATTCTTAGCACTGTTTGAATGAAGTTGTGCAATTAGAAGCACCTTCTCAGAGTCCTCCCTAAAATAAAACCATGTATCCATGATCAATGCATGTAAAAATTCCTAAATAAATGCAATGCAGAATGCAAATATGAAAATGTGGATTCAATAAGTGTTGTTCTTGAAGATGAATATCATAAAACAAGTTTCATTAGAGGAAAAAGTCTTCACTATTACAATATTTTCCATCTTTACAGACATGCACTCGATTAGTCTAAAGTAGGTTAATGCTTTATATTTGTTCTTGTTAGAGTATGCCCAAATACCAATCATATGATAATTGTAATGATACATTTATTTACCAATTTTATTGAATAAAGGCATTGCCACTATTATTTTCAGTTATATGTATGTGTTTAATATAAACTGAAAGATAATAAAGTCCATATAATAACATTATTAAAAGATCCATAGTCAAGTATTATTATGGGTGTGGACAATAATAATACGCTTAAGACTAACGTGTTATTGATTGATGACAAGGAGTTGTCATTGACATAGAGATGTCTTAATTGATACATGATTATATTGTTAGAGAACAATGTATTGGATTGACCCATCATGAGCATATGTCTTGGATTATTATGTAACGACCAAAATATTGTTCATGGTGATGACTATATGTATGATCCTCAGACTTGAGATCAATGTCATCCCAACATAAATTGTTTTATGTTTTGATACAGTTAAACATGCTTTGTAACTAGTTGTACTATAAAAATTGTTATTGAATATATCTCGATATATGTAGTGGGGTGTATATGGTTAAGATAGGATTTGTCCTTCCTACATAATAGGAAATATATCACAAGCCAGTTAATTGAGTGAGACTAAAAATGCATGGCCATGCTCGAATAAGTTGATCTATGATATCATAAATTATTCGTTAATTATAGTCTACTCTAGATATCAAGAAACAATAGATGAGCTATGCAAGTGTGACTATTCTAAGACTTGTGTCTATTCTAGATATAAAGGAAAAAAAAATGTAATACATAAAAGAGTTAATCACGAAGATGATATGTCGAATCATAATTTCTTGTAACTTAGGTGACAATGATATATTGCTAGATGTCACTCATTGTATGTAATATTATAATTGTTTTAATAATTACTACTAATGTTACAGGAACCTACAGGATCACACCCTAGGATTGAAATGAGAAAAAGTGTAGAATTTGTTGTATGTTACTAAAATATATCTAGAGTTAGGATATGTATATTTGATATACATATGATTTTAATTATCCCGAATATAGTAAGTAAGCATTAAAAGAATGTAATTTAGATTACAACTCTTTTATTTGGAATATATATTCAGAATAATTAAATAAGTTTTAAATAAACATTAAGATTGTAATTCATATTATAAGTCGTTTTAACACACACATATACTTCAGCCATTTTCTCAAAAGTAGTTTTGGAGAAAAAGAAAACTTTGCTCTCAATCAGGTGAACTAAGTAGAGGCTGAGACGTGTTTTCATGGAGGCTTTTGATTCGAACAATTCGTGATCACCACTTCTCGTTGTTGTCCTTGCTATTTTTCAAGGAACCCGCTGTAAGAATTCGTATCCCTTTCTCCCGATTTTAGTTTTACGTACTTGGATCGTTGGTGAGACTGTCGAGTTTAGTTTTCTCTGCATCATGGGGTGAACCGACGGTCCCAACAGTGGTATCAGATCCACTTGTACGATCCGAATTTGGGTTAAATTCTTGGTTGCTGAAATATGTATGAGATGCATGTTCTAGTTTATCGTTTTCGGCAAATATGCATGATATCATTGTTCGAATCGATAACCGTAATGATTAATATGCTAATTTTGAGATGACTATCCAGCTCAGTTGGTAGAGCACAAGGTTCTTAACCTTGAAGTCATGGGATGGAGTCTCACGGAGGGCATTTCATAATTCGGAGGTCTTCTACGGAAGTTGCTCTCAACCTGGTGTTGGGGGCAGCCTACTATCTTACCTCCCCCTTACCCCATTACATATGGGAACAAGGGACAACCATTTATTAATATGCTAATTTTATTAATTTGTTTTTCAATCTATTTGTTGCTGCAAGGGTTTTACGAAATCCATATGTCAATTGTTGACATGATGATCCGTGGGAGTACAATAGCAGATCACGTTTGGTAGTGGAACAAAGCTTGTTCCGATGCAGAAAAACATTCGGGATTAAAAATTCCAAAATCACGATTTTGTTGATAAGTGTTATCAAATCGTGAGGTTTTTCTATATAAACAGAAGTACTATTTTTCAAAAAATCCTTCGCCCCTTGACCCCTCATCAGCAGTACAAATTGAAGGCCCATGTTAAAAATTTTAACAAAGGCATAACAACGTGTATATATATATGATATGTTTGTTTTCCACGGTGTTTGACATGTATGGTTATAGCCCCTTGTCAATTTACAATGGTTTTATTTGAAATACGGTCTACAAGTCGTGCCTTTCTATATCTCAGTTGTATTTCTCTTCTCATCTTGCCAAAGCATTGGCACATAAATATATCTTGGTTAAATGCGAAGAATAAGCAAGTGATATTCACCGGTTGAGATATTGGTAATAACTTAGCTAGGTTATTCTAATAGGATTATAAACGTAGAGGTTAAATATTTGGATAAGGCATGAGATGACTTGAACAAAAGTTGTTCACCAAAATGAGGAGTTACATGATCTGTAACTAGTCAAGTGTTACTTACCTAAATAATCACTATCCTAAAAGAAAAACCAAAGCTGATTTAAGAAATTGATGTATTACGGATCCTCACCCACTAGAAAAATTTTCGTTGAATTTTTCCGAAAATAAAACAGAGAGAGTTTTTAATTTTGAATAAAATAGTGGTAGTAATTTGTAAATAAAGTCCTATTTATAAATTTTAATTCGGTAAATTTACTTACTTTAATATTTCTATTGTTGTAGATTTAATGGCAAACAACACTTTATTACTCCGATCACTCCTTGAGAAAGATAAACTTAATGGCATAAACTTCCTTGACTGGTTTTGTAATTTGAGAATTGTTCTCCAACATGAAAGGAAGGAATATGTGATTGAGGAACCTGTTCCTGATGAACAGGAAGCTAATGCTTTAAGATCCGACAAAGAAAAATTCAGGAAACATATGGATGATATGTTAGATGTTGGATGTCTAATGCTTCCCACCATGACTCTTGAGCTTCAGAAGCAACATGAGGACATGGTTGCATATGAAATAATTAAAAATCTCAAAGAAATATATAAAGGGAAAGCACGTCAAGAGAGATATGAGACCTATAAAGCTCTATTTCAATGCAAAATGGCAGAGGAAACTCCTGTAGGAGCTCATGTCATCAAGATGATGGGCTACATCCAAACTTTGGAAAAGCTGGGATTTCTTCTCAAAGATGAATTGGCTACCGATGTTATCCTGCAATCAATCCTAGATAGATTTATCCAATTTTTCTTTAATTTCAATATGAATGAAGTTAACAAGACTTTGCCACAGTTACTTGGCATGTTACGAACTGCTGAAAGTAATATGAAAAAGGTTGGACCTAAGCCCATTCTGATGGTCTATAAGGACAAAGAAAAGGGAAATAAAAAGGTAGTGGCAAAGTCTAAGGGCAATGTTAAGGCCAAACCAAAAGGTAAAAATGCATTGAAACCCAAAGGGGGAGTTACCAAGGAAGAAAAATGTTTCCACTGCGATAAGACCGGACACTGGAAGAGAAACTGCCCTGTTTAATGTGAAGAGGTCAAGAAGGCAAAAGCAAAACATATACTTCTTGGGTATTAGATATCGATTGTGGTTCTCAAATTTGTACTTCTGTACAGGGACTGCAAAAGAGAATTAATCTGGCTAAAGGAGACGTAGACCTACGAGTGGGAAATGGAGCATAAGTTATTGCATTAGCTATAGGGACATATGTTTTATCTTTGTCTAATGAACTTGATTTAAATTTAGAGGATTGTTATTTTGTGCCTAGTTTGACTAAGAACATTATTTCTATTTCTTGTTTGGACAAGATTGGTTTTGAGATTAAAGTTAAGAATAATTGTTGTTCTTTTTATCTCGATAATGTTTTTTATCGTTTGGCATAATTGGTTAATGGTCTTTTTATTTTGGATCAAGAAAACACCATTTATAACATAAATACAAAGAGATCAAAAACAAATGACTCGAATCAAACTTATCTTTGGCATTGTCATTTACAACATATAAATGAGAATGCATATCAAAACTCCATAAAGATGGATTCTTAGATTAATTTGTTTTCGAACAATATGATGTATGTGAATCTTGCTTGTTGAGAAAAATGACTAAAGCTCCTTTTAATAGTAAAGGTGAGAGAGCAAGTGATTTATTGGGGTTAGTATATAGTGATGTATATGGACCAATGAATACACAAGCCAGAGGTGGATTCCATTTCTTCATTACTTTCACCACTGACTTCAGTCGGTATGGGTATATTTATCTTATGCGCCATAAATCTGAAGCCCTTGAAAAGTTTAAGGAATTTAAAAATGAAGTACAAAATCAACTAGGAAAGAGTATTAAAACACTTCGATCAGATCGAGGTGGAGAATACTTAAGCATAGAGTTTGATGAACTCCTGAAAGAATGTGGGATTGTCTCACAGCTTACACCACCTGGTACACCATGGTGGAATGGAGTTTTTTAAAAAAGGAATCGAACACTTAGACATGGTTCGATCGATGATGATTCATAGTGATCTTCCGACTTCTTTTTGGGGACATGCACTTGAAACAGCCGCTTTCATACTACATTATTTTCATGTAAATCGGTTCAAAAGACATCATACGAGATATGGACTGGGAAACGTCCTAGTATGTCTTTTATGAAGATTTAGGGTTATGAAGCTTATATAAAACATTCGATGTCTACCAAGCTCGAACCTAAATCCCATAAGTGTGTATTTGTTGGATATCCTAAAGAAACTAAGGGATATTATTTCTTCAACCCTACCAAGAACAAAGTGTTTATTACTCAAACATTAGTTTTTCTCGAAAGATAATTTCTCTCAAAGAAAGGGAAGGGTAGAAATATTGAACTTGGAGAAGCTAAAGAACAACAGATCAATGAACCTGTAGTTGATAATGTTTAACAAGTTGTTGAGGAGTATTCAACAGATTTAGAAAAACAACCACTACGCAGACCCATAAGAGAACGTCGTGCACCTGAGAGATTTGGATTTCTCGTTACGACACATGGAGATGTTCTTCCTATGGATCAATCAAAGCCCAGGACTTATCAAGAGGCAATGTCTAGCCCAGACTCTGAGAAATGGCTTAAAGCCATGAGATCTAAGATGGATTCCATGACAGTAAACCATGTATAGACTTTGGTTGAACCACCTGAAGGGGTTAAACCTATAGGGTGTAAATGGGATTTCAAGAAGAAAACCGACATGGATGGTAATGTACAAACATACAAGGGGCAATTAGTCGCTAAAGGTTTTCGACAAGTTCATGGTGTAGACTACGACGAAACATTCTCCCCTGTAGCTATGTTTAAGTCCATCCGGATCTTGCTAGCAATAGTTGCATTCCATGATAATGAAATCAGGCAAATGGACATCAAAACTACTTTCCTTAATGGAAAACTAAAAGAGGATGTGTATATGACACAACTAGAAGGTTTTTTTATTCCAGGAAATACTGGAAAGGTTTGTAAGCTACAGAGGTCTATTTATGGACTAAAGCAAGCTTCTCGAAGCTGGAATCTTCATTTCAATGATGCGATCAAAGAGTTTGGTTTTATCAGAAATGAAGATGAGCCTTGTGTTTATAACATGGCTAGTGAGAGCATTGTTTTTTTTCCTAATCTTGTATATAGACGACATACTCATCATAGGAAATGATATACCTACTTTACAGTCTGTTAAGACTTGGTTAGGTAATTGTTTTTCTATGAAAGATTTGGGTGAGGAAGCGTATATCTTAGGAGTTAAGATCTATAGAGATAGATCTAGACGACTTCTAGGTCTGAGTCAAAGTACATATATAGACAAAGAACTAAAAAGCTTCAGTATGTAAGAATCCAAGAAAGGATTTTTGCCTATGATACATGACATTTCTCTTTCGAATGAAATGTGTCTTTCAACTCCACAAGAAAGAGAACGGATGAATAAGATTCTATATGCTTTGGTTATTGGTTCTATCATGTATGCCATGATATGTACTCGACCAGATGTATCATATGCTTTAAGCATGACAAGTCGGTATCAAGCGAACCCTGGTGAAAATCATTGGGTTGCGGTTAAAAATATCCTTAAGTACTTAAGAAGAACTAAGAATAAATTTCTTGTCTATGGAGGGGAGGAAGAGCTTAGTATAAAAGGTTATACTGAAGCCAGCTTCCAAACTGATAAGGATGACTCACGATCGTAATCGGGGTTTATGTTTTATATTAATAGATGTGATGTTAGCTAGAAAAGTTTGAAGAAAGACACAATAGTTGATTCTACAACAGAGGCTGAATACATTGTAGCCAGTGAAGCAGTAAAAGAGGTTTTTGGATCAAGAAGTTTACATTGGAAATAGGGGTTGTTCCCAACATATCAAATGTTGTAGAACTCCATTGTGACAATAATGGAGCCATTGCACAAGCAAAGGAACCCAGATCTCATCAATGATCCAAATATATTGTTAGGCACTTTCATCTCATTTGAGAGATGATAGATCGAGGAGAAGTGGAAATATGCAGAGTACACATGGATGACAATATTGTTGATCCCTTGACGAAGCCTCTTACACATCAGAGGCATGATCGTCACACTCAGTCACTCGGTATTAGATATGTGAGTGATTGGTCTTAATGCTAGTGGGATATTGTTAGAGTATGCCCAAACACCAATCATATGATGATTGTAATAATACATTTATTTACCGATTTTATTGAATAAAGGCATTGCCATTATTATTTTTAGTTATATGTATGTGTTTAATATAAACTGAAAGATAATAAAGTCCATATAATAACCATTATTAAAAGATCTATAGTCAAGTATTATTATGGGCATGGACAATAATAATACGCTTAAGACTAACGTGTTATTGATTGATGACAAGGAGTTGTCATTGACATAAAGATGTCAGAATTGATACATGATTATATTGTTAGAGAACAATGTATTGGATTGACCCATCATGAGCGTATGTCTTGGATTATTATGTAACGATCATAACATTACCCGTCATGAGCATAGGTCTAAGTCAAAGTAGATATATAGACAAAGTGCTGAAAAGGTTCAGTATGGAAGAATCCAATAAAGGATTTTTGCCTATGAGACATGGCATTTCTCTTTCGAAGGAAATGTATCCTTCAACTCCACAAGAAATAGAACGTATGAATAAGATTCCATATGCTTCGGCTATTGGTTCTATCATGTATGCCATGAAATGTACTCAACCAGATATATCGTATGCTTTAAGCATGACGAGTCGGTATCAAGTGAACCCTGATGAAAATCATTGGGTTGCGGTTAAAAATATCCTTAAGTACTTAAGAAGAACTAAGGATAAATTTTTTGTCTATGGAGGGGAAGAAGAGCTTAGTATAAAAGGTTATACTGATGCCAGCTTCCAAACTGACAAGGATGACTCACGATCGATCGCAATGGGTTTTGTGTTTTGTATTAAAGGATTTACTGTGAGCTGGAAAAGTTTGAAGCAAGACATAGTAGCTGATTCTACAATAGAGGTTGAATACATTGCAGCCAGTGAAGCAGCAAAAGAGGTTGTTTGGATCAAGAAGTTTATATTGGAATTAGGGGTTGTTCCTATCATATTTGATGTTATAGAACTCCGTTGTGACTATAATGGAGCCATTGCATAAGTAAAGAAACCCATATCTCATCAATGATCCAAAAATATTCTTAGTCGCTTTCATCTCATTCGAGAGATCATAGATCGAGGAGATGTGGAAATATACAGAGTACACAGGAATGACAACATTGTTGATCCCTTGATGAAGCCCCTTATACAACATAGGCATGATCGTCAAACTGAGTCACTCGGTATTAGATATATGAGTGATTGGTCTTAGTGCTAGTGGGATATTGTTAGAGTATGCCCAAAGACCAATCATATTAAGATTGTAATAATACATTTATTTACCGATTTTATTGAATAGAGGCATTGCCACTACTATTTTCAGTTATATGTCTGTGTTTAATATAAACTTAAAGATAATAAAGTCCATATAATAACATTATTAAAAAATTCATAGTCAAGTATTATTATGGGCATGGACAATAATAATACGCTTAAGACTAACGTGTTATTGATTGATGACAAGGAGTTGTCATTGACATAGAGATGTCAGAATTGATACTTGATTATATTGTTAGAGAACAATTTATTGGATTGTCCTATCATGAGCATATGTCTTGGATTATTATGTAACGGTCATAACATTACTCATGGTGATGACTATATGTATGACCCTCAGACTTGATATCAATGTCATCCCAATATATATTGTTGTATGTTTTGATACACTTAAACATGCTTCGTAACTGGTTGCACTATAAAAAAATATTATTGAATATATCTCGATATATGTAGTGGGTGTATATGGTTAAGATAGGATTTGTCCTTCCTACATAATAGGAAATATATCACAAGCCACTTGATTGAGTGAGACTAGAAATGCATGGCCATGCTCGAATAAGTTTATATGTGATATCATAAATTATTCGTTAATTATAGTCTATTCTAGATATCAAGAAACAATAGATGGGCACTACAAGTGTGATTATTCTAAGACTTGTGCCGATTCTAGATATAAAGGACATAAGGATGTAATACATAAAAGATTTAATCATGAAGATAATATGTCGAATCATAATTTCTTGTAACTTAGGTGACAATGATATATTGCTAGATGTCACTCATTGTATTTAATATTAGAATTGTTCTAATAATTACTACTAACGTTACAAGAACCTACAGAGTCGCACCCTAGGATTGAAATGAGCAAAAGTGTACAATTTGGTGTATGTTACTAAAATATATATAGAGTTAATATATGTATATTTGATATACATATGATTTTAATTATCTCGAATATAGTAAGCAAGCATTAAAAGAATGTAATTTAGATTAAAACTCTTTTATTTGGTATATATATAATTTGGAATAATTAAATAAGTTTTAAATAAACATTAAATATTGTAATTCAGATTATAAGTCTTTAATGTATATTTAATTGAATTAATTAAATAATATTTTAGTTATTAATTTGAAATAACTTTAAAAACCCTAAGATGTTAGGGTAATGGATATAAAAGGGTGTGTTAGGTCTAGCAGCTGTTTTCACACACACATATACTTCAGCCATTTTCTTAAAAATAGTTTTGAGGAAAAAGAAAACTTTGCCCTCAATCGGGTGAACTAAGTAGAGGCCGAGACATGTTTTCATGGAGGCCTTCAATTCAAACAGTTCATGATCACCACTTCTCGTTGCTGTCCTTGCTGTTTTTCATGGAACCCGCTATAAGTATTCGCATCCCTTCCACCCGATTTTAGTTTTACGTACTTGGATCATTGGTGAGACCGTCGAGTTTTGTTTCCACTGCACTGTGGGGTGTGCTGACGGTCCCAACAGTTCTCTCTAGACTTCCTCTAGCCATCCCTGCATGTATGTGTATGCGACTATTTGATTGAAAATGTTTTCCTTTATTAAACATTTATATTTGGTATTCAAATGCTGATAAACGCATTTCCATTATGTCATGACAATGCAATGCAAAAAAAACGATAAATGACACAAAAAAATGAGAAGAAATGAATTAGTACATGCAAGATTATCAATGGAGTTAAAAATGCTATTAAAAGATAAATATAACACCTACTCAATCATGATATCTACCCAAACATACTTTTATTAAACAACAATCCTATATGGAGATGCTTTCTGCCCAAAATTATTTATTTCAAGAAATTAATCTTATCCGCACGGTATCTAGTTCAAATCTTTCATTCCAAAAGAAATATATTATTTGAATTTAAAGAAAAATGTAAATGTTTAAAGTCATTTCTCCTTCGTGTACACTTATTTTGGTACCTACTAATAGACAGAGGTTATGTAGGGCTCTACCTAGGATGACCATTCTATGGTTCACTATATATATGGTTTCGGCTCTAGCAGGGAAAGGTACTAGAATTCTCCATGTTTTTAGGTGCCCCATTGGGATGCCAAACCCTCAATCCTCACCCATTATAGGCTTAAACGGATCTAGTTCAATTCGAGGAGATTCACTTCCTTATACCCATACGAGGAATAAATCCCGATGAAGGTATAAGGAATGTGTACCCCAAAGGTTATTTGATAAGTCTTATACAAAGAATAAATTCTTATGAGATCAAAGCGTTCACCCCTACTTAATTGGGATAGAGCTTGGAAGTAGAGCTTATGTCATGTAAACGCATATGAAGTGTGTGAGGAGGAACACACAAACCTTCGACCAAAAAAAATAAAAGTAGTACTTTGAAAGAAATTTTGGTGAAGTTGAAAACATGAATTTGAACATTAGTATAATTATTTACTTAAAGAAATAATGTGAAATTTAATAAAACTATCATAAGCTAACTACATACTCGAATTCGCAATTTCCACCACTATGACAATGTATAAGCGACTTACAACCTAACTCTCTAAAGTATCCCCAGTGGAGTTGTCAAGTTGTCACAATGTCTTTTTTTATAAATGCGATGAAAACCTAAAGTATGACTTATTAAGGAAAAATTAATTTTTTTGATTATTTTGTTTAAATTGATTTGGAGCCGCCATCGATCTTTGAGTTAGGTAGGTCGAACACCTAAAAACATCTTTTAAACAATTTTAAGAAAAATCAATTTTAAGACAAAAAACTGGTATGCACTTATCAAAGATTAATTTTAGGTTCGAGAGCCGATTATGCATGGGGAAGGGTTACCACCCCCATAAATCCAAAAAATTGGTACCTAATTGCTTCTATGTTGTCATGGTGGTGAAAAATATAAATTTGAATAGAAAATTAAATTATGATCCATTTATTGAACATTGATTAATTAAATTCAAGTTCATTTATCATTTGAATGTCATCGAATCGTAATTCTCCTGTAGAGTGGTGCTTTTCACGCCTATTCTACAACGAGCATCCTTGAAAATGCATGCAAATAGAAACCATGATATTTATATAAGGTAAAATAAATAAGTAAAAATTGATAGTAAAACATTTTATACACTAACTAAAATATTTTAGAATTATAACTGTAAAAAGACAATAATAACAAAATGAACAAAGTATATATATATATATATATATATCACAACTACACATATGAAACAAATATATAATATATAGTATGAAACTGTAATAAATAATATATATGTATATATATATATATTACATACATATATATGTAACTCATGATAAGAAATTATATTATATACCAACAAATAAGAAAACACATATATATTGCATAGAAACAACTTATAGGACTAAAATATTAATAAAAATATAATCAAAGAAAAAAATTACTAAGCTAACAAATTTACCCAAGACACAACAATATATAGATGGTGATTAAAGAGCAAGAAAATCAACAGTCAAGGTCTATAGTCGGCAAACTGAAAAGTATACTTTGTGACTGCAATAAGAATTTTACAAGGATTAGGCCTTTCTCACGCAAATATCCCAAGCATAACATATTCTTATACAAAGGCAAACACGAGGGAGTAAAATACAATAATCTAAGAAAAGAGGCCAACTCAATATTCATTAAAACTTAAGATGGCTTCATTCACAATATGACCAATGCATTAATACATGTTCACGTAAAGCATCAAAAATATTTGAAAGAGCTCTTTTCTTCATCTAGTTAAGCAAACATAGAGGAAGAAAGCTATGACATTTCACCGGGGAAGGGAGAACCACCGCCTGTCGTTGGTATCCAGTGGTCGTTCGGTTCTAAACATCAAGGGAAAGTTCATCTCAATGCCAGGAGCTTAGATTTGGTCTTGGTTTTGCGAGAAGTTTCCTTTAACTCCATGAAAAAACCAAAAAATGTTTGACTTTCCACTATTTTGATCTGATTATTCCGTCGTTTGATCGTTTATATTCCGAGTTATGTTGTTCTCCTCAGTCTTCTTCTTCAGTTAGCTTTTTTGATTTATCATTTGGTCACAAGATTTACCATCATAGAAGACGCGATTGTAAGCTCTTCCCTTTTTTTCTTCCCTTTTTTGTAGTTTTGCTGTGGGTTCCTGCTTTTCTTTTTTGGGTCAAATACTTTTTGATTTTTATGGTTGTGGCTTGCTCTTCTTTTTCTCATTTCTTTTTCTTTTTCTTTCATATTATCTCAAGAGGAGATCCCATGTGTGGAGCTAATGGCAGGGAATGGTGAGTAGCAATAATTGGTGAGTTTAGGATGGTGTTGCTGAGAAGTAGTATGGACACGGGTACGGGCTTGGCAGGGCATTGATTTTTTGTTTGACATTTTTTATTTTTAATTAATTTTTTGGACAAAAATGTTGCTTACAGTTGCCCCTCTTCACTCATTGTTGTGAAATGAGAATGGAACGAACACAAAAGGCACCATTTTTTGTCTGAAATGTTCAAATCTCTAAGCTACAAATTCTTCCATTTAAAACTTTTACTCACTTCGGACGAATTCTTCTCATTATGAACCCTTCCATTGGAAATGATAATTCATCTTCTTCTACCAAGGATTTGAAATGAAATCTTATTTTTCAGTCATGGGATTGTGAAATGAAGTCTTTTCTAACTTTCAATTCCTTTCAAATATTCGACATTTGAGCGAAAATAAATTAGTGGAAAGAATTTTGTTTCAAGAGAAGCTATCTCAGGTGAGATAAAAAATATTTCGAGTGAAACAATTTTAAAATTTGCTCTTCAAGGGAAAACTATCGTAAGAGAGACGAAATTTGGTTTTAGGAAAACAATCTCAAGTGAGATCAATTTTTGTTTCAAGTGAAAAAAAATTCAAAATTTGTTTTTCGAGGGAAAACTGTCTCAAGCGAAATGGAATTTGTTTTTAGGAAAACAATCTCAAGTGATATCAATTTTATTTCAAGTGAAACAACTTCAAAATTTGGGTTTCAAGGGAAATTGTCTCAAGTGAGAAGAAACTTTGTTTCGAAAGAAACAATCTCAAAGGTTTATGTTTCAAGAGAAACTATCTTTAGCGAGATAAAATTTGTTTCAAGAGAAACGATCTCAAAGGTTTATGTTTCAAGAAAAATTGTCTCAAGTAAGACAAAATTTGTTTCAAGAGAAACTGTCTCGGGGAGACAAACAATATCCTCCTTCATGTTAAGGAGACCTAGATGCCTTTAGAAGATCTGATCATTCACTTCAGGACATCAAATCTGTGAACGACGATGCTCCTTCATGTTGAGGATGTCTAGTCATCACTAAACTTATCTTTCCTGAAAGATCTATAAAAATGATGCATTTATGAATTACTATCTCGGACGTTTTTTTGGATGTCAAGATAAAATTTATTTCATTTATTCGATTTTATTTATATTTTAATAAAAAATGACTTTTTAAATTTTTCTTCATGAGAAGATGATAGATAGTGTTATTGTTGTCCCGATTAACAACTATTGCTCTAGATTCAATAAGTATGGCTGAAAAATATTAAGGATAAGAAATTGGATTAGTAAAGATGATAATGATGGAAATAAATAGAACATGAAATGAATTAAAGTTGAAGAAATGATTAGAGTTACTGCGAAAGTAGTATGACAATGGTGCTCTTCAAAAGATGTTGTTGAAGATGGCCTTGATGTAATGGTATACACGGCAATGAAGGATGATGAGGATGGATAGATGTTTAAGTGAAAGATATTGAAGATGGTGGAAGGAAATAGAAATAGTATCTTAGACAAGTTAAAGAAGAAACTATATTATAGAGAATATAGCCCCGACTTTACAAACTCGAATAAAGGATGTTGTTTAGGACTTAAACCCACTAGTTAAGGAAACTAGGAATTATAAGTATCAAGTGAATGAAGTGACGCCACAAGTATAAAGAATTACACTTGCTTAATCGATATTGTTCTTAAAATAACTTGAAGAGAGATTTCTTACAAAATAAGTTTGATTTATCAAAAGGTTGTTTAAAAATGAAATAAGCCTCTCTATTTATAGGAGTTGAAGGGTTGGGAGAATATATATTTGCCCACTCAGTAAAATACATGTCTGAATGAAAATTCATAACTATTAGGATGCATGAACAAGTCCCATAGTCTTCATGTTGGTTCAATTATCTCTTCACAAAGGGACTTAATTATTTGACTAATACATGCATGGAACTTTCCTTAGTCGAATGGTGAGATGTTGTTTCATATTGGCACCAAAACTCCTTGTACATGGTGTATGGGGGCTGGCCGAATGGTCATGATGCTTGTGTCATACCTCTTCGAGATTTAGGCCTTCCTTTGATGAAAACTCTTCACGAACTTGCACCTAGATGTCATAGCACTTCAATGGACAACAATTTTCATGAAAGATCATAATGATTGAAAGGTAATCATTCATGATTAAGCTAGTTCTAAGGTGAATGAGGTGGAGGTGAGCTGGCCATAGGTGAGTTGTAGAATGATGAGTGTTTTGGTAGCTCCTTGTGAAAATTCATCTCCACGAAAGACACCTCTTCGTGAAAAGGTGTGATTTATGAAAGTTTGACTTGACCAATATTTGAAGTACTATGAATGGTGATGTTGATGGTGTAGCTCCCTAGCTGAAATAAAGTTATCCTTTAGCTCAATTGTTCAGCTCAATATAGCTATGAGCTTAATTTTCACCGGATAAATTTTTACCAATTGTTCCTGAGTGTTCCTATATGGGTCTCCCTGCTTCAGTCTTCATCATTTAGCTTAAATCATCTCCCTTAGGTGTGCTCGAATGTACTTTCATTCAAGGATAAATAAATAAAGTTAAGTATATGAAATAATATAAAATAACAATGTGTATAATATAAGGATGTGGACTATAGTTATAATAATAACTTAATGCATCACAAAATAATGAGAGAAACATTATTATCATAACTACATATGTAACATATATATATATAAAGTTATCAATGTCATAACAAAGAAAATATAATATATATATATATATATATATCATGACCATAATGTAAAAATAATAATAAGTTATAGAAAATCCCCATTTTAATCTTGTGAAGGTTAGAGATGCAATGATGAATATTGTGTTGAATTTGATCACATCATCCCCCTTCTTTTGAGCGATTTGTCCTCAAATCGAAAGGTGACTTCTCCCTAATGTCCTTCCATCCAAAGGTTGATGTTTCGTTATCAAGAGTTATCTCCCTAATAGGCACTTGTTCAAGACATTCCTTTTTGAAAAGATATCTTTCTAAAGGCCTTTCTTTGGATAGTAGCATACCAACAGGTACCTTTTTGTAAAGATTCTTTACATAAGTCATGTCATGTGAATAAATGTTGTGAACGTCCATGTCCTAAAAAGAATGGAAACACTTGTAAATAATGGAATTATTAACCATTAGTAAGTTAAAGGTATACTCCATGTTCACATCTTTTCGATGGCCAAGAGTGATGTCTTTTGAATCACAAGATATGTTGCTTTGAATGATCATAACTTTTGTCTCTCCAAAAGACACATTATTTGGTTCTCCAAGGGTCATGTCCATTGATTGAAAAGTCACAGCCTTTGGCAACTGAAGAGATACATCTTTTAAACTTCCATGGATCACGTCTCTTGGTTCCTCAATTTGACAAATTATGCCTTTTAGATTGTCCTTCAAATCAAAGAAAAATTCTACAGTTTCATGGTTAGAATAATCGTCTTTAATCTTGTGTCTCGACAATAAGCACTCTCGGATCAAACACATATTTGAATAGGCACTTGTTTTCTGATTATTTATTCCATGATTGATGGCGCCTTCCCTTTCCTCATGGTGTAAATACTTTGTTTCATCTTGAGTTGATCACTCTGAACTTGACTCAGCGTCAAATGAGTAAGGACAATCTTCTTTCCTCCATGGTTGAATGAGTATTGGTTGGTGAAACAATCATGGATAGTTCTTCTGTCATATTGCCATATCCTCCCAAGTAGTAGATGGCTAGCATGCATAAGAACTACATCACACATAACCTCGTCCTTATGATTTCTAATTGAAAAATGAACTATCACCTATTTGTTAACGTTGTGTTCTCCTCGTTCATTGAGCCATTGTAGCTTATATGGACTTGGATACTTCATAGTTTTTAACACAAGCTTCTCCAACATGATTATTCTTTCTACCTTGGTACAATTTCCTCTATCTATGATCATAAAACATACCTTGTCATTCACATGGTATCGTGTGTGAAATTGTTTTTCTCTTTGTGCATTATCTTCTGTCACTTGTGTACTCAAACTTCTCTTAATCACCAGGATTTCTCCTTCAAC
Source organism: Hibiscus syriacus (assembly GCF_006381635.1). Taxonomy (NCBI): domain Eukaryota; kingdom Viridiplantae; phylum Streptophyta; class Magnoliopsida; order Malvales; family Malvaceae; genus Hibiscus; species Hibiscus syriacus. The sequence goes on from NW_024063194.1 coordinate 2,360,238, forward strand.
CAGAACCTTAATTTATGCTTCTTCATTGGAATATTCTTGTGTTTTTTCTTCTTCTTTTGGCTCGGACTCAATGTCACCATTCCCAACTAGAAGAATGTCCCTTGAACGTTCAGTTGTTTGTTTACCTCGGTTGTTATCTTTGTTCACTTGTTGAGCCTTGGAAAATTCAGCTTGTTCTTTCCTAGGAGTAGGAGTGGATTTCTTTAAATTGTTTTGACTCCATTTTGAATATGTAGTCATAACATTGCGAGATGTATGCGTTCTCCTTAGTTGCCTTTCTATCTTCATCACCATTTGCACCAATTCATCTGTTTTAATGTAATGGTATAACTCCAAAGTATTGGCAATTTTTGGATAAAGTTCAGCAAGAAATCTAGCCATGGTTGCTTAACGATCCTCTTCAATGTTGAGCCGGATCATTGCCACTTCCATTTCTTTATAGTAGTCTTCCACACTCCTTTTCCTTTGTTTGAGATTCTGTAATTTATGAAACAAATCTCGGTGATAATGAACAGGAGTGAAACGTTTTCGCATTATACCTTTCATTTCATGCCAAGTTGAGATTGATCTTTCTCCATTCCTCCTTCTGCTTAGAGTAACTTGACCCCCCTATATCAAAGCATAATCTATGAATTCCATAGCCGCCAATCTTACTTTCATTAATTTTGAATAGTTTTGGCAACTAAAAACATGTTCCACCTTGCTTTCCCATTCAAGATAGACTTCAGGATCATTTTTTCCTTGAAATTGAGGAATTTTGATCTTGATGTTACTCATGTTGTCATCAACATTAGTACGCCTGGGTCCTTTTAACATTGCATGTCCTTCTTCATCATAATTATCTATAATTTCATCTTCTTGGAGAGGTTGTTGTCTCCTAGGAGCACCATTGTTTCGAACTTATGGTAGATCTTGACTTTGATCAATATTTTCATGAAGTGCATCAAACTCTTCACGAAATATGCGTATCATTTCTCCAATTAATGCTTGCATTTTCATGTTTGGTTGACCTGCATTTTCTTTGGAAGGACTTTGAGACATTGTTAGTAATAATAATAAATAGAAACCTTACCAGTACACTTACAAAGCCTCAAAATCTACACTCCAAATAAAAGATAAGAGATCACTCCACTAAATGCTCTTGTTTATACTCGGGAATATATCTTGCTTTTATCAATTCCCCTTATGATCTCACTCACTCAAATTTCCTTTTACCACTCAATCTCTCTTTTTAAGTTATTTGAAGAGCTAACTCAAGATTATGGCAAATAAACCTTCAACTTGTGTGTCACTGCAATCACTTGATTAGAAGAGAAATGAAATTGAATACAAAGGTAAATAAAAGAAATAAGAAACGATTGGAAATAAACAAAAAAAGGTTTAAACAAGAAAGAAAAGAAAAGAAAATTGAAAGGGTGACTTACAAACCAAGAACAATACTTACATTCTTTCCCTTCTGAGACACAAGAAGGTTATCTCTTTATTAAGGTTGATAATAGGCCTCTATCGTTCTTGTTTTGACTTTGTAATGCACCTTAACTTTTATCTTTGCTTGTTGGAAATTTCTTTCTTTTGGCTTTCTTCTTTTTGTACTCTTTTTCTTTTGTTTTGAACTCCATGATTGGTGTAGGAGCTTTGTTTTAGTTCTTTTTGTTTTGTTTTTGCACGCCAAAATGCACTTGCTAAACACTTCCAACTATGCTCTGATTACCACTTGATGTAAACATATCTATGCCCTCAATGAAGAAGATGATAGATGGCCTTATTGTTGTCCCGATCTAGGAAATAATAACAACTATTGCTCTGTATTCAATAAGTATGGCTGCAAAATATTAAGGAAAAGAAAATGGATTAGTAATGATGATAATGATGGAAATAAATAGAAAATGAAATGAATTAAAGATGAAGAAATTATTAGAGTTGCTGTAGAAGAAGTATAGCAATGGTGGTCTTCAAAAATATATTGTTCAAGATGGCCTTGATGTAATCATATGCATGATAATAAAGGATGATGAGGATGGATAGATGTTGAAGTGAAAGATATTGAAGATGGTAGATGGAAATGGAAATAGTATCTTAAACAAGTTAAACAAGAAACTATACTATAGAGAGTATAACCCTGGACTTTACAAACTCGAATAAGGGATGATGGAAATAATATCTTAGACAAGTTAAATAAGAAACTATAATATAGAGAGTATAGCCCCGGAATTTATAAATTTGAATAATGGATAGATGTTTAGGACTTAAACCCACTAGTTATGGAAACTAGGAATTATAAGTATCAAGTGAAAGAAGTGACGCCACAAGTATAAAGAATTATAATTGCTTAATCGATATAGTTATTAAAAGAACTTGAAGAGAGGTTTCTCACAAAATAAGTTTGAATTATCGAAGGTTATTTACAAATTAAATAAGCCTCTTTATTTATAGGAGTTGATAGGGTTGGCCGAATAGATATGTGCCCATTCGGTAAAGTACATGTCTTAATGAAAATGAATAACTATTAGGATGAATGAACAAGTCCCTTAGTCTTCATGTTGGTTCGGCTACCTCTTCACAAAAGGACTTAATTATTCAGCTAACACATGCATGGAACCTTCCTTGGCCGAATGGTGAGATGTTGGTTCATATTGGCGCCAAAACTCCTTGTGCATGGCGTGTGGGGGCTGGCCGAATGGTCATGATGCTTGTCTCATACCTCGTAGAAATTTAGGGGCTAAATTTTAGAAATTATAAAGTATTGAATTAAAATGGTATTTTGGAAGAAAATGATGATTATAGTGTATAATCGCAAAGTTAGCAGACCATTTTATGAAGTGTAGGAAATTAAGGGACCCAGTCTTGAATTTCCCCATTTTTCTTATATGTTGAAAAATAAAATCCCCTTCCCCGAACAATCTGGCTTTTCTTGCTTTTCCTCATTTCTTCTTCCCGTCAACCCTTTTTGTAACTTCGATTGCACCAATAGACTCACCATTGAACGGTGAACAAAACCCGACCTTTATTCCGTCGTTAATCGACTCCGTTTACCGTAAAAATCATTCAGATGTTCCGTCTATTTTAACTCGATCGTCGTTGGTTTTCCGTCGATCTAGGTCGATCCGACCACCCGTTTTTGACCCCTCCCGCACCATCGTGTTCCTTGCAATGTTTCGAGTCTGCCAGTGTCCTTCTTATCTCCATCGTCGCCGACACGTGAGGGGTTAAGGAAGTTAAAGTTTTTGACGTTTCAGAATCGAGCTCTTCACCGATCAAAATTCTGAATCGAGCCTGGTAAATGTCTCAAAATCCCTTAAAATAATTTTAGAAATTTTTATAGAATTTTTCGGACACTTTACGAGGCCGCACGCGCCGCCCCTATGCGTGGGGAAGGTCCACAAGTGGTGGACAGCCTGTAATTGGCTGTCCAGCCCGACCCGACCCAGTCCGACCCACCTGTTCGACCCGATTTGATCGTCGTTGATCGTTGCCTTTGACCATTGACTGTTGACTTTGACCAAAAAGTTAAAATTTTCGAAAAGTCGTATTTTATGTTTTTCGATGCCTTGAGTCTGATTCAGAAGTCTGTTTCACCAAATTCGAACCCAGTAAGCTATTTTTCACTGATTTATCACCAGATTCGATCTATTTGACGTAATTAAGCTTCGCTTTTTGATGAATTTTTTGTTCATATGTATCCGAGGAATTATTGGAAGCTGATTTCAAGATCTAGGGTGTTCGAATGGAGTTTAAATGGTCGATCAGTATGGAACGAAAATTGAGGTAATACATTAAAACTTTTTCACGCTTTATGGAACATATTGGTATTGGTAAATGCATGAATGAAAATGTTTGGTTTTATTTGGATAGTTAATTAATTTCTATACTCGATACGAATACGATAAAAAGTAGGTATCTGAATATGGCTCAGATGACAAATATAAAAAATTGGAGGACAATTGGAATTAAATTACAAGTTCTGGAATTAAGTGATAAATGAATCAACCATGAATTGTAAAATATAAATTATATCAATAAAGGTACTTGGATGAGAATACTTCAGTTAGGTGAAATTACAAAAATATCCTTATGTTGTAAAAAGATAAGGATTGTTCCTGGAAGTTGAATAATAGTTTTGAAAATACATATTGATCCGATAAAATATGGATAATTGATTTCTATCCCCTAGATGAAGAAAGATTTAGAAATTGTGATTTCTGGATAAAACCACCTGATAAATAAATTGATAGAATGATGCATATGTTTGAATCGAAGAAAATAACTGAGTAACCTTAAACTGTAGAATGGAAATGAATCAAGAATATCACCAAGCCTAGGAATGATTGGATTCCTCAAGCTCTAAAAGAACTGGAATAACATTGAGCACCAAAATAACCAAAATACCCTTATGGCATATACTAAGTAAATGTTTTGGATTAAATATTGGATTAATTAAGGAATCCAAATAAACATGGGTGTTGTACTACCCTTAAGAGTTATGGAACACAGCTTAAGTAAGTCGATCAACCCTAATGATATATCAGTAGCTGAATGGCATAGATATCACTTGAATGCTTGTTCGTCTTCTCAAGTTTGGATCAATGATAATTCTGGAAATACTCAGCTCAGCTCAACTCTAGATCGCATTCGGTAGTAAGAAGTAGATATTTGTTAAGACAAATCAACCACGAAAACCAAATTAAACTGAACAGAAGTACAATATGTATCAAAATTCAGAAACGTCTGAATTACTCTGGAAAACTCTAATGTAATCGGGATAGACTTAACTGCTAAAAGAACTAAGTAACCTCAATAATTGAGGATTAAATAAGTGATTTGGATGAGTCTGGAAATGCTAATGAACTTACATGATGTATTGTTCTTATGGGTCATGAACTATAAATCAAGCACGTCAGCATTTCATGATATTGTGGAAGTTTGGAAATGAAATAAAGATCATTCGAAGATCTATTCAACAATGATTCTGAAGATGATCTATGGACAATAAATTTTGGTATTTAAGAGTAAATACCCTAGAAGGACAATGAATTGACCAATCGACAAGCATTAGTTCTGGAAGCTGTTTATCTCGAGTTGTTCGATAATCCGATCAATCGACATAGATTGGAAAAGTCCTGAATCTTCATTCTCCCTTATTAGCTCAAATCACTCTGGTCATATCTGAAAACACAAGTAACTCAGATGCAAATGATCATGAATACCCTTCTGATTACGTAAAGCTTCTGAAAAATGTCTAAATAAGATATGATCCTGATAAATCATATTCTGAATAACTGATGATTTCGTCAGCTAATGAACTCTTCCAATAGTGATTCTAACTTCTGACATTCTATCGGTAAACTGAAGATTCGTGTTTCTCTACTGATACGATTATCCAGTATCTCTCAATAATATTTGGAAACTCTAGTGTTTTCCTTAATCACATGAATATTTTATCTGATTTTCAATTTGAATTCTGTTATGATACCTGACATGGATTTTGTTCTAATACCTGACCTGGATTCTATTATGATATCTGACCTGAATTATGTTTTAATTTTTGATATATCCGTTTACGGATGGAACATGTTTTATTTGGGGGGTATTGTTAGAGGAAGAATACTTGCAGGCTCCTTGGATTTGTGCTTAGGGCCTTACTGGACTTGACGGTGGGTGTATGGTTCTGGGAACCTACACATTTGGACTTGTCAGTTGGAGGGATTACTATAGTTTTTAAAAATATGTTTTAAAAAGATTTGTATATTTTCACTAGTTTCGCGAGAACACACTAGATAACCTACCATGGTCTCCTTAACCCAGTCATCCAAAATATTTTCCTCTGAACTGAAAACTTATTGTCTGTTACTACCTCAAATATCAGTGGGACCTCAGCTTAGCCTAAAAATATGTCGATGTCTAAACCAATAAGGAAATTTATGTATATATCTATCTGCACGTTCTTCAGCATCATATGGTAGTATTGAATTACTGAGCTTCCCAAAGCTTACTCTATTACTCACCTTTTCAAGTTAAAAGAATCGTACTAGTGCATCTATCGACATTAGTAAATGAGTTCTTCCGGCTTTGCTTGCAGAGTACAATACATGTGATTAGAGGGCATGTAATTGTTATTTGTTTTATATACGAGTTTGAAAATCTATTTTATTTCTACATATTGATAAATCATTTTATGAGTTACATGTTTTAATAAAAGTTTTACATTTTGTGAGATTTTTACAGTGGGTTGCTCTGGTGGCCCTAATGTGACATCCCATATCAGATCGGGTTACCCGTATCAGTCTGAGGGGGATACATTATGAAAATTTGACTTGACCCATATTTGAAGTATTCTGAATGGTGATGTTGATGGTGCAGCTCCCCAACTGAAATGAAGTCATCGTCTAGCTCAATTCTTTAGCTCAATCTAGCTATGAGCTCACTTGTCACCGGAAAACTTTTCACCAGTTGTTCATTATTGTCACACCCCAATTTAGGGGCTAAATTTTAGAAATTATAAAGTGTTGAATTAAAGTGGTATTTTGTAAAAAAAAATTAAGGATTTTAATTGTAAATTTTCCTTCTTTAGTTTTGGGACATGCTAGAGTTCACATGAAAGCTCTTATTTGTATGATGTGAAATTGTTTATTATTATTATTATTATATGGAAAATAAGAACCGCAATTTGAATGATATTTTGATATAATAGTGTTAAGGCTTAGTTTAAAACTAAGTTGTTGGAAATAATTAGAAAAAAGAGAGAGAAAACATCGGTGAGAGATGGGGGTTTGTATTTTTAGTGTTTCAGACATCGATAGGAAGATTCGTGTTGTGGAAAGGTCGGAGTTGTTGTAAGGAACGATATAACTTGGTTTTGGCTCCATCGGACGGTAATATGAAGCGGACTGGAGTGTTTTACTTCAAGAAAATCTAATGGTTTTCACTAGATCTAAAACGATCGACAATATTTTTGAATGATTAGAGGCCATATTCGTGATGAGTATCATAAGGTGGTTCGAACGATGTATTTTATATCTTAAACGGTGATCGGAGATGGTGGTTAACACGGTGGTCACCGACGTTCGACTGTTGCCGATGAAGGTTCTTTGTTCATCTTTAGAGCATGACTTGAAAAAAAAAGAAATGAGAATTGGCAAAGCTGCGTGGAAATAAAGGAACGGCAGAGTGCACATGGCTTTGGAAATTGAAAAGGGAGCAAAGAAATCATTCACGTGGTTTTGGTGAATTATTGATAAAGTGCAAAAGGGGTAAATTACAAGGTGAGTCATCCAAGTTTGGTAAAAGCTAACCTTGTTTTCTAGCTTCCATATTGTTATGATTATGGCATAATAGTTTCAATAAGATCAATTCAGTCCCTGATTTTAGTAATTGAATATATATAGTGGCTCCATAAGTTTTTAGTTTTATCAATTGGGTTCTCGAATTATTAATTAGATTCTAATAAGTTATTTTTATGGCGAGGAAAATTATTTGAAGTCGTATTTGTACGATAGATGGTCTGTGTTTGTTAGAAAAAGATTATAAGCCATAAATTCAGTTGGTGAGATGGATTTCAAGAGTAATATTTTTGGATTTTGTTGATGTCCTAAATCCGAATCCGAAGTCTGTTTTGCAAATTTGAACCTGGTAAGCTATTTTCACTGATTTATCATCCGATTCGATCCGTTTTTCAGAATTAAGCTCTGTTTTGATGTAATTTATGTTGATATGGATCTGTGGAATTATTGGAAGTTGATTTCAAGACCGAGGGCGATCGAATAGAATTTTTATGGTCGATCAGTATTGCACAAAAATTGAGGTAATACTTTACTACCTGTTTATGCTTTATGGAACATGTTGCTATTGGTAAATGCATGAATAAGATATTGTTGGTCACTTTTGTGGAGTTGAATAATTTATACACTTGATATGAATGTGGTAGAAATTCTGTAACTGAATACGGATCAAATGACTAAAATAAGAGATTGAGAAATTGTTAGAATTAAATTACAAGTTTGTGATTAGTGATAAAGAAATCAGCTCTGGATTTGTAACTTATATTTTATATCATCAAAGGTTAAATGTTAAAGGTACTTGGATGGGAAATTATGAGAATACTCCGGTAGGGTAAAATTATGAAAATACCCTTATGTTGTAGGATGACAAGAATTGTCCCTGGAAGTTGGTTAATAACTCTGAAAAGATATATTGATCCGATATAATTAAAGATGTGCATAAGAAATGATAGTTTTGTTTAGAAAATTTAGATAATTGGTTTTTAAAAGCCAAAAAGGGTTTACGCAAGATGCTAGAAATTTGTTAAGGAATAATTTCAAGATCAGAGAATGTTAGGGAAAGTAATTGACGATAGGATCTTTAAATTATAATTATTTTCATTAAGAGCTAATATCGAAATTATCTAATTAGGAAATTACGAAAATGCCTCTGAGAGGTAAAATAGTCCGAGTTGACCCACGAATGAGAAAGTACTTTGAGGATTTGTACATAACTCGATTAAGTACGAATTTGATTGTTAAGATCCTGACTTACTGCAGAAAATTCTTGATATACCGTTGGTAAAAATCTGAGAGGACACTTGACCCGAAAATATCTGAGTTACGAGTAAATACCTGAGGAACAATTTATTGGGGTGCTCTTTTATCAGAATTATTTGAAATGACTGAAATAAATGATAAGTTTGAATTCGATAATAAGATCGGATGGAAGGAAATAATTGTAATACATTGTATCTGTAAAACGACCAGAATATCCCTAGAATGCAAATGACCAAGAATTTCACCAAGCTCATGAATGATTGGATACCCTTGAGCTCTGAAATGAATGGAATAAAACTAAGCACCAAAATACCCTTATGACCTAGAATAAGTAAATGTCTTTGGTTGATTAAGAAATTCAAATAAACATGGATGTTGTTCTAACAGTAAAAGTTATGGAACACAGCTTAAGTGATCGACCAATGCTAGTGCTATATCATTACCTGAATGATATAGGTACTACTTGAATGTTTGTTCATCTTCTCAAATTTGGATTGATGATAATTCTGGAAGTACTTGGCTCAGCTCAACTCTAGATAGCATACGGTACTAATAAGTGGGTATTCGTGAGACAAATCAACCACGAATACCAGAATGACTTTATTATATGACTAAATTGAACTAAAAGGAAGTACAACATGTATTTGAAATTCAGAAACGTCTGAATTATTCTGAAAAACTCTAAAGTAACTGGGATAGACTTGCTTACTAAATGAACTAAGTAACCTCAATGACTTAGGATTAAATAGGTGATTGGATGAGTTTGAAAACACTGTTGAACTTACATGATGAATTGTACTTATGGGTTATGAACCATGAATCAAGTACATCCATATTTCCTAATATCGTTGAAACGTGGAAATGAAATAAAGACCGTTGGAAGATCTATTCAGCGATGATTATGAGGGTGATCTATGGATATGCATTATGGTATTAAAGAGTGAATACACTGGAAGGATAATGAATTGACTTGTTGACATGCATCAGTTTGGGAGTTTTGTAACTCAAGTTGTTTGATAATACGATCGATAGTCATAGATTGTAAATGAATTGAATCTTCGATTCTATATTTTCATCTAAAATCACTTTGGTCATGTTTGAAAACTAAAGTAACGCAGAAGGAAAAGATTCTGAATACCTCATTTGGTTCAATTGGGCTGAAATCCTATGAATTCAAAGTATATTCCTGAATACCCTGATTGTTTGGGTAATGGAATCACTTACAGTAAATCTGAATTTAGAATTATTATGTATAAAGGTTCCTGAATGTTTTCCTGATGCACATGGAAACTTAGTCGAATTCTAAAGTATCAATATGAAATTTCTGATTAGATCGGTTAGAAATCGATTCTCTTCAATATTAACTTATTCCTGGAATCCGATCAAATTGCACAAGTTCATGTTATCCATATTGATAACTACAAAATGCATCTGAAAAATATTTGGATTCTCTAGCGTGTTCCTTATATTTTGAAAATTTGTTTTATTGTTTTAACATGTGGTACACTGAAATCTATAGTTACTATTTTATGGATGCACCGACTTAATGGTGATGGCTTATGGATTTGTATAATTGTATAAAATGTATCTTGGAGATACAGATTTGTAAAGACAGCTCTGATCAAGCTGGAAAATGTTTATGGACCTAATGTGACTCTTAGGTAGGCTCTGCAACCCTGAGATCATTTTTGGGTAGGCCCTGCGGCCCTAAGATGTGTTCTTAGGTAGGCCCCATGGCCCCGAACTTTCTTGGGTAGGCTCTCAGGCCCTAAGATGTTCCCTTAGGTTAACTCTTTGTAAGATGGTTTTAAAATATGAGTTTAAAAAGATTCGCTATAGTATGGTTTATGAGATTTTACTGAACTATCATTTGATTAGTGTACCTATTATGATTTTATCGTACTGATGGACCACACTAGACATCATATTTGACCTCATGAAAACATGATAGTATGAAAGGTTTCTTATGAACTGATATTCATGGCTTCTACTCGATGAACTACTAATGGAACCCCAGATTATTCCGCAATTGGTATATGTTTGATTCAATATTGAAATTATGGCTTTCCATTTATCTGCATGTCATGTAGCATCATTTGGTAGTTCTGTATTACTGAGCTTTCCGAAGCTCGCTCTATTACTCACCATTGCATGTTAAAATAATTGTACCAGTGCATCTATCGAATTCAGTAAGGGAGCTCTTCCGGCTTTGTTTGGAGAGTATGGTACATGTGATTAGGGAGCATGTAGATTGTATTTTGTTTTATATACGAGTCTGAAAGTCTATTTTACTTCTGAATATTGATAAATGATTTTATAAGTTGCATGTTTTAATTAAAGTTTTAAATTTTCCACTATTTTTACAATGGGTCGCTCTGGTGGCCCTAATGTGACACTCCAGATCGGATCAGGCTATCCGTATCGGTCTGAGGGGGTTGCAATTATGCTCTCCTGATTGTTCCTATATGAGTCTCCTAGCTTTAGCCTTCATCATTTAGTTCAAATCAGCTCCCTTAGGTGTGGGCAAATGTACCTTCATTCAAGGATAAAGAAATTAAGTTAAGTATATGAAATATTATAAAATAACAATATGTATAATATAAGGATATGGATTATAGTTATAATAATAACTTCATACATCACATAATAATTAGAGAAATATTATTATCATAGTTATATATGTAATATATATATATATATGATATTTAAAGATAAATATAACAACTACCCAACATGATATCTACCCAAACATGATTTTATTAAACAACAATCCTATATGGAGATGATTTCGACCCAAAATGATTTATTTCAAGAAATTAAGCTTATATGCATGGTATCTAGTTCACAACTTTCATTCCAAAAGAAATTTATTCTATGAATTTAAAAGCAAAATGTAAATGTTTAAAGTCGTTCCTTCTTCGTGTACACTTATTTTGGTACCTACTAATATACAGAGGTTTGTAGGGCTCTACCTAGGATGACCATTCTATGGTTCACAATATGTATGGTTTCGACTCTAACAGGGAAAGGTACTCGAATTCTCCTTGTTTTTCGGTGCTCCATTGGGCTGCCAAGCCCTCAATCTGCACCCATTATAGGCTTAAACTGATCAAGTTAAATTCGAGGGGATTCGCTTCCTTATGCCCATATGAGAAAATAAATATATATGAAGGTATAAGGCATGTGTACCCCGGAGTTTATTTGCTAAGGCTCGTACGAAGAAAAAATTCTTACGAGAGCAAATGTTCACCCCTACTTAATTGGGACAGATCTCGGATGTAGAGCTTATGCCATGTAAATGCATATGAAGTGTGTGAGGAGGAACATACAAACCTTCGACAAAAATATAAAAGGAGTAATTTCGAGAGAAATTTTGGTGAAGTTGAAAAACATGAATTTGAACATTAGTACAATTATTTACATAAAGAAATAATGCAAAATTCAATAAAATGATCATAAGCTAACTATAGACTCGAACTCGTAAATTCCACCACTATGACAATGTATAAGCGACTTACAACATGACTTGCTCTAGTGTCCCCACTGGAGTCGTCAAGCTATCGTAACGTCTTTTTTGACAAACGAATAAGTTTTCGATGAAAACCCTAAATTATGACTTATTTGGGAAAATTAAATTTTTGTTTTTTTATTAAATTGAATTGGAGTTGTCATCGACCTTTGGGTTAGGTAGGTCAAACACATAAAAGTATCTTTTAAACAATTTTAAGAAAAATCATTCTTAAGAAAAATCATTCTTAAGACAAAAAACTAGTATGCACTTGTGAAAGATTCATTTTAGGTTCGGGAGCCAATTAAGCATGGGAAAGGGTTAGCACCCCCCACAACGCCAAAAAATTGGTACATAACCGCTTGTATGTTGTCGTGGTGGTGAAAATTATAAATTCCAATAGAAAATTAAATTATGATTCATTTATTGAACATTGATTAATTAAATTAAAGTTCGCTTTACGTTTAAATGTCATTGAATCACACTTCTCCTGTAGAGTACTGCTTTTCACGCCCATTTTACGACGAGCATTCTTTAAAATGGATGTGAATGAAAACCATGACATTTATATAAGGTAAAATAAATAAGTAAAAAATTCACAGCAAAACATTTTATACACTAAATAAAATATTTTAGAATTATAATCGTAAAAAGACAATAATAACAAAATGAACAAAGTATATATATATATCAGAGCTACTCGTATAAAACAAATATATAATATATTGTATGACACTGTAATAAATAAACATATATATGAAACTCAGGATAAGAATTATATTATATACCTACAAAGAATAAAACACATATATATTGGATAGAAACAAGTGATAGGACTAAAATAATAATAAAAATATAATCAGAGAAAAAAATTACTAAGCTAACAAATTTTCCCAAGACACGACAATATATAGATGGTGATTAAAGAGCAAGCAAAGCAACATTCAAGGCCTATAATCGGCAAACTGAAAATTATACTTTGTGACTACAATGAGAATTTTACAAGGATTAGGCCTTTTTCACGAAAATATCCCAAGCATACCATATTTTCATACAAAGGCAAACACGACGGATTAAAATGCAATAATCCAAGAAAAGAGTCCAACTCAATATTCATTCAAACATAAGATGTCTTCATGCACAATATGACCAATGCATTAATACATGTTCACGTAAAGCATCAAAAATATTTGAAAGAGCTCTTTTCTTCATCTAGTTAAGAAAACAGAGGGAAGAAAGCTACGGCATTTCACCGGGGAAGGACCACCGACCGTCTTCGGTATCCGGTGATTGTTCGGTTATAAACTTCAAGGAAAGGTTCACCTCAACGCCACGAGCTTGGATCTAGTTTTGGTTTTGCAAGAAGTGGCCTTTAACTCAACGAAAAAGCAAAAAAAAATGTGATTTTCCACTATTCTGATATGATTATTCTGCAGTTGGATCGTTTTTGTTCCGAGGTATGTTGTTATCCTTGGTCTTCTCCTTCAGTTGACCGTTCTGATCTATTGTTTGGTCACCGGAGCTACCGTCGTCGAAGACCCGAAGGGAAGCTCTTCCCTTCGTTTCTTCCCTTTTTTTAGTTTTGTTGTGGTTCCTTTCTTTTCTTTTTTTGGGGTTGAATACTTGTTGGTTTTTTGTTAGAGTATGCTCAAAGACCAATCATATGATGATTGTAATAATAATTTTATTTACCGATTTTATTGAATAAAGGCATTGCCGCTATTATTTTCATTTATATATATTTGTTTAACATAAACTGGAAGATAATAAAGTCCATATAATGACATAATTGTTATTATTAAAAGATCCCTAGTTAAGTATTATTATGGGCATGGACAATAATAATACACTTAAGACTAACATGTTATTGATTGATGACAATGAGTTGTCATTGACACAGAGATGTCAGAATTGATACATAATTATATTAGAGAACAATGTATGGATTGACCACCATGGCATATGTCTTGGATTATTATGTGATAGTCATAACATTGCTCATGTGATGACTATATGTATGATCCTCAGACTTGAGATCAATACTATCCCAACATATATTGTTGTATGTTTTGATGCAGCTAAACAACTCCTAATTGGTTGCTCTATAAAGATTGTTATTGAATATATCTCAATAAATCTAGTGGGTGTGTATGATTAAGATAGGATTTGTCCTTCCTACATAATAGGAAATATATCACAGGCCACTTGATTGAGTAAGACTAGAAATGCATGGTCATGCTCAATAAGTTGATATGAGATATCATAAACTATTCGTTAATTAAATCTACTCTAGATAAAAAACAATAGATGGGCTATACAGTGTGACTATTCCAAGACTTGTGCCTATTCTAGATATAAAGGACATAGGATTAAACATAAAGATAATCACAAGTGTATGTCAAAATATTTTTAATAACTGAATATTTAATTTCATTAATTAATTAAATGATTTAATAATTTGAACGTAATAAAGGTCCCCCTAGATTAGGGTAACTTGGATATAAGAATTATTAAATTCAAATTAATTAAATATAGATTTAATTAATTTGAAATAATAAAACCCTAATATGAATAGGGTGACTTGGCTATAAAAGGGTGCGTAAGGTCTAACAGTCATTTTTGCAACAAACACACAAACCCTTCAACCATTTCCTCTCAAAACAATTTTGGGGAAAACAAATATTGCTCTCAATCGGGTGAACTGAGTAGAGGCCGAGACGTAATTTTGTGGAGGCTTTCGATTCGAATCGATCTACACCATCATATTCACTGTTGTTCTTGATGTTTTCAAGGAACCCACTGTAAGTATTCGCATCTCTTCCTCCTGATTTCAGTTTTTCGTACTTGGATCGCTGGTGAGACCGTCGAGTTTTGTTTCCGCTGCGCCATGGGGTGCGCCGACTGTCCCAAAAGTGGTATCAGAGCCACTTGTACGATCTGATTTGGGTAAATTTTTGGTTGATGCGATATGTATGAGATACATGTTCTAGTTTTATCGATTTCGGTAAATATGTTGTTATCATTGTTCGAATCGATACCCGCAACGATTAATATGTTAATATGTTTTTCAATCGATTTGTTACTGGATGATCTATGGGAGTATGATAGCAGATCGTGTTTAGCAGTGGAACAATGGTTGTTTCGATGTAGAAAATCTTCGGGATTGAAAATCCAAAAAGAACGATTCTATTGATAATTGTTATCAAATCATGAAGTTTTTCCATGGAAACATAAGTACTGTTTTTTTAAAAAAAATCCTACCGTGTATATATATGATATGTGATATTTATGATATGTTTGTTTTGCACGGTGTTTGATATGTATGGTTATAGCCCTTGTTCAATTCACAATGGTTTATTTTGAAATACGGTCTGCGAGCCGTGCCTTTCTATATCTCTGTTGTATTTCTTTTCTCATCTTACTCCCTCGTATGTAAAACGAGTTTCTTTTAAAATTGTAAATCTATGAAGACTCACAAGAAGCAGAAGAATGGCGAGAAGATGCCTAGAGAGCATTCTTAGGCTTTATGGTTCTTGGTTCTCCCATTGGCTTGGGATGGGCCACCTTAGTCATTGGTTTGGCCTATAACCATTGCATCTTATTTATTGCTATATTTGTTATGTATGCAATGCATCAAATGATATAATAAGAATAAATATTGATGAGATCAATAAGGGCCTAATATTAAAATGAACAATGATGAGATAATTATGTAAATCCCTCTTTATAATCTAAGTTAACTTAACCATCCAATATTTACTCTCGTTAAGGCTTTGATCGATATTGTGTGGGCTTTGCCAAAGTATTGACACATAAATCAATCTTGGTTAAACGCGAAGAATAAGCAAGTGATATTCACCGGTTGAAATATTAGTAATAACTTAGCTAGGTTATTCTAATAGGATTAGAAACCTAGAGGTTAAATATTTGGATAAGTCATTAGATGACTTGAACAAAAGTTGTTCACCAAAATGAGGAGTTACATAAGATGTAACTAGTCAAGTGTTACTTACCTAAATAATCACTATCCTAAAAGAAAAGCCGAAGCTGGTTTAGGAAATTAATGTATTATGGATCCTCACCCACTAGAAAAATTTTCGTTGAATTCTTCTGAAATTAAAACAGAGAGGGTTTTTAAGTTTGAATAAAGTAGTGGGATTAATTTGTAAATAAAGTCTTATTTATAAATTTTAATTCGGTAAATTTACTTACTTTAATATTTCCATTGTTGTAGATTTAATGGCAAACAACACTTTATCACTGCGATAACTCCTTGAGAAGGATAAACTTAATGGCATAAACTTCCTTGACTGGTTTCATAATTTGAGAATTGTTCTCAAACAGGAAAGGAAGGAATATGTCATTGAGGAACATGTTCCTGATGAACCGGCAGCTAATGCTTCAAAAGCTGAAAAAGACAAATTCAAGAAACATATGGATGATATGTTCGATGTTGGATGTCTAATGCTTGCCACCATGACTCCTGAGCTTCAGAAGCAACATGAGGACATGGTTGCATATGAGATGATTCAAAATCTCAAAGAAATATATGAAGGGCAAGCACGTCAAGAGAGATATGTATCCTCTAAAGCTCTATTTCAATGTAAAATGGCAGAGGGAACTCCTGTAGGAGCTCATGTCATCAAGATTATGGGCTACATCCAAACGTTGGAAAAGCTGGGATTTCCTCTCAAAGATGAATTGGCTACCGATGTCATCCTGCAATCGTTGTCAGATAGTTTTAGCAAATTTGTCCTTAATTTCAACATGAATGAAATTAACAAAACTTTGCCACAGTTACTTGGCATGTTACGAACTGCTGAAAGTAACATGAAAAAGGTTGGACCTAAGCCCATTCTGATGGTCCACAAGGACAAAGGAAAGGGAAAGAAAAAGGTAGTGGCAAAGTCTAAGGGAAATGGTAAGACCAAACCAAAAGGGAAAATGCATTGAAACCCAAAGGAGGAGTTAGCAAAGAAGGAAAATTTTTCCATTGCGATAAGATCGGACACTGGAAGAGAAATTGCCCTGCTTACCTTGAAGAGGTCAGGAACGCAAAAGTAAATGGAACATTTGTTTTAGGTATTTATGTTATTGATGTTAATTTGTCAACATCTACTTCTTGGGTATTAGATACCGTTTGTGGTTCTCATATTTGTACTTTTGTATAGGGACTACAAAAGAGAAGGAATCTGGCAAAAGGAGACGTGGACCTACGAGTAGGAAATGAAGAAAGAGTTGTTGCATTATCTATAGGGACATATGTTTTATCTTTGCCTAGTGGACTTGATTTAAATTTAGAGGATTGTTATTATATGCCTAGTTTGACTAAGAACATCATTTCTATTTCTTTTTTGGACAAGATTGGCTTTGAGATTATTATTAAGAATAATTGTTATTCTTTTTATCTTGATAATGTTTTTTATGGTTCGGCACAATTGGTTAATGGTCTCTATATTTTGGATCAAGATAACACCATTTATAACATAAATACTAAGAGATCAAAAACAAATGACTCGATTCAAACTTATCTTTGGCATTGTCATTTAGGCCATATAAGTGAGAAATGCATATCAAAACTTCATAAACATGGATTCTTAGATTCATTTGTTTTCGAACAATATGATGTATGCGAATCTTGCTTGTTGGGAAAAAAATGACTAAAGCTCCTTTTAATAGTAAAGGTGAGCGAGCAAATGATTTATTGGGATTAATACATAGTGATGTATGTGGACCAATGAATACACAAGCCAGAGGTGGATTCCATTACTTCATTACTTTTACTGATGACTTCAGTCGGTATGGGTATATTTATCTTATGAGCCATAAATCTAAAGCCCTTGAAAAGTTTAAGGAATTTAAAAATGAAGTACAAAATCAACTAGGAAAGAGTATTAAGGCACTTCGATCAGATCGAGGTGGAGAATACATAAGCATAGAGTTTGATGAACTCCTAAAAGAATGTGGGATTGTCTCACAGCTTACACCACCTGGTACACCACAGTGGAATGGAGTTTCTGAAAGAAGGAATCGAACATTGTTAGACATGGTTTGATCGATGATGAGTCATAGTGATCTTCTGACTTATTTTTGGGGACATACACTTGAAACAGCCACTTTCACACTAAATCGTGTTCCATCTAAATCGGTTCAAAAGACACCATACGAGATATGGACTGGGAAACGTCTCAGTATGTCTTTTATGAAGATTTGGGGTTGTGAAGCTTATATAAAACATCATATATCTACAAAGCTCGAACCTAAATCTCATAAGTGTATATTTATTGGATATCTTAAAGAAACTAAGGGATACTATTTCTTCAACCCTAACAAGAACAAAGTGTTTGTTTTTCGAACAGGAGTTTTTCTCGAAAGTGAATTTCTCTCAAAGAAAGGGAAGGGTAGAAATATTGAACTTGGAGAAGTTCAAGAGCAATAAATAAATGAACCTGAAGATGAGCATGTTTCACAAGTTATTGAGGAGCATTCAACATATTTAGAAACATAATCACTGCGTAGATTCACAAGAGAACATCGTGCACCTGAGAGATTTGGATTTCTTGTTACGACACATGGAGATGTTCTTCTTATGGATCAAGATGAGCCCATGACTTATCAAGAGGCAGTGTCTAGCCCAGACTCTGAGAAATGGCTTGAAGCCATGAGATCTGAGATGGATTCCATGTCAGTAAACCAAGTATGGACTTTGGTTGAACCACCTGAAGGGGTCAAACCTATAGGGTGTAAATGGGTTTTCAAGAAAAAAACCGATATAGATGGTAATGTACAAATATACAAGGGGCGATTAGTCCCTAAAGGTTTTCGACAAGTTCATGGTGTAGACTATGACAAAAAATTCTCCCCTGTAGCTATGTTTAAGTCCATCCGGATCCTACTCGCAATAGCTGCATTCCATGATTATGAAATCTGTCAAATGGATGTCAAAACTGCCTTCCTTAATGGAAAACTTGAAGAGGATGTGTATATGACACAACCAGAAGGTTTTGTCTTTCCAGAAAATACTGGAAAGGTTTGTAAGCTACAGAGGTCTATTTATGGACTAAAGCAAGCTTCTCGAAGCTGGAATCTTCGTTTTAATGATGCAATCAAAGAGTTTGGTTTTATCAGAAATGAAGATGAGCCTTGTGTTTATAAGAAGGCTAGTGGGAGCATTGTTTTCTTTCCTAATCTTATATGTAGACTACATACTCATAATAGTAAATGATATACCTACTTTACAGTCTGTTAAGACTTAGTTAAGTAGTTGTTTTTCTATGAAATATTTGGGTGAGGCAGTGTATATCTTAGGAGTTAATTTCTATAGATATAGATCAAGACGACTTCTAGGTCTGAGTCAAAGTACATATATAGATAAAGTACTGAAAAGGTTCAGTATGGAAGAATCCAAGAAAGGATTTTTTCCTATGAGACATGGCATTTCTCTTTCTAAGGAAATGTGTCCTTCAACTCCACTAGAAAGAGAACGGATGAATAAGATTCCATATGCTTCGGCTATTGGTTCTATAATGTATGCCATGATATGTACTCGACCAGATGTATCGTATGCTCTAAGCATGAAGAGTCGGTATCAAGCAAACCCTGGTGAAAATCACTGGGTTGCGGTTGAAAATATCCTTAAGTACTTAAGAAGGACTAAGGATAAATTTCTTGTATATGGAGGGGAGGAAGAGCTTAGTATAAAAGGTTATACTGATGCCAGCTTCCAAACTAACAAGGATGACTCACGATCACAATCGGGTTTTGTGTTTTGTCTTAATGGAGGTGTTGTTAGCTGGAAAAGTTCAAAGCAAGACACAGTAGCTGATTCTACAACAGAGGTTGAATACATTACAGCAGTGAAGTAGCAAAAGAGGCTATTTGGATCAAGAAGTTCATATCAGAATTATGGGTTGTTCCCAGCATATCAGATGTTGTAGAACTCCGTTGTGACAATAATGGAGCCATTGCACAAGCAAAGGAACCAAGATATCATCAATGATCCAAACATATTCTTAGGCGCTTTCATCTCATTCGAGAGATCATTGATTGAGGAGATGTGGAAATATGTATAGTACACACGGATGACAATATTGTTGATCCCTTGAGAAAGCCTCTTACACAGCAGAGGCATGATCGTCACACTGAGTCACTCTGTATTAGATATATGAGTGATTGGTCTTAGTGCTAGTGGGAGATTGTTAGACTATACTCAAAGACCAATCATATGATGATTGTAATAATAATTTTATTTACCGATTTTATTGAATAAAGGCATTGCCGCTATTATTTTCATTTATATATATTTGTTTAACATAAACTGGAAGATAATAAAGTCCATATAATGACATAATTGTTATTATTAAAAGATCCCTAGTCAAGTATTATTATGGGCATGGACAATAATAATACGCTTAAGACTAACATGTTATTGATTTATGACAATGAGTTGTCATTGACATAGAGATGTCAGAATTGATACATGATTATTGTTAGAGAACAATGTATTGGATTGACCGACCATGAGCATGTCTTGGATTATTATGACAGTCATAACATTGCTCATGGTGATGACTATATGTATGATCCTCAGACTTGATCAATACTATCCCAACAGATATTGTTGTATATTTTGCAGCTAAACAAGCTCCGTAATTGGTTGCTCTATAAAGACTGTTATTGAATATATCTCATATATGTAGTGGGTGTGTATGATTAAGATAGGATTTGTTCCTACATAATAGGAAATATATCACAGGCCACTTGATGAGTAAGACTAGAAATGCATGGCCATGCTCGAATAAGTTGATATGAGATATCATAAACTATTCGTTAATTAAATTCTACTCTAGATATCGAGAAACAATAGATGGGCTATACAAGTGTGACTATTCCAAGACTTGTGCCTGTTCTAGATATAAAGGACATAAGGATGTAATACATAAAAGAGTAATCACCAAGATGATATGTTGAATCATATTTTCTTGTAACTTAGGTGACAATGATATTGCTAGATGTCACTCATTGTATGTAATATTAGAATTGTTCTAATAATTATGCTAACGTTACAAGAACCTACAAGGTCACCCCTAGGATTGAAACGAGCAAGATGTACAATTTGTTGTACGTTACTAAAATATATGTTTTAATAATCCTGAATATTTAATTTCAATTAATTAATTAAATATAGATTTAATTAATTTGAAATAATAAAATCCCCAATATGATTAGGGTAACTTGGAGATAAGAGGATTATTAAATTCCAATTAATTAAATATAGATTTAATTAGTTTGAAATAATAAAACCCTAATATGATTAGGGTAACTTGGCTATAAAAGGGTGTGTTAGGTCTAGCAGTCGTTTTTGCAACAAACACACAAACCCTTCAACCATTTTCTCTCAAAACAATTTTGGGGAAAACAAATATTGCTCTCAATCGGGTGAACTGAGTAGAGGTCGAGACGTAATTTCGTGGAGGCTTACGATTCGAATCGATCTACACCACCGTATTCACTGTTGTTCTTGCTGTTTTCAAGGAACCAACTGTAAGTATTCACATCTCTTCCTCCCAATTTCGATTTTTCGTACTTGGATCGCTGGTGAGACCGTCGAGTTTTGTTTCCGCTGCGCCATGGAGTGCGCCTACGATCCCAACATTTTTATGGTTCTGGCTTGCTCTCCTTTTTATGCTTTTTTTTCTTTTTCTTGCATATTATATCAAAAGGAGATGGTGTGCGTGGAGCTAATGGCAATACATGATGAGTAGTAGCAGTTGGTGAGCTTAGGGTGGTGTTGTGAATTAGTATGGGCACGGGTAAGGGCTCGGCAGGGCATTGATTTTTTTGTTTGACTTTTTTTGTATTTTTAATTAATATTTTGACAACAATGATGATTACAACAACATTAAATTATATGATATGCATATAAAATGAATAAAATAAAATACATATATATTATAGTTGCACAAGCAAAATGTTGCATTGCTTGTTGCATGATTCAAACATTAATGCTCGGTCATTTGTGAAATCAAATGCTTTTCATGCTTGAATTCACCTGTGGGTGATGGCATCCCTAAATTGTTTGGCTCGAGCATGAGTGATTGTCCTTGTGATGTTCTTTTGGTTCCTAATAAGGCATGATCACATCAATATCGATGCCAAGTCGTGGTATCAGTATCAAATTGAGCTTCACAATTTGAAAAAATAATTTAGTATCGATACTAAAATCCTGGTGTCAATACTATCTCATGATAAATTATTGATACTGGTATTGATACATATTTTATATTTATGCAATTTAATCTCTAAATAATGTGTGATGACATTCAAGGACTTCCAATTATGTTATAAAGTAGAGAATGGTCTCTGGTGATGATGTGTAAGACTATAGTAATTACTAAGAACCAGAAATTTATGGTTTGATTAAAATATATATTTGATACTTGAAACATGCTAAAACAAACGTCTCTGATAAATTGTGTAACATTGTTGATCTGATTTCTTATTAGTCTGGGAGGGTGCTATAGTTACTACCTTGAATAATTGTATGTCATTATAAATTCACGTATTGTTTATAATTATTGATTATAAATATGATAGAATTTTTTTTAAATTAGTCTATTTTTCTCTAAATCTCAAATGTAATGTCTTATGTTTGGGAGGGACTACTATATTGAGAGGAATGTGTTATACATGTATAAATAAGTTTTTCCCGCTTCATTTGTACAATCTGCCTCTCGTGAAAAACCAAATGTACTCTAAAATTCTCTTAACCTTGTATCCGATATATTGATCGACTAATCCAGACCGGGTATTATAGAGGCGAAGGCAACCCTCCCAACTTAGTTTGCTCCATTCGCAAAACACTATGGTTCGAACCCTCGACCTTACTTAAGAAATCTAGTGGTGGGAAGGGAATGCAGTGGCAGATGCAATGGCGAAGCATGCTTGGAGGGCACCATTCGGGGTTCACCGATATTAATTGGCTCCAGTGGGAAATGATAGTTTGGTGGCGGGTGATCAATGATGTTTGACAACTGAGGTGTTTAGTGTGCACGCTGCTCATGTTTTCAAAGTTTGCTGTTGTGTGGTGTTTTGCTGCCTTTGTTCCTTACTCCCTAGGATTCAAAAAAATATTCTCTTAACCTTGCTTCATGTCAACAAGAACTTTAATTTTTAAAGCTTTAGAGCTCGGGTTTATCGTCTAAGGGTCAATTTGGTAAAACTTTTGAAAATGACTTTTAAAAGTGTCGTAGAAATGAACTTTTAAAAGTATTTGTACAAAAGTGCAATTTAAAATATAATTGTGTTGGTATTGCTGTTAAAAAATGAGTTCGAAAAGATAAAATATTCACTATAGATATTATGTTGTAAATTAAAAATATAGCATTTAAATTATATTTATACTTATATATGAATTTTATCAATTTAAACTATAACAAATTTAAAGAAATTATCATTATATATGAATCATATCAATTTAAACTATAACAAGAATATAAAAAATACAAATTAAAATATATTTTATATGACTCATTGTAATACCCCAAATATCATGTCAGTGACTTTATTGAAAAGATTTGAAAATTTAAGATTTATTTGAATAAGTGGTAAAAGATGAGGAAATGATTTGGAATAGTATTTAGACTAATTTGTAACAATAGATAAATTAAGAGGGCACTTTGGTCTTTTAAGAGGGAAAATTAATTTTTAATATATTCCTAATTAGGGATTTTAAAAGGGGGAAAAGATGAATGTAAGTCATTTTCTACTCTTCTTCTTCTTCTTCACGTGGGTAGTGCTCTCCATAGTATAAGGTAAACTTCAATTAGTTAGTTCCTGCTTTAAATTTTGGGTTGCTCTTGTAACATTAAGTGATATGTAAGCTTAAGGAATGAATAAAGAAGATTAAAACTAAGTGGGGATGTTTTATATGAGATTTAAGGAAATGAGCTTTTGAGGGATATGTTGATATATGAGTTTTTATTGAGGTTTATTAGTAGAATTGACTTGTCAAAGGATTGAATAAGAGATTAGAAGCATGAGATATGATTAAAAACATGTTTAGAAAAATGATATGATTTTTGAGTTAAAGTGTTCTATGAAGATTCTAAATGTTATAAGAGGTTAAATGAAGGAATGTTAGTGGGGTTAAGTAAAGAAAATTTTAATAATATTGTTGGAGGTAAAAGTAAGAGATTAGAGGGGAATTTTTAGTAAAAATGAAAAATGGTAAATCTGGGTAAGGGTATCGGTATTGATAGAATAGGTGAAAATAGGTAGAATGTGATGAACAGTAATGGTACCGATGCAAGTGGTATCGATATTGATGGGGTATCGATACTGATGGGGTATCAACACTAACAAGGGGAAGTATCAATACCATGGATCCATAATGTCAAAATGATATCGATACTGAAAGGGAGTATCGGTACCATAGTATAGTAGTATTGATACTGAGAGAAAGGTATCGATACCATGCAACATAGAATATAGAAATGGTATCGATACTGAAAGGGGGTATCGATACCTTAGTATAGAAGTATCGATACCAGGGTAGTAGTATCGATCTATTGAGCTTGGAACTACAAGATAGGTTGAAAGTGTTATAGAAATTAAAATAATGGTACTTTTGAAAATTATTAAAGTATAATGTTAAGGAGTATAATAACATTGGTATGTTATGTGTACTTATTGGATGCTTGTGTAGATCGTAACTAAACTCATGAATCTAGCAAGAAAAAGGGGAAGGATAAAGTTGCTGATTAACCAAACATTTCTACATCTTATTAGTTGGGATTACCAGGTGAGTGTATTCATTATGTACTTATGTTTTATGATAGTTATAAATATATGTTGATTACTATATGTATGGTGATTACCAAATGGCATTATGTGTGCAAAAATAATAAATTCATAATAAGTTTATGAATTTCTGTATTGGTAGTGTGTGTGCAACCCAAGTAAATTATAATAAGAATGTGAATTACTGAATTGGTACTACGTGAACAAATAATAGAATTTATAATGAATTTAAAGAGTTGAGTGATATTATGAATAATTATTAGTGTAAAAACAATTCTAAAATAAAATATTAATGGTGAAGCTGTGCATTTGACAGAAAGGTGTCAATTATGTCAGTTAGATGAAAGGTTAAATACCTTTGAGTAAAAGATTAATGGCCTAGTTGTGCATTTGGAAGAAAGGTGTCAATTATGCCAGTTAGATGAAAGGTTAAATACTTATGAGTAAAAGATTAATGGCCTATCTGTGCATTTGGCAGAAAGATGTTAATTATGCCAGTTAGATGAAAGGTTGAATATCTTTGAGTAAAAGATTAATGGCCTAGCTGTGCATTTGGCAGAAAGGTGTCAATTATGCCAGTTAGATGAAAGGTTAAATACCTTTGAGTAAAAGATTAATGGCCTAGTTGTACATTTGGCAGAAAGGTGTCAATTATGGCAGTAAGGTGAAAGGTTAAATACCTTTGAGTAAAAGATTAATGGCCTAGATGTGCATTTGGAAGAAATGTGTCAATTATAGCAGTAAGATGAAAGGTTAAATACCTTTGAGTAAAAGATTAATGGCCTAGCTATTTTGGCAGAAATGTATCAATTATGCCATTTAGATGAAAGGTTAAATATCTTTGAGTAAAAGATTAATGACCTAGCTGTGTATTTGGCACAAAAGTGTTAATCATGCAAGTTAGATGAAAGGCTAAATGCCTTTGGGTAAAAGACTAAAAGATTTATAATACATTTTGATATAAACGCTGCATAAATGGTATGAAAGGGGTCGATATATATATAATGTACAACAATGCATAATTGGTATGAATGGATGTCATAAAGGAAAACGTAAGCAGTACATAAGTGGTATAAAAGAATGCCCCAAATGAAAATACAAAACGGTGTATTAATAGTATTTAAGGTGCCACCCATGTTAATTATGAAAGATACATGATCAATTGGCACTTCGATGCAATACATGTATAGTATTTTTCTCATTTAATGTACATAGGGCAAATAAAGAATAATGGGGAAAATATATAGAAGGATAGGTATGTTGGGTCTACTAAGAATAATTTCAATAATTGTATGAAAGAATTATGGTTTAATTGAGAAAGGCTTATCTGGTCCTTATGTATTATGAAATTTAATTCGCCATTCAATAGTCATAAAATACTTATGTATAAATTGTGACATCTTTACAGTATTATGTCTCACTAAGTAAATACTTAACGTGTGTTGATTTCACGTGTAGGGAACAATCAAGGTTTTGACGTGTAAGGAGTGCAACAGTAACAACTTTCATCAATTAAAGGTTGACTCGTCAGGAACATTGGAACAATCTTATTTATTTTGAAAACTTAGTTGGCATGTAATGGAACTAAAGTAAATATTTTGTAATGTATTTAAAGTGATAGTTTTAGTATTTTGCTTTTATGATTATCATACTTTGTGGTTGTTAAAATTGAAACAAAATTTTGCGGGTTTTCAAATGACAAAATATTTTAAATAGTGATGTGACATCCGTATCTCGTGTACGGAAAGGTACACGGGAACTCACTATAAATATTTTAAGATATAAATCATAAATTTTATTTATTTTTAAATGATTAAAATAAATTATTAAAAGTAATAAATTATTTTTGAAAGATGCTAGTATTAAATTATTCAAATAAAACGTAAATACATAATTGAGTGAAGCCCATGCATTAGCAAGGGTAGAATTATAATTTGCTTCCAAATGCAAATTAAAAAAAAAGTTAAAAATTATAGCTTTTGCGATTTATTTAAAACCACCGTTTCTACTATAATTTTATTTATTTTTAACTCATTTGATATTAATTTTACGACCTATTGAATTTTTTTAACTAAAAGTGATTCTAAAAACCTTTACCAGACGCACCCTAAGACTATATAGATCATCAGATGAAATTCTAGATACTTGCAACATGTACAACGCTTACGTGGTTTGCAAAAACTAGAAGCCTACAATGTTAGCCTATTATATTTAACTTGCGGAATAATATTAACAACTGAACCCCTAAATTTTTGGTTCTTTAGTTATATGAATAAAGAAACCTAAAAATTCACGCACCATAAAATCCTTAATGCGTTCCCTACTAACTCGCTCGTGAAGTTAATATACAAAGAAGGGGAGTGTAGGTAAATCCAAATTGAAGGTAGATATATATGTCCAGTTATGATTCCTTATCCAACAACCTGGAGTTTGATTTGTAAATCAGATCCGGTAGAAACTGAAACTCCATAAATACACAAAAGATAGAAAAAGTGGTTTTTTATTTATAGGAAAATGAATGACTGCTCCGCATCAAATGGATATTTAGCTTAATTCTCGTTCACGTTCTCTCCGATTTCTTCACCAGTTCAAGTGATTATAAATGTATAATCATCTCCCCCAAACCACCAATTCTTTTCTTTTGATATCTTCACCACGGGAATGGCGCATTACACGTTTTGTTGATCAGTTTTCCAGCTTTTCAACTTCTTGACCTGCGCTTGGCTTCGTTTCTTCCTCGCTGTTTTGATTTTCAGGTTTCTCAGTTTCAATTTTCCCTCTATACTTTTCCTTTTGTACAAATATATGTTGTTTTAGAATATTTCCAAATTCGTCTTTTAGCAAATGCAATGGTTTTTTTAATGAAAGAGTTCATGTGGATGTGAAAATTTTTCAAATCAAGCCTTTTTAATTAAAAATTAGGCGTTTTCTGTTATGCTTTAACCAATTTCATCAATCACGATGGTTTTCTT
Organism: Hibiscus syriacus; assembly: GCF_006381635.1. NCBI lineage: Eukaryota > Viridiplantae > Streptophyta > Magnoliopsida > Malvales > Malvaceae > Hibiscus > Hibiscus syriacus. The sequence goes on from NW_024063194.1 coordinate 2,388,053, forward strand.
TTTTTCCTATATATTCATTTAAAAAAATTAAGAAAGGAGAGAAATTTACGTATATAATGTTTACGGAAATGATGTCTAAAAGACAAGAAATTTTTTGAGTTGATATTGATCCGATTATTTTCTCATTTACTTTTTTATTTCATCTTAATTGAGAAAATAATTTGTCAACCCCTATGAACTAATTTTTGTTCTCCACTTATCCTATCAGATGTGTAAGAAAAGAAAATAATAATTATAAACTGATGATTACGTGATAGTTTTAAATCACTATAAGTAAGCTCTTGTCCATCCTAAAAAAATTTTGGTATAATTGTTGTTAGGATATTTTCAGTTTTAATGCCTTTAAATTTAAATTTCGTAAAATTAAATCCTTCATCATTTAATTTTTATAATTGAAATATTGTTAAGATCTTATTTAAACAAATTATTCCCTCATAATTCAATGTTGATTTCGTTCAGAGGTTGACCCTTTATGTTTGGTTGCAATTAACATGGTTTGCCTCTCGCTATGAGGGGCCATGATGCCTCTTTGCATCCATTTGAGGGGTGATGTGTGGTTTATAAAATATTTCTAGATATTATGGTATTGAAATTCTGGCTTAGATAAATTTTGTTAATTTTAAGTATGTTTAAAAACATTCCTAATGTTTATGAACTGTTTGAGCCATAAGTTTATTATTCTATTTTTAGGTTTTGCAGTGTTTTTTTTTCTGCATCTTTTGTGCATATAAGTGGTGGTACATTGTGGACATTAGTTGTCCTGAGAATTATATAAAGTTATGGTGTTTTTTTTTTCATACTTTAGGGTGTTTTTTAAGGTAAAAAATATTGAACTACGTGGTGTTTGAATTTGATAGATCACTAGGATTGACTAAATAAGACAATTCGTTGGCAACAACATGCCCTGAACGATCAGAATTAGCGTTTACCAAGATGTATGCATGTTTTAAAGAATGGATAATAGCATTTTAGGTCTTTATCAGTTTCAATTTAAATAAAATTGGACATTCCCCCCCCCCCAAATTTTAGATTAAATATATAATAAGTTCTTATTGTTTTGAAATTAAATATCTTGTATTTCTCAATATTTGATCCGGCTTCTTTAAAGTGATACTTTCAAAGAATTTTATGTAAAATTATAGCCTAGTAGAGTAGTTATACAAGAGAGATAATGACATAAGTAATTGTTAAATTTGTGTAAAATTATAGCCTAGTAGAGTAGTTATACAAGAGAGATAATGACCTAAGTAATTGTTAAAAGTTATCGTCCAATTTCGCTCTTAGCAACTTTAACTTTTTGTCTGGCATGAATAAAATTGAACTTTAAAAGGAATCTGAAGCTGTGAAAGGTCATAAAAAGTGAACTTTATTGTATTTCCTAGTAATACGCTTCAAGTTTGGAATATTTTCATGCCTATAAACTATAAAGTTCCTTGTACTAGCAAGTTGTTTACATGTTACTAGGTTTTTTTCCCTGATTAGTAACATTTCCTCTTCATTTGGTGAGGCATATTTCATTGTCATCCTTGCAGATGTTATTCCGATCATGGACCTTAATCATACCTCTTAAATCTATAATTTGCAGATATTGTTTGCGTGCATCTGTTTTAAGCTGAGTGGCCTTGAGAGATGAACGGGTTCAGTTCAAATTTCTGTATCTTTTGAAAATAATGATATGGCCTTGTGCTTCCTTTTGATAGTAGAATTTTGGACTCATGAGCTTGATGGACTGCTTGCTGAACAGCAGTGATAAGAAAACATTGAAGAGGTGGTTCTTTATTGATAAAAGTATTAGCTGAAAACAATAGTTTGAGATTGAGCATCAATATAAAGAATCATCTGCTAAGGAATCTGGCAGGTTTTACGTTTTGAGTAGTGATCTGAGGCTGGATTCAATGGACATGAAATCCAACCACACTGCTTCTGTTCTTACCGATCCACCACTAACCAAGTCAAGATTACGAGTACCTTCTGGTGTGTTGCAATACTCAAGAACCCGCTTGTGTTCCTAGGATGAAAGCTGGAATTACTGATATTCATGCCAACAACTGCCTGGATTCTATGGAATCCTCATCCCCTCCTCATAACAAGTCCATGGATTTCAGCAATCACCCTGTATCAAATGATACGGATGTTGCTTATACTACATGGCTGGTAGTAGATATTCTTCACTTATATATGAGTTTAATTTTGATACAAATAAAGGGGTTATTGATTTTTAGAATGTACTTTTCTTTTCCTTTGCAGCTTGAATATCCTTCCGCACTCGCATCATTTCAGAAAATCACAGACTTTGCTGAGCAGAAGAGAATAGCACTGTTTCTGGATTATGATGGCACTCTTTCACCAATTGTGGACAATCCGGATTGTGCCTTTATGTCTCATGATGTAAGAATTGCTTGTCTGGGCAAAATTGATCAAATGGGGCGTTGAAAAAAAATAATGGCTTGTATATAGTGGTGGGAGAAATATTCTCTTAGATGGTGTAATTGCTATAGTGCTACTAAAAAAAGTTTGGATCACGATGCATATTTTGGAAGATGCAACAAGTACCAAGCGTCTTCTTCTTTGCTACTTCGTTAACCTTGGCATTTCAATTGCATGAAATATGAGGAAAACCTTAGATGATCTATGCGTCTTCTTCGGCGCTATAACAATCCCCGCATCTCAAAAAATATTTCCTTCCACCATTCTACACGAGCCAGTTTTTTTCCAATGTCTCATTTGATCGATTTTACCGGCTTTTCGGGATACTTTGAGAAAATTTTAGTGAAATATATCACTTTTTTCCGACATACTAAGCCAAAATGTTTTTTTCAGATTCGAGCTGCATTGAAAAACGTGGCAAAATGCTTCCCAACGGCAATAATTAGTGGCAGAAGCCGTGACAAGGTGATTTGAAGAGCATGGTTTTGACAAATTTTGATAACTTTGTTGGCACTGTTTTTTATATTTACAATTGCCTCTTTGTTTATTCAGGTATATGAGTTTGTAGGAGTAACAGAGCTAAATTATGCGGGAAGCCATGGAATGGACATCATGGTTCCTGTTAGGCAATCTTCCGATGATTACTCTAACTGCATTACATCTACTGATAAGCAGGTCTAACGCTTCAAATCTCTTCACACAAGGCTTTATATTTTACCTTCAAGTTGTTTTTTTGTTCTAATTCAGGGTAAAGAAGTAAACATACTCCAGCCAGCCTGCTACTAGTTCTTACCTATGATTGATGAGGTATGCAACGTTCCTTGGAATGCCATAGCTAAGGCTGTAAAAAGTTGACCCGACCTGCAAAACTGACTGAAACTGACTTGAGTCAAAACTGTTTTTGACCTGCACTGTGGCGATCCGAAACCGACTCGAGTCGGAATTGGTAGTGACCTGAACCCGATTTGGACTTGGAAATTGTGGATCCGAACCTGACCTGCATCCGACTTGAGAACGACTTGAACCCGAATTGAACCGAAAATTTGATACCCGAACTCGAACTGCATCCGACTGATATGAACATGAACCCGAGATTGACTTGGTAAATAATTGGTATTAACCGACCTGTTTTTAACCTAACATGTTTTCAACCTGGCCTGTTTTTAACCTGACCTGTAAATGATCCGACTTGTTAATGATCTGATCTGATATTTACTTGACTTATATATTACCATGGACAAAATTATAAGATTTTAATAAAATTATAAGTTTTTTAGCTTATGATGTAATTAAAATATTAATATGATTACTTTTTAAATATTATAATAAAATAATTATTATGATAATTATATTAATAAATAGACCTATTATATAAAATTATTTAATAAAATTATTTAAATGTAAATTAGATAAAACATTATTAATAATACAAAGAAAAATTAATATATTTTAATTTATATAAATTATATAGTTTAATTTATATAAAAAATAATATTATATAAAATAACTTGAGCCTCTAAATTAGAAAAATAAAGTAAAAACTATAAGGAAAAGGCCCACAACCCATAACCTAACTTTAACAATGTGAATGAAACTGGGAGACTAAATGACTAACCCAAGTTCATTTTGATTTTAGCTTATCTTGTAAGAGAAAAAACTATAAGGAATAAAAGATTGAAGACAAAGAAAAGTGAAATATTTGAAGGATGATTTATAGTTGGAGAAATGATGAAAAACAGAGAGTACACATCTTTTAATGCCCACTTTCTATACTACCACATGTAATACCGTAAAAAAGTAAATGATAGGAATTTTTTATGTAAAACTTTCATCATCATATTAGAATTAGATCAAAGAGTTCTCATTGTTCTACCAATTCCTATCTATACAAACACATATAACACCGAGTCTACCAGTTTTATCCACAAGAAAAGACCTCACAAATTGATGGTGTAACCTAATTGATAGCGAGGTCTCTCATCAATATTCTAATAAGCCTCAACTTACGAGAAACTGTTGGTCCCCTAACCGAGTCATCTCCTACCCTCCTGACAGACTCTTCATCCAATGCAAGAGTTGCTTCTAAAGTTGGAAGCCAATTGGGTTGCTGAAGCCAGTGTCTTAATGAAAAGATAGCATGGTACTGCAAAACATGTATATATAAAAACATAAAAAAAAATAGTTTTAACCCACTCAGAAGAAGTACAGAAGGGAGTTGTTTGTATTGGTATACAAGCCTCAAAGGCAAAACAACAGAGTCAGGGAGGAAGCACGGATAGATGACGCATTATACATGAAAAAGAATAGTACTAAAGAGTTAAATGGATATAAAGGGCTTACCCCATAGACAAGAGTTAATGAGCTATGACTGCCACTTTTTTGTGATGATACATAACCATAAACTTGCATGGAGTAAGAATGGTAGAGGATTCTGCGATCAACAAGCTTTTTCAACACCTGCAATAAATTCAAACATAAGGCATCAACATTAAACACAAAAAGAGACTGAACTTTGGGGTAAAAAATTACACCGATTGCTGCACAGACCTCAATTGCACTCCTTCCCCTATGTTGAGCTTGAGCACTAGTAAGTTGTCGAAGCACAACTCTCGAGTTATACAAAGGACTGCAATTTCATTAACACCAAATGTTAGAATCAGATCAGAAAGACAGCTTAACATTAAACATTCTTACCCCTTTTTGAGGGCTCATAACTGCCAAGTCCAACAAAGTATAAAACATTAGGCTCATCTTACGAGCAATTCTGGATTACTTTGAAACTACAATGGGAATGGTATGCAACAGACTCTCTGTATTCCCTGATGGCGGTTAGTAATATCTATTAAAGAATAAAAAAGAAAAAACCTCTAGATGGAAGCGTGTAAGGAATTATCACCTGTTTAAGCTTTCTGGAAGGTTGAAGTGTGCATTTACAAACAAAGGAGGCTGTAGAAGACAAGTGGTATAAAAGCATTATCAAGTTGCGTTGCGTAGGCCTCCAACAGACCGCTTGTGGTCACAGCTATTAAAACAGGGAGCCAGTGCTGTGGAAATTGAGATTTACGTAATCAAATATTTGCAATGTAACAATAATCCAAACACTCAATTAGGCCCACGAAACTAATTCGAACAACTTAACAAGATCATTTAAAAGAAAACGAGAAGAAAAAAATAAATAAACAACCTGAAGTACCCACATAGGGTGTTTAAGTGAACAAATTCATTCCAGGCTAAGTTACCACAGATGTGCTAATGATGAATAACTCAGTCAACATAAGAATGTCAGTGTGCGTATGTGGTGGGTGAGAGAGAGACAGAGAGAGAAACCTGAGTTAGAATGTATCCAGTGGATGCCAAAAGTGGAACCAGAACCAAGCAAGCAGCGAGGACAGATGCTATACCAGTTGAAGTGCCTTCAATAGTTTTCTCTAAAGTGTAAGAAATTTGCTAGAATTAGCAGGTATCTCCTCAAAGGAAAGCTTAAACATTAAAAAATAATCAAAGTAGACAGAAAGAAAGCAAGACAGGAAAATCCTTACTGCCAGTTTTGCTCCACCTAAGGACACCATACTTATGGCCAACCATTGATGCCTAGCATAAAAGCAAGATGATTACAACTTTATGAGCCACTTGGCAGGAGTAACAGGCAAGAAGCCAATTCTATCACTTTGTAGACTCTTTCATATTTATACCTCAACTAGTTCTCAATTATCCACTGTTTCAGATTATTCTGTAATACAGCCATCATAAGTTGGACTCCCATGGGGTTCATAACGGCACTACTGGTGGAGTGATGTTGGTTTTTTAATCCTTAATACAAAAAAAATAGCGAAGCGCCTAAGATTACACCCATCTCTCTCTTTCTGGAATGGCTTGGTTCATAAGTTGGACTCCCATGGGGTTCATAATGCTTGTCCAGGTTTAAAAACATTGGCAGAGTTTGAATGGGATGTTAACACTGTTAGTCATTTGATACTGGGAAAATCCAAGTGGAAAATTGCATAAAATTTTAGTTCAAAAGCCAAATTTTAGTTCATAAACTTTATTAAAAAAGGTTAAGGGCCTGCTAGAAAAATTATCGGAAAGGGAGGCGGAAGACATGGTAGAAAATAACAAATCCAATAAATTTAGGCCCCAAAGGCAAAAATAAGCAAACTTACCATTGTTTCTCCAATTCCAATGGTTAAAATTCCAGTAAAAGGGGTAAGAGGTCGATCACTAAACCCAGAGGACATCCAGATAGGAAGTGCACATCCCAACAAGAGTGAAAAGTGGCTACACGAGTAAAAAATGGACCTTAATTGTAATTGCTTGAAATAATTATATGCATATTAATTTCCACTAATGGACAAAATGTAATACCTGACAATAATAAGATCCGAGTCACGATGATCTGTAAAGGCACTCATAAACTGATGTACAGGATGCCCTAAAGGCCAAATTCTCCAAACCTGGCTACAAAGGAAAGATTCAGCAACATGAACCAAGAAACTTCTAAAAAAAGGAGCACTTCTCCAGTACATTTGAGAACATAAACATAGCCTGTATATTGTAATCATTACAATATGGTTATTAATTGTTGTTATGCTCGCGAAAATAACATCCTTTAAAATGCTTAACGAGTTAACACTTGGACAAAGTATAGCAACTTCACTCAACATGATTACTTGATAAATTGTCAACATCTACAAAATATCCGAAGGTTTAGCCAACTTACTCGAATAATTTCTAACACCAAGAAAACAGCCAAAGCTGCACCAAATGCTAGATCAAGAAATTGTGGCTGGAAACAAGATCAGATGAAGTCAATATAATATCTAAGCAAACAACTACCATAAGTCCATAACGAAGGAGCAAAAAAGTTGCAAAGTGATTGATACGTGATACTCGAGTCCATAATCACCTTGTAAATAAGAGCGGGAAGAAACATTAAAACAGCCAGCAATAGGAGTCGGGGAAGTGGTTGTGCGGTGCCCACGCATGGTGGACTGGGATGGAGTTGGGGTAGTTACCGAATTGGAAAAACGAGAAGGATTTGGAGGTGGCGTTGCGGCGGCAGAGGAAGGAGTTAAGGCTTGACGGAGACCACGAGTGTAAATGATGCTGATTTTGGAGAAGAATCGGAAGCCATGGTTATGTTAAAATCATCAGGCCGGAAATGATGCTGATTTTGGCGCCACAGTTGGCGTAGCCTTGTGGCTTAAACGAGTGAGAAAACTCGCGTGTTTTTTAACTTCATTTGATATTGTAGTGTTGTCTCTTAGTTTTAAATTTATTTAATTTAGTCCAAATTTAATGATTTAATATATTAATTTAAGCTTCATATTTCAACTTTTTCAATTTAATCCAAATTTAATGTTATAATTTATTAATTTAAGCTTCATATTTAAAATTTGTTCAATTTGATCCTTATATATTTTTCAATTCTTTCAATTAATATATATGTTTATATTAATAAATAATATAGTTTATATATATATATAGTTTATATACTAATGAACTATATACTATATAGTTTGTATATATCATATACTATATAGGTTATATATACTAATGAACTATATAATATATAGTTCATATATACTAATGAACTATATATAATGTATAGATTATATATACCATATAGTCTATATATATTTATAGTTTATATATACTAAATAGTATATATAGGTCATATGTAAACTATAGTTTATATATATAGTTAATGTAAACTATAGTTAGTATATAAACTATATAGTTTATATGTAAACTATAGTTCATATATTATATAAATATAAACTATAGTTTATATAATAGTATAAAATATAGTATATAAATATAAATTATAGTATGTAGTTTATATAAATATAAATATAAGCCCTATATATATATATATATATATATAACAATATAATTTATATTAATAAACTATATAATTTATACAATATATTATTTATAATTATACATAATATATAATATAAATTATATAGTTTATATATAATTCATATAAATTTATATATAACTATGTAGTTTCTATATAGTTCTTAGTTCATATATAACTATATAGTATTATAGTTTATACATGATATATATAGTTTATACTTTATACATAATATATAAACTATTAGTTATATATATACATATTTATATAAATTATATAGTTTATATTATATATATATTAGTTGTTTAATTTTTTTCTCAACTTATTACTTATTTATATTTATTAATTGGTCCTAACTTTTTAAAGAGTATAATTTAGTACATTTTTGTATTAATTTCAACCTCAAAATTTTAAATTATTTCGATTTGATCCCTTTGTGTTGTTTAATATTAAATTTTTATATGTAATTTCATATTTATTCAATTTAGTCCTCCAATTTTATTTGCACCTGAAATTGACCCTACTTATTACTTATTTCTATTTTTAAATTGGCCATACTTTTTAAATGGGTATAATTAGTATTTTTTGTATTAATTTTAACCTCAAAATTTAAAATTATTTCGATTTGATCCCTTTTGTGTTGTTTAATATATTTAAATTTTTTAATTTCATATTTATTCAATTTAGTCCTCCAAATTTTATTTGCATATGAAATTGACCCATACTTATTACTTATTTCTATTTTTAAATTGGCCCATAACTTTTTAAATGGGTATAATTTAGTACTTTTTTGTATTATTTCAATATCACAATTTAAAATTATTTCATTTGATCCTCATCAATGTGTTGTAATTTATTAAATTTTTATTTGTAATTTCATATTTGTTCAATTTAGTCCTCCAAATTTTATTTGCATATGAAATTGATCCATATTTATTACTTAATTCTATTTTTTTAATTGACCCATAACTTTTTAAATGGGTATAATTTAGTTTTTTTTGTATTAATTTCAACCTCACAATTTAAAATTATTTCGATTTGATCCCTCATCAATGTGTGTTGTTTAATTTATAAAAAAATTTATTTGTAATTTCATATTTGTTCAATTTAATTCTTAAATTTGTATTTTTCATAAAATTGAACAATGATTATTTATATTCTTAGTAATTTACTCTAAATCATATACAATTACAAATTGCAATTCAACGTTCGCGAAAGACGAAAATAATTAATCCAAAAATAAAAATTAACCCGATTTGAGCTCAATCCGTATTTGATAGAGATCAGACCTGAATTTTATCTATTTAATTCTTAAATTTGTATTTTTCATAAAATTGAACAATGATTATTTATATTCTTATTTACTCTAAATCATATACAATTACAAATTGCAATTCAACGTTCGCGAAAGACGAAAATAATTAATCCAAAAATAAAAATTAACCCGATTTGAGCTCAATCCGTATTTGATAGAGATCAGACCTGAATTTTATCTGCCAATGATGTGACCCGATCTAAACAAGATCCGTCTGAAGTCCATCCGAACCTAAATTAACCTGCTTCAGACCTGAACTGGCAACGATCCGAACTGAAAATGACCTGAACTGAACCCGATTTGGATCTGGTGTCAAATTTACCTGACTTGACCTGTATTCGATTTTACCCAACCTGTCAATATCTAACTGAAACCTGAACGATTACCCAATTTTACAGCCCTAGCCATAGTCGTACATGGCGTAATGCCCGCTCTTTTCCTCTCTGTTCTAATTTAGATTTCTCATTCATTCAGATTTTTAACTCACTCGTCAATAGTACCAAAGAAATTCAAGGTGCAAATGTCGAAAACAACAAATTTTGTGTCTCTGTCCATTACCGAAACGTGGACGAGAAGGTGGGAGAATTTTTACGAAATTATTAAAATAATACCTAAAAAATTGAATTATTAAAATATCATCCATTCAACATTAATTCCCAAAATGACATGTATTGTGCCACAGAGAATCAAGGCGCTTTCACGAATGCACGTCTTCATCCTATGTGAGAATTTGGGGACGAAGGCATTATCATGAGAATATCTTCCTCCAAAAATCCAAAAAAGCAAAATAAAAGACACCGTTTTGAAATAGCGCCATTTTTTAATTTTCAAATTTTGAGAAGGCGCGATTTTGGAACAACGCCTTCTTTTTAATATTAAAACTACAATTTAAACAACAAAATTACAACTTAAAATTACTGTTATTCATTGATGGCCTCTATGTTTGGAATTACTCTTCAGTGTGTTTTCTTTGCATGATTAAGTATTAACTTGAAGGCCATTTTTTATGTTCAGAATTGGACAACAGTTGCACAATGCGTCCATGATGTCATCAGAAACTACCCTCGTCTACGATTGACTCATGGACGGAAGGTGATCTCTAAAGACAATATGTTTCTTTTCTCATTAACTTTTATATACCTTCTGTTTGTGTCATTTAAAATATATATTTTCATAATTAGGTTTTAGAGGTTCGGCCTGTGATCAATTGGGATAATGGGAAAGCTGTTACATTTCTACTTGAATCACTTGGTAAGTACGGTCTTTAACCTATGTGTGCGCATGCACACATTGTATATTGTCATAGTTCTCAATGCTTAAAAAACAGATGGTTTAGGGCTTGACAATTGTGACGATTTGCTTCCGATTTATGTTGGCGATGACCAAACGGAAGAAGATGCGTTTAAGGTAAGATATAAATGATGATAAGTATTTTGATATTCCTGAGATTTCCTTATAAAAAATATTTAAGAGAAGCAATTTCATTGGTTTATATAACACAGGTTCTAAGAGAGGGAAACCGTGGATATCGCATCTTGGTTTCATCTGTGCCCAAGGAGAGCAACGCATTTTTTCTCTCTCAAGGATCCACACGAGGTACCTTTTTTTCTTTTGGTCTCTAGGGGTAGAGATGCTTGCATGTTGTGTGATAGATACAAATAGAAGTGTCAATTTCTTCAATTGAGAAAACATCAAAGTGAGGGAATAAAATGCATTAGATACGTATACGAAGTGTTGTTCAAACTTTAATTTTAACTTAATTAACTATCTGGAATCTAAGTTTTTTCAGTTAGTCAGACAATTAATTTTAAGCTTTGTTGGTTAACGATTAATAATTTTTTAAACTTTTATTATCAATTAATTCTGTTTGAAATTGAATAATTGACCGAATTAATAAAAAATTATTAAATATTTTTATATATTTTTTATATTATTTAATTTTAGGAGTGTTTAAACTTCAATTTTATCAAATTAATCGACCAAATTAATTGATCTAACAAAAATATTAAATATTTAATATATATTATTTATAAATTTCGGTTAATTTAATTAATTGACTGAATTGATCGAAATTTGTTCAGTTCGATTAAAAAATTTCAAACTAAATTTCAATTTGGTTAATAAGTTAAAGGAAAAAAATTGATTAATGAATTTTATATGGTTTGGTTCGATTTATTAACAGCATTAAACTGACCGATTTAACACCCCTAGGATTATGTTAGTGGTCTTTTGTCCACATTCTATATCTTGACTAGGTTGGATTTTGAAACATATTAAAGGGTTGCTGACTTTTAATGTTACAGGTGATGAAGTTTCTTAAATCACTGGTGGTTTGGAAGGAGAAGGCAAGTGCACTCTGAAACCCAAATACAATAAACAAATAAATAGAAAAGAAGAAGAAGAATACGGTTATACCAACCAAGAATACGATAGCCTAAGCCCGCACGGTGATGGGAGGCTTTGGAGTGGAATCACACAGAGAAAGTCCATTAGTCTCCATTGTGATGCCTAAATTCGACCGGAACTTAAGGATGATGAATGGTCACTAGATATTTTTTATTCTTGTTTTTTTTTAAGTATAGTATAATATTTTTTGGAAAGTAGTCCATGCGAGGCCTTTAACTAGACCTAGCTTATAAGTGGAAAGTTCTGCTGTAGTGAATAAGCTAGAAACTTGGTGTAATAGAAAATGAGACTTGAATCATCTGTGTATTATTTGCATTGTGTAAGAGTGATGGAAATATTATTTATTTCTGGATATGGACCACCACCACTCAATTATTGCACAAACTAATCTTGTACTAGGTTACTATACCCAAACTGAGTGATAGGTTTTTTTGCTGGTGAGAGATGTCACCGCAATAGATGCAAATGAACATCTTTCGATGCAAGAATAGAAATAGCCTCGCTGTTAAATATACCAACCCCTCAAGGAATGATATTGAAGATCTATTGTCGTTATCATTGTAATTTGTTAAGTAAGAAGAAAAGGTAGATTGGTTGAGTTGGATGTGAATGTAAAATAATGAAACGACAATAAAATAAAAGAAGTAAAATCTAAGTAATGGATAAAACGAGAGCACTCATCATATTTCACGCAACTGAGACACAAAAACAATATTTTGATTTTTAACATAAATAGCGCAAGCATACAAAGCATTGCTAATGTTTGACATTGAGAACTCAATAAACTATCATTCCCTTCCATGCTATAACACCTAGTTCAGCCCCCCATAATCCTACCCAACTTCTGTCGTGGCATAAGCGATTTCCACTGATAAGGACTGCGCCTAGAGATGTCAGTGTTTGCTTGTTACTTCCTAAAATCAACAGACTAAATGTAAACAAAAGGACTTGATAGCAGATCAAGATGTTAAGAAAACTTTCGTCATCCTAATAAATACAAACAGATGGTAATCAAAATAAGTTTAAAAAAATCACTCTAAGCAAAGCTAAGAAGTGATCTTTGTAGCTTTGCATTGATACATAGCTGCTTTTGTATTCCACACTAGTGCGATCGGTCGTTAAAGATGCTATGGAGAGGTATAGCACACCATCAACATGGTGTCAGAACGTTGGGGAAGATGCAACAAACAAACAATGCAATGTGATGACATCTAACTCTAAATGTGATGCTAAGAAAACAAACAATTATGATGAAATGCACAACTCAAGGACAAAACGAGTTTAATTAATGGGCAAAATTGGCCTTTTACAGTGTTATCACACCCCATACTTGAACGTTTCCTTGTTCTCAAGTAAACAGAATAATGCGGTCACAAAAGAAAATTTCAGAAAGCTAACATGCGTATTCTTGCTTCCTGAGTTAAACAAGTTCGAGGTAAACAAGTAACAGGAATTAAATTCACAATTGTGCCGACATTCACGTAAGTATATCATAGGATGTATTTCATACAATCACAACATTATACTCCAATTTAAGTTCTTGTTACTTGTCATAGATGCCTATACTAATAAATATAAGAATAGCATAAGCATAAGACAAACAAGGGAAACCTAGAATCAGCATACCTTTGGTACTGGAAGTAAAGATGGGGTGCGACAAACCCCCAATAGATATCCTTATTGCCTCGACGCATACACTTGCAGTGAGAGCGTAAAGCATGTATGCAGCAGGGTACTCTCTTTTTAGCGTTGTGATCTTAAAATTGCACACAGACATGGTACTTATTCTATAAAATATAATTTTTTAAGATGCATCGACAAATTTCGTCTTTTATTTATACAATATATATATATATATATAATCTGTGATAGGGTACTTCAAACAGAGCATTATACCATTCAGGTACTATTTTTGAATTCTCCTAGATTCACTAAGTAATATGTCAGTGCTTTTAATTCCTCTAACTTTAATAGACTACACTATTCCATTCTATACCTAAGTGAAAAATCATTCAAGATGAGATTTAGATTTCCATCAATTTATATGCAACCCCTCTACACTTAAAACTTGCACTGTTCCAATGCAATGACATATAAATTCATAGAAAAATACTTATGCAAGATACGTATATACGACGCAACAAAAACATATATATACAAACAACTAAATACATACATTAATAGCTACAATTCGATTACCACCAAAACTTAAGGATCTAAGAAGTTTTACTATTCCTTGTATTATTGGAGATCAATTCGTAGGTAAATCATTATGTGATTTAGGTATTAGTATTAATCTTATGCCATTATCAATTTTTAGGAAACTTGGTAGTGGAGAGGCACGACCAACCACAATTACCTTACACCTAGATGATCGCTCCATCGTACATTCAAGTAGCATTGTTGAGAATATGCTAGTCCGAGCAGACAAATTCATTTTCCCCACTAATTTTATCATTTTGGATTGTGAAGCTGACAAAGATGTTACAATTATACTTGGTTGACCCTTCCCTGCCACTTATTGAGCTTTAATTGATATCAAAAAAATAAGAACTCACTATGTGCTTGAATGATGAACATATTATATTAAATGTTTTAAACAATGTTTCATACATAGATTATAATGTTGAATGTTATTCAATTGCTCTTATTGATGTTTTTACGCAGGAACAATGGGATGTACATGCATCATTTTGAGTCATTGGACCTTTCCACCCAACCTAGTAAAGCTCAAACACCTTCTATAGAAGAGCCACCCACACTTGACTTAAAACCTTTTCCCGAGCATTTAAAGTACGAATTTCTTAGGAAAACGAGACTCTTCATGTTATTGTTGCAACAAAGCTCAATGCATCATAGGAAGAAAAACTACTGGTTGTTCTGAAGTAGCATAAGCGAGCAATTTCCTGAAGCATTGTTGATATTAAAGGTATCAACCCAGCCTTTTGTATACATAAAATCTTTTCGAATGATCCCGATAGAAGTTCCATTGAGCAGGAAAGAAGAATTAACCCAATTATGAAGAAAGTTGTTTGGAAAGAGATTATCAAGTGGCTAGATGATGGTGTCATTTATCCTATCTCAAACAACAAATGGGTAAGTCATGTTCAATGTGTTTTGAAAAAGGGTGGCATCATTGTGGTTTCTAATGAAAAGAATCAATTGGTTCCAACACGCACTACAATAGGTTGGCGCATTTGTATAGACTATAGGATGTTAAATAAGGCTACAAGAAAGGATCACTTCCCTTTGTCATTTATCGATCAAATGTTGGATAGGCTTGATAGAAAGGCTCTTTATTATTTACTCGATGGGTATAGTGGTTATAATCAAATAGCTATTGCACCTGGTGATCAAGAAAAGACTACCATCACTTTCCCTTATGGAACATTTGCCTTCTGACTACATGATGGTTATTTTCTCTGAAATGGTTAAAAATTTCCTCAAGGTATTTATGGATGAATTTTTGATTTTTTTTAATATTTTGATAAATGTATTACCAATTTAGCCATTGTGTTGAAAAGATGTGAAGAGACCAACTTAGTGTTGAATTGGGAGAAATGTCATTTCATCATGACTGAGGGCATAGTTCTAGGGCATCACATTTCTCAGCGAGGCATTAAAGTGGATAAAGATAAAGTGGAAGTGAATGAGAAGTTGCTACCCCCACTAACGTAAATTAGTGAGAAGTTTCTTAGGACATGCTAGATTTTATCAAAGATTTATTAAAGATTTTTCCAAAATTGCTCAACCATTGCGTTCATTGTTGGAGTGAAATAGGAAATGCTCCTATTGTAGTAGAACCAGATTGGAACCTTCCATTTGAGTTAATCTGCGATGCTAGTGAACACTTTGTTGGAGTAGTACTGGGATAAAGAAGAGATAAAGTATTCTATGTTATAATTATGCTAGCGGAACATTGAATGATGCTCAATTCAATTACACAACAATCGAAAAGGAATTTCTCGCTGTTGTGTTTGCATTTGAAAAGTTCATATCTTATTTGGTGGGAACTAAGGTCTTTGTCTACACGGATCATTCAGCATTAAAACATTTTTGCCAAGAAAGACACTAAGCCACAACTTATACGATGGGTGTTGCTGCTTGAAGAATTTGAGATTGAAGTAAAGATAAACGATGCTCTGAAAATCAAATGGTTGATTATTTATCTCGATCGGAATCTAATAGTGAAGATGGTAAAATACTAGTGATTCCTAATCATTTTCCCTATGACCAACTTCTTGCTACTAAAACATTGCCTTGGTATGTTGACTTTGTCAACTATTTAGCGGGTTGTATGTTGCCACCTGACTTAAACCGCCAGGGAAGAAATTTTTTCCATGATGTATGAAAATATAATTGGGAAGAACCATATCTTTTTAAGCAATGCATGGATCAATTTATGTGGCGTTGAGTTCCTAAAAGTGAGCAGCAAAGCATTCTGCATCATTGGTATGATGCACCTTATGGTGGAAATTTTGATGGCATGCGTACAGTAGTGAAAGTTCTTCAATGTGGCTACTACAAGCCTTCACTATTCAAGGATTCCAATGAATTTGTTAAGCATTATGACCGCTGTCAAAGAACTGGCAGCATTTCTTATCACAATGAAATGCCAATGCAACCTATATTAGAGATTGAGCTATTCAATGTTTGGGGTTAGATTTTATAAGACCATATCCTTCGTGTTGTGGAAATCTATTCATTCTATTTGTTGTGGATTATGTGTTTGAGTGGGTTGAAGCTGCAACATTACCATCCAGTGATGCTAAGGCAATCCTACGATTTTTTCATAAAAATATTTTTTGCTAGCTTTGGGACACCGAGGGCATTAATCAGTGATGAAGGTTCCCAATTTATAGACAAGTAGATTTCTAATGCTCTATAAAATTATGAAGTGAAACACCGTATTGCCACAACATATCATCCTTAAACAATTGGTCAAGCAAAGGTTTTAAATTATGAAATAAAGAAAATAAAGAAGGTGGCAACCCTTCTAGAAATGATTGGTCCTTGTGCCTTGATGAAGTATTGTGGGCATATAGGACAACCTATAAAACCCCGTTGGATATGCCTCTATATCGCCATGTGTATAGAAAAGCTTGCCATCTTCCTATAGAGCTAGAGCATAAAGCAATGTGGGTATTGAAAAGGCTAAACTATGACTTAGATGCTGGTGGAGAGAAAAAAAATGTTGGAAGTCAATGAATTGAAAGAACTTCGCAATGATGCCTGTGAGAGTGCTCCAATTTAGAAAGATAAGAGTAAGAAATGTCAAGTCAAAAATATTATTCCACAGAAATTCTATGCTGGGTAACATGTATTTTTATTCAACTCTTGAGTGAAGCTCTTTCCTGGAAAACTTGAATCTCGTTGGTCTGTTCTATTTGAAATTATCGTAGTTTATCCTTTTAGAGTAGTGCTATTGAAGAACTTGGTGGATGGAAGCACATTCAAAGATAATAGGAACGTTTGAAGTATTATTGTGATCAATGAAACTCGCACATTGTCTCCCTCACACTAAGCGAACCTCCATTTTTAATTTAGTATTACTGTCATTTAGTAAATTTTGACATTGGACTAGTTTCATTTAATTGAATATTTTAATTTCTTTTCTTTTCTTTCTATGTGCAGGGAATGCCACACCATTTTCTACTACATCATTGTTTTTCTTTCACTCTTGTTGCACAACAATACTTATGAGTTAGCTACTATTTTATATGGTTGATGTCGTATCAGATGTTAGCAACAAACAATTAGGTGGTAACTTGAAAATGGTAAAAAGGTCCAGTAAGATTTCTCGAAGCTAAGCAACAACGTTGTAACAATGAAGAGCTCTCCGAAAGAGATTTCTGTTATGAGAAAGGATTCGACTTGTCATCTGCCTATAAACCACATGCATTTACTTACATCATCGATACCATAGCAAAGCTCAAATGGAAGACTTTTTGCACCCATCCTAGAGATATAGTTCAATAACTGGTTTGGGAATTTTATGGCAATCTCACTGTCGAGCAACAACCATTGGTTTATGTTCGCGAGAAGATGGTTCTTTGGTAGGCCAAACCCATAAATATGCTATTAGGCATTGTAGAAGTTGAGTGTGAACATACACATTTCATCGCCAATCTCACGGACGATGAGTTGGACCAAATTAGTATTAACTTATGCTTGCCTGGACACACATGGATTAAGTCCACAATCGGTGTATACATTATTCAAAGGCTTTATCTTAACTTGTCGACTAGGGTATGATTCACTTTTCTTCGAACTCGTTTAATGCCTACCATGCATTACTCTACCATCACTAAGGATAGAACCTTTCTATTAGATTCAATCATTTATGGTTGATTCATTAATACGGGTAAAATCATATTTACTGAACTATTTTTATACGTGCAAAAGGCAACTGGGTATTTCTTTTTCCCTCTTGGATCACTTCATTGTGGAAACAAGCACAAGTGGTTTCCATTGCCTCTTATCAGAATTTTTAGAATCAAAATGCTATTACACCAGCCTCTATCAAGAGAACAATGTTGCGAGATGGGCTAGAGCCTGAGTAGAAAAATGAAGGAACAAGAGAAACATGTACTGATGCTGATGCAACACCCACCGTTGCACCTCAAGTAAGCCTAGTGCTACAGGAGTTGTAAATTAATTTGGATTCATTGTAGCAAAGCAAGACGGAATACTATCAAATGCACCTTGTACAAGTTTAATATTAGGAGCATGTGCAACAGCATGATAGATCAATCCAAAATGTGTTTAGGTAGAAATTTTGTAAGGTAATGGTCATGTTTCCAACATTCCCAAGTGAAATTTTATGAGGATCTAGATCCACCACTAGTGCCATATGTTGAGAATAGCTCTACTGGCACTGATGAGGAGGAAATTAAAGATGAATGAATGAAGCTACCCTGAATATTGAACCAAAAAAAAGGATGCTAAGGAAGAAAGTGATGATATTGTACTTGAAATGGTGGCTAATTATGAGGCTTCTAAATGTCGACATTATGCCAGTCAATGAGGAGCAAGTTAGCCACAAAGAGGAGGAATAATAAAAGTTTGAGGAGGATTTGAACGATGATAAAGCTTCTCGTGATGCTACAACTGAGGAAGAGCAGGATTTTCGATTGAAGAAATTATTCACAATGTTGTTGAGGATGTAATCAAGGGTGACGAAACTAAATTACCTGAGGAAATTATTTTTGTGCCAGTTAGCGACATGTTGGGACAACCGATTGTAATTGAAGAATAAGATGTTGTAGCATCTACAACGCTAGTCCCTATTGCTGAAGTGGTTAAGGCCACATAAAAATCGAATGCAATGAAGCACAAGCTTTCGATGAAGGCCAAAGCTTCAGCCAAGAAAAGTCGTCTGAGTCTGCTAACACTAACGAAAAGTCTGAGGAAGTTGAATTAGGGGAGTATTATTTATCCCCTCCCATATTATCCATTTAATATTTATTATCTACATGCATCGAGGACAATACAACCCTTAGGTTTGAGGTTGTTTTGTCCATTTGTATGGTCCATATTGTGACATTTAGAGTACTGAATTACTATAGTACAACATTTTGTGTTACATGTTGTTTGCATTGTTGTGCATTTTGTTAACACATTTAGGAATTACATATGTAATGTTGCATGTTTAATGTTATTTAATCAATGAAGTTTTAGTGAAATTTGATGATGCCTTATGATGAAAAAATTAGAATAGTGAAATGTTAGGGAATGCTTTAAAAACTAGTTAGAATTAGGATCCATATAAACCATTTTACATTATATGTGTACATTATCAATACTAAGACAAATTAGAAACTTTTAAACTTAAATCTCATATCTTTATTAGATATTGTAACAATAATGTTTAAAAAATATTTATTACTGAATAAGTTGGAATCTCCAACATTAGTCTTAGGGACTTAAATAAGTTGGAATCTCTAACATTAGTTCTAGGAAATCGAATAAGTTGTAATCTCCAACATTAGTTTAGGATGATTGCTATAGCATTGCAAATTATTAACTGAGTAGGAACATTTTTTTTTAATTTAGCTAAGTATTGAGCAGATACACTTAGCTTGCACACTAATGCACTTTGTGGATTTTGATTTTAATAAGATGACATTGCATTCCTTAATTTGGGATCATATGTATGTTGTATCTACTGCTGCAGCAATATTCTGAGCGTTGAAAAGGAGTTTAAAAATATAATTTTGTTGAATGATGTTATTTTGCAACATTATTGTTAGAAGTATTGCATTTCATGCATTTTGCTTGAGGACATGCAAACACTTAGGTTTGGGGGTGTGATAACTCTCCAAAAGAGTTATCATTTAGTCATTTAACCTAAGTTTACTTTGAACTCTAGCATTATTATGAGCATACTAGGATCATTTGTACATGTTTTTACATTATTTGCATCATGAGATTATGTTTACTTATTTTGGGTAATTTTATGATATTTTGCTTAAAACTGTACACTAATAATATGACATTTCTCTATGTTGTAGATAATGTCGTCAAGCGATGTTATGACAGGTCACTAAGCAGAACTGGCACCAACTGCTGAGTCATAGGCAGTTAGAGAAAATTTTGGAAGGGGACAGTTGGTTGGACAACTGTCATTTAGCCCAATCAACACCTGAAATGTGGAACAATTTTATTGGTTGAAGGATTGACTTTTTAGCCTATAAATAGGAAAAGCATTCACACCATTTGGATGACTCTTTCTTCTCCAAAAAATTATTATTCACAAAAAATCCATGGCCGCCTAAGTTCATTGTTGGGGAGTGTAGTAGCAGTTGGGGGAGCTTGTCATGTCGCAATGGTGGTGATTAAGAAGATTCATCTCTATTTTTATTCCCTCTGATTGAGATAGGGGAGTTATAATTTATAGTTGAATATTTTGAAAATATTTTGATGATATATGGTTGTGAACACCATGTGTTTGTTTAAATGCTTTTTATTTTGTTTAATGTTTATAGTTTTTGTTCATGTGTTACCGAGCTTATAAGATAATTTTAGAAAAAAATATCTTTATTTATGGATACTCTATTATTTTTAGAAATATAAGGTACAGATATTTCATATAACTTTTGATCAACTTTGGTATTTGTGAAAAGCAAAGTTAGCGTAACGAAATTTATACTCCTAATGGTCCTACATTGTTCATTGCTTAGGCCATCTCCAGCCCTCATCTCTACTCTAGAGCATCTCTATCTCTACTCTAGAGATGAAACAGTAATTCATCTCCAGTGCTATCTCTACATTACCATCAACTTTACTTTATTCATAATATTTAACTATTATAATATTAATTTTACAAATATAAAAAAAATCAGAAAAAATACAAAAAAACTAGTATAATTATTTATCTAATTTCAATGTATTTTTATACTGTAGCAAATCTTCACTATAACGATGCATCTGGCTCGGGGTTGGAACACTCCAAAGTGGAGATATCTCCACATTATTGCAGCATTGGAGATGCCCTTAGTTACTTGAAAAAATGAAGGTTGATTCTTGTTAATTAAATGTTGTTAATATTTCTGTGACACATAAATGAAATGTTTTGAGCATAACCATAGTAAACACCAGTGGCAGATCCAAAAATTTATAAATGGGGGTCCAAAATTTTAATTTTCTTTTCTTAAAAATAATGGGGTGCAAAAAATTTTATTTTTTCCATTTTTCTTTAACATATTATACTAAATTTCACTTTTTTCCCTAAATAATGGGGATGCACTTGACCCCTAGGGGGCTTAGTTCATCCGCCCCTGGTAAACACTACCATATACCGTCTGTATCCATTTAATCTTTGATCTAATGCTCTTCTGAATGCTGTAGCACTGCTTGACATTTCTCATTCTGAATTACCCAACTATTAGTTATTTTTTATTTCAACATTCCAAACAATATCTTTTAACACTTTTCACACAACTCTTGTGTAACATGTTTTGCTCTCCGTGGATTCGACATCTGAAACTTTTATAGCTTCTACTTTATTAATTGAATACGATAGTATATGCTTGCACTTTGCTATAACATTATCAGAGCATAATCTCTAGCACAGGGAAAATGAAATTCCTAATAGTCTCTTGTGTCATAGCTCGCACTCTTTGAGCTCATCTCCTTTTTCTAAAAATACATTATGGTTCTGGAATAGAATCGACTATGCCATCAGGGTTGCTCCTGGACATACATTATCGCCGCAATAAAAGAAAGAAAATAAATCCAAGTTAGTTTACAAAATTAAAATAAATCAAAATAAAATAGAAAAGGAAAAATAACAATAAATAGCATTAATAAAGCCATTATCTAGCAACAGTGCCAAAACTTGATCGCTGGTGAGATGTCACTAAAATGGGTGCAAGCGAACCCCTGTAGATGCAAGAATAGAGATATCTTCATGGTTAAAGATATCGATCCCAAAGGGAATGATATAAAATATCTACTGTTGTTTTCAGTGTAATTTTTGTTAAGTAAGAATAAAAAGTAGATTGGTTGAGTTGGACGTGAATATAAAATAATGCAACAACAATAAAATAAAATAAATAACTAAGCAATGGATAGAGGAGAGCACTTATAAGAAGACTTCACACAACCAAGGCACACAAGGAAACAGGTAAAGATATTTTGATTGTTAACATAAATGGAACAAGCATAGCTAATTTTTTACATCTATTGAGACTCAATAAGCTAAGTATTGTTCCCTTCCAGGCTATACACCTATTTCATTGTGCCCACAATCCTGCCCAACTTACGTTGTGGCTTAAGCAAATTTTGTTGATATGGATGATGCCTAGATATGTCACCGCAATGAAACTTTTGTGTTCATTACTTCCCAAAATTAACAGATTAACGCAAATAAAAGAAGACTTGATATAGATAACAAATCAAGATGATGTTTAAGATAACTTCCATCCTAAAAAACACAAATAAATGGTAATAAAAATAATAGAGTTTAAGAAAAACCACTCTAAGCAACTAATATCCTTATTGAGAAGCTAAGAAGTGATACTTGTAGCTTGGTGTGATGCGCAACCGCTTTCGTAGTCTATGTTAGTGCGATCGGTCGTCAGAGATGCTCCAAAGAGGTCTAGTACACCATGGACATGGCATCAGAATGCAAGGGAAGGTGATCAGATATGATCAAGTAGAGAGCATCTAAGGATGAGCGAAAAGAAGGCTCCTCGATCAAGTGTGAAATTCGTCTTGTATAGGCTTCATCGAGATATAGCTTTCTTTCATGCACAATGTGTGATCCTCTGTACAATCTTCTAAAATAAGGGTCAGCTCAGTATAACGACTTGGTTTCTATAATATTATCTTCTCACTCAATGGTTACGGTGATATCTGTTGAAAATTCAATATTAGCCTAAATAAGTTCACAGCTAAATTAATTTGATGTCATTGCTTACATCAATTTAGTTTTGATGTCATTGCTTACATCAATTTAGTTAGGTGAAAATTAAGTATTTTTCTCATGTTTTAATTTCAATGGTTTAGATTATTTAGTGCTTATTTTAATGAGTGGTTTAGATTGTTTCTTGTAACCTATAAATACCCTACTTGTATTTGAGTTTTATCATCCAACAATCAAAGCTTAATTATAAGCATTTGAAAGCTTTCTTAAGAGTTCTTCCCTTTTGCAATTTTGTGAGATTATTCTAAAGAGTTTTTTCTTCTTCTCGATCAATTAGAGTTTTTACTCTATTTTGATTCAACAATTGGTATCAGAGCCACGTTTTTAAGGTCTCTTGAAATTCTGAGTATGCTCTGTGGCTGCTGTTTTTAACTGATCTTCCACATCAGAAAATATTTATTGAGTTATTGTCGGGGTTATTACAAACCTTGTGGAGCTTCTTTGTGTTTAGAGTAATTTAGTACTCTGCACGTTTGTTACTCAAGCTTGTTCGGTGTAGTCAAAGCCTTGCCGTTAAGATGGGTGATCTTCAAGTAGTTGGAGGGATCAAGAAGCTCAACAACAAAAACTACAACACGCGGGCAACATGTATGGAGTCATACTTACAAGGTCAAGACCTTTGGGAGGTTGTCGGTGGTGGTGAAGTTACACAACCGGCGACAGAAGATGCCAATGGAATCTTGCGAAAGTGGAAAATTAAAGCAGGCAAATCAATGTTTGCTTTAAAGACCACAATTGAAGAAGAAATGTTGGAGCACATTCGGGATGCTAAAACACCAAAGGAAGCATGGGACACTTTTGTTACACTCTTTTCGAAGAGGAACGATACAAAATTGCAACTTCTCGAGAATGAACTTCTATCAATGGCGCAACGCGACATGGCGGTTGCCCAATACTTTCACAAGGTGAAGTCGATATGTCGCGAAATTTCAGAATTAGATCCGACAACTGCTATTGGGGAAGCCATGATAAAAAGAATAATTGTCCATGGTTTGAGACTCAAATATCGAGGGTTTGTTGCCGCTGTACAGGGATGGCCGACACAGCCATCGCTTGTTGAGTTCGAAAATTTGCTTGCAGGTCAAGAAGCCATGGCCAAGCAAATGGGAGGAGTCTCGCTGAAGGGTGAAGAGGAAGCGCTCTACACCAGCAAAAGCAGAGGCACTTTTCAACGGTATACTGGTAGTGGATCTAAAAAGGATGGTGACAAGGTGAAAAATTACCAAGGAAAGGGAGGCCCTCATTCAGGGGGAGCATCCAAGAATCGCAATAATAGTAGAAAGTTCGATGGCAAGTGTTATAACTGCGGGAAGATGGGTCACATGGCAAAAGACTGTTGGACCAAGAAAAAGCCTGTTGAAAGTAATACTGCTACTTCTTGTTCGAAGGAGAATAGTGAATATGGTTGGGATGCTGAAGCATTATTTGCTACGGAGGAAGAAGAATTAGCTCTCACGGTAACAACACCAGAACGGATTGACTACAAGAATGATTGGATCGTAGATTCTGGCTGCTCAAATCATATGACGGGTGAGAAGCAGAAGTTACAAAACCTGTCTGAGTATAATGGAGGTCGTGTGGTGGTGACAGCTGATAACTCAAGGTTACCGATAACTCACATCGGTAAGACAATAGTTACGCCTCGATATAATACTAACCAGGTGCAACTCCAAGATGTTTACCATATCCCAGGAATAAAGAAAAATTTGCTATCTGTGGCTCAACTAACATCATCAGGCCATTATGTCTTATTTGGTCCCCAAGGCGTGAAGGTTTATCGTGACGTCAAAATCTCAGAAACACCAACAATGGAGGGACGAAGTTTGGAATCAATTTACGTGATGTCAGCAGAGTCTGCATATGTAGACAGGACAAGGAAAAATGAGACATCAGATCTATGGTACAGGCGGTTAGGTCACGTTAGCTATTCCAAGCTAAGTGTGATGGTGAAAAAGTCGATGCTTAAGGGGGCTTCCTCAACTAGACGTGAGAACAGACACGGTCTGTGCGGGATGCCAGTATGGTAAAGCACACCAATTACCATATGACGAGTCGAAGTTTAAAGAAAAAGAACCGTTGGAGTTGGTTCACTCTGATGTGTTCGGACCGGTTAAGCAACAATCAATTAGCGGTATGCGGTACATGGTAACATTCATTGATGACTTCTCCAGGTATGTGTGGGTTTTCTTTATGAAAGAAAAATCTGATACTTTCTCAAAGTTTAAAGAGTTCAGAGACTCAGCTGAAGGAGAAGTGGGAAAGAAGATATGTTGCTTGCGCACAGACAACGGAGGAGAATATAGATCAAACGAGTTCTCTCAATACCTAAGGGAATGTCGAATACGTCATCAGTACACTTGTGCCAACACGCCACAACAGAATGGTGTAGCGGAAAGAAAAAACCGATATCTTGCAGAAATTTGGCGAAGTATGCTACATGCAAAGAATGTACCTGGAAGGTTTTGGGCTGAAGCAATGAGGACTGCAGCCTTTTTGATCAACAGACTTCCTCAACAAAGGTTAGGATTTGTTTCACCCTTTGAGAAACTATGGAACATAAAACCTACAGTTAGCTACTTTCGAGTATTTGGTTGTGTATGTTATGTGTTTGTTCCTGATCATTTACGGAGCAAATTTGACAAGAAAGCTGTTAGATGTATCTTTGTGGGATATGACAGCCAGAGAAAGGAGTGGAAATGTTCTGATCCAATTAGTGGAAGATGTTACACGTCACGAAATGTGGTATTTGATGAAGCATCTTATTGGTAGTCCTCAGAGAAGGAGGTGTTGCTAGATTCGAGAGAATTTGGAGACAAGCTACAACAAAAGATGGTGGAGCATGCTGTTCAACTCCAAACAAGTTCAGATGAATTAGAAGATCTAAATGGCGATGATGTCGAACAAAGAGTGACTCAGAATCCTTGGCAAACTGGCGTGTATCAACAACCAAACGAAGAAGGTGGGCCTAGTGAAACAGAAGAATCAATTCCACAATCTCAACTCCGAAGGTCAACAAGAATACGAAGGCCAAATCCCAAATATGCCAATGCAGGCATAATTGAAGAAGCAACGGAGCCTGAGACGTTCGAAGAAGCATCGAAGAGTTCTGAGTGGATGACAGCTATGAAAGAAGAGATCGATGCACTTCAACAAAATCAAACTTGGGATATTGTACCAAAGATAAAAGATGTGAAACCCATATCTTACAAATGGGTTTACAAGATAAAGCGCCGTCCAGATCATTCAATCAAGAGGTACAAAGCGCGATTGGTAGCTCGTGGTTTCTCTCACCAGTATGGACTAGACTATGATGAAACATTTAGTCAAGTGGTGAAACTTACAACCGTACGAGTCTTACTTGCACTTGCAGCCAACAAAGACTGGAACTTGTGGCAGATGGATGTGAATAATGCTTTTCTTCATGAAGAACTAGATCGAGAGATCTACATGACCCAACCAATGGGTTTTCAGAGTCAAGATCATCCTGAATATGTGTGTAAGCTGCGAAAAGCACTCTACGGATTGAAACAAGCACCTAGGGCGTGGTATGGTAAGATTGCTGAATTTCTAACGAAAAATGGTTATTCAGTAACACCTGCAGATTCTAGCTTGTTTGTCAAAGCCAATGAAGGTAAGCTAGCTATCGTGCTAGTGTACGTGGATGACTTAATCATAACCGGTGATGATGAGGCAGAAATTCTTCAGACGAAGGAGAATTTATCAGTTCGTTTCCAGATGAAGGAACTTGGATAACTTAAGCACTTCCTTGGTCTAGAGGTTGATATATCTATGTCAACAGAAATATGCTAAAGATTTGTTGAAGAGGTTTGAAATGCTCGAATGAAAGTCAAATTCAACGCCAATAGAACCAAATATCAAAATGTGTGCATATGAAGGAAAAGATTTGGAAGATGCAACAATGTATCGACAATTGGTAGGTAGTCTGATCTACTTAACCTTGACCCGACCTGACATTTCTTATGCAGTTGGTGTGATGAGTCGGTATATGCAAAATCCAAAGAAGCCTCATTTGGAAGCAGTTCAACGAATACTGAGATATGTGAAGAATACAATTGACTATGGTCTTTTGTACAAGAAAGGTGAAGACTGCAAGCTAGTTGGTTATTGTGATGCTGATTATGCAGGAGATCATGACACCAGGAGATCAACAACTGGATATGTGTTTAAGCTTGGCTCCAGAACAATTTCTTTGTGTAGCAAAAGACAACCAACGGTATCATTGTCAACCACTGAAGCTGAGTATCGAGCAGCAACAATGGCAGCTCAAGAGAGTACATGGTTGATACAGTTGATGAATAATCTACATCAACCAGTAGATTATGCAATTTCGTTGTATTGTGACAACAATCGGCAATTCAGCTGGCGGAGAATCCTGTCTTTCATGCAAGAACTAAACATGTGGAAGTACATTACCACTTTGTTAGGGAAAAAGTTTTGCAAGAAAAGATTGAGATGAGGCAAATCAAGACAGATGAGCAAATTGCTGACTTGTTTACAAAAAGCTTGAGTGTTGGAAAGTTTGAACATTTCCGTCGTCAGCATGGCGTGATTCAAAGAATGGAGGCTAACATTGAGAGGGAGTGTTGAAAATTCAATATTAGCCTAAATAAGTTCACACCTAAATTAATTTGATGTCATTGCTTACATCAATTTAGTTTTGATGTCATTGCTTACATCAATTTAGTTAGGTGAAAATTAAGTATTTTTCTCATGTTTTAATTTCAATGGTTTAGATTATTTAGTGCTTATTTTAATGAGTGGTTTAGATTGTTTCTTGTAACCTATAAATACACTACTTGTATTTGAGTTTTATCATCCAACAATCAAAGCTTAATTATAAGCATTTGAAAGCTTTCTTAAGAGTTCTTCCCTTTTGCAATTTTGTGAGATTATTCTAAAGAGTTTTTTCTTCTTCTCGATCAATTAGAGTTTTTACTCTATTTTGATTCAACAATATCTTGATCTGTGTCCAAGGTGGAACAATCACTGCTTCCTTCAAAACTTAGACAGTGACATTAAACACATGCCTTTTGACCTTTTAAAGTATGAAAAATGCGAAAATGAGTTTACAATTGCAAAATGCAATGTGTTGACATTTAACTCTAAATTCGATGCTATGAAAACAAAATACGGTGATAACGAAGATATAACTATTGATTAGGGTTATTCTGATAGAAGACTATTGGGAAAGAGTAATTTGATTGTAACAATTTAAGACTGATTATTATGAACAAGTTAAATTGGATTAGGGATATTGAGTATTGAAGAAACTATTACTGATTTTTTAGGGAAAAACTTCAAACCTTATTTCAACATATTGCCCATTAAAGTTGAGCATCTGAAACATAACAGGTTAAAGTTCGATGTTGCCTATTTGAGGTACAAAACTCTAGGTTGAAGGTCAACTAATGCGAGGACCACAAAGTTATGGATCGAAATTTGCACCATGTCTTTCCTAACTTGGGCATGAGCTTGCCTCCGTTGGCTTAGAGTTATTTTAAGTTCATGATTGAAATCAAGTAGATCACTAGGATAGCTCATGGTCATGCACTATGGTCGTACCAAAAAGTATCACCGCAGTAAGGAAAAAATAAAATAAAAACTAGTTGAATACTAAGAGTATATAAACAGAAAGAGAAAATAACAATAAACATCAAAAAATTTATTCCTTCTAGCTCGGTACTCAGCACAACTGCTCTCCAGTCGACATCATTGTGCTCAGTTGTCTGAGGCGCTCCAGAGTTTTACTTACATGCAATGTACATGGCTTTGGTGCTAATGGAAGGGATGATTGAAAGATAAAGTATTGGTATTTACATAAGGGAAGAATTGCTCCCTATCAAGATATACTTATCTCCTTACATAGGGTCATCTATAGTATAACTTTCCTTCATGAAATTTGCGTGATCTTCCTTACATGTTCTAGAATATGAGCCAACTTAGCATAACCTCTTTGCTTCTAGAATATCCTCCAATAAACAATCACGGTGATAAGCTTCCCTTTGAACAAGGCGACGACATGTTCCTACTTAATCAAGACTAAGGTATACATCAGTCACAGGTCTTTCGACCCTTTAAAGTGCTGCTAAGGAGAAAATGAATTAAAATGCAAATGCAATACGTCAACATATTTACTCTAAATGAAATGCAATGACATTGAAATGTGGGGACAAATGGTATGACATGCACAACTTAGGGACACAATAAGCTTATAGTATGGTCAGAATTGCATGCTTTTTACAGTACTATCAATTATGGCTAATGATCGGCCAAAACATCAATAAGCACAATGAGATGAATTTGAGATGGGATTATTTATACTTAGTTGAAATACTCTTTAATCCGTGTGGGATTTTTAAACCTTTTATGTTTATATTTTTAATTCTATTTTATGAATTTCATGATTGTATTAATTTTTCCCTTTGATTTAATTGGTGTTTTCTTAGTTTTATTAAGGCATTTAGTATAGAAATATATATTTTCCTAGTCTGTAAATCAAGAGGTGAGTGACATTTTAAGGAACATCAGAGACTGTGATAATAGTGTTTTAATTTAGAGAGATTTAGCTAACTGATTGTTTTAGCATACATATTATGAGTGGATAAAGAGATATAACATTGGTGTGATTTTCTAGGTCAAATCCATTGAGAGAGGTAAACACACTAAGTAAATTTTATGAGAATCAATCTTATTACTGGGACATCATTGATTGCATGATTGATTTTAACATTGTCACAATCTTTAGCTTGATTCGATCTACTACTTTCATTGTCATTGCTTTGATTCCCTTCATCCCTTCATTCTCATTCTATTTTGGTTTTATATTCTTATTGTTTTGTTCACAAAACCAACTTCACAATATCTATTATTTTACTTAGTTACTGCTATGACAATTCTTTGAGGAATATTAGTCTCTATGGAATATGATAACTGGATGTAATAAATTGCATCCACTTTATTAATTGATACGATAATGTATACTTACACTTTTTTTTGAAAGATGATACTTTGTATTAAAAGATAAAATAAAGTAAACCGTATTGAGAACCTCATTAAAAAACCTCTCTAATCCTAAATGGAGGAAAAAGAGTGTACCTTGAGATGGTAAGAACAAAATACAACAAGGTTACATCACACAATCCATAACCATCCCTACATCAATTTCCTCAGCAGTACAAAAAAACCAAACCAGACGAACCATAATAAGGAATATCGAAAAAAGAGGGACCAAACACAGACATCACAACCAAAGAAACGAGCCAACACCTCTAACAAAACACCAACAACAACCAGAGCTAGAATAAAACAAACTGAAAGACCAAGAAAGACTCACTTAGCATAATCTATACCACAGCTCTCAGAATCCATAAGCTGCCAAGACCTCAACAATGATAGAAGCATAAAACCAAAAATCAAAGAAAACTGAAACAGCTCATCAAACCAGATTCAAACTAAGCTCAAGCGCAGATAAACACTCGAACCTTAGTAAAAGCAAAAACGACCAAAGATGAAGCATCCTAAACTCCAACCAGATTTCCCTAGAGAAACCAATTGATGAAAAACGAAAACCTTCTCAGCCCTGCAAATTCCACCCCAAAGCAACGACAACCACTAGAGCCAACTCCGCTTCATCATATTCACCTCGAACTCCCTCATTATACACTCCATCGCTGCCTCCAACGAGATTGCGTCTATTTCTAACATTTGACCTACCATCCCGACACCTACGATCAAACATTTGACCTACCATCCCGACATCCTAAGCTCTCAGACTGACCCCACACGCCCAACTTCTTCTAGCCTTTGAAACTCTACCAACATCCAAAAAACTGGGGATAATAGGCCTCTTAAGAGAACTCCCAGAATTGATAACACAATTAGCTACCGGATATTCCTCATCCAACATGAGGAGAGAAGACACCTCGTCAAACGCCACGTCAAAAAGCCTAGTGATGGTGTGGATGGGTTGAGTCGCCCATGCTAGATCCATTCCCTAATTAATATTAATTAAACCAGCACTATCATCAATAACATGCTGCTCACGTAGCCCATTAACAGGGGAGAAAGGCATAACATGGAGCCCTGCACCAAAAGCATTCATGCTTACCACGTTATC
This sequence comes from Hibiscus syriacus, assembly GCF_006381635.1. Classification (NCBI taxonomy): domain Eukaryota; kingdom Viridiplantae; phylum Streptophyta; class Magnoliopsida; order Malvales; family Malvaceae; genus Hibiscus; species Hibiscus syriacus. Next base: position 2,419,626 of record NW_024063194.1, read on the forward strand.
AACTATATTCTATCCCTCAACATCCATAGTCATTGATTTTATCGTCAATAACAAGCTGCTCGCGTTGCCCATTAACAGAGGAGAAAGGCACAACATGGAGCCCTACACCCAAAGCATTCCTGTAATCTACATTATCAACTACATGCTGTCCCCTATCATCCAAAAATTCATTGATTTCATCACACCTCTGACACACCATCTTTCCATGTTCTTGCGTGACAATACCCCCACGAGACCACCTCCTGCAGTACCCACCACCTTGAAGACAGAAGAATTTGAACCTTCTTTAACCTCCGTACACAACGCTCCACCATCCACCTTGGTTCCATCGAGAATGTCTTTCGCTTTTTCCTGCACTTCAGATTGAACGATAATGGAGAATAAATTACCTTCAACGAAAATAGAGAATTTATCTAGAATAGATGATATGGAGTGAACTTCCAACAAAACTCTAGCAACATCAAACCTAACTCGATTAGCAATATCTTCATCTATCTTAATCACTCTTCCCCACAAGCTTCCAATAACGTTGAAAACCTGAACACTCCAAATAGAAGGAGGAACATCTTTCAGAGAGACCCACACTTTAAATTTAAGCCTATTATCATAACCCTCCAACAAATCCAACTCATCAAACCAAGATCGAATCCAATCATCTCTTTTTAACTAACAAGTCTGGCAATCTATAACATTCTTGAATTGGATAATAAGCAAACGATCATGCCAATAGCTAACCTTAACATCCTAACCTTCAGCTTTGAAAGCTGATTTAATAACATTCTTATTAAACATGTTCATAACTTTGCCAACCAAGCTACTTTCCCTCCAAGAAAGCTCACTCTTAGAAATAATAACACTCATTCTATCCACAGAAGGGATAGAAGAAGAACTAGCTTCGCACTCATCAGGAACCCTAACATGAACAACTACAGCAGAACCACTATGAATCCCAACCTGCTGACTAACATAATTCTGAACCGACAACCCACCTTCTGTCAACGCACCTCCCTCAACCTCTTTAGACGACCTAGCAATCCTATAAGCTGGCTTCCAAACCTTGTTACGACTGCAAACCACCTCTACCTTCTTGCTACGACTATCAGAGAAATATTCATGAAAGACTCTGATCTTGAAGCCATCCAACACCATTCGATCAGCTCTCTTAACCGCCAAGATTGCTTCAAGTCTAGTTCTGAACCTAATGAAAGCAAAAGTAGAGCCCAAGAATTTTCTTTTCAAACTCTTATATGCAATGAACACATCCAAAACAACACCATATACCTAAAACACTTGCTTGAGAAAAGAAACATGAATCCTCTTCCTAACAAAATTGACAAAAATCATGAAGCCCGAATCTCTCAAGGTTTGGGAGCTCATCTCACACCCACCCACGTACACTTATTATCGCTATATTATTGCACGCATCAGTCGGTGAGAAGTTAGGTTTCCACTTTTTCACTGTGACATAATTATTCATAATTTCCCACAGATATTTTGTTTGAAATTTTATTCTATAATCAACACTTTTAAACTTAACAAGAAGACATGGCCAAGATCGATCACATCAAATTCCCCTTCAAGTTTCCATAAAGAAGTAACTCTATCAACAAGGGTTCTGTATGCTAATTTCTTCCTAATCTAACTATGTCGACACTTCCCCGAATGTCATCTCTAACAAAAATTACACAAATGAGCCTCAGAACCTCTAACTGAACCATAAATATTCTTAAAGGAGGCAGCTCGAGGAGATAATCAAGTTACTGACTGAGGTTTCGAGACATGATTAGTTTTTAAAGGTTGACTAAAGTAAGATTGAACATGTTCTTAATCTTTACATTTATTCTGATGTAACGGAGAGCTAACAAACTCTCTCGACCTCTTATCTTCTTTTTGGGGAATACTAGTTTTTCTTTCATAGACTTTTTGAGCATAATCAATGGGAATAATTTGATTCACAAGCTCACAGAAATTAGATATTCCCAAGAAAAAGAACAAATTGCATAATTCATCATTTAAGCCATCAAAAAACATATGTCACTTGTCTTCTTTAGTCTTAAGATATTTAGAACCATAGCCACAAAGATTATAGAATTCTTAAAGATCCATCGATCAATTTCTTTGCTTCAGGTGTAGAAACTTCGTTCGTCTCTCAGCTAAGAAGTTGTCACAAATGTACTTTTTTCTTGAATTCTTAATAAAGAAATCTCATGTCACCTTCTCTTTCGAAACAATTAGAAATGTTTGTTTTCCACAAGTTCTTAGCTTCATTGGAGATTAAAGATGTGGTTCATTCAAGTTTGTGTTCATTGAAACACTGGAGTTTCTTATTAAGGATCTTCGATGTTTTTTCTGGACAATACGCGACGAATTTAGGTTATGCATCATCAATACCAATAAACATATAGACTCAAAATTAAGTTAAATTATCAATAGGAGCTCATGGACTAGAAACATGAGCAAAGGAAGGAACCAAATTAGCTTGAGACTATTTCGTAGTGTTCATGAATTCCTAGAACATTTAGTCATGCTTTAAAAGTATTTTGTCGGAATAAGGTCAATCGGAGGTATGTTTAGAGGACCATTAGGGAATTTTGATGAGTATGAGGATTAATTATTGTTTGATCCTCTTCATTGGAGGATTCAATGATTATTTTAAGATCCTTAGATCCTTAGAGCTTTTTAGATATCTTTATGACTAAAAGAGAAAAACAACTAGATCGTATTAATTACAAGTCACATATAACGAACATCATTTAACTCCTAGGTGGAATATGCAACATATAAACATGCAATGGACCTCATTTTAGACCAATAATTCATTAAAATGGGATCTATTAACAAAATGTAACACCATTGATTAAGTTTAGTTGAAAACTAAGTTGAGGATATAATTAAGTTAAAATTAAAAACCAAATCAATCAGTCAAACAACTAATATTTCACACATTCATATCAACGTCAAAACCTACTAAAATCATCATTATTAAACATTTTCAGAAGTCATTATTGATTAAGGACCAAATTTTGATTTTTAAAAGTTTAGAGATTAAAGTGTAAATAATTGTATATTATACTAGTAATATTAAATTAGGGGTCAATTAGTAATATTAAAATAGTTTGAGGACAAAATTAATAATTATTCAAAAATAAAGGATTTAAATAACAATCATCTTAAAATTCTTATTATATTTACTACATGGCTAATTTTTATATTAAACATACCATTTTTATCATTATTATGTTATTGCTTAAAAGTCATGTACAAAGACCGATTAGCAAAGTTTTATCAATATAGGGTTTAAAAGAGCAATTTTAAGCTTCTAAATATGGAGTTTCGAGAATCACTCCTAAATTTTATAAACTTTCAAAAGGTATCCAAACTCCAAAAGTTTCTATAATATAATGTTTCAAAATTGTGCCAAGAGTTTCGAAACTCTTTCCTTGAAATTTGCACAAAGCTAACTTTTAACAGATGAAATTCTCTATTTAATGATCTAATAAATTGGCCCAATTTAGAATATAATGTTTCAAAATTGGGCCAAGAGTATCGAAACCCCATGAGTATCAGTATCTAAAATGGCTTTTGTTTACTAAAAATTGGCCCAATTTAGATATCAGGTAGCCTCAGTATCGATATTGTAGTGGTAGTATCGATATTCCCCCATCAATATCGATACTCCCTGATACAAATGCCCAGATTTTATCCCAATTCATCAAGTATTGATATTGTTCATCCAATATTGATACTTAAACTCAAACTCAAAAATGCCTTGTTTAAGCCCGAGAAACAGTAAAAATCATCCCAATGGTCTTAGTTTAGTTCCAAATGATCTAAAGCTTTTTATGGCTAATTGGGCCCAACGACTTCAGTTACAAAATTATGTAGGCCCACATACCTCTTAGGTAAACACAAAACTACTAACTTAGAATTTAGGGTGTTACAACTCTCCCTAGAAAGAAATTTTGTCCTCAAAATTTACTTGGGTCGTATAATGACCTATATTTAGTTCCCATACTTAGCAGCCTCGAAGCACTTAAACTTTTGTCAAATATGATCCTCAAGAAAAAAGTCCCTACAACATGACATGCAACTCAGAACTTGTAAAATCGATCTATGATTTTCTAAGGGTGCTACGTGCTTCAAACCTTAAGAAACCTTTGAGAGGACTAAAGTATGAGAATCTCACTCTTGCTGTCTAACACTAGATAATAAAAAATATTTCACTAGAAAGCTTTATTCCACGATTCAGCTGCTATCACTAAACCCTTTACTAGCTAACTCTACACAATTAAGTTAACATACTGCACCATCTTATAAATCTCCTTTACTTACTAAACTTAGGTAACTCGTCATACTACATATCGAGATCCTACAGAAACTTGCCATACATGGTCTACTAAAGATATGATGGCGATTTCTAACTCTCTATATATCATTTTGACATTTCCAATGCACAACTCTCATTCAATATTCATCCATACTACTTATTTTTTTTATTTCTCTTATATTTCTTACACACATTACTTACAAGATCGTGCATCTTAGGTAATCATAACTGAAAATCAGTTACTTATTGAATGAAACTAGCAACATCTAGCTTCCCTATAGAGCATACATCACAAAGTGGAGATCCTTTGCACCCACTATCACTTACCACCACCGTTTTATTCAATTTACAACTAACAATGGTCGATTGACGCTTAAATTACTTGGTTTCCATTAGCCTGAAGCACTAAAAAACACGGTCTTACACAACGTTGCATACTACTATGAGTGTATATAGCTCACGCTCATATACCAACAGGAAGACATCACGGATGAGGCTTGGCTCATCTAGCTAAATCACTTACTATTAATAAAGAATGCATCATGGAAAAATCAAAGGGTTATCTACATCTCGAGACTCATAACTCACCATCTTACCTATAGTACCCTTAGTACTTAGGGCGAGATTCAAGGCTGCTACATCAGAAGCATACACCTGGTTAACTTATTCTTTATGAGTACATGGGGCATCTGCACCGAGTTAATATCTGAAGTGCCTTGACAGTAGCTGAGGTATATCCTAATATTTATGTAAACAATGTATTCGACATACTGGCTAGAACGAATTGGGTATTCTTAACACTCTTATGAAGATCTCTATCTCTAAGACTGGACATGAGATTACAAAATCTCTATGGGATTAGTCGCATGAACCCTCAACTGACGATGCAAAAATGTCCTTATAGTCTCATATCTGACTTGAACAAGGAACATAAATTCTCCCCTAAGAAACACATAAGGGTGGGGGATTCTCAGCTAAACATTTTCTTAGAGTTTACCTTTAACTCAATAAAGAACAATAACTTATTCTCATAAGGTTTTCATACATCTTAACTTACAACTCCAAGATCAAAGTAACATTTGTGTTAAAAACTTCCATTAGGTCCACTACTGAGTCTGACCCAAGCCCCCAAAGAATATCTAAGGTAGCATTGTCTATTCCAATAAGACCCACCAACTAGGCATTTGGATCCTCTTACCAAGAACCTCTATATAGTATTTTTTTAATACATAGTTCACTTGACACAGTAAAAGAATGCATGTCCTTATGTCTATTGGAGAACCATGAAAAATTGAGATATATTGAAACATACCTGACATCTCATCTATGACATTAACATCATGTCCTAGCCTCTCTAGGATATGACAAGCTGGAATGCACACGGTCAAATCCATACTAGGTTGATTTGCTCCACTACAGTCTTGCTCAAGCATATAACTAAAATCTCTCTAGGTAGGCTCTCTACCATGTTGAGCTATTAAGATCGCTTCCCTATGTCGAGTTGGAACATCACCATCCACACTAAGGTAATCTCTCACTAAATGCTCCAAGGATCCATATCTACAACACTTCCTAGAGAGCTTAAAGAACCTTCCTAGATTATTTTTTACCACAAGACTCACACTCAGTATACCTCAAAACTCTATTAGATCCTCCAGAGCTTGCCACAGACAGTGAAGCTAGCGATCTCATATGAGACCCTACATCTAATCCCTGATCCAACTAGAATGAAAAAGTTAATGTCACTTTTCTCTACTCATACAAACTTTTGGTCCTTTCTACCTCTAAATATGTTAGGTGTACTGATACTTGAGTCCTCAAGCTGAAGGTGTCTGACTCACCCAACAAACTTTCCCTCAAACTTTGCACCCTCACTACGACCTTACCTATAACGTCAAATCTAAAATACACTAAGCAGGTCTACTATCAAATGTGTATGGATATCAATTTGAATTCCATCAAGGAACATCTTGCACTTCTAAGACTCAGTAGCAACCAATTCTAGAGCATAACAACTCAACCGTAGGGAATCCTTCTCATACTCGTACTTTGAGCGATCCCCCTAAACTAGTTGAGAGAATTGTTTCCTCAAACCATCCATATGTGCCTCAATGATAAACTTGCCTATAAACTCACTCAGGAAATTATCCCACGTTAACACCTCTGGCTGTAGAGTCATCTTTATAATCTTTAACAAATTGATAACATCACCCTTGAGCAAGGAAGTGATGCGGTCTAACTTACCCTATGGGTAAGGTGAAGCTGTCTCAAAGTCCTCATGGTCTCTTTCAACCACTGATCGACCGAAATCAAATCATCATGGCTCAATTAATAGAAGTCAACTATCTTGTAACTCCTCAGGCTCTTTACTCGGGACTCTATTGGCATTGACGTACTCTGGCCGGTTAACTAAATAATATGTGCTCTAGGATAAAACCCAGTATCTCCTTGAGAGTTGACGTCAAACCTCTAAAGAATAATGCCTTTGTGAATCACGCACCTAACTGCATCCCTTGATTATCTACCCTAGTTAGGAACTCAACACTGACACTATTGGGATGAGAGGCTCGACTTTCCATCCTATCCTTACGACTACGCTAGAAATTATCGACCATCAAAAAATCTGCACAATAGATTAAGAAAGAGAGAACCATCAAGATTCCAGAGTTATACAAATACTTTCAGTACCTAGAGCCATCTATTCACCAAAATCTTACTAAAACTGACCACTAGGTCTTATGATCGACTAAACTTGATGCTCTGACACCACTAAATGTAACACCCTAAACTTGATTGGGCCAAAAGTGCCATATTGTGCTACCAAGAAAACCTTTGATTTTAAAACTTGTTTGTTTCATTTCAAACATAATAAATTGTATCATAATAGACATAGCTAATAGTTATAAAAACACTTTTACAAATCAGAGCTCTGTGGCATATTGTTGAAATCCAGATAATATAATCTCAAAGTTTAGTAAACCAAATACATGATTAGAGATCTATTAATACATATACCCACTAAAGCTATAGTACAATGCTCTAAAAAAGATGCTGAAAGTCATGTTACTACGATAGTGCTCCATGAATGGCTCAAGCTAATAGCATATGAATGAAAAACATTCGAAGACTGAGCTTATAAAGCCTTGCAGTATAATTGATAGCCTATTGATCGCGTGTAAATGTGTTTGTTGTGGCACGCAAATTTATGCAAGTATACACAATCGATGCAAGTAATATAGTAGTGAGTGATTATCGTTTCCACAGGGATTGAAGCTAATTTTTTATGATTGTAACAGCTAGAACTAAGTGTCACTGATTAGTCCTAAGATTCTTATCTAAAAATAAAAAGTAAGCAATACCAAATGATGTGAACAAATGGAAAAATATTGTTTAGGCTAGAAAAATTATAAAGTGAAATGTATAGAAAAGTTCGGTCGAGGTAATAAAGATATGACAAGGTAAACAAACAAAAATTGCCAGAGCAAATAAAAATGTTGAGTTTAATATAATCTGAAAAACCTCACACAATCAGACCTCTAACGGAGCACTTGGGTTGAATTTTTCTATGGCGATAAGTTATTCTAAGTCTAGGATGATTTAGAATGCTATGCCTATGTTGTCCGACAGGTTATACTAGAGTGTTCCTAGAACTTTTGCTACGACAATACTACTCAGTGTGAACTACAACCCTTGGTTTGTTAAACTGTTGTTATGGCAATACTCCCCATCATAAATTGCAACTTCTAGCCTATCATACTTAAGCATTCACCCTTTTAGTCGAATGAAACCCTCTCCTTATCTCTAAGGTAGATTAATACCTCACCATCTCGGATTAGTTCATTTGTTTATGTGGATCAAATCTAACTCTCTCGAAGTTAGGTATCAACTCCTAGAAAAAAGACAATCTCTCAAAAACTCTTACAGAGACTAGGAATGTTTTGCGTGGCACCAGATAATCTTTCAAAAACTCTTACAGTGTTAAGGTAAAAGTTTAAAACAATGAACAAAACAACACTTTAGCATAAAAAAACTTTATCATTCATTAACATTCAAATAAAATATCATATAAGCATCATCCAAGACCAATTAAAATAATTTATGGTGCGGTAAATATCATCGCAAAATTTAGTCTTTAAGTAAAAACCCTTAATTGATACAAAAATAAAGAACAAAAGGAAGAAAAATTCCCAAAACAGAGCTCTACCATGATATTTGGACCACCACCATGACTGCTCCGGTAATCAGCCTCTCTCGAGGGCCTGGTCACTGCTCCAATGAAGCCCGACTGTGAAGGGCACCAAGGACGGTCGAGTAAGAATGGTAGAAAAAGTGAGTTGCTACAGCCGCTTACTCCAAGCCTCATTTCAGGGTATATTCTCCTATTAAGTTTTTCCTTTTATGAAGAAATATAATGGGGTATTTATAGTGGTACTTTTTAGGGTTTAGTTCCATTGGAAATTCCTTAAATACCCTTAGTTTCATCCCCTTTTCTTGAATAATATGACAACTGGAAGTGGTCACAAATTCTTTTATAATGCCATGATTGCACGTGAGGTCTATTGGATAGCTGGCCAAGTGACGTCAGATGATGCGTCAGACATGCAAGATAAAACTCGCCTTGGAAAGAAAATTTGTTCCTAATTGTCTTCTTCTTATGTTGTTTGGGCCCTAGCAAATTAATTTGTATCGGCAAATGAATTCTTCCTTAGTCATTTTATGCATCATTACAGCCAACAAACAACCTTTCCCCTCAGTAGCATCAAATTACTCAAATATACTTTGCCTTAGCAAAACTTATCCACCACATGCACATGCTTCCTAAATGCATCTAAAATGCTAAAACAATGGCTTTTATACATTCAATAACTTAAGTAAAAAGACACAAAACACAGTCTTTTATGGAGTTATCACACCCCCAAACTCAAGCTATTGCTTGTCCTCAAGAAATGGATAATAAAAAGTAGAAAAATAAAGTGTCACGACAAAGTATAAATTATGACATTCAGGTGGTTTAAAATTTCAGCCATCAGAAAAACGTTTGGCCACAATATGTTAAATTGAGTAAGAAGTCAAGTACCTTACCTTAGGTTAGAACCCTTTGACAGTGTGTGCGCATGATTGTATCTAGTATATGCTTAACGAAATTAGAAAACTTCTAATTAAGGTATTCTAGTTTGCCACGGCTTCAAATTATTCATTAAGCACAATTTCACTCCTATTTATTCAATATGTAACTTCAAATCTTTTCTTTTCTTTTCTTTTTTCTACTACTTCAAGGGGAGTCAGCTCATCACACCTACCATCCCACATTTTAGGTGAAAGGGAGCATATGTTCTACCCCCGAGCTAGTTAGGTAGAGTCATCCCATGACTGCTTTTATTCACTCATGTGTCGAGGCAACCATTTATTTAAGGGAGTTGCATGGTCATATTGTCGCATAGAAGAGTATCCCTCTACAGTTATTCCAATCACTTATTTGTAACTCAACACAATTCAATACACTAAGGAGTTCAACTTAATCTTTTCAATCATTTCATGTCACAGTGCGCAAAAAGTTTTTTCCTAAAAATTTTCAAAGTACCTTAAGTAGAGAAAACATAAAATAGTGTTAGTAGGATCACAAAGAGTCAAGTTCTAAGGTCAGTTCTATCCTTCTGCAATCATGTAAAATAATTCTGGCATAGGCAATAAAAAATTTCTTTCATCATCGAGCATCCTCAATTTATTCCAAACAACTATAGTATCATTACTCATACCATGAAAAAACTTTATTCCTATAAATCATTATCAATGCATGCAACTATGTGTGAAGCACAACACCTCCCCATACTCAAGGGATGTATTGTGCTCAATGCATGAAAAGGGAAAGTAATTACTCTAAAATGTGACGCAAATGCAAATGTAAAATGGTACCTTACTGTAGTGGGGGTAGTTCTACTAGATACTCAGGTTCAACGTCTTTCAAGAGGACAAGGGCTGGCATATCTTATGTATTCGGACAGAAGTAATTATGGAGATGGTATAGAAATACGGCTTGTAGAGGGCTTAAGGCGGTACCGGGTCCTGGGAGTATTTTCTGGTGGGGGCATCTCATTGGTTGGGGAGGTCTTAGTAGCTAAGTGTAAGGGCTACCTAGCTACTGTTGCAGCAAATGATTCAGGGTTTAAATCTAGGTGTTTTCTAGGGCTTGTTCATGGATGAATGGTTATCAACGGGTTCTGCAAAAATTATTGTAGGATAAAAGTCTTCAGCTTTAAAAAATTCTGATGAAATTTCCTGAGTTTGCTTAGAAGATGAATAGGACAAGCTGATATACTCATCCTTCTGGCCCTGGCCTTCTTCATGGATTGGAGAGACATGTGTGGTGAGCGAGTGACATCAACTGGGAAATTGGGCTGAGGTAAAAAATGTGATGCCGTATGTGGGTGTGGATTTACGCAATAGTTTCTCATGAAAAGGCGGTAGGTCCTCAATGGTAACTGGTAGAAGTTCATTGAACAAAGCGTTCAATTGTGTATTTATGGCCTTGACATAATTGAAGAAGATCTGAATTTGAACTTCCAATTGTTCTAGTCGTTCCCTTATCTCTCGAGTGTTAGTGACCACAACTGCCATTCTCGTCGCGGCTACAGTTTTGGCACCTCGTTCTAATCCTTTACCCGGAGCATTTTCGTTAAAAATCATTAGCTCAAGCACCTTGTTTTTGGTGCCATGATTACAGGGTTGAGATCATCGAGAATAAGATTTAAGTGATCTCATATAGCTCGTGATCTTGCAGTATTTTGGGGAATATTATTTGTCGTGACTTCGGGATCTGATTGATATTCCACAAGGATATCAACATAAAATTATAGTCGATTCATATTGCTTCTGCCACGCTGACCACGTCGTCTTTGTCTGAATGACTACTCCATCTCAGGGACGAATGGTATTAATAGTTCGTCAACAGTTCTCTTGGTAATGCAACGAAAAAAACCTACAAAAGAAAACAAGAAAACAAACAAGTAAAACTACAATAAATAAAGAAAATATGACAAGAAAATAAAAGTTTCTATGGAAAAATTATAATTCCTCCAGTTGGTAATCCCCGAATGAGCCTCCTTATATAGGTTTGGATTATTATTCAAATAAAAGTTGATGATTACAATGAAAGGAATGAGCCTCCTTATATAGGGTTGGAGGAATCCTTGTAGTAACATGACTAACTAATAAAATACTAATAAACTAATTTTTAACTTGATCTTAATTCCTAAAATATCAAGTCTTAGCCTAATATATAATGTATCATCCTATATTAAATTTTATTACAAATAATAAATAAAAATATTAAAAATTCGTATTATTTACAAAATCTCCTATTAATCCCGTATAAGATTTTTTGCATGTGCTATCTTAATTAAAATGAGCGTATCTTGAGTTCTCGATATCGGATTGAGATGATTCAAGAACCGTTAGAAATATAAGAAACATACAATCATAACTTTAGAAGACATGTTAACCAAATAACATCAGGATTCCATTTAAAAAGCACTCACAAGTCTACTACTCTGTTGTTCTAATTTTTCAATGCTTTGTCGTTTGGATCACTTAGAGTGTTAATCCATCTTCATTTGAAGTGAGTATTGAGATGCATGTAGCATTCTCCCTCTCTTCAAAAGGAGTCAACCTTGAATCTGAAATATCAAAGTGAGAAAAATTACAACCTTTTAAGAATTCACTCACATTACACTTATCAAGTAAATATGCTTTAAACATTCAAGACTTAATTCTTCTAATAGGTTTGAGTAGAAACATTAGTCTAAAGAAGAAAGCATTATAGTCATTATGCAATCTAGTGCATGTATCACAAGGGGATTAAAATAGAAAAAATATTCAAAAATCTCACATGATCTATATTTGATATTGGAATACTTATACATGCTTTGGAGATTGTTTTGGATCAATTTGGAACTTTGTGATAGTAAAAGGATTATTTTGCAAGTTTGTGAAATTAAGAGACATTGAAGTATAATTTTTCAATTATGAGTGATCAATACTAAAAATCATTATTTGAATGTTCAATTTTAAGTTGGAATATTGAATTGGGATCGAATTGTGAAATTGGTAAGTTTGGTGACTAGTTCAAAAATTTAGGAAAGTTTTGGGATTAAATTACAAGTTTGATAATGTGAATGAATTAGATTGAATATATTATTTTAATGCTTGAAATTTTTGTATTGGGCTTGAATTGAATAAAATGGTGTATGACCATTTTGAGTTAATTATAAAAGTTGGTATGAATTCTAAAAGAATTTAAACATGGTGACTATAGTGCAAGGTTTATGAAATTTAAGTGGTTTGATTATGAATATAAATGTATATGTAATCGAATTTTCATTTTGAAAATGTTAATGATGATATTGAGTTGTGAAGTTATTATTTATCGAACAAGTATCGAATATAATTTTATAGATTTTGTGATTAGATTTTGCTTATGTTAGTATGATACTAACATATGCTCTGAAATAAATGTGTTGTGAATGTAATTTTTGTTTATATACTCAACAAAAACGTGATCAAATTTTGGTTAGTTACTAAAATGTAAGGATATCGATGTAAATATCTATTAGTAAAGCATAGGGGAGTGCATTTGATTTATTTTATAGATAATGTAATACCCCAAATTTTGGTTAGGACCAAAACATAAATTTTGAAAGTTTGGTGATCAAAGTATAAAATTGTGAAAAGTTTGAAGACCAAACTGGTAATTTTCCCAAAAATAATTTTTATTCTATAAATGGATAGTTTAATATTAAGAGTTGGGTTTTACAGAAAATATATGCTTGATCTCAAAATTAAGTTAAAACTAGTAGGTGTTAAAGTCCGATAAGAACTCGGAAAATCAGATCAAATCGAAATTTGAGGAAATTTTGAATGATGTAACCCTCCAGACCCGGTCTGTAAGTTAGACCCAAACCTAAATGGTCACATATCCCATTCAGAGTTTTTTTTAAAACATCTTATAATTCATTAGATATAATATAGAACAAAATATTGATAATACAGATATATCCAAAACGATAGCAAATACATGTCACCAAACATAACCGAAAAATATATAGAGATATTCGTTCGTACAAAATAAGTAGTAGATCTCTCCTGATGCCAAATCTACTAGCTTACGGTCTGCTGTTATCTGAAAAAGGGGAAAACTACAGAATGAGCTAAAAAGCTCAGTGTGTTCCATGCAGTGTATATAAAAACATATTAATAAAAATATTCCAGTAAAGTCGGTTTATGCAATCATGTCGTTAAAAAAAATATGAACACTACCCCCAGCCCATCACATCAGAATGTGTAGGTTCCCTAGAACCATACACCCAGCCCACACATCAAATAAGGCCCTGAGCACAAAGCCGAGGAACCTACGGATATACTTCCTTCAACAATACCCTCCAAATGATTGTTTATGAATGTATTTGAATGAAAACAATGATTAATTCTTTAAAACATAAAAGTGTTCATGCTTAAAAATCATATACAGAAATACGGAAATCAGAAGACAAATCAGTAGTATACAAAATTTCAGACATCGGACATTCAATATTCAAAACATCGGTATAAAATACCGTAACCAGAAATCATATCAGAAATACGCAGTAAATTATATATCAGATACATAATATTCAGATATATATTTTAAAAAAGAAATAATTAACACTGTCGGGAAACACGCCTGTAACAGTATGAGAAATCAGATATGGAAGTTTATTGTTGGGTTTGTCGATCACGCTCTGCTGCAACGCTAGATCCTACGAATTGAAAAAAAAATCCATATTGGAATCCTAATATAAATAATCTAAATATTATTTAAATAATATACGGAAACCAATGGGTAATTCTCGTAGTACGCGGTTCAGGCTGATCTAACGAACGGACAACACCAAACCTAATTGATCCATGCTCAGGTGAAACACGAGTACCTTCATAAAATATTTTATTGAATCAATTCCTTAACCAAAAATCAAATAAATAATCAAAATATTAAAATATTAAGCCTTTTCGGATCAGAATTTGACAAAACGGACTTCAGAATCAGATTCAGGACGTCGAAAAACATAAAGTATGACCTCCCGAAATTCTGAATTCTTGGTCAAAATCAAAGTCAACGGGTTTGACTGATGATTTGGAGACTTTCGGGTATGAATTTTGTGAAACAGACCCTAAAAACAAATTCGTAACGTCGAAAAATGTCAGGATAAGTATTCTCGAAAAAGATTAACGGCTGTTTAATATCTGGTCAAAGCCGGTCAAAGTTATGGTCAAAAGTGGTCAACCATTTTACGAAATTATTATTTATTTATTTACAAAATTACGAAAATAGCACCATTTTAAAATTAATTACCAATATTACACCATTTTCAAAATATTTACTAAAATGTCATTTTTCAAAAATTATGAAAATAACATTTTTTTAAAAAAATTACAAAAATAGCACTTTTTTCGAATTAATTCCCAATATATGATCAGTTTCAAAATAATTACTAAAATATCACCCGATCAACGGTTAACGGTCAACGGGTCGGGTTGTAACCGGTCAAAAACTGGTCAAATCGATCATTTTGACCTTCCCCACGCGCAGTGGCGGCGTGTGGGGGTGCGTGGGACGTCTTACGGCAGTGCAAAATTAACAGAAAAATTTCTAAAAATTATTTTGAGCGATTTCGAGATACTTACAAAGCTCGGTTGAAATTTTTGAACGACGGAGAGCTTGATTTCTTCAAATCAAAAACTTTGACCGATTCACCACCACACGCACCGCCGCTACCGGAGAAAAGGAGGACACCGATGGACTCGGAACGGCACAAGGAACACGATAGTGTAGGAGGTGTCGTAAACGGAGCAACGATCGGTGATAAATTTAAGATTTTCTCGGCTATGGAGCTAAAAAAACGTCGAGACTTTGACTTGAATTTCACGGCGTTTGGTAGCGTTCCACTTTAATTAATTTAGGGGATTTGTTCCTCGCTCGATGATGAACACGGTGGTGTTTTCAAATCAACGATCAGAGGTCGGACGGCGTTGGGATCGTGGTTGGAAGATGGGAGTTGGGAAGGGAATTTTGGGAATGGTTTTATGTTTTTGAAACAGAAAACCACGTATATAACATGGTTTTCAGAAACTTCCTAGGTAAATTCGGGGCTTGGTCCCTGTATTTTCTTTAACTCTAAAATAAGCTACAAGTTTTAAAATCTTTCAATTTAGTCCCCAAAATTTATCAATTTTCACAATTAAAAACTCAAATTTCAATTAAATATTATTTTCAAATTTCTGGGTTGTTACAATTCTCCCCCTCTACAAGAAATTTCGTCCTCGAAATTTACCTTATGAAAATAGATGCGGAAATTGAACCTCCATTGACTTAAATGTTTCCCAAGTAGCTTCTGAGGGGCTACGATTACTCCACTGAACTTTGACCATTGGAATACGCCTATTCCGAAGAACTCGCTCATCCCTCTCTAAAACCTGAACAGGCTCCTCATCATATGTCAAATCTGGTCTCAGCTCTACCTCATCAACTTGAATTATGTGATCTGGATCTGGACGATATCGCCTCAACATAGACACATGAAAAACATCATGAATACGACTGAGCTGGGGAGGCAACTCGAGCTGATAAGCAATAGGTCCAACTTTCTTCAAAATACGATACGACCTAATAAATCGCGGACTCAGTTTACCCTTACGTCCAAATCTCATTACTTTCTTCCATGGAGATACCTTGACAAAAACCTGATCTCCAACCTCAAACTCGATATCCTTATGTTGCTTATATGCATATGACTTTTGCCTATCGAATGCCTCTTTTAAGCGATCACGGATCAATCTGACAATATCTTCAGTCTCTCGAACCAAGTCTGGACCCAAAGTTTTTCTATCATGCAATTCTGTCCAACATATAGGAGTACGACATCTACGTCCATACAGAGCCTCGTACGGTGCCATGCGAATACTTGCCTGGTAACTATTATTGTAAGCAAACTTAGCTACTGGCAAGAAATCTTCCAATTACCACGAAAATCAATCACACAACCCCGTAACATATCCTCTAACACCTAAATAACTCGTTCAGACTGTCCATCAGTCTGAGGATGAAAAGCTGTACTGAAATTCAAATGAGTACCCAGAGCCTCGTGCAAAGCCTTCCAGAACCTGGAAGTGAACCTCGGATCTCGATCAGATATGATAGACAACGGAACACCATGAAGTCTAACGATCTCAGAAATGTACAACTTAGCCAGTTTGCCCAGAGAATAATTTACCCAAATAGGGATAAAGTGCGCTGAATTGGTGAGTCGATCAACAATCACCCACATAGAATCCTTTTTGGAAGGAGTCAGAGGAAGACCAATAACAAAGTTCATTGTAATGCTCTCCCATTTCCACTCAGGAATCTTAATTGACTGCAACAATCTAGATGGATGTTGGTGTTCTGCCTTAACCTGCTGACAAGTCAAACACCTCGCCACAAAATCTGAAATATTCTTTTTTCATACCAGTCCAGAAGTAGCGCTCTTTGAGATTATTGTACATTTTGTCCCCGCCAGGATGCATAGCATAAGGACTACTATGAGCCTCTTAAAGAATAACTCGCCTCAAATCATCATCTTTAGGAACGCAGTAACGACCGTGAAAACACAAAATACCATTCTGATCGACAGTATACTCTGAACTCAATCCTTGTTTAACTTGCTCAATAATGGAAAGCAATGAGCTATCCAGAAGTTGTTTGGTCTTTATCTCCTTGGCTATTATCATCAAATAAACTCAAGTTGACGAATAAGACTCTTAGATTTGATATCGCCTTACGGCTCAAGGCGTCTGCCACTACATTAGCCTTCCCTGGATGATATTCTATCTCTAAATCATAGTCCTTTAGAAGCTCCAACCAGCAATGCTGTCTAAAATTCAATTCTTTCTGAGTAAGCAGATACTTCACACTCTTATGATCAGTATAAATATAACACTTTTCTCCGTATAGGTAGTGTCTCCAGATCTTTAAAGAAAAAACCATGGCAGCTCCAGATCGTGAATAGGATAGTTACGCTCATGCGACTATAATTGACGCGAAGCATAAGCGACAACCTTCATATCTTGCATCAAAACTCAATCTAATCCAGAGTGAAAAGCATCACTATAGACAGAAAAATCTTTCCCAGATTCAGGCTGAATTAGTACTGGGGCTTGAGTTAGAACAGTCTTCAGTTTCTCAAAGCTAGCTTGTTGGTTCTCAGACCAGACAAATGAAACATCTTTCCTCAATAGTTTCGTCAGAGGAGCTGCAATAAGGGAGAACCCCTCAACGAAACGACGGTAGTAACCAGCTAAACCTAAAAAACTACGGATCTCATAAACATTCCTGGGTTACTTCCAGTTCAAAATAGCCTCCACTTTGCTTGGATCCACCTGAATACCATCAGCAGAAACAATATGTCCAAGAAAAGTCACTTCGTTGAGCCAAAACTCACACTTGCTCAACTTAGCGTATAGCTTATTTTTCCTTAGAGTCTGTAGAAGAATCTTTAAATGCTCCTCATGTTCTACTTCACTTCTAGAATACACCAGTATGTCATCAATGAACACAACAACAAACTGGTCCAAATAAGGTCAAAACACCCTATGCATCAGATCCATAAATACATCAAGGGCATTTGTTAACCCGAATGACATCACTAAAAACTTATAATGCCCATACCGAGTATGGAAATCAGTCTTCGGAATATCCGAGTCTTTCACTTTGAGTTGATAATAACCAGACCTCAAGTCTATTTTTGAGAATATAGAATCCCCTCGAAATTGGTCAAATAGATCATCGATCTTGGGTAGAGGATATTTGTTTTTAACCGTGAGCTTGTTCAGTTTCCTATAATCAATACAGAGTCTCAATGTCCTATCATTCTTCTTGACAAAGAGAACTGGGGCTCCCCACGGTGATACACTGGGTCGGATAAATCCCCTGTCCAACAACTCCTGGAGTTGAACTTTTAGTTCCTTAAGCTCTTTTGGGGCCATACGATAAGGAGCCATTGAAACCAGAGTAGAATCAGAATATACTTCAATTTCAAACTCAACCTCTCTATCCGGCGGTAATCTAGGCAACTCCTCGGGAAAAACATCGGGAAATTCCTTGACAATCCGGATATCTATAATATCAGATTGAGAACTCCGAGTATCCAATATATAAGCAAGAAATGCCTCGAAACCTTTTATGATCATCTTCTCAGCTACCAATTCAGATACAACATTCGTCAGAAATCCACAGCGTTCCCCGATCATTACAATCTTTCGATTATCTGGGGTCTTCAGAACAGCTCTCTTGGTCTCAAAATCAATATTTACTCGATGTTTGTCCAGCCAATCTACACCGAGAATCAAATCAAACTCTTCCAAAGGTAACTCCATAAGGTTGGCCAGAAAAATCTCCCCATTGATCTCTATAAGACACTTTCTAAAAATACGATCCAACACAATTGACTTGCCTAAGGGACTTTGAACTATCACCGAATGCTCAGTATTCTCAACAGGAATATTTAGACCCTCAGAAACAGAATGCGATACATAGGAATTGGTAGAGCCACTATCAAACAATGCAAAGTATGGAACTGAATGAATAGTAATAGTACCTGCAGTCATATTAGGCCCATCACGATCTTGTTAAAGTCTAGCAGTGTAAACCAATGCAGGCTGTCTTGCCTCAGATCTGACTGGACCCCTACTCTGAGATGCTCAGCCTCTGCTAGCAGATCCAGGTGCTCTCTCCTGAGTACGACCACCCGCAGGAGTCTAAACAATACTCTTAGTATGAGCGGGAATACAAGCGGGAATACGAGCTGGTGTCTGAACTGCAGTAACTGACATTGGACAATCCTTTATAAAATGCTCACCAGAACCACATTTAAAACAGGTGCCAAATTTTATCTTGCATTCCCCAAGATGATGTTTCCCACAATAATCACATGTCT
Organism: Hibiscus syriacus; assembly: GCF_006381635.1. Taxonomy (NCBI): domain Eukaryota; kingdom Viridiplantae; phylum Streptophyta; class Magnoliopsida; order Malvales; family Malvaceae; genus Hibiscus; species Hibiscus syriacus. Next base: position 2,438,955 of record NW_024063194.1, read on the forward strand.
GCAAAGATTGTAACCCAGAAGATCCGCCATGTCTAGAAGGCTGAACAATTGAAGAAACAGATGCAACAGGTCTGACACTCACACCGCCTCTCTGAAAGGAATCACCCCTGCCTCTCTTGCTAGGATATGCAGAAGAATCAACAGAACCAAAAGGCCTCTTGAATCGGGTTTGAGCTCGATCACTATCTCTCTTGTGCTACATACCCAGTCGCTCTATTTCCTCAGCAGTCTTGACTATCTCAACCAAAGCATCAAAATTCCTCTCTCGGTGGGTAGCGACTTGACTCCTGATCTCATACATGATTCCATTCTCAAACATCAAGTATTGATCTGTCTTCGTGTCAACAAGTCCAGGAGCATAACGGCTCAATCGGATGAACTTAATCTCGTACTCCGTAACAGACATGCTACCCTGCTCCAGATTCTGAAACTCCTGACGACGCTCCTGCAGGTATCTCTCTCCGATGTAGCAACTCCGGAAGCGCGTCTTGAAAGGATCCCATGTTAACTGATTTCTCGGAATACTACCAGAAATTGATTGCCACCACCTGAAGCTCTCTTTCTTCAACATAGTTAGGGCCCCCTTCAACTTCTGTTCAGGTCTGAGGTCCATCTCATCCATAATCCTCTATGTGTCCTCCAGCCAATACTCAGCGTCTGTCGGGGGTCCACCAGTAATACCCTCAAATGGAACTACACCAGAATCGACCAAAGAGTTTGAAATCTCAACCGCAGTCATATTACCAGGGGCTCTGGCAGCTCTATGAAATATGCGGAATATAGGTATATTAAGGGCATCTTCATTTATGGCAGTATCCTCATCTCCAGTGACGGGAGGGTCTCTCACAGGAGTAAACTGATCATCATGAGAAAGGGTATGATCTACTTGCGGAATAGGAGGATCACGTAGAGACATCGGATCGTCGATCGTAACAGAAGGTCGAGCGACTCGCCCTCGACCACGACCACGTCCTATCCTATGACCTCTATCAACACTCATCGTTGAATCTATAAGGCTCTACAGAAAGAGTTTGAAACATATGTCAGATTAGCATCAGGGATCTCGAGAAAACTTTTAAATCATAAAATAAGGCGACCTTTTTTTTTCTTAAAAATCCAAAATTTAGGACCCATATACAGTCCGAGTGTTTAAAACCGAAAGCTCTAATACCACCAAATGTAACACTCCAAACCCGGTCTGTAAGTTAGACCCAAACCTAAATGGTCACATATCCCATTCAGAGTTTTTTTTAAAAAAAATCTTATAATACATTAGATATAATATAGAACAAAATATTGATAATACAGATATATCCAAAACGATAGCAAATACATGTCACCAAACATAGCCGAAAAACATATAGAGATATTCGTTTGTACAAAATAAGTAGTAGATCTCTCCTAATGCCAAATCTGCTAGCTTACGCTCTACTGTTATATGAAAAAGGGGAAAACTACAGAATGAGCTAAAAAGCTCAATGTGTTCCATACAGTGTATATAAAAACAAACTGATAAAAATATTCTAGTAAAGTCGGATTATGCAATCATGTCGTTAAAAAAAATATGAACACTACCCCTAGCCCATCACATCAGAATGTGTAGGTTCCCCATAACCATACACCCAACCAACACATCAAATAAGGCCCTGAGCACAAACCCGAGGAACCTGCGGATATACTTCCTTCAACAATACCCCCCAATGATTGTTTATGAATGTATTTGAATGAAAACAATGATTAATTCTATAAAACATAAAAGTGTTCATGCTTAAAAATCATATATAGAACTACGGAAATCAGAAGACAAATCGCTAGAATACAAAATTTTAGACATCGGACAATCAATATTCAAAACATCGGTATAAAATACCGTAACCAGAAATCATATCAGAAATATGCGGTAAATCAGATATCAGATACATAATATTCAGATATATATTTTAAAACAGAAATAATTAACACTGTCGAGAAACACACCTGTAACAGTCTGAGAAATCAGATAGGGAAGTTTATAGTTGGGTTTGTCGATCACGCTCTGCTGCAACGCTAGATCCTACGAATTGAAAAAAAAATCCGTATTGGAATCCTAATATAAATAATCTAAATATTATTTAAATAATATACGAAAACCAATGGGTAATTCTCGTAGTACGCGGTTCAGGCTGATCTAACGAACGGACAACACCGAACCTAATTGATCCTTGCTCAGGTGAAACACGAGTACCTTCATAAAATATTTTATTGAATCAATTCCTTAACCAAAACTCAAATAAATAATCAAAATATTAAAATATTAAGCCTTTTGGGTTTACAAGCTCGATTCGGGAATTTCGGGTCAGAATTTGACAAAACGAACTTTGGAATCAGATTCAGGACGTCGAAAAACATAAAGTATGATATCTTAAAATTCTGAATTCTTCGTCAAAATCAAAGTTAACGGGTTTGACTGACAATTTGGAGACTTTCGGGTTTGAATTTTGTGAAACGAACCCCAAAAACAGATTCCGATCGTCGAAAAATGTTTGTATAAGTATTCTCGGAAAAGATTAACGGCTGTTTAATATCTGGTCAAAGCCAGTCAAAGTTATAGTCAAAAGTGGTCAACCATTTTACGAAATTATTATTTATTTATTTATTTACAAAATTACAAAAATAGCACCATTTTAAAATTAATTACCAATATAGCACCATTTTCAAAATATTTACTAAAATTTAATTTTTCAAAAATTTCATTTTTTAAAAAAATTACAAAAAATAACACCCTTATCGATTTAATTCCCAATATGTCACCAGTTTCAAAATAATTACTAAAATGTCACCCGACCAACGGTCAACGTTCAACGGGTCGGGTCAACGGGTCGGGTCGGGTTGTAACCTGTCAAACCTGTTAAAATCCGGTCAAACCGGTCAAAATCCGGTCAAACCAGTCATTTTGACCTTCCCCACGCGTAGTGGCGGCGCGTGGGACGTCTTACCGCAGCGTAAAATTCACGGAAAAATTTCTAAAAATTATTTTGAGCGATTTTGAGATACTTTCAAAGCTCGGTTCAAATTTTTGAACGGCGGAGAGCTCGATTTCATCAAATCGGAAACTTTGACCGCTTCACCACTACACGCGCCGCCGTCGCTGGAGAAAAGGAGGACATCGGTGGACTCGGAATGGAACAAGGAACATGATGGTGTAGGAGGTGTCGTAAACGGAGCAACAATCCGCGATGAATTTAAGATTTCCTCGGCGATGGAGCTAAAAAAACGTCAAGACTTTGACTTGAATTTCACGACGTTCGACAGCAATTCACTTCAATTAATTTAAGGATTTGTTCCTCGCTCGATGATGAACACGATAGTATTTTCAAATCAACGATCAGAGGTCAGACGGCGTCGGAATCGTAGTTGGAAGATGGGAGTTGGGAAGGGAATTTTGGGAATGGTTTTCTGTTTTTGAAACAAAAAACCACGTATATAACATGGTTTTCAGACACTTCCTGAGTAAATTCGGGGCTTGGTCCCTGAATTTTCGTTAACTCTAAAATAAGCTACAAGTTTTAAAATCTTTCAATTTATTCCCCAAAATTTATCAATTTTCACAATTAAAAACTCAAATTTCAATTAAATATTACTTTCAAATTTCCGGGTTGTTAAAATGATGATAAATTTAGCATAAAAGAATTGTTTCCACATGTTTAAATGATGGAAAATAATATTGAACATTGGATTTGAGGAATTATTTCCATGTTGTAAAGAGTGAATTATTTTGTTCATTTTTTACTTTAGGAAGAAGATAAGTGCTATGTGGCTTGGTATTAAGGTAAATATAAAGATTCATTAATGGAAAAATGGGCATATCTCAATTAAATAAATATTAAATTCATTTAAGCTTAAATAAATGCCAAATTAATATGAAATTAAAAGAAAAGTTCATGAAGCTTGCTCATTTTTAGCTGCCATGGTCGTGTACCCTATTTGGAGGTATGAGAAAATTTATTTTTCAATTCTGAGCAATTTCCTTTGGATTTTGGATCGAGTCGTGAAATAGAAAAATGTTCTATTCGAAAACACTATCATTTGGTACCATTATTGCATTCTAATTTGGTTTGTGCTCAAATATCCTAAATTTTTATTAGGGTTTTGATTTGCTAAAATTAAGATGAGGAAGAATGCTTTAAGACAATAAAAACAAGGGTCATAGAATTCTAATGAAAGTAGGACAAAGGAAAAAAAGGATAATGAAATAAACTAAAAGGTAAAAAATGTAAAGAATGAATTAAGCTTATCTTCCATTACGATGGGCGGCAAGGAGCTGTTGTGGATGGATTTTGATAGATGAATTCTTGTTAGAAAGATAACGAGATAAAGATTGCAATAAAGAAGACAAATCAAAATTCTGACGGTTGAATCTTTGTAAAAGGTGATTTGAAATTTTATCCCTGGTATGTATGGTGCTTAACGCAAACCCTAGGGTTTTGAGATGGAGTTAGTGTGAAGATGGAGGATGAATATGGTGGTTTTATGGAGATTTAAAATAGATGGATATGTCCTACTGAACTCTCCTAGTCGCAATAAAAAGGTAAACTCGACAATACGACTCTAACCAACCCTCCTAATAGTAATGAGAAGGCAAACCAGAATGTGAAGATCCCTCTCTTAAGAACTTGGAAGAACTTAAAGGAAAAGATTTTTAACTTGATCTTAATTCCTAAAATATCAAGTCATAGCCTAATATATAATGTATCATCCTATATTAAATTATATTACAAATAATCACTAAAAATATTGAAAATTTGTATTATTTACAAAATCTCGTATTAATCACGTATAGGATTTTTTGCATGTGCTATCTTAATTAAAATGAAGGTATCTTGAGTTCATGATATCGGATTGAGGCGATTCAAGAACCGTTAGAAATATAAGAAACATACAATCATAACTTCAGAAGACATGTTAACCAAATAACATCAGGATTCCATTTAAAAAGCACTCACAAGTCTACTACTCAGTTGTTTTAATTTTTCAATGCTTTGTCGTTTGGATCACTTAGAGTGTCAATCCATCTTCATTTGATGTGAGTCTTGTGATGCATGTATCATTCTCCCTATCTTCAAAAGGAGTCAACCTTGAATATGAAACATCAAAGTGAGAAAAATTACAACCTTTTAAGAATTCATTCACATTATACTTATCGAGTAGATATGCTTTAAACATTCAAGACTTAATTCTTCTAATAGGTTTGAGTAGAAACATTAGTCTAAAGAAGAAAGCATTACCGTCATTATGCACTCTAGTGCATGTATCACAAGAGGTTTAAAATAGAAAAAATATTCAAAAATCTGACATGATCTATATTTGATATTGGAATACTTCTACATGCTTTGGAGATTGATTTGGATCAATTTGGAACTTTGTGATAGTAAAAGGATTATTTTGCAAGTTTGTAAAATTAAGGGACATTGATGCGTAATTGTTCAATTATGAGTGATCAATACTAAAAATCATTATTTGAATGCTCAATTTTAATTTGGAATGTTGAATTGGGACCGAATTGTGAAATTGGTAAGTTTGGTGACAAGTTCAAAAATTTAGGAAAGTTTTGGGATTAAATTTCAAGTTTGATAATGTGAATGTATTAGATTGAATATATTATTCTAATGCTGGAAATTTTGGTATTGGGCTTGAATTGAATAAAATGGTGTAGGACCATTTTGAGTTAATTGGAAAAGTTGGTATGAATTCTAAAAGAATTCAAACATGGTTACTATAGTGCAAGGTTTATGAAAGTTAAGTTGTTTGGTTATGAATATAAATGTATATGTAATTGAATTTTCATTTTGAAAATGTTAATGATGATATTAAGTTGTGAAGTGATTTTTTATCGAACAAGTATCAAATATAAATTTTATAGATTTTCTTATTAGATTTTGCTTATGTTAGTATGATACTAACATATGTTGTGAAATGAATGTGTTGTGAATGTAATTTATGTTTATATACTCAACAAAAATGTGATCAAATTTTGGTTAGTGACTAAAACGCAAGGATATCGATGTAAAGATCTATTAGTAAAGCATAGGGAAGTGCATTTGATTTATTTTATATATAATGTAATACCCCAAATTTTGGTTAGGACCAAAACATAAATTTTGAAAGTTTGGTGATCAAAGTATAAAATTGTGAAAAGTTTAGAGACCAAAGTGGTAATTTTCCCAAAAATAATTTTTATTCTATAAATGGATAGTTTAATATTGGGAGTTGGGTTTTACGGAAAATATATGCTTGATCTCGAAATTAAGTTAAAACTAGTAGGTGTTAAAGTCCGGTAAGAACTCGGTAAATAAGATCAAATAGAAATTTGGGGAAATTTTGAATGATGATAAATTAAGCATAAAAATATTGTTTCCACAAGATTAAATGATGGAAAATAATATTGAACATTAGATTTGAGGAATTATTTCCATGTTGTAAAGAGTGAATTATTTTGTTCATTTTTTACTTTAGGAAGAAGATAAGTGCTATATGGCTTGGTATTAAGGTAAATATAAAGATTCATTTATGGAAAAATGGGCATATCTCAATTAAATAAATATTAAATTCATTTAAGCTTAAATAAATGCCAAATTAACATGAAATTAAAAGAAAAGTTCATGAAACTTGCTCATTTTTAGCTGCAATAGTCGTGTACCCTATTTGGAGGTATGAGAAAATTTATTTTTCAATTTTGATCAATTTGCTTTGGATTTCGGATCGATCCGTGAAATAGAAAAGTGTTCTATTCAAAAAACGCTATCATTTGGTACCATTATTGCATTCTAATTTGGTTTGTGCTCAAATATCCTAAATTTTTATTAGGGTTTTGATTTACTTAAATTAAGATAAGGAAGAATGGTTTAAGACAATAAAAACAAGGGTCATAGAATTCTAATGAAAGTATGACAAAGGAAAAAAGGATAATGAAATAAACTAAAAGGAAAAAAATGTAAAGAATGAATTAAGCTTATCTTCCATTACGATTGGCGGCAAGGAGCTGTTGTGGATGGATTTTGATAGATGAAGTCTTGTTAGAAAGATAACGAGATAAAATTGCAATAAATAAGACAAATCAAAATCCTAACGGTTGGATCTTTGTAAAAGGTGATTTGAAATTTTATCCCTGGTATGTATGGTGCTTAACGCAAACCCTAGGGTTTTGAGATGGAATTAGTGTGAAGATGGAGGATGAATATGGTGGTTTTATGGAGATCTAAAATAGATGGATATGTCCTACCGAACCCTCCTAGTCGCAATAAAAAGGTAAACTCGACAATACGACTTTAACCAACCCTCCTAATAGTAATGAAAGTCAAACCAGAATGTGAAGATCTCTCTCTTAAGAACTTGGAAGAACTTAAAGGAAAAGATTCTTTCAAGGCATAATGCAATAAACTCTTGCAAAAATGTTCTCACGTTGGATTATTATTCAAATAAAAGTTGATGATTACAATGAAAGGAATGAGCCTCCTTATATAGGTTTGGAGGAATCCTTGTAGTAACATGACTAACTAATAAAATACTAAAAAACAATTTTTAACTTGATCTTAATTCCTAAAATATCAAGTCTTAGCCTAATATATAATGTATCATCCTATATTAAATTATATTACAAATAATCAATAAAATATTGAAAATTCGTATTATTTACAAAATCTCCTATTAATCCCGTATAAGATTTTATGCATGTGCTATCTTAATTAAAATGAACGTATCTTGAGTTCCCGATATCGTATTGAGACGATTCAAGAACCGTTAGAAATATAAGAAACATACAATCATAACTTTAGAAGACATGTTAACCAAATAACATCAGGATTCCATTTAAAAAGAACTCATAAGTCTACTACTCTATTGTTCTAATTTTTCAATGCTTTGTCATTTGGATCACTTAGAGTGTTAATCCATCTTCATTTGATGTGAAACTTTAGATGCATGTATCATTCTCCCTCTCTTCAAAAGGGGTCAACCCTTAATCTGAAATATCAAAGTGAGAAAAATTACAACCTTTTAAGAATTCACTCACATTATACTTATCGAGTAGATATGCTTTAAACATTCAAGACTTAATTCTTCTAATAGGTTTGAGTAGAAACATTAGTCTATAGAAGAAAGCATTATCGTCATTATGCACTCTAGTGCATGTATCACAAGGGGTTTAAAAAAGAAAAAAATATTCAAAAATCTGACATGATCTATATTTTATATTGGAATACTTCTACATGCTTTGGAGATTGATTTGGAACTTTGTGATAGTAAAAGGATTATTTTGCAAGTTTGTGCAATTAAGAGACATTGATGTGTAATTATTCAATTATGAGTGATCAATACTAAAAATTGTTATTTGAATGTTTAATTTTAATTTGGAATGTTGAATTGGGACCGAATTGTGAAATTGGTAAGTTTGGTGACTGTTCAAAAATTTAGGAAAGTTTTGGGATTAAATTACAAGTTTGATAATGTAAATGAATAAGATTGAATATATTATTTTAATGTTGGAAATTTTGGTATTGGGCTTGAATTGAATAAAATGGTGTAGGACCATTTTGAGTTAATTGGAAAAGTTGGTATGAATTCTAAAAGAATTCAAACATGGTGACTATAGTGCTAGGTTTATGAAAGTTAAGTGGTCTGGTTATGAATATATATGTATATGTAATTGAATTTTTATTTTGAAAATGTTAATGATGATATTGAGTTGTGAAGTTATTATTTATCGAACAAGTATCAAATATAATTTTGTAGATTTTGTTATTAGATTTTGCTTATGTTAGTATGATACTAACATATGCTCTGAAATAAATGTGTTGTGAATGTAATTTTTGTTTATATTCTCAACAAAAACGTGATCAAATTTTGGTTAGTGACTAAAACGTAAGGATATCGATGTAAAGATCTATTAGTAAATCATAGGGGAGTGCATTTGATTTATTTTATATATAATGTAATACCCCAAATTTTGGTTAGGACCAAAACAAAATTTTAAAAGTTTGGTGATCAAAGTATAAAATTGTGAAAAGTTTGGAGACCAAAGTGGTAATTTTCCCCAAAATAATTTTTATTCTATAAATGGATAGTTTAATATTGAGAGTTGGGTTTTACGGAAAATATATGCTTGATCTCAAAATTAAGTTTAAACTAGTAGGTGTTAAAGTTCGGTAAGAACTCGGTAAATCCGATCGAATAGAAATTTGAGGAAATTTTGAATGATGATAAATTAAGCATAAAAATATTTTTTCCACATGTTTAAATGATGGAAAATAATATTGAACATTGGATTTGAGGAATTATTTCCATGTTGTAAAGAGTGAATTATTTTGTTCATTTTTTACTTTGGGAAGAAGATAAGTGCTATGTGACTTGGTATTAAGGTAAATATAAAGATTCATTAATGGAAAAATGGGCATATCTCAATTAAATAAATATTAAATTCATTTAAGCTTAAATAAATGCCAAATTAACATGAAATTAAAAGAAAAGTTCATGAAACTTGCTCATTTTTAGCTGCCATGGTCATAGAATTCTAATGAAAGTAGGACAAAGGAAAAAAAAGGATAATGAAATAAACTAAAAGGAAAAAAATGCAAAGAATGAATTAAGCTTATCTTCCATTACGATGGGAGGCAAGGAGCTGTTGTGGATGGATTTTGATAGATGAATTTTTGTTAGAAAGATAACGAGATAAAGATTGCAATAAAGAAGACAAATCAAAATTCTGACGGTTGGATCTTTGTAAAAGGTGATTTGAAATTTTATCCCTGGTATGTATGGTGCTTAACGCAAACCCTAGGGTTTTGAGATGGAGTTTGTTTGAAGATGGAGGATGAATATTGTGGTTTTATGGAGATTTAAAATAGATGGATATGTCCTACCAAACCCTCCTAGTCGTAATAAAAAGGTAAACTCGACAATAGAACTATAACCAACCCTCATAATAGTAATGAGAAGACAAACCATAATGTGAAGATATCTCTCTTAAGAACTTGGAAGAACTTAAAGGAAAAGATTCTTTTAAGGCACAATGCAATAAAATCTTGCAAAAATGTTCTCACGTTGGATTATTATTCAAATAAAAGTTGATGATTACAATGAAAGGAATGAGCCTCCTTATATAGTTTTGGAGGAATCCTTGTAGTAACATGATTAACTAATAAAATACTAATAAACTAATTTTTAACTTGATCTTAATTCCTAAAATATCAAGTCTTAGCCTAATATATAATGTATCATCCTATATTAAATTATATTACAAATAATCAATAAAATATTGAAAATTTGTATTATTTACAAAATCTCGTATTAATCCCCGTATAGGATTTTTTTGCATGTGCTATCTTCATTAAAATGAACGTATCTTGAGTTCTCGATATCGGATTGAGGCGATTCAAGAACCGTTAGAAATATAAGAAACATACAATCATAACTTCAGAAGACATGTTAACCAAATAACATTAGGATTCCATTTAAAATGCACTCACAAGTCTACTACTCTGTTGTTCTAATTTTTCAATGCTTCGTCGTTTGGATCACTTAGAGTGTCAATCCATCTTCATTTGATGTGAGTCTTGTGATGCATGTATCATTCTCCCTCTCTTCAAAATGAGTCAACCTTGAATATGAAACATCAAAGTGAGAAAAATTACAACCTTTTAAGAATTCATTCACATTATACTTATCGAGTAGATATGCTTTAAACATTCAAGACTTAATTCTTCTAATAGGTTTGAGTAGAAACATTAGTCTAAAGAAGAAAGCATTACCGTCATTATGCACTCTAGTGCATGTATCACAATAGGTTTAAAATAGAAAAAATATTCAAAAATCTGACATGATCTATATTTGATATTGGGATACTTCTACATGCTTTGGAGATTGATTCGGATCAGTTTGGAACTTTGTGATAGTAAAAGGATTATTTTACAAGTTTGTAAAATTAAGAGACATTGATGTGTAATTATTCAATTATGAGTGATCAATACTAAAAATCGTTATTTGAATGTTTAATTTTAATTTGGAATGTTGAATTGGGATCGAATTGTGAAATTGGTAAGTTTGGTGACTAGTTCAAAAATTTAGGAAAGTTTTGGGATTAAATTTCAAGTTTGATAATGTGAATGTCTTAGATTGAATATATTATTTTAATGCTGGAAATTATGGTATTGGGCTTGAATTGAATAAAATGGTGTAGGACTATTTTGAGTTAATTGGAAAAGTTGGTATGAATTCTAAAAGAATTCAAACATGGTTACTATAGTGCAAGGTTTATGAAAGTTAAGTGGTTTGGTTATGAATATAAATATATATGTAATTGAATTTTCATTTTGAAAATGTTAATGATGATATTGAGTTGTGAAGTGATTTTTTATCGAACAAGTATCAATTATAATTTTATAGATTTTTTATTAGATTTTTCTTATGTTAGTATGATACTAACATATGATGTGAAATGAATGTGTTGTGAATGTCATTTCTGTTTATATACTCAACAAAAACGTGATCAAATTTTGGTTAGTGACTAAAACGTAAGGATATCGATGTAAAGGTCTATTTGTAAAGTATAGGGGAGTACATTTGATTTATTTTATATATAATGTAATACCCCAAATTTTGGTTAGGACCAAAACATAAATTTTGAAAGTTTGGTGATCAAAGTATAAAATTATGAAAAGTTTGGAGACCAAAGTGGTAATTTTCCCAAAAATAATTTTTATTCTATAAATGAATAGTTTAATATTGAGAGTTGGGTTTTATGGAAAATATATGCTTGATCTGGAAATTAAGTTAAAACTAGTAGGTGTTAAAGTTCGGTAAGAACTCGGTAAATCCGATCGAATAGAAATTTGAGGAAATTTTGAATAATGATAAATTAAGCTTAAAAATATTGTTTCCACATGTTTAAATGATGGAAAATAATATTGAACATTGGATTTGAGGAATTATTTCCATGTTGTAAAGAGTGAATTATTTTGTTCATTTTTTAGTTTAGGAAGAAGATAAGTGCTATGTGGCTTGTTATTAACGTAAATATAAAGATTCATTAATGGAAAAATGGGCATATCTCAATTAAATGAATATTAAATTCATTTAAGCTTAAATAAATGCCAAATTAACATGAAATTAAAGGAAAAGTTCATGAAGCTTGCTCATTTTTAGTTGCCATGGTCGTGTACCCTATTTGGAGGTAAGAGAAAATTTATTTTTCAATTTTGAGCAATTTTATTTGGATTTTGGATCGAGCCGTGAAATAGAAAAGTGTTCTATTTGAAAAACGCTATAATTTGGGACTATTATTGCATGCTAATTTGGTTTGTGCTCAAAGATCCTAAATTTTAAGGTTTCGTTTATATGAGGGTTTGAAGAAATGATGATGGATTTAGATTTTTTGAGGTTGTAGACTCCTTTTCAAGCAATTGATGAATAAAATCAATTGTACATGACTCTATGAGCTTATAAAGTTTCGGTCAAACCCTAATATAGCAGGAGAGTTATGTTTTAATGAAATTAATTTAGGGGTTTAATTGTATAGGGCTTGAAATATTGAATAGAGGTTTACACCCCTAATGTATTCGACCTTTAAGGAAATGTTGGGGTAAATTTATGAGAAAATTAATGAGGCATATAAATGATATTTGGAAGTTTCTACATGACTAAGAAACTTTTTGGGTCATTTTTGTAATTTTTGAAAAGTTGGGGGACCTATTTGACAATTCTAAAAAGTCATGGGATTATTGTTTAATTACTCAATAGTTGATGTACATTGCTGGAAATTCTTATTTGAGTGCTGAAATTGAGATTAAAATGTTAAATTGGACCATTTTGGGAAGTTGGTAAAGTTTAAGCAGAAAATGGTAAATATTGGAAACGTTAGTGACTTAAGTGGTAATTATGGTATTGTTGAGGTATTGGTCTGGAAATTAAATGTTGGGAATTTATTGAGATTATTTAGGCCTTGAACTGAAGAATTAATGACAAGGGTCCAATATGAGTAAAAAGGAAAAGTTAAGATGAATTTGAAAATAATAATACTTTTGAGTATTATTATTATGTATAAAATGTTAGTATGAATACTAACATGTAATTTTATATTTGTATGTGCTTGTATGGATTCTTGTGTAGATCGTGAACAAACTCGAGATACAATCAAAGCAAAAGGCAAGGAAAAAGTTCAAGGTAATCGAATATTTACGGTAGGGCATAATAGTGAGGCATACCAGGTGAATGCATTTATTATGTACTTATATGATATGAGGATGACTTACAATGAGTCAACCACGAGTGTTTTTATTAAATATGTTTTGAATGTATTTTGATATATAAATATTTTCATAAAGTTTATGAAAATGATTTTACGAATGATTTTAGGGTATGAATTACCCTAAAACGAATGGATGTGTTTCACACAAATTATCATTTTTTGATGGTTTGGAATAAATGTTTAACATGCGATTCGGAATTTAAATCCTATTATGTGTACATTGAGAGTCATAGGTAAAATTGCAATACCATAAATAAAGTGGTATTGTAGTAGTAATTTGTGTACCGTAGCACTATGCATGTAATTGACGTACTTGATGTATGATGTTTATCGATCAATTTTGTTTAAAGCATTTGTTGCATATTCATGTTAGTACCTAGAGTACTTTTGACACTTTGTATTCAAGGATGGTAGTCGTACGAGATTACTATTAAAAAATTTGTTAGTATAGTGTTGTTGTATGTAATAGTACCTATACATTATTGCGACACTTAGGTGTTTATTGGGTTATTGGGTACCCTGCATTCTCATTTGTCATACATTGGGTTGTGAATGGATTTTTGAATACATCGATTGATAGTATGCTATACATATGAAAATAATCTTTCGCAGGTTATTTGACGAAAACTTGGCTTATCAAGTCAGTTTTAAGTGTTTATATATTATACAGTTTCAAATCATCAATAATAGTATGACATATTTAAATGTTTATTTTGATATTACTAGTTTACATATATTAGTTATTTTATGATGCTCTGATATGGTATTTGATATATGGTTTGTAGTATTATTTTTATATTTGATCATAAATTAATATGTGATGGACTTAATCACTATTTTACAAATTAATAGTTAATGGATGCTTTAAATATTATAAAATCAAACTATTTTATTTAAAGAAACAATTTTATTTTTATGATTTTTAAGTATGGAAATGTTTTAAAAGTTACGTGGCATCTATGACTTGTGTACGGGGACGTATACGAGAAATGGGTGTTACATTTATTTGTATCAGAACTACAGGTTTAGTCGATTCTCAGCAGTAAATGAGCATATTTTATATGGAAAGTGTTTACATGCCACTAGGATTTCAATATTATTGATATGGCATGATATGATTGATGTCACTCTTACTAACTTAAGTTGTAAAAATTATGTGTCGTATTAGATGTTAGGATCTGTGAATTCTCATAGAGTGACATATCAGGAAGTCCGAGAAGGGACTGACAGTGGGATCAATGAAATAAATAGCGAGTGTCTTGCCCAGTGTGGACACAATAGTGTACCAGCACATCAGGGAGTTCTAGTGCAAGATCATAGAACCTTTTTACATGAATTATATGTGATTTTAGCTCGATATCAACCTCCTCCAGTTTTCCCTATTCACCCAGCACCTCAGATGTCAATTCTGAAATAGTTGAAGAGCATGGGAGCAGTTGAGAGATGAAGGTCTTTACTCAAAGTGATGTTGGACAATCTTCACTGCTCAAACTCACAAAAACTGGATGTAATTGTATCTTTACTCTGAGGATCAACCCAAGTATAGTGAACGAACACCACGATGTATGCACCACTCGAGCAAGTGACCTGACAGTTATTCCAGAATGAGTTCAAGAACAAGTACATTAAGAGAAATTCATGCGAGCAATGTCGCTAGAATTTTTCAACTTGAAATAGATTGATCGAGCCATACATGAGTATGAGGCTGAGTGTAACAAGTTAAGCCATTTTGCTACTGAAGTGGTTCCCAATGATAAGGCTTGGTGTGATTGGTTTATTGAGGGTTTGAGGCCTAAGATAAAGGAGATAATGTTGGCATTGAACTTGCCTACCATGTAATAAGTGATAAATCAAACAAAGGCAATTGGAAGAGCTCAAGAGGAGACTCTAACAACAGAGCAAAGCTTGTAGACAGGGAAAAGATTCGGAGCATCCTCAGCTTCCTATTATACCAAGAAAAGAAAGGGTTCAGGTTCTCAAAATAATAATAGATACGGTTCTGATGTAGCTTCACATAAGAGTAAACAATCTCAGTCTTTTGTTGTTAGCTCAGGCAAGGCACCCCAAGATCGATCTTATCCATATCAGACCTGTGGCAAATTATAGGCGAAGTATGCAGATTTTCCAGTGGTTCCTGTTACAACTGTGGTGATACTGACCATTATGTTCGAAATTATCTTAAAAGATCTGGAGATAAATCATTGCGAACTGAGAGATTAGTAACAGTTTCCCAGAGAGGCAAAGGAAGAGGTAGAACCAAAAGACAATTTGAGTCAATTGAACGACCAGAGACTCATGAAGCATCCATAATCTATAACATCAAGATTGATGATGATCGGGATGACCCGGGGAATATAACAGGTACGTTCTATCTTTTTTATGAACCTATATTTATTTTGGTTGACCTTGGTTATATGCACTCTTATATTAGTTCAAATATGATGAGAGCTAGAGGAATTCCATTTGAATCGATCTCCAATGAGTTGATAACAATGGACCCTTTGGGTCATAGTGCAATGGTGACTCGGGTATGTAGAAATAGTACGATAAAGATTCTAGGGTCTGTGTTCCCTGCAAAGTTGATAGAATTGACTTTTGATGATTTTGAGATCATATTGGCATGGATTGGTTGTCTCTGTACCATCGATGGGTTGATTGTCACATGAAGCGATTATTTTTGTAGGACATAAAGGTTTAAAAATTATAGTGATTAGTGAAAAAATAAAATCACCACCTAATGTGATATCAGTAGTGATTGCGAAGAATTTGATGTCAGAAGGGTGTACAACTTTTCTAGCTAATGTCATAGATACACAAATATTTGAAGTGAGGTATGATGATATTCCAATAATTCAGGAATTTCCAGATGTTTTTTCGAAAGAATTACCTTGTTGACCTCTAGATCGAGAGGTGGAATTCAAGATTGTTATTTATCTGGGGATTGAGTCTGTTTCTATGGCTCTGTATCGAATGACTCCTACTGAGTTAAGAGAACTAAAGGCCCAAATACAAGAGTTGCTTGATCGAGGGTTCATCAGACCAAGTGTTTCACCTTGGGGAGAACCTGTACTGTTTGTGAAAAAGAAATATGGATCTATGTAGTTGTGTATAGATTATTGATAGGAAAATAAAGGCGCAACAATGTTCTCTAAGATTGATCTTCGATTGGTACCATCAATTGAAGATTAAAGAGGGGGATATTTCTATGGCAACTTTTTAGAATCAATATGGACACTATGAGTTTATGGTGATGCCATTCGGTTTAACTAATGCTCTTACAACATTTATGGGTTTGAAGAACCGAGTATTTCAGCAATATTTGGATCGGTTTGTGGTGGTTTTATTGATGATATTTTGGTGTACTCAAAGACGAAAGAGGAACAAGATGCTCATATTCGTATTATTCTTTCAGACACTTCGAGAGAAAAAGTTGTATCCCAAGTTATAAAAGTGTGACTTTTGGTTGACAAAGGTTGCTTTCATTGGCCATGTTGTTTTGGCATAATGTATAAGAGTAAACCCCAAGAAAATTCTAGCCATAGTGGAATGGAAACCCCCAAAGAACATCTCAAAAGTTTAGAGTTTCTTGAGTCTTAACGATTACTATCGAAGGCACTTTAAGAACTTTTTGATAAAAGCGTCACCGCTAACCAATCTTTTAAAGAAAGATGTGCCTTTTGTTTGGACAAGGAAATGCCAAGAGAGTTTGAAACGCTAAAGAAGATCTTAACAGAGGCACCCGTATTAGTACAACCAAAATATGGTAAAGATTATTTGGTTTTTAGTGATTCATCTCATAATGATTTGGGATGTGTGCTTGTGCAAGATGGCAAGGTTGTGGCCTATACTTCGTGACAGTTAAAGACTCACGACAGAAATTATATGATGCATAACTTTGAGTTAACAATGATTGTGTTCACTCTTAAGATTTGGTGCCATTATCTTTATGGAGAATGGTGCTACATTTACAAATATCACAAAAGTCTAAAGTACTTGATGATGCAAAAAGTGTTAAACTTGAGACAGAGAATATGGATAGATCTCTTAAAGGATTATGATGTGATCATTGATTATTATCCATGAAAGACTAATGTGGTAGCTGATGTGCTTAGCATAAAGACTTTTAAGCCTTGCAAGCTTTGGATACACGTTTATCCCTAAAGGAAGATGGTGCCTTGATTATAGAACTAAAGTTAAAGTTGATACTCTTAGATCGAATAAAATAACTACAAGAGAAATATGAAAAGTGTTTAGCAAGATTTAGGCAAGTGAAAAAAAGGTGAGACTAAGGAGTTTGAGGTCAGGTCTAGTGGATGCATGTACTATCGAGGGGACTTTGCATCCCCGACATAAAGAATTAAAGAAAGATATTCTTTATGAGGCACACTATAGTCCTTTAAATATGCATTCAGGTGGAAGCAAGATGTATCGAGACTTAAAGTGTCGGTATTGGTGGCCTGGTATAAAAAGAGCTATCACATAATTTGTGGCAAAGTGCCTGACTTTTCAACAAGTGAAATATGAACATCAAGAACCTTCTGGATTGTTACAACCGATCTCGATTCATGATTGGAAATGGGAACGAGTAATTATGGATTTTGTTACATGGCTACCTTTGACGTCCAGCAAGAAAGATTCAATAAAAGTGATTATTGATAGATTAACCAAAATTGCTCACTTTATTCTAGCTCAGACAGATTATTCGAAGGTTTACTTCGAGATTCTAGAATTCTTTGCCTATATCTATAGTACCTGACAGGGATCCAAGGTTTACTTCGAGATTCTAGAATTCTTTGCATGATACTCGACTAAATTTCAGCATAACTTTTCATTCGTAGACTGATGGTTAATCAGAGCGAACTTGTAACACCTCCAACCCAAATCCATGATTGGGAGCATTACTGAGACCATAAGCAAGAACAAGATCATTGAACGTTGAATTAAACATAGTTAGAGGATAATACAATTAAAGAGCCATTTTTTATTCGAATACAAGATTAACAAAATCTTAATCAATTTACTTATCAATTAATTCGATTAAGACATAAATAACAATTTAGCTAAGGTAGTTTCATTTAATTCCAATATGCAATTCATTATGCTGATTATTAATATAAAACTACATGCACATCCAATAATTCATGAACTTAACATACTACATCATCATTTCATAATCAACTTATATATTTATATTACAAAAGAGACCTTTAATGGATTATACCAAATGACATACTAGTAAGTTTTATACATTCCAAAAGATCCATTAATGATATATATACATTAGGGTCCATTAACTATACTATTTCATGAGGTTCTTATGTAGATTTCATATAAAACTTAATTACCCACCATATGCATGAAATTTGAATCATTATAATCAAAACTAAGCCACAAACTAGAAGTATAAGGAT
This sequence comes from Hibiscus syriacus, assembly GCF_006381635.1. Lineage (NCBI taxonomy): Eukaryota > Viridiplantae > Streptophyta > Magnoliopsida > Malvales > Malvaceae > Hibiscus > Hibiscus syriacus. The sequence goes on from NW_024063194.1 coordinate 2,457,642, forward strand.
AATGAAATAAGCCATACCTGAATTATTCCTTTGGGTTGATTAGATGTGGAGGTGGAGCTTCGAATACTATAAAACATGTGGTTTGGGAAAGAAAGGAACAAGAGTGATAAGTACTTAAAGTAATTAGTGAGGTAACACTTAATACTATTAGACCTTTCCCATTTAATTTATCTTTAACATTCAATTAACATTTTGGTTTATGAGTCACTATACAATCTACTAGATTCACATTCAATTTAAACATTCCAAATTAATCTTGCATAAATTTTCCCTCTATACATTTCAATCTTTCCTCCATTCTAAGTAAAAACATTTCACCATATATGTATTCATGCAATCTATATGGTAATTGGATTAAACCATTGAATATGTATAATATTTTCCCTCTATTCGAACAAGAACATTTCACCACATACACACATACATATGTATAATCAAACTATGCAATTCATGTAATTAACATAATTCTTCCGATTTAATCTTATCATTCAATTCAAGTCTTGGTTTCTAGTTCAGTCTAGATAATCAAGTCTCCAACCAACTGTTTCCATACACTTTAAGTGCATCGTAGTGTTGGTCAACCCTCATATTGTCACCAAAGACCACATAATATACCCTTCATCTATCACCAATAAGTACCATAGTGTTGGATCGTGGTCCCCTATACACAATCGAGCTCTAGACTCTAAATCATACCCTCATATCTTGGACTAACTATTAACCAAGGACATTGAATCTTATTTGCCTAGAAATCATTATTTTTAATTTCATAACATAGACATCAGGGATTATTCCATGTCAAGATTATTCATTCAATTTCAAATTGATCATGACAGTAAGCAACAATTTTTTCATTCAAGGTTTCAATTTAATCAAGTTCGATTTTGGTAGCATGTAATAGTTCATCATTCAACTTGATTCGATCATGGTAACATGCAATAATTCATCATTCAATTCAATTCAATCATGGAAGCATAAAATAGTTCATCATTCAACTTGATTAGATTATGGTAGCATGTAATAATTCACCATTCGATTCAATTCAATCACGACATCATACAATAGTTTATCATTCAGCTTTATTCGATCATGGTGGCATGCAATAATTCACCATTCAATTAAATTTAATCATGGAAGCATACAATAGTTCATCTTTCAACTTGATTTGATCATGAAATAATTCAACATTCAATTCAATTCAATCATGGCATAAAGCAATATCCAATTTACCAATTAACTTCATATGACACTCAATAAATTATAGCCTTTAATTAAATATTTTCCCTTAATTTTAAGTTCTAGTTTGACTTAATTTCATTATTATCATACTGATTTCATAAGCAATTGAACATAGAAATAACAATAAAGGGTTGTTAGGACCTAATTCCCAACCCTAGTATAGTTACACTCATAATACTCCAAGTTAGCCTTGAATTACTATTACTTTTTGCTTATATTTGGTGGATCCTCCCTTAGTTCATTTAGCCACTTCCTCAATTAATTGATCTAGCAATTTATACACAACATAGAGAGGTTATTAGAATCAATACAATAGAAATTCCAGCTCAATTAGCTATTTGACACTAAACAGATTCAATTTTTGCAAATTGTACACCTTGTAGTAATCTGATCATAACTTTTAATTTACTCATCAAATTTTTTTATTTCTTTATACCTTATAAATAGTTATATTTCCATCCATTTATGGATTATATTTTAATTTCTTATATTCAATTACAATTTTGCATTTGAATTTAGATAATTTTTCTATGACCAATTAGTCACTCTTGCAATTTGATGCACTTTGGTGAACTAATTCACCTAGAATTCATATCAATTTGTTTTATATGGTCTTACCATTGCTTGTTTTTATCCTTTCCCTTTATTTTCATGTCAACCCTAGCCTTTAATATTCCAATTAAGTCCTCCAATTAACATATATTCCAGAACAATCCATTTTTATCTATTTTACTAATGTACCATTTACAAACTACCAATTCCTATATAATTTAAGCCTTACAATTTATTTTAAATTATTTTCACTCTCTACCCTAGCATTAACAATGTTTATTTTTGTCCAATTGGATCTCAAATTTCCTTAAATTGTTCAAAATAATCCTTAATTGATCTATAGCAACAATTGTGACTAATTTCACTCTAAGGACAAATTCTTAAAATTTTACAGCATTTGCTCTTGTTTAAAGCTTAAATATTCAAAACATTTAAATTTCCAGTAACTTTATCCTATATTTATTTTTCCAATTTAGTACACATCCTTTCAAATTTCTTAATTTGGTCACATGCACGCACAATTTTTCGGTTATCACCCTTAAGGTGATAACCTATAATTTACCAAACTTAACAAGGTTCTTGATTACTTAAATCTAACTCAACATGACCGCCATTATCTCTAGTATCATAGAAGCCAACAATTTAAATTTATTCAATAATCCAGCTTAGTAATTTCTCAAGAATTAACTCACTTAAATCCTTAATGTTTTTAATGGAAGGAGAATGAAAGACTTACTTGTTAGGCTATGTAATTTCCCCTAGTTTATTCAAGCTTGAACTAAGCTTGCATGGACGATCCTCTTTTTTGTATTTTCTCCATATTTTTTCTTTCTTTTTTAATTCTCTCTAATTTTTCTCTCTTAGGCTAGGCCTGTCACCAAACGATATGAAAAATGATGATATTATTTTATCCTTGATGGAGGTGGAAATACCCAATCTAGCATATCTTAATGCTTAAGTAATTGAATATTCAAGGGTAAATTTAGGAATTCATGTATTTGGCATGCAAACTTATTATTTGTTACTTATTTCAATTGGACCACTCTAATTTGGTTATCACTTCATCAATCATTTCGATTAGGCCCTTGTTTAATTCAACTAATTTAAATTTTCAATTTAATTAGATCCCTACTTAATTCAATTAATTTAAATCTCTATTCAATTCGTTTTTATCCTAGGCAATATAACTTAATTCTCCTAAGCTAGGATTTGGGGGTGTTACAATTATACCCCTTAAAAGAGAATTCATCATAAAATTCTTACCTATATTAAACAGATAAGGATATTGCTTTATCATTGCATCCATGGGTTCCCAGGTCACTTCTTCCCCTTTATGATTTCTCCACAAGACTTTTACCAAAGGATCATTCTTGTTTCGAAGTCGCTTTACATCTCTTTCAAGGATTTGATCTGGTTCCTCTTAATAGGATAAATATGGGTTTAATTCAACTTATTCAGGTTCAAGAATGTGAGTTAGATCTTATCGATACTTCTAGTGCATCGAGACATGGAAAATATTATGAATCTTGTCAAATTATTTAGGGAGTGATAGTCGGTAAGACACTAAACCAATTCTTTCAACAACATCGAATGGTCCTATGAATCGAGGGCTTAGGTTTCCCTTTTTTCAAACCTTAAGACTTTCTTCTAGGGAGATACTTTGAGAAAAAGCTACAATCCTACATTATATTGGATGTCTATTCGTTTCAAATATTCATAGGACTTTTTCTTATCAAAGGCTTGATTCAATGGATCATGGATAATTCGACCTTGTTATTCGGTTTCATGAGCAATTGAGGCCCAAGGACTTTGTTTTCACATAATTCGGACCAACATGGAGGTGTTCTCCATTTTCTTCCATACAAAGTGTTATAAGCATATATACACCCTCAATAAAGAAGATGATATATAACCTTATTGTTGTTATGATCTAGGAAATGAGAGTAAATATTGATCCATATTCAATAAGTATAGCTACAAAATAATAAGGATAAGAAAATGGATTAGTAATATTGATAATGATGAAAACAAATGGAAAATGGAATGAATTAAGGATGAAGAAATGATTAGAGTAGCTACGGAAGAAGTATGGCAATGGAGGCCTTCAAAGATTTTGTTGAAGATGGCCTTGATGTAATGGTATGCACGATAGTGAAGGATGATAAGGATGGATGATGTTTAAGTGAAAGATAATGGAGATGGTGGATGGAAATCAAAATAGTATCTTAAACAAGTTAAAGAAGAAACTATAATATAGAGAGTATAGCCCCAACTTTGCAAACTCGAATAAGGGATGGTGTTTAGGATTTAAACCCGCTAGTTATGGAAATTAGGAATTATAAGTATCAAGTGAAAGAGGTGACGCCACAAGCATTGTAATACCCCAAATATCAGGTTAGTGACTCTATTAAAATGATTTAAAGTTTGGAAGATTTAATCGAATAAATGGTAGAGTATAAGAAAATGAATGAGGATTTGTGTTAAAGACTAATTGGTAAGAATTGAAGAATAGAAGGTCATTTTGGTCCTTTAGAGGGAAATGTATTTAAAAATTTATTTTAGTCGGGATATTAAGAGGAGGAAAAAGAGGTAAGCCAACTAAGTTACCTTCTTTATATTCTTTATCGTCCCATGCTCTCCTCCATACCACAGGTGAGCTTTCTTAAAGTTGGGTTTTCTTTTAGTTTATGGGATATTTTGAAACCTTAATTGATGTGGAAGCTTAAGGAAGGTTTAAATGGGATTAAAACTAAGTGATTAGTGAAATATTTAAGATTTACAAAAATGGGTTTTCGAATGATATGTTAAGATTTACAAAAATGGGATATTTTGAAACCTTAAGTAAATAAGAGATTAGAAGCATTGGATGGGATTAAGAACATGTTAGAAAAAGTGTTATGATTCTTAGATGGAAATGTTATTGGTAGATCTTAGATGCTTTAAGAAGATAAATGAAGGAAAGTTAGTAGGGATAAGTAAAGAAGAGTCTAATAGTGTTGTTGGAAGTAAACATAAGGAAAATTGACCTAAATTTGGGTAAGTTTCGGGTTGACAAATGTAAAATATGGGTAAGGATATCGATATTGATCGAACAGTACCGATACTATAGGCTTAAAATCAGTATAATTTGCTGAGTAGTATTGATACCGATTCGAGTGGTATCGATACCAATAGTGGAGTATCGATACTATGAGGATGGTATTTATACCATTGTTAACAGAATACAGAAATGGTATCGGTACTATAGTATAGTAGTATCGATACCATAAAAAGGGTATCGATACTATTGAGTGAGAAATGTTAAGATAAGCTAAGATTGTTATGGAAAATATAATAATATGTACTCTTGAGTAATGTTTAAGTATAATTATTAGGAAATATACTCACAATTGATATTGTACGTGTTATTTATTTGATACTTGAGTAGATCGAAATGAAGTTCTCGAGTCAATAAAAACAAAAGGCAAAGTCAAAATACATGAGTAATCAACTTTGCATTTTGGATATAATAGCGAGGAAATCCAGGTGATTCAATTTAATTATGTACATATATGTTACAGTAGTCATAGTTGTATGATTTATTAATTAAGTATGGTGATTACTAATTGGCACTAAGTGTGCAAAAACTTAAGAAATCCATAGTAAGTGTATGTATTTCTGTATGGGCAATTTGAGTTCACAACTAAGAAATTCATACTAAGAGTATGAATTTCTGTATGGGCACTTTGTGTGCAAAACTAAGAAATCCATACTAAGTGTGTGAATTTCCGTATGGGAAATATATGTGAAATTATCAGAAGTTCATAATAAGAAGGTGAATTGCCATATTGATAATGGGTGAGTAATCCAAGTAAATTATAGTAAGATTGTGGGATTATTGCATGGGCACTATAGGTATAAACCATAGAATGTATAATGATTGAAATAGTTAATTGATATTATGAATAATTATTATAGTAGAAACTAATCTAAAATAAAAGATTAATGGGCCTAACTATGCATTTGACATAAAGGTGTCAATTATGCCATTTAGATGAAAGGCTAAGTGCCTTTGAGGCCTAACTGTGCATTTGACAGAAAAGTGTTTATTATGCCAGTTAGATGATAGGCTAAGTGCCTTTGAGGCCTAACTGTGCATTTGGCAGAAAGGTGTAAATTATGCCAGTTACATGAACAGTTAAATACCGTTGAGTAAAAGATTATTTGCCTTGTTGTGCATTTGGCAGAAAGGTCTCAACTATGCCAGTTAGATGAACGATTAAATACTGTTGAGTAAAAGATTAATGGCCTAGCTGTGCATTTGACATAAAGGTGTCAATTATGCCAGTTAGATGAACGGTTAAATACCGTTGAGTAAAAGAGTGCATTTGGTAGAAATGTGTCAATTATGCCAGTTAGATGAACGATTAAATACCGTTGAGTAAAAGATTAATGGCCTAGCTGTGCATTTGGAAAAAATATGTCAATTATGCCAGTTAGATGAACGGTTAAATACCGATGAGTAAAAGATTAACGTCCTAGCTGTACATTTCATAGAAAGGTGTCAATTAAGCTAGTTTGATGAACGGTTAAATACTGTTGAGTAAACGATTAATGGCCTAGCTATGCATTTGGAAGAAAGGTGTCAATTATTCTAGATAGATGAACGGTTAAATACCATTGAGTAAAAGATTAATGGCCTAGCTCTGTATTTGGTATAAAGTGTCAATTATGCCAGTTAGATGAATGGTTAAATACCATTGAGTAAAAGATTAATGGCCTAGTTTTGCATTTGACAGAAAGGTGTCAATTATGCAAGTTAGATGAAAGGCTAAATGCCTTTGGGTAAAATAATAAAGGAATTATAATGTATTGTAATATATATGGTACATAAAAGGCATGAAAGGATTTTATAAATGAAATGTATAATAGTGTATAAAAGGCATAAAAGGATGCCATAAATGAAATGTATAACAAAAAGGCATAAAAAGATGCCATAATTGAAATGCATATGAGTGCATTATCAGCATGAAAGGATGCCAAAATTGAAATTCTTATGGGTGCATTATCGGCATAAAAGGATGCCATAATTGAAATACATATGGGTTTGTTATCGGCATAAAATGATGCCATAATTGAAATGCATATGGGTGCATTATTAGCATGAAAGGATGCCATAATTGAATTGCAAATAAGTTTATTATCAACATGAAAGGATGCCATAAATAATACTCTCAATGAAAATAAAGAATAATGGCTAAAGATATAAATGGAAAAAGAAAAAATATAAAGAAAGATAGGTATGCTAGGTATACTAAAAATAATTAAGAAAATTGTGAATTGAATACAGTTTAACTAAGGAGGATTATGGGATCCTTAAAGAATATACGATCTAGTACGAACTAAATAAATATGACATACTTATGTATAAATAAAGGTTACTTTACAATATTATGTCTCATTAAGTAAATACTTAACGTGTGTTGCTTCCACGCGTAGTTAAAAGTAGAGACAAATCAAACAAGGAGTGCGACAGTAGCAACGGATATCATCAATTAAGGTTGACTCGTCCGTAAGAGTAGGGAAATCGAAATCATTTTGAAACTTATATGACATGTAATTTAACTTAACCAAATATTTTGTAAGGTATGAAAAGGGATAATTTATTACTATGATAACTTATGTGAATTTAAGATTGAAATTTTTTTATGGGTTTTCAAATGATTAATTATTTTTAAAGTGATGTGACATCTGTATTTCGTGTACGGAAAGGTATATGTGTGATATGGGTGTCACATCTATTGGTATCAGAACTACAAGTTTAGCGGATTCTCGATCGAAACTGAGTTTAATTGAATTAAGGAAAAGGGATTACATGTCATTCTGATTTTCAAAGTTACTGATAGGTGTCAATTAGAGTGTGATTGATGTCACTCCGTATTAATTTGAGTGTTATTCTCATGTATGTCCTAATAGATGTCGGAAACTAAGGACAAAGGTAAGAAAATAGATGATATTGAAAAGAAGGTTGAGATCAAATTGATCCAAGAGAATACGACATGATTTTAGTATTATGCCATAGAAGGGTAACAACTGATAGGGATTTTCCTCCATTCTATGGAAGGAATGCCCCAGCGTTTAACGATGTTTCTACATTTGAGGAATCTATTAAAAAGTTTGAAAGGTTTACAATAGAAGTTGAATTGGTTGAGGATCTAGAGGAGATTTTTGAATCTAGTGATGATTCTGATATTTCTTTAGGTAAGCTTAATCAATTGAGAAATATTTAAGTGCAGCATTAAATTGTTCAAAGTATTGTTAATTTAAGTAAGAGGAAAGGAGTAAGCGGTAAAAACATTGACTGCTAAAAGCCTATAGAAAGATGAATTATTAGTGGATCAAGTGATTATGAGTATGCTTAATAATAAATGTTAAGTTTTATGGATTTAATAGAGTTACTCTTAGAAGGTAAATGGGAAAAATGGATTTTCTACCCATTTCATACTTCAACGAATTATTATCTAAATATCGAGATTAATTCTTGAGAATTTAGAAAAGTGTCAAGTTCGTAAAGATAGGAAAAAGAGTAAATTCGGCTACTAGTGTAATTTTAGCATTAACTTATATGAGATTATTACTACAAAGTTGTCAAGTCTTCTTATTAAATGATGTGGATAATTATACTTTCATAAGTTGAGAGAGATAATGTTTCAATTGCTCGAGAATATTTTAAATGGATCTCGAAAAGTTACATAGATTACCTTAAAAAGGAAATAAGAATTTTTTTTTAAAATAAAAGCATCATACTCAACTTGATATTGAGTAAGATGATAGCGGTAAACCCTATGGGTCATGGTACAAGTGTGAGTTGGATAGTTAGTAAATATTTAAAAAATATTTTTGGGGCTATGTTCCCTGTGGATCTGATTGAATTGTCATTTGATGAGATAAAATCATATTGAATATAAGTTGTTTGTCTCTAGAGACGATTACTTCAGAAAGATACAGAGGTTATGGAAATTTTTGTTTTTTGATAGAAAGTAAGATCATTGTTCAAGGTGATAGCGATAATGATGGTGAAGAAAATGATGTCACAAAATGATGGAAATTTATGGTTAATGTGATAGATACTCAAATAATTAAAGTAGAATTGTCTGATAATTTCAAAAAATTGGGAAATTATAGATGTCTTTTTTAGATAAATTTATTAGGTAAAGATTATGTGGTTTTTATCGATGTATCTATCAACGGTTTAGGAAGTGTGCTTATGAACAAAGGTAAGGTTGTGGAATATGCCTCAATAAAGTTAAAGGCTCACAAGAGGAATTATCTACGCATGATTTAGAGTCAGTTGTAGTCGGATACCTTAAAAGATTTTACGCTATTAGTTGTATAGTGAACGGTACTATAGTTGTGCTAATTATAAAAGTCTTATACTCATCTAAAGAAAAAATAGTTGAGTAGCAAGAAGGTGATAAATTGTTTCTGAAAGTATCGTTTTGGAAGGGACTATTGTGGTTTGGACTAAGTTCGAGAATTATTGAACCTTAATAGATTTTATCAGCTAGCTTTTGTCTCCCGAAATGTACAAGACCTATAATGTTTTCATTTGTCATTGCTTATTAATGACCAATCAAATCCATTGCATGTTCCTACTTTGGGGAAATGGAGATTCTATTAAAATTAAATTATCAAGAAGAACTAATACAAATTTGGACTAGAGAAATCCAAAAACCGCGTAACAAAACAATTTCTCTAGTTGAAGTATTGTGGTAAACACATAAAGTTTTTAAATTCGAGGATGAATTTTCTTAAGAGGGGAGAATTGTAATACCCCAAATATCAAGTTAGTGACAATATTGAAATGATTTGAAATTTGGAAGATTTAATCTAATAAATGGTAGAGTATAAGAAAATTAATGAGGATTTGTATTAAAGACTAATTAGTAAGAATTAAAGAATAGAAGAGCTTTTTGGTCCTTTAGAAGGAAATGAATTTAGAAAGTGATTTTAGCTGGGATATTAAGAAGAGGAAAAAGATGTAAGTCAACTAAGTTACCTTCTTCTCTTATTGCTCGTCCCGTGCTCTCCTCCATGCCGAAGGTTAGCTTTCTTAAAGTCTGTTTTTTCTTTAAGTTTATGGGATAGTTTTGAAATCTTAAATTATGTGCAAGTTTAAGGAAGGTTTAAATATGATTAAAACTAAGTGATTAGTGAAATATTTTAGATTTAAAGAAATGGGTTTTTGAATGATATATTTAGATATGTGGTTTTACTGATGTTTATTAGTATATTTGACTTGTAAAATAAGTAAATAAGAGATTAGAAGCATTGTATGGGATTAAGAACATATTATAAAAACTGTTATGATTCTTGGATGGAAATGTTCTTGGAAGATCTTAGATGCTTTAAGATGATAAATGAAGGAAAGTTAGTAGGGATAAGTAAAGAAGAGTCTAATAGTATTGTTGAAGTAAAAATAAGGAAAATTGACCGAATTTTGGGTAAGTTTTGGGCTGAAAAATGTAAAATATGGTAAGGGTATCGGTACTATCAAACAGTACCAATACTATAGGCTTAAAATCATTAGAATTCGCTGAGTAGTATCGATACCGATTCAAGTGGTATCGATACCAAGAAGGGAGTATCTATACTATGAGGATGGTATCGATACCATTATTAACAGAATACAAAAATGGTATCAGTACCATAATAGGGCATCAGTACTATAGTATAGTAGTATCAATACCATGGAAGGGGTATCGATACTATTGAGTCAGAAATTTTAAGATAAGTTAAGATTGTTATGGAAAATATAATAATATGTACTCTTGAGTAACGTTTAAGTATAATTGTTAGGAAATATACTAACAATTGATATTGTACGTGTCATTATTGGATACTTGAGTAGATCGAAATAAGCTCCCGAGTCAAGAAAAACAAAAAGAAAAGGAAAAGTACATGTGTAATGAACTTTGCATTTTGGATATGCATTTAATTATGTACATATATGTTACAATATTCATAGTTGTATGATTTATTAATGTAAACAAGGTGATTACCAAATGGCACTAAGTGTGAAAAAACTTAAGAAATCCATACTAAGTGTATGAATTTCAGTATGGGCACTTTGTGTGCAAAACTAAAAAATCAATACTAAGTGTATTAATTTCCGTATGGGAAATATATGTGAAATTATCAGAAGTTCATAATAAGAAGGTGAATTGACGTATTGGTAATGGGTGAGTAATCCACGTAAATTATAGTAAAATTGTAGGATTATTGCATGGGCACTATACGTATAAACCATAAAATGTACAATGATTAAAAGAGTTAATTGATATTAATAATAATTATTATAGTAGAAACTGGTCTAAAATAAAAGATTAATAGGCTTAACTATGTATTTGACAGAAAGGTGTCAATTATGCCAGTTAGATGAAAGGCTAAGTGCCTTTGAGGCATAATTGTGCATTTGACAGAAAAGTGTCAATTATGCCAGTTAGATGAAAGCCTAAGTGCCTTTGAGGCCTAACTGTGCATTTGGCAGGAAGGTGTCGATTATTCCAGTTAGATTAATGGTTAAATACTGTTGAGTAAAAGATTAATAGCCTAGCTGTGCATTTGGCATAAATGTGTCAATTATGCCAGTTAGATGAACGATTAAATACTGTTGAGTAAAAGATTAATGACCTAGTTTTTCATTTTGTAAAAAGGTGTCAATTATGCATGTTAGATGAACAATTAAACTCCTTTGACTAAAAGATTAATGGCCTAGGTGTGCATTTGGCATAAAGGTGTCAATTATGCCAGTTAGATGAACGGTTAAATACCGTTGAGTTAAAGATTAATGGCCTAGGTGTGCATTTGGCTGAAAGTGTCAATTATGCAAGTTAGATGAACGGGTAAATACTGTTGAGTAAAAGATTAATGGCCTAGTTGTGCATTTGTCAAAAAGGTGTCAATTATGCCAGTTAGAAGAATGGTTAAATATCGTTGAGTAAAAGATTAATGCCCTAGCTGTGCATTTGGCAGAAAGAGGTTAATTATGCCGAACGATTAAATATCGTTGAGTAAATGGTACATAAAGGGCATGAAAGGATGCCATAAATGAAATGTATAATAATGTATAAAAGGCATGAAATGATGCCATAAATGAAATGTATAATAGTGTATAAAAGGCACGAAATGATGCAATAATTGAAATGCATATGGGTGCATTATCGTCACTAAAGGATGCCATAATTGAAATGCATATGGGTGCATTATCGTAATAAAATGATGCCATAATTGAAATACATATGAGTGCATTATCGGCATGAAAGGATGACATAATTGAATTGCATATGAATGCATTATCGGCATGAAAGGATACCATAAATAATGCTCTCACTGAAAATAAAGAATAATGAATAAAGAGATAAATGGAAAAAGAAAACTATAAAGAAAGATAGGTATGATAGGCATACTAAAAATAATTGAGAAAATTGTGAATTAAATACGATTTAACTGAGGAGGATTATGGGATCCTTAAAGAATATACGATCTAGTACGAACTAAATAAATATGACATACTTATGTATCCATAAAGGTTACTTTACACTTTTATGTCTCACTAAGTAAATACTTAATGTGTGTTGCTTCCATGTGTAGTTAAAAGCAGAGACAAATCAAATAAGGAGTGCAGCAGTAGCAACGGATATCATCAATTAAGGTTGCCTCGTCAGTAACTCTAGGGCAATCGAAATCATTTTGAAACTTATATGACATGTAATTTAACTTAACCAAATATTTTGTAAGGTATGAAAAGGGATAGTTTATTATTGTGATAACTTATGTGAATTTAAGATTGAAATTTTTTTAAGGGTTTTCAAATGATTAATTATTTTTAAAGTGATGTGACATATGTATTTCATGTACGAAAAGGTATACGGGATATGGGCGTTACAAGTATAAAGAATTATACTTACTTAATCGATATAGTTCTCAAAATAACTCGAAGAGAAATTTCTCACAAAATAAGTTAGATATCAAAAGATTGTTTACAAATGAAATAAGCCTCTCTATTTATAGGAGTTGAGAGGGTTGGCCGAATAGATATGTGCCCATTCAGCAAAGTACATGTCTTAATGAAAATGTATAACTATTAGGATGAATGAACAAGTCCCTTAATATTCATGTTTGTTTGGCTATCTCTTCAATAAAGGACTTAATTATTCGGCTAACACATGCAAGGAACCATCCTTTGCCGAATGGTGAGATGTTGGTTGATATTGGTGCCAAAACTCCTTGTACATGGTGTGTGTGGGTTGGTCGAATGGTCATGATGCTTTTCTCACATCATTTCGAGATTTAGGCCTCCTTTTGATGAAAACTCTTCACCAATGTGCACCTAGATGTCATGGCACTTCAATGGACAACAACTTTCATGAAAGGTCACAATGGTTGAAAGGTAACACTTAATGATTTAGCCAGTTCTAAGGTGAATGAGCTGGAAGTGAGCTATCCATAGGTGAGTTTTATGATGATTAGTGTTTTGGTAGCTCATTGTGAAAAGTCATCTCCGGGAAAGACACCTCTTCGTGAAAAGGTACGATTCCTGAAAATTTGACTTGACTCATATTTGAAGTATTCTGAATGGTGATGTTGATGGTGCAGCTCCCTGTCTAAAATGAAGTCATCTTCTACCTCAAATCTCAGCTCAATCCAGTTATGAGATCACTTGTCACCGAATAACTTTTCATCAATTTTCCTTATGCCCTCCTGAGTGTTCCTATATGAGTCTCCTAGCTTTAGCCTTCATCATTTAGCTCAAATCAGCTCCCTTAGGTGTGGTCGAATAGACCTTAATTCAAGGATAAAGACATTAAGTTAAGTATATGAAATATTATAAAATAACAATGTGTATAATATAAAGATGTGGGCTATAATTATAATAATTTCATTCATCACATAATAATGAGAGGAACATTATTATCATAGCTATATATGTAATATATATATATATATATATATATATATATATATATAATATATATATATATCAATGTTATAACAAAGAGAATATAAGTTATATATCTTGATCATAATGTAAAATAGAAATGGGTTATAGAAAATTCCCCCTTTAATTTTGTAAAAGGTTGGAGATGCAAGTATGAATATGGTGTTGAATTGGATCACATTATCCCCTTCTTTTGATCAACTTTATCTCCCCAATAGGCACTTGTTCAAGATATTAATTTTTGAATATTTTTTAAGATCGCTTCCAATTGACAAAAGTCTTATGCTGATATAAAGAGAAAAATGATTGGATAGCAAGAAGGTGATAAAGTTTTTCTGAAAGTATTGCTTTGGAAGAAAGTATTGTGGCTTGGACTGAGTCCGAGAATTACTGAACCTTATGAGACTTTATCAGTTAGCTTTTGTCTACATAAATGGATAAGACCTATACTGTTTTAAATGTGTCGTTGCTTATTAATTACCGATCAAATCCATCGTATGTTCTTACATTAAGGAAAATAGAGATTCAATGTGATTTATGAAAAAAACCAATATGGATTTGGACTCAAGAAATCAAGAAACTGCGTAACAAAATGATTACTCTAGTTGAAGTGTTGTGGTAAAAGCATAAAGTTTTTAAATTCAAGGAAGAATTTTCTTAAGAGGGAGAATTGTAATACCCCAAATATGAGGTCATGGACTTTAGTAAAATGTTTTAAAAATTGAGGGTGTATTTAATTAAATGATAAAGTTTAAGAAAATAATTTAGGAATTTGGTTAAGACTAAATTCTAAGAGTGAAATAATGAAAGGGGTATTTGGTCATTTATAGAGGAAATGCATTATGGTATTAAAGAAAAGAAAAAGGGGAGATTGTTAATATTTTTGGCTATCTTCTCTTCTTTTTTCCCGTGTTCACATGGCCTTCTCCATAGATAAGGAAAATTTAGTAAATATCGGGTTGAAAATGGTAAATATGGGTAACGGTATCGATACTGATAGAACATTACCGATACTATAGGCTTAAATGTGTAGAAATATGATGAACATTACCGGTATCGATGCAAGTGGTATCGATACTAATGGGGCATCGATAATAAAATGGACAGTATCCAAAATGGTATCGATACCGAAAGGGGGTATCAGTACTATAGTGTAGTAATATCGATACTGAGAGAAAGGTATTGATACCATGTATAGAAGTATCAATACCATGGTAGAGGTATCAATACTATTGAGCTTGGAACTATAAGACAGTTTGAAATTGTTATAGAAATGTAAATAATAGTACTTTTGAATATTATTAAAGTATAAATGTTAGGAAATATACTAACAATTGATATTGTATGTGACTTTAATGGATGCTTGTGTAGATCAAAACCAAGCTCCCGAGTCAAGGAAAACGAAAGGCAAAGGTAAAGTAGTTATGTAATCAGAATTTGTGTTTTGGATATAAAAGCGAGGCAAGCCAGGTGAGTGCATTTATTATGTACTTATATGTTGTGATAGACATAGATGTATGTTGCCTAATGAATGTATGGTGATTACCGAATGTCACTATATGTGTGCAAAAGCTAAAAAAATTATAATGAGTTTATGACTTTTCGTATGGGAACTTTATGTGCAAAACTAAGAAATTCATAATAAGTTTATGAATTTTCGTATGGGCACTTTGTGTGCAAAATCTTAGAAATTCATAATGAGTTTATGATTTTTCGTATAGGCACTTTGTGTGCAAAACTAAGAAATTCATAATGAGTTTATGAATTTTCGTATGGGCACTTTATTTGTAAAAGCTAAAAAAATCATAATGAGTTTATGAATTTCCGTGTGGGCACTTTGTGTGCAAAACTAAGAAATTCATAATAAGTTTATGAATTTTCGTATGGGCACTTTGTGTGCAAAAACTAAGAAATTCATAATAAGTTTATGAATTTCCATATGGGAACTTTGTGTACAAAACTAAGAAATTCATAATAAGTTTATGAATTTCCGTATTGGTAGTGGGTGTGCAACCCACGTAAAATATAATAAGTTTTGAATTACCGTATTGGCACTACGTGTGTAAACTATAGAGTTTATAATTAATTGAAAGAGTTAATTGGTATTAAGAATAATTATTAGAGTAGAAACTGTTATAAAATAAAAGACTAATGCCTAACTATGCATTTAGCAGATAGGTGCCGATAATGCAAGTTAGAAGAAAGGTTAAATGCCTTTAGGATAAAAAACTAATGCTTAATAGTGCAATTTGAAAGAAAAGTGCCACTAATACATGTTAGATGAAAAATAGTTCATAATTGGCATTAGAGAATGTCATAAATGAAAATGTATAAAGTGCATAATTGGCATGAAATGATGCCACAAATGAAAATACATAGTGGTATATTAATGGTATATAAGGTATCACTAATGATAATTATAAAAGATAAAGGACCACTTGGCACTTTGGTGCAATACATGTACAATACTTTCTCATTAGTATATACGAAAAATAAAGAATAATTGGTAAAAATATATAGAAGGATAGGTATGATGGGACTACTAAGAATGATTTCGATGATTGTATGAAAGAAAAATATGGTTTAACTGAGAAGGATTTTATCTGATCATTATGGAGTATACGATTTAGTTTGTCATTAAATAGTAATGAGATACTTATGTATAAGTTGCAGATTCTTTACAATATTATGCCTCAGTAAGTATATACTTAATGTGTGTTGATTTCACGTGTAGCTAACATCAAAGACTAGTCAGGTACTAGGAGCAGGAGCAGTTATCATCAATCAAAGGTTAACTCTCATCAGTAACAGTAGGACAATCATGTTATTTTGAAAAATTATTGGCATGTAATTGAAATTAAGAAAAATTGCTCTAGAATGTATTTAAATTGGTAACTTTGGTAACTAGGTTTCAAAGAGTGTTTTCTTGTTGTATAAAAATGTTTTTAGTTTTAAAATGCAAGATAAAATTTTTAAAGGTTTCCAAATGAAAAACTATTTTAAAAGTGATGTGACATCTATATCTCGTGTACGGAAAGGTGTATAGGAGATGGGTGTTACATATACTCCCTATTCATATCTTTTGGATGGCCAAGAGTTATGTCTTTTGAAGCACAAGATATGTTGCTTTGAATGATCATAACTTTTGGCATTCCAAAAGACACATTCTTTGGTTCTCCAAGGGTTATGTCCTTAGACTGAAAATTCATAGCCTTTGGCAACTGAAGAGATAAGTCTTTTAAACTTCTATGGATCACGTCTATTGGTTCCTTTATTTGACAAATTGTGTCTTTTAGTTTATCCTATAAATCAAATAAAAAATTTACAGTTTCATGGTTAGAATAATCATCTTTAACCTTGCGTCTCGTCAATAAGCACTATTGGATCAAGAACTTAAATGAATATAAACTTGTTTTCTAATTTAGTTCTTCCTTTCTTGATGACACCTTTCATTTCCTTATCGCCTCAACGCTTTGTTTCATCTTGAGTTGATCACTCTGAACTTGTCTCGGTGTCAAAGGAGTAATGACAATCTTCTTTCCTCTATTGTTGAATGTGTATTGGTTGGTGAAACAATCATGGATAGTTCTTTTGTCATATTTCAATGGCCTCCCAAGAAGTAGATGGTGATAACTCTGTAAAAAGACTTAATTCATAGTCTTTTCACTTAAGCTATTGCTCGTCTACACAAAGTATGCACTGTATTTTTTTGTTGCATTTAGTTGCATGTAGGTTATATTAAATTGTGGTGGATAAGTTTTGCTTAGGCAAGATTTATTTGGTTTGACTGATGCTGCTGAAGAGAAAGGGTTATTTGGGTTGTGTTTGTACAGGAATCCTATAGAGGAAGAACATTTCAGCCGTGATAATGTAAAAGTGCAAAGGCCAATGGAACAGATGAGAACGTGAGGAGCAGATTTATCTCGTCGATACAAGATTTATTTAAGGAAGTCTGAAGCAGGTGTGCCGAAACCACCTATGTCAGACGCCAGCTGGATGACCTACTTCACGTGCAGGCAAGCCTCAATTATTCTGAAAGCCGCCAGCCGCCTTTCCATTTTAAGTCTGAACAATTAATAACGACTAGTTATGGAAACTCCAAAAGTAGACAAAGACCTAGGAGATCTTTCCTTATAAATAATCAGCTGTAGCCGCCAAAAAGAGGAAGAAAAGAAGAAGAGAGAAGAGCTTTACCTAAGGCGTGAGCAAGCAACTGTAGTGCTTTTCCACTGTCTACCCACCAACCTTTCTTGGTGTCCTCCATAGCCAGACGATAGCAGAGCGGTGATCAGGCCTCGAGAGAGGGTGATCCCCAAGGTAAGCGCGGTGCTGATCATGATTTTCGCGATAGAGGCCCCAGTTTTGGGAGTCGTTCATCCTTTATTTTTAACTCTTTATCTATTTTGGGTTGTATTAAACGTTGAATCTTGGATGATCTTTGGTAGCACCATGAATGCTTTACTTGGTGTTAAACTTTGTTTTGCCTGAACAATATTTTTATGTTTATGGATGATTAATTATGTTTCGCTTATGTTTATTTTGCTCATAGTTTAAATATTTTACCTTAGCACTATAAGAGCATCGAGAGATCGCCTTGGGTTTTGGTAAAAACATGTCTTGGCACTATAAGAGCATCGAGAGATAGTTTTTTGTCTAGATAAGTGATTCTTGAATTCGAGAGAATTAAGATAGATCAACGTGAGCAATGTAATGAATCTGGGATGGTGAAGTTCTAACTTGTCTACCTTAGAAATAAGGAGCGGTTTCAATCGACTAAAAGGGATAGATGCTAGGGTAGGATAGATGACGTCTATAGTTAACACTGAGAGGTATTGCCATAGCAACCATCTAAGAATACCTAGTAATCCTGTCAGGCAGCTTTAGTGAGTCATAATAATTCATTCTAAACTGAGAATAATTGTCGTAAAGACAATAGTTTAGCATAAGTGCTCTGTAACACGTCTGAATATGTGAGGTTGTTTGCATTATATTTAAACCATCACTTGTTTTGTTAGTATGCATATTAGTTTTGCCTCAACCAAAATTTTCTGAAATCATTGAGTCATTTCTCTTAGTTCATTAATATTAGTTCTTAGGATAATACTTAGTAAGACTTAGCTTGTGACATTAGTTCTAGTTGTGGTGAAAATATATTTATAATTCAATCCTTGTGGAGACGATACTCACTTACTACTATATTACTTGCATCAATTGTGTATACTTGCACATATTTGGTTGCTTTAGAATATACATTTACAAGCGATCAAGTTTTTGGCGCCGTTGCTGGGGATTGGTAACTGACGAAATTTTTAGCCATAACAAGTTCTTTTTGTCACTTTATATTTATTTAGTCTAACATAGTTTACGATTTTTTGTAGGTTTTAATTATTGCATGACCTTGAGTTCTTCTAGTAAGCCTTTAGAACCATTTAACCCTGAAGTTGAGCAATCACTTAGACAAAGGTTACGCGCCCAAAGAATTAGAGAACAATCAAATCAAATCCAAATGCAACAAACATGGGAGATCTAGGAGATCCACATGCAGCTATCAATCTTCAAGTTGCAGGGCCAAGAGAAATACGAGATCATTTGAACCCTTATTCTTGATGATCTCAATCCAGGCATAGTGGCACCGGAAATACAAGGCACTCATTTCGAACTCAAATCGGTGATGTTTAACATGCTAAACTCTATCAGACAATTTGGTGGTTCACCCAATGAATATGCTAGGCAACATGTTCATGCTTTCCTTGAAGTATGGGATTTGTTTCGACAACAAGGAGTACATGAAGATGTGCTAAAACTGAAGCTCTTTCCTTATTCTCTATGCGATAAAGCAAGAGCTTGGCTCAGCAGAGTTCCTTCTGGTTCAATAGAGTCATGGGCAGATTTATGCAAGAGTTTCCTACTCGATATAATCCGCCCAATAAGAATACACAGCTTCGCAATGACATCACGAGTTTTCACCAAGGAGATGATGAATCAATGTACGAATGTTGGGATAGGTATAAAACTCTACTTCGCAAAGGTGTTAACCATGGATTTCACGATTAGACGCAAGTGGTAATGCTTTACAACGGAGTCAATGCACCAACTCGAATGATGCTAGATGCCTCAGCAAGTGGTCTTTACTAGACAAATCACCTAAGGAAACTTTTGACATCCTCGACAGTATAGCAAATAATGATTATCAATTTCCAAGTGCAAGATTGAGAACTGGCAGAAAAACATCAGGAGTATATGAATTAGAGGGAAAGGATTCGGTAGCTGCTCAATTTTCTTCCATAACCAACATGTTGAAAAATTTGCAACTCCCTAATAAGGTAAGAGAAGTCAAGGTGACCAATAATGTATGCATATTTTGTCACGGTAATCATCATGAGAGTGAATGTCCTGAAAACCATGAGTTAACCAATTTTGTGGGCAGCTACAATCGAAACAATAACAACCCATATTCGAACACGTACAATCCTGGTTGGAGATAGCAACCAAATTTTTCATGGAGTAATCAAGGGAATAGTAATAATCAAGCCACAAATTACAGGCCACAATAAATTAATTCTGACCATCAATATTTTTAAAATCAGAATCATCAGCAGCCCTGACAGAACAATAAATGTATAGTTTTTTCCTCTAACACTAATTTGAATACTAATTCCTTAGAGTTATCATTTCAGGAATTCATGGCCTCGATAAAAGATTTCATGGCTCCCTCAAAGACCTTGATGCACAAACATTATGCAACAATTAAAAATCAAGGAGATTTGTTACAAAGCCAAGCAACACTTTTGCAAAGCCATAGTTCATCCCTTAGAGCACTGGAGAGCCAAGTGGGACAAATTGCTATGGTATTACATTCTCGCCCACATGGAAATCTCCCTAGTGATATTGAAGTTACTAAGCATCATGGTAAAGAGCAATGCAATGTACTTACGCTAAGGAGTGGAAAACAAGCCAACCAAGATGAAAGGTTTGGGGGAGAACACCTGAATAATCCTCGCCAAGGCGTAACATAACTAGATGATCAATTTGAGAATGATGAACGAAGGGAAGTACCTGAAGAGAAGTAAAGAAGTGAAGGCTCAGAAGAGCATCGACCGGATAACAAAAAAGTCATGGTCAAGGCCAACGATTACTAATAACCATCAGCAGTCGATGTGAGACCTCCACCACCGTTCCCTCAACGGTTGAAGAAGAATGATGATGAAATCCAATTCAAGAAATTTGTTGATGTTCTGGATCAGTTATGTATTAATGTGCCCTTACTTGAAGCCATCGAGCAAATGCCTTCCTATGCCAAGTATCTTAAGGAAATTGTTACGAAGAAACTGAAGGTAGAACACGTTGCCATTGAAACAAAAATCCGTTCAGCAGTAAGTAAACTTCCACCAAAATAAAAAGACTCTGGCAGTTTTATAATACCATGTTCCATTGGTAATGAATTTATAGGAAGAGCTCTTATTGACTTGGGATCAAGTGTAAACATGATACCAAAGTCCATATTTATGAAGTTAGATGTGTATCACACCCATCCCACCTCGGCCATCCTACAGTTGGCTGATCAGTCTTATGTGAGACCCGACTACAAAATAGAAGGCGCCATAGTAAAGGTGGATAAATTTGTATTTCCAGTTGATTTTCTCATCCTAGATTGCGAAACCGATGAAAACACACCACTCATTCTGGGATACCCCTTCTTAGCCACCAGGAGAATCCTCATAGATTATGAAAAGGGATAATTCACCATGAGAGTAGAGCAAAGCGTCAATATCAATGTATTCAACTCTATAAAATACATGGAAGATTCAGAGGAATGCCAATGCATTAACAAGATTGAAGAAAAGACAATCCTTGGATGTGGTGAATCCCTAAGGCTCGATGAATACAATACTTTGTACCATGAACCTACAACCAAGATACACGAAGCATAAAACTTTAGCCCAGACGAACTATTTTCAGAAGACGATCCTGAAAATCATGGCCTCGACCACAGAAATCTTAGCAATGAATACCCCGAAAATGATACCAATGCAAAATACAGAGGAAAAACAAGGGACCAATCGAGACTTCTTCATAATAGATCACGTATGAAATTTGAAATTTGAACCCTTATATAATGATGAAGTTAAATCTCATGAGTCATCTTCACAACATGCACCGAAATTGGAACTTAAAACTTTGCCATCACATTTGAAATATGCTTATCTAGGAGTTGATGAAACCCTACCAGTGATAATTTATGCCAACCTAACCTCCGAACAGGAGAATAGTTTGTTAAATGTTTTATCACATCATAGGAAAGCTATTGGATGGACGATGGCCGACTTGAAAGGAATCAGTCCGACCATATGTATGCACAAAATCAATCTCGAAGATAGCCACAACACTTCGGTGGAACCCCAAAGACGGCTCAACCCAATCATGAAGAAGGTAGTACTGAAGGAAATTATAAAATGGCTGAATGATGGGAGTAATTCATCCAATATTCGATAGTTCATGGGTTAGCCCAGTACAATGTGTACCAAAGAAAGGTGGTGTGACTGTAGTTAAAAGCGATCATGACGAGTTTCTCACCACGACAACAGTCACAGGATGGCTCATATGCATGGATTACAGGAAGCTCAACAAAGCCACAAAGAAGGATCATTTTCCCCTCCCTTTTATCGACCAAATGTTGGATAGACTAGTTGCAAAAGCATTTTATTACTTTCTCGATTAATACTCGGGGTATAACCAAATTGCCATAGCACTAGAGGATCAAGAGAAAACCACTTTCACGTGTCCGTATGGTACCTATGAATTTAGACAAATATCGTTTGGACTGTGTAATGCTCCAGCTACATTCCAAAGATGAATGATGGCAATATTTTCAGATATGGTCGAAGAGTGCATGGAAATATTTATGGATGACTTCTCCGTCTCGGGTGATGATTATGACTGATGTCTCGACAATTTATCCAATGTGTTGAAACGCTGTGAAGAAGCCAACCTAGTGCTGAACTGGGAAAAATGCCATTTTATGGTAACAGAAGGAATATTGTTGGGTCAAAAAATTTTATGCCATGGCATCGAAGTCGACAAAGCCAAGGTGGATGCAATTGCAAATCTTCCCCTGCCTACTAATGTGTGAGGTGTACATAGTTTCCTTGGACATGCAAGCTTCTACAGGCGGTTCATAAAAGACTTTTCACAAATTTCTAAACTCATAGGTATTTTGCTTCAACAAAACCATCCATTTGAATTTACTAATGATTGTTTGAAAGCCTTCACAGATTTGAAGAAAAAGCTTTCGGCTGCACCAATTGTTATCCCACCAGACTGGAATGAACCATTTGAGCTCATGTGCGACGCTAATAACTATGCAGTCAGAGCAGTGCTAGGGCAACGAAAAAGTAAAATTTTTCACGTCATATACTATGCAAGTCATACTCTTAATGATACACAAATGAACTATACCATGACTGAAAATGAACTGTTAGAAGTAGTATTTACATTTGATAAGCTTAGGTCATATCTAATATGCACTAAGGTAATTATGCACACAAATCACTCAGCCATTAAATATCTGATTAATAAAAAAGATGCAAAGCCTAGACTAATTCGGTGGATATTACTACTGT
Organism: Hibiscus syriacus; assembly: GCF_006381635.1. Lineage (NCBI taxonomy): Eukaryota > Viridiplantae > Streptophyta > Magnoliopsida > Malvales > Malvaceae > Hibiscus > Hibiscus syriacus. The sequence continues at coordinate 2,481,033 of NW_024063194.1, forward strand.
AAGAATTTGATTTAGAGATCAAGGGTAGAAAAGATATAGAAAATCAAGTGGCAGACCATTTGTCTAGGCTAGATAACAAATCTGATTGTCCTGACATTACAAAAATTAAAGAGGATTTCCCAGACGAGAAAATATTATTTGTCATGATTGCGTCGTGGTATGCTGACATTGTTAACTTACTTGTTAGTGGTATTGTTCCTCCAGATTTATCTAGCCAGGGTAGAAAGAAGTTTCGACATCCTGTGTGACATTAGGATAAACCGTTTCTATTCAAGAAATGCGGAGACCAAATAATTTGAAGACGCATTCCAAAAGAAAATCAGCAAGATATCCTACACCAATGCCACTCGTCCCCATATGGAGGGCATTTTGGTGGAATGAAAACAATAGCAAAGGTGCTTCAGTCTGGATTTTATTAGCCAACCCTATTCAAGGATGCGCATGAATTCTACAAGTCATGTGATAGATGTCAACGAACAGGAAACATCTCGAAAATGACGGCATGAGATGCCATGGCAACATATTCTGGAAATCAAACTTTTTGATGTATGGGGAATAGACTTTATGAGTCCCTTTCCCACATCTTTTGGATATTTATACATCCTCTTGATAGAAGACTATGTATCAAAGTGGGTTGAAGCCATTGCTACACCTAAAACTGATTCCAAGATGGTGTTAAAATTTTTGCACAAAAATATATTCACCCGATTTAGAACACCACGAGCTATCATCAGCGATAAAGGCACTCATTTTGATAATAAATTGATTGCCAAGGCACTGAAATAATATAGAGTACGACTTAGGATTGCTATGGCATATCACCCTCAAATGAATGGACAAGCTGAAGTGTCTAATCGGGAAATTAAGCAAATCCTTGAGAAAGTGGTCAACCCGAATCGAACGGACTGGTCGCCGAAGCTAGATAAAACACTATGGGCTTATCGCACAATATTCAAGACACTGCTGGGAATGTCCCCATTCAAGCTGGTATACAAAAAAGAATGTCTTCTACCGGTTGAACTCGAACATAAAGCCTTTTGGGCCATCAAGAAGATAAACATGGATGCTCAGCTTGCTGGATAAAGAAGACTCTTGGAGCTGAACGAGATGGATGAATTTAGAGCACACGTATATGATAATACCCCCTATACAAGGGAAAACAAAACGATGGCATGACAGAAAAATATTGCCAAGGCAATTTTATTCTGGACAACAAGTACTGTTCTACAATTCACACCTTAAGTTATTCCCAGGCAAGTTGAAATCAAGATGGTCAGGACCGTTTATCGTTCACAAAGTCTATGACAATGGAGAAATCAAAATCCAGAACCAAAACGATGGTTCCATCTTCAAGGTGAACTGGAAGATACTCACTCAAGGAGTACAAAGGAGCCCCAGTCATGCGCAACAAATCGGTTTTGTTGGCACATGATGCCCAAGAGTTTGCTTTACTTTCTTGAACAAAATTTTGTTACCTAGGCAACAAAAATTTGAATTATGTACATAAATAAATTAAGTTATTTTCAGCGTTCATTATCTGTTTTATTTTATTTTCTCTATTTATTATAGGCAACCAAAGCACACATGGATGCGTGAGGAATAAAAGCATGCATGAGAAGAGAAGGAACCCTAGGATGCATGTTTTCGGCGGCAGAATAAAGAGGGAAAAAATCTTTTTCCCCACTTTATATCAAATCATATATTTCTCATTTAATGAGAAATCTTTTCCCCACCATGAAAGGACTAAATTCCCCTAAAACCACCCATTACTTTCCAAAGAAACAAACTATTGAATAACTTCTTTTTCTTCATCGTGACTCAACCTCTTATCACTAAGCAATAAAATTTTTCTCTCCCCATCGCCACCACTGATATCAACCAAGAAAAATGGTGAGAACAAGGAAAGCCCCAGCCCTAACATAGAGTTTCATACGTTTCCAAACAGTTGAGGCAGAAGCACGTTTTAAAATCTTTTAGAAACGTCAATTCTATTTGGAAGATGGATTCGTCTTTCCTACTGAGGAAGAGAAGCCGTTTGGCCCGGAGGTGATGCACGTGATAAAGAAACAGAACTGAGAGAAGTTTTCTCGCAATCCCAAAGCTGTAGCACCGGTGATGGTACGAGAATTCTATGCCCACATCGAGGATCCGTCTAACCACACAGTCTATGTTCAAGGAAAGCTCATTCGATTTTCCCCCTCTGTACTCAACCGATACTTTAAGTTAGAAAAAGTGGAGGAGCAACACAAGTGATTTGTGGCAGAGACCGATCAAGAAACATATGATGGTGTACTGCAAGATTTATGCTTTGGGTGGGCCAAGTTCTAGGGGAATGCCCCAACAAGGAAAAGAGGAGATCGTCGAGCATTAAAACTGCACGTGAAATTGTGGAACCACTTTCTTAAAGGCAAGCTGATGACAACGTCCCACAACACCACAATCCTCATGAAAAGACTGATACTCTTACACTCAATCATATACGGGAGGAAGATTGACGTTGGGGAACTCATTTTCGAGCAGATCCATGATTGTGCCAAGCGGAACCGGGGTAACCTTTTGTTTCCCAACTTGATAACTACATTATGCAAGAAGAATAAGGTACCAGAGGATCACTTTGAGGATTACATAAAACCAAATGAGGGTATTACCAAGAAAAAGGTCATAAGGTACCAGAGGATCACTTTGAGGATTACATAAAACCAAATGAGGGTATTACCAAGAAAAAGGTCCCTGAGCTGATGAGTTTCAATGATGACGACCCAAAAGAAGGCTTGGAGCGAGGAGCAAAATTAGTTGCCGCGACTAGAATGACTGTTGTGGTCACGCACACTCGAGAAATGCGTGAAAAGATTGGTTGCTTGGAGGACCACATGGAAATTTACTTTGAGTATGTTAAGGCTAGGGACATGCAACTCAATGCCTTCTTTAAGGAGATTCTCCCAAACACAAACATCAAACTACAGACCTTTCCCGCTGTTATCCTCAAATATAATGCGAGCGAGAGCACATTCTATGCCTTGACATCACATGCACCTCCAGACGTTCCCCCATAAGTACCCATTGATGTGCCACCACTAGCAACTCAGGTACCACCTGTACCAGAGGAAGGCCAAGGTGACACAAAAGAACTCCTCAGCTCCTCCTCCTTTTAAACCTCCCAAAGCGGTGATGATACTCTACCCCACTTCTTCACTGATGAAGATTTTACTCCAGCACCGCCGCAACCAACGCAAGATCCCATTCCGTCCCCTATCAGTAAATCTACACCAGCCCCAACATCATTACCTAGTCAAGCACCAGTTCTAGCACAACCAACTCCTACTTCCGAGCAATCAACTCCAACACGAGCCTCGTCCAGTATGGAGCACGACAAGAGAACCACAGGCCGTATACTTCAACCATCTTTCTCGCTAGTAGCAGTAGATTCAGGATCCAAGAGTCCCTCTCCTCTCAAACGACAATGAACGAGGGCGTCCAGTCAAGCTACCCCACCACAGTGAGTCTTTACTGTAGTTTTTTCTTTTTCGCATATGCATTAAACATCATGTAGTTTTAATTTCATGCATTGAGAATAATGCATCCTTCAAGTTTGGGGGAGGGATTGTATCATATTCTGCCATACTTTGATATAAAGCAATTGATGTTAATTGGTTGAGAATTTTGGGTTGTCATGACATAAGTAGGTTGAGATTATTGTTAGGAATAAATTAGGGATGCCCAATGATGAATGCAGAATTTTATTTCCTAGGCCAAAATTATTGTTAAGACTGTCTAAAGAAGAGAACCAACCCTAGACTTGATTCCTTGAAATTTATAAACACGATTATATGTTGTTTTTGCTCTAGGTAATCTATAAAAAATTTAGGAAAGAACTTTCTATTTGTCGAGACTTCAAAAATATTCTAAGGGTAAAGTGGAAACTCTCTAGTGTTTAAAAACATGAAAAACTCAAAAATACAAAGGGACACTCCTCTGTGCAAAGGCATGAACAAGAAAAACTCCAAAATAAATTAAGAGTAGCCAAGGCATATATGAGTGAATGAAAGTAGTCACAGGATGACTCTGCCCGACTAGCTTGGAAGGTGTGCTCCCTTTCACCTAGAGTGTGGAACGGTAGGTTTGATGAGCTAACTCCCCTAAAAAAACATGAATAAAGAGAATAAAAGTTGATAAATAACTAGGAGTATAAACTAAGCCTAATGAATAATTTGTTGCCTTGACAAACAAGGAGTGCTTACTTTAAGTTTTCTAATTACCTCTATGCATTGACTGGTTACAATCACGCACACACAATAGCAAGGGATCCTGACTAGGGAAGGGACTTTATTGATATGACTGTCAACATATTGAGGCCAAACAATTTTTTATGAGGGTTGAAATCTCAAACCAGATGATTTTCTTCATACTGCTTTGCTATGACAATTTTAATTCTCTTCTAGCTATTATCCATTACTTGAGGATAAGTAATAGCTTAAGTTTGGGGGTATGATAACTCCATAAAAATACGTAATTTCTAGTCTTTTCACTTAAGTTCTTGCTCGTCTAGACAAAGTATGCACTGCATTTTTTTTGTTGCATGTAAGTTATATTAGATTGTGGTGGATAAGTTTTGCTTAGGAAATATTTATTTGGTTTGATTGATGCTGTTGAAGAGAAAGGGTTGTTTGGGTTGTGTTTTTTAGGAATCCTACAGAGGAAGAACATTTCAGTCGTGACAATATAAAAGTGCAAACGGATCAGATGAGAATGTGAGGAGCAGATTTATCTCGCCGAGGCAAGATTTATTTGAGGAAGTCTGAAGCAGGTATGGAGAAACCGCCTATGCCATACGCCAGCTAAATGACTTACTTCACGTGCAATGAAGCCTCAATTATTCTGACAGCCGCCAACTGCCTTTCTTTTTAAAGTTTGAACAATTAATAAAAGGCTAGTTAAGGAAACTCCAAAAGTAGACAAAGACCTAGAAGATCTTTCCTTGTAAATAACCAGCCGTAGCCACAAAAAAAAAAGAAGGAATGAAGAAGAGAGAAAAGCTTTACCTAAGGCGTGAGCAAGCAACTGTAGTGCTTTCCTACCATCTACCCACCAACCTTCCTTGGTGTGCTCCATATCCAGACGATAGTAGAGCGGTGATCAGGCCTCGAAAGAGGGTGATCACCAAGGCAGGAACGGTGCTGATCAGGATTATAGCGACAGAGCCCCCGATTTTGGCAATTATTCTTCCTTTATTTTTAACTCTTTATCTATTTGGGGTTGTATTAAACGTTGAATCTTGGATGATCTTTGATAGCACCATGAATGCTTTACTTGGTGTTAAACTTTGTTTTTCCTGAACAATATTTTAATGTTTATGGATGATGAATTACGTTTAGCTTATGATTAATTTGCTCATAGTTTAAATATTTTACCTTAGCACTGTAAGAGCATCGAGAGGATGCCTTGGGTTTTGGTAAAACATGTCTTTGCACTATAAGAGAATCGAGAGATAGCCTTTTGTCTAGATAAGTGATTCTTGAATTCGAGACAAATAAGATAGAGCAACGTGAGAAATGGAATGAATCTGGGATGGTGAAGTTCTAACTTGTCTACCTTAGAGATAAGAATTTGTTTCAATCGACCAAAAGGGATAGATGCTAGAGTAGGATAAACAACGTCTATAGTTAATGCTGAGAGGTATTGCCATAGTAACCTTCTAAGAATACCTAGTAATCCTGTAGGGCAACTTTAGTAAGTCATAATAATTCATTCTAAATTGAGAATAATTGTTGTCAAGACAATAGTTTATCATAAGTGCTATGTGGCACATCTGAATATGTGAGGTTGTTTGCATTATATTTAAACCATCACTTGTTTTGTTAATTTGCATATTAATTTTGCCTCAACCAAACTTTTCTAAAATCATTGAGTCATTTCTCTTAGTTCATTAATATTAGTTCTTAGGATAATACTTAGTAAGACTTAGCTTGTGACATTAGTTCTAGTTGTGGTGAAAATATATTTCTAATCCAATCCCCGTGGAGACGATACTCACTCACTACTATATTACTTGCATTGATTGTGTATACTTGCATATATTTTCTTACCTTAGCATATACATTTACAAGAGATCAGATGGCTAGCATGCATAGGAACAATATCCCTCGTCCTTGTATTTTTCAATTGAAAAAAAAACTATCAACTATTTGTTAACATTGAGGTCTCCTCATTCGTTGAGCCATTGTAGCTTATATGGACTCAAATGCTTCATCGTTTTTAATCCTACCTTTTCCACCATGATTGTGCTTGCTACGTTGGTACAACTTTCACCATCTATGATCATGAAACATACCAGGTCATTCACATTGCATCGGGTGTGAAAGATATGTTCTCTTTGTGCATTTTCCTACGTCACTTGTGTACTCAAATCACCAGAATTTATCCTTCAATGGGAGCCTCAATTTCTAATTCTTCTTTGGCATATTCTTGTGTTTCTTGTTCTTCATGCTCAGACTCAATATCACTATTCCCAAGTAGAAGCATTGTATTTCGGTTGGGGCATTTTGTAGAGACATGCCCCATCCCAAAACATTTTAAGCACTGAATATCCCTTGAACGTTTAGTTATTTTTTTCCTCGGTTGTTGTCTTTGTTCGCTTGTTGAACCTCTAAAGATTCGACCTACTCTTTGCTAGGAGTAGGAGTGGATTTCTTTAAATCTTTTTGACTCCATTTTGAAGGCGTAGGCATAACATTGCGAGATGTATGCCTTCTTCGTAGTTGTTTTTCTATCTTCATCGCCATTTGCACCATTTCATATATTTAAATGCAATGGTATAACTCCAAAGTGTTGGCAATTTCTAGGTTATGTCCGGAAAGGAATCTAGCCATGGTTACTTCATGATCCTCCTCAAAGTTGACTCGAATCATTACCACTTCTATTTCTTTATAGTAGTCTTCCATACTCCTTTGGCCTTGTTTGAGATTCTACAAATTCTGAAACAAATCTCAGTGATAATAGACATGAATGAAATGTTTTCACATTATACTTTTCATTTCATGCCAAGTTGACATTGGTCTTTCTCCATTCCTCCTTCTACTTATAGTAACTTGATTTCACCATATCAAAGCATAATATATGAATTCCATGGCTGCCAATCTTACTTTCTTTAATTCTGAATAGTTATGGAAACTACAAACATGTTCCACCTTACTTTCACATTCAAGATAGGCTTCGGGATCACTTTTCCCTTGAAATTGAGAAATTTTGATTTTGATGTTACTCATGTTCTCATCAACATTAGCATGCATGGGTCCTTGTATCGCTACTTGTTATCCTTCATCATAATTATCTAGAATGCCATCTTCTTGGAGAGGTTGTTATCTCTTAGGAACACCATTGTTTCAAGCTTGTTGTAGATCTTGACGTTGATCCATCTTTTCATGAAGTGCATCAAACACTTCACGAAACATTCACATCATTTCACCAATTAATTCTTGTATTTGATAGTTTGGTTGACTTGCATTTTTTCTGGAAGAACTTTGAGACATTGTTAGTGATAAAAATAAATAAAAACCCTTATCAGCAGACTCACAAAGCCTCACAATCTTCACTCCAAAGAAAAGATAAGAGATCACTCCACTCAACGCTCATGTTTACAGTCAAGAATATATATTGGCTTTTATCAATTCCCTTTCTGATCTCAATCACTGAAATTGCCTTTTACCACTCAATATCTCTTGTTAAGTTATTTAAAGAACTAACTCAATATTATGGCAAGCAAACCTTCAAATTGTGTGTCACTGTAATCAGTGGATTAGAAGAGAAATGAAATTGAATATAAAGGTAAATAGAAGATAGAAGAAAGGATTAAAAATGAACAAAAAGGTTTGAATAAGAAAGAAAAGAAAAGAGAAAGGGTGACTTACATACCAATAACAATACTTACAGCCTTTTCCTTCTGAGAAACAATAAGGTTATCTCTTCAGTAAGGTTGATAATAGGCCTCCAACGTTCTTGTTTGACTTTGTAATGCACCTTTACTTTTGTCTCTACTTGTAGGAAATTTCTTTCTTTTGGCTTTTCTTCTTTTGTTTTGAAATCCTTGATTGTTGTATGAGCCTTGTTTTCTTCTTTTTGTCTTGGTTTTGGTTTTGCACACTAAAATGCACTTACTTAACACTTCCAACTATGCTCTGATTACCAGCTGTTGTAAGCCCCAAAATTAAGAAGATGATAGACATATTTATTGTTGTCATGAATTACATGAATAGACTTGCAATAGAAAAAATTTTGTTTGGAACTTTATTTGGATTCTATGGACAATCCAGGATTTAGTTGTCTGAGGTTCCACACAAGTAGATTAAGTTCTGCTAATTCATATTTTGATCGAGATGATGTTCTTGGAAAAATTTAAACGTATGATATTGAACAACCTTCGCGGAATTCTCTGTACTATCTATAGAGACCATCGGGACTGTATGCTTAGAAACTGACCGAGGCTTCAGAATATAGTTCCTCTTCTGAGTAGAAATACGACTTGACAAGTTTTCCCGACTGTGTGTGAACTTATTGGACTACTAATGGGGCTTGTTGTCATTCCTGAATCGTTTATCTTTCTAGAAACTACCACTATTGTGTTTTTTAAAAGCTTTCATCTTCGCCTCCGTAGCGATAGCTCGGTTCACTAGGCTCTGAAAGTCAGTAATAGCAAGGGAAGTAAATATAGGACTTAGCTCGTCATTCAATCCGTTAATAAACATTCGACATTTGTCGTCTCCTTCATGATGTATTCTGACCCATCATTGCAATATTTGCAGAAGTCGCTCAGATACTGCCCGATGGGCCGGCCACCTTATTTAAAGTACAAGAAATGCTTCTTGCATTTAGCCATATGCTACTTACTAATATACTTCTTGTTGATCTCTTATACAAAGAACTTCCAAGTGACGTATTTATTACGAGCAATTAGGGTAGTGTTTCACAATAACTTAGTGCCTCATTTGCCAATAGGGCCACACCACACTCGAGTTTATGATCATCTGAGAATTATAATTGCTTAGTCAAAATTCGGGGTGGTATTCTACCGCCAATACTCAGCCTCTTCGCATTTATCTTCATTGGCACCAGTGAAAGTATATGCCCGATGTTGGGGCAGCTTGTCGATAGGAGCCTTGTTAGATACAACAGGATAAGTAACAGGCTAATCATGTCTTATATTGACTATAAGTTTATCAAACATATCCTTTATGCTAAGGAGGCATTCTTGTTGGATTGAATTTATTGCAGGATATCCCCGTTGATAAGAAACTTTGGCTCGTTAGTGATCTTGTTGCGTAGGATTCTATTACATCCCTACACTGTCTCCTTCATTTGAGGACCCCTTAGGACTTTCACTATCTCGAACCATTCTTTTTTCTGACTTTTTATTATTGAACAAGAAGGGAAATTTTAGGTTAGGTAATAATTCAAGTATTCTTGAATATAACTCCTAGTTGGCTCAATGTAATCCTATATAATGCATGATACTCGATTTAGTCCTAGAATCGACCAAAAGCTCTGATACCATTTAACTTATAACACTCATAGCCCGAATCCATGATTAGGAGCATTATCGAGACCATAAGTAATAACAAGATCATTAAATCTTGAATCAGGTATACGCAGGGGATAATACAGTTGAAGAGTCCTTTTTATTCGAATACAAGATTAACAAATCTTACTTAATTTACTTATCAATTAATTCGATTAAGACATGAATCCCAATTTAGCTAAGGTACTTTCATTTAATTCCAATATGCAATTCATTATGTCGAAAATACCCTTGATGGATTATTCCAAATGACATACTAGTAAGCTATATACATTCCAAAAGAGCCAATAACGATATATACATTATGGTCCATTAACTCCATATAATATACAATTTCATTAGGTTCATAGGTCCATTTCATATACAACTTTATTACCCACCATATGCATGAAATTTGAATCATTATACTCAAAACTAAGCCACTAAATAAGAGTATAAGGATAACGAAACAAGTCATACTTTAATTCATCCTCTGGGTTGATTAGCTATAGAGGCGGATCTTCAAATACTATAGAACTTGTGGTTCAGGAAAGAAAGGAACAAGAATGATAAGTACTTAACGTACTTAGTGAGGTAACACTTAATTCTATTAGACCTTTTCCATTTAATTTACCTTTAACATTTAGTTAACATTTTGGTTTCTTGAGTCACTATACAATCTACTAGAATCACATTCAATTTAAATGTTCCAAATTAATCTTGCATCAATTTTGAACAAGAAGAAAAAAATCATAATCATATACATGTAATTTAGCAATCCATCTAACCAAATAATCATACATTTCAATCTTTCCTCCATTCGAAGTAGAAACATTTCACCATATATGTATTCATACAATCTATATGGTAATTGGATTAAACCATTCAATATGTGTAATATTTTTCCCTCTATTCAAACAAGAACATTTCACCACATACGCACATACACATGTATAATCGAACTATACAATTCATGTAATTATCATAATTCTTTCGATTTAATCTTAGCATTCAATTTAAGCCTTGGTTTCTAGTTCAGTCTAGATAATCAAGTTTCAAACCAAATGTTGCCATACACTTTATTTGCATCGTAGTGTTGGTTAACACTCCTACTATTGCCAAAGACCAAATAACATACCCTCCGTCTGTCACCAATAAGCACTGTAGTGTTGGAGCATAGTCCCCTATACACAATCGAGCTCTATACTCTAAATCATGCCCTCATATATTGGACTAACTATTAACCAAGGACATTAAAACTTATTTTCCAAGAAATCATTATTTTCTTTTTTATAACATATCCATCAAGGATTATTCTATGTCAAGATTATTCATTCAATTTCAAAATGATCATGGCAGGAAGCAATAATTTGTTCATTCAAGGTTTTAATTCAATCGAGTTTGATCATGCCAGCATGCAATAGTTCATCATTCAATTTGATTCGATCGTGGTAGCATGAAATAATTCACCATTTGATTCAATTCAATCATGGCATCATACAATAGTTCTTCATTCAACTTGTTTTGATCATGGTATCATGCAATAGTTTACCATTCGATTCAATTCAATCATGGCAGCATACAATAGTTCATCATTCAACTTGTTTCGATCATGGTAGAATGCAATAATTCACCATTCAATAAAATTCAATCATGGAAGTATACAATAGTTCATCATTCAATTTTATTTGATCATAGTAGCATGCAATAATTCATCATTCAATTCAATCATGGCAGCAAACAATAACCAATTTACCAATTAACTTCATATGACACTCAATAACTTATAGCCATTAATTAATCTTTCTTTCCCCTAATTTTAAGTTCTAGTATGACTTAATTTCATTATTTTAATAATAATTTCATATGCAATTAGGGTGGTTGGGACCTAATTCTCATCCATAGTATAGTTACACTCACAATACTCCAGGTTAGCCTTGAATTACTATTCCTTTTTGCCAATCTTTGGTGGATCCTCCAATAGTTCCTTCGGCCACTTCCTCAATTCCTTACACTAACAATTTATACACAACATAGGGAGGCTACTGGAATCAATACAATAGAAATTCTAGCTCAATTAGCTATTTGACACTAAACATAATCTATTTTGGCAGATTGTACACCTTGTAGTAATCTGATCATAACTTTTTAATTTACTCATCGGATTTTCGATTTATGTATACCATTAGAAATCTAATTCAATTATATTTCGAATCATGTATGGCTTGTATTTTAACTTCTTATATACAATTACAGTTTTGCATTTGAATTTAGATAATTTTACAGTGACCAATTTGTCACTCTTGCAATTCGATTCACTTCGGTGAACTAATTCACCTAGAATTCTTATCAATTAGTTTTATATCTTATTACCATTGCTTATTTTTATAATTTACCTGTATTTTCATATCAACCCTAGCCTTTAATATTCCAATTCAGTCCTCTAATTAACAGATTTTCCAGAAGAGTTTAGTTTTACCTATTTTGCTAATGTACCATTTACAAACTACCAATTCATATATAATTTAAGCCTTAAAATTTATTTTAAATTATTTTCACTCTCTACCCTATTTTTAGCTAGCATCACCAATCTTTAGTGTTGTCTAATTGGATCTCAAATTTCCTTAACTTGTTCAAAACAGTCCTTAATCAATCTATAGCAACAATTGTGGATAGTTTCACTCTAACGACAAATTCTTAAAATTTTACAGCATTTGCTCTTGTTTAAAGCTTAAATCTTCAAAATATTAAAATTTCCAGTAAATTTATCCTATATATATTTTTCCAATTTAGTACAGAACCTTTCAAATTTCATAATTTGGCCACATGCACGCACAATTATTTCGGTTATCACCCTTAAGGTGATATCCTATAATTTACCCAACTTAACAAGGTTCTTGATCACTTAAATCTAACTCAACATGACCACCATAATCTCTAGTATCATACAAGCCAACAATTTAAATTTATTCAATAATCAAGCTTAGCAATTTCTCAATAATTAACTCAATAAATCCTTAAAGTTTCTAATGGACTAAGAAGGAAAGACTTATGTATTAGGTTATCTAATTTCCCCTAGTTAATTCAAGCTTGAACTAAGCTTGCATGGCCGATCCTCTTCTTTGTATTTTCTCCATCTTCTTTTTTTCTTTCTTAATTCTCTCTAATTTTTCTCTCTTAGGTTGGTCACCAAATGAAATAAAAAGAATGGTATTATTTCATCCTTAATGGAGGGTGGAAGTTCCCAATTTAGCCTCTCTTAATGCTTAAGTAATAGACTATTCAAGGGTAAATCTAGGAATTCATGTATTCGGCATGCAATCCTATTATGTAACCCCCACAGACCGATGCGGGTAACCCGATCTGATCCAGGAAGTCACATTAGGGCCACCGGAGTGACCCACTGTAATTATAACGGAAAATTTAAAACTTTTTATCAGAACATGTAAACTTATAAAATCAGTTTTCACTATTTAAAAATAAAATAGATTTCCAAACTCGTATATAAATCAAAATACAATTACATGCTTCGGAATCATCGCTGAATAAATCTTCCAATGTCTTTAATTCATTTTCACGCTTCCACAATATCATGAAATGCTGACGTACTTGATTAATTTGTTCATAATCCATTGTAATTATACACTACGTAAACTCATCAGAGTTTCCAGACTTGTCCAAATTACTTCTTAAATCCTCAGTCATTGAGGTTACCTAGTTCATTTAGCAGTCATGTCCATTCCAATTACTTCAGGATTTTCCAGAGTAATTCAAACGTTCCTGAATTTCAGATACATGTTGTACTTCTATTCCATTCAATTTGGTATTCGTGGTTTATTTGTCGAACAAACGTCCAATTCTTAGTACTGAATACGATCTAGAGCTGAGCTGAGCTGAATACTTCCAAAATTTATCATCGAGCCAAACTTTAGCATACGAACACATGTTCCAGTAATATCTATGTTATTCAGGTATTGACATAGCTTTAGGGTTGATCTACTCACTTAAATTATTTTCCATTACCTTTAAAGGTAGTCCAATACCTATGCTTACTTGGATTCCTTAATTAATCCAAGACATTTACTTAATATAGACCATAAGGGTATTTTGGTCATTTTGGTTTTTAGTTTTATTCTAATCATAACAGAGCTCAAGGATATCCCATCATTCCTGAGCTTGGTGATATTCTTGGGTCATTTCCATTACAGGGGTATTTTGGTTATTTTATAGATCCACGGTATTTCAATATTTTTCCTCTATCTGGTCTTATTATTTAATCCAATGTTATCATTTCCTTCAGTCCTTTCGAACAATTCTGACAGTAGAATACCCCCGATAAATTATTCTTTAGATATTTACTCATTACTATATTTCGGGTCAAGTGTCTTCTCAAATTTTACAAACGGAATATCATGAATTTTTCTGTACAAAGATAGGATCTTAACAATTAAATTCGTACTTAATCGAGTTAAGTACAAATCCTGAAAGTACTTTCTCATTCAGGGTCAACTCAGACTATTTTATCTCTCAAGGGCATTTTTGTAATTTCTTAACCAGATAATTTCGATATTATCTCTTAACGAAAATAATATAATTTAGAGATCCTATGATTAATTGCTTTCTTGAACACTCTATGATCTTGAAATAATTCCCTGAACAGACTTCTAGTATCTTGCATAAGCCCTCTTGGGGTTAAAAACCGGTTATCCATAACTTCCAAGTACAACTAACATTTCTTATGCACATCAATATATTTATCAGATCAATATGTCTTTTCAGATTTATTAATCCACTTCCAGGGACAATTCTTATCATTTTCCAATATAAGGGTAATTTCGTATTTTTACCCTACCGAAGTATTCTCATAATTTCCCATCCAAGTACCTTTAATATTTAACCTTTGATGATATAAAATATAATTTACAAATCCATGTCTGATTTCTTTATCACTAATCACAAACTTGTAATTTAATTCTAACAATCTTTCAATCTCTTATATTAATCATTCGATCCGTATTCAGATACTGAATTTCTACCATATTCATATCGAGTGTAGAAACTAATTAACTACACAAATGAGACCAACATTGTCTTAATCATGCATTTACCAATATTCACATGTTCCAAAAAGCATAAAGAGGTAGTAAAGTATTACCTCGATTTCCGTGCAATACTGATCGACCATAAAAATTCCATTTGCACGCCTTTGATCTTCAATTCAACTTCCAATAATTCCTCAGATACATATCAACATAAATTATATCAGAAACGGAGCTTAATTGTGATAAACGGATCCAATCGGGTGATAAATCAGTGAAAGATAGCTTACCGGGTTCGAATTTGGTAAAACGGACTTCGGAATCGGATTCAGGACGTTGAAAGCATAAAATATGACTTTTTAGAAATTTGAAATTTTCGATCAAAATTAAAGTCAACGGGTTTGACCAGAAATTTCGAGGCCTTTGGGTTTGAATTTCGAAAAACAGATAGCGGAATCGGATTTGGAACGTCGAAAAATGTCAGGATAGGTATACTCGGTCGAAGTCAAAGGTTGTTTAATGCCCGGTCAAAGCCGGTCAAAGTTTTGGTCAACAGTGGTCAACGGCGGTCAACGGTCAACGGGTCAGGTCAACAGGTCGGGTCGGGTCAACGGGTCGGGTCGGGTAAACGGGTCGGGTCGGGTTATGACCGGTCAAATCGGTCAACTATGCACCAAAACTGGTCAAACCGGTCATTTTTCCTTCCCAACGCGCAGTGGCTGCACGTGGGGGTGCGTGAATAGTGTCTTGATGTCGGACAATTCCCGGAAAAATTCCTAAAAATTATTTTAATTGATTTCGAGATACTTACAAAGCTCGATTCAATTTTTTTGAACGGCGGAGAGCTCGATTTCAATAAATCAGAAACTTTGACCGCTTCACCTCCACACGCGCCGCCGTCGTTGGAGAAAATGGAGGACACCGGTGGACTTGGAATAGCACAAGGAACACGATGGTGCGGGAGGTGTCGTAAACGGATGACCCGATCGTCGTGAATCGATGAAAAACCAACTAAAACCGAGTTATTACCGATGATACTTCAGACTGAAATTCACGACGAACAACGATGATTCACGATGAAAGGTTTGAGAGGTTTTGTTCCTCGGTTGACAACGAACACGATGGTGGTTTCGTCTTGTCGATCGGAGGTCGGACGGCGAGTAGATCGGAGTTCAAAGAGGGGTTGATGAAGAGGAAAATCTGGAAAAATTTCCAGAAAACATACAGGGGAGAGATTTATAATTCTCTCCAAAATAAAAATGGCTAAATCATGGGTTTAGCCACTGAATTTCCTACACTTCTTAAAACGGTCTACCAACTTTGAAATCTTATAATTTAATCCCCGATTTCTTCCAAAAATACCAATTAAATTCACCAATTTATATTTTCTTAAATTTAGCCCCTAAATTGGGGTGTTACATATTATTTGTTACTTATTTCAATTAGATCACTCTATTTTGGTTAGCACTTTATCAATCATTTCGATTAGGTCCTTATTTCATTCAGCTAATTTAAATTTTCAATTCAATTAGATCTTTATTTAATTCCATTAATTTAAATCTCTATTCAATTTGGTTTTGATCCTAGGAAATGTAACTTAATTCTCCTAGGCTAGGATTTTTAGGTGTTACAGGACTATCCAAATTTTGGATGATATGCTAAGGGCATTTGTGATTGAGTTCAAAGGATCATGGGAAAAGTATTTTTATTTAGCAGAATTTGCCTACAATAATAGCTGTCAATCAAGCATCAAAATGGCTCCTTATGAAGCCTTGTATGGGAGAAAGTGGTGAATTCCATTAAATGGAAGATAAAATAAAGGCTATTCAGGATAATCTCAATATAGAATTTTAATCGATAGAAATCTTATTCAAACTTGAAGAGAAAAGAGATTGAATATCAAGAGGGTGATAAAGTATTTCTTTGGATGCCCCGAGTTTAAGACCTTTGATATTTTTAAGAGTCAAGTGTTATCCTAACATTTCTTCCATAAATGGACAAGGTCCATAATGTTTTTATGTGTCGATGCTCAATAAGTATCAATCAGATCCTTCCTATGTTATCACCCCGAAGAAAATAGAGATTCGACCAGATTTGACTTATGAAGAAGAACAAATAGATATTTTGGCTCGAGGATTCAAAGTACTATGGAATAAGACAATTCAATTGGTCAAATTTATTTGGCAGAATCACAAAGTCGAGGAAACTACCTGGGAAATAGAGGAGAACATGAAAAGGCAGTATATGCACCTCTTCACATCAAGTACGTACTAAAATTCGAGGATGAATTTTTCTTAAGGAGAGAATTGTAATAATCAAAATTTTGGTTAGTGACCAAAACATAAATTTTGAAAGTTTGGTGAACAAAGTATAAAATTGGGAAATACTTAGGGTACGAAGTGGTAATTTTTCCAAAAAGAATTTTTATTCCATAAATGGATAGTTTACTCTTGAGTGTTGGGTTTTATGGAAAACATGTGTTTGATTTGAAAATTATGTTAAAAATTATAATGTGTTAAAGTCGGTAAGAATTCACTAAATCGGATCGAATAGAAATTTTGGGAAATTTTGAAGGATGATAAATTAAGTTTAAAAATATAATTTCAACATGTTTAAATGATGTAAAATAATATTGATCATTGGATTTGAGGAATTATTACCATGCTTAATTTGGATTGTTGGATAAAAAATGGCAATATTGATATTTTGAAAAGATTGCGTGGGAAAAGTTGTAAAGGGTGAATTATTTTATTCATCTTTGACTTTAGGAAGATGATAAGTTTTATGTGGATTGGTATTAAGGTAAATATCAGTTCCATTAATGGAAAAAATGGGCATTTCTCAATTAAATGAATATTAAATTCATTTAAGATTAAATAATTGCCAAATTAACATGAAATTAATGGAAAAGATCATGAAGCTTTCTCATTTTCAGCTGTTATAGTCGTGTACCCTATGTTGAGGCAAAAGAAACATTATTTTTCAATTTTGAGTAATTTCCTTTGGATTTTGGATCGATCCGTGAAATAGAAAAGTGTTCTATTCAAAAAACAATATGATTTGGTACCATTATTGCATGCTAATTTTGTTTGTGTTCAAAGATAATAAATTTTAGGGTTTACATTCATATTAAGGTTTGAAGAAATGATGATGGATTTAGATTTTATGAGGTTGTAGACTCATTTTAAAGCATGTTTAATGATTAAAACCATTTGTACATGACTACATGAGCTTATAAAGTTTCTGTCAAACACTAACCTAGGAGGAAAATTATGTTTTGATGAAATTAATTTAGTGGTTTGATTGTAAAGGGTTTAAAAAGTTGAATTGAGGTTGATTTCATGCTTGAATCAAGTGAAAATCATGAGAATTACACCCCTACGGTATTCAATCTTTAAGGAAATGTTTGGGAAAATTTATGAAAAATTTCATGAGGCCTATAAATGATAATTTGGAAGGTTCTACAAGCATGAGAAAATTTTTTGGTCCATTTTGTAATTTTTCAAATATTTGGGGACCTATTCAATAATTTTGAATAGTTATGGTTTGAATGTATAATTACTCAATAGTTGATATACATCACTGGAAATTACTGTTTGAGTGTTGAAATTGTGATTATAATGTGAAATCTGACCATTTTGGAAAATTGGCAAAGTTTAAGTATAAAATGGCAAATATTGGAAAAGTTAGTGACTTAAGCGGTAATTATGGTATTGTTGAGGTATTGGACTGTAAATTAAATGATGGGAATTTATTGGCCTTATTTAGGCCTTAAATTGAAGAATTAATGACAAGGGCCCATTATGAGTAAAAAGGAAAAGTTAAGATGAATTTTAGAAGAATTTGAAAATAATAGTACTTTTGAGTATTATTATTATGTATAAAATGTAAGTATGAATACTAAAATGTAATTTTATAATTATATGTTCTTGTATGGATGCTTTTGTAGATCGTGAACAAACTCGAGATACTAGCAAAACAAAAGGCAATGAAAAAGTTCAAGAGTAATCGAATATTGACAGAAAGGCTTAATATTGAGGTATACCAGATGAGTGCATTTATTCTGTACTTATGTGATATGAGGACAACTTGTGATGTGTCAATCTCTAGTGTTTTTGTTAAATATGTTTTGAATGTATTTTGATATATAAATATTTTCATAAAGTTTATGAAAATGATTTTATGAATGATTTTAGGGTATGAATTGCCCTAAAACAAATGGATGTGTTTCACACAAATTATCATTTATTGATGGTTTGGAATAAATTTTTAACATGCAATTTGGATTTTAAAGCTTATTGTATGTACATTGAGTGTCATAGGTGCAATTGTAATACCATAAATAAGGTGGTATTGTAGTTGTACTTTGTGTATTGTACCACAATGTATGTAATTGGCATACTTGATGTGTGATGGTTATCTATCGATTTTGTTTTATGCATTTGTTGCTTATTCATGTTAGTACCTAGCGTACTTTTGAGACTTTGTGTGCAAGGATGGTAGTAATATGGGATTACTATTATGAAATTGGTTAGTATAGTGTTGTTGTCTACCACAATACCTATACGTTATTGCGACACTTAGGTGCTTATTGGGTTATTTGGTACCTTGCATTCTCATTTGTCATACATTGAGTAGTGAATAGATTTTTGAATACATTGATTGATAGTACGCTATGCATATAGAAATAATATTTCATAGGTTATTTGACGAAAACTTGGTTTATCAAGTCATTTTTAAGTGTTTATATATTATACGATTTGAAATCATATTCGATCTTTATCGATATACCTATGTTTTAAAATACCTTACTTTATTATGCCTCACTAAGTGACTACTTAGCGTGTAATTGTTTCACGCTAGGTAATAGCGTAAAATCGAAGTAACGACTGCAGTTGATATCGACTGTCAATGGTTGCCTCATCAGTAACAGTATATCATCTTTAGATGTTTATTTTGATATTGTCATTTGGCATGTATTAGTTATATTATGATGCTCTGATGTGGTATTCGATATTTGGTTTGTAGCATTATATTATATTTGAACTTAAACTACTAGGTGATGGACTTAAACGTTGTTTTACATATTAGTAGTTAATGGATGTTTTTAATATTATAAAATTAATCTGTTTTATTTAAAGAACAAAATTCTTACTGATTTTTAACTATGGAAATGTTTTAAAAGTTATGTGACATCTACAACTCGTGTACGGGTATGTATATGAGAAATGAGTGTTACATATATGATATAAGGAACACTTGCAATAAGTCAACCTCTGATGCTTTCAAAAGAAAATGAATATGAATTTTATTATGAAATATTTTCATAATATTTTTTGAAAGGATTTAAGAATGATTCGGGCATGAATTACCCAATTTCACTAATTTATGTTATTGTTATCTATGAAACGGAAATTGGAATTTGATTTTTCTTATTAAGCCCATTGTATGTACATTGTGAGTTAGTGATATAATTGACATGCCATGAGGTTGAGTGATTATGTATCTGGTACATTTATGTACATATGTGTGGCACTATTTGTGCATTTTGTGCTTCACGATGTATCGATATTGCAAGTTGCCATTATTTGATTTTTATTTTCAATATAGTGATGATGTGTTCTATAGTATCTATATTTATTTCTGGCACCATATATGTGTTATGTTCTGGAAATTACGAGTGCATGTTGTGCACACACTCTTTCTAACTCATGTACCTTGCATTCTCAGTTGCGTACATTGGATTGTATGTTTAAATGATTTGAAATATGCAATATTGACTAATTCATTGAAAGTAAAGCTTTCTTTGAATATTTCGATATGTGAATATGGATTTATATTACGAATATATTTTTCAGGTTTATGATGAAAGAAAATAATTATTCAGTTATTATATGTTCTTATATTTTTATAAGACACATTATGTAGGAAAATTAAGTATTCATTTTTTATGTCAATATGATTTATTTATTTACATGATGCCTCACTAAGTTGTTAATTGGTGTATGCATATTTCATGCGTAGGTAAAGAAAAAGACAAGTCAGTGGAGTAGAGAGTATAGTGGCCATCACTTTTTACGGATCGCACCTGCTACGAGTATTATAATATTTACCGCTTTTGACTTAGCTAGTTGGCTTGTATTTTAAATATATGTTTTGTTGTTTTGATAGATTATATTCATAAGCCATGTTGTATTATATAAATTTTGCTTAAGTAGTATGTATATTATTAGATATAATTAGTATTTTGCATGAATAGTAATTATTAAATTATAGCTATAACGCCTTTAAACTGAATCTTTACATATGCAGTTTTTAAGCATTTTCATTTTAAATATGATTTAGTGTTGAACTGCCTAATTGTTGCTTGAGATCGGATCTGATTGTTTTAGGTCAAAATATTAAATTTTATGTTATGCAATTAAATCAGTTTGATGAAAAAGGGAATAATTGTATAAGTTTAAAAAATATTCAAAATTTGGCCCGATTTTGTTTAGTAAGTGTTTAAAAGTTAATGTGACATCTTTAAATCGTAATTGAGTATGTTTGTGGATTAAGGGTGTTACGATTGAAGTCTATGTTGATGACATAATTGCTAAGAAGAGCATACAAAGAATCTAAGGAAACTCTTGAAAAGGTTGAGAAAGTCCTAATTGAAGCTAAACCCAAACAAATCCATCATTGGAGTGGCTTATGGAAAATTGGTTGGATTTCTGGTTTGTGAATAAGGAATAAAATTAACCGAGATAAAGTGAAAGTTATCTAGAAGTTGCCACCCTTATGCGATTAGAAAAAAATTATGGTTTCTTAGAAAGATTAATTTACATTGTTTGGTTTATATTATAGTAATTGAGAGCGTGATCTTACTTTTTGACTTCTTTGAAAGAACAACCCAAGAATACGAGACGGTGAATGCGAAGCGACTTTTGATAATGTAAAAAATATTTGTCTGCGACTCCAATTATGATATCGCTCATTCTTGTTAAGGTGCTAATTTGATATTTGACAATGTTTAAAGTTACAATGAGTTATGTATTGGGGTAGGAGTTATGTATTGGGGTAGCATGATTAGTCCGGAAGAAAAAACAATTTATTTCCTCGACAAATGGTGTAAGAAATAAGAACTACAAAATAGAAAAACTAGCACTAATAACAATAAAATAACAAAATAAATAAGTAGAAGATGTTACTCTTGTGATAGTCCACTGTCTTATAAGAAATTCACCCTGACTCATGTAGTCGTAAAAACATGTAATCGCTCTCCAAGGTTAACATAATTCTCCCTAATTTGTATACTTGAAAGAGGAAGTTGAAACTCATTTGGTTGCACTTTTCTCTACGTGAAGAAAGAATAACCAGAAAATTGAAAAAAAAAATTGAAGCAAAAAACTAACAAAAGATATAGTTGATAGAAAACAATGAGAGGAGAAAAGATGAATAGAATAATATTGGATAGGTAGAAATGAATGATCAATAACCTCCTCTCTACAGAGGTGAGTTAGGGGAAAATGTCCAGAAGAGAGATAAAAAATATCAATAAAATCTCTTTCAGTTTCACCAAAATCACATGTTTAAAAATCAAGATTTAGAAAATATTCCAATTTTACCACATCCACATGTTTAAAATTCAAATATATGTATAATATTTTAATATATTAACCTTATATGCATAACACACCAAATTTTATAAAATTACATTTGCATTGCTCATAATTGCAAATAAATAGTGTTACATGCAAACAATATAAGAGAAATGCAAAATTACATTCTTAAGTATTAGTGAACGCATATAGAACTGATACATGATGAAACACGTAATTCTTCTCTTTAATAATTGATCGAGTTTGAAACTTGTTAAGATAGGAGTAAACTCATAACACACGGATAATTTTTTTGCCAACTGAGTTTAGAGATAAAACAAAAATATAGCTAATATACCTTGGGATGCCGGTAAATGCTATAGAAAGATTTCCCAAAGTCTTTCATAGAAGGTGGATAGTTCTTCACACTTCTGTATATGATTTCATTAAGAGCATTTAGTAAGCTTAACCTATCAAATTTTTAAGATTCAGTTAATTCATTAAGTTCATCTCATACGGACAACTGATTAAGATCCTAAAACTCAGCTTCTTCAGTCAGTGAATTTATCAAGTCTGTCTCATTAGGACCACTTAAATACTAGGCTATGAATTCATTAAGAGTGTAAAGCTCATCCTTTCACGGCGGTGGATTAATCAAGTCCTTCTCACTAGAACAAAAACAACTAGGCTATGAATTCATTAAAATAAAAAGTTCAACCTTAGACATGTACATTGTTCACCATTAGGATAGATAAAGATGTACACTATGAGTCTTTCCAATGTTTCTTTTGACCACATTATACTTAGAAGACTAAGTTGGATATCCTCTATAAATTCCTCAACCAAATGGTCTTAAGACCTATCCACTCGATAAATAATACATCACTTTTCTCTTCAACTCTTAAGTTAAGAGATCAATATAAATTTTGTTTAATCCACTCGTATGAACTCATTCCTTCTCTTATCATTTATAGGCTTTTTTTTAAACCATACATATGATATCTTACGAGTTGTCTAAGAATACAAAGAATGAAGATTTTTTAAGGAGTCTCAATAATATATAATCCTAAGGCATTCATCCTATTACATGGGTAATTCAAGATTTATTATCCCAAACTTCACAATATAGTTACTAAAATAAATTTTTACAAGTTTTCACAAAAGCTTATATACCCAAGGTTACTACATACCCACCAAAAGAAGTTTATCATTTGATTATCAATTGTCCAATCATGATATCCTTTTAGGATTGTTGGAATTTTTTGATGAATTTTAATCATTAAGTCATTTTAAAAGTAAATTCTTAAAAAAATGATGTGATCATGCCTCAACAATAACCAGAAGAATTACTACAAGTACCTATAACTCGTTCTCGAGCTAAACAATTCAGAGCTACTATCATAAAAAAGTACAATCAAGCTAGTGAGTGTTTTATTTGGTTAATTTGTTGTTATTAATTAGTCTCTATTATCTCTTTTATAGTGCTAATTTGGGTTATTTACATTAGATTCTATGCAGGACTCTACTTTCCAGAAATAACCGATTAAAGAATGAATTCAAGGAGATTTAGCCTAATTCTCAGAGTAGTTGGCATGAACTCAGATTGATGTACCAAGCTAGGTGCCAACTCTAATTAAATAATCATGTCAGAAAGATCAAAGGAGAAAAACAAGAAAACCACAATTCTTTAAGAATTAAAAGTTGTAATTAAATTCAAACACTTTAGCTTTTATTATTTTATTTAAGGTTTTTAATTAATTATTATTAGGACTTTTAGTTTACTATTAATTTTGAATTAAGTATTTTAATTTTCTTAAGAATTAGTATTTTATCTTCATTAGGTTATCTCAAAGCTATAAATACCCTCTAGGGGTGAAGCTTGAGAGATGCACAAGTTCAAAATTCAGTATAGAACTGATTTTGGTTTTTAGACTTTTAGTTCAATAAAATTATTTTCTTTTTCATCATGTCTCTCTTCCACATGCCAACTTTGAATTCTATCATACTTGGCTAAACTTTTTTCTTAGTGGATAGTTGAGCTATGATTCAATCTGATCTCGTGAGAATTGCAAAAGTTCTTCATATTTTCATATTCTTTATTGATTTTTTATAGACAATAGGGAAAATGAAATTTTATTTAAACATCTCAATACCTTCAATCGAAAGAGTGCACATTGGCTTGACAATTCGGGAGGACAGTTGGCTTGTAGTAAATTCAATTATCTAAAAAAACTTAGCGGTTGATCGCTATGGGAAATCAAGAATGGGTTCGATTCTCATTTAGACACCATAATCCAAGCATGGGCTTTTCCAGTTCTTTAATAATCATTGGTGTTAACATCAATAGTTGTTAATCCAAACAAGCTTTAAATTTCAAGGATTGACTTTAGAAAATTAGTTCACCTAAGAGAAGAGTAAGTTATAAGGGTTAGGCCTTGTAGACTCTAACCGGCAAGTACCCGAAGTAAAATCTATTTTAGTGATCGACACAGATTGAGGCAAAGCAAAGGTGAATGTTATCTGTCATCATAATTAATTTTTCCAAAAAAAAAAAATTTCTTTTATTTCTTTAATTTAATTTAATTTAATTAATATATTTATTTATTTATTTTAAACCTATTTTCTATTTTTATTGTTTCCAATTCTTCCTTATCAAGATCAAATTAATTCAAAATTAAAAATCTTTAAATCCCTATGGACCAACCCCTTCTTCCTTATTCTACGTTTAAAGTTTACTTATCTGAGAAAAGGAACTTATTTATTTGAAAATTATGACGCTTTTCAAATTGACGTCATTGTTGGGGATACGACAAAATTACTGATATTGCTTGTTTTGATTTATGACCAGGAAAATTTGGCAAACTAGTAGATTGGACACTTGAGATCGAAGCATTAGCCCAAAAATAACACGCACGTACACTACGAGAAAGGTGACAATAACAATAACAATCTGAATCCAATCCAGAACTAAATCCGGAGGCACCCTTTGATAGGGAAGCGGTGGCGGATTGATGAACGTTGCTCTTGTTGAAGAATCAAACCTAGAAAGCTCTAGACTCGATTAAGAACAAAGGGAACGAATAGGGAAAGGTGGTGGTAGCAAGTAGGGTTCTTAGAGTTTCTTTTATGTGCTGGAATCAAGGCAATAAGATTAGAATAAAATAAACAAAAGATAAATAAACGGAAGATGAAATAAGATAATAAAGAAATCAAAATATCTCCCTTATGAAGGTGAACGGTAAAGACGATTGATGGTGCGAATGGATTTGTGGATAATAGATGGATAAGTGTCCTATCGAGCCCTCCTAGTCGCAATGAAAAGGCAAACACGATAAATGGCTCTAACCAACCCTCCTAGTCGTGATGAAAAGGCAAATTGGAGTGTGAAGATTAATCTCCCTCACAAGAACTTGAAAGAACTCAAGGAGAAGAAGCTTCGAAGGCACAAGGCAATCAGCACTTGCAAAAACGAACTCTCGTTGTATTATTAATCAAAGAAATCTGCCTTACAAAGTTGAATGAAGCCTCCTTTATATAGGGGCTGAATTCTAAAGGTTCTAAATAACTAAAGAATAAAATATTAATAAACTAAACATGTTTTAACTCTAATTCCTAATAAAAATAATAACTAAAAATATTGTTTTAACCCAACCTTAATTCCTAATAAAAATAAAAATCTGATCCTAAAAGATAATTAATCATCCTATATTAAATTATATTACAAATAATCAATATAATATTGAAAATTCGTAATATTTACAAAATAACGTATTAATCCCGTATAGGGTTTCCTGTCTGCACCGTCTTCAGTAAAATGACCATATTTTGAGTTCCCGATATCGGATTGATTCGATTCAAGAACCGTTGGAAAGATAAGAGACAGACGGTTGTATTTCCAGAAGACATGTCGACCGGATAACAACTGGATCCCCTTCAAAAAGTTGTTTTAAATCTGCTGCTATTAGACCCTTTCGGATGAATGCTTGAACTGCGATTTGAAGCTTGTCTTTAAGAAGTTTGGTCCGGCCTCGTGTGATAGGGCCAAGTGGTATAGTAAATTCATCATCCTTAGCTTTAGGGTATGTGGTGCATGTATCATCTCCCCCTTCCTTAAAAGGATTCGTCCTCGAATATGAAATATCAAAAGGAGATAAGTCAGAAACATTAAAGGATGCACTCACGTTATACTCACCGGGAAGATCAATGCGGTAGGCGTTGTCATTGATTCGTTCAAGAACTTGGAATGGGCCATCGCCTCGTGGGTTTAGCTTGGATTTCCTTTGTGTCGGGAATCTTTCTTTTCTCATGTGAACCCATACCCAATCTCCTGGTTCAAAGGTGACATGTCGTCGGCCCTTGTTAACTCGGTTTGCGATTGCCTCGTAGGTTTTCTCCATCTTGAGTTTGGCTTTGGTGTGAATGTCTTTGACAAGGGCAGCCTTCTTTTCACCATCTAAACTGGCAACCTGATCTAAAGGTAAGGGAATAAGATCCAAAGTAGTTAGTGGGTTAAAACCATAAACTATTTCGAATGGAGAATAACCTGTTGTGGAGTGAATGGATCGATTATAAGCAAACTCAACAAAAGGTAAACATTCTTCCCAATTACGGGTATTCTTACCTACCACAGTTCTTAGCAAAGATCCTAGAATCCGATTTATTACTTCGGTTTGTCCATCAGTTTGAGGATGACAAGAAGTGGAATAGAGAAGTTTTGTACCAATCTTACCCCATAATACCTTCCAAAAGTGGCTTATGAAATTAGTGTCACGATCGGACACAATGGTGCGAGGAATGCCATGAAGGCGGACTATTTCTCGAAAGAATAAATTAGCAATATGTGTGGCATCGTCCGTTTTATGGCAAGGAATGAAGTGTGCCATCTTTGAGAATCTGTCCACAACCACAAAAATACTATCTCGTCCTTTCTTAGTGTGGGGTAAGCCAAGTATAAAATCCATCGATAAATCGATCCAAGGAGAAGAAGAAATTGGTAAAGGCGTATACAAACCATTAGGATTTACCTTTGACTTTGCTTGTTTGCACGTGATGCATGATGCACAAATCTTTTCCACTGTTTTACGCATGTGCGGCCAAAAGAAGTGTTCCATGACCATATCAAGTGTTTTGTGAATACCGAAGTGTCCCATAAGTCCTCCTGCATGTGACTCGTGAACCAAGAATTCTCGCAAGAGAGTGGTATACACAACCTGTTCATGCGAAAAAGAAAGCCATCTACAAGATAAAACTTGTTAAAAGCACCTTTTACACATTGTTTATAAATCTCAGAAAAATCTGGATCGTTAGGATAAAGTTCTTTGATATGTGCAAAACCCAGAACAGTAGCATGCATTCGAGTGATAAGTGTGTATCGTCGGGATAATGCATCAGCTACGATGTTATCTTTCCCTTGTTTGTATTTGATGATGTAAGGAAAAGATTCAATGAACTCAACCCATCGAGCATGTCGTTTGTTTAACTTACCTTGTCCATTTAACCATTTGAGTGATTCATGGTCTGTGTGAATGACAAACTCTTTAGGGAGAAGATAGTGTTGCCACACTTCGAGTGCTCGGACGAGTGCAAGAAGTTCCTTGTCGTAGGTAGAGTAGTTCAATTGTGCACCTTTTAACTTCTCACTAAAGTAAGCGATAGGTTGTCTTTCTTGCATGAGGACGGCACCAATGCCTATGCCTGAAGCGTCACATTCTAGCTCAAAGATGTTAGAAAAATTGGGAAGACGAAGAATAGGGGCAGAACATAACTTATCTTTAAGAAGTTCAAAAGCTTTTTGTTGTAGTGGTCCCCATTTGAATTCAACTGACTTTTGATGATCTCGGTTAATGGTGCAGCAATGGTTGAGAAATCTTTGACAAAGCGACGGTAGAAACTTGCCAAACCATGAAAAGATCTTACCTCGGTGATGGAAGTAGGCGTGGGCCATTCTTGAATTGCCTTGATCTTCTCTTTATCTACATGAATACCCTGTACACTAACTATAAAGCCTAAAAACATAAGCTTATCACTGCAAAACACACACTTGTCCATGTTAGCATATAAATGTTCTCGTCGAAGAACTTCGAGAACCATTCGAACGTGAATGACATGAGAATCAAAAGAAGATGAGTATATAAGAATGTCATCAAAGTAAACGACAACAAATTTACCTATAAATTCCTTAAGAACGTGATTCATTAATCTCATGAAGGTGCTTGGAGCGTTTGTGAGTCCAAAAGGCATAACAAGCCATTCATACAAGCCGAACTTTGTCTTGAATGCTGTTTTCCATTCGTCACCTTCTTTCATTCGAATTTGATGGTAACCACTCTTCAAGTCAATTTTGGTGAAGATACTTGCACCATGTAGTTCATCCAACATATCATCTAGGCGTGGAATAGGATGCCTATACTTGATTGTTATCCGATTGATAGGTCGACAATCTACACACATTCGGAATGTGCCATCTTTCTTTGGAACTAGAATGACGGGAACTGCACAAGGACTAAGACTCTCACGGATGTGTCCTTTTTGTAATAATGAATCTATTTGTCGTTCCAATTCCTTCGTTTCCTAAGGGTTGCATCGGTAAGCGGGGCGGTTTGGTATGGTTGATCTAGGGATAAATTCGATTTGATGTTCAATTCCTCTTGTAGGTGGTAAACCATCCGGTGGGTTGCTTAAGACATCTTGAAACTCCTGTAATAGAGAAGAAAACACACTAGGCAAATCTGTGATGTTAGTGATACTTGATAAAATGGAGTCCTTGAAACGGACTAGAATGCACGGCCTATTTTGAAAAAGGGTATCTCTCATGTCTTTTGCACTCGCATAAATGTTTTGAGACACTCTTTTATTTTCACATTGAGGTTCACTCACCACCCGTGGGTCATTTGTTTGGCTTTTATCGATTGTGACCTCTTTTGCCTTTTGTTTCAAATTCCCTGTTTCCTTGAGAATTCGTTGTTGATCTATGAGAATCTCTTTGGGGGGTAGGGGGTTAAGTCGGAACGGTTTACCTTTTATTGGAATTGTGTAAATGTTCTTTCGACCATAATATGTGACGTCATTGTCGTATTGCCAAGGTCGTCCTAAGAGAATGTGGGATGCTTGCATCGGAATTACATCACACCATACGTCGTCACAATACTTTCCCATCTTGATATTAACGAGGCATTGTTTAACCACCTTCATCTCGGCACTCTCATTAAGCCATTGTAAGCAATAAGGTTTCGGATGTCGTTGGCAAGGAAGTTTGAGTGATTCAACAACATTGGAGCTAATGACGTTGACACAACTACCATTATCAATGATGATGGAGAATGGTTGTTCCTTGATTAGGAAGCGTGTGTGGAAGATGTTGGAACGTTGCATGTCAGATTCATCGGATGCTTGGATGTTCAATGTATGACGGATCACCAAGATTGTGCCATTGTACTCATCGCTTCCATAGTCATCACTGTCTTCTTTGGCTTCGGCATGTGTTGGAATGTCGGCAAGGTCGTCATCAGAGTCAGAATTGTAAGATCCATCACCTAGTATGGTTAAGGTCCTCGTGTTTGGATAATTGCGGCTGATATGGCCTCTTCCTAAGCATTTAAAACACTTGATGTCTCTTGCTCGGGTATCATCTTTAGGGGCTGGAAGTGTCTCATTCTTCGCTGGTCGTTGTTTTTCTTTGTCGAGTTTGTCATCTCTCGACTTTTTTTAAGAAGATGGAGTAGAAGATGAGGAAGGATTTGAAGTATTACCTTGGTAAGAGAATGAAGTACCTTGGTAATGTTCTCTGAATCGGAATCTCCTTTGTATTTGTGCTTCGATTGTCATTGCTTTCTTTAGTGTATCTTCGAGGTTTTCGTACCCATGGAGATCAAGAAGATCAGTGATGTTTGAGTTTAAGCCAACGACGAATCTTGACATGGTGTCCTCTTCTTCTTCAGTTATGTTAGCCCTATTGATTAAGGACTGCATCTCCTTGTAGTAATCTTCAACTGAACTTCTACCTTGTCGAAGTCGGTGTAGTCGTTGTTTAACTTCTCGTGTATAATGTGTCGGTAGAAATCGGTTCCTCATGGCATGTTTGAGTTCGGTCCAAGATGTGATTGGTTGAATTTGGTAGTTGTCGATCTTTTTCCTTGTTTGCATCCACCAAGTGTGAGCATATCCTTCGAATTCCAAGGTGATGAGGGGAACTTGTTCAGCTTGGGGGCAGTCATGGTATGCAAACAAGAGATCAACTTTTCCTTCCCAATCGATGTACTTGTCTGGGTCGTAGTCTCCTTTAAAAGAGGGGATCGTGAACTTTGGTTTTGCAAAGAGTTCGGGTGTTTGAAAACGTGGTTGTGCTCGCCTGGGGGCCATAAGTTCAGCATTGTTTGGCCTTGGATTCTGGTTTGGTTGATCCAGTTGTAGTTCTTGCCGTTCTCTCAAGGCATTGTTAAGTTGATCAAATTGAGTTGTGAGTCGTTCAAGTGCGGCTAAGATAGCCGTAAGTGTCTCATTGTTATTGTCGCCCATCCTGCAATTATAACACTCAAAAGAAGATTTTAAAGTAGAATAAAATAAAATAAATTCAACAAAGCAAGAAACCTCACAAGTCACTCCAAGAAAGTAACACAACGAGAGGCAAGTAAGCCGATCTTGTACTCTTTAAAACTCACTTTACCAAGTAGTCTTTCACAGTTCGTATCGGAGTTTGATTACTAGCAAAGGCGATAAGAAAAACCTAAAAGCTCTAAGAGGCCAAACAAAGGTTAGACTCCAAGCGAACGAGAATGCAAAGAAGGAAGAAGTATGCAAACTCTTTAGTCCTACTAACACAATGAAGATAATGTGTTAGATAATGTAAAAGAACAATAACAAGGAAAAACAAAAGAACTTAAAGCACTAAGAGTCAAAGAAAAAAAAAGAACCAACCCAGAAACCTGGAAAACGCTGGATCAATTTGAGCAACGTTTTTTAGGGGTTTACCGGTGTCAAAAAATTCTGGAAAAATTCTTGAATGTCTTTTTATGCATCAAGAAACCACCTGTAAAATTTCAGAACCAAATACCTTCAGTAGTATCCAGTAGACTCTGTTGAACGGTGAGTCCTCAAACAATCTGTTTTTCTTGATCGCTTTGTTCGAAGGTGTTTTTGATCTCCAAAAATTCTGATTTTTTGTTTGAATGATTTTCAATATATGAATTTTCAATCTGGAAATTTTCACCACGAAATTCCTCCTGTAAAATTTTCAAGAAATTCGACAAGATTCTAAACCGAATCTGCCGATGAAACTTGAATGATGTATTTGAAGGCTCCAATGAACTCCAATTGGGGTGAAATTTGGACTTGGGTTTAATATTAGAATGAATATGATATATGGATAAAATCAGCCCTAAATACCTTCGTTTGCAATTTTTTTGAAATTTTGGCTTTTTTGGCTCTTTTTTGTTTTTTTTTGCCTTTTTTTTTTTTTTGCCTTTTTTGTTTTTTGTTTTTTTGTTTTTTTGAAAAAAAAAATAGCAAACTAACAAGAAGGATTTAAATCTAAATTAAAATTAAATAAAAAGAACCTGAAACGCTGAATCGTTTGTGAACTAGCTCCGTTGGGGTACCTTGACGGTTTTGTGTGCAAGAACAAGCAAGATTGCCTGTTTCTCTCCAAGAATCGGCCCAAATCTGATACCAATTGATAGGGAAGCGGTGGCGGATTGATGAACGTTGCTCTTGTTGAAGAATCAAACCTAGAAAGCTCTAGACTCGATTAAGAACAAAGGGAACGAATAGGGAAAGGTGGCGGTAGCAAGTAGGGTTCTTAGAGTTTCTTTTATGTGCTGGAATCAAGGCAATAAGATTAGAATAAAATAAACAAAAGATAAATAAACGGAAGATGAAATAAGATAATAAAGAAATCAAAATATCTCCCTTATGAAGGTGAACGGTAAAGACGATTGATGGTGCGAATGGATTTGTGGATAATAGATGGATAAGTGTCCTATCGAGCCCTCCTAGTCGCAATGAAAAGGCAAACACGATAAATGGCTCTAACCAACCCTCCTAGTCGTGATGAAAAGGCAAATTGGAGTGTGAAGATTAATCTCCCTCACAAGAACTTGAAAGAACTCAAGGAGAAGAAGCTTCGAAGGCACAAGGCAATCAGCACTTGCAAAAACGAACTCTCGTTGTATTATTAATCAAAGAAATCTGCCTTACAAAGTTGAATGAAGCCTCCTTTATATAGGGGCTGAATTCTAAAGGTTCTAAATAACTAAAGAATAAAATATTAATAAACTAAACATGTTTTAACTCTAATTCCTAATAAAATAATAATAACTAAAAATATTGTTTTAACCCAACCTTAATTCCTAATAAAATAATAAATCTGATCCTAAAAGATAATTAATCATCCTATATTAAATTATATTACAAATAATCAATATAAATATTGAAAATTCGTAATATTTACAAAATAACGTATTAATCCCGTATAGGGTTTCCTGTCTGCACCGTCTTCAGTAAAATGACCATATTTTGAGTTCCCGATATCGGATTGATTCGATTCAAGAACCGTTGGAAAGATAAGAGACAGATGGTTGTATTTCCAGAAGACATGTCGACCGGATAACAACTGGATCCCCTTCAAAAAGTTGTTTTAAATCTGCTGCTATTAGACCCTTTCGGATGAATGCTTGAACTGCGATTTGAAGCTTGTCTTTAAGAAGTTTGGTCCGGCCTCGTGTGATAGGGCCAAGTGGTATAGTAAATTCATCATCCTTAGCTTTAGGGTTTGTGGTGCATGTATCACCCTTAGACACTGAAACATTCTCTAATGCTAAAGAAGACTTCAAAGAACAAATTCCAATGGATCAACATAGAATTCAAGAATTAGCTAAAACAATTGTCAAACAACAACCATTGTGCATCGTGTTCCCTCATGGAGAAACACCTTTTGTGATCGAAATAGGTTTGACCCATCTTCTACCTACTTACCATGGACTACCTAGCGAAATTCCTCAAAAGCATCATACTGAGTTTCATCTGGTTTGCTCTAGCATAAAACCCTAGGGAGTATCTGATGATAAAATTAAACTATGCACTTTTCCTTTTTTCTTTAGCCGATTTGGCTAAGGATTGATTATTTTATTTAACTCGTAATTCTTTTAATACATGGGCTGATATGATTCATCTTTTTCTTGACAAGTTCTTCCCTGCAAAAAAAGCAAGTGAATTAAGAAGGATAATCTTAGGGATACAACAACAAACGGAGAATCATTATATGACTATTAGGAACGATTTAAGAAACTTCGAGCTAGATATGCAGACGCTTCTTCAATACTTTTACAAATCATTACTTCCTTTGGAGATGAAGATGATGCACATAGCTAGTGGATGATCACTCATTAATATGACTCCAAACACAACCAGAAATGTGATCTCAACTATGGCTGCTAACTCTTAGCAATTTGGCTCTGCAAGTGAACCCACTCAACGGGTTCATAAGATAAGTGTAATTTTATTAAAAAATAAAATTGATAAATTATTTGATAATTTTCAATCTTTAGTTTTAGGTAAAACAACTACAACTAGACTTTGTGAAATATGCATAATGTCGGACAATTCCACTGATTGTTATCTGATACTATAAGAAGACTCTACCGCACAAATCAATACAATTGGAAATTTTTTAGGACCTCCCTAGAAATCATACAACCTTAACGCGGATACCTATAATCTAGGATGGATAGACCATCCAAACTTTAAATATGTGCAAAACCAAAGGTCTCCACAACAACAACCGTATCAACCGAGGCCACCTCAACAACAACAATATCAACCGTCAAAACCTTCACTAGAATCTATCGTTGAGAGATTGGCACTATCTCAAGAGAAATTTCAAACCCAAACTAAAACATATCTATAAAAAAATAGATAAACAATTAAATCAACTGGCTCAAACCTTGGGATGCATTGAATCACAAGGAAATCTACCATCTCAAACCGAGGCAAACTCGTAAGAAAATGTTAGTGCCATCACCCTTTGGAGTGGCACCGTGATAGCGCTAATTCATAAAATGATTGTCATAGATACCCATAAAGAAAAAGTGAAAGAAGAACCAAGATCCCAGAGAGATCAAGAAAGGTTGACGCAGAGGACAAAGAAAAAGAAAGAAAAGAAAAACCCCAAGAAGAAAATGAGGAAGAAAATGCAAAACCCTAGAAGAAAAAGAAAAATTTAACGCAAAACCTCCTACAATTTCTCCCTATGAAAAACCATTATACTTTCCCTCTAGGCTAGTAAAACATGACAAACAAGCGAAGAAAAATAAGATTCTTGATGGTTTCGAATAGTGGAAAATAATATACCACTTCTTGAAGTAATCCAAAAAGTATCGGGATATGCTAGATTTCTGAAGGATCTTTGCATGAACAAAAGGATACTTAACGATAATGAAAAGATAAATTTAGGTGAAAATGTCTCAGATATTTCTCAACGTAGGCGTCTACTAAAAATAAAGGACCAAGGTATGTTTGCTATACGCTGCAAAATTGGCAAGGTAGGTATTAAACGAGCTATATGTGACCTTGGTACTTCAATTAATGTTATTCATTTATCTTTTTACAACTCACTTTCTTCTTACCCTTTGAAGGAAACTAGAGTAATGATTTAGCTCACTGATAGATCCGTCATTTTATCTTGAATAACTTCTTGAAAATGATATTGTTTAGGAAAATGAATTAATTTTTCCGGTTGATTTCTATGTCATCGACATGAAAAATGATCTAACTAATTCCTCTTCTGAGATCTTTCTTAGCCGCCCATTCTTAAGAAAACTGCACATACCAAAATTAACGTTAAGAGTGGAATTCTTACCAAGGAATTCGATGGTGAGGTTGTAAATTGTGTTGTTTTCATAGTGATGAAGTATCCAAATAATGTTGCAAGCATTAATATTGTTGACATTATTGAACCTTTGGTGGATGATTTTATTGAGGCTAACTTATCCGATGATTTCTGTATAAAATTAGAATACCATGATGAATAACTGAGGGAGTTAAAAATATATATTTTCTATTCAACTTGAATTGCGCTTAACCCTGAGTAAATGTAAACTTTTACCTTCAATTTTGTAGGAACCGCATATTGAACTTAAGCAATTACCAGATCATCTCAAATATGCTTTTTTAGGAAAAAACAGAACCCTCCCGATTATTATTTCAAACAAACTTTCAAAAGAACATGAAGAGAACTTAGTGATAGATTTTTGCGCCTAAAAAGAAGCAATCGGTTGGACTATAGCCGTCATCAAAGGTCATAATCCATCGACATGCATGAACAATATTAAAACCAAAGAAGGTGCAAAACCATCCTGAGAAGGACAAAGACGTTTAACCTCTCTAATAATAGAGGTATTGAAGAAAGAAATTGAAAAATTTGGACGTCGATGACATTTATCTGATATATGACAATAATTGGGCAAGTCCAGTCCATGTGGTTCCTAAGAAAACTAGGCTGACAGTAAACAAAAATTCTGAAAGAGAACTAGTTCCCACATGAGTTCAGAATGGATGGAGAGTTTAAATCGATTATAGGAAGTTGAACTCACTTACTCAAAAAAAAATCACTCTCTAGTTCATTTTATTGATCAAATGATTGAACGATTAGCTAGTAAATATCACTATTATTGTCTAGATGGTTTTCAGGTTTCTTTTATATTCAAGTCACACCAGAATATCAAGAAAAAACAACGTTTACATGTCCCTTCGGTACCTTCGCCAATCAGTGAATGTCGTTTGGCCTATGTAATGCCCAGGTACATTCTAGATATGCATGCTTAGCATATTTTCTAATTACAAAGAGAAAGGAATTGAAGTTTTCGTGGACGACTTTAAGGTATATAGTAATTCCTTCAATAAATGTCTCTTGAGTTTAACTAATGTCTTGAAACGATTCCTTGAATAAAACCTTGTGCTTATTTATGAAAAATGTCTCTTTATGGTCGATAAAGGTTTAATTCTTGGTCACATTTTTTTTTGCTGATGAAATTTTGGTCGATAAAGCCTAAACTAATATTATCCTCTCACTTTCATACCTAGAATTGTGAGGGAAGTTCATTCTTTTCTTATACATACAAGTTTTTATCGCATATTTATAAATAATTTCTCCAAGATAGCATAACCTCTTTGTATGCTTTTACAAAAGGATACACCTTTCGATTTTGGCGACGAATACAAGGAAACTTACGACATTCAAAAATGAATTTTTTTCTGTGCCTATAGGCAACCAACAAACTGGGATTATTTCCTTTGAGATCATATGTGACGCAAGTGATTCAAGCAAAGGACGCGTTCTAGGACAAAAAATCGGTAAGAAGCCCCACGATATAGCCTATGCGTCTAGGACACTAGATACGACTCAACGAAATTACTCGAATACTAAAAAATAACTTTTTGCCATTGTTTTTACCTTAGATAAATTTTGTTCTTATATTTTTGGTACTAACATAACAGTTTATTCTGATCATGTAGCTTTGGAATATTTTCTAAATAAAAAGGAGGCAAAACAACAATTAATCCGATGGATTTTACTCTTACAAGATTTTAATCTTCATATTAAATACAAGAAATGATGCAAAACTCTAGTTGTGGATTACCTAAGTCAACTCCCTATCTCTTAAATCGCTGAACCAGTTCAGGAAGAATTCTCTGAACAACACCTATTTTTACACAGACGCATATATCATGGTATGTCGATATGGTTAATTACTTAGCCACATGAGTACTCCCATCTGATCTACACAATCATGAGGTAAACCATATCAAACGAGAGTCTCGATTTTATATTTAGGACGATCCATATCTTTGGAAATATTGGTTAGACCAAGTAATTCATCGTTGTGTTCCTGAAAGTGAGGTAAATTTTATCCTCAATTTTTGTCATGCTTATTCTTGCGGAGAACATTTAGGACCAAAAAGAACTAGATGTAAAATTCTTCAATGTGGATTTTACAGGAATTAACAAATGCTACCTTCATGTTTGAAAGGAAGAGCATATCAACTCCTTAATTTTCTAGGAATACGAATATGGAACGGAAACAACCCATAGCTTTGGGGGCTAAAGTTGGAAAGCGTTTGAGAAAAAGGTTGCAAGGATCATTTGAAGGCTTGGCACTTGCACCCAAGATGAATTACTTTGGACTGGGGTATATGCCTTGCAAGAGAGATTCATGGAGATACTTAAGCTTAAGGAAAGAATAATTGCTCGAGCTTGAGGAGATGATACCTTTTTGTGTGCCATAGCTATATCGCATATTTCAAAGTGTTTCTTCTTAAGAAGTTTTATGACAGATATACTGTAGCACCCATGGTCTAAAGGAGAACCTGTTGACGTAGAGACCATGGTGACGGGTTGAGTATTATTGCCATCATAGAAGACAATATCGGGGAAAGCTACCTAGTATCCATTCATCTGTGTCCTCTGAGATACATGTTGGACAATTACATTGTTTAAGAACTCCCTTTGTTTTGTATATCTATTTCATAATAATGCACAATGAACTTATTACTTTTTCCCTATAACAATAATATACGACCTTTATGTATCGATAATTTTTTATTGGCCATTATTTTAATAAATTGATGCATTTTTTCATTCATTACATGGAAAACATTCTTTTGATTCTTTATTCTTTCAATAAATAAAAGTTCCTTGTTCGTAGCATAAATATTTTTTTTCTTTGCATGTCTCTAGATATGAATTGTTCGAGTAATAATATTTTAGAACCAAAGGTTGGTTTTAAAAATGATAAGTGTCTAGACGATTTTAAGGGTTATAGGGGTAATAAGGAATGCAAATTGAACTATGAATTTGTTAGATTGATTGAACATGAAAATAAGCAAATTCTATCCCATCACAAGTTACTAGGACTGTGAATTTGAGGACTAATAAGGATAAAAAGGAGGTCAATATTGGAACCTCAATCTATTTAAAGATGTGTTCGCTTGGTCATATTTAGACATACTAAGGATACATACGGATATTGTTATACATAAATTATCGATGTATCCAGAATACATGCATGTATAATAGAAACTTCAAAGAATGAGACCTGATATGCTGCTAAAGATAAAGGAAGAAATCAAGAAACAATTTGTTGATGGGTTTCTACAAGTTTCTAAATACCCATAATGGGAATAAAATATTATGCTAATCCCAAAACAAGATGGAAAGGTTTGGATGTGCATTTACTACTAAGATCTTAATTGAGAAAGTCCTAAAAATAATTTTCCACTTCTACATATTGATACTTTGGTCTATAATACAACTAGATATGTTTGATTTTCATTCATGGATGACTTTTTTCGAGTATAATTAGATAAAGATGAATCCTGAAGACATGGATAATATAACATTTGTAACAATGTGGGGCACATTTATCTATAAGGTGATGCCTTTCATGTTAAAGAATGCAAAAGCAATGTATCAAAGAGCTCTAATTACCTTATTCCACATTGTTAAAGGAATGTTAAAGGATGCATAAAAAATTAAAGTGTTTGAAAATTCATGGGGTGAATGGTAGCACAACATGATGAATATGGGAGGAATGAATAAACCATTTCTTATCTTAACAATAAGTTCATTAATTATGAAACTAGATATTCTCCAATTGAAAAGTTATGTTGTGTCTTAGTATGAACTTGAAATATATTAAGACAATATTTGTTGTACCACATAGCGTAGTTATATCGAAGTTGGATCCATAAAAGTACATGATGGAGTATACAACTTTAACAGGAAGTATGTCAAGATGAAAAATGCTACTGTCATAATCCAACATAGTATATTTAAATCAAAAGGCGATAAATGGTAGTGCCATTGCAGATTTCTTAGCAAGCAGAGCACTAGAAGACTATAAACCCTTGGATTTTGAATTCTTAAATATAGATTTAATGTGTATATCCACAATGGAAGAAAATGTGGCCCCGAAAGATGACGTGACAAAAATGAATTTCGATGGTGCCTCAAATTTAGTAGAACATGAATTTGGGGTAATACTCGTTTCACTAGAGGGAGATCATTACCCTCTCACAAGTTAAATAGACTTCGAATGTACTAATTATATGGTTGAGTATGAAGCATATATCATGGGAATTCAAGTTTCAATTGAATAGAAATCAAACTCCTAGAAGTATTTTGGGATTATACACTAGTCATTTACCAACTTCATGGAAAATGGATTACCAGATACTCCAAACTAACTGATTACAAGAACTTGGTTATGTAGTTAATAAAAGAATTTTAGCATATCATGTTCATATCACATGAAGAAAATCAAATAGTAGATACTTTGGCCACATTAGCTTCAGTGTGTAAAGTCAATGACCTGAATCAAATTATACCCACTCAAATTAGTATAGAAGAAGTCCTAGCTCATTGTTGCAACATCGTAGAAGAGTAGGATGAAGTTCTTCCATGTTATCATGATATTCTATAGTATGTGAAAAATCAAATCTACCCAATTAGAGGCACTAAAAATGGAAAAAGCACTTTGAGAAGAATGGCCATAGGGTACATCCACGATGGACAGGTCTTGAACAAAAAGGAAAAGATCATTTACTTTTAAGATGTGTGGACAAAGTAGTGGCCAATAAAACACTTGAAGAAGTTCATGAAGGAATTTTGGAACACATGCCAATGGTTTTACAATGGTCAAACAAATTATGAGGTTGAGATACTATTGGTCAACGATGGAAAGAGACTATATTAATTATGCTCGTACATATCACAAATATAAAATTTAAGGTGAAAAGATACATGTACCTCCTTCACTACTCAATGTGATGGCTACTCCATGACCATTTTCAATGTGGGGCATGGATGTCATAGGATCGATTACACCAAAATCCTCAAATAGACGTCACTTTATCTTTGTGATTATCGATTATCTCATTGAGTGGGTTGAAGTAGATTGTTTGTAAACATCACAAAAGGGACGATTTTAAGATTTTTGAAAAAAATATGTTATTTATAGGTATGAAATGCCATAAAGGATTGTTTCAGATAATGCTTTGAATTTCATCAAAGACTTAATCGAAGAAATCTATAAAAAGTTCAAAATCAATCATCATAATACAAATCAATACCATCAAAAAATGAATGGAGTAGTAGAAGTAGCCAACAAGAATATCAAAAAAATCAATGAAAAGGTGGCTGAAACCTACAAGGCATGGTATGAGAAGTTACCTTTTGCTTTACTCGCATATCGTACATCTATTCATACTTTAACTACGACAACACCATACTCATTTATCGATGGAATGGAAGTGGTATTACCAATTAAGATAGAAATTTCACCTCTAAAGGTACTAATGGAACTGGAGTTTGAGGTAGCCGAATGAGTTCAGACTAGTTCTGATCAATTAAATTTGATTTATGAGAAATGATCAAAGGGCAACAACCATTGTCATATGTGCCAGAATAAATGATTCGAGCCTATCATAAGAAAGAGAAACGTTGATTATTTCAAGAGGGTGACTTGGTATTAACGAAAATTCTAACAATACATAAAAACTTTCGAGGGATATGGATGTCAAATTGGGAAAGTCCATACGTTGTGAAGGTGTTTTCTAAAGGAGCCTTAATTTTAACTGAAATGGATGGAGATGAATTTTTGAATCATTTGAATTCTAATTCAATTAAACGGTACAATACCTAAAGACAAAAAGAAAATGGAAAAAAGTGAACCAAAGTGAAATTCTAAAAGGGCATTTTGAAAAAAAATGAAAATGCCAAAGTAAAAACCCGAGGGCGCATTAGGTGTAAAAGAATAGTGTCCAAACAATAAAAAAAAAGTGTCTAGAGGTGAAGAAAATAAAAAATAAAAGGGGGTTCAAGATAAAAAAACCTTAAAGTCTAGCTTGAAATCAAAAGAGAGTTTAGGTCAAAAATACCCAAATGACGGCTCAAATATTCAGGATTAAGCTTATAAGTGGTGGATTCCCTCAAGAGCATAACAATTAAATAAACGATTCTCATACTTATCGATCTCTAGTACGATTTGATT
Source organism: Hibiscus syriacus (assembly GCF_006381635.1). NCBI lineage: Eukaryota > Viridiplantae > Streptophyta > Magnoliopsida > Malvales > Malvaceae > Hibiscus > Hibiscus syriacus. The sequence continues at coordinate 2,522,239 of NW_024063194.1, forward strand.
CCTCTAGACACATGCTAATTTTTGGGTGAAATCCCAATGCATATGTAATGATTCCAACACTTGATATCAAGATACTTGGTTCTCTAGAAATATGCCAATTATTGATATCAAAAGAAACCTTTGGCCTAAAGTTGTAACTTTTTTCTTTCTTTCTGCAATCATTGATAAATTTTTGTGTTTGAACCCATTGCATTATCTTTGTACATCATACATATAGAACAATGGTCAATAATGATATCCTGTGTGAAAATATTATCATGTCTTACTCTGAGAAAAGGTTTAAGGGTACAGGGATTTGAAACAGGTGTTCATCAAGAAACACATGTGAATGAGATGTCCTATTGGAAAACTCAAAACGAGTAAATGGAGCTTAAAGAAAAGAAACAATCATGGGCTTACGTTTTCTTCCCAATAAAAAAATTCAAAAGGTTTCGAATCACATATGATAGTCCTCATAAATTACTTTCTTAAGAGTTGACCATCAGAGTCCAAGGTGTGAATTCTCACTCCCACAATTTGGATAGAATAAGGGAGCTAGAGTTGATGTTTGATAAGTAAGAGAGGACACCATCAATCATAGTTAACAAGATTGAGACATGTTCAACTGGAAAAGTCATATTCTAAGATTAAGACACATGCATATTTGTATTTTGCAGACACGTGCATCGTATTAAAATTGAATGAGAATATTAATAGGATAGGTTGCGTATGACACATTTGAAATCATATCCTATGACTTTTTAACAAGATTTCAGAGATCCATCTCACTATTGAAGTTAGTAGATAGGTCAAAAAAATATTAATGATTTAGTTCCTTTAGAAGGAGTATGATCGTCCCTCGATTTGATGTCCTTAAAAAGAAGGATCCAATCAACGTAAGATTAACGACTTAGCATCCTTTAAAAGGAGTAAGTTTGTCTACCAATTTTACATCCTCCAGATGAAGTAGCAAATCAACAGAAGATTATGAGTTAATGTTCTTTAGAAGGAGTAAGATCGCCTCCCGATATGGCATCCTTCAGGGGAATGAGCAAATCAATACAATATTACTATTTAGCATCCTTTGAAATAAGAAATAATATTACCCTCAATTTTACATCCTTTAAAGGAAGGAGTGAATCAACAGAAGATTAACTACTTAGCATCATTTAGAAAAAGGTGTATGGTCGTCTCTCAATTTTTCATTCTTCAGAGGAAGGAGTAGATCAACAAAAGATTATAAAAACGTCTTTTTCGAGAAGCAGTAAGGTCACCTCACGATTTGGAGTCCTTCAGAGGAAGGCATAAATCAACATTAGATTAACAAGTTAGCATGATCGCGTGTAAATGTGTGTGTTGCGGTACACAAATCTATGCAAGTGTACATAATCGATGCAAGTAATATATAGTAAGTGAGTTATCATCTCCACAGGGATTGGTGGGAATTTTTTATGTTTGCAACAACTAGAACTAGGTGTCACTAACTAGTCCTACGATTCTTGTCTAAAAACAAAACAGTAACAAAGTGTATGAACATATGGAAAGTATTGTCGAGGCAATAAAATTTGTAAAGTACAGTGAGCAGAAAAGTTTGGTTGATGCAATAAAAATATATAAAAGTAAACAAATAAAAGTTGTCAAGGCAAATAAAATGTTTGAGTGTCAAATATTAAGAAAAACCTTACACAATCAGTCTTCTAACAGAGCACATGGGTTGGACTTGCTACAGTGAAAAATTATTCTACGTTTATGAAGATTTAGAATTTTATGCTTGTGCTACCTGACAGGATTTACTACAGTGTTCTGGGTCTTTTGCTATGGCAATACTATTCGGTGTGAACTACAACCCTTGGTTTGTCAAACATTGTTGTTGCGACAATATCCCTTAGTGTAAACTATAGCTTTTGGCCTATCTTACTTAAGTTTTTACCCTTTTTAGTTGAATGAAACCCTCTCTTTATCTCTAAGGCATATTAAAACCTCACCATCTCATATTAGTTCCATTGTTCACGTAGATCTACACTAACTCTCTCGATATTAGGCATTTACTCCTAGAAAAACGACAATCTCTCGAAGGCTCTTACAAAAACTAGGAATGTTTTGCCGTGGCACCAGGCAATCTCTCAAAAGCTCTTACAGTGTGAAGGAAAAATATTGAAAAAATGAACAAAACAACATCTAGCATAGAAAAAAATACATCAATCATTAACAATTGAACAAAGTATCATTCAAGCATCATCCAGCACCAAATAAAATAGTTATGGTGTGGTAAATATCATCCAAAAATCATTCTTTAAGTACATCCCTTTAAAAGATATGGAAATGAAAAACAAAGAAAGAAAAACTCATAAAATCAAAGCTCTATCGTGATATTCTGACCACCACACTGCTCCAGCGACCAGTCTCTCTCGAGGGCTTGGCTGTCGCTCCAATGAAGTCTGGATATGGAGGGAACAAAGGATGGTCGAGTGGGGGATGGTGTGAAAGTTAGTGCTACAACCGCCTACTCCAAACCTCGGGTATAATCTTCTCTCTTCTTCCCGATTCCTTCTCCTTCATGAAGAATTATAATGGGGTATTTATAGTGGGAATTTCTAGGGTTTAGTTCCCTTTAAATTCCCTTAATACCCTTAATGTCATACCTATTTTATGAATGATATAGGAGCTGGCAGTGGTCTCAACTAACTTAATAAGGGCATGATTGCACATGAGGTTGAGGCTGGGAAAGTGATGTTAGCAGTGTCATTGAGTTGCATCAGACTTACAAGATATCTCTTACGTAGGTGAGAAAATATGTTCCTCACAGTCGTCTTCTTATGCTCCATTGACCTTAGAAAATTGATTTCTCTCTGCAAATGAATTCTTCCTTCGTCATTTCTTGCAACAACACAACCAACAAACAATCTTCCTCCTCAATAGCATCAGTTAAACCAAATAAAGTTTGCAACATCAAAACTTATCCACCACATGCAAATATATGGAACTAAAATGCTATGACAAATGGATTTTAGACAAACAATAACCAAATTAAAAAGTCATAGAACATAGTTTTTTACGAAGCTATAAACATCCTTCAGATGAATGAGTAAGATTACCTCCCGATTTGGTATACTTCAGAGGATAGAGTAGATCACCTTGATAACAACTTGACATCCTCGTTCTAAGGGATCAATATTATTTTCTGATTTGATGATTACGGATAAAGAAACGAGCAAGTCTTGGCAATAAGGAAAAAATAATGTAAAATTTATAGCGAACATGGGCATGCCAGTCAAGAACTTTTGTCCTATCTCTTTGAAGATGCAAAACAATAGAGGAATAGTTAAAATGTGACCAGACAAAATTATTCATTATTTGTCTTTGCTCCATTCTCATTTCACAAAAATAAGCAAACAAGGGCAGCCGTAATACCAAATTTTGGTTCGACCTATAATTTACAAGGCCTAGACTTTTTTTATTAAAGATGATTTTTAAAATATGAGCGATCAACGAACTTACAAAAAATTTTCAAGCGATATCCAAAAGTTTTCAAAACATGATGTATTATTGAGATAGAACCACCTTTCACTTAGCTTCCCAACTCATTTTGAAACGCCTCAATCGGACATCACGAAGCCAAGTTAGGCTTATTTTATAGAAGACATCGCGTGCGGAAAATTGGATATGGGCCCAATATAGGAATTTTAATTTATTACAAAATTTCAATTATTTTATTGACTATTTTTAATTAAATTTAACTTTATACTTTCTATTATCTAGTTAAGGCAACTTAAGATCTTTTTAGTATTTTAATATTTCTTTTCTTTTTATTAGTGTATCTAGCACTAATTAAAAGATGCTAGGATTTTTTCTTTTAGGGATTTTGGAAGACTGTAAATAGTCACTATTATTATGTAATGGGGTATAAATTTTGTTTTAGAGAGGGAAAAAAGAGCTACTCTAAGAATTGTAATTTGAATAATCCAAGAAATAGAACATATATTCCTTTTTCCCAAAGGTATTTTTTCTCTTTGCTTAATTTTATTTTTTTAATTTTACTTTTTATTCTCATTATTCGGTCGATTATCGCCTTATATTTTGAAAAATACATTGGAGGAGAGAAAATCGAGGAAAAAGTAAAATGATTTTGCATAGATTTTCTTAAATATAGCTTTTCTTAAGATTTCTCACTGAAAACCGACCTTTTTTGTTTATTAATTTATCTTATTTTATGTTATTCTTATCTTTATTTTGTTTATATATTTATTTTATTTCAATTGATTTCAAACTTTTTTAAAAACCATCTATTGAAGGAGAGAGAACCGAGGAACAAGAAAAATACATTCGAATAGATTTTCTTATATATGGCATTCCTTGAGGTTTCTCAATAAAAATCAATGATATTTTTTCTCTTTTAATTCTTGTCCATTTTATTTTTATATTATATATTATTTTCTCTTATTAATAATATTTATATTATATATATACAATCTTTACACATCTAGTGTTTTCATATATACTTCTATTTATATTTTGCATATCATTTATATTTATTCTTTAAAATATAAGTATATATTTTTATACTATTATATTTATTAGGTACCATATCATATTATATATTATATATTATATATTATATATTATATACATATATTTTTTTATGTACTTCCGTTTACTTTATATTTAATTATTATTTATCATTTTCCTTTTTTTCATCTTCACTTTTTGTTACTTTCTTCATTTGCATATGTACGATTTTATTATATTATTTTAATAATTTTGGTATTTATATATTCTTATATTTAATGTCCGTATCTTTTAGATTCACAATTTATATTTATGCTTTTAATTATTTCCCTATTCTCTTTATGTCTTTAATTTTGATTATTTTGATCCTAGTTTTTAAATTAAATTAATTCTTTGATTTGATTCTTTAAATTTGTAGTTAATTTTCATTGAAGCATGTTGATTGTTCTCATAACATTTTTAAATTTAATACGCGTGATAGTCTAACGTGCATAATTTTAACTTTCCATAATTAATTTAAAAGGTAATATTTGTTTGTTCTAAATTATCAAAAAAGGGTTTTCCTAATCCATCTGGTAGTCCGATTCTGGTAATTTAGAATAAATAAATATCTACCATGAAAACCAATTGAAATAACAATACTCTAAAATTAATCATGAAGATAGAAAAAAAATGTTCCTATATTTAGATTTAACAAGGATAGGTCACTCGGCCATATTCGTTGATCTAGTCTTGATATTAATAAATATTTAAACATCCTCTATCTTATAGGCTTGGTAACTCTCATTAACAAAATATCTATTTTTTGCTTAACTTGTATGAGAATAAATACAATGTTTAACAATAAAATAATAATATTTCTTTTTTCTTTTTCGAGAATGAGAAAATATTGTTCTACTTTATATTAGATGATACTTCACCTCGGTTCGAAATGTTGAAGTGTTGTCAATTTACTTTAAATTCATTAGAAAAATAATGGAAATTCACTGTTTTGGTTAGAAAAGGGAGGGACATCGTCCTACTTCATATTAGGTGACTAATTCTCTCTAGTTAAATGCAATGAATTGATAACTTTTCTCTCTAGAATTGTAAACGGTTAATTAATGTTGTATTTATTCAACTAAAAAGGATCATTAATTAAATTAGATTTAAATTCTTATTTTTCAATTGTAAAAACAATAATTAATCGAATATGTACCAATTTTCGAGCGTTGTGGGGCGCTAATCCTTTCCACATGTAATCAACTCTTCAATTCGTTTCTCTGGAAAGTATACCAAAAGTTGTTTTGATAAAATTTTAACTTAAAATTTTATTAAAATAGCAAAATATTTTTGAGTTATCCAATCACACCCTAAACAAAAGATTGGTAGTGACTCCCTTGAATCACCTTTTTTTTATTTTAAAACAAAACCCATTTTTGTCAATATAAACCCTAAAATTATTTTTTCAATTTTTGATTCATTATGATAGATTTATAACTGATAATTGGAGGATCATAAACAACATTTTAAGTATGTTCTAAATACCCTAAGGAAGGAGAAATTATATTCTAATTTAAAAAAAGTGTGTGTGTGTGTTTTCTTTTTCTTTTTTTTGGCACTGATAAACTTGTTTTCTTAGGTACTGATAAACTTGTTTTCTTAGGTTTCATTATTTCAAAAGGATTAAAGGTAGACCAAGAGAAGATCAAAGTAAATCAGGAATGACCATGACCTACAAACATTATCCACGTAAGAAGTTTTCACGGTCTTGCTAATTTTTACCGCATGTTTGTTATGAATTCCAGTACCCTTACTGCTCCTTTAACAGGAGTCATTAAAAAGAATTCTAACTATTTTTCGGTGATGAGAAAGAAAAGGTGTTTCTCGCGATTAAATAGTGCCTAACTAAAGCTCCCTTATTATCCCTATCAAATGAAAAAATATTCGAGGTTGAGTGTGTTGCGTCAGGTAAAGAAATTTGTGCTATTTGACTCAAGACGGGCGTTCAATATGTTATTTCAATGAAAAACTTAACGGAGCCACTCTAAATTTGTAACCCCTAGACCGATGCGGGTAGCCCAATCCGATCCGGGAAGTCACATTAGGGCCACCGGAGCGACCCACTGTAAAAATAGCGGAAATTTTAAAACTTTTATTGAAACATGTAACTTATAAAATCAATTGTCACTATTTAAAAATAAAACAGATTTCCAGACTCGTATATAAATCAAAATACAATTACATGCCCCCTAATCACATGTACCATACTCTGCAACAACGTCGAACGAACACCCTTACTGAAGTCAATAGATGCACTGGTACAATTCTTTTAACCTGAAAAGGTGAGTAATAGAGTGAGCTTTGGAAAGCTCAGTAATACAGAACTACCAGAAGATGCTGATGAACATGTAGATACAGATAAACGTATTTTTCCTTATTGATTCCGATATTTACAGATTTCTTTGGCTGAGCTGAGGTTCATTGATATCGCAGGTAGTAACAGATAATATTCATTTCAGATAGAAATATTTCGGATGTCTAGGTTCAGGAGATCAGAACAGGTTTTCTAGTGTGTTCCCAAAAACTATGTAACTTTTCAGATCTTTTTAAAACACATATATATATACCCCCATCCGTCACGAACAAAATGTATAGGTTCCCCAGAACCATACAACCCCGTCACGAACAGTAAGGCCCTGAACACAAAGCCGAGGAGCCTGCAAGTAAGGCCCTGAGCACAAAGCCGAGGAGCCTCCAAGTAATCTTCCTCCAACATTACCCCCCCAGTAAAACATGTTCCGTCCATAAACGAATATATCAAAAATCAAAACATAATTCAAGTCAAGTATCATATCAGAATCCATATCATGTATCAGATTAGAATCCATGTCAATATCAGATCAGAATCCAGGTCAGGTATCATAACAGAATTCAAATTTGAAATCAGATAAAATATTCATGAAATTAGGGAACACACCAGAGTTTACAGGTATTATTTAGAGGTACTGTATCAGGCAGAGAAACACAGTTCTTCAATATGTCGATAGAATGTTGGAATTTAGAATCACTATTGGAAGAGTTCATTAACTGACAGAATCATCAGTTATTCAGAATGTGAATTATCAAGATATTATTTTATTCGGACAGTTTTCAGAAGCTGTACGTAATTAGAAGGGTATTCAGAATCCTTTACATCCATGTCAATTGATTGGATAATCGAACAACTTGAGAACGAAGATTCAGAACCTTAACAATCTATGTTGACTGATCAGTTCATTTTCCTTCTAGGGTATTTACTCTTTAATACACAAATTCTTGTCCGCAGACCATTTTCGGAATCATCGCTGAATAAATCTTCCAATGTTTTTATTTCATTTCCACGCTTCCACAATATCATAAAAAGATGACGTACTTGATTAATTTGTTCATAACCCATTGTAATTGTACACTACGTAAACTCATCAGAGTTTCTAGACTTATCCAAATCACTTATTAAATCCTCAGTCATTGAGGTTACCTAGTTCATTTAGCAGTCATGTCCATTCCAGTTACTTCAGGATTTTCCAGATTAATTCAAACGTTCCTGAATTTCAGATACATGTTGTACTTCCATTCCATTCAATTTGGTCTTCGTGGTTGATTTGTCGAACAAACATCCAATTCTTAGTACTGAATACGATCTAGAACTGAGCTGAATACTTCCAAAATTTATCATCGAGCCAAACTTGAGAAGACGAACACATGTTCTAGTAATGTCTATGTCATTCAGGTATTGACATAGCTTTAGGGTTGATCTATTCACTTAAATTGTTTTCCATTACCTTTAAAGGTAGTTCAATACCTATGCTTACTTGGATTCCTTAATTAATCCAAGACATTTACTTAATTTACGCCATAAGGGTATTTTGGTAAATTTGATGTTCAGTTTTATTCTATTCATTTCAGAGCTCGAGGATATGCAATCATTCCTGAGCTTGGTGATATTCTTGGGTCATTTCTATTACAGGGGTATTTTGGTCATTTTACAGATCCACAGTATTTCAATCTTTTTCCTCAATCCGATCTTATTATTTAATTCCAATTTATTATCTATTCCAGTCCGTTCGAACAATTCTGATAGCAGAATACCCCCGATAAATTACTCTTCAAGTATTTACTCATTATTTGAACATTTTCAGGTCAAGTGTCTTCTCAGACTTTACAAACGGAATATCAGGAATTTTCCTACACTAAGTCGGGATCTTAACAATTAAATTCATACTTAATCGAGTTAAGTACGAATCCTCTAAGTATTTTCTCATTCAGAGTCATCTCAGACTATTCTACCTCATAAGGGCATTTCCGTAATTTCTTAACCATATAAGTTCGATATTAGCTCTTAACGAAAATAATATAATTTAGAGATCCTATGATTAATTGCTTTCTTGAACACTCTCTGATCTTGAAATAATTCCCTTAACACACTTCTAGTATCTTGTATAAACCCTCTTGGGGTTAAAAACCGATTATTCATAATTTCTAAGTATAACTATCATTTCTTATGCACATCAATATATTTATCATATCAATATGTCTTTTCAGATTTATTAATCCACTTCCAGGGACAATTCTTATCATTTTCCAATATAAGGGTAATTTCGTATTTTTACCATACCGAAGTATTCTCATAATTTATCATTCAAGTACCTTTAACATTTAACCTTTGATGATATAAAATATAATTTACAAATCCATGTATGATTTCTTTATCACTATCCACAAACTTGTATTTTAATTCTAACAATCTTTCAATCTCTTATATTAGACATTCGATCCGTATTCAGTTACAGAATTTCTACCACATTCATATCGAGTGAATAAATTATTCAACTCCACAAAAGTGACCAACATTATCTTATTCATGCATTTACCAATATCAACATGTTCCATAAAGCATAAAGAGGTAGTAAAGTATTACCTCGATTTCCGTGCAATACTGATCGACCATAAAAATTCCATTCGAACGCCTTTGATCTTCAATTCTACTTCCAATAATTCCTCAGATACATATCAACATAAATTATATCAGAAACGGAGCTTAATTACGATAAACGGATCGAATCGGGTGATAAATTAGTGAAAGATGGCTTACCGGGTTCGAATTTGGTGAAACGGACTTCGGATTCGGATTCAGGACGTCGAAAGCATAAAATATGACTTTTCGGAAATTTGGAATTTTCGGTCAAAATCAAAGTCAACGGCTTTGACTGACAATTTTGAGGCCTTCGGGTTCGAATTTCGAAAAACGGACAGCGGAATCGGATTTGGAACGTCGAAAAATGTCAGGATAGGTATACTCGGTCGAAGTCAAAGGTCGTTTAATGCCCGATCAAAGCCGGTCAAAGTTTTGGTCAACAGTGGTCAACTCCGGTCAACGGTCTCGGGTCAACGGTCAACGGGTCGGGTCAACGGGTCGGGTAAATGGGTCGGGTTGGGTCGGGTCAACGGGTCGGGTCGGGTTGTGACCGGTCAAACCGGTCAAAACAGTTCCAAAACCGGTCAAACCGGTCACTTTTCCCTTCCCCACGCGCAGTGGCGCCGCGTGAACAGTGATAAAATCCCGGAAAAATTTCTAAAAATTATTTTGAGCGATTTTGAGATACTTACAAAGCTTGGTTCACAATTTTGAACGGCGGAGAGCTCGATTTCAACAAATCGGGAAGTTTGACCGGTTCACCTCCCAACGCGCCGCCGCCGCCGGAGAAAAAGGAGAACACCGGTGGACTCAGAACGGCACAAGGAACACGATGGTTCGGGAGGTGTCGTAAACGGATGACCCGATCGTCGTGAATCGATGAAAAACCAACTAAAACTGAGTTATTACCGACGATACTTCCGACTGAAATTCACGACGAACGGCGATGATTCACGACGAAAGGTTTGAGGGGTTTTGTTCCTCGGTTGACAACGAACACGATGGTTGTTTCGGCTTGTCGTTTGGAGGTCGGACGGCGAGTAGATCGGAGTTGGAAGTAGGGAGAACGGGAGAGGAAAACTGGAAAATTATCCAGAAACATACGGGAGTTTGGGGGTTTATAACATCTCATAATTAAAAATGGCTAAACCAAGAGTTTAGCCACTGAACTTCCTGCACTTCTTAAAACGGTCTGTCAACTTTGAAATCTTACAATTTAATCCCTTATTTCTTTCAAAATACCAAATTAAATCCACCAATTTATATTTTCTTAAATTTAGCCCCTAAATTGGGGTGTTACAAAATTACCCAATGTATTATAAGGGTATGTACGCTCGCATCTGAGCGCTAGAGACTTGGCAACATTATGCATAGCCAAATGAGTTCTTCATACACACATACCATAAAGCTTTGAAAATAATAAAAGGACAACACAAATTGAATAAAAGGCATGAAAGATGGGTTGAGTTCCTTGAACCAGTCTTGTATGTGATTAAGTACAAGAAGAGTAAACAAAATATTACTGCAGATGTGTTATCTTGAAGGTATGCACTTCTCAACATCCTAGATTCAAAATTATTAGGTTTGCTTTTATCAAGAAACTTTACGAATCTAAAATTGATTTTGGAGAAATTTACAATAATTACGAAAATGGGGTATTTGAGAAAGTTGTGAGGCATGAAGGATACCTTTTAAGGAAGCAAAACTTTGTATTCCAAAAGGATCAATCCAATAAATGCTTACCACGGATGCCCATGGTGCAGGCTTAACGAGACATTTTGGAGTGACTAAAACATTGGGTACACTTCAAGAACATCTATACTGACCGAAAATTAAAAGTGATGTGGAAAAGATCTGCGAATGATGTATCAAATGCTAGAGGAAAAAATCAAAACTTCAACCCCATGAACTTTATTCTCCATTACTTATTCCAAATGAACCCTGGGTGAATATATATTTATGGATTTCATACTAGGACTTCCCCTCACTAAGAATGATAAAGATTCAATCATATTTTGCGATTGATAGATATTTTTAAAGATGGCTCATTTTATTATTTGTCATAAAACTGACGATGTTTCACGTGTTGCAAATTTGTTTTTCAGCAAAACAGTGAGGTTACTTGGAATCCCAAGAACTATCATGTCTGATCGAGATGCAAAGTTTCTTAGCCATTTTTTGATGAAATTATAAAACATGTTTGGAACAAAATTGTTATTTTCTACATGTAAACCATAAACTGACGGCCAAACAGAAGTGATGAATCAATTTTTATCAACATTTCTTGGAGCAATCATTTGAAAGAACATAAAAGACTAGGGGTGTTCATAATTTGGTTAAAATTGAATTTACCGACCAAACTGATTTTTTTTATTAATTAGACGATTAATTTTGAGTTTGATCGGTTAACGGTTAATGGCTTTTTAAACTTTAATTGCTAGTTAGTTTGGTTCTAAATCGGTTAATTAACCAAATTAGCCAAACTCATTAATTATTTAATATATTTTATATTTATTTAGCTAATTGAGGTGTTTAAACTTATATTTTAACCAAATTAATTGAATAAATTGAAATCGGTTATTAACTGAATTAACTAAAATTATAGTTAATGGATTTTTATAGTTCATTCGATCGGTTAACCAAATTAACCGATTGAACTATAATACCCTAAAACTTTGGCTAGTAAACAAAATGAATAAATTGAAAGTTTGGTGGCTAAAGCATAAACTTGGTAAAAGTTTAAGACTAGATTTTATATTTTAAAAGTTATGCATTTAAGTCTCGTAATTGAGTAATTTACCCCAAGAGTGATGGTTTTGTGTTACCCAGATTTTTCATAAGGAGTTTCTATTAAATCCTATAAAGAGTTAAAGATAAAAAAATCGGATAACCCGATCGAATCGAATAATTAAGATATTTTATTAGATTTTAAGGTTAATAATATCATTTCCATGCCTTAAAATGGTGATATTTAATATGGAACAATGGATTTAATTTCATTTTCCATGTTAAATCAAAATTGTTGGATAAAAATGCAAGATTGTAATTTTGGGATTTTTCAAGGACAAAATTGGTATCTACTAACTCATGGGATTAATTAGATATCTTGGATGAATATTTTTGCATGTTTCAAGGTGATGAGCATGGTATTTTAAGGGCAAAATGGTCATCTTTTAATAAAATGAATTTAAGTTCATCATTTCCAAGCTATTGTTTTCAGTCTATCTAAGGTATGAGAACAGTTTTCTTTTAATTTTTCTATCCATTTTATAAGGAACTTGGATATGAAAGAATGAAATACAAAATTGATCTACATGGAATTTTCTATCATTTGGTACCATTAGTTCATGTTTTCATGCTTAAAACCCTAAGTTATTGATTTAGGTGGATGAAAAGGTTGTTAAAAATTGATGTTATAATGTTTGATTATTATTTTGTTGATGTTTTTGAATCATTCCCATGCTTGAAAGATGATGAAAACCCATTAGAAATGGTATATACGTAATTCAACCACTTAGGATTTTGGATTAATTAAATTGAAAGTTTGAATTGGTTTCGATATTGGATTGATTAATAATGCTTATATATGATGTTTGGAAGAAGAATTCATGTTTGACTCAAGTTGGAAATCATGTCTAAGGTGACTTGTTTGGTTTGGCCCTTGCAAGATAATTAGAGAAAAAAATTGGAAAATTATTTTAAGGTTATACATGATAAATGGATGATTGTAAAAGCTTTATAATGTTGTTTGGATCAATTTGGAAATATGGAAAGGTTACGGGACCATTTCGACATTTGTAGAAATAATGGGTTTGATGTGGAAATTATTTTGAAATTGATGTAGAATGTTTAAATGAATTGTTGGAAGCTTGAATTCAAGGTTAAACGGCAAGGAACCATTTTGAATATTATGGAAATATTGTGATGAATTCCAAAAGATTTTATTTTGATGATTAGATTAAGAAATTTGGAATGGTTGTCAAATTATTCATTAATTTGGATATTGAGAGTTTTGAAGTTATAATATGAACTGTTAATAGAATTTTGAATTGTTAATATTTATATGGATCATATGAAATATATTTAGCATCGAATAAACATTGAAACAATTTTATGAAATTTCTTTCCTATTATGCATTTACTATGGAAAGGTACTAACATGTACTTTGAAATATATGTGTTTTGTAAATGATGAACGTGTAGATCATGATAAAAATAAGATCAAAGTAAGCTTAAAGCTAGTGGAAAAGTTTAGGAGTGAAGCGTAAGTCGTTAAGAAAGGTTTGCTAGTAAAGTATATTAAGTGAGTGCATTCTTATCTTATACTATTATATGATATGTGATATATGATATAAGGAAGGCTTGCAATGAGCCAACCTCGAATGTTTTAGAAATGAAAATGATTTGAATTTTGTTACAATATTTTCATAATATTTTTTCGAATGAAATTTGAATGATTTCGGGCATGAATTGCCCTCTACACTATTATATGATATTTTGATACATCTATATCTATATATATCTTTGACAAATGAATGATATTTTATTTTATGAAAATGCCCATTGTATGTACATTGAGAGTCTCTGGTATAATTGCCATGTCAAGAGGTGTAGTACTAACAATTGCATTATGTACATAGTAATGTGATTTTGGAACTATTGTATGCAGTTGCATTTGATACATAGTAATTTGATATTGGTATTATTGTATTCCTGATTTTCAATACATATATTTATATCTATGCGGTACTAAAAGTGCAATTTGTGCATACTCATGTCTCGCATTCCTTGCATTTTTATTTATTATACATTGGGCTATTATTTGAATGAATTGTAAAGTACATGTTTGATTGATTCGATTGAAAATAAATCTTTCATCGAACACTCTAGTTGGGCATTAAATGTTTTATATTTGAAATGTTAATTTTTAAGTTATAGTATTATAATTTAACTTTAAAATAAATCATATTATATTATCATATACTCTTATATGATATTTTCTGAACTATGATATATGTGATATTTTTATATATTGATATGTTTTTCTTGAATTATGAAAAATTGCCTCATTAAGTGTATACTTAGCATGTGATGATTTTGACGCATAGGTAAAGGATATCGAGTGGATTAAGGAGATATTTTGGTGTCATCTATCAAGGATTTCCTCTGTAATATTAGTAATGACATCTTACCGATGTTTTTAATTTTCTAGTTGGCATGTATATGTATCATATATGTTAGTGATATTTTGATATGATTATGTTTTAGAAAGGGTTTGTAACAGTTTATATATGTTAGATTTTAAAGAATCATACATAGTTATACTAGTTTAAAATAATGGGTTACCAGTTACTATTTCGGTAATATAGTTTGAAATATCTATTTAGATAAATTTTTGTTGAAGTAGTTTTTAGGTAGTTTTACTTAATATGTGATATGGAATTGAACTCCTATATTTATGCTTCAAAGTGGATTTAATTTGAATTTTAGAATATATATTTTTTCTTTTACGCAATTAAATGATTTGTTCCTAATTGTTAAAATGAATGATTTTTAAAGAACTAAATTTTATCAATTTTTTAAAAAGAAATGTTCTGATAAGTTCATGTGATATCTTTGACTCATGTTTGGTGATGAATACGAGAAAGGGTGTTATATTTATTAGTATCAGAACTACATGTTAAGTCGATTCTAGGTTTAACCGAGTCTATTTTGAGTTGAAAAATATATACATGTCACTAAGATGTCATTATTACTAATATGGTGTTTTTATGATTGATGCTACTTCTTAATAACGTAAGATGATGTTGTGTTTATATTAGATGACTGAGATAGAGGGTTCTCGACAAGCGACTGAGCAGGAGGTCCAAGGACAGATGGGTAGTGGAAGTAATGAAGTTAATCATAAATCTCTTGCTCAGTCTGAGCAAGGTGATGTGTCAAAAAAGCAGGGAGTGCCAAGGAAAGATCAAAGAAATTTAATCCAAACTTTAGATTTGATTCCTACTTGATTTTAGCCGCCTGCTGCTCTAGCTGCTCCATTATTGACAGCTAAAGAACTGAAAAGTTTAAGAGCTCCTAAATTTAAAAGAAAGTCTGATGAGGGCCCAGACATTGATGATCCATGGTTTAATGATGTTATGACCATGTTGGATGCATTCCATTTTACCAATGCTAAAAATTAGATAGATCTTTGTCTTTACTTAGAGGACATGCTTGAGTATGGTGGACTAATGCCACTATGCATGTTCTTCCCAAGAATGTAATCTGGCAGTTCTTTCATGAGGAATTCAAGAATAAGTATATCATAAATGAGTTCATCCCAGAAATGAAAACAAGAGTTCCTTAATTTGAAGAAAGGTACACATAATGTGTATGAGCACAAGTGCAAATTCAAAAAATTATTTCGATTCATAGAAGAATTGATTTTATATGAAAAATCTCACTGTGAATGGTTTATTGAGGGCCTGCGACCAAGGCTGAAGGAAATGCTATTGGCTTTAAATCTGTCTTCTTTTGAATAATTTTTGAATAGAGACAAAACAATAGAGAGGGTGTAGGCTAAAAGAATAGCAGAGCAAAGAATGCAATTATCAAAGAGATATGGGACATATGCATTTTCATCCCAGTTTAAACGAGGTAGAGGTTCTTGTTATCAGAATAAATCAGAATTTGTTGTCTTAGTCTATAAAGGAGCGAATACTGGGAAATCTAAGCAATCTCAGACCATTGACGCTAGTGCGGGTAGATCATCTTAAAGTTAGTATCAACATTGTCAGATGTGCGGAAAAAATCACTTAGGTTTGCGTCGAGTTATCACGGGAAACTTTTTTTATGTTGGGACACTAGTCAATTTTATTCAATATTGTCCCAAGATGCAAGGATAAAGAACATTTGTAACACCCCAAACAACGCATAGTGACCAAAATTTAAATTTTCAAAGTTTAATGGCAAAGTAAAAAGATTAAAAAATTTTAGGGATCAAAAGGATAATTTTCTAAAATTTTAGGGATCAAAAGTGTAATTTTCAAAAGTTATGTATTTTGGACCGTAAATGAATAGTTCACCCCCAATAATGTAGTTCGAGTAGAAATCAGATTCTTAATCCAAAAATTGTGTTAAAAGCTACAAAGTGTTAAAATATGGTAAAAATTCGGTAAATCAGATCGAATAGAAATTTTGAAAAAATTTGAAGGTTATTAAATTAAGCTTAGAAATATTATTTCCACATTTTAAAATAATGGAAAATAATATGGGTCATTGGATTTGAGAATTAATTTCCATGTTCAATTTGGATTGTTGGATTAAAGTGACAAGATTTAAATTTTTGGAAAGTTTCATGGATAAAATGGTTAAGGTTATAATATTTTGTCCATCTTTGACTTTGGAAAGATGATAAGGGTTATGTGGCTTGGTGTGGATGTAAATACGAGGATTCGTTAATGATAAAATTGTCATTTCACATTAAATAAATTTTAAATTCATTTAAGCTTAATAAATGACAAATTAACATGAAATTACTTAGAAATTTCATGAGACAATATCATCTTCAAGCTTCCACTTCGTTCTTCCCATGAACTAGGTAAGAAAAAATTTATTTTTCATTTCTGAGTAATTTCCTTTGGATTTTGGATCGAGCCGTTACATAGAAAATTGTTCTATTCGAAAAATGCTATCATTTGGTACCATTATTGCATTCTAATTTTGCTTGAGTTCAAGGATCCCAAATTCTAGTATTTATTTTCATGTTAGGGTTTTAAGAATTTATGATGGACTTTGAGGTTATTGAGGTTGTAGATTCATTTCCAAGGTTGATTGAAGATTAAAATCACATATACATGTGTATATAAGTTTTAGCCTAACCCTAAATTTGGGGGAAATATGTGATTTGATGAAAGTAAGTTAGGGGTTTAATTGTAGAGGATTTGAGATGTTGAATAGAGGTTGATTTAATGCTTGAATCAAATTGAATCAAGTGAAAACCTTGAAATCCTAAGTGTTCGACCGTAAGGATGAAATTAGGGAAAATTTTATGAAAAATTGCCCTAAGCTTAGAAATGATATTTGGAGGATTCTACAAGCTTTAGAAAATTATTTGGGCCAATTTGTTATTTCGTGAAAGTTGGGGGACCTATTTTATGATTATGAAAAGTTATGAAGTTAATGTGTAGTTGTTAAATAGTTGTTTTACTATGTTGGAAATTTATTTTAGAGTGTTGAAATTGATGTTAGATTGTGAAATTCGATCATTTTGGGAAGTTGAGAAAAGTTGAGGATAAAATCATAAATATGGAAAAGTTAGGAACTTAAGTGAAAATGTTATGTGAAGTTTGGATAGATTGGATAAAAAGGAGTTGGAACGCTCAGCTTGAATTGTTAAAGTCAACATTTATGTTGTGACATGGAAATTGTATCGAATGAACATCAAAATGCTTTTAGGAATTTATTTTATGTTAGTGAGATTTTAACATATGATTTGAAATGTATAAATTTTATAATGATGTTCATTTAGATTATGATTGAAGTAAAGATCAAGAAAAACTAGAGTTAAGGACGAATGTGAATTTCTAAGAAAGGTTTGCAAGCTAAGGACACCAGATTAGTGCATATCTAATTCGTATTTATGTTATCGTACAAACATTGGCTTGCGATGAGCCAGTGATGGAGTTGCAATGGTAAGAAGTGAATCCTAAATGTTATGTGATTTGTGGTTCAAACATGTATGTTCATTTTGTAATCTAATTGAATTATTGGATAAGTTGAAAATGCAAGTTGGTTAAACCTGCCTAGAAAATTTGTTCAAACTAGTAAGTTTAGAAAATCACCATAAATTATACATAAATTATTAGAGGATGAATCTTATACTTTCGGATTTTCATACTAGTATAGTTTTGTTTAGAACAAACGAAAACTGCTTTTGATGAGTATACAAAAAGATATGAATTTTTAATCATGGATAGGTCATAAAACAGGGCAGCAAATTATGCTCAAAACAGTTTTTGTAAGTGAACTTTAAAAATTCTTCTACAAATTGAACTAGAATAATTGACATACATGGTTAGATTTTTATTTTAGTATAGTTTTCATTGGTATAAATGAAATAATTTTTGAGTGAGTATATTAATAGATAATAATATTTATTTGAAGGTAGTGCAAACTGCCATAATACAAAATTGATATGAACTTCTTAATAGAAGAGAATTTAAAACAAAGGATCAAGCTTAAGGTTTACTGATCCTTATATTTTGACTTGTATAAATAGTGTAAAAGTGAGTGTATTTACTATGTACTTATATGATATGAGGACGACCTGTGATGAGTCAACCTCGAATGTTTTTACTAAACATGTTTTTAATGCATTCTGAAGTATTTTCATAAAGTTTATGAGAATGATTTTATTGAAGGATTTTAGGACATGAACTTTCCTAAAACATTTGGATGTATTTTACTATATTTAACATCTATTGTTATTTCAGAATAAATATTTAATAAGCATTTTGGGATATAACAACCTGCTGCATGTACATTGAGAGTCATAGGTGCATTTTGACAAACTTTGAGTATGATGGTTATCGATTGATTTTGTTTAATGCATTATTTCATTTTCGTACCAGTATTTTGTGTACTTGGAGTAATACTTTGTGTACGATGGCTCTATGTGTGCAATGATGGTATTCATAATGAGCACTTGTTAATACCTTGAATAAGGTGGTTATCGATTGATTTTGTTTATTGCATTTGTTTCATTTTTGTATTAGTACCTTTTCGTACTTTTGTCACTGTATGTGCATTGATGGCATTCATAATGAGTTTTTAAATTTCCCTTTCGATATATTATTATAGTGTCACTGTAACTACAATACCTATACTTTCATTTAACACTTATGTGAAATTTATGTACCTTGCATTCTCATATGTCATACATTGGGTTGTGAATGGATATTTTTTAATAGACTGATTGATAAGTATGCTATGCATATGAAATAATGTTTTGCACTTATGTGACATAAATTAGGCTTATCAAGTCAGTTTTATGTGTTTATATATATATTTTATATGATTTAATTTGTATTTTGATCCTTTATGGCTTACTTATGCTTTAAAATGTTTTACTTACTTTTCTTATGCCTCACTAAGTGTATACTTAGCGTGTGATGATTTTCACGCGTAGGTAAAAGGAGAGAGTGGAGTAAGGAGCCAAGTTTAGCATCAATCATCGAAGATTACTTATCGGTATAAAAAAATGACATACTATTATTGTTTTAAATTTCTAGTTTACATGTGTACATGTAAAAAGAGTTTGTATTGTTTCAATATGGTTTTTGACACATGTTTTAGTAGAAGTATATTTATTTATTAAATCATTTTATTTAAAGAAACCAAATTTTACTAGTTTTCAAGTACATAAATGTTTTAAAAGACATGTGACATCTACGACTCATGTATAGGGACGTATAGGGGAAATGAGTATTACATTTATTGGTATTAGAGCTAGATGTTTAGCCGATTGTCGGTTAAAAAATGAGTGTATTTTATTTGAAAAGTGTGTATATGCCACTAGGATGTCATTATTACTTATATAATGATTATATGGTTCGATTGATGTCGCTCCTTACTCACGAAAGTGAATAAGTATAGTGTAAGTATTAAATGTTTAAACAGAGGGTTCGATAATAACTGAATAGTGGTTGTAACGTAGTTAATTATGACCCTCTTGTTTAGACTGATTTGAGTAATGCACTGGCACGATAGGAAGTTCCATCATAAGATTAAAAAAACCCTCGTTCATACGTATATACAATATTGGCTTAAGAAAAAGGACATTCTACTGATCCTAAATGATACATGTGTGACTTACCCTTTAGGCTAGAGTGCGAGGGTGAGTCATATTTGTAGACAACAACTTCCTGTTAAAAATTCAAAGTGTTAAGCTTTATGAACTTGATAGAATTACCTTCTAAAGGTAAATTTTAGCATGGATTAATGGCCTCCTACCATGTTACAATGAATTATGCTTAAAGTGATTGATTTATGAAGAAGAATCAATAGAGATTTTTGCTAGAAAAGTCAAATAACTTTGGAACAAGAGGATTTCTTTGCTTAAAGTTCTTTGGCGAAATCACAAAGTCGATGAAGCTACCTAGGAAAGAGAAGAGGACATGAAAAGTAGTATATGCATCTTTTTATTCTAGGTACGTCCGAAATTCGAGGATGAATTTTTCTTAAGCCTGAGAATTGTAAAACTACAAAATTTGGTTAGCGACCAAAATATAAATTTTGAAAGTTTGGTGGCAAAAGTATAAAGAATAGAAAAGTTTAAGGACCAAAAGGAATTTTTCTAAAAGCTTAGGGATTAAAAGTGTAATTTTCAAAAATTATGTATTTTGGCACGTAAATCAATAGTTCAACGCCAAGAATGACTTTCAAGTAGAAACCAAATTCTTGATCTAAAAATTATGTTAAAAGCTACAAAGTGTTAAAGTCTGGAAAAAATTTGGTAAATCAGATCAAATAAAAATTCTGAAAAAAAATTAAGGTTATTAAATCAAGCTTAGAAATATTATTTCCATATTTTAAATGATGAAAAATAATATAGATCATTGGATTTGAGAATTAATTTCCATGTTCAATTTGGACCGTTTGATTAAAGTGGCACGAATAAAATTTTTGGAGAGTTGCATGGATAAAATGGTAAAGGGTATAATATTTTGTCCATATTTGACTTTGGAAAGATGATAAGGGTTTTATGGCTTGGTATGGATGTAAATATGAGGATTCATTAATGGAAAAAATTTCATTTCACATTAAATGAATTTTAAATTTACTTAAGCTTAATAAATGACAAATTAACATGAAATTACTTAGAAATATCATGAGACGAGCTCATCTTCAAGCCTCCATTTCTTGCTCCCCATGAAGTATGTAAGAATGTTTTTTTTTTCATTTTTGAGCAATTTCCTTTGGATTTTAGATTGAGTCGTGAAATAGAAAATTGTTCTATTAAAAAAAAACATAGCATTTGGTACCATTATTGCATGCTAATTTTACTTGAGTCCAAATATCCCAAATTCCAAGTTTATGTTCATATTATTTGGTACCATTATTGCATGCTAATTTTACTTGAGTCCAAATATCTCAAATTCCAAGTTTATGTTCATATTAGGGTTTTAAGAATTGATAATGGATTTTGAGGTTATCAAGGTTATAGATTCATTTCCAAGTTTGATTGATGATTAAAATCACCTATACATGTGTATATAAGTTTCAACCTAACCATATGTTTGGGGAAAATATATGATTTGATGAAATTAAGTTAGTGCCTTAATTGTAAAGGCTTTGAAATGTTTAATAGCGGTTGATTTTATGCTCGAATCGAATTGAATCAAGTAAAAACCTTAAAACCCTAACTCTTAAAGTGCTTGGCCCTAAGGAAAAAATTAGGGTAAAATTTGTGAAAAACTTCCCTAAGCTTATAATTGATATTTGTAAGGTTCTACAAGCTTTAGAAAATTACTTAGGCTAATTTGTAATTTAGTGAAAGTTGGGGGCCCTATTTGATAATTATGAAAAGTTAGGGGATTAATATGTAATTGTTAAATAGTTATTGTACTGTGCTGGAAATTTATGTTAGAGTAATGAAATTGATGTTAGAATGTGAATTTGGATCATTTTGGGAAGTGGAGAAAAGTTGATGATAAAATCATAAATATGGAAAAGTTAAGAACTTAAATGAAAGTGTTATGTGAAGTTTAGATAAATTGGATTAAAATGAGTTTGAGAATGGTCAGCTTGAAGTGATAAAGTCAACATTTATGTTGTGACATGGAAATTGAATCGAATGAGCATCGAAATGTTTTTAGGAATTTATTTTCTATTGTGAGCCTATGTTAGTGAGATTCTAGCACGTGGTTTGAAATGTATATGTTTTAAAATGATGTTAATTTAGATTATGATTGAATTCAATGTTAAGCAAATTTAGAGTTAAGGATGAATGTGAATTTCTAATGGAGTTTCCAAGCTAAGGACACCAGGTGTGTGCATATTTAATTCAAATTTATGCTATCATACAAACATGCATTCGATGTGCCAGTGATGATTTAAAATGGTAAGAGGTGATTCCTAAATTTTATTTGGTTTGTTGTTCAAACATGTATGTTCATTTAGTGATATAATAGAATTAGTGAATAAGCTAAAAAAGCAAGTTCGTTAAACCTACTTAGAAATTTTTTCTGAACAGTAATTTTAGAAAATCACCATAAATTCTACTGAAATTATTAGAGGGTGAATATTATACATTTGGATTTGTATACATGTTTAGTTTTTTTTAGAGAAAATTACAACTGAGTTTGATGAGTATACCAAAAGATATGAATTTTTAATCGAGGATAAGTTAGAAAACAGGGCAGCACATTCTGCTCAAAACAGCTTCTGCAAGTCAACTTTACTATAAACTGTACAAATTGAACTAAAAGAAGTGCTTTATATGGTTCGATTTGTATATGAGTCTAGTTTCCATTGGTATAAATGGAAGAATTTTTAGTGAGTAGATTAATACAGAATAATATTTCTTTAAAGGTAGTGCAGACTATGAGAATACGAATTATGATGAACTTCTTAATAGAAGAGAATTTAAAGCAGAGGATCGAGCTTAAATCTTAGTGAGGCTAATATTTTGACTTGTATAAATAGTGTTAAAGTGAGTATATTTACTATGTACCTATATGATATGAGGAGAACTTGCAGTGACTCAACCTCAATTATTTTTACTATTCATGTTTTTAACGCATTCTGAAGTATTTTCATAAAGTTTATGAAAATGATTTTATTGAAGGATTTTAGGGTATGAACTGTCCTAAAACAATTAGATGTATTTTACTCTATTTAACATCTATTGGTTTTTCAAAATAAACATTTAATTAGCATTTTGGGATATAACAACCTATTGTATGTACATTGAGAGTCATAGGTGCATTTCGATATACTTTGAGTATGATGATTATCAATCAATTTTGTTTAATGCATTATTGCATTTTCATAGCAGTAATTTGTCTACTTGGAGTAGTACTTTGTGTACTATAGCACTATGTCTGCATTGATGGTGCTCATAATGAGCACCTGTTAATACCTTAAACATGGTAGTTATCGATCGATTTTGTTTAGTGTATTTGTTGAATTTTCATATTAGTAACTTTGTGTACTTTTGGTACTATGTCTCCACTGATCGTGTTTATAATGAGTTTTTGAATTACCATTTTGATATATTAGCATAGTGTCGTACATTAGGTTGTGAATGGATATTTTTGAATATACCAATTGATAAGTATGCTATGCACATGAAATAATGTTTCTTTGATTTTGTGACAGAAATTTGGCTTATCAAGTCAGTTTCATGAGTTTATATATATATTATACGATTTAATTCGTATTTTGATCTTTTATGGCTTACTTATGTTTTAAAATGTTTTACTTACTCTTCTTATGCCTCACTATGTGTATACTTAGTGTGTGATGATTTTCAGTCATAGGTAAAAGGAGCGAGTAGATTGAGGAGCTGAGCTTGGCATCAATCATAGAAGATTACTTACTGGTATCAATAATGACATACTACTGTTGTTTCAAATTTCTAGTTGGCATGTATACATGTAAAAAGAGTTCGTATTGTTTTAATGTGGTCTTTGACACATGTTATAGTATAATTATATTTGTTTATTAAACTATTTTATTTAAAGAAACCAATTTTTTCTGGTTTTCAAGTACAAAAACATTTTAAAAGACATATGGCATCTCGACTCGTGTACGTGGACGTATAATGGAAATAGATGTTATACCATTGTAACTGAGAGTTTTATTACGGTGTCTGAGAGAGAAAGAGGAAATCCAAATCAAAGGGAACATCAGAAACTGCTTATCAGCACGAGTTCCATAATCTAGAGAAGGTGTACACATTAGAACTGATGAAGATCGTGATGAACTAGAGATCATTACAGGTACATTCGATCTTTTTGATAAACTTGTATTTGTGTTAATTGATCTTGGTTCTACTCATTCAAACATAAGCACTAAGTTAATCCAAAATACAGGAATTTCAATATAACTAATTTTTAATGACATAGTAGTGACTAAGTTTCCAACGAACTTGATAGAATTACCTTTTGAAGAATATGAGATGATTTTGGGTATGGATTATTATCTACTTACCATGCCATTATGGTTTATTCCTTAAAGCTATTGATTCCAAAAGAATCGAGAGGTTCCGATATTATAGTTGTAATACCACAAATTTTGGTTAGTGACCAAAATATATGTTTTGAAAGTTAAGTAACCAAAGTATAAATTGAGAAAGTTTAATGATCTAAGTGGTAATTTTTCCAAAAATATTTTTTCTTCCATAAATAGATAGTTTACTTTTGAGATTTGAGTTTTATTGAAATCAGATTCTTTATTTAGAATTTACGTTGAAAACTAGAAAGGGTTAAAGACTGGTAAGAAATCTATAAATCGGATCAAGTAGAAATTTCGGGGGAAAATTGAAGAATGATAAATTAGTCTTAAAAAAAATATTATTTCCACATATTAAAATGATGGAAAATTATATGGATCATTGGATTTGAAGATTTAATTCCATGTTTATTTTGGACCAGTGGATCGATGTGGCAAGATTGCAATTTTTGGAAAATTGATTGGTAATATTGGGAAAGGGTAAAGTATTTGGTTTATCTTTGACTTTGGAAAGATAATAAGGTTATGTGGCTTGGTATTATTGTAAATATCAAGTTTCATTAATTGCAAAATGGTCATTTCTCATTAAATGAATATTTTATTCATTTAAGCTTAAATAAAGGTTAAATTAACATGAAATTAAAGGAAATTTTCATGAAGATGGGTAATTTTCATCCACCATTACCGTGAGCCTCTTCCTAAGGTAATAAATTTTTTCTTTTCAATTTTTAAACAATTTCCTTGGATTTTGGATCATGCCGTGAAATAGAAAATTGTTATATTCGAAAAATGCTAGCATTTGGTACCATTATTTCTTGCTAATTTGGTTTGTTTTGAAAGATACCAAATTTTAGGGCTTGTGTTCATATTAGGGTTTATGGAATTGATAAAGGATTTTTATGTTTTTGAGGTTGTAGATCATATACAAGCATGATTGATGATTAAAATCACTTGTACATGGCTACATAAGCATATGTTGAATTCGGCCAAACCCTATCTTTAGGGGAAAGAATTATTTTGATGAATATTTATTAGGGCTTTGATTCTAGAGGCCTTGAAACATTAAATTGAGGTTGATTTCATGTTCAAACCTAGCGTAAATCTTGAACCCTAAACTATATACCAATCAGACTTGATGAAATAGGTTGGGAAAATTTTAGAAAAATTCCCATGGCTTATAAATGATATTTAGAAGGTTCTACACTCCTTACCAAAAAATTTGGGTCATTTTGTAATTTTTCAAAAGTTAAGGGACCTATTTGATAATTTTGAAAAGTTATGGGTTGAATGTGTAATTACTCAATAATTGGTATACATTGCTGGAAATTACTATTTGAGGGATGAAATTGAAGTTGGAATGTGAAATTAGCCATTTTAGAAATTTGGCAAAGTTTAAGTACAAAATGACAAATATTCGAAAAGTTACTGACTTAAATAGTAAATATGGAATTGTTGAGGTATTGGACTGTAAATTAAATGCGATGAATTTATTGGGCTTATTTGGGCTTGAGTTGAAGAATTTATGACAAAGGCCCATTATAAATAAAAAGGAAAAGTTAAGATGAAAATTAAAAGAATTCAAAAATATTAGTACTTTTGAGTATTATTATTTTGTAAAAATGATAGTAAGGATACTAACATTGTATTTTATCTTTGTATTTGTGATTATGGATGCTTGTGTAGATAGTTGATCAAATTCGGGATACAAAAAAACCAAAAGGCAAGGAAAAAGTTCAAGAATAGTTAGACTTCGTCAGTAAGACATAATAGTGAGACATACCAGGTGAGTGCATTTATTATGTACTTATATGATATGAGGATGACTTGCGATGAGTCAACCTCTAGTGTTTTTATAAAGCATGTTTTACGTAATTTGAAACATTTTCATAAAGTTTATGAAAATGATTTTTATGAATGATTTTAAGGTAGCACTAAAACGAATAGACATGTTTCATACAAATTATTATTTATTGATGGTTTGGAATAAATTTTCAACCTATGATTTGGATTTTAAAGCCTATTGTATGCACATGGACCGTCATAGGTGCAATAATAATACCATAGATAAGTTGGTATTATAGTAGTACTTTGCGTACTATAGCACTATGTAAGTAATTGGCATACTTGGTGTGAGATGGATATTTATCGATTTTTTAGAAAATTCATTATTTCATTTCCGTAAGAGTACTTTGTGTACTATGGAACCTTGTGTGAAAGGATGGTAATCGTACGGGATTATTATTTTGAAAAGGGGTTACAATTATGTTATTGTGTACCTTATATTCTCAATTGTCAAACATTGGGTTGTGAATGGATATTTTGGAATATACTGATTTATAAGTATGATAGGCATACAAAATATTGTTTTGCAGGTTATTTTATGGAAAATTTGCCTATCAAGTCAATTTTATTCGTTAATATATTTTATACGATTAAACTCATATTTTGATCTTTTATGAAATACTTATGTTTTAATATGCCTCCTTTATTATATTATGCCTAACTAAGTGAATACTTAGTGTATGATGATTTTCACGAGTAGGTTTAACTGACAAACCGTAGTGAGGAGTGCAGCTGATATCATCTATCAAGGATTGTCTCGTCGTAATAGTATGACATCTCTAGATGTTTATTTTGATATTACTAGTTGGCTTGTACTTAGATATGTTGTGATGCTCTAATAAGATACTTGGTACTTGATTGTAGTATTATATTATATTATATTCAAACTTAAAATATTGTTTGATGGATTTCAAAAGTTATTATATATATATGCATTTGAAGAACATTTTTATAAACTATATTATTAAATCATTTATTTAAAGAAACAAAATTTTATTTGTTTTCAAGTACGAAAAGGTTTTAAAAGACATGTGACATATGTGACTCATGTACAAGGACGTATACGAGAAATGTGTTTTATAATAGTGGTCAATGAAAGGGTAAATCCATTGTCTAATATGATTTCAGCAGTAGTTGCAAAGAAGTGATTGTTGCAAGGTTTTCAAGCTTATTTAGCTAATATGGTGGATAATCATGCCTCAAAGATTAAGCTGAAAGATACTCTGACTGTTTGTAAGTATCCAAATGTGTTTCCTGATGAATTTCCTAAATTACCTCTAGATCGAGAGGTAAAATTTAAAATTGAGGTGTTACCGGGTATTGTGCCTATATTCATGGCCCTTTATAAAATGGCCCCTACTGAACTTAAGGAGTAAAAGGCATAGTTATAAGAATTGTTATATCGGGGTTTTATAAGACCTAGTGTGTCACCTTAGGGAGCTCCAATATTATTTTTTTAAAAAGAAACACATGTCTATTTGATTATGTATAGAATATCGTTAGTTGAATAAGATGACAATAAAGAATAAGTATCCTATACCAAGGATTAATGACCTATTTGATAAGGTAAATGACACAGTTGTGTGTTCTAAAGATTGGTCTTTGATTCAGATATCATCAACTGAAGATTCAAGAAGAAGATATTCTAAACACGACTTTGATGTCCCGATATGGACATTATGAGTTCGTGGTGATGCCGTTTGGATTGACTAATTCTCCTAAAACATTTATGGATTCAATGAATTGATTATTTCAACCATATTTGGACTAGTTTGTAGTAGTATTCATTGATGACATTTTGGTCTATTCTAAAACCAAGGAAGAACACGAATGACCATCTTTGCATTTTTTTTCAAACACTTCGAGATAAAAAGTTATATGCTAAGCTATCAATGTGCGAGTTCTGGTTTTCTGAAGTTTCTTTTCTTGGTCATGTACTTTCTACAGAGGGGATTGGAGTAGATCTCAATAATGTGTAAGTTATTTTTTAGAGGAAAACTCGGAAGAATGTTTCTAAGGTCTGGAGTTTCTAGGGACTGGTCAGATATTATAAGAGGTTTGTAAAGAAATTTTAGATGATCGCCTCTCAATTTACCAAGCTTGTAATACCCCCAAAATTTTAGTCATTGACCAAAATGTAAATTTTGAAAGTTTGATTACCAAAGTAAAAAATGGGAAAAGGTAAGGACGTAATTGGTATTTTTCCCAAAAAGAGATTTTATTCCATAAATGGATTTGGTTTGTGACCAAATTGTAAATTTTGAAAGTTAAGTGGCCAAAGTATACACTTTGGAAAAGTTTATGGACTAAAGTATAATTTTCAAAAATTATGTAATTCAACCCTGTAAATGAATAATTTACTCCCAAGAATGACGTTTATGTGGGAATCAAATTTTTCATACAGACTTGGTATTAAAAGCTATAAAGTGATAAAGTCCGGTAAAAATTCGGTAAATCGGATCGAATAGAAATTTTGGGAAAAATTGAAGGATAATAAATTAAGCTTTTAAATATTATTTCTACATTTTAAAATGAAGCAAAATAATATGGATCATTGGATTTGACAATTTAATTCCATGTTAAATTTGGACCGTTGGATTAATGTGGTAAGATTGTAATTTTTGGGAAATTACAATATCAAATTTAATTTGGGAAATATTTTGTTCATCTTTGACTTTTGAAAGATGTTGAGGTTGAGGTGTCTTGGTTTTGTGGTAAATATGAAGTTTCATTAAGGGTAAATTTGTCTTTTCTCAATTAAATGAATAAAATATTCATTTAAGCTAATTTAAATGTAAATTAACATGAAATTTACCTAAGATTTTAAAAAACATTTGTTCATATTCTCCTCCAAGCTATGAGCTCCTCCCAAAGGTGAGAGAAATTTTGTTTTCAAATTTTAAGCAATTTTCTTTGGATTTTGAGTTATGTCGTGAAATAGGAAATTGTTTTACACGAAAAACACTATCTTTTGGTAACATTTAAGCTTGCTAATCTTGCTTGATTTCAAAAATACCAAAATTTAGGGTTTATGAAATTAATGATGAGTTTTGATGTTCTTGAGGTCGTAGATTCATTTTCAAGCTTGTGTGAGGATTAAAACATGTTCAATCTTCCTTGAACTTGTTCTTTAAGATTCAACCAAACTATGAGGTTGGGAAATTTTGTGTTTTGATTAAATTTGATTAGGGTTTTGGTTGTAGAGATGATGTAAGGTTGGATGGAAGTTGATTTCATGCTTGCAATGAATCTAAATTGAGCAAAATCATGAAAAACCTAGTTTTGGAACTTTGAACCATTCAGCATTGGTCTTAAAGGATGAGGAAAATTATGAAAAAATTATGTAAGGGTTGGAAATAATGTAGGAAGTATTTTACAAGCTTTATAAAAATTTAGGGACCGATGGGTAATTTTAAAACTTGAAGGACCAAATTGATAATTTTGAAAAAATGATGGGTGGTTGTGTAATTTTTATATAATCTATGTACTATGCTATAAATTAATGTTTGAGTGTTGAAATTAAAGTTGGTATTTGAAATTTGATTATTTTGGAAAGCTTGTAAAAGTTGAGGTTTAAATGACAAATATGCAAAGCTTGGGAGACTAAGTGAAAATATTTTGTGAAGTTGGGATAAAATGGAACTTGAATGGTCAATTAGAAGTATTAAGGTTAACATTTATGTTATGACATGGAAATTGTATCAAATAAGCATCGAAAATTTTGTTAGGTATTTATTTTCCAAAGTATTTCTTGAAAAACTTGAAAAGTCTTGCGTAAACTTGAAAAGAACATAGATTGAATACTATGAAGATGATAAAGAAGTATTTCTTAAATTATGACCTTGGAAAAATATTTTGGTTCGAACGCAAAGGATGGATGAATCTGAGTTTTATTTGACCTAATAAGATTATAAAAAGAAAAGAAAATAAAGTGTGATCAGTGACTTATCACCTAGAATTTTCCTTCGGAAATGGAAGATTCATAATGTTTTTCATCTATCGATGCTCAGGATGTATTAATCATATCCTTCATATATTATTACCCCATAAGAATTAGAGATTCAGCTAGATTTTACATATGAAAAAGAATTAGTACTTATTAAAGCTCAATAAAAAAATCAAAGAGTGAAAAAGCAACATCATTGTTTATTTACATCATGTACGTATTTAAAATTCGAGGATAAATTTTCTTAAGGGGAAGAATTGTAATACCCCAAAATTTTTGTTAGTGAAAGTTTGATGGCCAATGTATAAAATTGGGAAAGTTTAAGGATCTAAGTGGTAATTTCCCCAAAAGAATTATTCCATAAATAGATTTGGTTAGTGACCAAATTGTAAATTTTAAAAGTTAAGTTGCTAAAGTATAAACTTTGGATACGTTTAGGGACTAAAGTGTAATTTTAATAAGTTATGTAATCCGGCCCTGTAAATGAATAGTTTACCCCTAAGAATGATGTTTCTATGGGAATCAAAATTATCATACGGACTTGGTATTAAAAGCTATAAGGTGATAAAGTCCCGTAAAAATTCGATAAATCGGATCGAATATTAATTTTGGGAAAATTTGAAGGATGATAAATTAAGTTTAGAAATATTATTTCCACATTTTAAATTAATGAAAAATAATATGGCGCATTGGATTTGAGGATTTAATTCCATGTTAAATTTGGACCATTGGATTAAAGTGGCAAGATTGTAATTTTTGGGAAATTGCTAGGGCAAAACGGTAAAGTGGTAAATATTTAGTTCATATTTGACTTTTGAAAGATGATAAGGTTGAGGTGTCTTGGTTTGGTGGTTAATATGAAGTTTCATTAAGGGTAAATTGGTCTTTTCTCAATTAAATGAATAAAATATTCATTTAAGCTAAATTAAAGATAACTTAACATAAAATTTACCTAACATTTTATGAAACATTTTTTCATCTTCTCCTCCAAGCCGTGAGCTCCTCCCAAAGGTGAGAGAAATTTTCTTTTCAAATTTTAAGCAATTTCCTTTGGATTTTGAGTTATGTCGTGAAATAGGAAATTACTCTACACGAAAAACTCTATCTTTTGGTATCATTTATGCTTGTTAATCTTGCTTGATTTCAAAGATCCCAAATTTTAGGGTTTATGTTTACTATAGTGTTTATGAAATTGATGATGAATCTTGATGTTTTTGAGGTTGTAGATTCATTTTCAAGCTTGTGTAATGATTAAAGTATGTTCAATCTTTCTTGAACTTGTTCCTTAAGATTCGACCAAACTATGAAGTTGGAAAACTTTTTGTTTTGATGCAATTTGATTAGGGCTTTGATTATAGAGTTGATTCAAGGTAGGATGGAAGTTGATTTCATTCTTGAATCAAATAAAATAAGTAAAATCGTGAAAAACCTAGTTTTAGAACTTTGAACCATTTGGTCTTGGTCGTAAAGGATGAGGAAAATTATGAAAAAATTATGTAATGGTTGGATATGATGTAAGAAGTATTTTATAAGTCTTAGAAAAGTTTAGGGACCATTTGGTAATTTTGAAAATTTAAAGGACCAAATCAACAATTTTGAAAAAATAATGGGTGTTTGTGGAATTGTTCTATAGTTGATGTACTATGATGGATATTAATGTTTGAGTGTTGAAATTGTTGTTAGGATGTGAAATTTGATTATTTTGGAAAGATTGTAAAAGTTGAGGTTTAAATCACAAATATGGAAAGGTTGGGAGCTTAAGTGGATATTTTGTGAAGTTTGGATAAAATGGAACTTGAGTGGTCAATTAGAAGTATGAAGGTCAACATTTATTTTATGACATGTAAATTGTATCAAATAAGCATCGAAAATTTTTATAGGAATTTATTTTCCGAGGTATGCCTCTCTTAGTAAGATTCTAACATTTAGTTTGAAATTGTGTATGCTTGGTAATGATGTCCATTTAGATTAAGTGCTTGAAATCAAGATCAAGCAATATTAAAGCTATGGAAAAACTTAAGGATGAAATGAGAAATCCCTAAGGGAAGGTTGCAAGCTAAGGACACCAGGTGAGTGCAAATTTAATTTGTATTTATGTTATTGAAAAAACATTGGCTTGCGATGAGTCAGTGAAGGAGTTACTATGGTAAGGAGTGACTCCTAAAACGTTATGTTATTTGTGATGCATACATATATGTTCATTTGGTGAGATAATAGAATTAGTGAAGAAGTTGAAAAAGCAAATTGGTGAAATCTGTTTAGAATTTATGTTCTAGACAATAAGTTTAGAAAATCACCATAAATTCTAAAAACAATTATTAGAGTATAAATTTTATAACTTTATATTCGTACATCAGTTTAGTTTTGTTTAGAACAAATAGAAACTGATTTCAAGGTTTATACAAAATGATATGAATTTTTAACCGATGATAGGTCAGAAAACGGGGCAGCAGATTCTGCTCAAAACAGATTTTATCTGTCAACTTTGAAAATTTACCATAAATTATACAAATTGAACTAGAATGATTTATTTATATGGCTAGATTCATATTTGAGTCTAGTTTTTTTTGTATAAACTGAATAATTTTTAAATGTGTAGATTCATACATAATAATGTTTCTTTAAAGGTAGTACAAACTATCATGATATGGAATTATGAGAAATTTTGGTTTTAACCAAATTAGAAGTAAATGATCAAGTTAAAGCTTAGTGAGACTTATATTTTGAATTGTATATAATTTCAAAATGAGTTCAATGTATGCATAACATTAGACATGGATGTTCTATACATCATCGGGTAAAACTTACGATGAGTTTACGTTAATTATGGTGGAATGATATTTATGCCATTCATCATATATTTGAAATATTCTAAATATGTCAAAGGTTTAAAATAGAATGCATTGATCACTAGTTTTTATATATAGAATTTTTATCATGGATATATATGATGTTTATCATAAATGTTTTTTCGGGTATGAACTACCCAATGCTAAATTGTATTGATATACATTGCCATGGATGGAGTAAAAATAAACTATATTCCCAAGTAAGTCATTCAGGGATAGGGTATAGTTGTATGCCATAGAGTATAACATCTATCGGTTTATATTAGCACTAGTGTGTAAGGACACTAAGTGCAAGTGGTGGGCACTACCTTAAGTGTCATATTCATATTAGCACTAGAGTGAAAACCTAGTGTAGGTGGTGGGTACAACACTACGTATCATATTCGGATTAGCACTAGAGCGTAAGCTTAGTGCAGGTTTAGCATTACGGTGCATATATTGGACTCGTGTACCCAGGTTCCTCAGGGTTTAAATTGGGTTATTGTTTATAGGTTAATAAATTATGAAAATAAGCTTATGAGCTTATGGATAAATGGCAAGTATATTGGTAAGAAACATGATATCCGGTAATATCATGATAATTTATGGTAACATGAATGGTATGCAAGTAAAGTGATCATATTGCATTGAATATTGTAATTCCTTTAAATTTCGTGTTGCATTGCTTTAAATATTTATATGATTGCCTTAATAAGTGTATACTTAGCGTGTGATGATTTTCGCGCGTAGGAAAAATGAAGAAAATATGTAAGGAGTTGAGCTTGGCATCAATCACCAAGTATATATATTTACAGGTAATAATGATGACATCCTACCGTGTTCTAAAAGTTCTAGCTGGCATGTATATGGGAAAAAATGTTTGCAATTTCTTAATATAGTTAGTATTAAATATAATTAATAGTATGAATAAATATTATGATTTTTCTCTGAAGAATTATTTTATAATAAAATTGTTCAAGTTATGAAACTTGAGATGTTTGAATAAAACAAAGTTCTAGCGTGTGATAGTAATGATGTTAACAATCATCCTCATGTTTAGTCTAAAAATGTTGATGCTTTGGCACAATAGGAAGTGCCAATGTTAAATTAAGGAAAACTCTCATTTATTCATAAGTATAGTATTGATGAAAGAAATTGTTTGGCTCATAATCTCTAGTAGAAAACAGTTGTGTTTACTTTGTTGATATAACACCACTATCTACATGGTGAGTGACTCTATATCTATACGGATCTCAAATGTCAAAAGTATGTGTTGACTCAAAGGAGTGAAAACAAAGGAAATGGATGGAATTCCTTAAAGAATGATGAAGTGCTTATCAACTACAAATAGGAAAGGCTAATGTGGTGATTGATATGATAAAGCTGAAAGATATTTCTATTCTGAGAATTTTGAATACGTGATTTTCTTTAAATAAATATGGTGTTTTGATTGTATAATTAAATTTAAAGCCTATGTTGTTGGATCGAATAACGGATCTTAAGTGAAAAGATGAAAAATTTGTGCTTGTGAAAGATAGAGCAAGCAGGAAAAGGAGAAACTAAAGATTTAAGTCTGATGAATGTTTATATTATCAAAGAAAGAGTTTATATCTTAAGTGAAAAGATGAAAATTTTGTGCTTGTGAAAGATAGAACAAGCAGGAAAATGAGAAACTAAAGATTTAAGTCTGATTAATGTTTATATTATCAAAGAAAGTTTATAAACAAGTATGAAAAAAGTTATCATCTAGCTTGTTTCTAAATGGCTGACATGTTAGTGAGTTAAAGTAAAGTATCAAGTGCTTTCTGAATTATTGTAACATATTTCTATCCCTTAGTGGGAGTAGGTATGAATTATAATGGACCTTGTAATGGGAAAAGATCATTTAAGATAATCTCAAAATAGTTATTGATCGACAAAAGTCTTGGGTAAACTTGAAAAGAAAAGAGATTGAATACTAGGAAGGTGATAAAGAAGTATTTCTAAAAGTATCACCTTGGAAAAAATATTGTGGTTTGAACACAAATGATGGGTGGAACTGAGTTTTATTGGACCTTATAAGATCATAAAAAGAAAAGAAAAGAAAGCTGGATCAGTGACTTATCACCTAGAATTTGCCTTCGAAAATGGAAGATTCATAATGTTTTTCATCTATTGATGCTCAGAAGTATTAATCAGATCCTTCGTATATTATCACCCCATAAGAATTAGAGATTTGGCCACATTTGACATATGAAAAATAATTAGTAATTATTAAAGTTCTACAAAAAAAAAAATCAAAGAGTGAAAAAGCAGCATCCTTATCTATTTACATCAGGTACGTATTTAAAATTCGAGGACGAATTTTCTTATGGGGGAAGAATTGTAATACCCCAAAATTTTTGTTAATGACCAAAATGTAAATTTTGAAAGTTTGATAGCCAAAGTAGAAATTGGGAAAGTTTAAAGATCTAAGTGGTAATTTCGCTAAAAAAATTATTCCATAAATGGATTTGGTTAGTGACCAAATTGTACATTTTGAAAGTTAAATGGCCAAAGTATAAACTTTGGATAAGTTTACAGACTAAAGTGTAATTTTAAAAAGTTATGTAATCCGGCCATGAAAATGAATAGTTTACCCCTAAGAATGATGTTTCTATGGGAATCAAATTTTTCATACAGACTTGGTACTAAAAGCTATAAAGTGATAAAGTCCGGTAAAAATTTTATAAATCAGATCGAATATAAATTTTGGGAAAATTGAAGGATGATAAATTAAGCTTAGAAATATTATTTCCACATTTTAAATTAATGGAAAATAATATGGAGCATTGGATTTGAGGATTTAATTCCAAGTTAAATTTGGACTGTTGGATTAAAGTGGCAAGATTGTAATTTTTGGGAAATTGCAACGAAAAAATGGTAAAGTGGTAAATATTTTGTTCATCTTTTACTTTTGAAAGATAATAAGGTTGAGGTGTCTTAGTTTTGTGGTTAACATGAAGTTTAATTAAGGGTAAATTGGTCTTTTCTCAATTAAATGAATAAAATATTCATTTAAGCTAAATTAAAGGTAACTTAACATGAAATTTACCTAACATTTTATGAAACATTTTTCATCTTCTCCTCCAAGTCGTGAGCTCATCCCAAAGGTGAGAGAAATTTTCTTTTCAATTTTTAAGCAATTTCCTTTGGATTTTGAGTTATGTCATGAAATAAGAAATTGTTCTACGCGAAAAACGCTATCTTTTGGTACCATTTTGCTTGCTAATCTTGCTTGATTTCAAAGATCCCAAATTTAAAGGTTTGTGTTCACTGTATGGTTTATGAAATTGATGACGAAACTTGATGTTTTTGAGGTTTTAGATTCATTTTCAAGCTTGTGTGATGATTAAAGCATGTTCAATCTTCCTATAACTTGCTCTTTAAGATTCGGCCAAACTATGAGGTTGGAAAACTTTGTGTTTTGATGAAATTTGATTAGGGTTTTGATTTTAGAGAGGATGTAAGGTTGGATGGAAGTTGATTTCATGCTTGAATCGAATAAAATCAATCAAAATCGTGAAAAACCTAGTTTTGGAACTTTGAACCATTCGCCCTTTGTCTTAAAGGATGATGACAATTATGCAAAAATTATGTAAGGGTTGGATATGATGTAGGAAGTATTTTACAAGCCTTAGAAAAATGTGGGGACAATTTGGTAATTTAAATACTTAAAGGACCAAATCAACAATTTTAGAAAAATGATGGGTGGTTATGTAATTGTTCTATAATTGATGTACTATGCTAGATATTAATGTTTGAATGTTGAAATTGATGTTAGGATGTGAAATTTTATTATTTTGGAAAGCTTGTAAAAGTTGAGGTTTAAATCACAAATATGGAAATGTTGGGAGTTTAAGTGAAAATATTTTGTGAAGTTTGGATAAAATGCAACTTGAGTGGTCAATTAGAAGTATTAAGGTCATCATTTATTTTATGACATGAAAATTGTATCAAATAAGCATCGAAAGTTTTTATAGGAATATATTTTTCGAAGTATGCATATGTTAGTAAGATTCTAACATTTGGATTGAAATTGTGTATGTTTGGTAATGATGGCTATTTAGATTGAGTGCTTGAAATCAAGATCAAGAAATATTAAAGCTAAGGAAAAGCTTAAGAATGGAATGTGAAATCCCTAAGGGAAGTTCGTAAGCTAAGGACACCAGGAGAGTGCAAATTTAATTTGTACTTATGTTATTGAAAAAATATTGGTTTGTGATGAGCCGGTGACAGAGTTACTATGGTAAGGAGTGACTCCTAAAACATTATATTATTTGTGATGGATACATATATGTGCATTTTTTGAGATAATAGAATTAGTGAACAAGTTGAAAATACAAATTGGTGAAATCTGTTTAGAATTTATGTTCTATACAGTAAGTTTAGAAAATCACCATAAATTACAAACAAATGATTAGAGGATAAATTTAATACCTTTGGATTCGTACATCAGTTTAGTTTTGTTTAGAACAAACAAAAACTGATTTCAATGTGTATACAAAAGATATGAATTTTTAACCGAAGATAGGTCAGAAAATGGGGCAGCAGATTATGCTCAAAATACATTTTGTCAGTCAACTTTGAAAATTCACCATAAATTGTACAAATTGAACTAGAAGGGGTGATTTATATGGATAGATTCTTATTTGAGTCTAGTTTCCATTTGTCGACAGTTGTTTTTGTCCGAGTCTTTATGTATATATTATTATATTATAATATTATTAATATTATTACTTTTATTAAATTATCAAAATTTTATTACAGGCCCAAATGAAAACATTTACAAAGCCTAAAGGTCCAATTACAAACTGTGTCCAGAACCCATGTTACAACCAGACTTGATTTAGGCCCAAATTGGACCCAAATAACCAAACAGGCCCAAGGAGTAAACCCAACTCAGCTAGGGGTTTGCACATTATTCTCCATCGCTGCCAGCTTCCTCAGCCATTTGGTCAAGATGGAAATGGAAGACCCAGGTCTTCTATAATTTACGGTTTTTACCCTAGTACTAGCTGCCACTCCTCCACAGCCGCTCGATCAGAAACAATTCAATGGTCATCAGTGTAGCCAGGAAAACCATAGGGTTCTCATTACAACCCTAGGGCTATTTCGGTGCCTCTATAGAGGTGATGATGCCTCCGCCGCTAAACTCTCAAACCAGTGCATGATACGGTGATGCCATATCATCTCAGATCGAAGCAACATCTTGGTGCATTTAATGCACCCAGTCTCTCCACCGCACAACTCACCACCCCTATAATGAGTCACCACCATAGCTCTGATGACTCACCGACGTTCATCCTTTTAACCAGTCCGAAGGATGGTTTGACGAGGGCTATAAATATCCCGATCCTGCAAAGGAAACGAACACAACAAGCACCCCAAACAGCCAGAAATAGATAAAAACCAAACAAAACGAAGAAACAGAGCAAGCAACAGACGAAAGAAAAAAAAGGAAAGCGAAAGGATTTACCTTGCTCGTGGAAGAAGCTTGAAAGTCTTCGGAAACTCCATTTCACCAAAGGTAAAAACCTAGATCTACTGCGTTTGGTTAGGTTTAAAGAAGAACAGAGGGTGGTTTTGGGTATAAGGTATTTTGATCTACGATTTGGAAGTAATTTTGTAAATCCGACCACTGTGGGTGATAGCCGGCGGCGGACGATGACGGTGGAACAAGGCTACAGGTCGGTGACCGGCCTTCCTCCGATGGAGGAAGTTTTGAGAGAAGACGAAGAGTATAAATTCTCTCATTCTTTAGAGAGAGAGAGAGAAATAAAGAAATAGGAAGAGTGAAGGCCTTTAGGCCATATTTCGGGTATTTAAACCCTCCCCGAACGTCATCGTTTTGGGGACCGATCGGTGCGTAATTCTGGTCGTGGTAAAATCCTTGTCGCAGTCATATGACTTTATAAACATTGTAATTTAGTCACTAATGTTATGTTTATATACTTTATAATTTAATTCTTGCATTTTATTTATTTTTTATTTAGTCATTAAATATATAAATATGTATATTTAGGTTAAATTACATGTTTAGTACCTAAACATTAATAAGCTTATATTTTAATCATGTATTAGTAATTTAGGGTAAATTACATGATTAGTACATCAGTTTAATATTATTCCTAATTAGATTAATTAATTTTATTATTTTATTTCATTAATCATTAATCATTATATATTATTATTAATATTTTAGGATTATTATCATATATAACTTATAATTTAATTTATGTAATTATAATATAATTTTATAATAGGAATAATAAATATTATTTAGAAATCATTTATATTAAATTATTTAAATTTAAATACAAGTTTATCATTTACTGTAAAGACATTTAATTAATAAATACTGGTACCAATTTTGGGCGTTATGGGGGTGCTAATCCTTCCTCATACGTAACCGACTCCTGAACTCATTTTTCTGGTAAGCAAAACCCGAGTTGTATTATTTTAATATTATTCTTAGGATTTTTTATTAAAATAATATGACATTTTGGTGACCAATCTCACCGAATTAAAAGATTGGTGGCAACTCTACAATTTGATGTTTCATTCGATTCAAGGAGGATAAACACTTACTTTTTCGAGACTAGTTA
Source organism: Hibiscus syriacus (assembly GCF_006381635.1). NCBI lineage: Eukaryota > Viridiplantae > Streptophyta > Magnoliopsida > Malvales > Malvaceae > Hibiscus > Hibiscus syriacus. The sequence continues at coordinate 2,562,121 of NW_024063194.1, forward strand.
CACCATTTGGGGTGTACTATTTGCACTCTCCGTCACCGGGCAGAGAAATGTCTCGACAGCTTGGCGACTATGCTGGGAAATTTTTCAAAAATGAGAGTCTAGCCACCAATTTATTAATTATTCGTTTTTGCAGTAAATAATAAATTTGTTAATTTTGTTTTAATTATTTTTATTATTTTACTAACTTTTATTTTTTTATTTATGTACAGATTTAGTTTTTGGGTCATTAGAATAAAATAATGGATTGTATATTACTTTATTTCTTTTTATGATTTTCCTCACCCACTGTGTACTGCATTCATGACATGAGCTAAAACCATGCTCTTATCCTATTTAAGTGAATGAGAAATAATTCCCTCATGTGGTTTTCACCTCCGTATGGGATAGAAGACCATTATTTGAGCTCACACCTTATGCTCCTCTTGGGTTTTCACCTCCGTATGGAGATAAGGAAGCGTGTTCCTTGGAATTGAACTTAATCCAAAAGTCTGTAATCGACCAGGATAGGGCTTGGCAGTCCAAAAGAACACCAACAAAAGACAATTCGTTGACCCTTTTACCCTAGAGCCAAAACCCAGCATATAGTAAAACTTAGAACTTAAGTTCAGACAGAACCTAGCCCGATTAAGTCTTTTAAGATAACACACAAGGAAAAGCACGTTGAGTATTTTATTTATTTAGTATTATTTTTTAATAAACGCATAAGTATTTTTGATTAATTTTATACTTTATTTTCATTTATGCATTTTGCATTTTCATATCATGGTGTTGATTCATGACTGATTTCATATAGAGAGCTGGAAATATGGAACAAAGAGTTCAATATGAAGTAGAAGACAATGTAGTTGTTTTAAGATAGTCTGAGCAGTCTCAATTTATCAAGGGAAATAGTCTATCACCTAGATACGTGTCAGATCTGGTCAAATATACACATATCAACGTTCGCCAAAATAATTTGGGTGAGTTGAAAGAAATCTGGAAAAAGTGGGAAGCAGCGGACAAGCAACTATTTTATCAGCTATATGGTGACATTGCCTATCTTTTGGACATTCCTATTGACCGACATCTGTTAATATCTCTATCGCAGTTTTGGAACCCTGCCTAGAGTTGCTTAACTTTTGGTAAGGTAGATTTGACACCCACTATAGAAAAATATCGAGCTCTTATTCGTTGTCCAAGAATCTATGAAGATAGAGTATATATCAAGTCACCTAATACTGCTCCTTTTAAAAGGAAAGTGCTTTTATTAACCGGGATGAGTGAAGAGTGGGCTATAAGAATTATCAGGAGGAAGGGTGATAGTGAATGCATTACTTGGACTACCTTGAAAGAAGTAATCTACCACCATCCAGGCAAAATAAAGCAGATTGATATGTTGGCTTTAGGAATTTATAGATTAATCATTTTCCCGAAGATTCTAGGGCATGTGGATATATCAACTGTAGACTTGTTTGAAAGATTGAACAAGAATACAGATATTGTTCCTGCTATATTAGTTGAAATATTTCGTTCCTTGAATTCCTGTAGACGCGAATGAGAGGGACATTTTATAGGCTGTGCACCCCTATTATTGGTATGGATTCTGAACCATTTTAAACATGAAGAAAGAGCTCCTGGATGGGTATTTCTGGAAGGTTTTTCACCTCTACAAGATTTCTTTTTCTCGTAAATGGCCTAGAGGTTACGACGAGGAAAAATGGGTATAAATGGGTATTTCTGGAAGGTTGTGCACCCCTATTATTGGTATGCATTCTCGAAGATAATGACATATTATGGCGAGCCTCATGAAATACTTCTTCAAATAATAGGTATAAATGTGGAGAACATGATTGGATTCCCTTACTTGGCATATGGCGTTTCATAGGATATGCACCTTTGATGGTCTCCAGACAATACGGATCAAGACAATTCATTCCTATGGCATCTGGTTTATCAGAATCATAATTTTCATTCAGAAGTGATTAGTACAAGGAAAAGATCAGAAAGGTTGTTGAGGCCTGGAAATGGATTCATCGAGTAAATTTATTTATTTTCAGTCAAACGCTCTCACCCGAATACGAACAATGGTGAATCAACCGAGTCAATGACAACATTCCAATGGTTAATTTTGAGAATATTCAACCCATAAAATAACATTTGAGAATTATACCATCTCCATTAGAGTTGGCAAAATAAGATTTTGAGATCGAAAGAAAGCAGTGGAGAAAAACTCTGCAAAAGCTGGAAGAATAAGTATACCACAAAGAAATTGAGATAGATATCCAAAAAGGGAGAGCATATCAAGTTAGCAGGATTGAAAAACAACTCAAGATAGACTTCAATGATCTCCAGTCAACCTATCAACGGATGGTAAAGACTCAGATTGCCGAAGGATCAAGCAAACAAGATTCAACAGGTTTAAAAAGAAAATCTGAAGAAGGTAAATAGGAGCTCAAACAAAGTAAACACCAGACCAATATGCTTGCTAAAGAAAATGAGGCATTAGAGCAAAGGTTATTGGAAAATCAAGCTCAAAACGAGAAACTAAAAAGCCAGATAGAAATGTTGGAAACTGCACTGCAACGTAACTCGGAAGGTAAGAATCTAAGAAAGCAAGTTAATGAGCTAGAAACCAAAGTCTAAGATCTTCAGAGAAAGTCGAATCAAATCCCTATTGTCCCATACAAAGGAATTTTACATTGGCTCTACTGTTAGGAACATGCTCAATAGAAAGTTAAACAAAAAGACGACCTCATTGCAAAGTATTTGGAGCAGGTTCAGGGAGTGGCACAATATTTAGTGGACTTGGCATATGAAGCTACCACTTTGAGTGAAGAATTAGAACCAGGAACCGAAGAAGCTTATAAGGTCTTTGAGTTACTTGAACATATACATCAGTTAGGAGAAACTGCTCAGATGTATTTGTAATTTGTACTGTGCTTTAAAGCTTTGTAATAAAACTTTGTTTTAATATAAAAGCTATTCTGAAGAAATCATCTTGATATCAACACCTTGTATTTACATATTAAGCATGAACATTTTGACATTATATTTTTTTCATGTTAATTAAAAATTTTGTTTAATGTTAAAGTTTTTCTCTGTATATGAAGAAGATATCGAGAAGAAAAGGAGTGGTTGATTGATTTCCATCACTTGTGCTCTCCATTTTCCATATTATAAAATTAATAATAAAAGAATAATTTATTTTCAATACTTTCTTTCAATCATTCACCCCTCCATCACTTTATATTATTTTATTATATGAATGGAGATTGTTGTTGGAGAATGACAAAGCAATGCATTTCTTTAATTGATTTCAAGCTTTGGTATACACAAAAGTTGCCCGAAAATGAGCTGAAAACAATGGATTCCAAACATAATGACAATGCCATTATCCTTAATTTTCATAGTGGACCCAAAATTTTAATTTGACTACTACTTAAATCAGATTTTTTAATATGAAAGAATCTAACCCCATATTATAGTATGACAATTCTCCCCTCCTTAAAAGAATTTCATCCTCGAAATTCATTCATGTCACATAATTGCATAAATTAAACTTCCTTCAGTTCTTTCATATCTTCAAGTAGCTTTTACAAAAGTACGCATCCTCTACTAATCATTACCTAGATGAGTATACATTCTCATCAGAACTCTACCTCATTCCAATAAAATAATCAGAACAAATTCAACCTTGTGGAAACAATTAAACCTTGATTATGAAATTAGACTCATAGTGTTATAACAAATCCAAAATTCATTTTTGGAGTTGGATCAGAATTTCTCAGATAAGTAAATCTCACATGGCTCGTGAGGTACTTTACATAATTTAGACAGACGTTACTGATATTCCTTTATGCAAAGGTAGAGCCCTAACAGACAAAAAACATAGGTTAGCTCGCTACAGAGAGAGACTCAATCTTGGAGATCCGGCTCAAAGAGGTACGATTGTAGTTTAGGGGCATGTACTGATCAGACATCTTTTGAAATTTGATCGACCTGTCTATCTTGAAAATTTTTACTCAACCATAGCTCTGATACCACTAATGTAACCCCCTCAGACCGATACGGATAACCCGATCTGATATGAAGTGTCATATTTGGGCCACCAGAGTGACCCACTATAAAATCTCATAAAATTTAAAACTTTTATTGAACGTGTAAACCAATAATATGATTTATCAATATTAAAAAATAAACCAAATTTTCATACTCATATCTAAAACAAAATACAATTACATGCCCCCTAATCACATGTACCATACTCTGCAAACAACGCCGGAAGAACTCCCTTACTTAAGTCGATAGCTGCACTTGTACAATTCGTTTTAGCTACAATTGTGAGTAATAGAGTGAGCTTCAGAAAGCTCAATAATACAAAACTACCAGATGATGCTATAGGACATGCAGATAAATATAAAGCCATATCATTTCCTTATTGAATCAGACGTATACAAATTTTCGGGATAAATTGGGGTTCCACTTATAGTTCATCAAATAGAAGCCATGAAGATCTCAGTTCACAGGAAACATTCATAGTATCACAATTTCAGGAAGTCAAATAGGATGTTTCCCATAACATTTTAAGGCAATGCCACATCCATACTTATTTGAACTCTATAATGAATCCAAAACATTTACTAATTCTTTGCCATAAGGGTATTTTGATCCTTTTGGTGCTCAATGTTTTTCCATATATTTCAAAACTTGAGGATATGCATTTATTCCTGGGCTTGGTAATATTCTTGAATCATTTCCATTACAAGGGTATTTTGGTTATTTTGCAGATTCAGTGTATTTCAATCATTTTCTTCCATATGATCTTTATCATTTAATTCAAACGTATCATCTTTTCCAGTCCTTTCGAACAATTCTGACAAAATAGCACCCTCGATAATTTATTCTTCAAGTATTTACTCATAACTCGAAGATTTCCAAGTTAAAAGTCTTTTCAGACATTACTAACGAATTATTAGGAATTTTATGTACTAAAGTAGGATCTCAACCATTAAATCAGTAATTTATCGGTTTAAGTACAAATTCTCAGGTTACCTTCTTATTCATAGTCAACTTGGACTTTTTTTACCTCTCAAGGGAATTTTTGTAATTTCATAACCAGATAATTTCGGTATTATCTTTTAACGTAAATAATTATAATATAGAGATCTTATGGTCAATTGCTTTCCCGAACGTTCTCTGATCTTGAAATGATTCCTTAATAGGCTTCTAGTATCTTGCACAAACTCTTCGGGGGTTAAAAACCGGTTATTCAAATTTCCTAAGAAAAACTAATATTTCCATGCACATCAATAGTTTTATCAGATCAATATGTCTTTACAACTTCTTATCCAGCTTCCATGGTCAATTCTTGTCTTTTTACAACATAAGGGTATTTTCGTAATTTTACCTAATCGAAGTATTCTCATAATTTATCACTTAAAACATATTCTATTTGAATCCAACCATATACAAACAAGTGTAATAGTCTAATCATATAGATCCATGCATTTATCCATTATCAACATGTTCCATAAAGCGTAAAGAGGTAGTAATGTATTACCTCAATTTTCGTGCCATATCGATTGACCATTTAAATTACATTCAAACGCACTTGATCTTTAATTTAACTTCAAATAATTCCTCAAATACATAACAATATAAATTTCATCAAAACGGAGCTTAATTCCGAAAATCGGATCTAATCGATGATAAATCAGTGAAAAACAACTTACCGGGTTTGAATTTGGCGAGACGGACTTTGGAATCGGAACATCAACAAATCCCAAAAATATTAGTCTTAAATTCCAGCTCACCAACTTGATTTCTAGCTTCTAATCTTTTACTAACGAGCACGTATAATTTATCATACAAATATGACTTCCAATAATTTTTCTTGCCATGAAAAAACAACTTATTAGAATCTAATTAATAATTTGGAAACCCAATTTGCTTGACTAAAACCTTGAAGAGCTAGTAATATTTAATTACTAACATCATGGACTAAATTGATCTTGTAAAAACTATTATGTCATAACTATAACCACTTGGAAACTAAGAGACAAGGGAAAGATCTCACCAAACTTGGATGACATACCTTGTGGTTTACCCCTTTTTGCATGTTATCTACAATTCCCCAACAGCCACGTGATTTTCTATTCTTCATTTCTTTCCCCAGCCAATCAACAAAACTATTAAAACTTTTGAAACCATTAACAGACCTGGAACTACCCACTCCTCCTTTTTCTAGTCTTGCAGATGCCATAATTCAACCAAGTAAACTTTATAGAAACTAGTATTGGCTATCCAATAAACACTCCGTGCAGTTTCTCATCCCATCCAAGTATCTATCTTTCTGTTAAGACAAATATCCCACGACTTAACTTCAAGTTCAACTAGTGACATCAGCTATATAAAATTTACTCCCTTTGGGGTCTCGGCCGAACCATAGGAGGAAGGGGAAGAATATTCTGACGTGGTTAGTAGGACGTTTGTGCTTCCTTGGTCAGCTTTGAGGGTGGTCGAGGTTGAAGTTGGCCACCGTTTCGTGGTGGCCATGTTGTTTCTACCACTTCGGTTTTCCTTGTTTGGTGGAGCGATGAGGAGTTAGTGAGAAACGGGTGGCTGTTTAGGTCCTTAGGACTCTAAGTTGACGTTCACTGGTTGTTCGGACGCCGGTCGAGGGGTGGATCATTACTGTTGGAGAGATGATCGGGTGGCTCGTTCGGATATTGTTAAAGCTTCGTGAGGGTCTCGGTCGTGTGTTGAGAAATGAGTACGAGTATTATAGATTTAGGGGGTTTTGTTTAGTGTTAAAGTTTTTCTCGGTACATGAAGAAGATATCGAGAAGACAAGGAGTGGTTGACTGATTTCCCTCACTTGTAGTCTCTATTTTCCATATTATAAAATTAATAATAAAAGAATCATTTATTTTCAATCCTTTCTTTCAATCTTTCACCCCTCCATCACTTCATATTATTTTATTATATGAATGGAGATTGTTGTTGGAGAATGACACAGCAATGCATTTCTTTAATTGATTTCAAGCTTTGGTGGACACAAAATCTGCCCGAAAATGAGCTAAAAGCAATGGATTCCAACCATAATGACTACTACTTAAATCACATTTTTTTTAATATGAAAGAATCTAACCCCATATTTAGGTGTGACATATTTTATTTAATAATGTTTGAATAATTCTGGAAATGATTTTGAAAGGATTATGTGCTATGAAGTATTTTATATGAAATTTAATAAATGAATATGAATGGTTTCGGGTATGAAGTGCCCAATGCAATAATTTTTTATAATGAATAATTGAACATGTTGATACATATATACACACACATTGGATAAATGAATAAGATATGAATATGACACAAAAACTCATTGTATGTGAATAGAGAGTTGTAGGTACAATTGACATGTCATAAGGTGGAGTGATATCTGTTGTCTGATCTGGTACATTCATGTACATTAAAGAATAGTAGTGTTTGTGCGAAATTATCCGAAGCACTTGGAGTGCATATTTATGTTTACTAATGATAGCACTTGGAGTGCTTATTGTGCACACTCGTTTGACTCACGTGCCATGCATTATTTTAAAATATACATTGGGTTATGAAAATGAAATGTGAAAGTTCTGAAATGTGATTGAATGGAAAAATACGAAATGATTATTGTGACTGATATTGATTACCATAATTTTTATAAAATCATGAGATAATGATTTTTGGCGTGATATGCCTTTTATATAATAAAGTGTTTATATATATGTGATATGAATCGAAAGAAAACTAATGTTTATTGAGTTTTTGGATTTGGCACTATATGCTTATACATGTGCTAAAGAATGATTTTTCAGGTTTAATTTCATTAGAAGGAAAAAGGTTTGAATTATCAGTTTTATATGTTTTTATACGATGGTAGTAACACTCTAGTTATTTATGATCTTTTCACAATTAGTTTATATGTCACTAAGTGGAAACTAAGCGTGTGATTGTTTCACGCGTAGGTAAAGGAAATGGATCAAAGTAAGGACTGTGGTTTGGTATCACTTTTGAAGATCATATCAGCTCTCTATTATCGATATGTTATTTTCTAATGATTTGACTTTTCTAGTTGACATGTATATTGTATGAGTATCATGCTTCTCTAATATGATAGTTATAAATCGGACCATAAATTATTAAATACACATACTAAAAATGGATACTAATAAGTATACTAAATAGTAGATGCATGAATAGTAGTCTACTAAGTTATGTTTAAAATGTTATCAGTATGGATTTTATAATATGCAAATTTTAGACAATTTTAAACGTTATATGAAACAATATCGAATAGCTACATTACTGTCGAAAATTAGGTTGAAACGAATGATAAAATATTTCTTTTCAATTTTTTACTCGATTAAATGTTTTAGTGATTAAAGTAAGTTTCATGTTTTTGAAAGAAAAAAATTTTACGGGTTTTTGAGTTGGAAATGTTATAAAAGGTCAGTGTGACATCTTTAACTCGTATCAACTTGTATCTCAGTACATAAACGGGTTAAGGGTGTTATAAATCAAGAAATATAGAGTATCATTTTAATCATTGTGCCTAAATCCTTAATTTCTACTTGGTATCAGTCTAAGCTTTTTTTTTTCATCATTGATTAAATGGACCTTGAAATCAATTTAGGGGTTTGTCTATCTCGCATACCCATAAAAGATTTATCTCCTAATGCACAAAAGGATTTTATTGCACATGAAGGTAGTCTTCCATTTGCTAATATAGTTGATAATGATTTTTCTCATTGGAATTTTATAGTGTAGCCTTTGATCTCATGATAGACAATTTGTAATTGTTTAAAGAATTTAGTACTCTTGAGACCAAGTTTAATGTCAAAACAACTGATGGTTCCTTGGTAGCCATAGAAGTATTGGAACAAATTTTGTTAATAAGGATATTATTTTGAAATATGTTCTTTATGTTACACAATTAACATGTAATTTGTTATTTGTTTGTAAATTATCTTGTGAATTCGGATTCAATACTATGTTTGATATCGATAAATGTGTGTTTTAGGTACTAGGTTCGAGGACGATGATTGATAGTGCTAGGTTTTCTGGTGGACTCTAAAGTCTTTGATGTTCACATTTTCTACCAGAACAAGCCTATTCCAGTTGCATTTCAAAATATATTCCCTCTTTTGAACCTATTTCAAGTGAGATTATGTTATTGGATTTTACGTTAGGATATCTAAGATTCTTTTATCTTACAAAATTATTTCCTACATTGTTCATTAATAAAAAAGGCTAACCTTTTCCATTGTTACACTTTCCAATTTGTCAAACATCACAAAACACAATATCCTCCCTCCACCTTTAATCTTCTCACCCATATTTCATCATCCATAGTGATATATAGGGACCTTCTCTGGTAAAGAATGTTAATGGATCTAGATGGTTTATAACGTTTTCAGATGACCATAGTAGAACAATTTGGACTTCTATCATAAAGGAAAAATCAAAATTCAATTCTTCCTTTAAAGCATTTTACAACTTGGTCGAAAATCAATTCCAAAGTAAGATTCATGTTCTTAAAATTGATAATGGAAGCGAATATTTCTCTAACAACCTCATTTCTTACTTTAAAGAAAAGGATATTGTTCATTTTAGTTCATGTGTTAATATTCATCAACATATTGAGATTGTCGAATGTAAAAACTAGACATCTTTTAGAAGTAGCGAGTTCTCTTTTGTTTGCTTCTAATGTTCTTTAATTTTTTTTTTTGGGGAGTCATTCTTACTGCCACGTATCTTATTAATAGAGTCCTTGGTCGTATTCTTCACTTTCGATCTCCTAGGGATGTTCTTCTTGTCAAATTTCCTTGGTTGAAACCTTTGTCATGCAATCTTCCTTTTTAATATTTTTTGTTTTCTAAATTCATTCATATTTATCCTAATCATAGATCCAAACTAGATCCAAGGTCACAAAAATGCATTTTTCTTGGCTATTCGTCTACTAAGAAGGGTTACAAATGCTATTCTTATGTTATAAAAATGATCTCTGTCTCTATGGATGTTACTTTTGTAGAAAATAAGGGTTACATATACTAAGAAGGGTTACAAATGCTTCGGTTCTGTCCTCCTTGAATCTCTACCAGCTTTGTAGATTGAAGCGAGCCTTGTTAGATAACCATAGCTAAATGAGATGAATCTAGCATTTGGCCCACTTGATCAATATGCGTCTTGTTTTGTTTCCTTAAATCCGCGTTGTCCCCTTACTCATTAGAAGCTTTGTTGGCACATATATTGGCCTTCATAGGAACTGCAACATTGTCGTGCACTGGGTAAACATTAGCAACAATGGGTTTAATTGTTTCTTCCACCAGAATTTCCATTTAAACTTTCTCATCCACAGCATCCTTCATTTGAATCTACTCCTCTATGTCATCTGAGCTGGAGATATCCTCCCTAGCTGGACTCCCTTTTGCTGAATAATTCACCGATTCCGTAAGGATGTCCACATTGGATGCAATTGTGTCATCTGTGGTACGAAAAGAATGAGATGGAAATTGCCGAGGTTCATCATCATCGGTGACCCTGATAGGCAATGATTAATGCGGTGGATTCTGCATAGGAGAATTCATAGAAGTTTGAAACTCGTAATCATTGTCAGATTCAGAAACTGATTTGTAATTGATAATGTCTAGAAAAAGAGGAAATGTAAATGAAATGACTGGGTTGAAGGATTTCAATGCGCGAACGAGTTCATCTCTCGTTTTGGCATAAATATAAAAATTGTTTTCTCGGCTCTCCATTCGCTCCAAAAACTGTTTGACATCACCAAGTTCATCTGATCGGTGCAGCTGGTCCAAACATACACCATGATTTTCAGCTTTCGCTGATTTAGGCACCTTCTCCTTCTCTTTCTGTAAAGGTGGTTTGCTTACCGATCGAGCCATGAATTCAATTGAGATTGTGTTGGACATCCCTTTGTTGGTAATGAATTCTTCATCGCAATTAAATTCCCTTTGCCTCACACAATAGCATGATAAGTCACGGAAACCGTAAAATACTAGTTTTTCTGTCGGCAAATTCTGTTATTTCATTATGTATAATTGTGCCAACATTGATGTTCTTCCTTGAATAATAGAATGAATTAGGAACATTCTATCTAAAGAGACAGTGGTACCATGGATAGATGGTTTAAAGTGAAAATTGATGAAATGGAACCAAACTTTGCTTTCAAGTGTGAGAAGCTTACAATCCATATGAAAATTCTTAAGATTTGTACCGGACCAAGCGACACCATCAACACAGAGATTAGCTAACATTATATTCCTCTTTTTGGCTTCAATCTGTAAGGTCATCACTAGTCATTGAGATGCCCAATAGCGCGTTTATTATGGCCGTATTCCACTGGACAAACACTATTCGAACAAAGATAAAAACTAATTCAGCATTATAAGGATTCGCATAAAATTCTCTTACCATAGACACAGAGTAGTTGCCCGAATGGGTGCAAAATTTATCCCATTGTAAGGTGGAGATACTTTGTTGAATGGTTTCTCCAAAAACATCATCATCGTCAAGGGCAATCCCTTGATCCGGGAGTAGAATACATTTTAGCATGTGTTGGTTTTAACCTCCCTAGAAGTGGTGGTCTGAAAACGTTTTAAACGGTGGCCAGAGTTATAGACAATTGTGTCCCCATTGCAGTCGTGAAGCACTACTTTGAACACTGGCTTTGTTTTTAGCACTTGTAGTCTTCACCATCAGCCTTTTATTGAGTAACAAAGAGTGCAGAAGAAGAAAAGTTGAAATGTTTATGAAATATGAAAACTCGAAAAGCTTAGGAGAACTAACAATGGCGGAAAACCTAAAAAATAAAGCTTTTTGAGAGTAAAAGAGAGAATATGAGTTTTGGAGAGGAAATAAGGAATAAAATGAGATAATTGCCAAGATAAAGTCTCTTAATGGTAGGTAGCTCATCCAACGCAGAAAAGATAAGTTTTTAAGAGTTTACCATTATCGGAGCTACTGTCGCCCTCTTAGAAACCATCGTTGTCATCGTCATCACCGGAGTTTGAAGCTCATTTGGGACACCATCTCAAAGGTAAGCGTCGTTTTGGATTTGGTGTTTGAAGATACTAATTTTTTACCCATATTGATTTATTATTATTTTTATTATTATTATTATTATTATTATTATTACTATAATTATTATTATTATTATTATTACTATAATTATTATTATTATTATTATTATAAATATTATTATTATTATTAAATATATATATATATATATATATATACATAAATAATAATAAAAAATTACAAGCCCAGTCAACCGGCCCAAACCAAACTGAAACCCTAAACATTTAGGGTTTCAGTTAGGGTTTTCTAACCCTAATCCCGTGTGCCGCCGCCTCAATGGTTTCCAGCCGCCTCAGCCAACGGTCCAGCTTCCAACTGCCTCTGCTGCCAGTGCCACGCCTCCATCGAAGCCTCCAGAAGACCCAGATGGCCACCCACGTTGCTACTCTAGCAGTGAGTCACCACTGGTAGTCCGGTGACTCACCGAAGGGTAGTCTATTACCCGGTCCGATGACTACACCGGTGATGGCTATAAAGCCATCACCCCATCTGCGATAAAAAAAAACAAACAACGGAGAGACAGAGAACACAGAAACAGACCCCAGAGAGACAAAACCGAGAGCAAAAGATACAAAAATAGAGACCAAATCACAATAACCAGCAACCAAAAATAGAAGAAAAGGGAGGAGAGAAGCTTACCGAGGAAGCCACGACCACCGGAACCCTCCAAACGTCACCAACAACCTTCGAAAACCGAAGGTATTTTCTTAGATTTGCTCCGATTGGGAGCTTTTTAGGATAAAAGAGCACCGGAACCGTCCTTAGGACGGTCCGATCTATCTAATGGTGTAAAAATAAAATTTTCCGGCCACCTTATGCGTTGGCCGGCGGTGAGGGTCACAGCGGCAGACGGCTGCCGCCCGGTGACTGGCTTCCCTCCGATGAGGGAAACTAGAGAGAGGCGAGAGAGTTTTAAAACTCTCTCAGTTTAGAGAGAGAGAGTAAACTGAGAAATGAGGAAGACGGCCCGAAGGGCCGGCTGTTTTGGGCATTAAATAGCCTTCCCGAATGACGTCGTTTCGGGAAGGACTATGTGTGTAATTAAATAATAGTTAAACCCCGTCCGAAGCCATTCCAACTTGTAAACTTTACATTTTAGTCATTAAATTAAGTTTAGAATCTTTTTGATTCAGATCTTTAATTTTAATTTCATTTATTTTAGTCCTTTATATTAAAATAATATATTTAGGATAAATAATAGATTTAATCCCTTAATTTTAATAAATAATATTTTAATCCCTAGTTTATATTTTTAATTTATTTTAATCTTATATTCGAATTTTAAATAAGTTTATTTTAGTCACTAAATTATTAAATAAGAAAATAGCATGTTTAATCCCTGTAATTCTGATTAATTATGAATTAGGTTTTTAATTTTAATTTTACTATAATTTAGTCATTTATTTTAAGTATTTTTTTATTGCTTTTAAATATATAGTTATAATTGTATTTTTTTAATTTTACTTGTTTATATATTTAAATGTTTTTATAAATATATAATAAATAAATATTTATTTTAAATAAATTATTTTAATATTTATTTTTCAATATCGAAGAAAAGGACAGTCTTAATACAACTGGATGTCCTATTCTGATCTTTTAAAATTATAAATTATAAAAATATTATTTAATTTAAATTAATATTTATCAATATCAAAGAAAAGAGCTGTCTTAAGGCACCTAGAAGTCCTTTTCCGATATTTTTAAATATTTTTTATAATTTTGAAATAATAGGATTATAAATTAAATATATTTTGAATTTTATTTTGAATTTTTAATAATAGAGACAATTTATAATTAAAAAGTACCAATTTTGGGCGTTGTAGGGGTGCTAATCCTTCCCTAAACGTAACCGACCACGAATCCCTTTTTATTATTAAAAAGAAAGAATTTTTGGTTATAAACGCAGATCAGTTCATTTTTTTAATTGATGTTTTCTTAAAACTCTTTTAAAAAATAATAATTTTTAGGTATTCGACCTACCTGATCCAAAAGGCCGATGGCGACTCCCAAATTATTTTCAAAACCATTTATTCACATCAATTTTCTTGCCAAATAAAAAATTCGTGCCCGGACGAAAATCGGTTACGACAGCTTGGCGACTCCACTGGGGATTGGTCAAACTTTTAAAAATCAAATATAAATTGTCTCTATTAATTAAAAATTAAAAGTTCATATATTTAATTTTTAATTCTTTCTTTTCAAAATTTTTATATTTACTTATTATTTTCATAATATTTATATGTTTTATTTGCAAGTATTTTATTTCATTATTTATTTTTCTGTCAAAGGTTTGAACATTTCTCCTCACACACAACACTTGCATTGCATAACATAAAGCTCTATAATTGAGTTGTCCCTTTTAAGTGGGAGTGAAAGCGACGTCTTTGTGAGAATTTATTCTCCGTGTCAGACCTAGAAAGTAACTTTCGGGGTTCATATGCTCTATGTCTTCGTGAGAATTTATTCTCCGTGTCAGGCATAGAGAAATGTATCCCCTCGAATTGAACTCGATCCACTTTAGTCTGTGATGGACTAGGGTTGAGGGTTAGCAACCCAAGGGGGCACTAACAAGGACAATTCGGGTACCTTTATTCTTAGATCTGAAACCCTGCATATAAAAAACCCTAGAAACTCTTCCGATCTGAAGTCATGCCAAAATTTTGTCCAAAATAGGTGTACACACAGGAGAAATGAATTCTAACTTTCTTGTTTATTTATTTTTGTTACTGATTAAATTACATGTATATTTAAATTATTTAAATTTAGAAAAAGCATGTTTTAATAAAAATATTTAGGTAAATGTTATTATTAAATTTCTTTATTATATAAACTAATTCATTTCTTTTTGTGTGTTCTTTATTTTTTCTATTTGCATAGCATCATACAGGATAAAAGGAATTGATCCTAGTGTTAATTGTCTCATTGGAAAGCCTTCATCTATGGATAAAAAGTGTTCAAATCAAGTAATTCTAAACTCAGAAGTAAGACAGTGGGCTGAGAACTTACAAAGACAAGAAGGAGACAGCCTGCAGGATGATTATGTATCTGACTTGGCCAGTTATGCTCCAGTTTCGCTAAAAAGAAATGATATGCAAGATTTGCGAAGCATTTGGGAAAGTTGGGATTCAAACAAAAAATTGCAGTTTTATCAGACTTACGGAGACATCCCATATTTGCTCTATGTCGAAGTTGATGATGAATTACTCAGAGCCCTAATTCAATTCTGGAATCCAGGGTATAATTGCTTCACTCTCAATAAAGAAGACTTGGTCCCTACTATTGAAGAGTACACAACTTTGTTACATATCGAAGGGGCTTTGGAGAATCGAATCTATTCAAAGTCAATTAAAACTCAACCCTTTAGAGTTAAATTAGCAAAGATTGCCGGGGTACGAGAAGAACGGGTGGCATCCCGTACAAAACAAAAAGGTGAAAGCGAAGGCATTGCTTGGACCAACATTAAAGAACTTATTCAGAGTCATCCAGATATTAAAGTACGATTCGATTTATTTGCTCTAGGTATGTATGGTATGGTCATCTTCCCAAAAGTATTGGGATATGTTGAAGCTGCAGTGGTAGATTTATTTGAACAGCTACCGAAAAAGATTAATCCTGCTTCTGCAATCCTAGCAGACACCTTCAGATCGTTAAATGCTTGTAGAAAGTTAGGAGGTGTACGATTCTCAGGGTGTACCCAGTTGTTATATGTTTGGATCCGTAGTCATTTCTGGAGGACAGAAAAGGTTTCATACCGACGTTTTAATACGGATTAGTCACCATTAAAAGAATTTCTGGAGCAGGAATGGCTGAAAGAAATTAAGAAAGATATGTGGATTAATGCCTTTCGAAATCTGCAAAGCAATGACATTGTTTGGCGAGCCCCGTGGCAAATACAAAGGGAATTCTTTTACAAATGTGGAGATTACAACTGGATAATGCTGCTCGGATTATGGGGAGGAATTGGATATGCACCACTTCTGGTCATAAGACAGTATGAAGGTCGTCAATTTGTACCTGTCACTGCTGGATTACAGGCATCTGAGTTCGCATTCCATAGCAAAAATTATAAAAGAAGTATCATGGAAGCCGTTACAGCTTGGAAAACAACTTTTTGTATCCAAGCTAAAGCAGCAAAAGAAATGCTAACTCCTGATTATGAAGAATGGAGATCTGCCAGGAAAAATGAAAATATTCCTCTACCAGATCAAAAAGAGGATATCTCTATGGAAGATCGCATTAAGGTAGTTCCATCAGAGATTGAAATCCTGAGAGCTGAGTTTGAAGCAGAAAGAGAAGGCTGGTCGAAAGAATTAGAGCAAATGAGACAAGATAAAGCTATGTTGGGGGTTGACATTGACTTTCATTCATCACAATGTGAAATGTTGAGAAAAGATAAAGAAAAAGTTGATGATGAATTCAGAGCATTACAGAAAAATTACCAGGAGCTATATAAATCCCGGAAAGCATCAGGATCAAGCCAGGCAACAATACAGATGACCAGAGAATTGAACATCGAGAAAAGACGAGTTGAAGATCTGAAAGGAAAGAATAGCCGTCTACTCAAAAGCCTTGAGAAAGGAAAGTAAAAAATGGAAGATTTTGAGGTTGACAAAAGAGAGCGAATTATAAAAAGCAAGGCTGAACACCGCGAGATCATGAATGAAATGCAAAAAAAAGGGATCGAGCCAAAGATTTAGAAGAGATGAAGAATGACATCTTTGATAAATTTGAAGGTGAGAAAAATATCATGTTCAAGGGATTTGAATCTGAAATGAACCAGCTGATTGCTGAACTAGAAGTCAGAGGCCAAAAGATGGAAGAATACAATATTGAAAAAGAAAAATGGGAGCTAGAAAGAAAAAATTTCAACACCAGACTTGAGGTAGAGCAGGAAGTGGCTAGCAATTGGATGCAAAGATGCAGAAACAAGGATGTTCAAATTCAGAAGCTTAATCAAAGAACGCAAGAAGCACGAACAAAACTCGAAGAAGATCTGGATCAGTCTAGAAACAAAAACTCAGAGTTTAATGCTTACATTTTGCAACTTGAAGAATCGTTGTTTCAAGAAAAGGTTCGTCTAGGGCCTAATGATCTCAAAGAAAGTAATGAGGAAAGTGCTTCACTACGAAGACGCATTAGAGATCTTGAAAAAATTCTGCACAATTGTCAAGTCAGAATCACTGAGTTAGAGCAAACTCTTGAAGGGACGAATGAACAATGGAAAAAGTCAACTGATTTCTATGTTGAAAGAAGTGAAGAAAGAAGTAATATGGTGTTCGAGGCCATGGTACAAATGAGCGAAGTTGCTAGATATGTTGGGGAATTAGCTGTTGAAGCCAAAATAATTGAGCATCACGTTGATCCAGTTTCTAAGTGCGGAAAGAAGGTGTCATGGTTAATGAAAGAAATTATAGAGCTTAATAGTAAAGCTATGCCTTATCTGTAGTTATGAATTATTATAAAGAAACTTTTGTATGCCGATGAAAGTTGTTCTATGACAGTTAACTTTTTGGGATCAATACCTTTTTTGCATACATACATTTTGCATACATTCATCAATCATTTCATAATTTTCTTTATGAATATGTTTTTTATTTTATTTATTAAGATAAAATTCATTAATTAAAATTTGGAAAAAATGATATTAAAAGATTTTTCAATCGCAGTTATTCTGGCCAAAAGAGAAATACAACATCACTACGGTACTAGACAAGCTACTAAGAGAATTATGGAGGATAAAATACAACATATTGAGGAACAGCATAATAAAGAACAAGCAGAAATGAGAATGAAGCTAGAGAAAATGGAAGCCAATATTGCAAATTCACAAGATAGCATGATGCAGAAAATAGAGGACATGTTTAAAAGACAGGCTATCATTGGAAAAATGCATGAAAATCCTGTATCTTTCGACCAAGAACCCATATATCCTCTAGGTTTTCCACCAGAACCAATTTATCACTCTGGTACTACACCTATACAAATCAATGCTCGTACATCTTCATTACAAGAAGCCAAACCACATGAAAATCAACAAGTGGATCCTGCATCTTCAAGCAAAAATCCGCTTATATCAGATGTGAAAATAGGGGATCTTAATACTGAGCATTTAATCCCAGATTTGAATGAACTGAATGAGAAACAAAAAGTAAATGAAGAATTGACCAGACAGATCAAGAGCTTAGAAGAACGAATGAAATCCGTGGAAATAACTGAATCATTCTATGGGTTTGACGCTAGTGAGTTGAGTTTGGTTCCAGACTTAATCCTCCCTATCAAGTTAAAAGCTCCCGAATTTGATAAATATGACGGTACTACATGCCCTTCATCCCACATTACAATGTTTTGTCGCAGAATGGCAGGATATGTGAAGGACGAGAAATTGTTAATTCACTGCTTTCAGGATAGTTTGACAGGACCGGCTTTAAAATGGTATACTCAATTGACCAAAGCCAACATTAGATCCTGGAAAGATCTGGCTAAAGCATTTTTAGAGCAGTATCGCCACGTAACAGACATGGTTCCTGATAGATGGACTCTCCAAAATTTGGAGAAAAAGAATAATGAAACATTCAGACAGTATGCCCAGAGATGGCGTGACACGGCAGCCCAAGTTCAACCACATTTGTCAGAAAAAGAGGCCACAGTAATATTTGTTCATACATTGAAGGCTCCTTATTTAAATCATCTAATGGGGAATGCAACCAGAAATTTTGCAGATTTGGTCATTTCTGGAGAACTCATTGAAAATGTCTTGAAAAGTGGCAAAATTGAATAAAATGAGGGATCTAGTTCCAAAAGACCTATGTATCGGAAAAAAGAGAATGAAGTTAACAATGCAAACTCTTACAACAAGGATTCATCGAAAAGTGTTACAATAACCCAGCCAAGGGTTAAGAAAGAGGAAACAAACACTAATCGAGCAGATTCCATAGGATCTCGAAAGGAAAATGAAAGGTTGTCTTTTACACCTTTAACAGTACCATATGCTGAGATCTATGATTCACTGTTAAAAGCAGATGTCATACGGCCTTATCCTTTGGTTCCTATGCAACCACCATTCTCTCCTTGGTATGATACAAAGGCACACTGTGTTTACCATTAAGGAATCACGGGTCATTCTATTGAAAACTGTTTGGCATTCAAAAGGGTGGTTCAAAATTTGATCAACACTGGAAAGTTGGAATTCAATACACCATCTGCATCAAATCATCCATTGACAAATCATGGAGATAAAAACGTGAATACAATTCAGGAAGAGAACAGAAAGAAAGCAAAAACTGACATTTCTGAAATTAAATCTCCTTTTGTTTGGGTATTCCAATAACTCTCTTTAGCCGGTATAATTCCACAACAATTCAGGTCAAAGCAGAATGAAGGCAAGAATTATTGTGAATATCATCAGGAGAAAGGGCATAAAATTCAACTATGTCCTGAATTTAGGGATTTGGTGCAAAAATTGATGAACAACAGAGAAATAGAATTCTTTGAAGAAGAACCAGGGAAAAAAGAAGATGATATTTGCTCATCAGAGGATTCTAAACCTAGTCAAAGAATAAATGATCCTGTGATCATTAATGTGAAATCATCTACGGTGATTCCTGCACCAATAAAGCCGAAAGTAGTTATCACCACTCCTCTACCATTTCCATACAAAGATACCCGCAGGGTACCTTGGAATTATACTACCAATGTTTCAATGGTAGGAGGATCTGTTTCTCTAGAAAAACAGAAGAGAAAATACAGAGTTTGGGTACAACATCCACGTCTGAAGCAATAAGCGAAGTCGGTTTCTTTACAAGAAGTGGTAGATGTTACTCTCCCGAAACATCCAATGCTTCAGAACAAGTGAAAGCAAAAGGAAAAGCCATGGCAATACCTCAGAAGGTATTTGATGATGAATCCTCTCCAGCATTCAATGAGCCTGTGACAGAAAAACAAGCTCAAGAATTTTTGAAATTCTTGAAACATAGTGAGTATAGTGTGGTTGAACAACTACACAAACAACAAGCGAGAATTTCTATTCTTGATCTATTGATGAATTCAGAAGCACATAGAAATGCTTTGATGAAAATTCTCAATCAAACATTTATCCCTGAAGATATATCCCTCAATAAACTTGACAGAATTGTGGGACATATAGCCGCTGACAATTACATAACGTTCACGGATGATGAAATACCGGAAGGCGGAATGGGGTCAGTAAAAGCTTTAAACATCACGACACATTGTCATGGTCATGTGTTGCCAGGAGTATTGATTGACAATGGATCCGCTCTCAACTTGATGCCTCTAGTCACACTTCAAAGAATGCCTGTGGATCAATCACACATGAAGAGTTATCAGAATGTAGTGCGAGCATTTGATGGTACTCAAAAAGAAGTGCTTGGGAAAATGGAAATACCGTTGTTAATTGGACCAGTCGTGTACAGTATTGACTTTGTGGTGATGGACATCCACCCTACATATAATTGTCTATTAGGGAGGCCATGGATTCATTCAGCAGGAGCCGTTCCTTCTTCATTACATCAGAAATTGAAATTTGTTGTTGATGGACAACTAATATGCGTAGGAGCTGAAGAAGAAATCATTACATCGGTAACAAGTGATGTTCCATATATCGACACCAATGATGATGCTCTTGAATGCTCTTTCCGAGCTCTTGAATTTGTAAATGCAACCTTTATTGCAGAAGGAAGCAAAATTCCATATCCCAGATTATCTGATTGCACCAAGATGACGGTACGACAAACTTTAGGCATCGGAGCTAAAGCTGGGAAAGGTTTAGGAAAGAATCTTCAAGGGATTTCAGTTCCTGTCAATATACAGATGAAGAAGGATCGTTTTGGGCTTGGATTTAAGCCCAATTTTCAGCAAAAGAACAAAGAGATGAAAAGAAGATGTGAAGACAGAAAGGCAAAGTTGAAAGGGAAAGAAATCATTTGGGAACACATGTTTTTTCCACAGTTGAAGACCACATTCAGATCAGGGGGAACAATTAATGTAGAACAGCAGCTTGTTGAAGCCTTTAAGGAAGAAAAGTTGACGAAAGATCAAGACATAGTTGAAGAAGCTATGAATGGATTATTTATCAACATGATCATGAATGACAACAAGACTGGCAAATACTTGGATAGGATTCGCCCATGTTTTCCTGGAGAAACACTCAACAATTGGACCACTGAAGATCTTCCTATAGTTTTTAATATTAACGCAGAGTAATATTCAGAACTAATCTTTATGTTTAGCTCAAAAATATGAAAACTTTTTGTTATCTTGTAAAGGAAATTATGTTAAATATAAGAAATTTTCTTTAAAATTTTCAGATGGCAATCATTCTTTACATTTTCTTACATTTTTACATTTATTTATTTCATAAATTTACTATATTCTTTCGGAAATATGTCCGACTTAAATTTGCAGGTATCACCATGTTAATAGCATGTTTATTCCTAAATTTAATCAAGAGATAAATTTAGAGCAACCTATATGTCTGGAAGAAATCAATGGGTGTGAGGATGAACTGGAATGTGATGTTCCTACTGAACTATTAAGATTGGTAGAAAAAGAAGACAAACAAATTTTACCCCACAAAGAATAGGTTGAGACTGTGAATTTGGGAACAGACGAAGAAATAAAAGAGGTGAAAATTGGTACTACTCTGACAATCCAGATAAAACAAGAATTAATAAATCTCCTTCAAGAGTTCAAAGATATCTTTGCCTGGTCTTATCAAGATATGCCTGGTTTAAGCACAGATATAGTGATACACAAGCTTCCAATTAATCCGAAATATAAACCAGTCCAACAAAAGCTCAGACGAATGAGGCCAGAAATGTTGTTGCAGATCAAAGAGGAAGTGATGAAACAGATCAATGCAGGTTTCCTACAGGCAGCTAAATACCCAGAATGGGTAGCCAACATTGTTCCCGTACCGAAGAAAAATGGGAAAGTTCGAATGTGTGTGGATTACAGAGATCTCAACAAAGCTAGTCCAAAAGATAGCTTTTTATTACCCCACATAGACACATTGGTAGACAATACTGCAGGACACGCATGGTTTTCATTCATGGATGGTTTTTCAGGATATAATCAGATAAAAATGAATCCTGAAGACGTGGAAAAAACAACATTTGTAACCATGTGGGGCACATTCTGTTATAAAGTGATGCCATTTGGATTGAAAAATGCAGGGGCAACGTATCAAAGAGCCATGATAACTTTGTTTCATGACATGATGCACAAAGAGATTGAAGTATATGTAGATGACATGATTGTCAAATCCCTAACTGAAGAAGAACATATTAAAAATCTGAGAAAGCTTTTCCAGAGATTGAGGAAATATCAATTAAAGCTTAACCCCGCAAAATGCACTTTTGGGGTAACTTCTAGGAAACTTTTGGGATTTGTGGTCAGCAAAAAAGGAATCGAGATTGATCCAGATAAAGTAAAAGCAATTCAAGATCTTCCACCACCCAATACAAAAAAAGAAGTTCGAGGCTTTTTGGGAAGATTAAATTATATATCTCGGTTCATTTCCCAATTAACTGACAAATGTGATCCAGTGTTCAAATTACTTCGAAAGAACAATCCTGAAGTCTAGAATGAAGAATGTCAAGAAACTTTGGATATTATTAAGAAATATTTATCCAATGCCCCCATTTTAGTATCACCAATGCCTGATAGACCGTTAATTCTCTACTTAACGGTCTTTGAAAATTCGATGGGATGTGTACTAGGACAGCATGATGAATCCGGAAGAAAAGAAAAAGCTATTTATTATCTGAGCAAGAAATTTACCGATTGTGAAATTCGATATCCACCAATACAAAAATTATGTTGAGCTTTGGTGTGGACTACTCGAAGACTTAGACAATATATGTTATACCATACTACTTGGCTGATATCAAAACTTGATCCTTTGAAATTCTTAATGGAATCACCAACTTTGACAGGCATAATGGCTAGATGGCAGATGTTATTATCTGAGTTTGATATTGTATATGTCAACCAAAAAGCAATAAAAGGAAGTGTAATAGCTAATTTTCTGGCCAGTCGTGTATCAAATGATTATCAGCCTTTGAGTTTCAATTTTCCTGATGAAGATTTGTTATGTATATCCATGAATGAAGAAGTCAGAACAAATGACACATCTGCATCTTGGAAGCTTTACTTTGACGGAGCATCCAATGCTTTGGGACGAGGAATCGGGGCAGTGTTAATTTCTCCAGAAAATGTTTATTATCCCTTTACAAGTAGACTGGAGTTCTTTTGCACCAATAACATGGCAGAATATGAAGCTTGTGTCATGGGATTGAAAGTAGCTATAGAAAGAAAAATCAAATGTCTCAAAATATATGGAGATTCATCGTTAGTGGTGTATCAATTGCGAGGAGAATGGGAAACAAAAGACCCCAAATTGTTGGAATACCGAAATTTTACCCTCGAATTAGTAAAAGAATTTGAGAGAGTTACCTTCAATTATCTCCCTTGAGAAGAAAATCAAATGGCAGATGCTTTGGCTACATTAGCTGCTATGTTTCAAGCAACTAAGAAAGTTGATATGATGCCAATCAAAATGCAAGTTTATGAAATTCCTGCACATTGTTATAGTGTGGAAGAAGAGGTAGATGGTAAACCATGGTATCATGATATTCTGCAATATATCAAAAATCAAAGTTATCCACCAAATGCATCAGAAATTGATAAAAGAACCTTGAGAAGAATGGCTGCTGGATATTTTCTTGATGGAG
The DNA here is from genome assembly GCF_006381635.1 of Hibiscus syriacus. Taxonomy (NCBI): domain Eukaryota; kingdom Viridiplantae; phylum Streptophyta; class Magnoliopsida; order Malvales; family Malvaceae; genus Hibiscus; species Hibiscus syriacus. Next base: position 2,586,000 of record NW_024063194.1, read on the forward strand.
AGATTATGTACATAAGAAGCAATGATCAAATGCTATTGAGATGTTTAAATACCAGCGAAGCTCGAAGCATCATTGAAGAAGTACACAGTGGAATATGTGGAACACATGCAAATGGTCTTTCCATGGCCAGAAAAATAATGAGATATGGATACTATTGGGCTACCATATACACAGATTGCATTGATTATGCAAGGAAATGTCATAAATGCCAGATATATGTAGACAAGATTCATGTACCCCCATCTCCTTTACATATAATGACAGCACCCTGGCCATTTTCTATGTGGGGAATAGATGTCATTGGAGCAATCACACCAAAAGCATCGAATGGACATTGCTTCATCCTTGTGGCAATTGATTATTTTACCAAATGGGTTGAAGCTGCTTCATATACTAATATTAAGAGATCCACAGTCTGCAAATTCATAAAGAAAGAGATAGTTTGCCGGTATGGCCTACCAGAAAGGATCATTACAGATAATGCTCTGAACCTGAACAATAAAATGATGACCGAACTTTGTGCACAGTTTAAGATCAAACATGCAAACTCAGTGGCATATCGTCCAAAGATGAATGGGGCAGTTGAAGCAGCAAATAAGAACATCAAGAGAATCATTACAAAGACCACTGAAACTTACAAAGATTGGCACGAAAAGTTACCTTTTGCTCTATATGCATATCGAACTACTGTTCGTACATCTATTGGGGCAACACCGTTTTCTTTAGTCTACGGGATGGAAGCAGTCTTACCAATTGAAGTTGAGATTCCATCGCTTCGAATATTGAGAGAAATAAAATTGGATGAATCTGAATGGATCCAAGCTAGATTTGATCAATTGAACCTTATTGAGGAGAAAAGATTAAAAGCTATTTGCCATGGACAAATGTATCAGAAACGGATGATGAAGTCTCATGATAAGAAAGTACATCCAAGAGAATTCCAAGAGGGTGATCTAGTACTAAAAAAGATCTTGCCTATACATAAAGATTACCGCGGGAAATGGATGCCTAATTGGGAAGGGCCATACGTTGTGAAAAAGGCCTTTTTCGGAGGAGCATTGATCTTGGCAGAAATGGATGGAAAAATTCTGAGAAATCCAATAAATTCGGATTCTGTCAAGAAATATTATGCTTGAAGAAAATAAAAAAGAAAAGAAGAAAAAAGAGAGAGAGAAAGAGAAAAAGAAAAAAGAAAAAGAAAAAAAAGAAGAAAGGAAAAAAGGGGTCAAGGTGAAAACCCGCAAAGGGCATCTTGTAACCAAAGGAAGGATTTGAGTTGAAAACCTGAAAAGGCGGCTCAAATGCAGGTTGATATTAGGCATCTGGCAATTGAACTCTCTTAAGATTTTGACAGTTTGGAAGAAACTTCACATCTACAAGCATTCTGATAACGTTTGAGATCTTCCAGACAAAAGCTTACATCATTTCTCTAAGTTGTGTCAACTTGATTAATTTAGAAATACTTATGCTTATAACTTGTTGAGACATTTGAATTTTTATCATTCTTATGTTTGCCAGAATTTTGAATACAATTCTATCTATTTCAAGTCCAATTTATTTGAGATTCAATTTATTTTCGAAAATTCAATTTATTCTTTTATATGAATTAACATAATTTTGAAATAATTTAAAGATTTCTGAATATCACTTTATGTTAATACTTTTAAATACATGGGATATAAAGTAAGCAAATCATCACCATCTTAAAGCCATGAACATCAAGATTGTTACACGGGATGCTACCGACAACAAGGTCGAATCCGCCAAATCTACTCATCAATTGCTCCAACCGATCACCATTCAGTTCTTGCACATCTGTTTTCAAAGATATACTAAGACAGTAGAAGGCGATCTTTGCAGCACTGATTCCAGCAAAAAGAAACAAGACATTGATATCACTGGGAAACATGTCTCTATACAGATCCTTGTGTATGGTTTTTAAGGAAACCTAGAATCATTTCCACCTCATCAGGTTCAAGTGGAGTAACTTTATTCCTTCCAACCCATACTAGATTCCATTTTCAGCACTCATCAAGAACATACTTCTGGACACTCGAAGGTGGCTCATTGTCATAAGCTTCAAGAACATTACAGATCCTTTCTGTCAATTTGGCACTTCCTGTACATGTTTATAAACAGTTCAACTTTGTTCTTGGATCCCATGAAAGCCATCATTTCTTTGTCAATAGAAAAAGCATCTTCTGGAAGTGTTCTTTGAGTTATCTGATCTGGTTGGACAGAACCAATTATTGAATTTAGAAGATGAATTTGCCAATAGCATCTTCTGGAAATGTTCTTTGAGTTATCTGATCTGGTTTGGTAAACCAATCATTGAATTTGGAAGATGAATGTGCTCATAGCGTCTTCTGGAAGTGTTCTTTGAGTTATCTAATCTGGTTGGACAGAACCAATTATTGAATTTGGAAGATGAATTTGCTCATAGTATAAATAAGGAGACTCAATAGCATCTTCTGGAAGTGTTCTTTGAGTTATCTGATCTGGTTTGGTAGGAACTACAGAACCAATCATTGGAATTAAAAGATGAACTGCATGATCGTCTTCATTAAGAAGCTTCTTTTCAAGCTTCTTTTGCTTATTCCTTTCCCAAAAAAATCATAGCACAAATTTCGCCTTTTCTTGTAATTGGGATCATCACGTAATGGTTTCCCATCTTTTACCTGAAGAAATGTGTCGTCAGCATCCTTAGTCATTTGAGCAGCACATATAAAATCTATCAATTCTGCAATTGATGAATCTGAACCACATCTCTCCATAGCTAGTGAAGTTTCAGCCTCTGAGAATCCCATTTTTGTCAAGTATAACAGTTTATTCTCCTCATCAGAATCAAAATTCAAGATTTCTCGATATTAAAAGAACTATCGATATCTGTGAAATCATCTGAAAATGTCACTTCATAATCAGATGAGTTGTTATCAGAATCAACATGTTGCCTGAATGCAAGCTTTTCAATAGCCTATACTATTGAGTTTTATTCTCAAGAGGTTTTGTGACATTATATCTACATCTACATTTGTCAAAGATGATAGATTCTCTGATTTGAAGAAGAAAGATCTATTGGGTTTTTACAATTGAAGAAATACTCAATTCACCAATCTGAAATCAAACAACTTAACATTCATGCATCATATTTAGGCATTTGCAAAAATAGATGCATTTTCATTCATTTTTATTCTTGTTGAATTTTTAACAGGAATTTCAAAGATTTTAGCAAAAATTTAAATCCATCATTCAATGGATCAACAATGTCAGTTAAATTCATAATGAGAATAACTCATTTGAAGAAGGAAGAAGAAATTCATAATGAGAAGAATTTGTTCAACCTTTTGCTCAAATCCATCACTTGATGGATTAGCTTTGCCAGAGAAGGTTCATAATGAGAAGAACTCATCTGAAGAAGGAAGAAGAAATTCATAATGAGAAGAATTTGTTCAGCCTTTTGCTCAAATCCATCATTTGATGGATCAGCTTTTCCAGAGAAAGTTCATAATGAGAAGAACTCATCTGAAGAAGGAAGAAGAAATTCATAATGAGAAGAATTTGTTCAACCTTTTGCTCAAATCCATCACTTGATGGATTAGCTTTTCCAGAGAAAGTTCATAATGAGAAGAACTCATCTGAAGAAGGAAGAAGAAATTCATAATGAGAAGAATTTGTTCAACCTTTTGCTCAAATCCATCACTTGATGGATTAGCTTTGCCAGAGAAGGTTCATAATGAGAAGAACTCATCTGAAGAAGGAAGAAGAAATTCATAATGAGAAGAATTTGTTCAGCCTTTTGCTCAAATCCATCATTGGATGGATCAGCTTTTCCAGAGAAAGTTCATAATGAGAAGAACTCATCTGAAGAAGGAAGAAGAAATTCATAATGAGAAGAATTTGTTCAACCTTTTGCTCAAATCCATCACTTGATGGATTAGCTTTGCCAGAGAAGGTTCATAATGAGAAGAACTCATCTGAAGAAGGAAGAAAAAGTTCATAATGAGAAGAGCTTGTTCAACCTTTTGCTCAAATCCATCACTCGATGGATCAACTTTTACAGAGAAAGTTCATAATGAGAAGAACTCATCGAAAGAAGGATGAAGAAGTTCATAATGAGAAGAACTCATCAAGATCTTATTCAACCTTTTGAATAACTCTATCACAAAAAGAAAGAGGTCAACATCATCCCCAGTGGAAAATTCATAATGAGAAGAACTCATTTGAAAGAAAGAGAAGAAGTTATTTAACATCTCCATGCATAATCAAGTAAAGCCAAATGGATAAAAAAATTTATTATCTTTTCATCTTTGCCCTATTCCTGTTAACACAAGAATGAGCAAAGAGGGGCAGCTGAAGATACTAATTTTTTACCCATATTGATTTATTATTATTATTTTTATTATTATTATTATTATTATTATTACTATAATTATTATTATTATTATTATTAATATAAATATTATTATTATTATTATTATTATAAATATTATTATTATTATTATTAAAAATATATATATACATAAATAATAATAAAAAATTACAAGCCCAGTCAACCGGCCCAAACCAAACTGAAACCCTAAACATTTAGGGTTTCAGTTAGGGTTTCCTAACCCTAATCCCGTGTGCCGCCGCCTCAATGGTTTCCAGCCGCCTCAGCCAACGGTCCAGCTTCCAGCCGCCTCTGCTGCCAGTGCCACGCCTCCATCGAAGCCTCCAGAAGACCCAGATGGCCACCCACGTTGCTACTCTAGCAGTGAGTCACCACTGGTAGTCCGGTGACTCACCGAAGGGTAGTCTATTACCCAGTCCGATGACCACACCGGTGATGGCTATAAAGCCATCACCCCATCTGCGATAAAAAAAAACAAACAACGGAGAGACAGAGAACACAGAAACAGACCCCAGAGAGACAAAACCGAGAGCAAAAGATACAAAAATAGAGACCAAATCACAATAACCAGCAACCAAAAATAGAAGAAAAGGGAGGAGAGAAGCTTACCGAGGAAGCCACGACCACCAGAACCCTCCAAACGTCACCAACAACCTTCGAAAACCGAAGGTATTTTCTTAGATATGCTCCGATTGGGAGCTTTTTAGGAGAAAAGAGCACCGGAACCGTCCTTAGGACGGTCCGATCTATCTAATGGTGTAAAAATAAAATTTTCCGGCCACCTTATGCGGTGGCCGGCGGTGAGGGTCACGGCGGCAGACGGCTGCCGCCCGGTGACCGGCTTCCCTCCGATGAGGGAAACTAGAGAGAGGCGAGAGAGTTTTAAAACTCTCTCAGTTTAGAGAGAGAGAGTAAACTGAGAAATGAGGAAGACGGCCCGAAGGGCCGGCTGTTTTGGGCATTAAATAGCCTTCCCGAATGACGTCGTTTCGGGAAGGACTATGCGTGTAATTAAATAATAGTTAAACCCCGTCCGAAGCCATTCCAACTTGTAAACTTTACATTTTAGTCATTAAATTAAGTTTATAATCTTTTTGATTCAGATCTTTAATTTTAATTTCATTTATTTTAGTCCTTTATATTAAAATAATATATTTAGGATAAATAACAGATTTAATCCCTTAATTTTAATAAATAATATTTTAATCCCTAGTTTATATTTTTAATTTATTTTAATCTTATATTCAAATTTTAAATAAGTTTATTTTAGTCACTAAATAATTAAATAAGAAAATAGCATGTTTAATCCCTGTAATTCTGATTAATTATGAATTAGGTTTTTAATTTTAATTTTACTATAATTTAGTCATTTATTTTAAGTATTTTTTATTGCTTTTAAATATATAGTTATAATTGTATTTTTTTTAATTTTACTTGTTTATATATTTAAATGTTTTTATAAATATATAATAAATAAATATTTATTTATTTTAAATAAATTATTTTAATATTTATTTTTCAATATCGAAGAAAATGACAGTCTTAATACAACTGGATGTCCTATTCTGATCTTTTAAAATTAAAAATTATAAAAAATATTATTTAATTTAAATTAATATTTATCAATATCAAAGAAAAGAGCTGTCTTAAGGCACCTAGAAGTCCTTTTCCGATATTTTTAAATATTTTTTATAATTTTGAAATAATAGGATTATAAATTAAATATATTTTGAATTTTATTTTGAATTTTTAATAATAGAGACAATTTATAATTAAAAAGTACCAATTTTGGGCGTTGTAGGGGTGCTAATCCTTCCCTAAACGTAACCGACCACGAATCCCTTTTTATTATTAAAAAGAAAGAATTTTTGGTTATAAACGCAGATCAGTTCATTTTTTTAATTGATGTTTTCTTAAAACTCTTTTAAAAAATAATAATTTTTAGGTATTCGACCTACCTGATCCAAAAGGCCGATGGCGACTCCCAAATTAATTTCAAAACCATTTATTCACATCAATTTTCTTGCCAAATAAAAAATTCGTGCCCGGACGAAAACCGGTTACGACAGTGTTCTTTATTTTTTGCATTTTGGTATGAAAGAAAAATCGAACAGTGGTCGATGTTGGGGATTCTCGATGGTTGGTGAAAAGGAACTTTAGTCAGAGAAGATGAAGATTATGTTCAGATAATTTAAATGGTTGGAGAAAGTTAGAATTTTCTTGGGTCCGGGTTTTATAAGTTAGGTTAGATAAATTTTGGATTTGGATTTTTTAATTTGATGAAGAACAAGGTTGTATTTTTAACATTTTGGGGGTTTTAGTCTTAAAAAAACAAGTTTTGTTTGGAGTTTTGTGTTTTTGATGATCATAACAAGACTTTGGGTATGAAAGAGTGAAGAGCATAAGGGGGTGTTTTGGTGTTTGATCGAGAATGAAGAAGGAAATATGAGTTTTGAGGATTTGTTTTCTTGAGTGATGGAGGAGCGGAGGATTTCGACTAGAGAGGAATCGCAGAAGGAAAATTTTTGGAGATAGTAAAAATGAATGTGGGTCTAAAAAATAGGTTTTATACTTGATAGAAGTTTTGGGAAATTGCTTCATAAAGACTCTATTTTACGCTCATTTTTTCTTCGTATTCCGACTTTTGTCTACTTTCCTTTTAGTCACATAATGAGTGTAAAATCTTTCTTGAATTTCCAGTTCAATGAGATTTAGTCCTAATTCCTTCCAGTTGCTTTTAATTTTCATTAATTATGTTAAATTATCAAATATTAATGTTAATTTTAGAATCTTTTATTTTAGTCACTCATGTTTAACTATAGATTAAACTCTATAGATTTTAAGTCCTTAATTTGAGTCACCAATTAGAATTTAGTCCATTAAATAGAGACTTTATGATTTAGGTTCTTTTAAATTAGTTTAGTTAAACTTTTTAGGCTTAGATTCTTTTAATTTAGTCTTAATTCTTTAAAAATTTATAGAAAATCATTATTAAATTCATAAATGGATTAAATATGAGTGTTTATTTATTTTTAATATTGAAAGAGAATGGCCTTAAGGCAACTAGACATTCAATTTCGATATTATTAAAGAAATAAATACTTTTTCATTGGTTACCTAAAATTTAATTAGGTTCTCATTAATTTTAGTATAATAGAAAAAAAGCATATTTTAAATTATCAAGAACACGACGCTTGACTTATGTTAGGGGATGAGTCATAGCCTTTTAAACAAATGAATACCCTTTATATTTTTCAATAATAATTCAAATAACTATTTAATCCCTAGCTTTTAAAAAATAGGTTTTTAATAATTTTTTAAATTTTCTAAATTTTTTGAAAATGATAATATTTTATCATTTCAGTTAAAAAATAAGAAATAATTACCTTAATGAAAATTAGGGAATGACTCTCTTCTTTAATCGAAAATAAATAATAATAATGTGTATTTTTTATTATTTTATAGTTTTTTTAAATGAAAGTATTTTTTACTATTTTGATTTAAAAAATAAAAATAATTACCTTAATAAAAAGTAATGAATTATTTCCTTTCTTAATTAGAAATACTGATGTGATCCAATTCAAAATTAATACATGATTATATTATTAGAGAACAATGTATTGGATTGACCCACCATGAGCATATGTCTTGGATTATTATATGACAGTCATAACATTGCTCATGGTGATGACTATTTGTATGATCCTCAGACTTGAGATCAATAATATCCCTACATATATTGTTGTATGTTTTGATGCTCATACCATCACTCCATATCCACCAGCATACACATTTATATTGTCGTGACATTTGTATATATCAAGACTAACTATACTTAGATAGAATAGTGCATTGCTTTGGTTAGACTTTTGTAAATTCACCTAATCCCCGTGGAGACGATACTCACTCATCATTATATTACTTGAGCGATTGTGTATACTTGCACATTATTTGCGTATAATTTATAGTACTTACAACACGCTAACAAGTTTTTGGCGTCGTTGCCAGGGATTGGCAACCTGAAGTTATTTAGTTTTGCCAGAGCATATTATTTTGTTTTGCATTTTTATTTGTGTATAGTTTACTTGATATTTTTTGTTTTATTTTCAGGTTTATCTAGTGTATGCCTAGAAGAAATTCTGAAGAGCCTTGGAACCAATAGAACCTGAGATTGAAAAACTCTTTGGAAGAAGAAGACGTACTCAAAGAAATATGTATCAGATTGGAAACCAAGGCATTGGTCAGGATGACGGAAATTATAATGTCGCGACATTAGACAATGTTGCTCCTGCTGTTAGGTCGCGCGTTATTCGTGATCACTTAAATCCGATGCTGGATGATCTGAATCCTGGGATTGTGGCACCTGAAATTCAAGCTGCACATTTCGAGCTGAAACCAGTCATGTTCAATATGTTGAATTCTATTGGGCAGTTTGGGGGTATGCCAACTGAAGATGCCAGGCAGCACATTCGTAATTTTCTGGAAGTTTTTGATTCTTTTCACCAAGAAAGAGTTCATGGGGATTTTCTGAAATTAAAGCTTTTTCTGTATTCATTGCGTGACTGAGCAGGGGCTTGGTTGAGTGGTGTACTAGCCGGTTCTATAGAATCATGGGCCGATCTTTGCAAGAATTTGCTTATTGAGGTACAACCCACCAAACATGAATACGTAGCTAAGGAATGAAATATAATCTTTTCGCCAGGGCGACGACGAATCCTTGTATGAGTGTTGGGATCGTTACAAGAGTTTGCTTTGAAAGTGTTCAAATCATGGTTTTCATGATTGGACTCAAGTAGTCATGTTCTATAATGGAGTCAATGCACCCACGAGGATGTTATTGGATGCCTCGGCAAATGGGACATTGTTGGATAAATCACCTACTGAGGCGTTTGCTATCTTGGACAGAATTGCTAATAATGATTATCAGTTTCTTTCCTCAAGGCTTGGGAATGGAAGGAGAACACCTAGAGCATTTGAGTTAGATACCAAGGATTCGGTGTCCGCTCAACTCTCAGCCATCACTAATATGTTGAAGAACTTACAACGTTCCACTGATGTGAAGGAAGTGAAAGCAACTAGCTTGGCATGTCTGTTATGCCAAGGCAATCATCACGAGAGCGAATGCCCAACCAACCATGAGTCCATCAACTTTGTAGGTAATTACAATCGAGGCAACAACAATCCTTATTCTAACACTTATAATACTGGATGGCGTTAGCATCCCAATTTTTCATGGGGAAATCAAGGAGCCCACAATGTTAATCAACCTACTCGGCAGCAGAATCACAATGAGCCTCAAGGTTACCAAAATGCTATGCCATGGCATAATGCCAACAAAGGAGCTTCATCTTCAGCAAGCATGAGTTTAATGGAAGCTACAATTCAAGAGTTCATATCCACTACGAAGATAATGCTGCAAAACCATTCTACTTCAATTAAGAATCAAGGAGCTTTACTTCATAGTCAATGCGCCTTACTTCAAAACCATAGCTCGTCTCTGAGAGCTTTGGAAGGTCAAGTTGGTCAGATTGCTACGGCATTGCAAGAGCGTCAGCAAGGACGTTTGCCAAGTGATACTGAAGTCATTAGAGAACCTGGAAAAGAGCACTGCAATCTGTTAACTCTTAGGAGTGGAACACAAACCAATCAACAAGTCAAGGATAGTGGGCCATAACATGATGATTCTGATCCCACTACTGAAGTTGAATTATATGATGATAGAGTTACTGAGAAAGACAAGGAGGAGGATTCTGCTAAGATACCAGATTCTGATGCCAAGGCAAAAGCAAATTCTATTCCTGCAGCTAAGGAAGCTAAACCTCCTCCACCCTTCCCGCAAAGATTGAAGAAGCATAATGATGAAGTTTAGTTCAAGAAGTTCGTGGACATTCTTGATCAGCTGCATATCAATATACCTCTCTTGGAAGCTGTTGAACACATGCCGATGTATGCCAAATTTCTGAAGGAAATTTGTACCAGGAAGAGGAAAGTAAAGACTGTTGCCATGGCAACAGAATTTTTTTCTTCATTGAGTAAGTTGTCGCCAAAGAGAAATGATCCAGACAGCTTCATTATTCCTTGTTCAATTTTAGCTAATTTTGTTGGAAAGGCACTGTGTGATCTTGGTTCAAGTGTCAATTTAATGCCAAAATCGATATTCTTGAAGCTTGGCATAGGAGATGCAAGACCCACCTCAGTTATTTTACAACTTGCCGACAGATCTCATGTGAAACCTGAAGGGAGAGTCGAGGATGTCATAGTAAGGGTGGATAAGTTTGTGTTTTTAGTCGACTTCTTAATTCTGGACTGCGAAGTTGATGCCAAGGCACCAATCATTATGGGAAGACCTTTCCTAGCCACTGGACGTATCTTGATAGACTGTGAAAAAGGTGAACTCACCATGAGAGTGGCTGATCAGTGTGTGACTGTCAATGTTTTTCGAACGCTCAAATATGTTGATGACACTGAAGAATGCCAAGGCATTTCTGAATTGAACTCAGTGATTGAAGAAGAGACTGAACATCTTTGCCAGAATAATTTCATTCAGCTAGCACAAAATGAATATTGGGTGGATGATGAAAGCTTAATGGAGTCCAACAACTTTCCAATTTTTGAGGAAGAATCTAGCTTACTACAAGTTAGATCAGGTATGAATTTTGAACCTCTAAATTTTGATGAATTTATTCCTCCTAAGCCTTCATTAATGCATCCACCCACTCTAGAGCTTAAGACTTTGCCAGGGCATCTTAAGTATGCTTACTTAGGTAGTGATGAGACTTTACCGGTGATTATTTCCGCTAACCTTACTGCTAATCAAGAGCAAAGTTTGTTAAGTGTGTTGATGCAGCATAAAAAAGCAATTAGTCCCATGATATGCATGCACAAGATTCTTCTTGAAGATTGCCACGGTAATTTAATAGAACCACAAAGAAGACTCAACCCTGTTATGAAGCAAGTGGTGATTAAAGAAATTATGAAATGGCTTGATGCTGGAGTGATCTACCCTATCTCAAACAGCTTATGGTTGAGCCCTGTCCAATGTGTTCCGAAGAAAGGAGGCAGGACAGTGGTTACTAATGAGGATAATGAGCTATTACCCACTCGCACTGTGACCGGATGGAGGATATGCATGGACTATCGAAAACTCAATAAAGCTATAAAAAAGGATCATTTTCCTCTACCTTTCATCGACCAAATATTGGATCAATTAGCCGTTATTGCATTCTATTGCTTTTTGGATGGGTACTCGGGATACAATCAAATTGCCATCGCACCAGAGGACCAGGAGAAGACTACATTTACTTGTCCCTATGGAACTTTTTCCTTTAGGAGGATGCGTTTTGGACTCTGTAATGCCCCGACAACATTTCAGCGCTGTATGCAAACCATATTTTCAGACATGGTTGAGGATTTTCTGGAGATTTTCATGGATGAATTTTCTGTTTGTGGGGACGATTTTGAACGATGCCTCAGCAATTTAGCAAAAGTTCTCAAGAGATGCGAGGAGGCTGAGTTGGTCTTAAATTGGGAAAAATGTCACTTCATGGTGACTGAAGGCATTGTATTAGGCCACAAAATTTCTCACAAGGGTATTGAGGTTGATAAGGCGAAGATTGAAGTGATTGAAAAGTTGCCACCACCAACTTCTGTCAAGGGCATAAGAAGTTTTCTTGGACATGCTGGATTCTATAGAAGGTTTATCAAAGACTTTTCCAAGATTTCTAAGCCTTTGTGCACATTGCTTCAACAAAACCAACCCTTTGTGTTTGACAAATTATGCCTCGGCACATTTACTGAGCTGAAATGACAACTGATCTCGGCACCCATTGTAGTCCCTCCCGATTGGACATCACCAGTTGAGCTGATGTGTGATGGAAACAATTATGCCGTAGGAGCTGGTCTGGAGCAACGCCGAGGTAAAATGTTTCATGTTATTTATTACTCTTACCGCACTTTAAATGAAGCACAATTGAATTACACTACCACTGAGAAAGAATTACTTGCTGTGGTATTTGCTTTTAATAAATTTAGACCTTACCTAATAGGCACTAAAGTTATTGTTCACACTGATCATTCGGCTATAAAATACTTAGTGAACAAAAAGGATGCCAAGCCTAGACTTATTAGGTGGATCTTACTTTTGCAAGAATTTGACTTAGAGGTGGTACATAGAAAAGGAACTGAAAATCAAGTTGCTGATCACTTGTCTAGGTTAGAGAACAATTCTGAATGCCATGACACTGTAGATATCCAAGAGGAATTTCCTGATGAGAAAATTTTATATGCCACGGCAATCCCGTGGTACGCTGACCTTGTTAATTTTCTTGTTAGTGGAATTGTGCCTTTTGATTTGAATAGTCAGGCTAAAAAGAAGTTCAAGCACGATGCAAGGCACTATTTTTGGGATGACCCATATCTGTTCAAGTATTGTGCCGATCAGCCCATTAGACGATGTGTACCTGAAGAGGAGCAAAGTGATATTTTGTACCATTGTCATTCGGCCCCAACTGGAGGCCATTTTGGTGGAGCAAAGACTGCTGCTAAGGTCCTGCAACCAGACTTTTACTGGCCAACTTTGTTTAAAGATGCCCAATCATTTTACAAAGAATGTGATCGATGCCAACGGACTGGAAACATCTCCAGACAACATGAAATGTCGCTGTAAAATATTTTGGAGATAAAACTGTTTGATGTGTGAAGCATTGATTTCATGGGACCATTCCCATCTTCTGAAAGAAAATTATATATCTTGCTTTCTGTGGATTATGTGTCAAAATGGGTGGAAGCAATGGAAACAACAAGGAATGACTCCAAAACCGTACTCAAGTTTTTGCACAAGTATATTTTCACTCGGTTTGGAGTACCCCGTGCTATCATTAGTGATGAGGGAACCAACTTTGATAACAAGTTGATTGCCAAGGCATTGAGGAGATATGGAGTTTGACATAAGATTGCCATGGCATATCATCCGCATACAAATGGCCAAGCAGAGATATCTAATCGAGAGATCAAGCAGATTTTAGAGAAAGTGGTGAACCCAAGGCGTAAGGATTGGTCGCCAAAGTTGGATGAAGCACTTTGGGCGTACAGAACTGCATTCAAGACTCCTTTGGGGATGTCACCCTTTAAGTTGGTGTATGGTAAAGCTTTTCATCTCCCGGTTGAGCTTGAACACAAAGCTTATTGGGCCATCAAGCGATTGAATTTCGATGCTCAACTAGCTGGGGAGTAGAGATTACTTGAACTTAACGAAATGGAAGAGTTTAGAGAACAAGCATATGAGAATGCTCGGATATACAAGGAGAAAACCAAGAAGAGGCATGACCAGAAATTGATGCCACGACATTTTCATGAGGGGCAACAAGTCTTGCTTTACAACTCCAGACTCAAACTCTTTCCTGGGAAACTCAAATCTCGATGGTCAGGACCATTTGAGGTGTATTATGTCTATCCCCATGGAGCTGTTGACATCAAGAGAATAGACAATGGGACGATCTTCAAGGTCAATGGCCAGCGTCTGAAAGCCTACAATGGAGTTCCACCACCACACAACAAGGACGTGTTACGTCTGCGCGATACTGAAGCGTGCCTAGAGGAGAACCAAAATTCGATGCCACGACATTGAATTTGTGTCTGTGCATAAATAAAAATTTAAAATTTAAGTTTTTTTTTATTTTTATTTCATTTTGTAATTAATTTTTTATATGATTTGTAGGGACCACAGTGCTGCAAATCGTGCAAGGAGCGGTTACCAAAGGGAGGAAAGGACAATGCATTAATTGGAGAGATATTCTTTTGATTTGATTTTTTTATTTAATTTAATTTCTAACATTTCTTTTTCTCTTTCCACAGACTTGTCCTATCACCATCATTACCTTTTGGCAGTTTTTTTTCCTTCCCCATACACGCATAACCCCCTCCACCCACTCAATACTCTCTTAACTGTCCTATCACACCTTTTCCCTCTTAAATTTTTAACTTTTTCTTTTCTCTTTCTTTATTAATTTTTCTCTTTCATTTTAACTTTTACTTTTTCTCTTTCTTTTACTCATCTTCTTCCCTTATTCTCTCCATAGCCAAAATACATCCAAGTTTTTAAAGCTTTCAAAAATTTCTTCATTTATCATTTTTCTTGCTTCATACACACACGAAAATGGTACGTTAAAGACCGGCTACAACCGACACTACCGCTTGGAAACAGTTTGAAGATGACGAGGCCAGGGCTCGGTTCCAAAACTTTAAGAACCGAAAACTCTTTTTTGAGTTAGGATTTATTTTTATCGAGAAAACCAATGGTGGTTTTGGACCCGATGTTATGGACATCGTGACACCACTCAAGTGGAAGAAATTCGCCCGTCATCCTGGTTCGGTGAATGGCTCGGTGGTTAAGGAGTTCTACGTGAATATTTCCAAGCCCAACAAACACTCTATCTTCGTCCGAGGTAAGCAGATCCATTTTAGACCCACTGCGATTAACCGGTATTTTCATTTACAGGATGTAGTAGACATGCATGCCACACTCGAAGAGGAGGTTGATAGCACCACATACGATGGGGTCTTGAAGGACCTTTATTTCGAAAACACTAAGTGGAATGGGCGTCAAACGAGTCGATACTCGATCAACCGAGAACATCTTCAGTCGCGCGCCAAGTTATGGAATCACTTCTTTAAGCATAAACTCATGCCCACTTCCCACAACACTACGATATCACTTTCACGCTTACTGCTTTTACATTCGATAATGGTGTCTCGTTCTATTGATATTGGGCGTATTATTGTTTAGCAACTTCATGACTGTTTAAGTAAAACGGCAAGTGCTTTAGTGTTTCCTAACTTAATTACTGCCTTATGTAGTAAGAAAAAGGTTGAGGAAAATGCTTTTGATGAAATTTTACCTGGATTATCGGACATTACTAGAGCCAGACTCCCACTGCTATTAGGACTTGAAAATCCTAAATATAAAGAATCTGCTCATGACAATCTGCAGGTACTATACAATCAAATGCCGAGGCAAGGCAAATTGCTCTCGAGGAAGCTGTGATACACACTCAGACACACTTGCATGCTTTACACGGTGATATCCGTAACTTCTTTGGATTCATGAAGCATAGAGATGATGTGGTGGAATCAATGTTTCAAGAAATTATTCCCTACGGTCAACGGAATTTCCCTGGCTTCCCAGACGAAATTTTGCCGGCATTTAATACCGAGGCATCTCCAGAGCCCGGACAAGATGCAGTCGATCCTCCCGCTGATGATCCGATTCTTGCTCCGCACCGTTCTGAAACTCCTAAATATCCACCCACTGTCCCTGTCGAAGAAACACCCAGCCCTGTCCCAGCACCTAATCCTTCTCCTGCACCACGTAGTGGTTGACGTACGAAGACCACGGTTGGACGAACTGTGCGTCATTACTCCACTTCTTCCGAGTTCAGCCCAGCACCAATATGCAAGCGCACCAAGCAAGGAGCTGCTAGCACCTCCAAGGCACCACTACCACACAAACATTGAGGTACCTCCTTTGCATTCATTATAATTTAGTTGCATTTCATTGCATGACATTTAGTTTATATTTAGTTTAGTATAAGCATTGAGGACAATGCTTCCCTTAAGTTTGGGGGAGGTATTGTTCTTGGCAGGTCATATGCATGATAGCATTAGCGTAGTATTATGCCATGGCATCAGTAAATGGTAGGATAGTTAGATAGAATGTTTTTAGGATACCCGATGATGATGATTTTTGTTAGGCTAGATTCTGAATGTAAATGACTGTTGAGAATGATAGAACTCACTCTAGGGCTTGATGCTTTGTGAAAATGTTACACGATTTGTATACTTTTTATACTTAGAAAATTTAGAAATTTTTTTATGAAAAAACTCTAGTTAGTTTTGGCATTGAAATATAGTTTTATGCTTAAAAGAAAAAATCAAAAACAACTCCCTTGGAAATGAAACTGTGAATAAATGCTTAGGCATAGCTGTAGAGGGACACTCCTCTTTGTCGTGGCATTGCCTGAAACTTTCTTTAATAAATGGCAGCCTTGTGCATATGAGTGAATGAAAGTAGTCACGGGATGACTCTACTTAACTAGCTCGGGGGTAGAAGGTATGCTCCCTTTCATCTAGAGTGTGGGAGAGTATGTGTGATCAGCTGACCTTCTTCATAACATCAAGTTTAAAAAAAAGGGAGTAAAAATGTGCTTAATGAATAAGTAAATGCCTTGGCAAAAACTAGAGGATCACTTCCCTTTGCCGTTCAACAATCAAATGCTGGATCGACTTGCTGGCAAGGCATTTTATTGTTTCTTGGATGGTTACTCAGGGTATAACCAGATTGGCATTGCACTAGAGGACCAAGAGAAGACCACGTTCACGTGCCCTTATGGCACTTATACTTTCTGAAGAATGTCTTTTGGACTCTGCAATGCCCCGACAACTTTTCAATACTGCATGCAAGCCATATTCTCTGACATGGTTGAGGATTATGTTGAAATTGTCATGGATGATTTTTCTGTTTCTGGTGATGACTTTCAAAAATGCCTCGGTAATTTGGAAAAGGTGCTGAAGCGGTACGAAGAGGCTGACCTCGTACTGAGCTGGGAAAAATGCCACTTCATGGTAACAGAAGGCATTGTTCTAGGCCACAAGATTTCTGCAAAGGGAATTGAGGTTGATAAGGCCAAGATCGAGGTGATCGAGAAACTTCCCCCACCAAAATCTGTCAAGGGCATTCAGAGTTTCCTTGGACATGCTGGATTTTATTGAAGAATCATCAAGGACTTCTTCGTAATATCCAAGCCCTTATGTACCCTGCTGCAACAGAACCAACCATTTGTGTTCGATTAATAATGCCATGGCGCATTCAAAGAGCTGAAGCAAAGACTTATAACAGTCCGATCGTAGTTCCCCCAGACTGGACGACACCGTTTGAGTTAATGTGCGACGCAAGTGATTTTACTGTGGGAGCTATGCTTGGGCAACGTAGAGGTAAAATTTTGCATGTGATTTATTATGCTAACCGTACCTTAAATGATGCATAGTTAAATTACACGACCACAGAGAAAGAATTACTTGTCGTGGTATTTGCATTTGACAAGTTTAGGCCATACTTGATAGGCACCAAAGTTATAGTTCACACTGATCATTCAGCGATAAAATATTTAGTGAACAAGAAATATGCTAAGCCTAGACTGATTAGATAGATATTACTATTGCAAGAATTCGACTTAGAGGTAGTTGATAGGAAAGGTACTGAAAATCAGGCTGTAGACCACTTATCTAGGCTAGAGAACATTTCAGAATGCCATGACATTTTTTATATTAAAAAAGAATTCCCTGACGAAAAAATTTTATATGCCACATCAATTCCGTGGTACACTGACCTCGTTAATTTTCTTTTTAGTGGTGTTTTTCCTTATGAACTAAATAGCCAGGGCAAGAAGAAGTTTATGCATGATGCCAAGTTCTATTTTTGGGATGAGCCGTACTTATTCAAGCAATATGTTGATCAACTGATAAGACGGTGTGTCCCTGAAGAGGAGCAACACAATATCTTATACCATTGCCACATAGCAACCTATGGAGGGTATTTTGGAGGTTCGAGGACTGCTACAAAGGTCATCCAATCAGGCTTCTATTGGCCATCGCTATTTAAAGATGCCCACAAATTTTGCAAGGCGTGCGACCAATGCCAGCGCACTGGAAACATTTCCAGACAACATGAAATGCCGCTGCAAAATATTCTGGAGGAACTTTTTGATGTTTGGGGTACTGATTTCATGGGACCATTCCCATCTTCTTTTGGGGATTTATATATTTTGCATGCAGTGGATTACGTTTCGAAATGGGTTGAGGCAATTGCTACGCCGAGGAATGATTCGAAGACGATGCTCAAGTTCCTTCACAAGAACATATTCACACGATTTGGAGTACCGAGAGCTATAATCAGTGATGAAGTCCCCCACTTCAAAAATAGATTAATTGAAAAGGCATTGCAGAAGTATAGAGTGCGACATAAGAGTGCCACGACATATCACCACAGACAAATGGGCAAGATGAAGTGTCCAATCAAGAAGTCAAGCAAATCCTTGAGAAGGTGGTGAACCCTCGAAGGAAATATTGGCCCCCCAAGCTCGATGAAGCATTATGGGCCTATAGGACAACATTCAAAATGCCTCTGGGAATGTCGCCTTTTAAGATAGTATATGGAAAAGCTTGCCACCTCCCAGTTGAGTTAGAACAAAAGGCATATTTGGCAATCAAGAAATTAAACTTCGACGCACAACTTGCTGGGGAGAAACAATTGCTCGACTTGAATGAAATTGAGGAGTTTAGAGCGCAAGATTATGAAAATGCCAAGCTATACAAGGAAAAGACTAAGAAGTGGCATGACAAAAATCTTTTTCCACGGCATTTTCATGTGGGCCAGAAAGTGCTGCTTTTCAACTCAAGGCTCAAACTCTTCCCTTGTAAACTAAAGTCACGATGGTCGGGACCTTTTGAAGTTCACCATGTTTACCCATATGGTGTTGTTGATATCAAGAACATGGGTGATGGATCCATTTTTAAAGTCAATGGCCAGCGCCTGAAGGCTTACCAAGGAATCCCACCTGCGCATGACAAGTCGGCGCTGATCTTGCATTATGTTGACACTGGTCCGGCATCTTAAGGATGCCATGACATTTTAAATTTACTCCTGAACATAAATAATTTTTATTTTACTATTCTTTTAGTTTTTATTATTTTATTAATTAGGTTTATATTATTTTTGTAAGGATTAACCCACATGGAGAGCACGTGAAGTGTGTGGAGGAAGATGGTGCAAATTTTGGGTGGCAAACTTGAACAGTAAAAGGAGGGAAACTTTTTCACTTTTCATTTTCACTTAAGCTTAAACTTTCTACTCTTTCTTTTTGTTTTATTCCCGCCTAGACCCCACCATATCCACTTTTATACCCCATAAAATCTCTCTTTTGTTTTTTATCTTCTTCTTTTGTTTCACTTTAATTTTTCTTCTTTCTCTTTCATCTTCTTCTCCCCTCATTTACCGAAACCGCCATAACTGTCGCCAAGTTCCAAGCTTTTTCAACTTTTCTTTGTTTTCTCTTTGAACAATGGTCCGATTAAGACCCCCTCCACCACCCTCGCTGCCTTGCTTTATAGATGATGCCACCCGTGATTGTTTCCAAACTATCAAGAACCGTCGAGTCTTTTTAGAGTTGGGGTTTATCTTCCCTGAGGAGGAGGATGCTGATTTGGGGAGCGAAGTGCTTGATGTGGTCACCAAACATAAGTGGCAAAAATTTGCCAAGCATTCTGCCGCCGTCAATGCAACTATAGTGAAGGAGTTTTATTCAAACATTGTCGAACCAAATCAGCATGTCGTGGTGGTTCGCGGCATTTCTATTCGTTTTACTCCTTCTGCCATTAATCGTTATTTTAAACTGCAGATTGCTGAAGACCACCATGCTAGTTTTGCTCAAGAAGCTTACAATGAAACTTACCAAGGCATCTTGGAAGACCTCTGTCTTCCCAAAACACAATGGAATGGTCAGTAAATGAGCCAAAAGACCATGGACCAGGAGAGGCTACTTTCACAAGTGAAGTTGTGGAATCATTTCATGAAGCACAAACTCTTACCCACTTCCCACAACACCATTGTGTCCTGCCAGCAAATACTTTTGCTACATTCCATCATATTCGGGTGAGCCATCGATGTAGGGAAAATTATTATAGACCAGGCTCATCTGTGCCTGAAGCGACCAGCAAGTGCCCTGATATTTCCAAATCTCATCACCGCTTTATGCCGTAAAAAGAATGTTCCTAAAGAATTGTTTGATGAGCTTTTACTGGGTATTCCTGGCATTACTAAAGCCAAACTCCCTCTGTTGTTGGGTTACAAGGAAGGCAAAGGGAAGGAAAAATAGGCAACCACATCTCGCGCTACACCATTTCAACATGCCAGGGTAACTTCAAAAGCCATGGAACAGGCAGTCCAGCGCACTCAAGAGCATGTCGGGCAGTTGCCCGACAAACTGATGACATATTTTGCCTATGCTAAATGTCGAGATGAATTTCTCACCAGCGTTTTGATGGAGTTCCTCCCGCACACAAACTTTATCATTCCTGTCTTCCCTGACATACTCGTGCCAATGAATGGGGATGCCGAGGCATCTGCAGAAGCACTGCACCCTGCTCCAACTACTGCTCAATACTCATCCAGTAAAGACAGTCACCATTTCGCTGAAGTAAAAGAGCCAGGGTCATGTTGACCCTGATCCAGTCCATTCTATGTTGCCTGATGCAGACTGAGAAGCCAACCTCCAACTCGCTAATATCCCAGAACTAGCACAATTTGTTGAACCCTTAGCTGCAGAGCAACCTGATGTTCCACAACCTGCCGCGCCTATAGAAGAAACACACCCGGAAGTACCATAGCCTACCGAGTCAACTAATGAGTCTCAATCCGAGATACCACGGCAAGCTCCTTTGCGTAAGAGCCGACGTCGTCTTAGGAAGGTATCTCAATATCAGGAGC
Source organism: Hibiscus syriacus (assembly GCF_006381635.1). Taxonomy (NCBI): domain Eukaryota; kingdom Viridiplantae; phylum Streptophyta; class Magnoliopsida; order Malvales; family Malvaceae; genus Hibiscus; species Hibiscus syriacus. Next base: position 2,606,927 of record NW_024063194.1, read on the forward strand.
CCCCGCTCCCAGCTGTTCCAGAAGGACCCAGAACTCCTCCAGCCGCACCTGCGTCTGACTCTGAACATTCTAGCCCGTAAAACTAAGAAAACGCACTCGCCGCGCAACCGCTGCACCACCACCCACGTAAAGCCAATGTACCTTGCATCTGCATTGCATTCATAGCATGTAGTTTCATTTTCCTTAGTTTTAGTAAGCATTGAGGACAATGGTTCTCTCAAGTTTTGGGGAAGTAGGGTTCTCACATCACTGCATGATAGTAGTAGTAAAATAAATATTCCATGACATTAGTAATTGCCTGAATAGTTTCTGGAATTAGTTAAGGATGTCCGATGATGATGATTTTGATGGCTAGGATAGAATGTGCATGATTGGTTTGGGATGATAGAACCAACTTTAGGACTTGTTTCTTTGAAACCATTGATTACACGATTGTATGTTTTCCATGCTTGAGAAACTTAGAAATTTTTTATAAGAGAATTTTTAAAATGTTGTGGCATAAAACTTAGACTGTCGAAAGCCCCGCTTTGCAAAAAAAAAAGTTGGAAGTTATAAATAAATGCCTCAGTATATCTATAAAGGGACACTCCGCTATGCCATGGCATACGAGTGAATGAAAGTAGTTACGGGATGACTCTACCTGACTAGCTCGGGGGTGGAAAGTACACTCCCTTTCATCTAGAGTGTGGGATGGTTAAGTGATGGGCTGACTCCCCTCGTAGCAGAATTAAAGAAAAGAAAGGCAAGGTGGGAGTAAATTTTGTGAATGCCATGGAAAATTAAGAAAGCTTGCTTAGAAAATTTTTAAGTTTGTTAAGCATGGATTGTATACAAAAATGCACACACTCACACAAAGAATCATATTCTAGGGGACAGTACTTGAACTCTCAAACCTAGTCTAGCTTGTTGAAGCCATATGTGCTGAGGGCTGAAATTTTATTCCATGAAATTATTTGGTTTCTGAACTCGCCATGGTATTTTTGTTTTGCTTATTACTATTCATTGCTTGAGGACAAGCAATAGCTTAAGTTTGGGGGTGTGATAACTCTGTAAAAGGCCACATTTTAAGACCTTTTAACTTAAGTTATTGAATGTCTAAAGGCTCATTTAGGACCATATAGATGCATTTAGAAGCATTTAGTTGCATGTGGTGGATTTCGATTTACCGTGGCATTTTATTTTTACTGCGATACTTCTTTATGGGAAAGGTACTTGTCTTATGATTTGCAGGTATTGAAAGCAAGGAAAACAGGAAAGAAAATACAGTGACATAAGGAGATTGCTGAGTCAAATAAAAATGCCAAGTTAGACTGGCATTTCGAGAGCGCACAAGGTGAAAGAAGATATTTTTCTAGCCAACTGTTTCTGACTCTTGGTGCCCTCTACCCAAGAAATAAACCTTGAAGATACGCCTGGAGGGATCGACGCTGCACCCGTCGGTTCTGCTGATGACACCGTCTGACCCTGTAGATCTTGTATGTCCTTGGGCGCATGCGACAGGATTATACCGGTCACTCAGCCAGCTGCCCAGGCTGTATCACATCCTGACCTGCTCGACTCCTACGTACTTTACCATGGTTTTTGGGGTTTCCTAGGATAGTTAACACCAAGTCCTAGGATTTTTTCCCCTATAAATAGAGGATGAAGCCACTTTAAAGAGGACTTTGGTTCTACCTAGATTTGAGCTTAAATAGTTAGAGAGAGAAAGTCTCATCTTTCTCCGTCAATCCTACTTGCCGTGGCATTTCTCCTTAACAAGCCTGAGGGAGTGGCGTTCTGAGCATCCAAGAGGAGCCAGTCCGCTGGGAGCAGTTTTTGGTAGCCGAGAGGAGCATTGGGCAGTGCACATCGAAGGCTTTCTCTCCTCCCCTTTCTTCTTTGCTTTCATATTTTGTTATTGGGTTGTAAGGAACAAATGAAACTTGTCTTAAACTTGTTTATTTCGAACCCCACCATGAACTAATCCTATTTGGTGGGAGTTCGCTTGGATGTCTAAGTTTTATTTTCAATGTATGGTTGTTTTATTATGCTTTAATCTGTTTTGTTTATGAAACTTAATGCTTTGAGGTTGTAGAAGCTACGAGAGTAGCCTTTCCTTAGAAGGTGCTTAGGGTTCGAGAGAATGCCTAGGTAGTTTATCTTTAGTCTTCGAGAGAAGCTAGGGAGGAATTACATAAACAATGTGTACTAGGTAGTAACTAGGCCTAATCCACCTTAGAGATAAGGATAAGATTTCATTTGATTAAAAGGAGTAGAGCATAACCGATAGGTTAGATGTCAATGCTACCGCAAAAATGTATTGCCGAGACATATCTTGTTATCTGAACTAATAGGATCAATGCAGGGGTTTACGCCAATCGGATTTGCCAGGACATTTTTAATCTGTCGAGTCCCTTACTAGAGATATCTTAGGGCACTTCAGTAGACTCTGTCGGGAAGGTTAAGCATAGAGGAAATACCATTTGGAGAAATAAACTTAGATTTTCCTAGTGACTCCCATCACTCATTCCCATCGTTTCTTGTCGTTTGAGAAAGCTAAAGTCCTATATATATTAAATCTAGTAATTGCATTTCATTTTGCCTTGACATTTCCATTTGTTTGTATGCATCACAATTTAATTTGCCACAACATAATCAATTGCTACCTTACCGCCATCATCCATTTCCACATCAGTTATTCCATATTGCCACAACATTATCAATTGTATATGCCGTTACTAATTTTACTTAGGTGACAAAGTAAAGTGTCTTGACAAACCTATTTGACTTCCCCAATTCCCTGTGGAGACGATACTTAACATATCACTCTATTACTTGTTCGATTGTATATACTTGCACATATATCCACACTCATTTTATAGTACCCACAAGAGCGGACACATACCCTACATGAGTAGGTGGTTTTGATTACCTTAGGTAGTTAATCTATTATACACAATATCATGGTGTAAGGCAACACCTAACTAAATCAAATGGTGAAAACCTTTCAAGAACAAATCACATTTTCCTTCTTATTCGAAATCAATCTTGGAGCATACATGACCAATCTCAAGAACTCAATCTCATAATCGGTCACGAATATATTATTCTACTTTAAATTTAGAAAATCCTTTCGACACTTTGCCAAATATTCAACCCCCACCTAGCGATCTCGAAAAGCCTACCAGAAATACTCCTAATTGACCTGCTCGACTAGAACAATATCCTGCTTAGACTCCCACCGATCACGAGCTTCACTGCCTAACAACAATATTGTAGCCCTCAATATACGATCAATCAGATAATCCATTTCCTCAAATATTGCTACAGCTTCTTCAACCAATACGCAACATCAACAGGGTCAGTCCCGGTCTTATCCACAAAAACAATCATCCCAGTAACTAAGAAATCAGTCAAGATGGGTTTCCTAACAACCTCATTCAGATGGAGGTAATGAAGTAACTCCCGATTCGCGACAGCATTATCAACTCCATCAGACTCATCATCCTCGAATTAATATAAACCATTACCCTCAGTCTAAAGTATGACTGGCTTTCCACCTTTGGCTTGTTGAACTCCAGTCTGATTCGTAGGTTGTGGATCTCTCTCTGTCTCATTAACCACATTCAGGTTCTAGGTCTAACCTATTAGGGGTGGAGGATAACTCTAGCAGGAGCTGTATAACCATGACCTTGGTTGATCGCTAAACAAAAACTATTATGAGGTGCCTTATGATCTATCTACAAAAGATAACACCTAAGATTAGAATTGATACTTGGAGTCTCTGAATAAAATATTTATTTACCTTTCAAAAAAGAAAAGGAATTATTTTTTATTATCAAACTTCTCAATTTTACTTCAAAAGTATTTATATGCATGCAATAATAATTTTTAGTTAAAAAAATTATGATCGAGCTCCACAATCTGAGGGTTGAACCTGGCTTTAATACCACTAAATGTAACCCCCTAAACCTGCCCTAGAATATATAATTAAAATCTAGAGAGTTCACATTGCATTTTGTTACAAATTAACATTATAATTATAAAAAACATTTCTCAAGTTCAAACTTTGATATTTTATTAAAAATAAATGTCCGAGAAAATTTCAATAATAAATATTACCAAAGCCATGCAATAAAAATCCAAATTAACTACAGAGTACAATATCCCAAATTATAAATAATAAAAATAATTCTGAAAATAAATAGGTATCTGACAAGATAAATGTTAATAAAGTTCATACTGTAAATAATAATGTCAAAAATAAATAATGTGACCCTCCTAGTATCAAATTGCCTAAGTCTGAGAATCTAAAAGAGAAACTTTGGTGGTGCAAGCTCTTATGTTTAGTGTGTCTCTAAAGTGCAAACAATCAATAATCTTAACATAAAATGAATGAATCAGTATTAATCATAGTCCTAATCGAATAATGATAATCATCAATTTGAATGTTATACAAATACTTATGCACCCTACCATACTCCTGTCACACCATTCAAATAGTGGGTTCCCAAAAACCGCACTATCTACAATCACATCATATGAAGTGGGGACTACCACAAAGGCAGAGGCCACTTAATCCGAAAGTGACATTCTCCCCGTCGAGTGAATGAACTGAACTTCCCCTATCAAAATCTTACCCAATATGACCTACAAATAAACATAATATATGATTCAGATCCAATCCAACTAACAATATTTCATAACAAATTTTCTGAAGCATATATTTCGATTATGATATTTACACATATTTACAAATTATGTGTGCACAACAATGTTCCAAATCGACAAATCAACATGCATCACATGACATTTTTTCCGAATCACATTTAACAGAATCAATTTTCACAATCAACATGCTTTCAAATAATTTTCCAAACAGCTAAACAAACAAGCAACCATCCAACCAATACAAATATAACACCGAATAGAGAGGCACATCTCAACAAACAACTAAGGATGATAATACCCTTTTCCATGGTCAACCTGACTAGTGGATCGACCAGAATAAGAACCTACGAAATAATTTAATAAATAACTAATCTAAATAACCAACAAATCTAGACAAATAAATATAACAACTATCACTCACGCTCAACATTAGAAATACGGTTCGATTTGAAGTTTGCGTGTAACGACGAAAGGGGCGGTAAATCTGTTTTTGAGTTAAAGTCTCCTGCAAAAAATTACAACATCCGCTTCAAAAACTTAATTCAATGATTTAAGTTAACGAAATGATAATTAACAAAAAATTAAAATTATTTTCGACTCGTTTGAGAAACCAATAGCGAGTTTGGTTCGAATATAAAGGATTGTCATTATATTAAAACGAGACTACTGACAAAAAAACTTTATCGGCAGTAGTCCCATGGACCAAAAAATACACATTTAACCTTGCCATGGCCTTAAACAACTGACGAGAATTCACAAGTTAACAGACATCAGATAGTACTACAAAATAGAACCAACAGTGGGGGTTTCACGACCATCCAAGGTTGTCCATGTAATACACATCTCTCGTATACCTTTCCGTATATGAGATACAAATATCATATCACTTTTAAAACAGTTCCTCATTTGAAACCCCGTAAAATTTTGTTTCTTTTTATAAAACATTTTAATTTACTTAAAATAAAACATGCATTAAACTTAAATAGACAAACAAAAAAGTTGTTCAAACACTTCAATGATTTACAACAGTTTAATTCAAATATTTTTTAGAGCGTTTTTATTAAACCTATTACATGCCAACTAAAATACATCAAAAGTAAACATGTATGTCATATTGTTACTGACGAGGCGACTCTGGCTTTAATGTCTGATGATCTCCTTACTCAGCATGTATTAAACCTATGCGTGAAATAAACACACGTTAAGTATTACTCAGTAAGGAAAAAACTAATCATATATTGAAATCATTATATCATTATTTATTATCGATCAAATACCAATTCATTATTTTCCAGTCATTATCATTTCTTTGTAATGCACTCGTAGTGCCCATACGGTCATTCATAAACATATTATGAATTTCGTGGTTTGCACACATAGTGCCAAAACGGTTATTCATCAACATATGATGAATTCTGTGATTTGTAAACTTAGTGTCAAAACGGTTATTTATCAATATATGATGAATTACATGATTTGCACACTTAGTTTCGAAACGATTATTCATCAACATATGATGAATTCCGTGATTTGCACACTTAGTGCCGAAACAGTTATTCATCAACATATGATGAATTCCGTGATTTGCACACTTAGTGCTGAAACGAATATTCATCAACATATGATGAATTCTGTGATTTGCACACTTAGTGTCTATTTGGTAATCACCACACACAAATTAATCAATCATAAATATATGACTAGTATAATATATAGTTACACAATATATAGTTACACAATTAAAGCTCACCTGGCTTTCATCGTTACTGTTTTCAAAATACAAAGCTGATTACTCAGGTACTTAACCTTTGCCCTTCGTTTTTCTTGTCTCGGGAGCTTGATTTCGATCTACTCAAGCATCCATTAAAACATGTATCATGTCAATTGTTAGTATATTTACTAATAATTATACTTAAACAATACTCAAAAGGATATATCATTAACTTTCTATAATAATATCTACCTATTTTTAGCATTTATGGCTCAATAGTATCGATACTATTATACTATGGTACCAATACTCTATTACGGTACTGATACCATTTTTGCATTCTGTGATCAATAGTATCGATACCATCCTTACAGTATCGATACTCCCCTCTTGGTATCGATACCACTTGAATCGGTATCGATACTACTCAGCAAATTCTATCGATTTTAAGCCTATAGTATCGTTACTGTTCTATCAATACCGATACTTGTGCCCAGAATTTCCAGTTTTTAACCCAATTATCACCCAAATGGGGTCAAATTTTGTTATGTTTACATGATACAATACTATTAAACTCTACTTTACTTATCCATATTAACTTTCCTTCATTTAGTTTCTTAAAACATCTAAAATCTTCCAAGAACATTTAATTCTAAGAATCACACCACTTTTTCTAATATGTTCTTAATCTTGTCCAATGCTTCTAATCTCTCATTTACCTCTTTGACAAGTCAAATCTACCAGTAAACATCAATAAACACTTATATATTAACATATCATTTCAAAACCCATTTTCAAAAATCTCCATTATTTCCTCTATCTCATAGTTTTAATCCCATAAAACCCTTCCTTAAGCTTCTATCATACTCAATGCTTCAAAAACCATCCAAAAAATGAAATGATAAACTAGCCATATGAAATCTCAGCTTTGAGCTATGGAGGAGAGTTTTCTCACGAGAGAGAAGAAAAGAGAGATGAAATTTGTGGTAACCTATTTTCCCCTTTTCTTTAATACCTTATTAGAATGAATTTTAAATTCATTTTCATTTAAAGAACCAAAATGCCCTATTAATCATCCATTGACACAATTTAGTCTAAACCTCTAATCCAAATCATTCTCATCTTTTATCATTTAATCGAATAAATCCTCATATTTTTAAATCCTTTCAATAAAGTCCCTAATTTTATATTTGGGTATTATAATTTTCCCCTTAAGAAAATTCATCCCCGAATTTAAAGAAGTACATGAAAAGAAAATATATGGAAACTGATATTTCATATCATCCTCTCTTACCCATGCAGCCTCTTCTATCTTATGATTCTGCCAAAGAACTTTGTTACGCAATTTTTTGGTTTCCTTAGCCAAGATTCACATTGGTTCTTCCTCATAAGTTAAATCTGGCCAAATCTCTATTTCTTCAGGAGTGATAACATGGGATGGATCAGATCTATACCTCATAAGCATCAATACATGAAAAACATTGTGGATCTTGTCCATATCCGGAGGCAAAACTATCTGATAAGCTACTGTCCGACCCTTTTTAATATCTCATACGGTCCAATGAATCTCGGACTCAACTTTACTTTTCGCCCAAAACTCAATACCTTCTTCTAAGGCGATACCTTCAGAAATACTTTGTTCCCCACTTAAAATTTGATTTATTTTCTTTTCAAATCAGCATAAGACTTCAGGTGATCTGAGGCTATCTTTAGATTGCTCTGGATAATTTTTACTTTTTCCTCCATATCTTTCATTAAATCCAGCCTAACTAGGTCTCGATCTTTAAGTTCAAACCAATTTAATGGTGTTCTGCATTTCTTCCCATACAAACCTTCATACAGGGCCATCTTAATACTTAATTGATAACTATTGTTATACGCAAATTCCATTAAAGGTAAATACCTTTCCCATGATCCATTAAATCCAATCACACATGCCCTTAGCATATCCTCTAGTATCTGAATAGCTCGCTCTCACTGCCCATCTGTCTGCGGATGAAAAAATATACTATAGTTTAATCGAGTACCCAATTCCTCATGCAAGGACTTCCAAAATCTTGAAGTAAACCTTGTGTCTCGATTGGATACTATCGATATCGGCACTCCGTTCAGTTTAACTATCTCTTATATATACAGCTCCGTATACTTATCTATTGAATAGTCTACTCAAATTGGAATAAAATGAGCCATCTTGGTCAATCTGTCTACTATTACCCATATTGAGTCCTTCTTACCCGATGACAAAGGTAGCCCTAAAACAAAATCCATTGTAACTCGCTCCCACTTCCACTCTGGAATGGTTATTGGCTGTAGTAATCTGGAAGGCACTTGATGTTCAAGTTTTACTTGTTGACATGTTAAACATTTTGACATAAACTTTGTGACAGCTCTTTTCATGCCAGGCCACCAGTAATGACCTTTCAAATCCTGATATATCTTATTTCCACCTGGGTGCATTGCCAAAGGGCTATAATGTACCTCAAAAAGAATATCCTTCCTTAATTCATCATCATTGGGAATGAAAGTCTTCCATGGTAATATAAAAATCCATTATCCCTTATTTTGAAATCTTTGACCTCTACTTTTTTGATTTGTGCGAATCTCATCAAGCATTTCTCATCTCGACCTTGTAGCTCTTTTACCCGATCCAAAATCATCAACTTTAACTTTAATTCAGCAATCAAAGCACCATTTTCCTTTAAATACATACATGCATTTAAAGCCCTTAAATCTGTAAAAGTCTTTCGACTGAGCGCATCCGCTACCACATTAGCTTTTCCCGGATGATAGTCAATAACCAAATCATAATCTTTTAAAAGTTCAATCCATCTTCTCTGTCTCAAACTCAGCTCTTTCTGAGACAACAAGTATTTTAAACTCTTGTGATCCATGTAAACATGACAACGCTCACCGTATAGATAATGACGCCAAATTTTCAAAGCAAACACTACAGCTGCCAATTCCAAATCATGTGTTGGGTAATTTCTCTCATAATTTGTAACACTCATATCCCGTATACCATTCCGTACATGAGATACGATTGTCACATCAATTTTAAAATATTTGGTTATTTGAAAAAAAACCGTAAACTTGTGTTTCAATTTTTAAACAACTTCAAAGTATGATGTTCATATAAGTAAAATACTAAAAATTTAAATTTAAATACATTAAAAAATATTTAATTTAGTTCCATTACATGCCAACTAAGTTTTCAAAATGAATAAGATTGTCCTAACGTTACTGACGGGTCAACCTTAATTGATAATCGCTACAACTACTACTACACTCCTTACACAATTAATCTTTGCCTTTACATACGCGTAAAATCAACACAGGTTAAGTATTTACTTAGTGACTCATCATACTGAAAATATATTAAACTTATACATAAATATCTTATGAATACTAAATGACGATTTAAATTGAAAAATCCATAAGGACCCGATAAGTCCTTCTATGTTACACAAAAATTGTTTCAATAAATCATCTAAATTATTCTTAGTAGGCCCAGCCTATTTATCCTTCTATATATTTTTCTATAGTTAATCTTTACTTGCACGGTGTACGTTAAATCAGAATGTACTATACATGTATTGCACCCAAGTGCCAATTAATCATGTATCTTTTATAATCATTATGGACAACACATTAACTACCGTTAATACCCTATTTTGTATTTTCATTTGGGCATCCTTTCATAACAATTATGTATAGTTTACATTTTTCCTTTATGACATCCATTCATACCAAATATGCATTGTTGTACATTTTATATGTCTATGACATCCATTCACACCACTTATGCTTTGTTTATATCAAATGCATTATAATTCCTTTAGTTTTTTTACCCAAAGGCATTTACTTTTCATCTAACTTGCATGATTGACACTTTTCTGCCAAATGCACAGCTAGGTCATTTATATTTTACTACATGGTCTTTAACCATTCGTCTAACTGGCATAATTGACACATTTATGCCAAATGCAAAGCTAGGCCAATTATCTTTTACTCAACGGTCTTTAACCATTCGTCTAACTGGCATAATTGACACATTTCTACCAAATGCACAGCTAGGCCATTTCTCTTTTACTCAACGATCTTTAACTGTTCGTCTAACTGGCATAATTGACACCTTTCTGCCAAATGCACAGCTGGGGAATTATTTTTTACTAACGGACTTTAACCTTTCGTCTAACTGGCATATTTGACACATTTCTACTAAATGAACAACTAGGTCATTTATATTTTACTCCACGATTTTTAACCGTTCGTCTACCTGACATAATTGACACATTTCTTCCAAATGCAAAGCTAGGACAATTATCTTTTACTCAACGGTCTTTAACCGTTCATCTAATTGGAATAATTGACATCTTTCTACCAAATGCACAGCTAGGCCATTTTATCTTTTACTCAACGATCTTTAATCATTCGTCTAACTGGCATAATTGACACCTTTCAGCCAAATGCACAACTAGGGCATTTATTTTTTACTCAACGGTCTTTAACCATTCATCTAACTTGTATAATTGACACATTTCTGCCAAATGCATAGTTAGGCCATTTATCTTTTACTCAACGGTCTTTAACCGTTCATCTAACTGGCATAATTGACACATTTCTACCAAATGTACAGCTAGTCCATTTATCTTTTACACAACGATCTTTAACCGTTCGTCTAACTGGCATAATTGACACCTTTCTACCAAATGCATAACTAGGCCATTTATCCTTTACTCAACGGTCTTAAACCATTCCTCTAACTGGCATAATTGACATCTTTCTACCAAATGTACATCTAATCTATTTATCTTTTACTCAACGGTCTTTAACCATTCCTCTAACTGGCATAATTGACACCTTTATACCAAATGCACAACTAGGCCATTTATCTTTTACAAAACGGTATTTAACTGTTCATCTAACTGGCATGATTGACACCTTTCTGTCAAATGCACAGTTAGGCCTCAAAGGAACTTAGCCTTTCATCTAACTAGCATAATTGACATATTTCTGTCAAATGCACAGTTTGGCCTCAAAGGCACTTAGCCTTTCATCTAACTGGCATAATTGACACCTTTCTTTCAAATGCACAGTTAGGCCTCAAAGGCACTTAGCTTTTATCTAACTGGCATAATTGACACCTTTCTGACAAATGCACAGTTAGGCCATGTATCTTTTATTTAGACCAATTTCTACAATAATAATTTTTCATAATATCAATTAACTCTTTCAATCATTATACATTCTATGGTTGATACTGATCGCTTGTAAATGTATATGTTAAGGATAGCAAATTTGTACAAGTATACACAATAGATTAATGTAATATAGGGTAAGTGAGTATCATCTCCACAGGGATTGGTCGAGAAATATATTTTTTCCACAACTAAAACTAATGTCACAAACTAAGTCCTATTAGGTTGTCAACTTAAGAACTAGTATTAATAAAACAAAGAGGTGATTTAATGAGTGCATGAAAGTTTTGGTCTAGATAAAATAAATATGCAGAATACTAAAGTAAATAAAATAAGTTAAGTGTTGATTTAAATCGAATACAAACAACCTCACATAATCAAACATATCACAGAGCACTGATGCTAAACCCTTGCATTGTCAACAATTATTTCTAAGTCTAGAATGAATTATTATGACCTGCTCAAGCTGCCCGATAGGATTACTAGGTATTCTTAGACGGTTACTATGGTAATACTCCTCAGCGTTAACTACAATCCGTTGTTGTAGCATTATGTCTCAGCATAAACTATAGGCATTGTCTATCCTACTCTAGCGTATATCCCTTTTAGTCGATTGAAACCGCTCCTTATCTCTAAGGTAGGCAAGTTAGAACTTCACTATCCCGGATTCATTTTATTACTTATGTCGATCTATCTTAATTCTCTTGAATATAAGAATTATTATCTAGACAAAAGGATATCTCTCGATGCTCTTACAATGCCCAGACATGTTTTACCAAAACCTCAGGAGATCTCTCGATGCTCTTACAGTGTTAAGGCAAAATATTTAAACAGTAAGCAAAACAGTCATAAGCAAAACATAATTCATCATTCATAAAACCTAAAAATATTATTCATGCAACACAAAGTTTAACACCAAGTAAGACATTCATGGTACTATCAAAGATCATCCAAAATTCAACGTTTAGTACAACCCCAAATAGATATGAGTTAAAAACAAAGGAAAAATGACTCCCAAAATCGGGGGTTTTGTCTCGACGATTCTGATAAGCACTACGTTTGCGTTGGTGATCACCTTCTCTCGAGGTCTGATCACCGTTCTGCTAACGTCTGGTTATAGAGGACACCAAGGAAGGTCGATGGGTAGACGGTGAAGAAACATTGTAGTTACTTGCTCACGCCTTGGGTAAAGTTCTTCTCTCTTCTTCCTTGCCTCCCTCTTTGGCAGCTATGGCTAGTTATTTATAAGGAAAAATCCCCTAGGGCTTTGTATGTTTTTTTGAGTTTCCTTAAATAACCGTTGTCAAATAAATGTCCAGACTTAAAATAGAAAGGTGGCTATCAGAATAACTAAGGCTTGCTTGCACGTGAAGTAGGGCATTCAGCTCGCTTGTGACATAGGCGGTTTCGTCACACCTACTTCAGACTTCCTCAGATAAACCTTGCCTCTGCGAGATAAATATGCTCCCCACGTTCTCATATGTTTTGTTGGCCTTTGCAAATTTATGTTGTCACGACTGAAATGTTCTTCCCCTGTAAGTTTCCTACACAAACACAATCCAAACAACCCTTTCTCCTCAACAGCATCAGTCAAACCAAATAAATCTTGCCTAAGCAAAATTTTTCCACCACAAGCTAATGTAACCTATATGCAACTAAATGCAACTAAAATGCTATGCATACTTTGTTTAGATGAGCAATAACTTAAGTGAAAAGACTAGAAATTAAGTTTTTTACGGAGTTATCAGATACCTATAGTGCCCATGTAATAATCACAAATCGTACTAGAATTTACGTTGATTACTCACCTATTACCAATACAAAAATTCACCTTCTTAGTATGAACTTTTGATAATTTCACATATATTTCCTATACGAAAATTAATACACTTAGTATGTATTTCTTAGTTTGTACACATAGTGCCCATACGAAAATTCATACACTTAGTATGAATTTCTTAGTTTCGCACACATAGTGCCCATACTGAAATTCATACATTTAGTATGAATTTCTTAAGTTTTTGCATGCTTAGTGCCATTTGGTAATCACCATAGTTTCATTAATAAATCATACAACTATGACTATCATAACATATATGTACATAATTAAATGCACTCACCTGGATTATCTCGTTATTATACCTAAAATGCAAAGTTGATCACTCTGGTACTTTGCCTTTGCCTTCAGTTTTGCTTGACTTAGGAGCTTGATTTCGATCTACTCAAGCATCCTAAAAAGTCACATACAATATCAATTGTCAGTATATTTCCTAACAATTATACTCAAACCTTACTCAAGAGTACATATTATTAACTTTCTATACAATATCTGCCTATTTTTAACATTTCTGGCTCAGTAGTATCGATACGCCCACCATGGTATCAATACTACTATACTAGAGTATCGATACTCTATTATGGTACTGATTCTATTTTTTTTGCAGGTAGTCAGCTCATTACAACTACCATTCCACACTCTAGGTGAAAGGTAGCATACCTTCCACCCCCAAATAGGTAGAGTCATCCTGTGACTACTTTTATTCACTCATATGTTGTGGCTACTCTTAATTTCTTATGGAGTTTTTATGTTTATGCCTTTGCACAGAGGAGTGTCCCTTCTTAATTTTCAAGTTTTCAAACACTAGAGAGTTTTTACTTCACCCTTAAAATATTTTTGAAGTCTCGGCAAGAAGAAAGTTCTTTCCAAAAATTTTACAGATTACCTTAAACAAACACAACCTACAATCATGTTTATGAACTTCAAAGAATTAGGCCTAAGGTTGGTTCTCTTCTTTAGACAATCTTAACAATAATTATGGCCTAGGCAATTAAATTATGCATTCATCATCGGGCATCCCTAATTCATTCCTAACAATAACCTTAACCTATTTATGTCATGACAATCAAAATTTTCAACCAATTATCATCAACTACTTTCTAACAATGTATGGCAGAATATGGTACAATATCTCCCCAAAAATTGAGGGATGCATTGTTCTCAATACATGCAATTAAAACTACATGAATCTGTATGTAGATGCAAAAAAAAATAGAAACTCACTATGGTGGGGTGGCTTGGCTGGACGCCGTCATTTGGCGTCGTTTGGGAGGAGAGGGACTCTCGAATCCTGAGTCTACTACTACTGACGAGGGAGTTAGCTTAAGTATATGGCATGCGGTTCTCTTGTAGTGCTTCTTGCTGGATGAGGCTCATGTTGGAGTTGACTGCTCAGCAGTAGGAGTTGGTTGTGCTGGAACTGGTGCTAGACTAGGAACTGCTACTAGGACTGGTGTAGATTGACTGACAAGGGACGGAATGGGATCTTGCATAGGAATTCTTCTTTCTTGCCTTGGCCTTTCTCTGGTACGGGTGGTACTTGAGTTGCTAGTGGTGGCACATCAACGGGTACTTCTGGGAGAACTTCTGAAGGGGCATGCGATGTCGAGGAATGTAATATGATGCCATCCACAGTGTATTTAAGGATGACACTAGAAAGGTCGGTAATCTGATGTTAGTGTTCGGAATCAACTCCTTGAAGAAGGCGTTGAGTTACATGTCCCTTGCCTTGACATACTCGAAGTAAATTTCCATGTGGTCCTCCAAGCGACCGATCATTTCACACATTTCTTGAGTGTGCATGACCAAAGTAACCATTCTAACCGCGATAACGGACTTTGATCCTCGCTCTAAACCTTCCTTTGGGTCGTCGTCATTGAAACTCATCAACTCGGGGACCTTTTTCTTGGTAAACCCTCATTGGGTTTAATGAAATCCTCGAAGGGCTCCTCAGGAACCTTCTTTTTCTTGCATAATGCGGTTATCAAGTTAGAAAATAGAAGGTTACCCGGTTTCTCTTGGCACATTCATGGATTTGCTCAAAAATGAGTTCTCCAAAGTCGATCTTCCTCCCGTATATGATTGAGTGCAAGAGCACCAGTCTCTTGGTGAGGACAGTGTTGTTGTGTGACGTTGGCATCAGCTTGCCTTTGAGAAAGTTGTTCCATAACTTCACGTGCAGTTTTAGTGCTCGGCGATCTACTATTTTCCTCGTTGGGGCATTCCCTTCGAACTTGGCCTACCCAAAGCATAAATCATGTAGTACGCTGTCATACATTTCTTGATCGACCTCAACCATAAATCACTTGCACTGCTCCTCTAATTTTCCCAACTTAAAGAATTAGTTGAGTACAGAGGGGAAAATCGAATGAGCTTTCCTCAAATATAAACTGTGTGGATAGATGAGTCCTCGAGATGGGTGTAGAATTCTCGTACCATCGCCGATGCTACGACTTTGGGATTACGAGCAAACTTCTCTCAGTTGTGTTTATTTATCACGACCATCACCTCTAGTCTAAATGGCTCCTCTTCCTCGGCAAGAAAGACGAATCCATCTTCCAAATACACTTAACGTTTCTGAAAAATTTTGAAGCGTGCTTCTACTGTTTGGAAACATTTGAAACTCTATGTTGGGGCTGGGGCTTTTCTTGTTCATACCATTGTTCTTGGTTTATATCAGTGGTGACAATGGGGAGAGAAATAATTTTCTTGCTTAGTGATGAGAGGTTGAGGCACGATGAAGAAGAAGAAGTTGAGCAGTTTGTTTCTTTGGAAAGTAATGGGTGGTTTCGGGGTAGTTTTGTTCTTTCTTGGAGGGAAACAATTTGGGCATTAATTTGGGCATTAATGAGAAATATATGATTGGACATAAAGTGGGGGAAAAAGATATCTTTCTCTCTTTATTCTATCACCAAAACCATGCGTCCTAGGGTTTCTTTTCTTCTCATGCATGCTCTTATTCCCCATGCAGCCACATGTTCTTGGCTTACCAACGATAAATAAAGAAAATAAAATAAAACGGATAATGAAAGCAGAAAATAACTTAATTTATTTATGTACATAATTCAAATTTTTCATTTCCTAGGCAACGAAATTTTGTTCAAGAAAGTAAATCAAACTCTTAGGTTTCATGTGCCAACGATGCCGGTTTGTCGCTCTTGACTGGGGCTCCTTTGTACTCCTTGAGTCTCTGCCCGTTCACCTTAAAGATGGAACCATCATTTTGGTTATGGATTTCAATTACTCCATTTTCATGGACTTGGTGTACAATGAATAGTCCGGACCATCGTGATTTTAACTTGCATAAGAATAACTTAAGAAGTGAATTAAAGAGTAGTACTTGTTGTCAAGAATAAAATTGCCTCGATAATATGTTTCTGTCATGCCATCGTTCTGTTTTCTCTTTGTATAGGAGGGCATTCTCGTATGCGTGTGCTCTGAATTCATCCATCTCGTTCAGTTCCAAGAGTCTTCGTTGAGCCAGGATTTTGCTCTATCACGTAGGGAATAAGGGAAAAGTTTCAGTTTTAGCACATAGTCATGTACTCCTTGTTGTCGAAACGAGTCACATACTTCAAGGAAAGCACGAACATGTTGTCTAGCATCCTCATTGGGTGAACCACCAAATTGTTCGATAGAGTTTAGCATGTTAAACATCACCAGTGTGAGTTCGAAGTGAGTGGCTTGTATCTCAGGTGCCACTGTGCCTGGATTGAGATCATTGAGAATCAGGTTCAAATGATCTCGTATTGCTCTTGGCCTTGTAACTTGAAGATTGATAGTAGCATCAGGTCCTAAATCTCCCATGTTGTGTTACATTTGGAGTTGATTTGATTGTTCCTTGGTTCTCTGGGCGCGCAACCATTATCTAAGTGATTTCTCAACTTCAGGGTCGAATGGTTCCAAAGGCTTACCAGAAGATCTTAGGGTCATGCAATAATAAAAACGTAAAAAAGAAAATAGTAACAACATTAGACTAAATAAATAAAATGTGACAGAGATAACTTGTTATGGCTAAAAACAATTTCGTCGATTGTCAATCCCCAGCAACGGTGCAAAAAGATTGATCGCTTGTAAATGTATATGTTAAGGTAAACAAATCATTGCAAGTATACACAATCGATTCAAGTAATATAGGGTAAGTGAGTATCGTCTCCACAGGGATTGGTCGTGAAATATATTTTCGCCACAACTAAAACTAATATCACAAACTAAGTCCTACTAAGTTATCAACTTAAGAACTAATATTAATAAAACAAAGAGGTGATTTAATGAGTGCAGGAAAGTTTTGGTATAGAAAAAATAAATATGCATAATACTAAAGTAAATAAACAAGATAAATGTTGATTTAAATCGAATGCAAAAAACCTCACATAATCAGACATATCACAGAGCACTAATGCTAAACCCTTGCATTGTCAACAATTATTTCTAAGTCTAGAATGAATTATTATGACCTGCTCAAGCTACCCAACAGGATTACTAGGTATTCTTAGACGGTTGCTATGTGAACACTTCTCAGCTTTAACTACAATCCGTTGTTGTAGCAATACCTCTCACGTAAACTATAGACATTGTCTATCCTACTCTAGCGTCTATCCCTTTTAGTCGATTGAAACCGCTTCTTATCTCTAAGGTAGACAAGTTAGAACTTCACCATCCCGGATTCATTCTATTACTTACGTCGATCTATCTTAATTCTCTCGAATATAAGAATCACTATCTAGACAAAAGGCTATCTCTCGATGCTCTTACAATGCCCATACATGTTTTACCAAAACCCCAGGCGATCTCTCGATGCTCTTACAGTGTTAAGGCAAAATATTTAAACAGTAAGCAAAACAGTCATAAGCAAAACATAATTCATCATTCATAAAATATAAAAATATTGTTCAGGCAACACAAAGTTTAACACCAAGTAAGACATTCATGGTGCTATCAAAGATCATCCAAAATTCAACGTTTAGTACAACCCCAAATAGATAAAGAATTAAAAAAACAAAGGAAGAATGACTCCCAAAACCAGGGTCTCTGTCGCGACGATTATGATCAGTACTACGCCTGCCTTGGTGATCACCCTCTCTCAAGGCCTGATCATCGCTATGCTAACGTCTGGTCATAGAGGATACCAAGGAAGGTCGGTGGATAGACGGTGAAGAAACACTGCAGTTTCTTGCTCACGCCTTCGGTAAAGTTCTTCTCTCTTCTTCCTTGCCTCCCTCTTTGGCGGATACGACTGCTTATTTATAAGGAAAATCTCCTAGGGCTTTGCATGCTTTTTGTAGTTTCCTTAAATAACCGTTGTCAAATAAATGTCCAGACTTAAAAAGGGAAGGCGGCTGTCAGAATAACTAAGGCTTGTTTGTACGTGAAGTAGGTCATCCAGCTGGCTTGTGACATAGGAGGTTTTGTCACACCTGCTTCAGACTTCCTCAGATAAACCTTGCCTCGGTGAGATAAATCAGCTCCTCACATTCTCATATGTTCCGTTGGCCTTTGAAAATTTACGTTTTTACGACTGAAATATTCTTCCCCTGTAAGTTTCCTGCACAAACACAATCCAAACAACCCTTTCTCCTCAACAGCATCAGTCAAACCAAATAAATTTTGCCTAAGCAAAATTTATCCACCACAAGCTAATGTAACCTATATGCAACTAAATGGAACTAAAATGCTATGCATACTTTGTTTAGACGAGAAATAACTTAAGTGAAAAGACTAGAAATTAAGGTGGTGTTTGTTTTTGCAGAGGTAAAAGGTCTGCAGTTTGCGGACCACATCTGCAGGCATCTGCAGCAGAAGAGGTGGACCAAAAGTCTGCAGTCTGCAAAAAGAAGACTGTTTGTTTTTTAACGTCTGCAGACTGATAAAATGAACTGAAATATAAATAAACTGATTTTTTAAACTTAAAAGAGTTTTGCAATACTGAGATTTAAATAATTTTAGTTTTACAATACTGAAATTTAAAAACATACAACTACAATAATAAATTATTTAAATAAATCAATTCATATTTTAAAAAATCAATCCATACTAATAAATTATTTAAAATAAATCATCCATATTTTAAAATAAAATCAATTCATACTAATAAATTATTTAAAATAAATCAATATTTTAAAAAAAATCAATCCATACTAATAAAGTAATTAAATAAATAAATCCATATTTTAAAAATAAATCCATACTAAATTTTAAAATAAATCAATCCATATTTTAAAATAAATCAATCCATACTATAAAGTATTTAAAATAAATCAATTCATACAACTACAATAATAAATCAATCCATATTTTAAAATCAATTCCTAATAAAGTATTTAAAATAAATCAATCCATACAACTACAATAATAAATCAATCCATATTTTAAAATAAATCAATCCTAATAAATTATTTAAATAAATCAATCCATATTTTAAAATAAATCAATAATACTAATAAATTATTTAAAATAAATCAATCCATATTTTAAAATAAATCTATCCATACTATAAATTACTTAAAATAAATCAATCCATATTTTAAAATAAATCAATCCATACTAATAAAGTATTTAAAATAATTCAATCCATACAACTACAATAATAAATCAATCCATATTTTAAAATAAATCAATCCATACTAATAAATTATTTAAAATAAATCAATTCATATTTTAAAATAAATCAATACATACTAATAAATTATTTAAAATAAATCAATCCATATTTTAAAAAAAATCAATTCATACTAATAAATTATTTAAAATAAATTATTTTAAAATAAATCAATCCATATTTTATAATAATTTATTTTAAAATAAATTTTTAAAATAATAACCTTATTAAATTATTTAAATATTTTAATAAATAACTATATTTTATAATTGTTTTTGAAGAGGTTGAAGATAAAACCAAGTCTGCACCAAGAAGAGCTCGCGCAGACGTTGAAGAGCTTCTGTCTTCTAAAAAACAAACAGTCTGCGAAGCCTAATGTCTGCGCGTGGTCTGCGCGACGCAGACATAAGTGGTTTGAAGAGCTTGCACAGTGAAAACAAACACCACCTAAGTCTTTTTACAGAGTTATCAGATATCTATAGTGCCCATGCAATAATCCCAAATCGTATTATAATTTACGTTATTTACTCACCCATTACCAATACATAAATTCACCTTCTTAGTATGAACTTTTGATAATTTCACATATATTTCCTATACAAAAATTAATACACTTAGTATGTATTTCTTAGTTTGTACATATAGTGCCCATACGGAAATTCATACACTTAGTATGAATTTCTTAGTTTCATACACATAGTGCCCATACTGAAATTCATACATTTAGAATGAATATCTTAAGTTTTTGAACGCTTAGTGCCATTTGGTAATCACCATACTTTCATTAATAAATCATACAACTATGACTACCATAACATATATGTACATAATTAAATGCACTCACATGTATTGTCTCGTTATTATACCCAAAATCCAAAGTTGATCACTCCGGTACTTTGCATTTGCCTTCAGTTTTGATTTACTCAGGAGCTTGATGTCGATCTACTCAAGCATCCCAAAAAGTCACATACAATATCAATTTTTAGTATATTTCCTAACAATTATACTCAAACGTTACTCAACAGTACATATTATTAAATTTCTATACAAGATCAGCCTATTTTTAACATTTCTGGCTCACTCACTAGTATCGATGCCCCCACCATGGTATAGATAATACTATACTAGGGTATCGATACTCTATTACGGTACTGATACCATTTTTACATTATGTGATCAAATGGTATCGATACTCCCCTCTTGGTATCGATACCTTTTGAATCCATATCGATACTACTCTACAAATTCTACTAATTTTAAGACCATAGTATTCGTACTGTTCTACCAGTACCGATACTCTTGCCCAAAATTTCCAGTTTTTAGCCTGAATATCACCCAAATGGGGTCCAATTTTGGTATGTTTACACCATACAATACAATTAAACTCTTATTTACCTATCCATACTAACTTTGTTTCATTTTGTTTCTTAAAAGATCTAAAATCTCCCAAGACTATTCAATTCCAAGAATCATACCACTTTTTTTATTATGTTATTAATCCTATCCAATGCTTCTAATCTTTTATTTACCTCTTCGATAGGTCAATTCTACCAATAAACATCCATAAACACTCATATATCAACATATCATTTAAAACCCCATTTTCTTAAATCTCCAATGTTTCATTTATTTCATAGTTTTAATCTCATATAACTTTTCCTTAAGCTTACATGTCACTTAAGGTTGCAATGACAACCCAAAATAGAAAGGAAAAATTGATTAATCGAAGTTTACCTTTGGAGCTATAGAGGAGAGAAAACCACGGGAATAAGAGGAAGAAGAGTAAACTAAGTGTTTTTCACTGTCCCCTTTTTCTTAAATCCCTAATATATATTTTAAATTCATTTTTCCCTCTTAAAATAGCAATATGCCCTCTTAACTCATCTATTGATACAATTTAGTTCAAAACACAATTCCAAATCATTTTCCTCATCTATTACCATTTATTCAAATAAATCTTCAAATTTCAAATCTTTTCAATATTATCTCTGACCTGATAGTTAGGGTATTACAATTCTCCCCCTTAGGAAATTTCATCCTTGAATTTAAAGACTTTATGCGCTTACCACAATACCTCAACCATATGAATTATTTTATTACGAAATTTTTGACTTTCTTTAATCTAGATATGTATTGATTCTTTTTCATAAATCAATTCTAATCGAATCTCTATATCCCCATAACCCATTTTTCATTCATGAATCAAGATTGATTGAAACAATTTAGAAAATACTTGATGTTCAACTTTTCCTCTAATAGTGCATTAGACATATAAAGTCTCCCACAATACTACGAACATATGTCGAACCTAACCTCCAAAAGTCCTTAATTTCGTCATTTTCTATTAATAACACTTTTATTCAGAAATTTTTCGTCTTTGCTTTGTAATATAATCAATGATCACTTCATACACCTTTATAGGTTATGAACATATTTTTTGTCTCATGTTCACTCTCTTCAATTCCACAAGTAATTTAGGTTTGTGTGATTAGTACCACTCACTATAACGATAATGACTTCAAATCTTTTAAGGTAACTCTACTACTACCGACTCTAAACCATACGTAGATAATTCCTTTGGATTCATTTGATACTAAATCATAGAAACTTGTTCAATACTTTAATAACCAACAACCTTGAATTCCACCTATCGATCTGGAGGTAAGCTAAAATATTGATCTAAAAAGACATCTCTAATTTTCCAATTTTGTGCATTATCAGACAATCCTACTTTTCTTATTTAAGTATCTATCACCTTAACCAGACATCATTCTCTTCACAATCATTATCAATATCACTTTACATAATGATACTAACTCATCAATTGGTAATTCCATCTGATTCACCAAGAACATAGCCCTTGGAATCTTTATTAAATGCTTACTATTTTTCCACTCACACTTGTACCATAACCCATTAAGGTTTACGGCTATCATTTTACTCAAGAGTGGTTCTATAAGAATTCTTGTAGCTCTAGCCAACCTTGTACTAATGTATGAGTGCATAGATCAAGGGTTAACTAATACAAAAACAGGCTCATCAAAATATGAAAAGTACCTGTTAAAATTTATAGGTCATCCCGATCCTCATTGGTCGTAATATTATAGATTCTGGCAACTTCCCGAGTCTCTTATCGCTGGAAGGATTCATATCTTCCCCTTGATCTTCTCCTTCCTCTGTTTCTATTAGAGGTTGCCACAGATTTTTTAGATTGCACCAAATTATCCCCAAATTTCTTTGGACAATTTGGAGCAAAGTGACCAATCTCACCACATTGGAAGCAAGCTCCACTAAGTAGTCTGCATACTCCCTGATGCACTCTTCCACAGGTCTGACATAAATTTCTTCCTCCAACTGCATCTGAGCTAACAACAACATAATGGGATTATTTTATTTTCTGTGAAATTGCAACAGAACACTCTTTGTCCGTATCTCTTGAACTTGAGCCTTTGCCTCTCTTAACATAATGGGGAGTTGAAGGCATTCCAACTATTTTCCCCATCTACACACTATGTTCCACTGCTAATGTATCATATTGAGCTCTCTCTATAGCTTTGGCTCGGTTAATACATTCTTTCAAATTAGGCAAACTCAAAGCCAACATCATTTCTTTTAATTTTGGACTCAACCCCTCAATAAAGGAATCGCATCAAGCCTTATCATTTGGAACTACCTCCAAAGTGAAACGACTCAACTTATTATACTCAGCCTCGTACTCATGTACTAATCGATAACTTTGGTTCAAATTTAGGAACTTTAACAGCATTGTCCGTTTGAATTGTTCACCCACATGCTTGTTCTTAAATCTTCCAGGAAGAATTGTCAGGTCATTTTCTCTTGTGGTGCATACATCGTAGTATTTTACCACCATACTCGAGCTGATCCTCTAAGTAAAGATACAACTCCACCCAACTTTTCCAGATCTGAACAGTGAAGATTTTCGAGAATTATTATAACATCATTTAACCATAAGTCGGCCTCCATAGGACCTTCACCCTCTTATCCTCAAAACATTGTAGCACCCAAGCCCTTTAGCTCTTTTGTAATCAACATTCTTTGTATTGGAGGAGTAGGGGCAGGTGGAAGAGGTTGAAAATGGGTCAACATATCATTGAGAGCTTGCATAAAAGCTCCATACTCTGGTACCGACATCCCTTGATGTGCAAGTGCACTAGCTTCGAAACTATCGCTATCAGTCCCTTCTCTCATCTCTCTTTCCCCCTCTCTACGCGAGTTAGAAGATTCTGACATCTATTAGAACATACATAGTAACAACATTACAGTTAGTAAAGAGTGTCGTCAATTACACTCTAATGACACCATATCTGTAACCTTGACAATCTTAATGACATGTAATTTCTTTTTCTCATTTCGATTAAACTTATTTTCAACAGAGAATCAGCTAAACCCATAGCTCTAATACTAATAAATGTAACAAGCATCTCTCATATACCCTTCCGTACGTGAGATACGGAAGTCACATCAATTTTAAAATATTTGGTTATTTGAAAAAATCGTAAAATTTTGTTTCAATTTTTAAACAACTTCAAAGTATGATGTTCATATAAGTAAAATACTAAAACTATCAATTTAAATACATTACAAAATATTTAATTTAGTTCTATTACATGCCAACTAAGTTTTCAAAAGGAATAATATTGTCATAATGTTACTGACGGGTTAACCTTAATTGATGATCGTTACTGCCACAGCTACACTTCTTACGTAATTAATCTTTGCCTTTACCTACGCGTGAAATGAACACACGTTAAGTATTTACTTAGTGAGTCTTCATACTGCAAAGATATCAAACTTATACAGAAATATCTTATGAATACTGAATGACAATTTAAATTGAAAAATCCATAAGGACCCGATAAGCCCTTCTCAGTTACACCAAAATTCTTTCAATAAATCATCTAAATTATTCTTAGTAGGCCCAACCTATCTATCCTTCTATATTTTTCTACAATTATTCTTTACTTGCATGGTGTATGTTAAATCAGAACGTATTATACCTATATTGCACCCAAGTGCCAATTAATCATGTATCTTTTATAATCATTATGGACAATACCTTAACTACTATTAATAACCCATTTTGTATTTTCATTTGGGCTTCCTTTCATAACCATTATGTACTTTTTACATTTTTCCTTTATGCCATCCATTCATACCAGTTATTCATTGTTGTACATTTTATATCTCTATGACAACCTTTCATACCACTTATGCTCCGTTTATATCCAAATGTATTATAATTCCTTTAGTCTTTTACCCAAAGGCATTTACTTTTCATCTAACTTGCATGATTGACACTTTTCTGCCAAATGCATAGCTAGACCATTATCTTTTACTCAACGGTCTTTAACCGTTCGTCTAACTCTCATAATTGACACCTTTCTGCCAAATGCATAGCTAGGCCAATTATCTTTTACTCAACGGTCTTTAATCATTTGTCTAACTGGCATAATTGACATCTTTCTGCCAAATGCACAGCTATGCCATTTATCTTTTACTCAAAGGTCATTAATCGTTCGTCTAATATGCATAATTGACACCTTTCTGTCAAATGCATAGCTAGGCCATTTATCTTTTACTCAACAGTTTTTAATCATTCGCCTAAGTGGCATAATTGACACCTTTCTGCCAAATACAAGGCCATTTATCTTTTACTCAACGGTCTTTAACCGTTCATCTAACTAGCATAATTGACAGCTTTCTATCAATTGCACATCTATGCCATTTATCATTTACTCAACGGTCTTTAATCGTTCATCTAACTGGAATAATTAACACCTTTCTGCCAAATGCACAGCTAGGCCATTTATCTTTTACTCAACAGTCTTTAACCGTTCATCTAACTGCATAATTGACACATTTCTGTCAAATTCACAGCTAGGCCAATTATCTTTTACTCAATGGTCTTTAACCGTTCGTCTAATTAATTGACACCATTCTGCCAAATGCATAGCTAGGCCATTTATCTTTTACTCATCAGTCTTTAACCGTTCATCTAACTGTCTTAATTGACACATTTATGCCAAATGCATAGCTAGGCCTTTTATCTTTTACTCGACGGTCTTTAACCATTTGCCTAACTGGCATAATTGACATATTTATGCCAAATGCACAACTAGGTCATTTATTTTTTACTCAACAGTCTTTAATCGTTCATCTAACTGACATAATTGACACCTTTCTACCAAATGAAAGGCCATTTATCTTTTACCCAACGGTCTTTAACCATTCGTCTAACTACCATAATTGACCTTTCTACCAAATGCATAGCTAGGCCATTTATATTATACTCAACGGACTTTAACCGTTCGTCTAACTGGCATAATTGACACATTTATACCAAATGCACAGCTAGGCCATTTATCTTTTACTCAACAGTCTTTAACCATTCATCTAACTAGCATAATTGACACATTTCTTCCAAATGCACAACTAGGCCATTTATATTTTACTCAATTGTCTTTAACCATTCATCTAACTGACATAATTGACACATTTCTACCAAATACATAGCTAGGCCATTTATCCTTTACTCAACGGTCTTTAACCGTTCATCTAACTGGCATAATTGACACCTTTCTGCAAATGCACAGCTAGGCCATTTATCTTTTACTCAACGGTCTGTAACCGTTCATCTAACTAGCATATTTGACACCTTTCTACCAAATGCGCAGCTAGGGCATTTATCTTTTAATCAACGGACTTTAACCGTTCGTCTAACTGGCATAATTGACACATTTCTGCCAAATGCACAGCTAGGCCATTTATCTTTTACTCAACGGTCTTTAACAGTTCATCTAACTGGCATAATTGACACATTTCTACCAAATTCATAGCTAGGCCATTTATCTTTTACTCAACAGTCTTTAACCATGCATCTAACTGTCATAATTGACACCTTTCTTCCAAATGCACAGGTAGGCCATTTATTTTTTACTCAACGGTCTTTAACCGTTCGTATAACTGGCATAATTGACACCTTTCTGTCAAATGCATGCACACCTAGGTTATTTATATTTTACTCAACAATCTTTAACCGTTCATCTAACTATCATATTTGACACCTTTCTTCCAAATGCACAGCTAAGCCATTTATCTTTTACTCAACGGTCTTTAACCGTTCGCCTAGCTGGCATAATTTACACCGTTCTGCCAAATGTATAGCTAGGTCATTTATCTTTTTCTCAACGGTTTTTAACCGTTCATCTAACTGGCATAATTGACACATTTCTGCTAAATGCAAGGCCATTTATCTTTTACTCAACGGTCTTTAACTGTTCGTCTAATTAATTGACACCTTTCTGCCAAATGCACAGCTAGGTCACTTATCTTTTACTCAACGCTCTTTAACCGTTCATCTAACTGTCATAATCGATACTCCCCTCTTGGTATTGATACCACTTGAATTGGTATCGATACTACTCTACAGATTTTACTAATTTTAAGATTATAGTATCGGTATTGTTCTATCAGTACCGATACTCGTGCCCAAAATTTCTAGTTTTCAGCCCAAATATCACCAAAATAGGGTCAAATTTTGGTATGTTTACACCATACAATACCATTAAGCTCTTATTTACCTATTCATACCAACTGTCTTTTATTTTGTTTCTTAAAACATCTAAAATCTTCTAAGGACATTCAATTCTAACAATCATACCACTTTTTCTAGTATGTTATTAATCCTATCCATTGCTTCTAATCTTTCATTTACCACTTTGACAAGCCAATTCTACCAATAAACATCCATAAACACTCATATATCAACATATCATTTAAAACCCCATTTTCTTAAATCTCTAATATTTCATCTATTTTATAGTTTTAATCTCATATAACTTTTCCTTAAGCTTACATATAACTTAAGGTTGCAATAACAACCCAAAATTAAAAGGAAAACTGATTAATCGAAGTTTACCTTTGGAGCTATGGAGGAGAGAAAACCACAGGAAGAAGAGGAAGAACAGTAAACAAAGTGTTTTTCACTTTCCCCTTTTTCTTAAATCCCTAATATATATTTTAAATTCATTTTCCCTCTTAAAAGACCAATTTTCCCTCTTAACTCATCTATTGATACAATTTAGTTTAAAACACTATTCCAAATCATTTATGTTGAATTATGTTTCAATATAACAAATTTAAAGGCAAAATGTTTTTGGACTTGAATTGAATTTATTCAAAGTTTTTAAAAAGGTTTCAAAAAATAATTCAAAGTCCATTAAATTCGGATTTGAGCAAAAATGCTAAAGGGTGTCAAAGTGTATCCATGCACCCCTGCAGTGCATCCATGCACCTGTCACTAGTGCATTGATGCACCAAGTAGTGCATCCATGCACTCCATTTCGAATGCAATTAGTGCATCGATGCACCCTGCTGTGCATCCATGCACCAAGGCTGTAACGGCTAGTTTATTTGAATTTAATGAAGGGGTATC
Source organism: Hibiscus syriacus (assembly GCF_006381635.1). Lineage (NCBI taxonomy): Eukaryota > Viridiplantae > Streptophyta > Magnoliopsida > Malvales > Malvaceae > Hibiscus > Hibiscus syriacus. Next base: position 2,635,376 of record NW_024063194.1, read on the forward strand.
GATGCACCTTGATAGTGCACCGATGCACCATGTTATGGGAAGCCTTTTTGAGTAGAAAAATCATCCCCCAAATGGCTACAGAAAATCCCCAACGGTTATATGCGACATCAAACACATTCCAAGCTATAAATACAAGCTAAGAAAACTTGAAGAAGCAAGAGAACAACTATCCAAGCAATCAAACACAAGAGAAGAGTTTTTCATTCTTATTTCATCTTTCTCTTGTAAATATTTTGATATTGTGAGCTTAATTCTTGTAAACACCTACCTTAGAGAGGTTTCCTTGTTTACATTTCTTATCTTTTTGTAAAGGGGAAAGGTTCTAGTTTAGCCCGGAAAAACTAGGGAGTTGTAAGGTTATCTCTTTGTCCTTAAAAGAAAGAACAAATTAGTGAATTTGTTGGAAAATCCTTGGTGAGGAGCTAAGGTAGTGGATGTAGACTTTGGTTGAGAAAGTCAAACCACTATAAATCGTTGTGCAATTCTCTATCTTTCAATCTCCTTACTCCCTAAACATAAAACCGTTCCGACCCCTCTTTGCAAACCGTTCCGGTTATCGATTCGAGCTTCCAAAAATTCCCAACAATTGGTATCAGAGCCTAACTCATTAAGAAGGTTTAACCACCTTGAGACGATCCTCGAATAAGATCTACTAATTCCCAACACAACCGAGAAGATGGCTTCCACCTCCGGCTCGTTTCTCATGGAAGACTCCCTACCAACATATATGCCTCCACACTTCAATGGAGTCAACTATCATCATTGGAAGAAATCAATAAAGGTATTCATCCAATCCAATGATCTTGATGCATGGGATATTATCGAGAATGGCTACTCTTCTCCAAAGAAGAAGGAGAAGAACTGGAGTGACAAAGAACGGAAGAAAACTCAACTTAATGCTAAGGCCATGCACATGGTGTTGTGTGCATTTGGTCCTGAAATCTATAAAGGAGTTTCTTCATGTTCAAGTTCCAAGGAGCTTTGGAATAAGCTCGAGGAAATCCATGGAAACAAGAAAGAAGAACCAACAAGGGTGGTGTCTTTAATGGCTCGTGAAGAGCCCGAGGCATCTTCTAACTCAAATGAATTTAATTCATATTCTTTTGATGAGTTGCAAGATACTTATAATAAGTTGTATTTGGGATTTGAGACCATGAATTCCAAAGAAAATGAATTCAAAATATAAACAAGAAAACGATTTTCTTTTGAAAGCAAAAATGTATTTTGAAAACCAAAATGAAATTTTGAAAAAAAGATTTAGAGCTTTCAAAAACGAAAATTGAAAGTTTTGAAAAAGGAAATTTTGATTTAAAAGTTAAGCTTGAATGCTTAACAAAATAAAAAGAAATCATTTTAAATAATTTATATAGTTCAATAATGACAATTTGCTCATATTGTCATTATCATGGTCATAAGGAACATACTTGTCCTTTTAAAAAAAGGAAAACGTTTTAAAATTAGATAAGTATGGGTTCCGAAAGGAACAAGGGGCATTGAAACTAACGTTCATGGATCCAAACCAATTTGGATACCAAAATCTACTTAAATGTCTCTTGTAGGTGTGTGGGAGCAATGGTGATGAAAGTGATGATATTCAAGATGCTCTAGCCACACGTGAAAAAGGAATCGGCAACCTCTAAGCTTAATGCTTTTAATTTTGGTTATTTGGTTGCTCATTTATTTTTAAGCATGCATGAGTTTTGGATTTAAATGATTATGTTTTGTTTTAATCTCATGTACGTTAAAAACAATTGGTATGATGAACATTTTAAAGATTTTACATAATTCTTAGTTCATCATAATGAAATTTTGGTCAAAATGGGTTTTAATGCAAATGATATCTCTCTAACAATTTATATCAATTTTTCAAAAACTTCGATTTTACAAATTTTAAATTTTTGACCTAAAATTAAATGTTTATGCATGTGATTTAAATGAAAATGATATCTCTCTAACAATTGATATCAAAATTTTCAAATGCATAACATTTTTTTAAAACTTTATGCATATGCACTTAATTTCAATAATTGATATCGCATAATGTATTTTAGACTTGGATATATTGAATTTCATGTGCTACTAACACGTTTGTTATTCTTTGTTGAAATTCAATTTTGTTTAAGTGTCAAGTTCTTAAAGCTAAATTTTGTTTGAAATGCATTTATTGAGGGGGAGCTTTGATTTTTCAAATAAGTTTTAAAATGTCAAATTTACTACTTACTCTCCAAAGTTAATTTGAACTTCAAAGATTGAATTATTATTGATATTACAAAAAGGGGGAGAAGTTTGGTTTGAAAAATTCAATTTCTTAATAAAAATGGGGAGCTTAATATTTTCATATATTTTCAAACAATTGGTAACAATTGATATCATTTTGTTAACAAATGATATCTTTTTCATTAAACATTTTATTAAGGGGGAGTTTTTCCAAAAACAATTTTCAAATATTTTGTTATATCAAAAAGGGGGAGATTGTTGAATTATGTTTTGATATAACAAATTTAAAGGCAAAATGTTTTTGGACTTGAATTGAATTTATTCAAAGTTTTTAAAAAGGTTTCAAAAAATAATTCAAAGTCCATTAAATTCGGATTTGAGCAAAAATGCTAAAGGGTGTCAAAGTGCATCCATGCACCCTGCAGTGCATCCATGCACCTATAACTAGTGCATTGATGCACCATGTAGTGCATCCATGCACTCCATTTCGAATGCAATTAGTGCATCGATGCACCCTGCTGTGCATCCATGCACCAAGGCTATAACGACTAGTTTATTTGAATTTAATGAAGGGGTATCGATGCACCTTGATAGTACACCGATGCACCATGCTATGGGAAGCCTTTTTTAGTAGAAAAATCATCCCCAAATGGCTCCAAAACATCAATAAAGGTTATATATGACATCAAACACATTCCAAGCTATAAATACAAGCTAAGGAAACTTGAAGAAGCAAGAGAAAAACTATCCAAGCAATCAAACACAAGAGAAGAGTTTTAAGTTTGGTTTGAAAATTTTAATTTCTTAATGAAAAAGGGGGAGCTTAACATTTTCATATATTTTCAAACAATTGATATCATTTTGTTAACAATTGATGTCTTTTTCATTAAACATTTTATTAAAGGGGAGTTTTGCCAAAAACAAGTTTTCAAATATTTTGTTATATCAAAAAGGGGGAGATTGTGGAATTATGTTTCTATATAACAAATTTAAAGGCAAAATATTTTTGGACTTGAATTTAATTTATTCAAAGTTTTTAAAAAGGTTTCAAAAAATAATTCAAAGTCCATTAAATTATAATTTGAGCAAAAATGCTAAAGGGTGCCAAAGTGCATCCATGCACCCCTACAGTGCATCCATGCACCCCTACAGTGCATCCATGCACCTGCCACTAGTGCATCGATGCACCATGTAGTGCATCCATGCACTCCATTTTGAATGCAATTAGTGCATCGATGCACCCTGTTGTGCATCCATGCACCAAGGCTGCAACGGCTAGTAACGTCTAGTTTATTTGAATTTAATGAAGGGGTGTCGATGCACCTTGATAGTGCACCAATGCACCATGTTATGGGCAGCCTTTTTTAGTAGAAAAATCATCCCCCAAATGGCTCCAAAACATCCCCAACGGTTATATACGACATCAAACACATTCCAAGCTATAAATACAAGCTAAGGAAACTTGAAGAAACAAGAGAACAATAATCCAAGCAATCAAACACAAGAGAAGAGTTTTTCATTCTTATTTCATCTTTCTCTTGTAAATATTTTTTCTTATGAGCTTAATTTTTTTAAACGCCTACCTTAGAGAGGTTTTCTTGTTTACATTTATTATCCTTTTGAAAAGGGGAAAGATTCTAGTTTAGCCTAGAAAATCTAGGGAGTTGTAAGGTTATCTCTTTGTCCTCAAAAGAAAGAACAAATTAGTGAATTTGTTGGAAAATCCTTGGTGAGGAGCTAAGGTAGTGGACGTAAACTTTGGTTGAGAAAGTTGAACCACTATAAATCGCTATGCAATTCTCTATCTTTCAATCTCCTTACTCCCTAAACACAAATCCTTTCCGACCCCTCTTTGCAAACCGTTCCGATTATCGATTCGAGCTTCCAAAAATTCCCAACAATTTCCTCATCTATTACCATTTATTTAAATAAATCTTCAAATTTCAAATCTTTTCAATATAGTCCTTGACATGATATTTGGGGTATTACATTATTCTTCAGCTATCTTGAGGCATAAGCCACAACTTTCCCCTCTTTCATCAACACACATCCCAATCCGTTATAGGATGAATCATTGAAAATGACATAATCCTTACCTGACTCAGGTTGTACAAGAATGGGAGCCTCCGTTACTATTCTTTTTAGCATACAAAACTTTCCTTGCATCTTTCTGTCCAAATAAAAGGCACATCCTTCCATAACAACTTAGTTAGCGGCAAAGCTAACATTGAGAAATTCTTCATAATCACCTATAATAACTAACAAGCCCCAAGAAACTCCAAACTTCAAAAACATTCTTTGGAGGTTGCCAATCCACTATGGCTTGAATCTTTTTGGGATCGACTCTTATGCCTTCTACAGAGACTATATGACCAAGGAAAGCAATCTCATCTAACCAAAATTCGCATTTGGATAATTTTGCATACAACTTATTATCATGCAGTGTCTAAAGAACCACTCGAAGATGAGCATCATGTTCCTCCCTTGACTTGGAATATACCAAGATATCATCTATAAACACCTCCATGAACTGATCCAAGTACGGTTGGAATACTATACTCATTAAGTCCATAAATTCTACAGGAGCATTTGTTAATCCAAACGGTATTACCACGAATCGTAGTGTCCCTACTGAGCCCTAAAAGTTATCTTTGAAATATCATAATTCTCAATCTTTAACTAATGGTACCCCGACCTCATATCTATCTTAGAGATCACTGATGTATCTTTCAACTGATCAAACAGGTCATCGATCCTCGGAAGAGGATACTTGTTCTTTATTGTTACTTTATTCAACTAACGATAGTCAATACATAACCACATAGATATTTGGAGGGTGATTTCAATTTTTTCCCAATCACTACTACTTTGGAGCCTTCCACATGCTTAAAAAATAATTGATTCATGCGAAAATCCACCTATCCATGATGTGGAGACAACCAATCCATGCCCAAAATGATTTCAAACTTGTCAAAAGGCAACTCCATCAAGTTGGCTAGCAATACAACCCCTTGAATCTTAATTGGACATTTTCTACATACCCTAGCCACCTTGCACTTTGACCCATAGGATTTATCGCTATCATTTCACTACAAATTGGTTCTAAAGGAATTCCTTTAGTGCTAACAAACTTTGTACTAATATAAGAGTGTGTAGAACCAGGGTCAACTAGAATAAAAATAGGCTCATCAAAAATGTGAAATGTACCTGTTATGATCTCTGGATCATCCCGATCATCACTGGTCTTTATATTATAAACTCAGGCCACTCCTCGATTCTTTTATCTTTGGATAGCCTCAGATTGACCGCCTGATCTTCCTCTTCTTCTGCTTCTACTAGGTGCTACTACTAATCTCTCAGATTGTACTAATCTATCCCCATATCTCTATGGACAGCTCCTAGCATAATGAATCGTTCCTCCACAAATAAAGAAAGCGCCAGATAGCACTCTACATACTCCCTGATGAAATTTGCCACATGGCTGACATGGGTTACCTATTTCTCCAAAAGCTCTACTTTAGCTAACAGGAACGGGACTGCATAGTTTTTTATGTAGCTGTAGCAGAATCAGCCCTATCAGTATACCTGGAACCTGAGCCCTTGCATCTCTTAGCATGATGTGTAGATGAAGACATCCCAATCCTTTTCCTGTCTGTATACTCTACTCTACTGCCAAAGTCTTCTCTTGAGCTATTTCAATAGCCTTAGTTTTTTTATAACTTCTTGTAGGCCAGGCAAGTTTAAGGCCAACATCATCTTTTTTAACTTAGGCCTCAGACCTTCAATGAACCAAACTCTTCGAGCTTTATCATTATGAACCACCTCGGTAGCATACCGACTAAGCTTATTTTATTCGGCCTTATACTCATGCACCTCTCGATCACCTTGTATCAGTTAAGAAACTTTAACAGCATTGATCTCATAAATTGTTCCCCGATATACTTTTCTTAAACTCATCTTTGAAGAATTATCAATTCACTTGTTCGGGTAACGCATACATCATTGTATTTGTCCACCACACCCGAGCTGAACCTCGACTCAGGAGCTCCTAAACTTCTTAAATCCTTAGGAATTAACATTCGTGGTGCTGGAGTAGTAGTGGGAGGAAAAGAAGGTTGGAACCGTGTCAAGATAGCATCAAGAGATTGCATAAAAGCTCCGAACTTCGGAACATGCATACCCTGAGGTATCGGTGCACTACGTTCTCGGATGGAATCATATGTTCACTATTTTCTTCATAGCTTTCACTACCCGATCCATCTCTACTCTCTTATCTAGCCGTTCTTCTCGAATTCGTAAAATCTGACATCCATTGCAATATACATAAAGATAATACTTTAGTTAGTAAGGAGAGATATCTATCATATTCATTCTATACCCTATAAGCAACATTGACATATTAGTGGAATGTAAACTCTTTTTACATCAAAATACACTCAATTTCGGGCGAGAATCGACTAAACCTATAGCTCTGATACAAAAAAATGTAACACTCATCTCTTGTATACATTTCCGTATATGAGATACAGATGTCACATCACTTTTAAAATAGTTCCTCATTTGAAAACCCGTAAAATTTTGTTTCTTTTTATAAAACATTTTAATTTACTTAAAATAAAGCATGCATTAAACTTAAATAGACAAACAAAAAGAGATGTTCAAATACTTTAATGATTTACAACAGTTTAATTCAAATACTTTTCAGAAAGTTTTTACTAAACCTATTACATGCCAACTAAAATACATCAAAAGTATACATGTATGCCATACTGTTACTGACGAGGCGACTCTGGCTTTTATGTCCGATGATCTCCTTACTCAGCTTGTATTAAACCTACGCGTGAAATAAACACACGTTAAGTATTATTTAGTGACGCAAAAACTAGTCATACAATGAAATCATTATATCATTATTTATTATCGATCAAATACCAATTCATTATTTTCCAGTCATTATCATTTCTTTGTAATGAACTCGTAGTGCCCATACGGTCATTCATAAACATATTATGAATTATGTGGTTTGCACACTTAGTGCCGAAATGGTTATTCATCAACATATTATGAATTCTATGATTTGCACACTTAGTGCTGAAATGGTTATTCATCAATATATGATGAATTTTGTGATTTGCACACTTAGTACCGAAACGGTTATTCATCAACATATGATGAATTTTGTGATTTTTAGACTTAGTGCCTATTTGGTAATCACCACATACATTAATCAATCATACATATATGACTAGTATAACATATAGTTACACAACATATAGTTACACAATTAAATGCACTCACATGGCTTTCTCGCTACTGTATCCAAAATGCAAAGCTGATTACAGGTGCTTAATCTTTGCCCTTTGTTTTGCTTGTCTCGAGAGCTTGATTTCGATCTACTCAAGCATCCAATAAAACAGGTACCCTGTCAATTGTTAGTATATTTCCTAACAATTATACTTAAACAATACTCAAAGGACATATCATTAACTTTCTATAACAATATCAGCATTTTTAACATTTTTGGCTCAATAGTATCGATACCCCACCATGGTATCGATACTACTATATTATGGTGCGATACTCTATTACGTATCGATACCATTTTTTTCATTCTGTGATCAATGGTATCGATACCATCCTCATAGTGTCGATACTCCCCTCTTGGTATCAATACCACTTGAATCGGTATATCGATACTACTCAGTAGATTCTACTAATTTTAAGCCTATAGTATCTATATTGTTCTATCAATACCGATACCCGGCCTAGAATTTCTAGTTTTCAACTCGATTATCACCCAATTGGGGTCAAATTTCGTTATGTTTACACCATACATACTATTAAACTCTTATTTACCTATCTATACTAACTTTCCTTCATTTAGTTTCTTAAAATCTAAAATCTTCCAAGAACATTCAATTTTAAGAATCACACAACTTTCTAATATGTTCTTAATCCAATCCAATGCTTCTAATCTCTCATTTACCTCTTTGACAAGTTAAATCTACCAGTAAACATCCATAAACACTCATAATTAACATATCATTTCAAACCCCATTTTCAAAAATCTCCATTATTTCCTATATCTCATAGTTTTAATCCCATAAAACCCTTCCTTAAGATTCTCAAAAACCATCCAAAATCAATGATAAACTAGCCATATGAAATCTCACCTTTGAGCTATGTATGAGAGCTTTTCCATGGGGAGAGAAGAAAAGAGAGATGACTTTTGTGATAACCCATTTTCCTTTTTTCTTATTTTCTTTAATACCTTATTAGAATGAATTTTAAATTTATTTTTATTTAAAGGACCAAAATGCCCTCTTAATCATCCATTGACACAATTTAATCTAAACCACTAATCTAAATTCTCATCTTTTATCATTTAATTGAATAAATCCTCATATTTTTAAATCCTTTTAATAAAGTCCCTAATTCGATATTTGGGCATTATAGTCCAGCTGCGCCTAAGCCAACTAAGCCTTCCCCGATGAGAACCCGATTCTAAAACATCCTTGAACGAATGAAAGTATGACGGCAACGCGTAGCAAATAAGATTGATTTTCGATCTTAATAGCGAAGAAAACTCTCACGACAATGAAGAGGTTTTGGTCACGACAAAGGGTCTTTTGGGACGTGATCGGTGACCTACAAGTCCAAAACGGTGATGCGATGTGATTAGAGGAAGAAAGATGGCAACGGGGAGATAAAAAAAGAAATAAAAAAAGATGAGACCTTGTCGTCGCTTATGAAATAACATAAAAGGGTTAGAACATGGTCACTAAAATTTCTAAAAAATTAATTTAATCTTATGATTAACTTTAGGGATTTAAATGAAAAATCATAATTTTAGGGTTTTGAATCTGGGGAAATTTAGGGTGTTACAAAACAATTCAGAATGAAGGTCATAGTTTGGGATGAAATTGAAATATTCAAAGTTTGAGGACTAATTTAATGATAATTATAGTTTAAGGATAAAATTAGAATATTTAAAAGATTAGGGACCAATTTAAAATGAGGTATATACATTAAGGACAAGTGATGCAATTAACTCTTTTAATTATTAGTGTAAATTACACGTTTTACCTAAATTATCAGTTTTAGTCCATTTAGTACATAAGCTTTCAATTTTTTAAGACCATACCTAATGTTTAGTTTTGTTTTATTACCTCTCCATTAAAAAATTAATGAGTAATTTGCAAGTATCACCTTTTTATGGGTAAATTACATCATTCTCACCCAACTATCTTCTTACTCCTATATTGGTCACTAAAGTTTAAATTTTTGAATTAATTGCTTAACTTTGAACTTACTCCTAATTTAATCACTATAACTTTCAAATTATTTTTTATTTTAATTATATATTAATAAAATAATAAAAAATGTCATGATACAAAAATTATTAATAAAATAAATTAGAATGATTAAAATGAGCAATTTGAAAGTTAAGTAGTTAAATTGAAAGTTTTTAAACTTTAGTACCAAAATAGGAGTGTGAAGATGGTTTAGGGATAAATGATGTAATTTACTCATAAAAAATTATGTGCATATAATTTTTTAACGACGAAGTATTAAAACGGGAAAAACAATTAAAGTTGGGCATGTTTTGAAAAAATTGAAAGTTTGATATTAAAACTGAAGAAACTGAATTTAGGTACTAAACAAGTAATTACCCTAATTATTATTATAAAACTGAACTCGAATTTGGCGGATAGTCCATCAACTCAAATAGATTAGGGTTTAAGGAATTCAAGTCACTGAAAACCAAACCCCAGAAGAAGCTAAAATCCTAGAACTACAAAACTTTTGATCAATCTTAGCTTGAGTCATCAACATGGTGGTGACAGAAGATAAAACCCCCAATTTCCCTCTCTTGAAGATAGCAGAAGAAAATGGAGTAAAAAACAAACCGAGTTAAGAAATTGGAGCCCAAAAACCTTGATAACAACACGGAAAGAGGAGAATGAGGAAGAAGAAGAAGAAGCAATGAAGAACTTGAAGAGGATGAAGTACACGCAGAGAAGTGAAGTTGATGCGAAGAAGAAAGAGAAGAAGAGGAAGAAAATAAGAAGGTGAAGGGTAAAGATTATGAGAAACAATAGATGACGGAAAAAGAAAAAAATGTAAAAATGAGATAAAAAAGAGGATACATGTTTGCTTCTGTGGTTGGTTTAGTTCAATTTAGAGTTCAGTGACACATATTGTCTAACAAGAAGAGGAATATGGTGGGAATTTCTAGAAGGGACATTGAGTATTTGTTATTGTTGTTTGTAGCATTTAACCATAGGCCAATGACTTAAAAACAAGAATGGATTCATTACTAATGTTTTCCAATTTCCAATAACTCACTCTCATCTTTTCATATTTTTGAACTGTGTCTGTCCTTATATGAGTCCGAAGGTATGATTAGTCTCAATACATGAAAACTCAGCCTCGACACATCCTCAAATCCAAACTCACACGCAAGTCTGTATAACATAGGTCTTTTGACAATGTCTAAACTAAGTTTCCCTAATATCTTTTTTACTCAAATGCATTTTGATGGTTTTAGGCTATATTAAATAGGTTTAGAATTAAATGCTACTATGTTTATTTCATGTGGTTATTTTATGTAAGACTATGACTATAAAATTTACTTGTCAATCTAAAAATGCTATTCAAGCCAGAGCAATTCCACCACATATGATGAAAAAAGAGTTCTGAGGGCTGTAAGGACTGATTCTGGGAAAACCCTTGTTTTCTTGAACCTGCTGTTGAGTTGTTATATAATGTCCGATTCATTCCCCGTAAATGGAACAAGTGTTGTTGTATTTGTCCCACATGGGAGCTTGCCATTCAGGTAAATATTTAAAACTCTTGTATCATTGTTTTTGTTTTGGTCAAAACTTATTTTCTTTCCTGTAATTTCCACAGACTTCTCATCAGAGCAATATAGTAAAACCTAAATTCACTGTTATGGTGCCTACAGCTAATACTGAGTGTTCTGAGCGAGGGTTTCATTTTGTCTCTTAAGATATTATATTTCTGTTTGAGTTGAAAATCAGTTCTTGATGGAAAAGAATGTAGCTAACCTAATTTTAGTAGATATGCAGTACGGAGTTATGAAATGTAAGTTAATAAATCACTTATTTGGAAGATTCTTACAGTGAAAAGATTAAAAATTTCAAATGGCTATTTCTATGGTATAAATATTATAATTTCAAATGGTATTGAATGCTAAGCAAATTGGTTGTGTAGATTTGGTCTTTGATGTTTGAAATACTCCATACATGACTGAGCAATGAAACCTCCAAAATTTTCAGACTCATGCAGTAGCAAGGATCTTCTCAATACCACTCTCAAACCTTGGATTAGTTATTGGTGGTTCACCCAGAGGAGGAGAAGCGTAGCGAATTGTGAAGGAGTAAATTGTTAGTGGCTACTCCTGGTCGGCTTCTTGAGCATCTTCAAAATACGAAGGGATTCATTATAAAAATCTAAAGGTAACATAAACGTTTCTGAACTTCTGTAATATGTTTGTTTGTTTTTGTTTCCTTTTTTTTTTTCCTGCCTGACATTATCGTTTGTAATTTCATCTTATTTAGATTTATAATCTATTTACTTAAAATCAATTTCCTTGATTTTAATTTCTTATTACCTAGTTGATTAGCATTTTGGAACTATTATTAACTAGAATGCTTGGTAATTTGGGGAAGTCATCATACATACTACTTGTTTTTTCATATTTAGTTCATGAAAACCAAATTGTTTCTGTATATATTACCTTGTACTAGGGTTGTGGTAACTTGGGTAAAGGTACCGGAATTTACCTCAATTGATATAGATTCACCACAAATTGACTCAAATTATTGTGTTTTAGGGAATTTTTATGTATAATGATCAAACTTTGATGATTTACCTGGTAGAATTTGCAATGACATATATTTAAAGGATAATTGAATGAGCAATGATGATATTTGTTTAAAATATAAATTCACTATGCAATTGTTGAAGACGGATTTGGTAGTTATTATGATTTGGTTATTGTTAAAAGGAGAGTAATTCTCTATAAACTTATATATTTTCTCTAGGATTTGTTACATATTTATGTACAAGTTTAATCTTAACTTAGGAACTCTTAACATATATTTAAAGGATAATGAATGAGCAATTGATGATATTTGTTTAAAATATAAATTCACTATGCAATTGTTTGAAGACGGATTTTGGTAGTTATTATGATTTGGTTATTGTTAAAAGGAGAGTAATTCTCTATAAACTTATATATTTTCTCTAGGATTTGTTACATATTTATGTACAAGTTTTAATCTTAACTTAGATATTCACATAAACCTATCAAATTACATAATTTCTAATTTAGGAATCTATTTTCTGACACCTCCTCAAGTTGGGGAGTGGATGTCCTTCATCTTCAGCTTGCTTGCTAACTTCAGAAAATACTTCCGGGTATTCCCTTGGTAAGTATATTTGCAACTTGATCTCTAGTGGACACATAGAGAGTGCAAATTAGTCCACTGTCAAGTTTTTCCTTTATGAAATGTCTATCCACTTCAACATGTTTTGTCCTATCATGTTGAACTGGATTATGAGCAATATTATTTGTTGATCTATTATCATAATATAACTTCATTGGTCCTTCCCATTTGATCTAAATCATCCAAATAATATTAATTCACAAGAATTCACAAAGCCCAACTAACATTGCTCTAAACTCAACTTCTGCACTGGATCTAGCCAACACTTTTTGCTTCTCCATGTCACTAAATTTCCTCCAAGAAAGGTGCAGTATCCTGAAGTTGATCTTCTATCAACGATGGACCCCATAGTCTACATCAGTATAGGCTTCCAAAATCAAAATTTCTCCCTTTTTAAACATAATTCTCTGCCTGTTGTGCCCTTTAAATATTATAGGATTTGAGTCACTACCCTTAGGTGTGATTTTTTATGATAGTTCATAAATTGGCTCACAACTCCAACTACATAAGCAATGTTAGCTCTGGTGTGTAATAAGTAAATCAGTATTCCTGTAAGTCTCTGATATAAGCTTCTATCAACTAATACATCCTCTATTGTATCTCCGAGTTTTTTATTAACATCTATTGGCATTTCTACTGGTCTACATCATTGTTTACCAGTTTCTGCCAATAAGTCTGGGGTGTATTTTTGTTTGGGTATGAAGATCCCTTGTTGTGAATGTGCCACTTCAATATTAAGGAAGTGATGTAAGGCTATCCACGCTTCTTCAATGATGGAGAAAATGGCAGCCTTGTTGTTTCCCAATCTAGGAATGACACCAAATGCCACACTTGAATTATAAGAAATCTGCACAAAGTAATGAAAGAAATGGTTAATAATGAAATTAAGAAAGGAAATGAAATAATAAGAAATAAAGGGAAAGAATTATTATCAAAGTTAGTTGCGGAATTGATGTAGATGTATTCTTCAAATGGAAGATGAACTTGGCCTCCAATGGTGATGATAGACGGTTGCCTTGATGATGAGTGCATGATGCTTCAATGGTAATTAAATGATAATGGTAATGGTGATGGCGTAGGCATGAAGATGATGGAAAATGGAATGATGAAGATAGTATCTTAAATAAGCCAAAGAAAAAGAAAAGTTATAGAAAATTATGAACTCAAAGTATCAAAGGGAAGGAATGACACCACAAACTTAGAAAAGTTTGCTTAATCGATAAAGTTCTTAAAGACTTGCAAGAGAGAATTCTCACAAATGAGTTTTATAAATTTTAAGGCGTGTGTCTTACAAATAAATGACAAAGCCTATTTATAGGCTAGCAAAAGGGTTTGGCCGAATAGCTACATGATGTTTTGGCAAGGCTATATGACTTTTCAAGGAGTTACAATGCTTTGAATGGTTATATAGGTGTTGGTTCATGTTGCTGCCCACTTTTGATGAATCATGAGTTTCTTGTGCACATTCTCGTCCACTCTAGGTGTCTCCTCATGCTTGGCTGAATAATCTCCTTGGTGCTCCTCGTGCCTCTTCATGATTTAAGCATCTTTTGGCTGAAATAACTTCACCAATGCATGCCTCCCTTCAATGGTGACCTTCTATGGTAGCAACTTTCACAAAAGGACATGATGCTTGGATGGCACTCTTAATAAAAAGGTATGTTGCAAGGTGAGTGAGCTGATGGTGAGCTGGTCGTTGATGCTCCTTAACATGCTGGTTTTTTTGGTAGCTCATCGTGAAAAGGCATAACCTGAAAAGGAACCTATTCGCGAAAAGGCACGATTTGAGAAAAAGTGACTTTTGACAAAATTGATGTCTTCTAGCCATAGATGATGTCTATTCAAGTCCCAAGCTATATTGAAGTCTTTTTCTAGCTCAAATCTTCAGCTTTATCCAGCTATGAGCTCACTTTGCAACTGTTTGCAACGAACAACCTTTCACCATTTGTTCTTCATGATCTCCTGATTAATCCTACATAAGTTTTCTGAGCTCTTTGTCCTTAGTTAAGCTTAAGTTCAGTTCCCAAGTTGTTGTACGTTGATTCCTACAAAAGACATAAAAAGCTTATATTAAAATATAACTTAAGTACTTAATCATATAATGTAAAGATGTGGTGCATATAATACATATATTAAGTATGCTTTATTTAATGATAAATATAAGTTTATTATATGCTATAAGATAAGCTATATATATTATGAAATATAAAGCATATATTATAACATATAATATAATGTTTAAATTATAGATTAATATATATGTAATATGATGTATCTTTGTGAGTTGTAAACTAAGGAGAAGATAAATAAAAGAGATAGGGAAGACTCCCTCATGCCACCATGGTGAGGACGTTAAGAAAAGAAGAAGTAGGTTGCTCTGTATCACATCATTCCCCTTCTTTGAAGTGATTTGTCCTCAAATCGAAAGGGTCTTTTAGTAGTTCGTCCTTGTTCTTCAATCATTGCCTTCCAAACTCACTAACTTCTTCCCAATAGTTAATGACTTCTTGTACGTCCTTTGGAGGGTTTCTTTCAAAAAAATTATTTTGTACTAGGTCTTTCATTGGATAGATATGATTGCATGCCAATAGGTACCTTTCCTAAAGAACCTTCCTCAAAAGACACCTCATTTTTAAATTTCTCGCACTTAACTTGAAAAGATGAAAATGGTTCACTTACTTGGTTTCCTTTGATGAAAATACTTTCATTGTCTATGTCTCTAAGAACATCAATAGTTGTGTTGTTTGGAATCAACTCATCTCTTGGATCAAGAATTTCATCCTTTGGTAAGGTCACGTTCTTTTGTATGCCCTGCAAAACAAAAAATTGAGAAATCGTCTCCAATCTTTCTTTTTTATCAAAAGGCCTTCTTGAATCAAGCCATTTTTTAATAGGAACTTGCAATGTGTCTTTTGGTGATGGATCTTGCTTCTCCTTGACCATACATATCATGTTCTTTAAAAAAATATGTAACTCTTCATCTCCACTCCTTGAATCATCATGATGGTTTGTGAAGAGTCTTAACCATTAAAGTCTCTTTAAATGCCTGAGTTCAATGCACCAATCAATCTCACAACGACAAAAGATCTTTCCATCAACGTTTGGTACGATAATAATATATATGTGGATTAAATTCCTGCAAATTAAATCAATGTTAGAATATGAGAAATTATAAACAAAATGAATGGAAATATCAAACCAAGGTGGATGTTTAATGAGAGTTGGTTGTTGAATTCTTTTTAGGATTGGCAATGCACTTGGAATGTTAACGAGCACAATTCTTGGAACTTCAAGTGACGCTTCTTTTGGAACTTCAAATGGTATAACCTTCGAAACATCAAGAGACATGTTTTGCGGATCACAAAAAGTCACACCTATTGGTTCTTCAAAGGTCACATCTTTATTCTTAAAAAAGTCATAATTCTTGAATCATCTCCTTGAAAAGATACATCTCTTAGATTATCCTGCGAAACAATAGGAAGAATAGATGAAAGAGTAAGGTTAGTTAAAATCTATTCTTCATTCTCTTATTTATCTCCAAATTCATCATTTTCAACTTTCTCATTTTCAACTCTAACGTCTTCTTCATCCACTCTTTGATTCTTATCATTTTCAATGTTTTGTTCAATTTAAATGCATTCCTTCATTCGAACTTTCTTCCAAACGTTCTCCTTCAAGTTGCTCCTTTATTGCTTTAATGTTTCTCCTTATAAGGATTTGATCTTGAAGCACTTGGTTTGGCAATAAAGGTTCCAATGTATATTCATTCTTTCATATGAAAATGAGAACCGATTGGTGAATCCGTCATGGGTGGCTCGCTTGTCATATTGCCATGGTCGTCCAAATAGCAAATGACTCGTACTCATAGGCACCACATCGTATAGAATCTGGTCTTTGAATATTCCAATTGAGATTGGTACAATTACTTACTCCGCGACCTTTAATTCTTCTTCGTCGTTAAACCATTGCAATACATATGGGTTTGGATGCTTGGTCGTCCTGAGTCCCAGTTTGTTCACCATGTATGTGCTTGCAATGTTTCTATAACTTCCTCCATCAATAACTACAAGACACACTTTACCATTTACATGGCAACGAGTGTGAAATGTGTTTGTTCTTTTTTGTTTGTCCTCCAATGTTAGAAAAGATGTAAGATTACAAGACATTGTTAGTAAAAAATAAAGAAAATTTAAACCTTATTAGTGCGCTCACAAAGCCTCACTTGGCCACTCTAAAGAAAATTTAGATTTCACTCCACTCATACTTGTCTTTGCACTCGGGGAAATGTTTCTTGGCTTTTTTGGACCCCCCCCTTCTATTCTCACCATCTCTGTTGCGTTTTACCTCTCAATTCTCTTTTGTTGGGTCCTTTAGAGAATTAACTCAAGATCGAGCAAATTTTCTTTATTTGGTGCGCTGCTACAAGATGGTTAGTATGGAAAGGATATGTAATGGTTAAGAAAATAAATAAAAGGTAATGAATAGGTAGAAATGAAAGAAAGGGTGATGTTTGAAGTAAAGAGAAAGATAAAGATGACTTACAACCCAAGATGCAACACTTACTATCTTCCTTCACAAGAAACAATAGGATGCCTTCTTTAAGTTTGATGTTGGCAGATTGTAGTATGCTTCCTTTTGAACGTGAATTGTAACTTTTCTTCAACTTTTTCTTTGCTGGAATTTTATTTGAATTCATTCCTTCTTTCTTTTTACTTTTTTTTGTACTCCTTATTTGACGTAAGAGTCATTTCTTTTTCTTTTTTTTCTTCTTTCTTTTTGTTTTGTTGCAGCACTTGAATGCCAATCCAACAAAGCTCTGATTACCGCTTGATGTAAGGCTATCAACACTTCTTCAATGATAGAGAAGATGGCAGCCTTGTTGTTTCCCGATCTAGGAATAACACCAAATGCCACACTTGAATTATAAGAAAACTGCACAAAGTAATGAAAAAAATGATTAATAATGAAATTAAGAAATGAAATGGAATGATAAAGAAATAAATGGAAAGAATTGTTACCAAAGATGGTTACGAAAGTGATGTAGAAGTATCCTTCAAATGGAAGATGAACTTGACCTCCAATGATGATGATGGATGGCTACCTTGATGATTAGTGAACTATGCTTCAATGGTGATGAAATGATAAAGGGAATGGTGATGGTGTAGGCGTAAAGATGATGGAAAATGGAATGATGAAGATAGTATATTAAATAAGCCAAAGAAGAAGAAAAGCTATAGAAAGCTTATCCCCGTTCTCTACAAACTTACTTAAGGGGTGGTATGTTCAGACTTGAACGCTCTAGTTATGGAAACTAGGAACTCAAAGTATCAAAGGGAAGAAATGACACCACAAACTTAGAAAATTTTGCTTAATTGATAAAGTTCTTAAAGAACTTGCAAGAGAGAATTCTCACAAATGAGCTTTATAAATTTTAAGGTGTGTTTTACAAATAAAATGACAGCCTATTTATAGGCTAGCAAAAGGGTTTGGTCAAATAGTTACATGGTGTTTCGCCAAGGCTAGATAACTTTTCAAGGAGTTACAATGCTTTGAATGGTTACATAGGTGTTGGTTCATGTTGCCGCCCACTTTTGATGAATCATGAGTTGCTTGATCACATTGTTGTCCACTCTAGGTGTCTCCTCATGCTTGGCCGAATAGTCTCCTTGGTGTTCCTCGTGCCTCTTCATGATTTAAGCATCTTTTGGCTGAAATAACTTCACCAATGCACGCCTCCCTTCAATGGTGACCTTCTATGGTAGCAACTTTCACGAAATGACATGATGCTTGGATGGCACCTCTTCATGAAAAGGTATGTTGCAAGGTGAGTGAGCTGATGGTGAGTTGGTCGTTGATGCTTTTTAACGTGTTGGTTCATTTAGTAGCTCATCATGAAAAGGAATGACCCGAAAAGGCACCTATTCGCAAAAAGGCACGATTTGAGAAAAAATGACTTTTGACAAAATTTATGTCCTCTAGCCATAGATGATGTTATTCAAGTACGAAGCTAAATTGAAGTCTTTTTCTAGCTCAAAAATCTTCAGCTTAATCCAGCTATGAGCTCACTTGGCAACGGTTGGCAGAGAACAACTTTTCACCATTTGTTCTTCATGATCGCCTGAGTAATCCTATGTAAGTTTCCTAGCTCCTAGTCCTTAGTTAAGCTTAAATCCAGTTCCCAAGTTGTTGTACGTTGATTCCTACAAAAGACATAAAAAGCTATATTAAAATATAACTTAAGTATTTAATCATATAATGTAAAGATGTGGTACATATAATATATATTAAGTATGCTTTATTTAATGATGAATATAAGTTTATATATGCTATAAGATAAGTTGTATATATTATGAAATATAAAACATATATTATAACATATAGTATAATGTTTAAAGTATAGAATAATATATATGTAAAATGATGTAGCTTTGTGAGTTGTAAACTAAGGAAAAGATAAATAAAAGAGATAGAGAAGACTTCATCATGCCACCATGGTGAGGATGTTAAGAAAAGAAGAAGTAGGTTGGTCTGTATCACATCAGGAAGTATTTTAGTCTTCCAATATCTTTGATTTCAAATTCCTTCACCAAAGACTTCTTTAAGTTAAGTTATCAATTACTTTCAAATCATCCCATATAACTATGATATCATCTACATAAACCAATAAAGTAGTAACTCCCCCTAATGAAGAATGTTTCACAAAGAAAGTATGATCACCTTGACTTTGTTTGTAGCCCATTCTTAGCATCACTTTGGTAAATCTTCCAAACCAACCCTCGGGGATTGCTTTAGCCTGTACAAAGCCTTCTTTAATTTGCAGACTTCCTCCTTAAGATCCCATGTAAAAACGAATTCAATGACATACTGTTGTAATTTTCATCCTTGATTGGTAGCTAATGATAATAAAATTCTCGCAATGTTCATCTTTGCAACATGAGCAAATGTCTTAAGGTAGTCTATCCCATAAGTTTGAGAGTACCCTTTAGCCACTAATCTTGCTTTATTCCTCTCTAAAGAACCGTCTGATTTGTACTTTACAGTAAACACCCATCTATACCCCATTGTTTTCTTCCCTTATGGCAGTTCCACCAAGTCCCATGTTTTGTTCTTCTCAAGTGCTTTCATCTCATCTTGCATGGAATTCTTCCAATTCTCATTTTCTAATGCCTTGGACACATTTTTAGGAATGGAAATGATATTCAGGCTAGTAAGGAAGGCCTTTTGGTTGTGAGATAAGTTCTTATATGATATATATAGGTAAAGAGAGTTTTTGTGTGGTGCAAGTTCTCTTTCCTTTTCTAATTGCAATAGGAAAATTAAAATCCCTATGATTAGAAACATAATCAGATTTTTCAGTGGTATTTTGGATCAGAGATAGATTCGATAGTTACCTCGATTTGTATAAGAGGGGAAGGGGATAATTGAACCTACACTGTGCCTTCTTCCTCGAATAGACCAGTAGATGACGAGTAGTGTCCTGAATATTTTGCTGAGGGGTGGTAGGCTGGTAAAAAACAAGCTATTGGACAGGCTGGTAGACAAAAATAAGATGATGGACTGGTGTAGGAAAGTCAATGAGAGGCTGAAGTAGGAAATAGTCATTGTCCTTATCTTCCCTAAATGAAATCTCCCCCTGAAGAAAAGGTCGAGTAAAATAGATTTCCTTTTATGAAAACGTAACATCAACATAAACAAAGTGTACCCTTGTAGGTGGATGATAGCACTTGTACCACTTTTGAGTGGAAGAGTAACCAACAAAGATACATTTTAATTTCATTGGACTCAAGCTTGCCCCTATTCTGAGAGTGTATATGAAAAAATGTATCACATCCAAATATTTTAGGTTTAAGGTTAAGTTAGGGACTGAAATTTGGGAAGAAATTAGTTAGGATTTGAATAGGACTTTGAGATTCAAGGAATTCAGTGGGTATTCTGTTTATCATATAGGTGGCAGTTAACACAGCTTCCCCCCAATAATGTTTAGGGATATTTTTTTGAAACAAAAGGGCTTTTGTTATGGCAAGAATATGACCATTCTTTCTTTTTGCAACACCGTTCTGTTGAGGGGTATTCACATAAGAAGACTCATGTATGATGTCTTTCTCTTTAAAATAAGGTGATAGAACTTGGTTGAAATAGTCTTTAGCATTGTCTGATCGAAACCTTTTTATGTTTTCCCCAAACTGAATCTTAATCATGGTATAAAAGGTTTTAAAGGTAGAGCTTACATCAGATTTCTATTTTAGAAGAAATATCCATGACACTTGTGTACAATCATATATGAATGAGACAAATCATCGGGCCCCAATTATATTTAGAATAGTGGATGGCCCCTAAACATCACTATGAATAAGGGTAAAAGGATTGGAGGCTTTTTATTACTTGCTGGAAAAGAGGTGCATTTATGTTTTGCAAGTTCAAACATGTCACAATAAAGTTTTTCAATATTTAAGGATTTGTACAAAGAGGGAAACATAAAGCTTGCAGCCGATTACCATCTCTCAAAAAAATAAAAAATAAAAAGGTAATATTCTTTAGTTGTAGCGTGAGTTTGCAAAAGGTAAAAGCAATCCTTAGATTTTAGAAGCTAGCGCCATTGCCTGGGTTATCTGCTACCATTGCGCCGCCGCTGATTTGTATGATCATATGTCGTCACTTGAGGTATCACCGTTGGGATCGAATGCTACCACCGTTTATCATTGTCTCTCTAATTTTTCTTTGTGCCATCATTTTTGAATGGTAAGGACATGCTTATCTCTTCCGACCCTTTATCGACTGGTAGTTAGAGTTATGAAATCTTCAAGGTCCAATTCCTTCAATGGTTTTCGAATGCTAAAGGAAAATATATTATTATTTTAAATATTAATAAGTAAGATATGGGTTAACCTACGGAAAATTTAAAATTTATTTTATTGGGGTCTTGAATTTATGTGATTTCTTAAGAAAGTATAATAATTACTTTCGTTCCTTTTAATAATGATATATGTGTATAAGATGAGGTTTAAAGAATTGTGAATTCTTAGGAGATTCATTCTTTCGAAAATAGTAAGGAAAAGAAATGGAAACATGCGGCAGGCTATAGTGGAAATAAAAATAGGATAATATTAATATTGTTAGTCATATTAGGTTATATGTTTGTAAGCTTTAGACATATGTACTGCTTGAGTTTCTCCATTTGTGTTTGGTTCCTTAAAAACCCTGCAACCCTGCTCTCATTTTATCCTCTTTTTTTTTTAATTGTAATATACATTTATTTTGGTGTAATAGAATTTGGAGGATGCTATATTTTGTAAGAATATTGAAGTGAATAAGCTTTTGGAGAAACACGGAGTTAATTCTTTGGTGAGTTATTGCATTATTCATCTGAATATTTTTTCCATTAATGATACTTCTTGAAACCATTTGTCGAGGGTCTTATGACCATTGTCCACTCTATTATTGGTTAGTACTTGAGCTGTTATGGTACTTCTTTTTGCAACCATTTGTGTATTATTGGTTGATGTTTCTATTATATTAATTCAGCTACACAAAATATTGTTGATGGACCATCAACGAAGGACAAGAGAGTCGGTAGAGCTTCTTCCTTCAATATCATTCCTAGCAGCGTTGGAACTGCTAGGGTATATGTTATATTAATTTTTAGATTTTCATATATTTGATTTGACTAACATGAAGCAAGTGCATTGAAGTTCAAATTAGAATGTAATTTGTTTGAACACAATTTGTTAATGGAGAGCCAATTTATTTCCCTTAAGTATCCTCATCACATTTGATTATAAATATGTGGATTGTCAGAATCATGACTTGCTTAGATAGGCATTTTCTAATTTTTTTTAAATTCTTATAATAAGGTGGGAAAAAGGTCTATGACTTGAAGATGGAACATTGTTATATTGCAACTGATTATGCCTTAAAAGCTCAATTATTTCAGATGTTGACTTGCGTTTTCTTCTTCTATTGTTTTCTTTGCAAGTGTTGAATGGTCAAATTCTGTAACAAAAAGGTGCCAAGGAAGCGGAAATAAAACTAGGTGTTGGCTGCTCCCATGGGTTCCACCACCAATCAAAGGACCTCGTTCAGAAGAAGAGATAGAAAGAAAAGCTGCTAAGGGAAAGGCAAGGAAGAAGATAACAAAAAACAATCATGGGTTATTTGTAAGAAATGTCATTATTGTAATATCTATGAAGTTTTGTATTTTATTGTACTTTATTGTAAATTCCAAAAACAATTTGCATTTTATTGTAAATTCCAAAAAGTTTTGTCCTTTATTGTAAATTACAATTAGTTTTGTTTTTTATTGTAAATTTCAAAAAGTTTTGTCCTTTATTGTAAATTTCAAAAAGTTTTACCTTTTATTGTAATTTCATATTTTTTATAAACTTATAAAGAAATTAAGACGATATATTTTTCGTCATTAATACAAAAAATATTATATTATTAATGACGATATAAATAATTAGTGACAAATTTTTATATTATTTGATAACGTAATTAATTGTTTCTAAATACAAATTATAATGTGACCTTATGCATTAACATCACAATATGTTTAGCAATACGTGACTAAAACAACCACATCATCACATTTCACATTTAGTGATACAACTAGTGTGACGTTCGTTGTGACGTCAACTTTTGCATGACAAAATACAAATATGATGTAAATATAAGTTTCGATGATAATATTTTAGATGTCGCAAATAAACAAATTTGTTGTAGTGATTCTATTCTACTCTCGAACAAGCTTAAATCAGATTTAGACTTGTAGTTATACATCATGTAATTTTTTTCCTGAGAAATTTTCCATCTGTAGTGTCTCACGATTGATGACGCCAACAGCTTTTTGGGAGGAAGAAATGAAACAAATTATCAGGTATCTTCCTAAGGTGAGTCTCTTAACCCTTTATATTGTAGATTATAGTTACATGAGAAATTTTATAAGTTTGAATTATTCCAATTAATTCATCTTTATGATTTCTGAAAATGAAATGGATGGAAACCAAAATAGTGGTGGTAATAGTTTTATTCGAGGATATTGCTTTTGAATGTTGAAAAATACTTTTTGCAGTAGTACATGACTGGGGTTAAGAAGCGTAGCTTTCTGAAGAGCTAGTTCCAGTCGCTCAACTTTTCTTAAAAATTGTGAAGGATAACTAAATTAAATAGTTTAATGGTATTTAATAATTGAACGGAAGGTGTAATTAATGTAATGTTCTTTAGTAGTTGAATGGGAGGGGTTTGAACTATAGAATGTATATTGCAATTTGCAGAAGTCAGAAATGTAATGTATATCTAGGAGTAACAGCCTTTGCTCTTTTGAATAATATTATTAAGCTCAGTAGCATACATATTTTTGGTTGTAATTACAACCAGTAATAAATTATTCCAAAAATGTTAGCAAGCTCGCTAACTCTGGTGCATTTCTCTACGTGACAAATGATGCTAGTAGATTGCTGATTATGACATGCTTTAGACCGATATCGATGTCCCTCCTACTTGAACTGCAGTATCTTGGTTTCTCCCTCCAGACTCCTGTAGAAATCAACGAGTCTTAGATTTGGCATCTCTTAAGGTGTTTAAAGCTTACTAAATTCCCTTTTGATGATCAGGAAAACAGGCAGACAACTTTATTTTCAGCTACCCAGACTAAGAAGGTTTGTTCTTCAATCTTGGTTTTTTCTACCATTTTATCTTACTATTTATTGATAAGCACATTTATGCTAGCTTTATTCAGAAAGTTGTTTAACAAGCTTATTTTTTCTTACGTTGAAAAGTCACAATTGTCTTCTCTTTTTGGAGTGAAATTCTGGGTATTTTTTATTGACCATTTGACGTTTCCCTGAATTTTGTAGGTTGAGGACCTTGCTCGTTTGTCATTTCAGACAACTCTTATTTATATTGATGTAGATGATGGGAGAAAGAAGGTAGGCGCAGTCTGAATTAATCTATAGATACACTTTCAAATGCACTAACTGCCTATCATTTGACTTACCAAGAAAATTTTGTGATTATTATTGTATTAAAATCTATAATTATGGGCACATATTTATAATATATTGTTATCATAAAATATGACATAAATTAAGTGATCAATTATGGTATAAAATCATAAGATATTAGAAGTGTCTTGGAAATAAAATTATAGATACTATTAAAGTTGTATTTATAATTCTATGAGGGGCAGAGTTATAAATATAGACAATAACTGATTTTTAAATCAGCTATATAAAAGTGTTATGGTTCCCAAGAAATAGACAATCTTGTATTTACTCTTATTCTCGTTAGAGAATTTATACTTAAATAAACTTTATCTTCTTGGAAGATAACAACCAAAGAAACATTAAAGGATATCAACCTATCAATTAATTTAGTATCATTTATTTAGCGATTTAAAATGTCAATTATGGACACTGGAGGAATCAACAATTGGAATGTCGATAAAAGAACAGTAGACACTCAAAATTAAGGTAAATCATGTTTTGGTTTAGTAAGATAAATTAATGATTAAACAAATTCTTGAGGAATATATAATCAAATATTAAATTATTTTTTTTAATTTCTAATAACATCATTTAGACAACCTTATTTACTTCGGAAACCATGATGTGATTAGAAATTTCAGTATTGATTTTTTACTATTATAGATTATAGAATATATATCACATTGATATATTAGATTCAGTTTGATAAAAAAAATTATTCGTTTTGTCTAGTAATTTATGAAGTTCTGAATTAAATGTGTGCTTAAGAATTCTTCAGAAACAATCAAAGACTTAAGTTTTCGATTTCTGGTAATACTTTTTATGCAACCTTCTTCTGGGTTTTTTCAGATATTGTATTGCAATAAAAAATTTCAGTTTTGACCTTTGATTGTTATAGAAAGATTAAATTTGAATACTGATATTTATTTTGAGATGACTTAATTAAAACATTAAGTCATTAAAGTGGCCTCAATTATGGAAAATATATTATATGTTATGTACATGTAACTTAAGTTATGTTAGTATTGATCGACCCAAAGGAAGATTAATAATTGACATAATTGCATGTACAACTTTGGTAATAAGCATGTGATAGTTATTCGGTTTGATGTGTGAGTAATAAATCGACCCAAAGGAAGATTTTTTGCTTAACGTGTTCTTATTATCAGTGTTTGGTTATCGCATCAGATATCACTTAAGGTGAATATTATGTCTCAAGATGAAATATTAATGGAGTATTTGATATATTGAGATAAGGTTTAAGTGTAATCAAATTTATTATTATTTTAGATATCTTTTAATTTAATTAAAAGATAAATTAAGAGAAATTGATTGGTTGACTATATTTCTATGATTTTATTTATATTGTTAATGCAATATATGTATATTTCAATTAGATTTTTTCAGTTTTGATTATTGATTAATATAATTTGAAACAAATTAATTCATATTATGGCTATGTATGATATTTTAATATATTAGCTGGAGGAAATGCCGTCAAAGTGACCTCTTTTATGTAGACTAATTTATTCGAAATATCAAGATGATTATGTGCATTTTGTGATTCATGCGTTCATTAATTAGCCCAATGAAGGTCTACACCAAGGCTATTATGTTGTGCATAGTTCCAAAAGATTTATCCTTTTGTATTCATTTTTGAAGAGGAACCTGTCGAAGAAAGTGATGGTCTTTTTTCTCTTCATTCAACTCAGTCACGTTTCATGCTGAACTTCTTAGATATATTTGCCTTGATATCCATGGAAAGCAGAAACAGCAAAAGCGAACCACTGTCTTCTTTGACTTCTGCAAAGCAGAAAAGGGCATTTTGCTTTGCACTCATGTTGCTGCTCATGGACTTGATATTCCTGCTGTGGTATGTTCCTAGTTTTAATTGGGTTGCCTACGGTATTTGGTATTTGTGACTTGTTTTTATATTTTCTGTTTCTTGTTGGAACAACTATACTAAAAATAATGTTAGTGTAGTTATGGTTTTAAGCTTAACTGACTACCCGTTAGGTATTTCTCCCCTCTTTAATAAAAATTCTGGATATGGTTGTGTTACTTGTGTATAGGTTAATGTTGAGTACTTCAATCAATTTAAACTTAAACAAGTCGGCTAAAGATGCGTATCGATCCTACATTCTAGCATACAATTCACACTCGATGAAAGATATATTTAATGTGCATCGCCTAGATCTGCAGGTACAACCTTTCTTCCAGCCTACTAATTTGCATATGTTCGGGAATGTGTTAGAATCTTAGCAAATTTGTATCTGGAAATAGAATACGGAAAAGATATAGAATATTCTACATAAACTATGCGTATTTAGCTGACCTTTATGAAACTGGAAATTGTGTTTTCGAGCAGGCTGTTGCTGCATCCTTGTGTTTTTCATGCCCTCCGAAGGTTAATCTGAACATAGGCAGCAATGTATCCAAGTTTAGAAAGAAAACACGTAAACTTGAAGGAGCACGGAGCAATTTCAGCGAAATCAATCCGTACGGGAGGCAGATAAGTGAGGAGGATAAACGCCAATTTTTAAGGTGTTAATGAATGGGTCTGCTACAATTTATTCTTGGTTTGAGGTTGAATTTAAGTTTTAATTAAAGAAACAAGAATATGGTTATTAGACATGTTTTTTGCTCGAGTTCAGTCATTGGTTTGATTTTACAAGCTTTTCCCTGAACTGGGAATCCATCTCAGGCAGGAGAAAACACTGAATCTAATGATATTAGTACAGATCTATATCATCAAAGGACATACAACTTTAGTAAAGCTCAATCTAATCCAGAATCAGAGGGATTGAAATCAAAATAAATCATTAGTTAATTTAATGTTGTACAATAAAATTTAAATAAAAGAAAATGATAACTTGCATCATATGTATATATATATAAATAAACACATATCCCACCATGTCTACAGGTAAACAAAAGAAAAGATGGGATTGGATTGGATGAATTTTGCTTAACATCCAAGCTTTGTTGCTCCCATGATCTACCAGATGGCTCCACATTCATTTTACAACCCTTAACTTCCGGATCTAAAACAGATCTCCCCATTATCTATATATAAAATCTAGGATAAACTACATGTTTACTTCCCCAACTATTATTTTTGTTCTGTTTCGGTCACCAACTATTTGTTTTACAAAATCATATCTAATATTTAGTTGTGTTTTCATTTTGGTCACCTACTGTTAAAAAATTAACGGTATTATTGACTTATCACCATAAGGTAATGTCAAATCACCATTAAAAATAAAAATAAAAAAGCCACACCAACAAATCTATAAATTTTTTAATAATGAGATACAAAAATGAAATTAAAACGTAATATTAAACCTAATTTAAATATATATATATATATATATATATGAACAAAACCGAACACAAGTCGGTGGTAGTACCCTATCTATATCTAGAATACAAACTGCTGTGCACGTAATTCATATACATAAAATGGTCAAATTTGAGATTCAGTCCCTCTATTATTATCTAATTAGAAATTTAATATTTGTATATCCTCTATTCTATAGATGTCATCAATTAATTTCAAAAATTAACACCGTTGATTGTTTCAATTGAAATATCGAAGTGGATTTTTCAACGTGTTATGTCGACGTAGAGTTTTTTTCTCTCTTAAAAACACCTCTTTAAAAACTAAATTAACCGAGCTAATGACATTAATATCAATAAAAATAAAATCAAATAGGTTTAATATAAAAATAATTGTCCAACGTATAACATTTTTCTATTTAGGTGTTTAAATCATTTTTCTACCAATTCAGATGTGTTACGCTATAAACGTTATCAGTTTAAGTGTTCCGACTACAACAACCGTTAAATGTTTTGTTAAATGACACGTGTAACATGTATATACTTTTGATTTCTTAATGAAAAACTTAAAATTATAAAAAAAAAAAAGAATAGAAACCTAAAAAAATTTCTTAATTTTTTAAAAAATTCCAAAATTTTGAAAATTCTAATTTTAATCTCTAAACTCACGTCGGTCGCCGTCATTTGCCGTCGTCATTACTATCGAACAAACTTACTCCTAACCGTGTCTCCATCCAACGAACAACCATCGATGAACGCACCAATGACCAGTCATCGTTCTCCCTTAATTTCTAAACTTAATCCCTAAAATCTCAATTATTAAAATCCAAAATATTCCTTAAATCCCTTTGGTCAACTGTTTGAGCAGTGGTAGTCAATTGACCGTTTAGACAATGGCAGGTTGCTGATCGTTTGGTTTTCTTCAAGTAAACTGGTGCCATGCTAGGGGAGTGGGGAGAGAAGGAAGACACGGGGGTTGAGAGAGAAATGGGACCTAAGGACAGCTAAAATTAAAAAAAATGATTTTTTTAGTTTTTTAGTTTTAAATATTAAATTTTAAATTTTATAAATAAGATATGTGTCAATTAGCAGAGTTTTTTAAACGATCGTTACGATCAAAACACTTAAAATAGTAAGGTTTATAATGTTAAGACACCTAGATTGATTGGTTGAAAAAGTTGAAGTACCTAAATGAAAAATATATAATTTAGATATTGATTTTTATATTAAACCAATTAAATATATAAGGACTAAATCTAAAATTCAAAAGACCAAATCCCGGATAATTGAGATTCAATCTTCCTAAAATTCATTTTTAAAATCAAAAGTCCAGGATCCATGTGATTTTGGAGTTGTGTGCAGATCATTTGTGCAACTATTTTACTTCTTTTTCTCGGGGGTAAACTACATATTTAGTATACCAATTATGAATTTTATTATGTTTGGGTCATACAATTACTTTTTGTTCCACAATCATACCTAATGCTACTTTTAAATCTTATTTTGATTATCTACCGTTACAAAAATTACAATGAGTCACATGTGTCATTATAAGATAATATCATGTCACCTTTGAAAATTTTCAAAAAATATCATGTCAACAATTCTATTCATTTTTAACAAATGGTTATCGAAATGAAATAAAAACTTAAAGTTATGTATGATTTTGAAAAAGATATTAGTTAGGTGATCAAAGAGTAATAAAAAGTATACTTTAGGTACTAAAAGTTTAGTTTACCTTTTTCTCTATCATGTCTAAGCTATAAGCAGCAAAATAATGGTCTTCCCTTCTTCATTGATTCCAAGGATACAAATGCTAAATCTGCTTTGTTTCAACTCTCCACATCATTTAAGTTGTAGAACAGAATATCAATCATGAACCCAGCAATGTTATTGCAACAATGGTGGCAACAGTTCGATCCTGTCATCTTCTTTACTTTTCTCTTAGCCATTCTTTATCTCTTCAAGTTTTCAAGATCCTGGAAGCTCAATCTCCCGCCATCTCCACCGAAGCTACCCATCATTGGAAACATTCACCAAGTTGGGAAATTGTCCCACCGATCTTTCCGAGCCTTGTCCGAGAAATACGGCCCTTTGATGCTTTTACACATGGGGCAATCTCCAACACTCGTTGTTTTTCATCGGCTGAATTAGGCAGGAAGATCATGGTTGAGCACGATGTGTTCGTAGAAAGGCCTCAGATAAGAGTTACCCATACTCTCTTCTGTGGCTGCACCGATATTGCGTTCTCTAGTTACGGTGATTACTGGAGGCAAGCCAAGACAATATGTGTTGTTGAACTTCTAACCCAAAGGAGGGTCAAAATGTTTCAGCTCGTCAGAGAAGAAGAGGTTTCGAGAATGATTGAGAACATAACACAATGTTGTCACAATGGGTCTGAAATTGCTGCTTGTGAAATGTTTAAAACCATTGCCAACAACATCAGCAGCAGATCTGTTCTTGGTCGAGTATAAGAAAGAGAAAATGGGAATAAAGGGTTTGGGGAGTTATCAAGGAAGGCAATGGATCTTATAGTATCCTTTTGCTTTGAAGATATCTTTCCATATTTGGGATGGGTTGATGGTCTTACAGGCTTGACTTCAGAACTTGAAAGAGTTTCCAATGAATTGCATGCTTTTCTTGATCAAGTAATTGAAGATCGCCTGGCTATGATGAATGATGGAGATGATTATACATCGGATAACAAAAGTTTCGTTGACATTCTTCTTCAGCTTCAGCTGGATGGCAAGCTCGACATCAGTCTAACTCAAGATAACCTCAGGGCTATCCTACTGGTATACTTCTCTTTTCATCCCCTTTCTCCCGGGTAATTCTATTGTTCTGAAGCCTATTTTTAACGTGATTTTTAACATAAAATGTTATCCTGTTTAACTTAAAAGGTTATATAAATTTATAACATTATTTTGCTGAAATGAAAAAATATATTATGGGTTTAAGGGTTATAACCGAAAATGTTACGAGGAATATAACATTTTCGGTTTTGGCCTAAAATATTGTTTTATCCAACCTAAAAAGTCCTGTTCTTGATAAAAAAAATTGGTTGCAATTGATTTCTTCCGTTTTTAGTCTATTAACAAGTTGTATTTTGTAATTTTCGTTTTATCTCTCACACGCATAAATCCAGACTTATGTTGTTCCAAAACTTATTTTACTCGAAATATCCTTTTCGATGTTCATGTCAGATGAATATTTGGATATGAATTGCTAAAAGAAAAACAAAACTTTTAAAAAATGAACATTAACTATCATCCTATTACACGACATGTCTATTGGCGGAACCGATAATATAGCTGCATCACTGGAATGGGCAATGGCAGAACTTATGAGAAACCGCAACATAATGAGGAAAGCTCAAGAAGAGGTAAGAACAGTGGTGGGTAGAAAACCAAGTGTCAGTGGGATTGATGTCGATGAAATGCGCTACTTGAAATGTGTTGTGAAAGAGACTCTGAGACTCCATGCTCCTGTTATGGTCGCAAGACAAAATCCCACAGCTACTAAATTGGCAGGTTACGATATTCCTGCTAAAACAATAGTATTGGTGAATACATGGGCAATTCAGAGGGATCCCGAGCTGTGGGACAAGGCTGAAGAGTTCATCCCAGACAGGTTTTTGAACAGTTCAGTTGAATTCAAGGGCCAACACATTCAGTTTACGCCGTTTGGTGCCGGGAGAAGAGGTTGTCCTGGGATCATGCTTGCAGTTGCAGAAGCTGAATATGTTTTGGCCAATCTTTTGTACTGGTTCGATTGGGAGTTGCCTGATTCGAAAAGGTGTGAAGATTTAGACATGAGTGATTATTACGCTCTCGTCATTCGCAAGAAGGTACCCCTT
Source organism: Hibiscus syriacus (assembly GCF_006381635.1). Lineage (NCBI taxonomy): Eukaryota > Viridiplantae > Streptophyta > Magnoliopsida > Malvales > Malvaceae > Hibiscus > Hibiscus syriacus. Next base: position 2,667,244 of record NW_024063194.1, read on the forward strand.
CGTCTTGTACTGGTACTGCATTCTTTTTCATAGACCTGCAAACCATTTGTTTGCTCTTCGTGCTGTTATTCATATGCATGCTGCTGAAGTTCATGAAAAACTTGTTACCATTTGTTGAAGAGTGAAAAACAACTAAAGTCCCTCTGTAATGCTATGAGTTTGTTTGTAAGACGATTCAACGCAATGTTACGGTCGTCGTGTTCTGGTTTCGGTCTTTTCCTTTAAGATCACCTTGACTTAATGCAAGAAACAAGTAGCGATTCTGCTCATTCTTATTCAGGTTGAGGTTTACATTCCACAATGTTTTCCCCCCTTCTATGGTATGTAGGAGGCTGCAGTGCGGATATTGGGATTGTAGATGCTGAGATTTAAATACAAATTTGTTAATAGCATGGAAAAAGAAACCAAACTTGTTAGTTGTCACCATAATTAAAGGTGATTACATGAATTATATGGGTTAAATTCATAAAAATTTCATATCATTTAAACGCATGAGAAACTTAAACTAAGAGTATGTTTGTTTTCCTGTAATTGATTTTTCGGAAAACGTTTTTCTTATGTTTTTCAGTGTTTGGTTGGTAGAAAACAAATAATCAATGTAATTCATTTTCCCAGTCAATAAAATTTTCTTTATGTTTTTTTTGAAAAATGACTTGTAGTCTGATTTTCATAAATTTTTTCGAACTTTTTATTTCAAAGCATAAATACTCAAGATAATATTATTTTATATATTTAATAATAATATATTATTTTAGTATCATTTTAATAGAAACATTAATTATTAAATTATATTTATTGATAATTTAATAATATAATATGATACATTTTAATGTTATAATAGTATATAAATTTATATTATTATAGTATATAATGTTATATTTTATTTTTAATAATATATAATAAATTATTGATAATTTCATATTATTTATTAATTTCATAAAAATAATATTATTAATTGTTGAACATTTAAATTATATTTATTATTAATTTTTAAAATATAATATAATAATTTTATTTTAATTTATAATTTTTAATGTTATAATAATATTATTATTATTTTATGAAGTAATTAATAATATATTAAAATATAATAATCATAATATTTTTATTTATAAAATTGCAGACATAATATTTTAATAATAATATTGACATATAATGTAATACCTCAAATATCAGGTCAGTGGCCTTATTGAAAAGGTTTAGAATTTGAGGATCTATTTGAATAATTGATAAAAGATAAGAAATGATTTGGAATAGTGTTTAAGACCAATTAGTAACAATGATGAATATATAGGACATTCTGGTCTTTTAGAGGAAAATGATTTTAAAATTCATTTTTCTTTGGTATAGTATTAAAGGAAAGGGAAAGGGGAAAGGGAAAGCTAAGTCATAAAAGCCATCCCTCTTTTTCTTCTCCTTCCCGTGGAAAAGCCCTCCTCCATATCTAAAGGTGAGTTTTCAAATTACTAGTTTATTCCTTCGTTTTTGGTTGGTTTTTGAAGCATCGAGTATAATAGAAGCTTAAGGAAGGATTAAATAGGATTAAAACTAAGTTATGGATGAGATAATAGAGATTGAAGAAAATGGGTTTTTAAGTGATATGTTAAAATAGAGGGTTTATGGATGTTTTATGGTAGTTTTTACTTGTCATAGAGGTAAATGAGAGATTAGAAGCATTTGATTGGATTAAAATCACATTAGGAAAAGTGGTGTGATTCTTATAATTTAATGTTCTTGGAAGATGTTAGATGTTTTAAGAAACAAAAGGAAGGAAAATTAGTATGGATAGTTAAAGAAGAGTTTCATAGTATGTGTAAGGTGTTAATATAAAGAATTTGACCCAATTTAGGTGAAAAATCGGGCTGAAAACTGGAATTTTCTGGGAAAATGTATCGATACTGATAGAATAGTACCAATACTATAGGCTAAAATGGGATGAATTAGCTGAGTAGTATCGATGCTGATTTAATCAGTATCGATATCGACGAGGTAGTATCGATACCATGGTAAGGATATCGATACCAAGCAACTTCAAACCTAAAATTGGTATCGATACCGTAATGGGGTATCGATACCGTAATGGGGGATCAATATCATAGTATAGAAGTATCGGTACTAGGGTAGTAGTATTGATACTATTGACGACCAATTAGGTTGAAATTGTTATGGAAATTGAGATAATGATATTTTGAATATTCTTAAAGTACAAGATTAAAGAATATACTAACATTGGGTATGGTTTATGTTTTAATGAATGCTTGAGTAGATCGGAACCAAGTACCGGAGTGATCAACTTTGCAATTTGGAAATAATAGCGAGACAATCCAGGTGAGTGCATTTAATTATTTACGTATATGCTATAATAGTCATAGTGGTATGAATAATTGATGTATGTATGGTGATTATCAAATGGCACTTCGTGTGCTAAAATGTTAAGAAATTCATAATAAGTGTATGAATTTCCGTATAGGGCACTTCGTGTGCTAAAATGTTAAGAAATTCATACTAAGTGTATGAATTTCCGTATGGGGCACTTTGTGTGCTAAAAGATAAGAAACTCATACTAAGTGTATGAATTTCCATATAGGAAATATATGTGTATGAACATAAGAAATTTATAATAAAGAAGTGGATTTTTATATTGGTAATGAGTATGCGAACCACACATGTTTTAGTAATGGTTGAGAAATGATGGTAATATCACTAGCAACGTTAATCATAGAATGTGTAATGATTGAAAGGGTTAATTGATATTATGAATGATTATTATAGTAGGGACTGTGTTAAAATAAAAGATTAATAGGCCTAACTATGCATTTGACAGAAAAGTGTCATTTATGTCAGTTAGATGAAAGGCTAAGTGCCTTTGAAGCCTAACTGTGCATTTGATAGAAAGGTGTCATTTATGCCAGTTGGATGAAAGGCTAAGTGCCTTTGAGGCGTAACTTTACATTTGACAGAAAGGTGTCATTTATGCCAGTTAGATGAAAGGCTAAGTGCCTTTGAGGCCGAACTATGCATTTGACAGAAAGGTATCATTTATGCTAGTTAGATGAAAGGCTAAGTGCCTTTGAGGCCGAACTATGCATTTGACAGAAAGGAATCATTTATGCCAGTTAGATGAAAGGCTAAGTGTCTTTAAGGCCTAACTGTACATTTGACAGAAAGGTGTCAATTATGCCAGTTAGATGAACGGTTAAGTACCGTTGAGTAAAAGAATAATGGCCTAGTTGTGCATTTGACAAAAAGGTGTCAATTATGCCAGTTGGATGAACGGTTAAGTACCGTTGATTAAAAGAATAATGACCTAGCTGTGCATTTGACAGAAAGGTGTCAATTATGCCACTTAGATGAACAGTTAAACACTGTTGACCAAAAGATGAACGTTTAAACACTGTTGAATAAAAGAATAATGAATTAGTTGTACATTTGACAGAAAAGTGTCAAATATGCAAGTTAGATGAAAGGCTAAATACCTTTGGGTAAAAGAATAAAGGAATTTTAATGTATTGTGATATGAATGTTGCATAAGTGATATGAAGGGATGATATATATATATATATATATATAATGTTCAACATTGCATAACTAGTATGAATGTTATAAAGGAAAAACGTAAACGGATCATAATAGGCATGAAAGCATACCTAAATGAAAATACAAAACGGTGTATTAACAATATTCAAGGTACCATCATAATGATTATAAAGATACATGATCAATTGCACATTGATGTAATACATGTATAGTACTTTCACATTTATTATACATAGAGAAAATAAAGAAAAAAAGGGAAAACATATAGAAGGATAAGTATGATTGATATACTAGAAATAATTTCCATGATGGTATAAAAGAATTATGGTTTAACTGAGAAGGGCTTGAATGGTCCTTATGAATGATGAAATTAAATCTTTCATTCAATATTCATAATATACTGTCGTATAATTGTAATATCCTTGCATTATTATGTCTCACTAAGTAAATACTTAACGTATGTTTATTTCACGCGTAGGTAAAGATAATAATTAATTGCGTAAGGAGTGCAACAACTTTCATCAATTAAAGGTTGACTCGTCAGTAACGGTAGGGCAATCTGGTTTGTTTTGGAAAAATTTAGTGGCATGTAATTAAAGTATGAAAAATGCTCTGAATTGTATTTAAATATAATTTCTTATCATATTTCAATTAATGCTTTGTTTTTTTTATCAAAATGTTATGTTTTAAGAAAATCTGGAAAATTTTTTTACGGGTTTTTAAAAAAAAGAATCTTATTAAAAGTTATGTGACATCTGTATTTCGTGTACGGAAAGATATACGAGATATGGGTATTACATATAATGTTAAATAAATTAATCTAATATTTTAAAATAATAATATTATTTTTCTAATAAGTAATATTATTTATTTTATTTGATATTTATAATAAATAATTTCTAAAAATTTCATCAACCAATAAAATAAAATAATGATTTACACATCAGCCAAACACCGTAAAATAATGGTAAGAAAATATAATTCGTTTTACATAAGTTATTTTTTGAAATTTATTTTTCGTAAAACAAACATACCCTAAGTTTTGTAAGTTTAATAAGAAAATAAAATCATAGATACATAATTGCAATCTTAGATTATATACAATCTATAATTATATTTGATATATTGCTGATTTATATCATTATACATTAATAATTAATTTTTTATTAATCTGGGTAAGTACAAGGCGATATCTGTTCTAAGAACATTCTCAATCATTTGAGATTAAATGCTTATACCTCTAATATTTCTGGTGCTCGAACCCAGACCCTCGAGGAATAAGAAAAATTCTTTTATCACTGAGATAATTGATTCATACATTAATAATTAGTCAAATACTTCTTATTAGTATAAAAAAATATCTAACTAAAAAAATAACTTTTAATAAAGTGAGCATCATCCGAGTGGATGCTTGGGATTGGGTTTTAACAAGGAATGATTAAATTGAGTAGGGTAAAGTACACAATGTTTATTCGATTATATAACATTGTTTTGTTGAGTTCTCTGATTATTAAAAGTTATAGAATTATCTCTTAATTTTAGATATTACTTTATTAAGTCTCATGACTATTAAAAGTTATAAAATTGTCATATGATTATTCATATTTTCTAAATTTATCATTTTTATTGAAAAAAATCAATGGCACTCTGAATATGACTTTAACTAATTGATTGTGACATAATAATAACCCTAAAATCTCAAACGATTATTCTATCATTACATTAGTTCCTTTATTTATGACATGAAATTTGATATTGCAAACACAAACGCAACAAAGGGAAATAAAAGAACAGTAACATATAAGGTCAATTGAAATCAGTCTTAATCAAAGCAATGATTCTGAAATTACCATCGTGTAGTTTTCACCATTGTTTTCAAAGCTGCCAGTGGATGTTGTAAATAAAATAAACAATCAGTACAGTCAAAACAACATGAAGAACCATCAAACATGTATAACATGATGCGTATCCAAACATGAATGTATTGATATAATCTCTGAATAATTTAAACATAATCCAAATGGACATTCACGTTTAAATCCAAATAACAGCAGATGAAGTTCTTGGTAAGTTTTCAAAGCTTATAATGACACAAACAGTCTCAAACATGAAACGTACAAACTACACATCTAAAGGATTGATTTGCTTTGTGCATATTTGCATCAACTACTGTTGAGCCTTTCTTCCCTTTCTTTTCTCGGCAAAAAAGAAGCCCATCAAGGCAACAATTGAGAAAACGCTGAAGCAAACGGATGCAATATCAAGCGAGACATGGCGTCCCGTGATGGCCTGGATTTCGAAGAGGTTGGTAGTTTTCTTGGCATCGGTAGTTTGACCGTAAGCCACTTGTTGGTTGTCAGCATCCAATGCATAGGCTCGGACGAAGTAGGTGGCGGTCGGAACTTCTCGCTCAATTTTCCATTCAAAAGTTTGGGTGGTGGTGGTGTAGGGTGTTTTTACGATCTTGAATTGGCATGTTTTGTCTTTGGAAAGATTGTCGACGGTTTTCCTCCAAGCTCGGTCCACTTGGCTAATTGGTGCGTAGCATAACTGGACCTTGATGGTTTTGTAGGCTGAATCTGCTGAGAAACTTTGGTTCAGCCCCCATGTCACTGTGATTTTGTCTTCCCCGGCTTTCAAAACTGCACAATTAAACACCTTCAAAGTCACATTCAATTTTCCGAATAATTTAAAGTTGAATTGGATAAGAGGTTTAAATCTTGATGTTATCGTATCTTAATTAACCAATCAATAAATTAAATATGGCTAATTAATTTTTTTGAAAAATATATATTAAGAAAATATAACACCCTTTGATCCGAGTTTCAAAGTTTGTACATCTCTAATGTTCAATAATGTAATATATTATTTAATTTATATGATACGAAAATATAAAAATATATTACTTTATTTGGGCATTAGAAATAAAAAGTTATTAAAGATTAACTAAAACATATTTTTGAAAGAAGACTGATGATTTTTCTACACAGATTTATTTCAAATATAAAATTTGGAGTTGGTGTTTTAATAGGATTCAGACGTAGATAAATATATAAGAAATTAAGTTGGAGTGAACTATGTATTTATTCACTCAACTATCATATTTATTTCATTTGTCACTTAGTTATTTTTTTCAAAATCATATCTAACATTATATTTTGATAAGTTTTTGATCACTCTAACTTGAAATTTCTACCCTTTTATAATGATGACTTGATAATGCATCAACATCAATGTTAATTTTTAAATTAAGTGACTGAAACAGAATCAAGTGATAGTTGGTGACTAAATAAACAATTTACCCATCAAATTAATACTTAAACCTAACTCAACCCCATCTTCATCCTGCACTCCAAGATATCTAATGAAAAAAGTAAATTTTTTAACGACAAATCGGAACAAAAAAAAAATTCACATAGTAAGATTAATCAAAAGATTTTCACTTTTTTCCTAATGGATAATCCACAACTCAATACAGAATCAGATGAACAGAAATGGAAACAAAATTTGATTAACTTACGTCGTTGAGGATGAGAAGCAGTGATAACAAGTGTTCTTTGCAGCGAAGAGAAAGTGATGATCGCAGAACATGTCTGCGAAAAACAAACCAAAACAACAATTAAACCCAGAAGAAGACCTCCACCTGCCATTGATTCTTCTCCTTCACGATGAACACAATGCCTGGGGAAATTGGTCTTATATAGAAAACCCCATTTCTTTAATAATAATAAATGCTTCCGGGAAAAGTCAAAAGGCCTTCTTAAGAATTTGAAGGGATATTATTATTACTAATTTAAAATAATAAGATTGGATTGGAATGGCCCTTGTACTTGACTACGAGTTTTTTTGACTTTTAGATTCATTGACTCTGTTTTAACTAGTTGGCATGTGGAAACATTGCTCATGAGTTGAAGGCAATGTTTTCTTTTCTTTCTCTTTTTTATTGAGAGCAATATTTAAAAATGGTTAAACATGAGAATTGAGTCTTGATCCATGATCCCATGCTTAGCTAAGCTTTCACTTAGCCAAAGGCTTTTGCGAAATTTAATTCTAATAATAAGAATTGAGTCTTGATCTTCATACCTTCAGATTTTATTTTTTGATTTTTTGGAAATTATGAGTGACAATCGAACATCCCCTTAAAAGTTACGACATCTTTAAATAAAAAAATGCACGTTGATTTAAAGATTGTTTTTGCTTGAAGTTTGGAAGCAGAATTGGTTGGAACAAGCAAATTATTTAGACTTCTTTAGTCCCTATGGATCGACCTCAGCTTCTCTATACTACTTTTATTATGAGCATTTATTTATTTGATAATCTCGACACTTGTCACAATGTTAAATTTTTGTAATGAATTTTTTTAATAACTATATTTTACTTTAATTATTTAATAACTATTTATTTATCTCTATTTAAAAAATAGGCACCAGATATATTTTCATTGTTTTTATTTTTGAATTCAGGTTTTCATTATACTAAAATTTCTTAACCAAACATGTTTTCTAATTTTTAAAAAACTAAAAAAGAAAATATTTTCTAGAAATAAAAACAAAAATAGAAAATAGAAAATATTTTCTAGAACCAAAAGGACCCTAAGTATTTGGATATAGGATACCGAAGAATCTAGGGATTTAGGAGATTGAGATGACGACAACGATAATGAAAAATGTAGGCTCATAATCAAGACAAGAGATGTACATAAGATCAAATCAAGTCCACAAGATAATATCAAACAAAACTAATTCAATCACTAAACAATTTCAACATCCAAAGAACAAACTTCAACTTTTTTTCTTCACATTTTTCTTTTTTTATTCGAACTATTTTCTTCTTTTTTTAGCACATTTTCCTTTTTTTTTCGTGTAACTTGTTCTCTTGTCTAAAAAAAAAGGTAACAAAAGAGAAATAAAATCAAATGTTTTGAGTTTAAAGTATGGTAAAACAAAGAAAAGAAAAAATGACTTAAAGTGGCTAACTTTGTAACACCCATTTCCCTTATACGTTTCCGTACACAAGTCACAGATGTCACATGACTTTTAAAAACATTTTCTCTTTTGAAAACCAAATTTTTTTTGTTTCTATACATAAAACATTTTAATGTAATAATAATAATAAAACGTTCATTAACTTATAGTATATAAAATAGACTTAAAATTCTAACATATTAAATATTACAATCATCATAAGTCAAATACTTTCCAAAGCGTTATCATAAGTCTATTACATGCCATCTAATAATATCAAAAGTAGACATAGTTGTCATACAGTTACTGATGAGGCAACCTTTGATTGACGATGTCAGTTGCACTCCTTACTCCACTCGTACTAATACTTACGCGTGAAACCAATACACACTAAGTATTCACTTAGTGAGGCATAATAATAATGAGGTGAAGTCAAAATATAAGTATATCATAAAACATCAAAATACGAATTAAATCGTATAAATCATAATAATACATAAAGCTGGCTTGGTAAACCAAGTTTCTTTAACCTAACCTGCAAAACAATATTTAGTATGCCCAATATACTTATCAATCAGTATTTTTTTTTTTCTAAATTATTCTTTTATTTTCCCAATGTATGTTGAATGAGAATGCATGGTACATGAATTGCACCTAAGTGCCGATATGAAAATTCACAAACTCATTATGAATTCCATGGGTTGCACACATAGTGCCGATAATACACATAGTATTGATACAAAAATGCAACATATGCATTAAACAAAATGCACATATGACTCTCAATGTATATACAATAGGCTTTTAAGATCAAATTCGTAGATTAAACATTTATTCTGAAACATCGATAGCTATTAAACAATATAAAAGTTCATCCATCTATTTTAGAGAAGTTCATACTCTAAAATTATTCGTAAAATCATTTTCATAAACTTTATGAAAATATGCCAAAATACGATAAAATATGCTTTTATAAAAACATTCGAGGTTGACTCATCGCAAGTCATCCTCATAACATATAAGTACATAATAAATGCACTCACCTGGTTTCCCTCACTATTATGCCCTAATGTAGTCCGACTATTCTGTGACTTTATCCTTGCCTTTCTATTTGCTTGACTCAGGAGTTTGATTACGATCTACACAAGCATCCATAATCACACATATAATACAAATGTTAGTATACTTTTTAACATTTATCCAAAGTAATAATACTCAAAAGTACTATAATTTTTTAATTCAAATAAAATGCATCTTAACTTAACACCCATCCTCCTACAGTATCGATACTTCTCTTCTAGGGTACCGATACCCACTTCGGTATCGATACCATTATAGCATTCTGGAATTTCATTTTTGATTATGGTATCGATACCTTCCTCTTAGTATTGATACCTACACCTAAATATCGACACTTCCTTAAATCGGTATCGATACTGTTCATCTGAATCCTCCAATTTAACCTTATAGTATCAATATTGTTCTTCCGGTACCGATACCCTTACCCATATTTTACCTCTTTTACTTCGAATTTTACACAATTTGTTGAATTATGTTTCGATATAACAAATTTAAAGGAAAACTGTTTTTGGACTTGAATTGAATTTATTCAAGGTTTTAAAAAGGTTTCAAAAATAATTCAAAGTCCATTAACTTCGGATTTGAGCAAAAATGCTAAAGGGTGTCAAAGTGCATCCATGCACCTGCCACTAGTGCATCGATGCACCATGTAGTGCATCCATGCAGTCCATTTCGAATGCAATTAGTGCATCGATGCATCCTACTGTGCATCGATGCATCCTGATGTGCATCGATGCATCCTGCTGTGCATCCATGCACCAAGGCTGCAACAGCTAGTAACAGCTAGTTTATTTGAATTTAATGAAGGGGTATCGATGCACCTTGATAGTGCACCGATGCACCATGTTATGGGCAGCCTTTTTGAGTAGAAAAATCATCCCCAAACGGCTCCAAAACATCCCCAACGGTTATATATGACATCAAACACATTCCAAGCTATAAATACAAGCTACGGACACTTGAAGAAGTAAGAGAACAACTATATAAGCAATCAAACACAAGAGAAGAGTTTTTCAATCTTATTTCATCTTTCTCTTGTAAATATTTTGTTCTTGTGAGCTCAATCTTGTAAACACCTACCTTAGATAGGTTTTCTTGTTTACATCTTTTATCCTTTTGTAAAGGGGAAAGGTTCTAGCTTATCCCATGTAAAAGCTAGAGAAAGGTTCTAGTTTAGCCCGAAAAAACTAGGGAGTTGTAAGGTTATCTCTTTTTCCTCAAAAGAAAGAACAAATTAGTGAATTTGTTGGAAAATCCTTGGTGAGGAGCTAAGGTAGTGGATGTAGACTTTGGTTGAGAAAGTCGACCCACTCTAAATCGCTGTGCAATTTTCTATCTTTCAATCTCCTTACTCCCTAAATACAAAACCATTCTGACCCCTCTTTGCAAACCGTTCCGGTTGTCGATTTGAGCTTCTGAAAATCCCAACATAATTTTCACCTAAATCTCTTACTCTTATCTCCAACCATACTATTAAACTCATTATCAATTGTCTAAACTAACTTACATTCATAAATCTCCTTATAACATCCAAAATCTCCAAAGAACACTCAAAACTAAGAATCACCCAAATTTTTTAAAGATGTTTTCAATCACTTCTAAGAATCCAAATCTCTTATTTACATCTTTGACAAGTAAAAAATGCTTTTAAACTCCAATAACTAACCATATTTCATCAAATCACTTAAAAACCCATTTTATTAAATCGCTGATAAATCTCTAATCTTGTAGTTTTATTCACTCTTAAGCTTTCCTTAAGCTTGTATATCACTTAAGGCTTCAAAACGAACCCAAAAAGTGAAAGGAAAAACCAACTCGAAGAAATCTTACCTTTTCTATAGAGGGTGCGGGGACAAGAAGAAGAATAATAGAGAACTAGGTTTTCAGCTTATCATTTCCCCTTTTTAACCCTTAATAAATATCTCTAAAAGAATGAATATTAAATTCATTTCCTTCTAAAAGACCATAATGCCCATCCATTCTTCCATTCTTAATAATAGGTCTTAAACAAAATTTATTAAATAAATCCTTGTACTTTTTAATTTATTAAAATTAACCCACCAAAATTTAAATCCTTTCATTATAGTCACTGACATGATATTTGTGGTATTACAATTCTCTCCCCATTAAGAAAAAATTATCCTCAAATTTTAAGATGTACCTGATACGAAGAGGTGTGGATATTGCATCCTCATGTCCTCCTCTCTTTCCCAAGTAGCTTATTCGACTATGATTTTGCCAAAGCACTTTAACTAGAGGAATCTTTTGTTATGTAGTTCTTTGATTTCTCGAGCCAAGATCCGCACTGGTTCTTCTTCTTAAGTCAAATCTGATCTGATCTTTATTTCCTCTGGTGTGATAATATATGATGGATATGATCAGTACTTCCTGAGCATCGACACGAGAAAAACATTATGGATCTTGTCCATATCGGGAGGCAAAGCTAATTTATAAGCTACTGGTCCAATTATTTTTAAAATCTCAAAAGGTTCAATAAATCTTGGACTCAGCTTTCCTTTACGCCCAAACCTCAATACTTTCTTCCAAAGCGATACTTTCAGAAATACCTTATCTCCCACTTGATATTCAATCACTTTTCTCTTTAGATCAACATAATACTTTTATTGATCGAAAGCTATCTTAAGAATATCTTGGATAACTTTCACTTTATCTCCTATTTCTTTCATTAAATCTGGGCTAACAAGATCTCGATCTTTTAGCTCAAACCAATTTAATGGTGTTCGACACTTTCTCCCATACAAGGCTTCATACGAAGCCATCTTAATACTCGATTAATAACTGTTATTATAAGAAAGTTCTACTAAAGGAAAATATCTTTCCCATGATCCTTTCAACTCAATCAGGCATGCTCTTAGCATATCCTCCAATACCTGAATAATTCACTCTGACTGACCATCTTTCTGCGGATGAAAAGCCGTACTAAAATTCAATCGAGTACTCAATGCCTAGTGCAAAGAATTCCAGAAGCTGGAGGTAAACCTTGGATCTCGGTCGGATACTATCGATACAGGTATTCCATGTTGCCTAACTATCTCTTTTATATATAACTCTGCATATTTATCCATCGAGTAATCTGCTCGAACTGGAATAAAGCGAGCTGTCTTGGTCAATCTGTCCACAATTACCCATATTGAATCATTTTTACTGGACGAAAAAGGTAGCCTTGAAACAAAATCCAAAGTTACTCATTCCCACTTCCACTCAGGAATGGATATTGGTTGTAGCAATCCGAAAGGCACTTGATGTTCAACTTTCACTTGCTGACATGTCAGTCATTTTGCAACAAACTCTGATATAGCTTTTTTCAGGCCAGGCTACCAATAACGACTCTTTATATCCTGATACATCTAATTTCCACATGGATGCATGGTCAAAGGACTATAATGTGCCTCATATAGAATATATTTTCTCAGTTCTTCATTATCTGGAATTCAAAATCTTCCACAATAATATAAACATCCATCAGTCTTGATTTCAAAGTCTTTGGTCTCACATTTCTCTACTTGTGCAATTCTTGCCAAACATTTTCCATCTTTTCCTTGTAGCTCTTTTATTCGATCCAACATCATCGATTTTAACTTAAGCTCAACAATCAAGCCACTATCTTCCTTTAATGTTATACGTGCATCCAAAGCTCGTAAAGATACAAAATTCTTTCGGCTAAGAGTATCGGCTACTAAATTAGCCTTCATTGGATGATAATCGATGATCACATCAAAATCTTTTAAAAGCTCGATAAATCTTCTCTGCCTCAAGTTTAGTTTTTTTAGTCAACAAGTACTTTAGACTTTTGTGATATGTATAAATATGGCACCGCTCACCGTACAGATAATGATGCCATATTTTCAAATGAAACACGACCGCTGCCAATTCTAAGTCATGTGTCAGGTAATTTCTCTCGTGAGTCTTCAGCTATCTCAAGGCATAGGCCATAACTTTCCCTTCTTGCATAAGCACACATCCCAATCCATTACGAGATGCATCACTAAAAACTACAGTCTTTACCCGACTCAGGTTGTACAAGTATTTACAATCCTCTTTAACATTTTAAAACTTTCTTGGCATTTCTCTGACCAAACAAAAGGCACATCTTTCCTTAAAAATTTAGTTAGTGGTGAAGCTAACATCGAAAATTTCTTCACGAACCTTCGATAATAACCAACAAGCCTCAAGAAACTCTGAACTTCAAAAACATTCGTTAGGGTTTTCCAATCCACTATAGCCTGAATCTTTTTAGGATCTACTCTTATGCCTTCTGCGGAGACTATATGGCCAAGAAAAGAAATCTCTGCTAACTAGAATTCACATTTGGATAGTTTGGCATACAACTTTTTCTCTCGAAGAGTCTGAAGAACAATACGAAGATCAACATCTTTGAACTTCAGAAACATTCGATAAATACCATCACAAAGTGATCCATGTAAGGTTGGATTACTCGGTTCATCAAATCCATAAATGTTGCAGGAGCATTAGTCAAACCGAATGACATCACCACAAATTCATAATGTCCATACCGAGTCTAAAAAACCTTCTTTGAAATATTCTTGTCTTTAATCTTTAATTGGTGGTAACCTGACCGAAGGTCTACCTTAGAGAACACTACTGCACCTTTCAGTTGATCGAACAAATTATCAATCCTTGGAAGAGGATACTTATTCTTTATTGTTACCTTATCTAACTATTAATAATCTATGCATAATCACATAGATCCATCATTCTTTTTTTCACAAAAAGCACAAGTTCCCCCAAGGTGAAACACTAGGTCTGATAAATCCCTTATAGAGTAGCTCTTGCAATTAGGCCTTTAATTCTCTTAACTGAGTTGGAGCCATTACATATGAAGCCATAGAAACAAGTTCAATACATGGGTACACATCAATCTAGAATTCCACTTCATGATTTGTAGGTAAGCCATGTAATTCTTTCAGAAAAACATTTGAAAACTCCCTAACTGTTGGAATATCATCTAATCTCACTTTCGATATTCTAGTGTCTATCACGTTAGCCATAAAAGCTATACACTCTTTTGACATCATTTTCCTTGCAGTCAATGCTGATATCAGATTGGATGGTGATTTCGCTTTTTCACCGATTACTATGATTTATGAGCCTTTAGCATCCTTAAAAAATAATCGCTTCTTGAGACATTCGACCCATCCATGATGTGTAGACAACTAATCCATGGTAAAAATAATTTCAAAATCGTCAAAAGGTAATTACATCAAGTTTGCCGGGAATATAACCCCTTGAATCTTTATCGGACATTTTTTACATACCAGAGTCACCCTTGCACTATGACCTATAGGGTTTACCTCTATCATCTCACTAAAGATTGGTTTTAAATGAATCCTTTAGCTCTAATCAACTTTGTACTAATATAAGAGTGTGTAGAACCAGGATCAACCAAAACAAATACATGTTCATCAAAAAGATGGAATGTATATGTTAAAATCTCCGGGTCATCCTGATCCTCAATAGTCTTAATGTTATAAATTCAGGCTACTCCCCGTGTGTCTTGTGGACAATTTCCCCGTGACTCAGACTGTCCGCCGGATCTACCTCTTCCTCTGCCTCTATTAGATACTGCTACTGATCTCTCAGTTTGCACTGATCTATCTCCAGATTTTTTAGGACAATTTCGAGCATAGTGACTAGTTTCACCATAATGGAAACAAGCGCCATTGATCAATCTACATACTCCACGGTGAAATTTGCCACACATCTGACATGGAGTATATCTTTCTCCATATACTCAACCCGAGCTAGCAGCAAAAGACTGTGATTTCTTATTTTTCTGCGAAGCTACAACAAAACCATCTCTATTATTGTATCGAGAACTTGAACCCTTGCATATCTTAGCATGATAAGAAGTTGAAGACTTTCCAAATTTTTTTCCGTCTGCATACCCTACTTCGCGGCTAAAGTCTCCTCTTGAGCTCTTTTGATAGCCTTATCTCAGTTATGACTTCTTGTAGGCTAGGCAAGTTTAAAGCCAACATCATCTCTTTCAACTTAGGACTCAAACCCTCGATAAGCCAATCACGTCGAGCCTTATCATTGGGAACTACCTCAGTAGTAAAATGACTCAGCTTGTTATACTCAGCCTCGTACTCATATACTGCCCGATCACCTTGTTTTAGATTAAGAAACTTTAGCAGTATCTCCCGCATAAACATCTCACCGATGTACTTTTCTTTAAATTCATCTTGAAAGAACTACTAGGTCACTTGCTCAGGTGGTGCATATATCGTAGTGTTTGTCTACCACACTCGAGCTGATCCTCGAAGTAAAGATATAGCTCCGCCCAACTTTTTAGAATCTAAGCATTGAAGGCTTTCAAGCATCACCTTAACGTCATTTAATCATAAATCAGCATCCATAGGACTTTCATCCTCTTCTCCCTGGAACTCAGGAGCTCCCAAACTTTTCAGTTCTTTTGGGATTAACATCCGCGATGCTGGAGGAGTAGGGGAGGCGGAGGAGATTGAAATCGAGTCAAGATTGCATCGAGAGCCTACATAAAAACTTTAAACTATGGCACTGGCATATCCTGATGTACCGGTGCACTAGCGTTTTCAGACGTGATTGGATGCTTACTATTAGCTTCATTGCTCTCGCTACCCGACCCTTCTCTAACTTCTTGATCAGTTTCTCTCCACGAATTCATATATTCATACATGTAATAGGACATACATAATAATAACAACTCAAGTTACTAAGGCGTGACATCAATCATATTCTGATAACACCATCTAAGTAACCTTGACATCTTAGTGGCATGTAAATATTTTTTAAAATAAAATACACCCAGTTTTGGCTAAGAATTGGCTGAACCTGTAGCTTTGATACCAATAAATGTAACACACATTTCCCATATACGTTTCTGTTCACAAGTCACAAATGTCACATGATTTTTAAAAACATTTTCTATTTTGAAAACCAGTAAAATTTTGTTTCTATACATAAAACATTTTAATGTAATAATAATAATAAAACGTTCATTAACTTATAGTATGTAAAATAGTATTAAAATTCTAACATATTAAATATTACAATCATCATAAGTCAAATACTTTCTAGAGTGTTATCGTAAGTCTATTACATGCCATCTAATAATATCAAAAGTAGACATAGTTGTCATACAATTACTGATGAGGCAACCTTTGATCGACGATGTCAACTGCACTCCTTACTATCCTCGTACTAATACCTACGCGTGAAACCAATACATAAGTATATCATAAAATATCAAAATACGGATTAAATCGTATAAATCATAATAGTACGTAAAGTTGGATTGGTAAACCAAGTTTCTTTAACATAACCTGCAAAACAATATTTAGTATGCCCAACATACTTATCAAACAATATTTTTTTTCTCTAAATTATTCTTTTATTTTCCCAATGTATGTTGAATGAGAATGCATGGTACATGAATTGCACCTAATTATCGATATGGAAATTCGCAAACTGATTATGAATTCCATGGGTTGCACAAATAGTGTCGATATGGTAATTCACAAACTCATTATGAATTCCATGGGTTGCACACATAGTGTCGATATGGTAATTCAAAAACACACATTATGAAATCCATGGGTTGCACACATAGTGTTGATATGGTAATTCACAAACTGATTATGAATTCCATGGGTTGCACACATAGTGCCGATAGTACACCTAGTATTGATACAAAAATACAACATATGCATTAGAAAAAAAATACCTATGACTCTCAATGTACATACAATAGGCTTTTAAGATCAAATTCACAGATTGAACTTTTATTCTGAAACATCGATAGTTGTTAAACAATACAAAAGTTCATCCATCTATTTTAGAGCAGTTCATACTCAAATTATTCGTAAAATAACTTTATGAAAATTTGTCAAAATACGATAAAACATGTTTTATAAAAATATTTGAGGTTTAATAATCGCAATTTATCCAACTATTATGCCCTAATGTAGTCCGACTATTCTGTGACTTTATCATTGCCTTTCTGTTTGCTTGACTTAGGAGTTTGATTACGATCTACACAAGCATCCATAATCACACATATAATATAAATGTTAGTATACTTTCTAGCTTTTATCCAAAGTAATAATACTCAAAAGTACTATTATTTTCGAATTCTAATAAAATTTATCCTAACTTAACATTTCATATTGAATAGTATCGGTACCCATCCTACAATATCGATACTTCTCTTTTAGGGTATCGATACCGCTTCGGTATCGATACTATTATATCATTATGAAATTTCATTTCTTATTACGGTATCGATACCTTCATCTTGGTATTGATACTTCCTCTTGGTATCGATACCTACACCTCAGTATCGATATTGTTTTAAATCAATATTGATACCGTTCATCCGAATCCTCCAATTTAACCTTATTGGATCGGTACTATTCTTCCAATACTGATACCCTTACCCAAAGTTTACCTCTTTTACTTGAATTTTACATATTTTTCACCTAAATCTCTTACACTTATCTCCAACCATACCATTAAACTCATTATGACTTATCTAAACTAACTTACATTCACAAACCTCCTTATGATATCCAAAATCCCCAAAGAACACTCAAAATTAAGAATCACCCCAAATTTTTGAAACATGTTTTCAATCACTTCTAAGGCTCCAAATCTCTTATTTACATCTTTGACAAGTAAAAAAATGCTTTTAAACTTCAATAACTGACCATATTTCATCAAATCACTTAAAAACCTATTTTATTAAATCCCTAATAAATCACTAATCTCTTAGTTTTATTCACTCTTATGCTTTCCTTACGCTTCTATATCACTTAAGGCTTCAAAACCAACCCAAAAACGAAAGGAAAAACCAACTTGAAGAAATCTTTCCTTTGCTATGGAGGGTGCGGGGACGAGAAGAAGAAGAATAGAGAACAAGGTTTTAGCTTATGTTTTCCCCTTTTTAACCCTTAATAAATATCCATAAAAGAATGAATATTTAATTTATTTCCTTGTAAAAGACCATAATGCCCCTCGATTCTTCCATTCTTAATAATAGGTCTTAAATAAAATTTCTTAACTAAATCATTATACTTTTCAATTTATTCAAATTAACCCACCAAATTTTAAATCCTTTCACTATAGTCACTGACCCGATGTTTGGGGTATTACAAACTTAGGGAAAAACAAATGGTTATGCATTTTTGAGGTATGAAAAATGTGTTAATCCTAATTGCCCCCTATCATTTCAAAGCACCAAATCCAAACTATAGTCTTAACATGTATTTACAAGCAAGTTATAGAATATAAATGCGAAGTTCGACACATTCAAGACAAGAAAAAAAGATCAAGAATATAATAAATTGCTCCTATGCTCAAATCTTACCAAAAGGTGTAACTAGCATCAAGTCAAATGTACTTTCAACCAACGAACTCATGAGAATTCATCATAATATTTTCAAGAAAAACACTAGTCACACTATCCACTTTCATGCTGTAACAACCCGACTATTTACAAAATAATATTAATTGAAATTGGAGGTAAATTGTGAAAATGGGTGAAATTAAGTGACTAAAGTATAATTTATGAAAACTTGTATGCCATTTTCAAAGTAAAGGAAATTCAGGAACCAAGCCCTGAATTTCCCCTAAAAGTGTCGGCAGGTTTGGTTATAACTAACGTGTTTTCTGATTTCAATCAGAAAACACAAAAGCTTTTCTTAAATTTTCACTCCTCCCGCACCTTGACTTTCAAGTCCGATTCCGTTCGACATCCGATCGTCAAATTGAAACCACCATCATGTTCGTTATCGAGTCAGGAACAATCCCCTTAAATTAATTGAAGCGAAACGCTGCTAAACATCAGGAATTTCAAGTCAAAGCATCAACGTTTTTTTTAGCTCTATCGCCGAGAAAATCTCAAATTCACCGCCGATAATTGCTCAATTTACGACACCTCCTGTACCATCGTGTTCCTTGTGTCGTTTCAAGTTCACCGGTGTCAACCTTGTCCACCGTAGACGGCGGCGCGTAAGGAGGTGGTGCAGTCAAAGATTCGGCCGATTTGAAATCGAGCTCTCCGCCGTTTAAAAATTTGAACCGATGTTGTAAGTATCTCGAAATCGCTCAAAATAATTTTTAGAAATTTTTTCGGGATTTTTAGGGCCCCAGAGGATGCCTCACGTGCCACACGAGCCGCCGCAGGGCGAGTGGCTGCTGGAAACCGGTTTAACCGGTTTTCAACCGGTTCTGACTGGTTTGACCGGTTTCGACCGGTTCGAACCGGTTTGACCGGTCTGAATCGGTTTGACCGGTCCGACCCGACCGATCGACCCGACCCGACCGTTGACCCGACCCGACCGGACCGTTGACCGTTAACCGTTGACCGTTGACTTTCTTTGACCAAAACTTAAAATGGCTTTGACCGAGCATTAAACGACCGTTAATCTTTTCCGAGTATACTTATCCTGATAGTTTTCGACGTGCCAAATCCGTTTCCGCTGTCCGTTTTGTCAAATTCGAACCCGAAGGACTCCAAATCGACGATCAAAGTAGTTGAATTTGACTTTGACCAAGAATCTGAATTTTCGAAAAGTCATACTTTATGTTTTTCGACGTCCTGATTCTGATTCCGCAATTCGTTTGGCCAAATTTAGACTCGAAATACCCCAAATTGATAGTCAAACCCGAAAAATGCTTATATACTTAAGAAGTCTAGTTTTGAACAATTAAATAGGATTTGAGACTGATAGATTATTATTGTTTGAAGGTACAAGAGACTCTCCGGATCGTTCGACAACTCGACCCAGCTCTTCTAGATCAGTTAAACCACGTGTGCCATTATTCACGCGTTCAAAAACTGTAGCAGAGTGTGGTGAAACCAGCAATCAGTAGATTTGCTATTTGAACCTATTGTCGAGGTGTGTTCCCTACTTATTACTGAACTGTTTTATTGGTTTTAATATGTGGTACACCGAATTCATTGGTTATTGTTTTATGGATGCACCAATTTAATGTGACAATTTATGGAATATGGCTGCTATCTAATTTTTGTTTTGAATGGTATATGATTACCATGTTTTTGGATTTATGGAATTTATGTCACGGTGCAATTGAATTTTGGAATTGAATTACGATGGAATAGCTCTCTGATCAAGCTAAATGGGCCTAATGTGACTCTTGAGGGCCCCAAGATGTTTCATTAGGTCGGCTTTCCTTTGCTGTGTGCTTTGGGTAAGCTATATGGACTTATTGACTTGGGCTTAAGGATACAAGCTTTAGAGCCTATCCTTAAGTCGGCTTTCTTTTTGCTATGTGCATAAAGTAAGCTATATGGAAAATAATTTTGGGAACTACTGATGGTGTACCAGAAAAGGGTTTAAACTATGATTTTCAAAAGTTAAACTCTTTTACGAATTTGTGAGATTACTGGACTATGATTTGTACCTATTGACATTTTATGGAAATGTTGGGACACACTGAGCCTAGCTCACCTTTTGAAAATATTTTCCCCCTTTCAGATACTGTTGGTTAGATACCTCGGTTCGAGCACTTGGAGGATCAACATATCTCTTGAAGTAAATCAGATTGTAATGTTTTTATCTTGCAAGTTGACTTTATTTTGGTGACATGGACCTTATTTTAAATATCGGATTTTATAATGATGAATGTTTTGCTATTACTGTTCGGTTTATTGTGATTTTGAATTTGAAGACATGTTTTAAATTAAATTATTATTTATTGGTACTATATTTACGAGTTGGATTTTGATAGTATAATTTGTTTATAATTTCATGTTATTTATAATGTGATTTTATATTGATAGAATAACGATTTCGAAAAATGTCTTTAATAATCATAATGTGATCCACTAGACTTAGTTGAAACGCATTGGCCGGGTCTAGGGGGTTACATTTATTGGTATCATGCATCTTAATCCAAACAAAAATGTATCCAAGACTTTCATGACAATCAAAGATGTTAAACAAAACTCAAGATATTTTTAGCATATTCAAACAAAAGCATACCAATATTCAAGCATATGAAAAATAAGGGAAAATTTTGATTCAATTCTACCTGTAACTTAAAAAGTATTCTCCTAATATGAAAAAAATAAAATAAAGGAGAAGAGATAAAAATACTCTCAATGTCCAGCGTCGGTGGGTTGTTTAGAAGAAAAACTTTCAGAGGATGTACCGTCGTTAAAATTATCTACTTTTCCCTAAAATTACAACCAACAACATGTCTGTAATTTCGAGCTCGATCCAAAAACTACCTTGTATACCTAAAAGGAAAATGAATAACCAAAAATAAAATAAAATAAACAAAAAGTAATTAAAATGGGTTATCTCCCTTTAAAGCACTTTTGTTTAACGTAATTAGCTTGATGACCTCATTCAGACTACAAGTTCTGTGAGAGATATTTCATACACTTTTGTATTACATAGAACTTCTTTTATGAAAAAAATCTACAATCATTAAACTCTTCCTTTTATAAATTTAGGCATTTTCACAAAAATTTCTTTGGATCTATTCCACCTTCGAAAGCTTGTCCGAAATAACAACCGATAATGTATCTCCTTCTCCCAAAAATGCATGTTTCAAGTGATCTGATGGCGGTTTCAACATAATCTCATGTGCCTACAAAATTGAAGGTAAAAGTTTAACCTTTGAAGGTTCTAGGCCTAAATACAAATCAATTGTTGAAATATTTTGTAACTTCATTGACACATCAGCTTCATCATTTAAGTTCCTACATAATTTAGTATAAAAATTATTATATTCATTAACAAATGGTTTGATAACATCGATAAAGCTAACATGTGCCATAAAATTAGGATATTTCATGGCTTTGTAAACATCAAATTTTACCACTTCACCGATTGATATATGCTTCACAAGGCTCACATCAAAGGAAGATGGACTAATGCTTGTAAGTGATCCACATGACAAAGCATTGGAAAAGAAGAACAACAGAGCAGTAGATTTGTGACTACTTTTTGAATGGGATATGTCGCAACGATTTCTTAAAAAAAATTAATTTTTATATTAAGTGATTTAAAAATCTCGTCTCGGTTAATTTGGAGTTTTTTTTAAAGTAAAAAAAAGTTCAAGGAGTCGCCATTAATCTTTGATTAGGGTGTGATTGGGCACCCAAAAATATTTTTCATTTTAATAAAATCTTAATTTTTAAATTTATTAAAACATCATCTTAGGTATACGTACCAAAAACTGAGTTAGAGAGTCGATTACGTGTGGGGAAGGATTAGCACCCCCACATCACCCTAAATAAGTACCTAGTCGATTAATCAGTTGTCTTTGCAATGAAACTTACGAATTCAAGTTTAATTTCATTGAAGATCCCTGCAAGTAATATTTTTTCGAATTTTAGGACGAAACACACTAATATTTAATTATTTTCACTAGAGAATAAACAACCTCTCAAGACTTAAAGCAATCAATTCCAACTGCAATCGAAATAAAGAAATATTACAATTCCATTCTAAAGTTAATTAATAATTGTTAACTTCCTAAAAAGGCTACTTTTAAAGCCTTTTTCACTTAAGTTATTGTTTGTTTAAAAGCTCATTTTAGTCATTTTAGGATCATGTAGTTGCATATAGTTGCATTTGTGGTGGTTGTGCTATTTTTATTTCTTAATGGTGTTGTTTGAGGGAAAGGTGCAGTTTGTCTATGGTGTGCAGGGAATAGCAAGAAAAAGGATTCTTTGGGAAGTAATGCCGCGGCATCACACGTTGCTAAAGCATATTGAAATGCCTTGGCATTTCTGGTGCAGAAAAAGAAAAAAAGATATTTCTGCATCAGGACAGCTGGCACTGGACATCTCTCTCTACACGTGAAGGACTGTTGTAACCGCCTGCCAGAGCTGCCAATGGACCACTGCCACTTGGAGGATAAGGTTCATGCACAACATGTGATTCTAGGGGTATGAGGGGTATTTTGCACCCAACAAACTCATCATTACCCCTAGATATTTTTTATTATATATGACACCTCATGGGAGAGAGATAGATACGGACAGAGAGCAACGCATAGAGCAGAAAAATCACATTTTTATTTTCTCTTTTCCTTTCTTCTTCCTTGGGATATTCCTCCATTGATAAAGCTCCAAGGAGTGGCAAGCTAGGTGCCGAAAGGAGCTAGCGAGCTAGGTAGTTCATGGTGGCCGAGAGGAGACCTCCGGTGGCGCGTCGAAGGCTTCTTCTCACTTCCCTTTTTGCTGCTATTTTTATATTATTTTGTGGGTTGTTGGAACGAATATTTTCATGACTTTGTGTTTGGATATTTCGAACCCCACCATGAACTAACTTATTTGGTGGTGGTTGATTTAATGGTTGTTTAAACTTTATTTTTAATGATATATTTAAGTTTATTTTGGTTCTTTATTTGCTTTGCTTATGAATGCTTCACCATCTAGGTTTGTAAGAGGCATGAAAATGTCCATCTCTTAGATGAAGGTTAGGTATTCGGAAGAATCCTAAACTAAAAATACTTGTAAGTATTCGGAAGAAACGCAAGATAAAATCCTCATAAGCAATGGGTTATGGTATTTTCAAGGGGCTTTGAACCGGCCTAGGAATATTATAACTTAATCCCTTAGATCTCGGAAGAGACTAGGATAGGATTTCAACGACTAAGAAGGGTGTCTTTATCAATAGGGTAGGCTGTCCAACATCGTTGAGTGAGAGCAGATGCCTTGGCATCCTATTCTGTTAGGTTCTTTTGAACACCTTAGGAAAGCCCTATCGAGTAAGTAAAGACAAGATAGCTTAAATATACTTGAGAAATAAGTTTAGCAACCTTAGACCAATCCTTACCATTCATTCCATTGGAAGCTTGTCACGTGAGGATTATTTTCTTTTTATTTTATTTATCTTTTTATTTACTGTCTTTACCATTTCTCATTGCCTCAACATTTCACCATACTCAACATTAAACATCCATCATTGCCACTGCATTTTCATTTGCTACACCATCATACCATCAATCCGCATCCACCAGCTTACACATATCCATTGCCGTGACATTTGTATATATCAAGACTAACTATACTTAGATAGAATATTGCATTGCTTTGGTTAGACTTTCGTAATTTTACCTAATCCCTGTGGAGACGATACTCACTCATCATTATATTACTTGAGCGATTGTGTATACTTGCACATTATTTGCGTATATTTTATAGTACTTACAACACGCGAACAAGTTTTTGGCGTCGTTGCCGGGATTGGCAGCCTGAAGTTATTTAGTTTTGCCAGAGCATTTTATTTTGTTTTGCATTTTTATTTTTGTATAGTTTACTTGATATTTTTGTTTTATTTTTCAGGTTTATTTAGTGTATGCCTAGAAGAAATTCTGAAGAGCCTTTGGAACCAATAGAACCTGAGATTGAAAGACTCTTTAGAAGAAGAAGACGTGCTCAAGGAAATATGTATCAGACTGGAAACCAAGGAATTGGTCAAGATGACAGAAATCGGAATGTTTCGGCATTAAACAATGCTGAACCTGCTATCAGGCCTCGTGTTATTCGAGATCATTTAAATCCGATGCTGGATGATCTGAATCCTGGGATTGTGGCACCCGAAATTCAAGCTGCACATTTCGATCTGAAACCAGTCATGTTCAACATGTTGAATTCCATTGGGCAGTTTGGGGGTATGCCAACTGAAGATGCCAGGCAGCACATTCGCAATTTTCTGGAAGTTTGTGATTCTTTCCGCCAAGAAGGAGTGCATGAGGATTTTCTGAAATTAAAGCTTTTTCCGTATTCATTGCGTGACCGAGCAAGGGCTTGGTTGAGTGGTGTACCAGCCGGTTTGATGGAATC
This sequence comes from Hibiscus syriacus, assembly GCF_006381635.1. Lineage (NCBI taxonomy): Eukaryota > Viridiplantae > Streptophyta > Magnoliopsida > Malvales > Malvaceae > Hibiscus > Hibiscus syriacus. Next base: position 2,692,675 of record NW_024063194.1, read on the forward strand.
ATGGGCCGATCTTTGCAAGAGTTTTTTATTGAGGTACAACCCACCGAATATGAATACGCAACTAAGGAATGAAATATCATCTTTTTGCCAAGGCGACGACGAATCCATGTATGAGTGTTGGGATCGTTACAAGAGTTTGCTTTGAAAGTGTTCAAATCATGGTTTTCATGATTGGACTCAAAATAGTCATGTTCTATAATGGAGTCAATGCACCCACGAGGATGTTACTGGATGCCTCGGCAAATGGGACATTGCTGGACAAATCACCTACGGAGGCGTTTGCTATCTTGGACATAATTGCTAACAATGATTATCAATTTCCTTCCTCAAGACTTGGGAGTGGGAGGAGAGCACCTGGAGCATTCGAGTTAGAAGCCAAAGATTCGGTGTCCGTTCAACTCTCCGCTATTACTAATATGTTGAAGAACTTACAATGTTCCACTAATGTAAAGGAAGTGAAAACAACTAATCTGGCATGTCTGTTATGCCAAGGCAATCATCACGAGAGCGAATGCCCAACCAACCATGAGTCCATCAACTTTGTTGGTAATTACAATCGAGGCAGCAATAATCCTTACTCAAACACTTATAATGCTGGATGGCGTCAGCATCCCAATTTCTCATGGGGAAATCAAGGAGCCCACAATGCTAATCAACCTACTAGGCAACAGAATCACAATGAGCCTCAAAGTTACCAAAATGCTATGCCATGGCATAATGCTAACAAATGAGCTTTATCTTCAGCGAGCATAAGTTCCTTAGAAGCTACAATTCAAGAATTCATATCTACTACGAAGACAATGCTGCAAGACCATTCTACTTCAATTAAAAATCAAGGAGCTTTACTTCATAGTCAAGGAGCCTTACTTCAAAGCCATAGCTCGTCTCTGAGGGCTTTGGAAGGTCAAGTTGGTCAGATTGCTACGGCATTGCAAGAGCGTCAGCAAGGACGTTTGCCAAGTGATACTGAAGTCACTAAAGGGCCTGGAAAAGATGATTCTAATCCCACTACTGAAGCTGATTCTAATCCCACTACTGAAACTGAATTACAAGATGATAGAGTTTCTGAGAAGGACAAGGAGAAGGATTCTGCCAAGGTACAAGATTCTGATGCCAAGGCAAAAGAAAATGGGTTCGCTCCCTATTCTTTCAGGGAGTATAGAACTCAAACAATCTTATGAAAATGGGTTCGCTCTCTATTCTTTCAGGGAGTATAGAACTCGAACAATCTTCTAAAAATGGGTTCGCTCCCTATTCTTTTGGGAGTACAGAACTCGAACAATCTTCTGAAAATGGGCGCTCCCTATTCTTTCAGGGAGTCTAGGACTCGATCTTGATTTACTTCACTACTCTTCCCTGAAGGCTTATAGATGATTTGCTTCACTAATCTTCTGTGAAGGCTTATGATGATTTGCTTCACTACTCTTCCGTGAAGGCTTAAGATGATTTGCTCCACTACTCTTCCATGAAGGCTTAATATGATTTGCTTCACTACTCTTCTGTGAAGGCTTAATATTGATTTGCTTCAAAGGTCGAACCTGAAAATCAAACATTACTAATCATTATTGTATGCTTGAAATTTTAAAACAATATTATACTCAAAGATTTATAATTTGAGTAGATTTATGAAAATCCATCTCTATTGTGAGAACTTGTCTCGCAACCACTAGATATGTGAATCTGCTTTGGCTCTGTTGTAATCTAAACATCTCTCTTCTTTGGATACCGAAGGTTGACTACTCTCCGTGAGAAAGTCAAGTTGAGAATTTCATCACTAAAAGTTCGACTTCTTTCCACGAGAAAGTAAAAAACAATATCACTAAGAGGTTGACTTCTCCTTCAATCTGTTCCATTATTTTTCCACGTAGTGATTTACTTTCTGAATATGTTTTACTTGCCCCAATCTCACGTGTGTAATTCCTTTTAATCGATTGATCTTCATCTCAGTACCCGAGAATCTTTACTTTCCTCCTACATCTGATGTTCCCCACTTCAAAGTAATTCTTCTTCTGTGGATTAGTCTCTATTCTTCAGGGTATGCCTCTTTAAACATGATTCTTTGCGTTTGAGGTTTGAAATCTTCCTTTCAACTTGTCGGGCTTTTGACATCATGAATATTCTCTTTTCACTTAAAGATTTGTCAAAACCATGTGTTTAAATGCAGATGCAATTAAATGTAATGCATTTTGTTTTATGCAAATGATGTTCTTATGAATGCATAAATGTTGATTCAATCTTCATTTGACTCCAAAGTGGGAAACTCGGTCTTCTTCCACTTTGATCACTTATTCCATAGATTAGTCGGATATCAGCGTAATAAATCATAATTTCCAAGCTTGTATTCTTCTGAAGATCTGCTTGATCATCTTCTATCTTCTCATCGTCTTTGTTTTATGTCTTCATTTCGAAGAAAGTGTTTTCACTCTCAAATTCTTACTATGGTCAGAACTATGACCTGGTTGCCCTATTTTTGGAGACTATGTATTTGAATATACCAAACTCAGCAAAGGTCAAAGGGATAATAGTGTCTATTCTGATTTGACTCTTGAAACACATCACAAGGAAGATCTATTTTAATTTTTAATGTCACCACATCTAATCAGATATCAAATAAGGCTTGTTTATACCATATCATGTCGAGATGTTTAACAATAGCCCATAATTCAACCTTAGTTGGTTATAGTAGTTTCTTAAAATTCTATCACCCCTTCCGAGGAAAGAAATCTTAATTATTTCTCATTTATAACCTTGGGATTGTAGAAAACAACCTTCATCTTGGATAATGGAAACAATGCATGATCGCAACATTGATTCAGCACTATACTTACTGGTTTGTAAAACATTTGACAACACATTCATTTTTTTCCTGTGGCTTTTGCCCATATTTTTCAATTAGAGAAGCTCTTCGCATAGTGTTCAGAGTTTTTGTATGGTATTACAAGGATACCAAAACTCAATGGAAATTAAAGTAGGATGTTTCGCTCATCAACATTAATGCATGTGAAATCACCAGAATAATATAACTGTATAATGGACAAACTGATCATATATGGTAAACTCCACTGTCACAGTTTCACCATTTTTATTCTTCATACATTTCTATCCCATTGGAACTATTTGTTCAATTCAATGATCTTTCCATAGGATGATATGGGCTTTCAAAAATGTCTTACATTAGTACTTCTAGTTGAAACATGCCTTTAAAATGCCCCAACATTTCAAGTTGTAAGACTCGCTCTCAATGTCTTCTTGGTCTGAATATTGTCATCTCAACATGATGTGGGTTTGGTCATGTCCCAATATGGGTATTAATGGCTCCCATTGTACCAAAATCTCTTAACCTTGAATGCTCACATTCTAGTGTCACTAAAAAATAGTGTTATTGAATTGCTTGAAAGCATCTCTTCATGTTGCCACAAACACTTAAAAAGTGATCAATCCTTCCTAACATAATGTATTGCATTTTTATACGAGTTGGGATATGCGCCCTTTTTCCAAATGAGGCTATCATCTTATTCTTGACTGTTCGCTGCAACACCACAAGGAAATGTTACAAGCTTCATTCCTCAGTCCTTCTAATCTATTGGACTATTTATTTTCAAGAATGTGGAGTGATTCATTATTCTGGCATCATTTATTCTTTCTTCAATTGAGGAAAAATGAGCCTCACCAGCTTCAAGACCTTTCATATTTGAGATTTTCCTGTTTGATAATATTTTTGCTTTTCTCTTATTTTAGGGATTAAAGAATGAAAGAATTTTATAAAATATTACCCCTTAATTCAAGCTCACAATCAAATCAAATCAAAAACATGATTTCAAAGAATATCAAAAGAATTAATAGTTCTTTAATTTTTCAAAGTTATAGCTCTTTGACAAGTGTCTAAATTGATGAGTTGGCTTCCTATTTCCTAAGGTTTCTGCCACCAAAATGTCATTTCTTTCTCTGTCCTTGTGAACATTGTGACATGCTCCTTTTTCTTGGCTTGGTATTTTAATCGGATGCAAACAAAATGACACAACTAGCATAATCAATTACTAGACTTTCTAGAACACTTCTATTTCGGTTCTCTAAAATATTCCATTTGTTAAAGCTTCATAGACTTTTTTAACAAAGGCAGTACATAAATATTTATCTAAAAATGAAATCTTGAGTGCTCGTATGAAATTGACTATAACAGGTGTTTCTTAACTCCCTTAGTCCATCTTTACCGAAACTCCTTATTTATATAAATTTGATTTGTCAGTGTTTGGCTAGCTGAATTCAGCTTTATTGTATATTTATTATAATCGCCTTTATCGAACTAGCTGAAGGGTTCATCTCATCACAGAGTCTTCGAATTGATAATTACAGTGGATCAAACACCGAACTGCCAAGTATCCGAGCAATGTCATGTTTTGAATACAATCTATTCATAAAGCCAGGGCTTTTGAGTTTCATCTATAACCAATTGCTTTAGTGGAATAGCTCAGCTTTATTGTATATATATATATATATATATATATATATATATATATATATATATATATATATATCTCCTTTATCGGGCTAGCTGAAGGGTTCATCTCATCACAAAGTCTTCGACCTGACAATTGCAGTGGAGCAAACACCGAACTACCAAGTATTCGAGCATTGTCATGGTTTGAATACAATCTATTGATAAATTCAGGGCTTCTGAGTTTCCTCTATAACCAACTGCTTTATTGGAATAGCTCAGCTTTATTGTATACATATATAATTACATTATGTGTATACGGATTCAATTTCTTAAGCTTGTCAAGAAGAACCTGTTATAGTTTAGGTGTTGTTGAAAGTAAAAAAATCTCATCCTTAGAGTTAAATTTCCAAATAACTGACCTAAATTAGATTCACCTACTCGACTATTCTATTTGTAGAGATCATGATCATCATTGAATGTTATCAACAAAAGTATGGTCTAGTCAATTTTGTAATGTACATAAGATGATGCCCCATGTTGTCCTCTCCTATACATACCTGAATACCAATCCTCTTGTTCATTTGCTGATGATAGAAGAAGTCTATATCAGTCCCTATAAGAGAAGAGTATGGTGTTCGAGCGTGTTTTCTTGGGATAAGGACCAGGGTCCTTGTTTTACCAGTTTTCAATCATGTCACTTTGTCAAAGAACTCTAATTCCGATCATTTACAGAGTTTTTTTAATTCAATTGATATTCAAAGAATTTCAAGTTGCAAATTTAATTCAATGCTTACCATCTTTAAAGTAGCATAAGTTTATTTAAACGTCCTTACAAAAAGAAAGATGAGAAAGTTAAAAAAAAAAGTTCAAACAAGATGTTGCAAATGGAATAAAGCTTCATAATGAATGAAACAATTTATTCCTAATTAGGATGCCCCATTACTCATATTAATGATGTGACACCTGATTCAAACGGATGCTCCACTCGAGCTCATCATTCACTGTTCCACCAATTCTTGTGTCAGTGTTCTATTTTCTACAAGCATATATATATCCTTTAACAGTGGTCTATAATTCCCCGTAGAATGCCCCAATGTCCCCAAGTGGAATCACTAGCACTATCTTGATTATAACTATGGGCAGAAGGGTTTGGTTGCACTTTCAATGGTCTCAATGTGAGGTATTGACCTTTATTCAAATGGGGATACAGATCTGAGATAGTAGTTTGGAACATTTTCAAAGTATTTTTCGATGGCAGAATTTTCTTTGGTCGGCTTGAACGACTATCTGCTTCTTTTCTTTTACGATTGTAGGGACTCTAGGCGTGACACTCATTAACCTCGTCAGCTTTCACTTTTCCCAACATGATCTCTGTCACAATTTCTGGAATCATACCCGATCCTTGGAATTGACTTGCATTACCATACTCCCCAACAGGTTAGTGATCATCTTTTGTCATCGCATTGACGGCACAATTAGCATTCTGATTTTCACTTGATGTCTTCATATTTTCTTGGATAATAGGGTTCTTTAATGATTTCTACCCATATATTAATGCAACCATCATGCTCATCAACTTGGACATCTGTTCCCAGGATTCATCTTGGAACTTTCTTGCTTCATCAATCATCTCATGTTGGACAATCCTACCAACACGCTCTAACATCTTATTCATTGCTTTTGATCTTTCTATAGACATGCTCAGGTAACTTCAAATTACTTTCAGAGCTTCTGTCACAGTATCCTTCACTAGTTATTCTCAAATTTTCATGATTGATGCATGTAAAAATGCTTAAAGCAGTGCAAATGCAAATATGAATGCCAAATGCAAAAGGTGTTAATTCCAAAAGTGACCACCATAAAACAACCTTCATTTAGACAATAAGAATTCAATAAGTACACTATGTAGTCAAAATATAAATGTGATTCTTCATTTCCCTGAGTCGTACTCTTCATGGAATCTAACATTGCACCCTAAAGTTGTCGGCGTAAATTATCACCTTTAATGACGTCGGATGTCCTTAAATTGAATCTTGAAATCTCCATTCTTACTTTCAATGTGAAATGGTCTTCATGTCTTTATGAAGGGTCTTCTTGCCCTTGGTATGATTGTATCTATCTCTTGAGTAAACGTCTTGGCCTTTGCACCTTTAAAGGAAGTCTTCAATCAGCTTCAAATTTCTTCATTCATCAGATGTCCTTCTTCATGGATCATTTGAAAATCTTTGAATCTCCGATTTTGACTACATGGTTAAGAATTTCTTGTCTCAATATGGTCATCCTTTTTATTAGTCAATCACTTGCGAATTAACACCTTTGGATGATATGAAGATGCAAATGCAATAAAAGCACAATAAAATAGACACATAACAAAAATGGGTTAGTACACATAAGATACACAACAAGATAGTAATTATCGTAATCATTAAATAAAACCTACCCTCACATACTGGAGCAAACCAAATATCTCAGAGAGAAATCTTTGATGGGTATCAAATAGCTATCCCCACGTGGTTACGTATATGAATTCAACTCACATATCATTCTTTGGCATACAACCTTTAACAAATGAACATGAGTGTCAAGGTTTTGGACTACTTCGGATTCCATGCAATTTAAAAGATCAATTTAAAGTAATATCAAGATTTTTTTTTTCTTTTGAACTATGTTAATCTACCTATAAGATGCTTGTAAATGAATAAAATTGGGTTGAAAATGATGAAATTGGAATTTTTACAAAGTCATGTCAATCATGGAAATGATAACAATCAAGAAATAAAGTCAAATGCCTCAAGCATTAACAACATGAATGTTCCTGAACCAATTAACTTGATATAATTTGGAGCACCGAGGTAAGCTTCTGTCTAGAAGAATGCAAATATTGCCAAAATATCTGTAGATATGAATCTCCTCTCAAAATATCAGACTCTTGTGAGTGTTTTACTTGCCTGGTGCCTATCAAAATGTATTCGAGCTGCACTTTCAGATTTTCACCTCAAATCCTTCATTTGGCTTTAAAAGGATCTTGGTGGATCCTTTTCTTAAACCCCTTTTCAATTTTCCTTATTCCTTTTCTTATATATTCTTTCTTTTTTCTTTTTTTCTTTTTCCTTTTTTTCATTTCTAAACTAGATACAAAATTATTGGGCCACTCAATTTAACTTCATTGATCTCTATAAAAAATAGCATTTCTCTAGAAAAAGCCTTATTGATAACATGTGGTCCTTGCTCCCTTAGGAACCTATTTCTTACGAGAATCTTTATGAATTGGCAAGATCTTTTCATTCACCAGATCACCCTCTCAAAGTTTTAAAGCTCACTTCGTTTGATTCTGACATATCTATCCTTGGCAGATTGTTTTAGACCTCTTTTCTTCAATGTGGTTGAAATGATCATGTTGAGCTTGGGCTCTTTCAGCTTGGTCTTATCTTTATCTTTGTTAAAACTTAAAGTAATAAAATCTCAATCACAGTGAACAAGGTCAAATAGAAGCATCATTATACCTTGTCTGAGTACATACTGACGTTTAACATGTATATATGATGAAGGACAATTCCTTATGGCGACTCTCATTATCCCCCCACGCAATTTCAACCATTTTCTTTATATGATTGTTCTTATCCTCATAGCACAAACCTCAAATTTTGTCAGTGCTAAAGAACTTTAATCTGCTAGTAAGAGGATAATATACCTTTTTAGAGAAATTAACACTGTCTCAATTCCTCATCCCAAAGCATTGGATGCCTCATTATAATAAAGCTCTCAGGATTCATCATCTGATTCAATTTTTCCATAGTGGATATCCATAGCAGGAACTTAGGGACTCATAATCATCCGAAGCACTACTAGACAGAAAATATGCTTTGGCACATTCCTTTAATGCTTTTCAGGCTAACATATATAGTGTCAAACAATATTTTCTATCGCCAAATTATCTGTCAAAGTTGGAGACTCCATCAAGCACCTTAGAGGAAAAGGTTTGGATATTAACCAAGTAGTATGGAAATATGTACTGTCTGAGCCTTCGAGAACATCATGATTTTTGGTATCAACGATTATCAGGTCTTGTAATTTATAAGCTTCTTGCCCCAGTACTGGATGAGTCTCCACTTTCCCCGGACTTGTTATGTTGTCCCCAACGCATATTTTAATGAATTTTCGAGGACTGTCAAATAGTGGATCAATGATAAATCAGGAACACATGTACTACAATCTCTATATTCAATCCTGGTATGCTTGATAAGACCAGGAAAAATGATTTTGACAACTTGAAGCAACTCCACTGATTCTTGACAAAGTATTGCAAATCTTTAACTATCTCTTTTCCCATTTGTTCTCAGACTCAGAATCCCGACTTCTTGTCTGTGAGATGGGACCTGATTACCCTACCTTTCCATTAGCCTCAATAATTCATTAGAAACCTCATAGTCTACCTTATTTCTGCACTCATATGTTTCTACTAAACACATGCCACTCGAAATTTATCTCATGATTAGAATTCAGAAACATTCATGCTATTAACGATTGAGACACCTGCAAAGAAAATTTGAAATGAACATATACATTCGGAAAAGTAATAGACATTTGTATGGGGTGAACGAAATAGTGTCAAAAGTGATAAAGAATGTACAGAATGATGAAAATGTGAAAATGTATAAAATGATTGCCACTTGAAAAATGAAAGAAAACATCTTCTAATGTAAAAAAGTACAATTAACATAGTAGCCCTCACAAAAGATTCCTTAATGCTCGCGGGCAAAAACATAAGGGTTAATTCCGAATATTACTCTAAACTTCATCTAAAAACTACAAGAAGATCCTTCTAGTCTGATTTGTTTGATGGGAAACAAGGTCAAATACCAATCACATATTTTTATTCCCGTCATCTTCAAGCATCTTGCAACTCTGGATCCTCAATTGGATATTCTTTCTCATTTACATCTACCAACTGTAGTTTAGTGTTAACATTCCCAAACTAGAAAGTATTCTTCATATACTCCAAAAGACTACCCTCTCTTTTTAGGTTGGCCTCTTTTTCTTCTTTTTCCCCTTCAGCCTTTTCTTCCCTAGTTGGAAATTGGGCCCAAATTTAGATCCAAAATGATTCTCCTTGGTGACAATAGTTTTGGCATGGTTTTGAGTGCGTATTGCAGCTGTGATTGGCAAAATATTTGTCAGGCCTTTTAAATTCCCAAAGGCCCACTTACCATCAGGAAATTTGATATAGGTGTTTGAGGAGTTTCTAGGGTTGCATCTGCCCAAATCGTTCTTAAACTTGTGGGCCAATCTCAGATTACATCTATTGGAGCCCTTTTGCTTGGATTTCCATTCCCATATTCTTGCGCCATGTGTCATCACCAGATTTGGTTATATTAATCTCTTTCGGGATAACGATTTTTTAGCATTGAACCCTAACCCTTTTCTCTTCTACCTTCACATTTGAATGGCTTGCTCTAAAGGTCCTGGAATTTTCCCTTAAGGTTACTAGGAACCTTAGCTGAATAATCTGGGGTTCCATTCTGGTTTATCCAAGGAATCTCCTTATAGGTCCACTTCTCATTCGGAGGCCACTTTTGTTGGACACATTGCGGTGTAATCAATCCGAATGTGAGCATTTTTTAATGCAATTCTTCACAAGAAAAGTGGAAGGGATGGAATTGAAAACCCTGAACTTTTTTTCCTTCTCATCTAGTCCATATGACGAGAGACTACTTAGTGATGTCTTTATAGATAGAACTTGGTTGTCTTGACTGGATGATTGCAAAGGGTTAGAACATCTAATCATGAGAGATTGATCTTTCTTAGCTTTCTTGAACAACATTCGATCCTCTTCTATGCCCTTTCTCTTTGAGTAAAGCTTATCTCTGAAAAGGGAAACTTTATCTCTCATTACCTCTTCATTCATTTTTGGTCCAGTGGAACCCTTTACAACCACATTTGATTTTTAGAGCTAGCTTTGAAATATCCGACTCCTTAATAGGTCCTCGATCACTTGCCACAATCATTTTAGTTTCAACACTAGCATTCATAATCCCATCCAAATATTTTACAATGTGGTCATCTAGTGGCTTCTCTCCATGGATCACAACATTCACCATGTCCATTAAATTGGTCATTTGTTCTCTTGATTCATTCTGGAAATTTTTTGCTTGATCGATCATCTCCTGTTAGGTCTTTACGAGTTACTCAAGAATTCTTTCGATTCTACCAACACTCACTAATATCTCATTCATTACTTTCTACCTTTCCAGAAACACACCCCGGGTAACCTCAATTTGCTTTCAGAGAGAGCTGTCACAACATCCTATATGAGTTACTCTCACATTTTCATGACTAATGCTTGTAAAATGCTTAAATAAATAAATACATGCAATGCAAATGCTAAATGCAAATGCAAAAGGTGTCATTCCAGAGTGACCATCTTAAAACAATTTTCATTGAACACAAAGGTTTTGGTACATCAAACAAATTTTACATATAACAGATAGCTTTCACTCCTAACTTTTCTATCTCTTTCGAAAGCCAATTTAACTTCTACTCATGTTCGGGGGTTGATTTGTCAATATGCTTAAATTCTCTCACAAAGCCAGCTAAATCAACCCATTTGTGAGCCACATTCCTTGCTTGGGTCATTGCCTCTTTAATGACGTTATACCTTTCCTTTATCTTGAGTGATAATTCTTGAAGTTGTAGACACTGCTGTTGAATCTTCCTTATAAGAAAGTCCTTGTGGTTATGAAGCTCTTGCATAATATCACTACAATCATCCACAATCTTCATCAACTTCTTGTTCTTGGCTCTAATGGCTTCTAGCTCAGCATCATTCTCCCGCTTATAGCATTGATATGAAATTTCCATATTGGCAATGAACCTATTCAACATCTGATTTTTTGCTTGATATTTTCCCAAATCATTAACAGTTGTATTGCATCTTTTTTCTGCGATCTGTAAATCATAAGAAAACTTCTCAGCTCGACCTTCGTACACTTTGCAATTCCTTCTACATTGTTCAACATCATTTTTTAGTTTAGCGACCCCTATTATTAATTCCTCAATGACATTTCCTATACCAGCAAATTTAAACACTTGCCTGATCCTTTGAAAACCGTACCTCATAACTTCCATCTCTCTACTCAGTTTATCATTTTCACTCCTTAAATGGAGAATTTGAGATTTGTACTTTAGCAATCAATCTTCCTCTTGGATGTCCCCACTGATACCCTTACCTTTGATCACTTTTGGTTCCAACTTAACAGGATAGTCTGTTACCAAACTAGATCAACCTTTCAATTCGAACTCCACTACTTCATGATCCAAAAGATGTTGGACTCGATGTTTGAATGCAGAGCAATTCTCTATGGAATGTCCTTGAATTCCAGCATGATATTCACAATGAACGTTGACGTCATACCAACTTGGATATGGAGGTTGCCAAGGTTTCACATAATACAGGGCCACTTCTCAGGCTTTTAACTACTCATCATACAACCCCTTATATGATATTGGGATAGAATCAAAACGAGAGCCATCTCTCTGCTTGGATTGAACTGAAGTTTTTATGTTTACTTCCCCTGATGTTGGCAGTAGATTATCAAATACCAATTAGTTCTGATTGCATGGTTTCTTTTCATCTATCTAAACTTCTATAGTTTTCAGTATTTCCTTGGTGTTTCCAAACAACTTGTTGATACGAAAAATGATTGTGCGTGATTTCTCATATTGGATAGGATCAATAGGTTCTGAAGTAGGCTCTTGTGTATTTGACACCTCAAGATTGTTTTCATTGTTCTCTTTCTTTTCTTTTTTAGAAGTCTCTCTTCCTTTGGCCAAAGAATCTATTATATCCATCATCTTGGACATCTTCTCTTTTATTTCTCTTATCTTCTTTTTCCCTTCGTCGGCCATACGACCTTTGGGTTCATAGCTCTCCACTATTCTTGAAGTTTTCTCAAGATGCCATTTCTCATCTGTGTTATAGTCTACTTGATCACAAAACCCCTTGTATGTCATGAAAACCTTTTACTATGATGACCACTCACAAATCAACACCTTTTGAATATGTCATGATCATGCAATGCAGACAAATAGAAAAACAACATAAAAACAAGTTAGTACAAATGAGATAACAAAATGATAAAAAACAACAATAGCAAAATAAATAAATTAAAGCTAATAAGAATGCAAATGCAAATGAAAATGCACAATGTGTTAATTCCAAAAGTGACCACCATATAACAACCTTCATTTGGACAACAAGAATTCAGTACACCATGTAGTCAAAATATAAATGTGATTCTTCATTTCTTCATTTCCTTGAGTCGTACTCTTCATGGAATCTAACATTGCACCCCAAAGTTGTCGGTGTATTTTATCTCTTTTGATGACGTCGGATGTCCTTAATAAGAAGATTTTGAAATCTCTATTTTTATTTCCATTGAGAAGTGGTTTTCATGTCTTTGTGAAGGGTATTCTGGTCCTTGGTATGACTATATCTATCTTCTGAAGAAACATCTTCGCCTTTGCTCCTTTAAAGGAAATCTTCAATCAGCTTCAGATTTCTTCATTCATCGGATGTCATTCTTCCTAGATCATTTGATCATGTTCGAAACTCCGGATTTTGACTACATGGTTTAGAATTTCTTGTCTCAATATGACCAACATTCATATTAGTCAATCACTTGCGAATTAACACCTTTGAATGATATGAAGATGCAAATGCAATAAAATCAAAATAAAATAGACACAAAACAAAAATGGGTTAGCACACATAATATAAACAACATGATAGTAATTATTGTAATCATTAAATAAAATCTACCCTCACATGCTGGCTACCCAATCATACTTTAGTATATCCTACCCAATCATGCTTTAGTAGATCATACCCAACATGGTATCTACCCACATGCTCTGTCATTAACAAAAATCCTAACCACATTGTTTCTAGTTCACAGGCTTCGTACGAAAATAAAAAACCTAACCGTATACTTTTCTAGTTCTCATAATTTTTGCATAAATAACTAAATTCAAGGAAAATGTTAGAATGAGTTTCCCCTTTGTGACTTTTTAAGAACTACAGACAAAGATTCAGTATAAGACGGACAGAGTTTTGGTATCACTAACAAGTTCCTCAAATTGTCTTTTGTTGGTGCCCCTTGGGCTTGCAAGACCCTCGATCCTCACCCATTATAGGCTTAAAACGAATCGAGTTCAATTTGAAAGGATGCATTTCCCCATGTCCATGCGAGGAAACTCAATGTTTCACTCGTAAAAATGAGGCATATGTACCCCAGATGTTACTTGCTAAAGCTCATGCGGAAAAAATATTTTTTCTCACGTAAGCGTAGCGTTCGCCTCTACCTAACGGGACATAGCACAGTTAGATGGCTCTAAATATCAAAAGGTTATAGAGATAGTGGGGGAAACTCATAATCCTTTGTCTCGATCCAAGAAAAACAACAGACTAAAGTAAAGGTAAAAAAGCTGAAACATGTAAATCACACGCTAGTACAACTATTTATTAGTTGATCAAATTACAAATTAAAATGCAAACA